>NC_135506.1:36490182-37877682 GCF_052857255.1 Amblyomma americanum | reverse complement strand
GAGCCCTCAGGGCTTGTGAAAATATGTGCCGCGCACCCGACGTCCATAGTGTATAGTGACAGAAGAAGGCTGCGATGTCGGGGGTCGTTGATGGACGCCTGTAGGTGCACTGGTATTTACTGGTCCGGCGGAGTCGATGTAGGCTGGGGTCAATAGAGACGCGGACGTCGTTCCCGTTAACGCGCAAGGTGAAGGTTTTGTTGTCGCTACGGAGAACTGGATTAAGTCCGCTGCAAGGTGGCTGGAAAGGAGTGCGGACGGTGTCGTCGCGGGAAAACTGCGTGCACGTTGCCAGATCCTTGAATATGAAAGGGGCACTCTTACATTGGTAAGCTGCAGGTGACGGGCGGAGGGCAGCGATGGTGCGTCGGAGACGGGCGACGAAATCGATGGGATCTGAGATCGCGGTGGTGGATGGCGGTGCAGCAAGAAATTCGTCTGCGAGACGGAGGGGTTCCTCTTAGACGTGATCCGCGGGTGTAGCCAGAATGTCCGGCTTGAAGGTGGCGCGAAGACCTAGGGCGACAGCTGGGATGGCTTCGAGCCAGGTTGTGTCCGGGTGGCACATGATAGCTGCTTTGAACTGACTATGGAAACGCTCGATCAACCCGTTGGCGCAGGGGTGGTAGCTGGTGGTCCTCGAGCGCTCGAACCCGATGGTCAGCCCGAGGAGCCTGAAAAGGTGTGATTTGAACTGTCGTCCCTGGCCGGTGGTGACACGGCAAAAGGACCCAAAGTGGGCAATCCAGCCGGCGAGGAAGGCCGAGGCGACGTCTTCCGCGGTGATTCCCTCGAGGGGCCATGACTCAGGCCATCGAGTATACCGAATGATGGCAGTTAGGCAGTAGCGATAGGTTCCAGCTGGGGGAAAGTGCCCTTTGATATTAAAGTGCACCTGTTGAAACTGACCAGATGGCTGGGGGAATGTTCCGAGTGGTGAAGTGACATGCCTGGTGAATTTAGCGCGCTGGCATTGAATGCCAGAGAGCGCCCAGGTGCGGCAATCCCGCTGCATGGAGGGCGAGACATAGCGGTCGGCCACAAGGCGTGTAGAGGAGCGTATGCCGGGATGGTTGAGATTATGTGGCTGGTTGAAGAGGACACGGCGATGAGGAAGGGGCACGTAAGATCTGCTTCGTGCTGCTGACATGTCGCAGTAGATAGTCGTTGTCGATCCAGGTATGAGGACTTGCTGCAGCTGTAGCGAGGACCTGTCCTTAAGAAGTTCTTGCAATTCGACGTCCATAGTCTGAGCCTCGGTGAGGACGTCAGCTGTCATCTGTGAAGAGTTGATAGCTGCGACATGTGAAAGCGCGTCGGTGACCACATTGTCCTTCCTGCTGACATGTTGGATGTCGGTGGTAAACTGGGCAATGAACGAGAGCTGGTTCTGCTGCACCGGCGGGAGTTTGTCGCGGCGTTGAGAGTGGGTGTAGGTCAGTGGTTCATGGTTGGTGTAGATAGTGCAGTGCTGTGCAATGAGAATGTGGCGAAAGTTTTGAACTGCTTCGTATATCGCCAGAAGGTTTCTGTAGTAAGCTGGCGAACTCGACGGCGCGGGGGTCGTGGTTTCATTCGTGGGACTGGCCGTCGTTTTCCGAGCTGACAGCTTCTTGGAGAAGAGCAGCAAGAGATGCCAGGTATTGTCTACGCGTTGCATAAGGGCGGCGCTGACGGCGTAGTTAGAAGCGTCCGTGAAGATCCCGAAGGGAGCATCAGCCACGGGATGGGAGAGAAGTGTGGCGTTGCAGAGAGCAGCTTTGCATTCTTCGAAAATTTGCGCTAAAGCCGATGTCCATGTGACGGATTAGTTTCCTCGTAGTCCAGCCAATGCATCATGAAGGAAAGCCTAGTAGTCGGCTGCTTGTGGCAAGAAACGCCTGTAAAAGTTCATCATGCCGAGAAAACGGCGAAGGTCATTAGAGGTGGTGGTTTGTGTTTGGGTTTGTGTTGGGTTTTATGGCACTTAGGCAGCTAAGGCCATCAAGCGCCAAGCTCAAGGTCTACAATTGGTTATCAGTAGAATGTTAAGGAATAAAAAAATCGTTGATGGTGTAGATGGCCTAAAGATATTGAACTGCCTTTTAATATTAGAGAAGAAATCTGGAAATAGCTAATGGTAACCGCCGCAGAGAATGTCAGGTAGCCTCAGCAGCTATCCTTGGCTGGGCAAGGATCCTGAGGTTGCTAACCATTTAAATAAAAAGCCTCAGCCTTCTTCTCAGGAATGAGAAAGTGGCTGAGGAAAATCCTGTACTAAAGCAAACCAGTGGTTCAAGGTTTACAGTTTTTCAAATACCTCTGCTTCTTTTAAAAAGCTAAAAACGGAATATATGTTAACAGTGGCATTATCATTTAAGAGCAGTGCTAGATGAAAAGGAATGCATTCATTAAAAATTGAGTAAAATACTTTTTTCTTAGTGTTTCCAGTTGCACACATGAAAATGAAATGTGATTAACCGTGAGATCATCTCCGCATTCGCAAATAGGTTTGTCTTGTTTTGTTAGCAGGAAGTTGTGTGTAAGGTGCGTGTGACCTATCCGGAGACGGCTTAAAATCACTTCCTTATAACGTTCATGGTGCACACATATTTTAAATTCACCTAAAACTGGCTTTACAAGTGTAGTTTATTGCTCACTTTGCCGTTCCATTCCGACTGCCATTTTTTTTTTAATTTACGCTGTACTAAGCCACGAGCTTTAGCAGCGCAGAAATCTACCCTCTCGTTGCCTCTTATTCTGGCATGACTGGGAAACCAGCACAATTTTATGTTTTGTCCTCGAGTTGTGGCTTTTTCTATCTTGTGTATGATGTCACAAGAATCGGGGTGACTGCATTTCTAGAGTGCAAAGCTGTAAGTATACTGAGGGAGTCTGTGTAAATAATACTGTTTGTAAGGTTCTCGTTTTCTATTTTTTCTGCGGCCACACAAACTGCCTAACATTCTGCAGTGGAGATGAATGAGCTCTGTGGAAGTCGTACTGTTTTCTCCGACTTCCCTCGCACCACTGCGCTCCCTATGTAAGCGTCTGTTTTTGAACCATCTGTATAAAACTGCGTAAAACTACTGTATTTTCTTCGAGTGCAAGGAATTCTTGTACTATATGTTGTCGCGGAGTTTGTTTTTTATGGTACTGCGTAAGAGTGAGATCACAGATTGCAGGAAAATTGTAGCACGGAGGCAGTGGATCTCGTCTCCGAGCAATGTCAGGTAATGCATCTAGTATGCCGACGTTTAGGCACATCTCTTCAAAACGCAGGAGGAGTGGCCTGATAGCGAGCGGTTTGTTATTAAAGAGTGTTCTAGGTAGGCACTTTGTGACTATTGGGTAACATAGGTGCTTGGGCAGTGAACGGATTTTTAAAATGTATGAGCATGTGAGCATGGTTCTTCTACCTGTAAGTGACGGTTCGTTGATTTCTACATATAGGCTATTTATGGGTGACGATCTGTAATCACCAGAGGAAAGACGCGAACCTAAATTATGTATTGGATCTAGTCGTTTCAGGTACGAAGGTCTCGCTTAACCCACAAACAATACATCCATAATCTAAGGTAGTGCGTACCACTGAGCGATAAATTCGTAAAAGACATGTTTTGCCAGCACCCCAACGTTTAGTTGACAGTAGTTTGAGTAGATTTAGGGATCTGGAGGCATTCTTTTTCAGTGCGTTTATATGAGGCAGGAAATTGAGTTTTTTGTCAAAAGTTATCCCTAGAAATTTATGCTAATTTTTGATGGGTATCTGTGTTCCGTTCAGATGTATAAATGTGTCGGCTTGTATGCCTCGTTTCAGCGAGAAAAAGATGGCTACTGTTTTCTGCGTGGAGAACTGGAAACCATTCTGATCTGCCCATGTCGCTAGTTTATTCATTGTCAAGTGCATTTGTCTCTAGCTTGTTGCTACGTTTGAGAATGTGCAGGCTATTTGAAGCTCTTCAACGTACACTGAATACAGGATGGACTTTGGGATTATTTTACTTATCGAATTCATTTTTCTAATACACAACGTCGTGATTAAAACACTTTCCTGAGGAACCCTGTTCTCTTGAAAGAAGCTCCTGGACAGGGTTGATCCCAGGCGTACTTGGAATAAACGGTCGGAAAGGAAGTCAGTGAGGCAGTCTAACATTCTTCCGCGAATGCCTAGGTCGCCCAGGTCGAGGAGGATCCCAAACCTCCAGGTTGTATCATACGCTTTCTCCATATCGAAGAAAACGGCAAGACAGTGCTGTTTTTGTATAAAAGCTTCTCTTATAGTGTTTACGGGGTGAATTGAATGGTCTGTTGTTGAGCATCCCTTTTTATAACCACATTGATGGACATCAAGAAGATCGCGGGATTATATTAAGGACACTTTCGAAAGATTTCGCGAGACAGCTCTTGAGGGCTATCGGCCTATAGCTACTTGGGGAAGTTGGTGGTTTCCATGTTTCAGGAATGACGATATGATGGCTTTCTTCTAATTTTAGGTATTTTTCCTTCTGTGCCTATTTTGTTAGAGAAATTAAGGGTGCCTCAATGGCAGGCTGGGAAAGATGGGCAAGCATTTGATAATGTATCTGGTCGGGTCCTGGAGCAGTTTTTTTTGTCGGCAGACAGTACAGCATTGATTTCTTGGAGAGTGATTAAATTGTATGGTTTGTTAGCACCTTCACTTGTTGGAAGTCCTTGTTTTTCGGTGATACTTGTGTATTTCAGGAAAGACTGCGTATAGTGAGATAAAGTAGAAACTGCAGCGAAATGCTGCTAATTGCAGCGAAGAAAATGTCTGCCTGTTCCCTATGCTTGTTTGTATGCCAGGTGTTGTCAAAAGAGGATTCGTGAACTGCGAGAAGTTGCCAGTTAATTTCCGAACCTGTACCCACATTTTCATTGATGTTATTTGATAGCTTATAGATGAAATGTAACTCTGCCATGAAGCTTTCTCGGCAATGCGATGGACGTACCCTGCATTTGCTCTTGGCATTTAAAAACGCACGAGGTTCTCGTGTGTAGGGTACCTGCGAAATGCGGCCCAAGCTCTATTTTGTTTTTTTTTATTCCTTGCATTCCTTTGACCCCCACACTGTGTTTTTGCCGCACCACTCCTCTAGACTGAGGAATAGCTAAATGTTGGGCATTAATTATAAAATTCAACATTTCGTTTATCTCATCGATGCTGAGGTTTTCTAAACCTTTATCTTCTAAATTGGCTTGTGCTCTAAAAATATTCCAGTCTGCTAAATGCAGCTTCCAACGTCGCGGTTTAGTTGGGATGATTTCTGGCGAAGATGTGATGATGATAAATACAGGAAGGTGATCGCTGCCATATAGGTTGTCGATAACGTCCCATTTAAAATCGTTAAAAACAGATGGAGAACTAAAGGACAAATCTAAACGCCTCATATTGCTTGAGGTTGGAGAGCAGTATGTGGCCTTTTTCGTGTTTAAAAGACATATATTGTTTGTGAGAATAATATCTTCGATTGTTTGCCCCCTAGAGTCGCAGCGCTCGCTTCCCCAAAAAGGGGAGTGAGCGTTAAAATTCCCAACTACCAGATATGGCTCTGGAAGTTAATCTATCAGTTCTTGTAGGTCATGAACTCTTAATGTAAAGTGTGGAGGAATGTATATGGGACAGATTGTTAGTGTTTTGTAGTGACGATGCTGACTGCTAACGCCTCAAGTCTTGTTTTGAGCGTGATTTCTTGAGCAGGGACGCCGCTTTGAACAACAATCGTGACGCCTCTCGAGAGTCGATTTGACTGCTCTCGATCGCGTCTAAAAGTTTTATATTGTTTTAGGATATGCACATGTTTTGGACCAAGATTTCTGTCCTGAAGACATAAAACTATGGGTAACATTGACCCTAAAATATGTTTATGTCACTGTAACTCCGCATAGGTACTTTGCGATTCCATTGAATTAAAAATGTCATGTTTATGTTTTTGAGAGGAAATGAAGGGGGATTTACTTATGCGGTGGGCCCGTTATGAGCGGCCTGTCTATTTTTCGTTTAAGAGAGTTGTTCCGCCGCTGTAATGGAGGTGGAGTGAGTGTTGTGTCCATCACCTCAACAGAGGTGCTGGAGGACTGCGGAGCGGCCGCGGTTGTGTTAGTTTCAAGCCTCTCCCGACGGGGGGAGGTCCTGCATGATGCCGACCCATGGATCGGCTCTTTCTGGTTTGAGGGTGGCAGAGCAGTCTTCGCTGTCCCTGTCTGGTGCGTGGATGGCCCTGCCATAAGCTCTGTGAAAGCGGCCTAGGCAGATGGCGGAGTGCTGTTTGGTGCTACGCCCCCACGCACCACATCAGCGAAGTTGGGTTTTTGCTGGGAAAGAGATTGTGTTGGTAAGCGCAAAACGCCTCCTTGCTTCTTTGAATGAAATGTTTTTCTTTGTCTTTATGGTAATAATTTCTTTGTCCTTTTTCCACGACGGACACGCCCTGGAGTATGCAGCATGGTCTCCGCAGATTGCGCAGCGCCGTGCTGAGTCACATTCCTCAGAATGGTGGTCTTTCGAAGCGCATTTCGCACTGGTTTTGCGGCCGCGGCAACTTTGTGAGTCGTGGTCAAACTTTTGACAATTGAAATATAGGCAGGGATTGGGTATATAATGTTGGACGTTGACTTTCAAGTATCCAACTTCGATTGTTTCGGCCAAAGTATTGGTGTTAAATGTGAGGAACATGTGTTTGCTATCGATTTCTTTGTTACCCCTGCGAATTTTGCTTCGGTCAATGTCGATTACATTCTGGTCGGTAAGCACTTGAAGCATTTCGGCTACTGTGAAATGGATGAAGTCAGATTCACAGATTACACCTCGGACTGTGTTCAGAGATGGTGGGGGTTACAGAGACAGGGATGCTCCTATAGACTTTGAGAGTTTGAAACACTGGATGCTGTCGTGCAGTTCAAGAAGTAAGTCGCCACTAGAGATTTTTGAGACCTTGTAGCCAGGGCCCAAGGTATCGGTTAATCATTTGGCACAAGGAATGGGGATATTATTCTTGCTTGTATTCTGTCACTTTCACTGTGGATTACGTGTAACTTTGAAAATATTGGTCTTTTTTTTGTAAAAAAATCAGCGGCTTCGTTGCGCCCTCTTTTTAGAGAGCGATCAGGTTTATATAAGGGGGGAGCCATAAAAAAATTATTTTTTCTTTCATGGTGCCAGCCACCCAAAACGGAGTCCAACAAGGGGACCGGACAGGAACATGAAACAAGTCCTGCCCACGCCAGCTGTACACCTCAACTGTAACTAAATATGACGCAACTCAGGGTAGTTGGTCACACAAGGTTAACCCTCGCCGCCGGGAAAAAGTAAAAACCAAGAAGTAAGTAGGAAATAAGAGAGTTGTGAGACAGAGATAGGAAAGTGAAAGATGGAGGGGGTGATAAGAAAAGGCGAATGCCGTTTCCCCCGGTCGGGTCAGGCTGGAGGTGCCGTCTACAGAAAGCTGGGGTCAAAGTGGTGTGTCGCCTCCGCCGGGGGGCCTTAAGGGTCCAAACGCTCGGCATCGGCTCAACCACCAGGATCCCCTTTCCCCCAGACGTGGCGATGCCACGCACGGATAGGCGCGGGTGCTCGGGTCCGTGGTGATGCACTGTTCATCATCATCCCCTTGCAGGGATGTCCCTGCGGATGCTCGGGAACCCGTGGTGTCGCCACTCACCAACGCCTGCTAGTTGCATACTCCCCCTGCGGGCACATTAGAGGTGGTGGGTTGACGGTAACTTAGCGGGGCTGAGATGCGTTGAGGCAAAGGCCGAGTTCCCTCTGACGAAACTTCATGGCCGATGAATTTGACGACTGAAGCGCCTAGTGTGCTCTTTGGGAGATTGACGGTTACGCCGTGGTCATCGAGGCGTTGGAAAAGTAAACAAAGGGGCGTGTGGTGTTCGTCGGCGTTACAGGAAAAGACCAATACGTCGTCAAGATAGACGAAGCAGAAGTCGAGGCCGCGAACGACTTCGTCGATGACGCATTGAAAGGTTTGTCCAGCGTTCCTCGGGCCAAAGCTCATGAAGGGAAACTCGAACAAGCCGAAAGGGGTAATGACTGCAGTTTTCGGGACGTCGTCTGGATTAACGGGTATCTGCGTGTAGGCTTTCACAAAGTCTATCACGGAGAAAACGTGGCAGCCATAAACGCGATATGCGAAGTCCTGTATGTGTTGAACGGGATATTTATCCGGAATGGTGCGGGCGTTGAGGGCACGGTAGTCCCCACAGGACCGCCAGCCTTCGGTCTTCTTTGGGACAAGGTGAAGTGGCGAGGCCCATGGATCGTCGGAGCTGCGGGAGATCCTGACGGAACATGGCTTCGAACTCTGCTTTCTCTATGCGCATGCGGTCCGGGGTAAGGTGACGGGCGCGGCAGAAAACCGGGGGGTCTGGGGTGGTCCGGATGTAGTGCACAGTGTTGTGCTGCACATGACGTGGCAACCCGCTAGAGCGCGTCAAACCAGGAAATTCGGCGAGGATGTCGTGGTACGGTTAATGATTTTCTACACCGAGTACTTTGATGCTCGGCTGGTGGGTAGTCGTTCGCTGTCCTGGCGAAGAATGTCCCGTTGTCGCGTCGATGAGACGGTCGGGGCGGCAATCCGGAAGGAGGTTGCAACGCGCCAAAAAGTCTGAGGTGATGATTGGCTTGATGACGTCGGCGATGACAAATTTCAATGAAGGCCACGGCGTAGGTTTTTTAACTGGTCGTGCTGGCTGAGCGAGCCGTAAGTCTTGATTGTGGACCAGCTTGCCGCGCTGACCTCAATAGACGTAGGAGGACGGGTACCATGAAGGTGGGCTCGCGGGTAGCAGCAGATTTCGGAACCGTTGTCGAAAAGGAACCGCTGCTTTGTAATTAGGTCGGTGACAAAGATGCGACGACCTCGAGGTTGGCAGCTCGCGGCCGTGTCTACGAGCCGCCGTTGCCGTTTCTCTTATATCCAGCGGAGCAGGTTGGTCGCCATTGTGGTGCTCTGTCCTCGAAGTGTCGATGGTAGTAGCACCGGTCGTTGTCAGTAGGCTGCTGCGACGGGGTGGTGTTACGGTCACGGCTTTGCGGGTGGCGCGTCGGCAAGCGTTGATCCAGGAATCGTTGAATGAAGCTGAGCTGTCGATTGAAGTAGATACGCCGCGCGAACTCTTTGGTGTTCAGCGGTGCGGCGATAGCCTGAGCGGTGGGCGGCAACAGGGTCAGAGCGACCTCGATGATGTGATCAGCGATCCCGGAAAGTTGGTCGAGAGGTAGAGTGAGCTGAGCATGCAGAATTGCTTGGACTTGCGGGGGAAGTCGTTGAAGCCAAAGTGCACGCAGAAAGGAATCCTGGACTTCCATATTTCCCGCGAGAGCATGCATGTGGCGGAGGATCTGCGAAGGCTTGCCCTCAGCAAGTTCTGCGGTCTGTTGTCGCAACTTCTGGTCTTCCGAGAGTGACAGGCAGCGAATGAGTTTAGTCTTGAGGTATTCGTAAAGGTTGGCCGTTGGTGGGTTGGCAAGGATATCCCGGACCTCGATGGCGTAGTGGGCATCAAGGTGGGCGACGGCATAATCGTAGCGGGTCCGGTCTTGCGTGATGTGCGCGATAGAGAACTGGTCCTCGACTTGGGCGAACCGTACCTCGGGAGAGTCGGTCCGAAACGGCGGAAGCTTGACGGTGACACGCCAGAAGCCGTGCGTGGCAGCGTGCGGGATGCCGTCTGCCGGGGATCTGACGTCCTCGGCGAAGCCAGTAGGATACTGCGGCACGGAATTATTGAGTTGGCCATGCTGTTCCTCAAGCTGCTGCTCTTGCTTGTCCATGGCGATGCGTTATTGTCCGCTGTCCGGGCCACCATATGTGGGATGTCGTTTCTGCTGAAGGACGTATCCCGACATAAAAAAGTAGCAAACGTTTAAACGATTGCCGATGGCAGCGGGAGAGCGTACTGACGCTACGCTCGTCTCGGTAGCCGAAGGTAGAAAGTGCTCTTCCCAGCCTGGCAGCCTGTTTTTGTAGCCACCGTCGGTGACGCATGCCTCAGGTGACGCAGCAGTGGCGCTGTGTTTTGTCGGGAACGCAGTGTGTGTCGCCACACATCCGTCCGTCCGTCCGTCTGTCCATCCATCCGTCCATCCGTCCGTCCGTCCATCCATCAATCCATCCATCCATCCATCAATCCATCCGTCCGTCCGTCCGTCCATCCATCCATCCATCCATCCATACCTAGAGTGCCTCGATGCGGGTGCTTCGATGCGGTGGTGGTAAAAACATTAATTATAGAGAGAGGTGTTGGGGTCCGTGACCTGAAGGGTCACGCCCTTACAACCACTAGGTGGGGATTTATTTATTTATTTATTTATTTATTTATTCAATACTGCAGGCCTTTACGGCCCAAGCAGGAGGGGCATACACTTGGCATCAGCGTATAGAACGAAGATAGCAAATAATAATTTCAAAACACTTGTTCTATGGGCAATAGAACATGAGCAAAACAAGGGCTAAACGAAATGCAAACCGAGCTCTTCATTTGGGAAAGTCAAACAGAAACAAACAGAAGTAAGCCAAGGAATGAAATATGCAAAAATGAAATGTCAAACTTGCAGCAAGGCAAAAACACGATCAGTTTGGGCAACCAAAAAGCAGACAAGAAAAATATTCAAGATCAATTCAAGGTTTCAATTGAATCAACGCTGGTTAGAAGAGGCAGAGGTAAGTTGTTCCAATCTGTTATCGTGCGAGGAAAAAAAGAATATTTAAAAACATTAGTTCTGGTGCTGTATGGCGTTAGAGAGTCATCGTGTCGATGTCGTGTTCGGCGTGCCGTAAGTAGTGTTATGTACGGATCAGGAGTCAGAGCAAGAAGGTTATTTTTAAGAAGGAACATAAATTTTAAGCGCTGAATTTTTCTTCTCAGTTCCAGTGTCGGTATTCCATGTTGTTTCATTAGTGCTGTCGGGGAATCAGTTGTACGGTACTTCGAAAAAATAAACCTGACTGCCTTACGCTGTATTCTTTCGAGAGCGTCAATGTTAGTTTTGGTATAAGGGTCCCACACTACGCATGCATATTCAAGTTTTGGTCTTATTAATGATGTATAAGCTAAAAGTTTAGTTTCGGCGGGGACATGCTTCAATTTATGACGGAGAAGGCAAAGTTTCCGAAAAGCTGTGCCACATACGTTAGTTATGTGAGTGTTCCAGTTTAGGCTGTTTGTTAGTGTGACGCCAAGATATTTATACTCGCTGACTTCGGTTAGTGGTTCTGTCCCGAGGGCATAGGGAAAAGAAAGGTTATTAAGTTTCTTGGTTATTTTCATATACACTGTTTTGTCAGCGTTCAATTGCATATCCCAACAATGACACCAGGAAATAATATTTTGTAGATTATTATTAAGACTTATCTGGTCATCCTCGCTTGACACTTCCCTGAACAGCACGCAGTCGTCTGCAAACAATCGTATTTGGACGGGTTCAGTAATAACGCTCACAATGTCATTAATATATATTAAAAACAACAATGGTCCTAGCACGCTGCCCTGAGGGACGCCGGAAGTAACTGGAAGTTCGTGGGAGTAGTAAGTATCAATATTAACAAACTGTCTACGATCATTGACATACGCAGCAACCCAGTTAATAATGAAAGGAGGAAGGTTAATCATTTTAAGTTTTTCAATAAGCTTAGAGTGTGAAACAAGGTCAAAGGCTTTCCTGAAGTCTAAAAAAATAACGTCCACCTGGCCGGATTTGTCTAAAATTCTAGCAAGGGAATGGATTACCGTTGTTAATTGTGTCACCGTAGAAAATCCTTTACGAAAACCATGCTGCGCAGGTGAAAGTATATTGTTATCCTCCAGAAAATCTCTGATGAAGTTGGCTATGACGTGTTCAAGCATCTTACAACAAGATGATGTTAACGAAATTGGTCGGTAGTTAGTAATCATTGTGGGGTCTCCCTTCTTAGGCACTGGTACTACACGTGCCGTTCGCCAGTCAGGGGGAAGGGCTGCAGTGGACAGTGACGCACCGAAAATTATTACCAGAAAGTGTGACAGCATTTCTGCGTATCGGCGCAGAAAAACATTCGGTATGTTATCCGGTCCTGGGGTAGATTTTGTTATTAGATTAAGGATCATAGAAAGCACACCTTGAGCGGATACAAATTCAGGAGATACATTTGATAAAGGTGAAAAGGGAAGTGCAAGCTCTTCTGAGTTAATAAACACACTGCGGAAGAATGCATTAAAGTGTTCGGCGATACTTTGCTTTTCGACAACGGGAATGCCATCTTTAATTATTTGATCCACTGCCTTGTTCTTTTTGCTCAGAAATTTCCAGAATTTTTCTGGAGCCGTACGAATAAAGTGCGGCAAAGTGTTATTGAAATAATGCCGTTTGGCATGCCCAATTGACGAGCTCAGCGTAGCTTGTAAGTTCTGTACTGTAGTTGGTGAGGCATTCCGTCGTCTTAAGCGTTTTATTTTTCTTTTCAAGTGAATGACTTCACGCGTTATCTAAGGGTTTTCATTTCCTGTTTTCTTTGTTTTCGTTGGAACGAAATTTTCGATGCAATAAGTGCAGATTTTTTTGAACTTGTCCCAAAGTTCTACTACATTGCTTCCGTGAAAGTTGCTTAGGTGTAAATCGAGGTAATCTAACACGCTTTCGTCTCTGGCACGTGTGAAGTCCTTCACTTGTACAGTTTTTGCCTTCTTAGCGGTACATTTTTTTAAATGACACGAATAGTACACCATCCTATGATCAGACATTCCATGTTCAATTGATACTGAAAAATTCTCGATTGTTTTGCTCACGAAGACAAGATCAAGCATTGATGATGAAGAACCATGCACTCGCGTTGGTAAGTTGACAACTTGGTGCAAATTGTGGCATAAGATTATTTCACGCATATAATTAACATGAGTGCTAAATTCGCCACTAGAAGAACAATGTTCCCAGTTAACTCCTGGAAGATTGAAGTCCCCCACTAAAAAAATTTTTTTATGTACGAATGAACTGACATGCTCACGCAAATCACACAGGAATTGAGGTGGTGAGCCAGGCGCTCGATAAACGGCAAATAGCAAGAATGAATGTTCGTAGTAAGAAATCTTTAGGCTAATAGTTTCAATGCTATCAGCCTGACACAAGAGAGTTGCTGACAAGTTTTGCTTTACCAGCACAGCCACCCCGCCTCCCCTCGTTGATCTGTCACGACGGAAAACACTGTAAGATGGTGGAAAGACGTCTTCATCATCTATGCCACTGTGTAGCCAAGTTTCGGTCAAAACAACGATGTGCGGGTTGTAACCTAAGATAATAGCCTCTAACTGATCACTTTTGTTAACAATGCTGCGTGCATTTATATTTAATATGCGCATATCTTTCGTATCAGTCCGGAGAAGTCAGTCTTGTTTAGTACTGTTATATTTACCAATTTTTTTCCTACAGTTCTTAGCGTCATCCCAAATGTAAAGGTCGTTGTCGACTCGAACTTTCTCGTTGATTAGTTGAACTTTTCTTTTGTGCTCCCTTTCCTCTGAAGTACTGTCCCACAAAAGTTTACGCTTCCTGAGCGTGTTTCGTGAGTAATCGTTTTGAACAGAAGTATTAGAACCTTTGAGTTTGAAAGCATTTTGCATGACACTTTTCTTTTCTTCGTAATCTTGAAAATATAAAATTACTGGCCGCGTTTTATCGCTCCTGCCGATCCGATGTATTCGGGCTACAGACTTGCACGTGATTTGTAACTTGGTAGAAAATATATCAGTTAGAATTTTACGACGCAGTACAGCCTCAGTCTCTTCTGGTTCCTCTGATACCCCAAAAACCAGTAAATTCGAGCGTCTACTTTTATCCTCCAAATCCGTAATTTTCGCTTCTAAGGCTTTAACCGTGCTTTCAAGTGCTTCCACGCGCGCGGCTTGTTTCTCCATTTCTGTAAATCGAGTCTCCCAGTCCGTCAGACGTGTTTTCATGCTAGTTTGTTGTATACGAAGTGCTGCAACATCCTCAATTAATTTATTCTGTCCCAAAAGCAGTTTTCCAAGCAGTTCATTTGTGCTGGAACCTTCCGTGTCAGGTCCGGGATTCAACTCGATATCTCCGCTCAAGAGGAGCAAGCATACGCAGTACACGTCATACACCATTAATACAGCTTGCTGTGGGCACGGCAAGACCAAAAGACAACGGTTGTCGCTTTTAACAGAGCTGTAGTAAGCACTAACCTGTACAAGGCAGAAGAATGGTCTGTTAGGCCACATGGTCGCTCGCGGTCCGCCGTGCCCACTGAAGTCGAAGGCTTGAAGTTGCTCTTTTATATTCCAAAACGATGAGGTCACGTGTCGTGATGGTGGCGCTGTCGGTGCATCACGGAATAGTAAAGATATCGCCAAAGGAAGAAGAGAGCTTCGGTCCCTTGATAATCTTGACGCAGCCGCAGATCGGGGATCAGCAACTGCATCTGGCAGGTTTGGAAGGTCGATCTGCCCGTCAACTTGGTTGATTTGCTTTGTTGTTCCGACGAGACCAAAAGCAAGGACCTGTACAAGGCAGAAGAATGGTCTGTTAGGCCACATGGTCGCTCGCGGTCCGCCGTGCCCACTGAAGTCGAAGGCTTGAAGTTGCTCTTTTATATTCCAAAACGATGAGGTCACGTGTCGTGATGGTGGCGCTGTCGGTGCATCACGGAACAGTAAAGATATCGCCAAAGGAAGAAGAGAGCTTCGGTCCCTTGATAATCTTGACGCCGCCGCAGATCGGGGATCAGCAACTGCATCTGGCAGGTTTGGAAGGTCGATCTGCCCGTCAACTTGGTTGATTTGCTTTGTTGTTCCGACGAGACCAAAAGCAAGGACCTGTACAAGGCAGAAGAATGGTCTGTTAGGCCACATGGTCGCTCGCGGTCCGGCGTGCCCGCCGTGCCTAGTCAGGCACCCCATTGGCGGTTGCCGCAGCCCGGGCACGCTGCGTTAAGGCCCATTGGGCCTGGAGGGTGCAGCAGCCGGACAGGGTCGCCTCCCAGTCCTCTCGGGCGGGGTTTGGGATAGGGGGTAGGGATGGGTTCTGCTGGCAGGCCCACACCATGTGGTAGGTGTCCGACACCTCCCCACAGTGAGAGCACCGCCCGTCGAATTGTGGATTGAAATGCTTTAGAGTTGCCGGGCACAGCATCGTGTTAGTGAGCAGGCGCAGGAGTACCCGCTCGTTGGCCTTCCCCAGCCCTTTGCAAGGAGTGGCGCCACCGCGGAGGCGCGGGAATCGAGGCACCTTAGTTTCCCGAAATCCACCACCGGCTGCATGTTGTATACTATTTTTGCTCACGACTCTACGGCATGTATTACCGCGAGTGCCAAGTAGAAACCTCATTGTACGGTGATAGCGGAAGCTGGTGCGCAAACCCTCTTATTCTACCTACGGCACCCAGACTGGCATATTCGAGGTCCTCGTTAAACTATTAGGCAGACAAGTACAAGAATATGGTGTTCGTTATAACAAACATGACGGAAGCCAACAATCACCGAGGGCATGGAGCGTAGGGGTATTTTTATTTCTAGTTTCCGGTGCTAACTATATAAAAGGGTTATAATTTACCGCTTTAAGCTAACTGATAAGTAAGCAAAAGAAAAACAATCGCAAGACTGTGGTGTGATCCGCACCCACGACCGGCAAAATTCAAGTCCTGTGCTCTATCTACCGAGCCACAGCGATGTTGTCCGATGTTTTGCTTTTCGTACATATTTCCGCGTAGAGTAAAGGAAGCTTGAACGTGTTCGCCAGCGCCATCCTCGCCGATAGCGGCGTGTGCAGAACATCCTGAATTTCCGTCAATGCCACGTAGGAACGTTGTCGAACGATGAGGGCTGAAGCGGGTCGAGAAGCCTCTTATGCTACCTACGGTATTACGACTGCCAGATCCGAAGGTATTTTTCAATATTAAGCAAACTAATGAAGAGCAAAGAGGTGTTTGTTATGACATACATGAGGAAAATTAACAGGTATGGATAGCAAGCGGCATTCGGGATGTGGGGACGTTTGCACCTGCGGCCCGCCTGAACCACTGGCATAAAAAAACGCTACGAAACCCTCTCAGTACCGAGCAGCGGGCGACTCAGTATTTGAAGCACGCCTAGAATTTCGCTGCTAAGCGGCTATTCACTGTTTTACAGATCCATGCCGTGATATCGGTACTACCAACGATAACGCCCATCTAAACATGCTGCTCAAGAAACACCGTTCGTGCCTGTGCCTTCCTGTACTTCTGCTGTAAGAGCTACGGATTCCTTTCACCACAGAGCAGCGGGAGGCTCAGAGAAGGAAGCAGGTGGTAAATTTCTCTTTGAAGCCACTATAGGCTATTTCATAAATGGATTCTGTAATCGTCCGAAATACCAAGATAGTGCCTGCTGAGACCTTCTGAAAAAAAATCCAGAAATAAATTCAACCAAAACCTTTAAGCTAAGAGCAACTGGAGACACAGCGAAGGAAGCACGCGTGGAATACAGCTGCTAAGCAAACATTCACTATTCTACCGATGGATGCTGTGATTGTCCGTACAACAGATATGACGAGCTGTTCGACCTGCTGATAAACAACGATTTCTGCTGCGCACCGAGAGGGCTACTGTGAAAAGAAAAATACGGAACCCCGGCAGCACAGTGCAGCGTGTGGCTCAATGAGAGAAGTATCCCTAGAAATTCATCGCTAAGCCGCTGTCCACTATTTTATAGATCAAAGCTGAGATTGTGCGTGCTACCAGAATGTCGGCCCCTAGATCTGCTGAAGAATACACAACGTTTGCACGAGCTCTCTGCCTTGACTAATCTCTGCCACAGAACCCTGTCCACACAGAGTAGCGCGCGACTCAGTGAGAATTTCTGTCCTACGCCGCTATCCACTTTCTTCGATACATGCTGTGATTGTCGGTAGTACCAGGATGACGCCCGCTTAGACCTGCTTATCAAAAACAGCTTCTGCGCCTGCGCCCCGCCTCGGTTTACTGCTATGGAAAAAGCGCTACGAAACAGTGTCACCGAACAGCAGCGGGAGACTTAGTAAAGAAAGCATGCGTGGAATTTCGCTTATAATACCCCTGTCACACGGCATTCCTCTAAAGCCTTTCCAGCAGAGGCACCTCTTTTCACCAAAGGAGCGAAAACTTAAAGGAGCAGCGACGCTACTTCACGGTGCAGCCCAAAGGTGAAACAGTCGTTGAGGCTTAGCATCCGCTTCTGTGCTCGAGCCGGCTGATGTAGGTGTTTTAAAACTAAACTGCGGAATTCGGTTCATTCGTTTAGCGCAGGCAGTTTTTTTAATTCTAATTGCTTCCGTGAAAGAAATGCAACAGCTTATCTCATCAGCAGCAGCAGGTCTTGTGTATTGCCATGGCTACCAGGGGCACTTGGTGTTGCTTCAACACTTTAAAGACTTAAAATCTGGGCGTAAAATATAAGCACCTCGACAAAAAGCAAAGCCAGACACACCTCTCGTATTTTTAAAATATTTTCTAACATTTTTGGCTGCATCGTTTTTTTTCATTGGTTTTACTTTTTGGCGTTGCACAGCACTGGGATCACAGGTTCTCAAAAGCCGCGCCTTTGGGCTCAAAAGGTCTGGGACGTGCGCCTTCTCCTCAAAGGCCCTTAGCGGCAAAGGCACAACATTTGTGCCGTGTAGCTGTATATCTTACGCCTTTAGATACAAGGACCCGATTTTCAAAGGCCTTTCCGGCGCCCGTGTGACAGGGGTATAAGCCGCTATCTATTATAGTATAGATCCTTTCTGTGATTGTCCGTACTACCAGGATGACGCCCCATTAGTCCTGCTGATTAAGAAAAGTGACTTAGCAAGCGCCTCGCTTGGACTTCTCATATAAAAGAAGCGCTACAGAACACTGTTAGCGGAGAGCAGCAGGCGAAAAAAAGCACACTGAAGACACGCTCCTACTCCGCTATCGAATGTTTTATAAATCGGTGCTGTGATTCTCCTTAGTAATATTATGATGGTCTGGTTGACCTGCTGATACGGAAATGACCTGAACCACTGCCATAAATGAACGGCTACAGAACCTTGTCGGCCCATGGCAGCAGGCGACTCACTAAAGCGAGGATGCGTGGAATTTCGCCGCTAAGCAACTATCAGCTATTTCAAAGATGGATGATACGATATTCCTTGATAAAATGATAACGCCCATTTAAACGTTAAAGGAAAAACGTCCGCGTCTGCGTCCGCAGACAAGCGGTCTGCGTATGGTCTGAACAAAACTAGCTGACATGATCGCTATGTATGTGGACGCCAAACGCAATACCTGGTATGGTATCCTCCTTTCATCGTCCTTGCATACCGCAGTGCAAGAGGCCACACAGAGCAGACAGTTTATGCTCGTCCACGGCAGGGAGGCAACCACCATGCTCGACGCCATGCTCCGGAACGTCACAGACGAAGAAAACATAGACGTCTTCAGAGCGCAGAGGCAGCCCGACGACTAGCCGGGCTCCAATGCGGATCAAAAATCAACAGTGCACTGACGCCCAACGGTACACCCTACGCTGACGTCACGCGCAATAGAACCTGAGTGGTCGTGTATGGGTGTTGACGCCATTTCGCCGCCGCGGTTTGAAGTAAAAAAATTGGCTGCGGTTTAGCTCTGGTTAAACCTGCTTGAAATGCGAAAGCTTGCTTAGCTTTCGCCACAGAATTTAACTGTTCCGAAGCAGTCGAGCAACTAGATTCAGATATAGACTCTTCTCTGGTAACTTCCATGGCGATATTGATGAAACAACGCGTAGTGCACAGCTATATATCCCAGTGAAGCCGCCACGGGCCGAGCGCAAGGCGAGGAGGTCGTCATATCAACGGAGAGACCACCTGCTAGATGCGGCGCCGGTTCGGGGGCGACGGCACACCCGACGAGCGGCTCCCTTATAGCTGCGGCGGGGAGAAAGCTGACGTCACGTGCCGTCATAGCAACAGAGACAGCTGACGTCACACCACCTGCCAAGCGCCGCGCTGGCTCCGGAGGGAGCACGGCATACGCGACGGGCCGTTAGACCTGGCGTAGTATTGCTTTCGCAATAAACCTTCTGCGCCGCTACATCGGTACATACAAGATCATTCGTCGACTTGGAGAGCTTGACTGCGAGGTATCCCCCGACGGAGCGACAGCATTACAGCGGCGCCGTTCAGACCCAGGTGTGAATGTCGTGCGCCTAAAGTTTTATTATAGCCGCTGTGGTGCCTCAGTGGTTTATAGCGCTCGGCTGCTCACCCGAAAGCAGCGGGTTCGATCACGGCCGCTCGAGGGAGAGCGGGAACTTTGGTTGTTTTTCCGAGCTCCTGGCGTTTTCCCCGATGAAGCAGCTACCTGTTCGTAATCGGAGTTGCTAGCTCTCAAGAGTTTCTTCGGACAACCTAGTGCCCGGCTCCTTTCCAGAGCTTTAAATTCAGGATCTTTTAATTTGCTCGCACACGGGCCTTCATTCTCTCTACTGCCTGTTTGAGAAGTTTTATCCACCTGTGGCTTCTCGCTATGATCAACAGAAATAAGGCCTACATGTTCTTCGCCAATGCGGTGGCTTTTATGCCAGCGAGAGAAACGTCCATATGGCTTCCTACGGCGCTTCATTTTAATTGACTCTCGACAGTGAAAAAGAACGCAGGGTGGAAGCGTGCCTAACTATCAAGTGGTGCGACCTGGTCCAACGCGAACGGCGACGTTCCTGTAGGCCAGGAGCGTCGGCGATTACGGCGAACGGGGTCCTGCGCTCCTCTCTGCACGGTGGACACGGTTGTTGCGTCAGAAAAAATTCCCTTTGTGTTCAGTAGGCAACGGTTAAAGAAAGCCACCAACGAAGGTGATTGGCATAACTACGTCATCAAAAAGAAGTAAGAAGTCAAATCGCAGCAGTTGTTAACATTAATAATAAAAAATGTGTGAAAAGCAGTTAAAATTTTTGTCTTACCAACTGAAAATTGAAAATTGGTTTTTGGGGAAAGGTAATGGCGCAGAATCCTAAGGAGGGTCTACGAGAAGAAAGGAAGAAAGAGGTGCTTTATTTAATGGATAAAGGTGGGACTAAGAGAAGAAAGGAAGAAAGAGGCGTCGTAGTGGAGGGCTCCGGAATAATTTTGACCACTTGGGGATCTTTAACGTTCACTGACATCGCACAGAACGCGAGCGCCTTGGCGTTTGGCCTCCATCTAAACGCAGCCGCCGCGGTAGGGTTCGAGCCCGGGTACCGGGATCTGTAGCCGAGTGCTCTAACCACTGAGACACCGCGACGGGTGTCTTACCATATCTGTTCACGTATCTGTTAGCCTCACTAGTTTCGGGCTGCAGACCACATATATAATTGAGATAATGTGCCTCATGATTAAAAATTCTAGCTATCTGACTCGCGTTAATTATCCACAAGCGCATCCAAATGCATGTTGTGGGGAATAAAATCAGCAAAAGGTACTGCAGCATAGAGTAAAAATTAACAAAACGATAGATGATGCAGGAGTACTTACAGGCGGCTTGTGTCTACATCCTACAAACATATTGCCACAACTTAGATGTTAAAAGTCTTGAGCGGCTATCTTGTCAACGTCTTTGCTTAAACCTCTAAAACGGCCAGACAAAATGCCACTAAGACATCTAAATAAGCCTTTGATGTCCTAAATTTTATAGATGTTCTAAGAAGTCTGCTAAACGCTGTGTTCAGTAGAATACACGGTTCTACATTTATTTAGTTCTGCTCACAGCTATATGACGGCATGATAGGAGATGACTACGCTGTTCTAACTTGAACTTAAAAAATGTCAGACTGCTGTAGAGAAGCGTTGATGGTGCTGCTGGTGTGCCTTGCAGACTGTCGGGCAACACTAATGCTGAATACACAACCAGTGGACGGCACAAATGAATAGTTCAAAGCAGTAGCAAAAAAGAATCGGCAGGTTTCTGTTTGCGACAGGCAAACTTCTGTCAAAGGTAATCAAATCTTTTTAAATTTTCATTGCCCTACAATGTTTAACCGAACATAAATAACCAACAAAACAAAAAATACGTCATAGAAACATTCTGAAACACTCGAAATGACTTCACTTACCCATTCTTGTTGATAGCGCTTAAAAAACACCGACAGAAGACAGAAAACATAAAAGCCGACGTCACAGGCGCTCATCTCGCATCTATCTGGCATCTATCTGGCACCAGATCAAAAAGTCTCATAGACGATTACGGCACTTAGTACTTATAGAAACTTCCTCAAGAAGTCTGGAGTAAAAAGTTTTTTCAGAAAGGTTGTTAAAACCTCTAACTCAAAACCATGTTAAAAAGAGGGCCCCATACGCTTAGGCGTTCGGCAGAAAGCTGCCTCCGTGTATTCCAGATTATGTAGATTTCAGCGAGTTTTCACAGCCTGCGCATGGTTTATTCCAATTAACGAATGAAGCATGAATCTACGGCGGGTTATCTATCAGATCGTTGGGCTTTACACCGGTATTTGCATTTGACTTCTAAAAGAGCAGATGCGCCAGTGCCATGACCGCGCTTTGTACTCAAACTGAAAGCAAATTTTGCCGTAAGCAGACCGAATTCATATTAATTACGGTCCACATGGAGTACATCTAACCCAGCAGTCGTAAACTGAGCTAAAGCTTCGCGAATCATGTAATTTGTTTCCTGTCGCGGCTCGGTTCTCCACTAGCAGCGAATGCTGCCTTCGCGCTATCAGCGCTCTTCCGTGCCGCCTACGCCAAGTTTGTGCAGTCCGCTCGAGCGCATTCTTCTATTAGCGACCGCGCCGCCACGGCTCCAGTCCAGCCGTGCATACGCGTGCTGCACGCCGCCGCTTGATGCTTGGGGTCGCTCCGTTTGGTGGCAATACAGTGTGCAGTCTGTCTACGTGGTTTTAACCGTTTCAAACAAAAGTAAATATTTTTCCAAGTTACAAGTGCTTAGCGTTAAATAAAAGTATGATACGCAATTTATGTAGTTTTTATGGTGAAGTTATATTTATTTTGCATTTTTGGAATATCGTTTTTCGTTTGGCCGCTTGGTGTTGAAGTTTTTTTTTAATTGAAATTTGCTGCCCCGGGGCGTCAATGATGGGTGAAGGTGTGATAAACGATGTAGTAGAGATTAAATGAATGGAAAAAGGTTGGCTGATTTGATGAAGTCCAGTAGAGAACGATGGTACGGTCCCCTGCGTCCAGGCAATGTATGAAGCAGTGTTGCTTGGTGAAAGGCCTGCTACCATCAGGTGCCGGATCCTTGTAGGCTTGAGAGCTGGGCAGTCCCACAGTAAGTGATGAATGTCGGCCTCAATGTCCTCGTGTTTACATATCGGACGCCCTGGCCGAGGAAACAATTCTCGGTACTGAGGCCACTTCCGAGTGATGGCTGGTGTGAGGGCATCTCCGACCCATATCCTCCTATGCGCAACCTCCTCTGCACGCGTAAGACCGCGGGGGAGGGTTACCGCACACTGAGGGATCAGAGCACGTGGGCGGCGCCGGAGGAGTTCTTTTCTTGATGAAAGGAGAGTAAAATTGTCCAAATGAAGGAGCCGAGGCTGTGATGGGTTTGTATTCGGAAGGCGGGTCGCTAAATCTGCCTCGCTTTGATAGGTCAGCAGATCCCGTGGGACCCACTCAACACGTACTGGCTGCGGGATGCGTGCCGCGAGCCGGTGGATATCCTGACATATCGTTGGACAGCGGCTAACACGTCGTAGCAACAGGACAGCTTGAAGAGCGTCAATGCGGATGACAATGCGGGCCGCAGGGAGCATAGTTACGTCGGCCACGGAGCAGAGTGCTTCTTGAACTGCAACGAGCTCAGCACAAAAGGACGGAGGGGGTTCCGTAAGCTGAAACCAAGAGGTTTGATTCAGGGCAGGTCTGTACGGGCAGTAGATAGCTGTTGTTGCTTTGCAGACTTGTATGCTTGAGTCTATGTAGAAAACAATGGATCCTTCAGGCAGGCAAGCATCTTGTTCCTCAAATTTCTGGCGATGCAACGATGCCGAACGAGCAGATGTGGCCGACGATTATCTGTTGGCTTGTTGTCGCTGAGCTGTACAAACTTTCATGGGGGAAGAACTGACGTTGGCGGCTGAAGAATGGAGTGTGACGTTGCATAAGTCATCAGAGCATCCGTGGAGTGCGATAGACTGGCCTTAAGGCTGCGCGCTCCAAGGCGCTGTTGCACCAGCTCATCAATAATATTGAGCTGAGAATTCTCTTTTAAAGCTATGACCGGTGTGATGCGTGGAAGGCACGTAATGGTCCTCATAGCATCTCAGTTCACGGCTTCAAGGCGATCCCATTGGGCTCTTGTAATATGTTGAAACTGGGCTTGATAAACAATACGTGGCTGCAGAACTGCCTTCACCGATTGCCGTGGAACAAACGAGCCTGCGCCACCAGCTTTAGGAGCAATTCTTCTAATCAAACCCAAAGTCTGAATAGCGTGCCTTTTTGCCTGAGAAAACCATGCAATCGCTGATCCTGATTGCTGAATCATTATGCCAAGAATTTTTACACTCGTATTTTTCTGTAGTGGGGTACCTGATAGACAAAGACGGATTCGACTTGCAGCAAGTTTACGGCGTCTCCAGCGGTTGGCGACTGACGTGTATGTTGATTTACGCACGGATATCTGAATTCCGATGGATTATGCGTAGTTACAGGTAACATCCAAGGCCGATTGAAGGGCAGCCTCCTGAGTACGGAGATCTTGGTGAGTACTCCACACCGTGATGTCGTCAGCGTACTGAATAATTTAATGCACCGCATTGAATCGTCGGCTAGTGAATTCCAAATTTTCTTCCTTCCAACAATGATTGGACAAAACTACGCACTCTCAGAGGGAGATGAAGCATGTCAACAGAGTTGAGAATGGCTGCATGACTGATGTTGTCATATGCCTTTTCAACGTCCATTGCTAAAACTACGCACATTGCGGCTGCGGGTAGATGACAAAACTGCACATGCTAAGCCAGACAACCCGTCGTCTGTACCAATATATGGACGAAAGCCGGTCTGTACGGGGTGATAAAAACCGTGCTGCTCTAGCCAACATGACAATGGTGTGGCTAGCATTTTCTCCGCCAGCTTGCACAGCGTAGGAGTTAAGGAGATAGGTCGCAAGTTGGCAAGGTCCGTCGGAGACTTTCCTGGTTTCGGGATAGATATCACGAAAGCGGATTTCCAGCTCTCGGGCACTACGCCATCCAACCATGCTTTGTTTATGGTGTTGAAGTTTCTCGGGGTAACTTGCTTGGCGCGTGAACTGAGCACTCCTAAATTTTGTCTTCATTCTTTGTCTCGCGCTTGTTGGTGCGGCACGCTGCTGTTTGCAGTTTCTGGCTGTTCTTTACTACCAGGACTGCGTTGAAATGTGAACCACGTTATCCGCAAAAGTTAGTCAACTTGCTTTTTTCTTGTGTGGCGCGGCTGCGGCGTTAATGCACCGCATTGAATCGTCGGCTAGTGTGTCGCTCCTTTGGTTTGTAAAACAAGAAGCTGGGTCAGGCGATGTTTTCGTTCCAAAGTGTAACGTTCGATGTGCGAAAAGAGGGCATTTCCACGTGTCTGCGCTTTTATTAAGTAGGTGCAGCTAGGTTTCTGTCACATGTTTAATACACTGAACGACTTGCTTTCTTATGAAGGTCGTCAGTAAGTTCGAAGAAGAATTAAGAAGTAAGAAGTAAGAAGAAGAAGTGGTGGTGCCGAACGTTCTTTGTTTGAGCTCTTCCACTTTTCTGCAGTTTTTTGCTTTTGTGCGTGAACTGTGCCCTCGTCATCCATCCGGATGGCGGGAGTACAACCCCTGCGTCCTCCCGTGGTCGCCGTTGACAAGACTGCGGCTCTACCAGGTGGCAACTCTAGTGCTGATGTGGAGCTTCCAGATTCGTCTCATGAATCCACGGTGACAGCGATGGATTCTGACAGCAGCAGCTTCACGCTTGTTGAGTCGCGCCGCCTGAAAAGGAAGTTGCGCCGGACATCGACAGCGGGTGAGTTGCCTATGAGGAATGTTGACCAGCCAGGTGTCTTCTCAGTGGCCTTCGTTCCTACAACGCAGACGGCTGATCTGAACACCATTAACAGACAGCGGCTAACCCAGTTTTTCGACCGGGTTGTTCCGGGACAAGTATGTGAAGTCAGAATTAATGCATGGAAGAATGTCCTGACAGTAGATGTTACATCTGACCGTAGATGTTACATCTCAGGCATCAGTAGACAAGCTGAAAGAAATTAGCGTCCTCGGTGGCATGGCGGTCCGCTCCTACGTTGCTTACGGGAAGCGGACAACCACTGGAGTTATCACTGATGTCTACCCGGAGATAGCTGACAAGGACCTCTGGTCGCTGATTAAATCTACGGCCCGGATTGTTGACATTCATCGTTTCGGGCGCTCCAAGTGTGTCAAACTAGTTTTTGAAACTGATGCTCTGCCATCCCACGTCAAGGTGGGCTATGCGAGGCATCCTGTCCGCTTGTATGTTCCCAAACCTGTTCAGTGCCACAAGTGCAACAAGATAGGTCATGTGAGTGCTGTTTGCAGAAATGAGGTATCCTGCCGTCGATTTGCCGGGATGCACCAGCATGACACCTGCACGACGGAGACTATAAAGTGCGTCAACTGCTCGGGTGTCCATGAAGCCACAGCTAAGGACTGCCCTAAGCTGCAAAACGAAAGACTCATCCTGAAAAAGATGGTGAAGGACAATTCGACCCACCAAGAAGCGGCGGCGCGTATTCGTCGCCGCAAACATCGTTCCCGGCGGCGTCGTCCGGTTCCACACAATTCTAGTCCACCTGCACCACAGTCGCAGGAAGTATCAGCTCAGCCGGCACAGCAGCATGAGCATAACTACGATAACAAGACGTCTGCGGCCATGTCCCATGTTACCGCAGTAGCTCAGTCTGATGCGTTTGTGTTACCTTCTTCCTCTGATGCTGAATGGCCTGCTCTGCCATCCAAGGATTCGCCATGGCAAGACCAAGACCGGTTGCCACTCCAGCTGACAATGTTGGCAAGTCCGAAGGTCAGGATGTGAGCATAATGTTAAAAATCTTGTGTGTTCAATGCGCGTGCTGCTTTCAGGCATTAACACGCCAACAGCAAAGATTGTTGTGCAGTTTTTGGATGCACTTGAGCCGCTCTTGGCGGCGTTGCAGTAATTCATTATGGCACAACCAAAACCCACCTCATCTGTGCCAATGCACGTGCGCCGTAGTGTAGTGGTGCAATGGAATGCCCGAGGCCTACGAGGTCGTCTGAGTGACTTCCGGCAACGCGTCCACAAGTACCGCTTCCCTATGCTGGTTATATGTTAGCCCAACATGCCGTCGCCTTTCCGCCTTTCTGGATACGTGCTGCTGTGGTCTCGCACAGAAGACCAAACTAGCAAAGTGTTAGTTTGCATACGCCAAGACATTGCGCACGTCCGCCAAGTTCTACAGCCACACAACACAAACCATTACATCTGTTTGACAGTCACGCTAAAAGGACGGGTCTTTTCGATTATCGGTGCCTACATTCCACCTAGAGATGCCATTGCTACTTCGTCGCCCTTTGTCGCCGAGCTCAACGACAAATAAAGCGCCACCTAGCGAGACTAGGGAGACAACGTTGGAGGCAGTTCTGTTCATCGCTGGACCCTCGCAAACCACTGTCGCGTATTTGGCATGTAGCCAGGAGCTTGCGTTCACCCCCGCAGGAACGATATCCTTTCATGCCCTGTCTATTTACCAACGCCGTAATAATGTAGAGGTAGCAGAAGAATTCTGCAAAATGGTTGTGGGCACAACTATGGCACCATCAACCAGTTTGGAGGCTTTTGTACCACCTTTACCAGATGACCACTACGACATGCTATTCACGATGCCTGAACTAGAAGATGCTCTTTCCTCGTGTAGGTGTCCATCTTCACCTGGTCCTGACGGGATTTCGTACGCGTCCCTCTCTCACCTTGGCATGGATGGCCGAACTGTGCTGCTCAGTTACTACAATGATACATGGGCTTCCGGAATCGTTCCAGAACACTGGAAGATCAGCCGCCTGGTTGCACTTTTGAAGCCTGGCAAACCTCCTTAAGAGCTTACCTCATACCGGCCAGTTGCACTAGCAAGCTGCGTCGGCAAAGTTATGGAGCGAATGGAGCTGGCGCGGCTCGAATGGATTTAGAGCCGATTGCTCTCTATCCGGATATGATGACCGGGTTCCGGAGGGGACGTTCTTCGATTGACAGCGTAATCGACCTCATATTGACAGTGGAACATAAAAAACGTAGTCGCCGACTCGTCGCTGCTGTCTTCTTGGACATCAAAGGGGCCTACGATAATATACTTCATGACGCCATCCTTGATGCCCTTAACGACATTGGCGTTGGCGGCCGGATGTATTCGTGGATTGGGAGCTACCTCAAAAAGCCGGTCTGTTTACATATCTACGCCTGATGGGGAGACTACCCGTCATCAGGTTTGCCGTGGAGTTCCTCAGGGAGGAGTTCTTAGCCCAACCCTATTTAACGTGGTATTGATTGGACTGGTGAATGAGCTTCCCACTAACATTCACATCAGTGCCTATGCTGATGATATCTGCATCTGGGCGTTGGGTTCGACACGTCCGCAAATGCGTGCGAGATTACAACGTGCCGTGTCATCTACTTCAAGGTACCTACGGCGTCAGGGTTTGCACTTGGCAGCTGAAAAATGTGCTGTGGTCGCATTCACGCGCAAGTCTGTCTGCCACTACCCGGTAACTCTTCAAGGGGTTGCAATACCATACGTCTCCCACCACAGATTTTTGGGCATTATCATTGACTGCGATCTGTCATGGTCGAGGCATATAAACATGCTAAAGAAAAGATTCACTCTTTTTTGCCATGTGCTTCGCTTTGTGGCAGGCATTAAATGGGGCCCAACGGAGCGCTCCTTGCTTCGACTTTACTATACCCTCTTTATTGGCTACATTCGTTACAGCCTTCCTGTACTCTCTAACATGATTATTTCCTGCTTGCGGACATTAGAGAGTGTCCAAGCACAGGCGCTCAAGATATGCCTCGGATTACCACGTTGTGCCTCGAAGAAAGGCACGATTGAGGAATCACGTGCGTGCCCAATATCGGTCTACCTGTCACACGAACTACTTCGTGTATATTTACGTGCGCTTACACGGCACCGCTGTAACCCGCTGACGAAGATTTTTGATGAGCGACCGGACAGCAGTTTTGCACGCGCACTGCGCTTCCATCGCTCCGAGGTGCCATCAGACTATGCCCTGCCGCATCATTCCTTTCAGCCCCCATGGGCAATGGCTCAGCCTTCAGTCTGCCTGCATGTCCCTGGCATAATCAAGAAGTCTGCGATGCCGGTTAGCGGACTGAAGCAATTCGCACTTGCCTACATCTGGTCAAAATACCACAAATGTGTGCACGTCTACACGGATGGATCTGCGTCTCCAAATGCATCAACAGCAGCTTTCGCAATCCCTGCACAACAGACGACCCGCAGATTCATTTTGGGACACAAGTCTACTTCAACCGCTGCAGAGCTTGTGGGCCTTCGGGAATCGATTCGCCACATCTGCGGAGAACCGCCTCAGGAGTGGTGCATTTTCACCGACTGTAAACCTGCGCTACACATTTTAGCATGCTTCCTACGCCACACAGCCTACCAAGCTCTGGCTCTTGATATCATTAGTCTCGTATCATTTGTTCAGGGAAACGGCCACCGTATAGTGTTTCAGTGGATCCCCGGACACTGCGGACTCGATGGAAATGAGACCGCCGACGCTGAAGCAAGGAGCGCCTTCAGCAGTGGCCTGCGAACAGCTGTACCGTTCTCTATAGTGGACACAACTTGTCTCCTTTCGTAATTGATGAAGAGGGCGACGGCTAGGTACTGGGCCCTGCCAGACACCCGCCACATCCACCTTAAACGGCTAGATCCGACGATGACCTTTTCAGTTCCTCGCGGAATACCTCGCCCTATTGCATGCGTTATCCGTAGACTACGTTTAAACGTGGCATTCACGCGCAAATACTTGCACTTAATAGGACAAGCGGACTCCCCTGAATGTACCGCATGTGGCGTGCTAGAGACTATAGAACATGTTTTAGTGGCGTTTCCAGCGTATGCACGTGAGACTCATACTCGCATCTGCTCTGAAGCCTATGGACACATCGCTCCTCTCTGAGGATTTGATCCTCGGCGCTTGGCCAGATAGTTTTAGAACTGTAAAGGCAACGCGAGCGCTCTCACGCTTTCTGAGCGACACGGACCTTGTCTCGCGTTTGTGATGTCAGAAAGTGTGCCTTGCTTTTTTTAGTTTTTCATCTGCCTCCTCCCAGCATCATCGTCCCCCATCGTGACCTTCTTTTATCTCCTCTTCCCGTCCCCCAGAGCAGAGTAGCAGGCCAGATATTTATTTTTCAGGCCAACCTTTCCGCCTTTCTTATCAATAAACCCTCTCTCTCTCTCTCTCGAACCATGGAAAAACCAAAAATTGCCATTTATTACAAATTATCAAAGAGACCAGTTTTGTTTAAACCCTGGAATGAAAAGAAGGCCACGCATTACATCGACACATTAGAGCCTGCTCTATCGCATTCTGGATGGATTTTATTCTTGCCAACAGCTCCAGTCTTCGCGAGGTTTGCAATTCAAGTTCATTTGATTACCACCAATGACACCCGTGTTAAGAAGGCTTTGGTCATGTTCATAATAGCGGAGTAGAATGTGCAGTATCCGTTATCATGAAGTAATCATGATGCCCCTCGTGGTGGCAGTGGTGCTTTGCCTTCGGCTGCCTATGCCAAGGTCGGAAGTTATTTTACGCCGGCTGCGGTGGTCGTATGTAGAGTCGAAGTACAAAAACGCTTTGTGCTGTGTTATAGGTCTGCGCATGTTATGGAAACCCTACTCGTCGAAATTAATCCTGACGCTCCACTTCGGCGTCCCTCGTTCTCCAGGTCCTGCTCCTAGTTAATTATGTAATTATGTAGCGGAAGTTGTACTAGTTTCGTGAAGCTCTGTGACACCCTGCACAAGCCAAGCAAGCCAAGAACATGATGAAAATGTCGAAGAATTCTTGGTCAGTTACCTATGATTGCCTGATTTCTGTTTATTTGAGCAGGGCTACCCTGATCTATTTCAATTGCTGCTTGCACTTTTATATGCCTAGTTGCTGAAGATTAAGTAAGTGTTCTGTTTTGCCTTAGGTGTGCTGTTTGTTGTGAACCCAGAGAAAAAACAAACGATGTGAAGAAACCGTCATAATCTTGATACATTACTGCGTGTACTTGTTGGACCAGTCAACGTTTTGTTTCATTACGATTGATAGCTACGAGGGCGTGGAAATCTACTAAATTGTACTGCTCTGTATGTGTGCTGGCTGTTTGACAGTGGAAGGAAGCGGCCCCTTGGTAGGCAGGCGGGCCTCCTTGAACCTTTCTGTAAGCCACTGCAGTGTTTACAGCGGGTGTTGCCTAATTATTCAATCTGTACATTGCTTTTTAGGCGCACGCAGTTCAACAATGGTTTCCAGTTAACTCCTGGCTTGCTCAACTTCTAAAAATTTTTTATGCGCTCTTCACTGCTGACACTCTTTCTTTCACTTCATGCTGCTTTGTATTGGTGTAGGCTTTTGGGGAAAATTTATTTCAAGAATATTGTTGTTTGCTTAACCTATTCTTTTGTTTTTAATAGACCTGCTATATTTGGACAAAAGAGCAAGGACTACGGTTAGTTTCAAGGATGGAATGAAAGTGAGAAGCCGCTAATTGTGTTCCGGTCAGAATGAAAACTCTGCGCATATGTGGACCTGTCTAAATGTATTACTGCACGAGCACAGTTATGCATGCCAGGAGATTGTCCGTGTTTTGAAAAAAGTAATAATCGGAATAAGTAAAATAGCAGCGCATTTACAATTACTCAACAAAGTGAGGGCAAATATGTAAGTTTTTCAGAAATGTCAGTGACTTAAAGAGCGAGAGCATTTGGACTAATCTCATCCAAGTTTCATGGCCAGAGCAAGATTTCCGTTATTTTATTCTTTCACTTGCTTGCTTAAGATTCATGAATGGTACATATTATGCAGTTATTAGGTTCTCGCTGTCTTGTGTATTTTGTGTCTGTTTACATGCGCATAATCAGACGCGAATATTGAGTGCTGGAAATTTACGTAATTTTCCTGTTCGCCCAGTACCCATGTTCTTTAGGCCCGCTATGGAGCACGACTGCAAACATCTGTGCTGGAGTCCTCATGGGGGACATGGGTCTGGTGCCTACCATGTATATAGTAGACGGCTGTCAACGGCTGTCAATGGCTGTCAACGGTTGCCAACTGTTCCTTCCCAGTGAAACTTTTTTGCTTTTCTTGTTGTATTTGTTAGGTCTTCTCATTCAACACTTCACTTTTATCAATCGTAAGTAGCGGGTATCTTTTATGGAGGTTATAAAATGTTCGTACCTTAAATAGAAGCCATTTGTTGATATTTTGTTTTCACTGAGAACACTACCTGCATTGAGAACGAGCCACAGTGGTTTTTACTTGTTCAGTTTGTTGTTTACATGTTGTTTTACTATGATTGCATTTAATTAACACCTTTTGTGTTCCAAAAACTTTCATCTTGCATCTTGCAAATCACATTTAGCTATGCAGCAGACAAAATGAAAGATGCTTTAGAAAGAGCTCATCTTCATGACTCACGAAAAGTAAGAACTCAGTTTGTAGAAAATACTGGTGTCTTGCACGCTTGGGAGAAAATATATGCGTAATCAGAGTGTGTGAAAAAACTTGCTGCTGTTGTCTCTTGTCCGTCTTCCCTGGAATTTCTTCAGTTGTCTACATATTAAAGAAGTATTTCATCTAGAAGAGGACTAGGGGCTGTCAATATGAGACTGGAGTTTTTTGGCACTATTGATGTTCAAAATCTAGTTGGAAAAGAAACTGCTTCATTATCTCATCCGGCATTAACTCAATTTGCTGAAGCAAATAGAACTTTGATTTGATGACGACCTACAAGGGTGCCTCCTTCGTGGCGTATCGAGGTTTCTGGGGCTACGCCCTGTACCATCCCCAGCTCCCTGCACCTGAAATCCACACCTGCGACCTCCGGTCGCGTTGTCTCTCAAGGTCTTCGCCATTGCGCATGCCCTCCAGACATTTGCGTCCTTCCCACCCTCTCAGAGTACACACAGTCTATTTACACTCTTATGCCACTATCTGCCACATGCAGAACTGCACCCTGCCACTTTCACTCCAGGAGGTCCAACAAGCGTCTCCACACAGCAGGCTTTTATCGTTTTCCTCCTCTGGGTCCATGGGTACTTAAGGATTTACGGCAATGAGCTCGCCCTTCAGCTTGCCCGCCACACTTATTTCCGGCTGCCGTTCATCCCCTGACCCAAGTCTTCGAAGGACGGTCGAAGACTCGCCCCACGCCGCACCTTAAAGAAGGACTGTCTCTAACTCTGCCTCAGCAAACGCCTTTACCCTTCCCGTCATCTATCACTCAATATGATTTTAGCCTCCCCGTCGTACATCACTCAATATGCAGGAGGCTCGCCTTTTTCGGCGCATCCAAATGAATGCAGTCATCATCCCATTCAGCCTTTTTTTCTATCGCTATCTATCAGACGCTTACTGTCCCAAGTGCCCTTCTTTTTATGCAGACCTGGCCCATTGCCTCTTCTATTGCTCGGCTTCTCAGCAGTCGGGTTCCTAATGACCGTTTCTCTATCCATCACAACCTGGCTCGACTGGCTTAGCGTTGAAGGGCAAGAACAGTGTTGCGAATCTGTAGCGCGTTCCGACTTTCTGAAAGGGAACGCTATCGCATGCAGGTTCGATCAAGATATCAAAAGAACAGAGATAAAACAAAATAAAACGAAGCCGTATTTATAATCTAAAGGAAAAGGAAAAATAAAAAACACAAACCAAAACAAGAAAAATGCTGATCGCCTAGCTCTGTTAAGCCAGGATATACGTAGTGAAAGCGCGGCGACTTCTGCATCGGAAAAGTGCATTCACTAGATGCGTCTTTATTAATAGTAAAAGCTTGAGCCGTCGGGGCGGAGTGGCGGCGTCTCCGCCTCAAACGCCGATAATAATAATAATTGATTTTTGGGGAAAACGACCCGCCGCGCGGTGGCTGAGTGGCGAGGGCGCTCGGCTACTGATCCGGAGTTCCCTGGTTCGCACCAGACTCTGGCGGCTGCGTTTTTATGGAGGCAAAGCGCTAGGGCGCCCATGTGTTGTGCGATGTCAGTGCACGTTAAAGATCCCCAGGTGGTCGAAATCATTCCGGAGCCCTCCACTACGGCACCTCATTCTTCCTTTCTTCTTTCACTCCTATAACTTCCATTACGGCGCGGTTCAGGTGTCCAACGATATATGAGACAGATACTGCGCCATTTACTTTCCACAAAAACCAATTAATATTATTATTATTATTAAATGAAATGGCGAGTTTCGGTCTCATATATCGCTGGACACCTGAACCGCGTCGTAAGGGAAGGAATAAAGGAGGGAGTGAAAGAAGAAAGGAAGGAAGAGGTGCCGTAATGGAGCGCTCCGGAATAATTTCGACCACCTGGGGATCTTTAACGTGCACTGACTTCGCACAGCACGCGGGCGCCTTAGCGTTCTGCCTCCATAAAAACGCAGCCGCCGCGGTCGGGTTCGAACACGGGAACTCCGGATCAGTAGTCGGGCGCTCTAACCACTGAGCCACCGCAGCGGGTTGAGTATTTATAGAGTGTATTTTTCTGAATACTCGCGCCTTTCATGCCTAAGCTTCACTGGAATATGAAAGTTTGGTTTTTGAGGAAACGAAATGGTGCAGTAACTGTCTCACTTATCTCGGTTGACACCAGAACCGCACCGTAAAGTTAGGGGGCAAGGTGGGAGTGAAAGAAGAATGGAAGAAAGAGGTGCAGCAGTGGAGGTCTCCGGAATAATTTTTGACCAGTTGAGGATCTTTAACGTGCACAGACGTCGCACATCACACTGGCGCTTTTTGCGTAGAGGCAGTGTCGCATCCCATGAAATCGACTGAAATGCCAAAGGCTCTGGTTCGATTCCGAGCTTCGGCACAGTTTTTCCCTTTTTTATTCAGTGAGTGTGCGGGGGGTTTCAGTGGCTCCCATAGATGCACCACCGAATGCGTTAGTTAGCGGTTAAGCGCAGGCTCTGTTAAGGGGCGTTTATACTCCGGCGTAACGCGCACGAGCGCTGCGCGGCGACGTCACGTCGGCCAAAGCTTGACCGCCGACGCGTTCGGCGGCTTCGGCGCACTCTGAGCGCACTGGCGGAGACTTGGAGCACGTCTCTATTTCGCGCCGAGTGCGCCAGCCGCCACCGGCCCGGCCAGACCGGTTCGGCTCCGCGGCGAGGCGCGCGTGGTGACGTCATGTGCTTCCTCGCAGTACCGCAACGGCGAAATCACAAGTTCCGACCCAGTAAAGCATTCGCTTTAAACACACACGCTCAACACGCGTACAAAACTGCAAAATAAAGGAAAGAGTTCACCAGGTACCGAGCATCCGAGGTAAAGCGGGGATTCCTTGCAGGCATGGCGGACGCGGGTGGACATACTGCGACGCGGCGCTTGTCTTTCGTCGAAGGAAGCGGCGAAAGGGAGCCAGGTGGTAGTAGGGCGGAGAGGAACACAGGGAGACGCCCGTGGGTCCCCATTAACAGCCAGGAGAAGTTAGCAGCAGCAGGAGAATCTTTCGGCAGCACGGACAATCAGTCCATCGGCTGCCATCTCGACGCTTGCAAGGAACGCAGGGGCTTGCGTCGATGATGCAAGGGAGGGTTCTCTGCAGCACGGGCCCAACGTCCTACGGCTGCCACCTCCACGCTTGAATGACACCACCTCCGCTGCGCTGTCTCCCTTTAAACATCTCGCTCTTTGAAACGTCAGCTTTCCGCTCCTCATGCTCGCCACGCTCCCTGTCGCTGTCGCTTCGCACACAACATTTGCACGTGCACAAGCGCAACGCTGGGCTGGAACGCGCAGCGCTCCGCTGTCCGACGCACCACTGCCGACGCACCGCGTTCAAAATCCTGCGAAGATTTGTTGTGAACCTCACAACAGCGACGCATGGTCACCTACGCCGCAGGCATGCTCTTCGTGTTAATTATGGTCGAATAAAGATCTACTAGTACTGCTTCTACGCTTCTAGTGGTTTTCACGGAACCCGCACCGTCTTATGGAAGGTTAAATTGCCATGAGTTGGTCGCAGACTATACACAGCAGGCCTTTCAAATATGTAAATTATTTCCGTATAACTTGAACATTTGCTCAGATATATTTGGCTGGCTTTTCCCGTTCGCCGGCTGTTGTAGGGCGAATTTCTACTGCGCCAATTGTTGCAAAATTGAGTACTTCGTGAGCAGATGCTACATTTATACTTCACACCATGCTGAATGGGCCCAGAAGGAATACGTATAAGCTTCTGACACTGCGGTATCTGTTGGCTACAAGAGCTTTTACTTGACATCTTGCAGACTAATAGGTGATGCCTTGCTTAGCTGAAAAGAAGCAAGTGAGCTCTTTTGTAGCTATGGTATTCGATGCTAGTAGCTGGCTAACAGAGGCCTTAACTAGCTGTATAGATGTATTTTAGCCGGTTTGGAACTGTGGTGAAGTAATGCTGTTAAATTTCAGGCACTTTACAAAGAACCAATCCTTGGTGTCTCACGAACAAAAAGAACTGAAAAAAATGCAACCATCTTACATGCTTGGGAGACACAATGTGTGCATTGAGGGTGTGTGAAAACTAATTGGTGTGCTGTCTCTTGCCCCTCTCGTCTGACATCTGGCCTGTTGTGTGCAGATTAAACTCTTATTTGCTTCAGAAGCAGAAATCTGGGTACTAGGTGATTAGTGCATGAGATAATGCAGCAGATTTTTTTGCAATTAAATTTTGTCCATCAAGAGTGCGAAAGAAACTGCTGTGTCATTTAATGTATTGACAGCTTCTAGACCTCTGCTAGTCCAAAGTCTCCCTTGATCTGTAGACAACTGGAGAAATCTCAGGCAATAAGGGAAAGACAGATCAGCCACAAGTTTTGCCACACACCCTCAATATGCATATTTTTCTCCCATGCATGCAAGATACCCGTATTTTCTGCAAACTGAGTTCTTACTTCTCATGAAATATCACGATGAGCCCTTCATAAAGCACTTTTCATTTTGGCTGCTGTATAACTATAAGTGATTTGTGCGAATTTGACATATTCTTACAATGCGTGCTCCTAGATTAAAGGTGTGTAGGTATACCTTGTTAATTAGATGCAATAATAGCAAAACTACAAGAAACTTCAGAATAATAAATAAAAAGAATCATTGTGGCTCGTACTCAGTGCATTACAGATACAAACATTTTATTACCTCAATGAAACTTAGCTGATACCAAAGAATAAAAAAGTGAAATGTTGAATCACAAACCATAAAAATTACCTCAAGACAGCAAAGGCCGCTTGGCGGCAATCGTTGACAGCCGTCTGCTATATACATAGTAGGCACCAGGCCCATGTACCCCATTAAGACTCCAGCACAGATGTTTGTAGTCGCGCTCCACAGCGGGCATAAAAAACGCCATAGTTACTGAGCGAACAGAAAAATTGCGTCATTTCTAGCACTAAATATTTCCTTCTGACTATGTGCATGTTACAAACACAAAATACACAACTCAGCGGGCACCTAATAACTGTATAATATATACAATTAATGAATCTTAAGCATGCCGCTGTATATAGAGTGAAAAATAACGGACATCTTGCTTTAGTTTTGTTGTTTGGATGAGATTAGTCCAATTTCGCTCGCTATTTAAACCCCTGCTATTTCTGAAAAACTTATATATTTTCCCTCTCTTTGTAGAGTCATTGTAAATGCGCTGCTATTTTCCTTATTCCGGTTATTACTGTTTTGAAAACACGGAGAATTCGATGTTAAGTGCTGACTTCCTAATCTCCTGGCATGCATACCTGTGCTCGTGAAGTGAGCCATTCAGACAGGTCCACATAGGCACAGAATTTTTATCCTGACTGGAACGCAATTAGCAGCTTCTCACTTTCATTCCATCCTTGAAACTAACCATAGCCCTTGCTCTTTTGTCCAAATGTAGCAGGTCTATTAAAAACAAAAGAATAGGTTAAGCAAACAACAATATTCTTGAAATAAATTTTCCCCAAAAGCCTACACCAATACAAGGCAGCATGAAGTAAAAGAAAAAAGTGTCAGCAGTGAAGAGCGCTTATCAATATTTTAGAAGCTGAGCATGCCAAGAAGTTCCCTGAAAACAATTGTTGAACTGCGTGCGCCTAAAAAGAAATGTACAGGTTGAATTATTGAGAACAGCAGCTGTACACACTGCAATGGCTTACTTAAAAATTAAAGGAGGCCTGCCTGCCTACCAAGCACCTGTTTCCTTACATTGTCAAAAATCCAGCGCACATACAGACCATTAACATTGAGTAGATTTCCGGGCCCTCGTAGCTATCAATCGTACTGAAACAAAACGTTGACTGGTCCAACAAGTGCACGCAGTAATGTACTAGGATTTGACGGTAGCCTAAGATCGTTCATTTTTCCTCTGGGTTCACGAACAACTGCACAGCTAAGGCAAAGCACAACGCTTCCATAATCTTTAGGAACTAGGCATATAAAAGTTTAAGCAGCAAATGAAATAGCTCAGGGTTGCCCAACTGAAATAAACAGACATCAGGGATTCATAGGTAACTGACAAAGTATTCTTCAAAATTTTCTTCGAGTTCTTGGTTATCTTGGCTTATGCATGCACTCACTGAGTTTCATCAAACCAATACAACTTCCGCTACATGATTACTTATAAATTGTGGGGTTTAAATTTCAGAAGGGGCACATGGACCACGGTGGACGCCGTAGTGTATTGTCTGGATTAATTTCGAGCAGGGTTTTTTTAACATGCGCTGACCTAACACAGCACATGGGCGTTTTTGTATTTCGACTCTACATACGACCGTCGCGGCCGGCGTCAAATAACTTGCGACCATGGCATGGGCAGCCGAAGGCAAAGCACCACTGACACCACGAGGGATATCATGATCGCTTTATGATAACGGATACTGCACATTCTACTCCGCCATTATGAGCATAACCAAAGCCTCCTTAACATGAGTGCCACTGGTGGTAATTAAATTAAATTGAATTAGAAACCTCGGGAGGACAGAAGAAAGTTGTTCGCAAGAATAAAATTCTTCCTGGATGCGATCGAGCAGGCTTCAATGTGTAGAAGAAATTCGCGGCTTTCCGTTCGTACTAGTGTTTCAACAGAGCGGGTCACTTTGAAACTTTGTTACAAATGGTGATTTTTGGTTCTTCCAGGGTTCGAACATACACACGACCTTCATAAGGAAGCAGGTCGTTGAGTATATTAAATATGCGACAGAAACCTAGCTGCACCTACTTAAAAAAAGCGCAAACACGTGGAAATGCCCTTTTTTCGCACATCGAACGTTACACTTTGGAACGAAAACATCGCCTGACTCAGCTTCTTGTTTTCCAAACCAAAGGAGCGACACACTAGCCGAAGATTCAATGCGGTGCATTAACGCCCCAGCCGCGCCACACAAGAGAAAAGCAAGTTGACTAACTTCTGCGGATAACGTGGTTCACATTTCAACGCAGTCCAGGTAGTAAAGAACAGCCAGAAACTGCAAACAGCAGTGCCGCACCAACAAGCGCGAGACAAAGAATGCAGACAAAATTTAGGAGCGCTCAGTTCGCACGCCAAGCAAGCTACACCCAAGAACTTCAATACCAAGCAGCCAAAAAATGTACTGCATTCCAAAAATGTACAATAAACAGCACTACAACATAAAAACAGTGCACAAATTGTATCTCAACTTCTATCTTGTAACTTGCAAAAAAAGATTTATTTTTGCTTGAAACGTTTAAAACCACGTAGGCAGACTGCAGGCTTTAATGCCACCAAGCGGAGCGACCGCAAGCATCAAGCTGCGGCGAGCAGCCCGCGTATGCACGGCCGCACTGGAGCGGCGGCGGCGCGATCGCTAATAGAAGAATGCGCTCGAGCGGACTGCACAAACTTGGCGTAGGCGGCACGGAAGAAAGCGGTGATAGCGCGAAGGCAGCATTCGCTGCTCGTGGACAGCCGAGCCGCAACAGGAAAACAAATTTTATGATTGGCGAAACTTTAGCCCAGCCTTACGACTGGTGGGTTGGTTGTACTCGATGTGGACCGTGATTAAGGTGAATTCAGATTGCATACGGCAAAATGCGCCTTAAGTTAGAGTACAAAGCGCGGTCGTGGCACCGGAGCGCCTGCTCTTTAAAGAATCAATACAAAAGCCGGTGTTAAGCACAGCGATTAATACTTTATGCGCCATGCTTGCATGCTTGATACATTGACTGGAATTAACCGCGCGAAGGCTTTTCATGAAAATACTTGCTCAGTTCATAATACTGAATACACGGCGGCAGCCATCTGCCAAACGCCTTAACATACAGTTCCGCCTTCCTAACATAGTCATGAGTTACGTCGTCTTAGAAACTTTTCTCAAGAAACTTCTTACTCCACACATGTTGAAACGGTTTCTACAAAAACTTCCTGCCGTAAACATCCTTGAGACTCTTCGATCTAGCGCAAGAAAAGTGAAGCTATTACAAGCTGTTTCAGGGTGTTTCTAAGACATTTTTTGTTTTGTGGGATATCTTAGTTTGGTTACATAATTGTAAGGTAATTAACTGGAAAGGATGATTTTTAACAGACGTTCCCTCATTGCAAACAGAAACGTGCCGATTCTTTATTGTTACTGCTTCGAGCTAACTATTCAATCGTGCCGTCGAATAGATGTGAATTCAGCCGTAGTCTTTCGAAACGACCAGCGCGGAAACAGACGAAGACAAAAGAAGAAAAAACACTGACGACCGGACGGGGGATGACTTACAGCTGTTTATTTTCAAGGAAAACCTAGCACAATATATGAAATAACCACGTGACGGACAGGGCGCCAATCATAACCTAAAGCACAGTCATCAAAGGGCGGCCGACACATGCATTAACCAGAAGGAAAAAAAAAACTAAATATGAAAAAGAGGCCGGGAACTTTATGAAATTATCCCTTAAAAAAGTACTATAGCCAGCAAAAAAAAATGAACAAGAAAAAAACACGTGCAAACAACACCGTGGCAAAAGGGCGCTGTCAAGAACGCTTAAACATCAACAACGAGTGAGCCTAAAAAGCCCAAGCAAGCCAAGCAAAAGCAGAGTCAGTAATCTAAAATCAGGTAAAACGTCATACAATCCTATGGATGCCACAAACAAATGGCTAAAAACAAACGAATACAACCGAAAAAGCAGAAAAAAGATTTCAGTTCTAGGAACGGAAATAAGTAAACACTGAGAGAAACCTAATAGTCCACATGCAAAACACAATTTCGACGATTACAACATTTAAGCCGCGCCTAAAGCCTAAGGAGAAGTATGCGCACAGGCTAACATTATAAAATTTCATGAGTAGATGGGAAGTTTGGTTTATTGGTTTATTGGGATTTAACGTACCAAAGCGAGTCAGACTATGACGCTGTAGTGCAGGACTCCGGAAATTTCGGCCTCCTGGGGTTCTTTAACGTGCTCTGACATCGCACAGTACACGGGCCCCAAAGATGGGAAGTGGTAGGCGAACATGCCAAAACAGGAATTCTTAGGCATGGTCAAGGAAGCGCATTTATTTTTCTTGCAGTGAAATTGAGGGCGTGCTTACGAAAATGTCCCCTGCCTTAGCAATACAATAGGCCTTAGTAACCTGCCTTTCTGTTTTGTTTTTTGACGTTGCTAGGAACCTTGTATTCTCCAATAAAGGTTTACACTTGTGGCGAGGATGGTTGCAGTGGTTTGAGAGATTAGCTCCCGGTCCTCTATCTATGTAGAGGAAGTGCTTCCTTAAATCATCTTCCCGTGTGGCCGGTGTACACTGCCACACGTTAGGGGTATCTGATGGACAACTCCAGTCCAGCAGTGTGTGTACTGTTCCCCGTTTCTCGTTGTGCAGACCGCCTATTTTGCCCTGGTGATTAAAACACATATCTGAGAAAGCTTGCACGGTGCGGAAAAGTCGACCTGGACGTTGTACAGCCCTGCTATCTTTCTTACGTTGTCGGATATCTGGTGGAGGTAAGGTATGAGTGCTACACGTTTTTTGTCTCTCTCCTTCCTAGCCTTGCTCCCCTCCTTTAACCTTTTAAGCATGGCCTCACATAGGTTAGTTTCTAATGCAGGTGAGTACCCAGCAGGCGCCGTACCTGGTTCTCAAAGCTTGAGTTTGCCATATGAACACAGCTCTCGGCTAACGCACTCTGAAGGGCGTTTTTTACTATCATTATTTTTATTAGCATTGAGTGCGCGCTGTCAAAAGTTAGCAGACTCTTTCTATATTTTGCGTTGTAAAACCAGCGAGCATGGTCATCCCTAAAAAAGAAGCAACACGTCTAAAATCTAGATTCTGTTATTCACAGGCAATTCAATGATAAAAATTCTGACCACCGGACAAGGCTTTGAGCAATTCGGAGATACCATTAGCGGCCTCCGGCAACTGGTCAGTGGCAGCTCTGTTCATAACTACAAGGTAGTCGTCCACGTACCTGCATACTTTCACGACATGTTTATCTTTCAGTTTTTTCTGAAAGTTCCTATCCATGGCAGCCAGATAAATATCGCTCAATACCGGGCCGACTGACGAGCCAACACAAACTTTGGATTTCGGGATCAAAAATTGACCACTGAAAGGAATGACAGTGGACGAAAGGTAAAGGCTCAGGAGCTCCATAAAACTGTACGCGCTTATTCTGGCTGAGTTCTGAAATATAATCAATCCAGTGTCGTCTATGCTCTGGCGAACTGCTTTCTACAGACCATCATTCGGAACAGAGTAGAAATAGTCCTCGCAAGAAGTAGACGGAGAAATAGACGTAGCAAGAAAGCAGTCGCCGCACTCATTATGCCGACTCTCAGATCATTCACAAGTTCAAATGAGCTGCGAATCTGAAACGGGTCCTCTCGCGTGAAGCTCTTCAGATTGTCCCGTAGGTAATGTCCCACATGCTCCTGCAATGCACTTTTTTCTGATACCATTGATCTAAGCGGGCATTCTGGTTTGTCCGTCTTTCCTGTGAAAAATATTTCCAGGCATCTGATTTATGCACCGTCCACTTTCTTTACTAAACTATTTAGCTGGCACTGCTTCAAAAGCGCGAGTGTCGCCGATTTCTTCATAGAAACAAGAAACTCGACAGGCTTAAAATTCTTGCTGATAGCAGCCATTGCCTTTTCATTGAAAGTATCTCGCCGCATTACACGAAAGCCCCTTCCTTGTACGACTGCAACACGGTCAAATTATTGCGTTCTAGACACCTGAACACTTTTGTGGGAGGGGGGGAGGGGGAATGCCTTCGGCTCTCAACTCACATTGCGGATGACGCAATCCAAACCATCCCCGATGAACCGTTTTTCGTCTCTGTCACGGGAACGGTCTGCAACTTCTCTTACCATTGCCAGCACCTGAGGTAAGTAGGTGGGAGGTTCGTAGGAGAATTTCGGTCCTTTTTGCAGGATGGCCTGAACATCGCTTGGTACGGAAGCACCTCTGAGCATCGTGACAGGGTTTTTCCAAGATTTCTTCACCGTAGTTCTTGTCTGCAGGAGCAGACGGGTACGTTGCCACAAAAACTAAGTGGTTTGGGGTGCCAGCTTGATGAAGTCCTGTAATCTTTTGTGCTCCATGTACCCAGGTGTTTCCTGATGGTTGACGCATCTGTGGCAGTTGTGTCGGACCTCAAGATTTTTCCCGCATGACGGGCATGGCCCCAGGACAGCTCCAGGGTACCAGATTGAACGCTGGAGATAGGATTGAGCGGACGCAGCTTGTCTGCGCTCCGTGGATTTCTCGTCCTGTGCGCGCAAGATCCAATCGCAGTTCCACATTTTTGTCCGGATCAGACGTATAACGTCGAGGATTACTTGTGGATACGCTTTGATCCCAAGAAGTGACTTTCTTGGCATTATGCGGGACTTTAAAGCCCAAGCCAAAACGTGGGATCGCTAAGCTTCGCAAGCACTTCGGCACCGGGCCCGGCGTCCGTTGCTGCGTTCGACCTGACCAGCGAGCAGCTACTCCGCTACGGCTTCGACGATGGATGTGGACCACACCCATGGCTACGACCCCGAGTCTGGAGGATTCGGAAGTGTTCCAAACAGCAGCAAACAAGGCGAGGGAAACTTTGATAATTCACAGTCAGAACCTGGATGGAAGACGATATACCTCAGGGCAGGACAGCGTGCACAAGGGCACTGGGCTCCGAAGGCATACGATGACGACCCGAAGTCGCCAGCAGCGGATCCCACGAGCCGCAAAAGGCCCCCGAGACTGCCTGACCACGACAAGTATGAATTTAAAGTTATTATCAAGCCGAAAGACCGTTTGGACCTACAAATGTGGGGTGGGAGTGTACACCCACTTAACGTCGCGTTCGAAAACGCGTTACGTGGCAAGAGGCTATGCGCCAAACCTTGCATCAGAGTTATTGAAGAGCAAAACATTATCATCGTGGCAACTTCCCATGTCGAAGACGCCACAGTACTTGCGAAGATCGATCACATCAACCTAGACGGGAAAAAGTACCACCTCAATGCCTACGTGGGACACCGCAAGACTCATGCAAAGGGGTGGTGCTCGGGATTGACCCCAACGCATCAGACAGAGACCTAGAGAAAGACGTTTCCTCAGAAACCCACAAAATATTAGGCGTCCGAAGGCTCGGCAGATCCAACTCGGCGGTGATACTGTTCAGTGGATACAAAGTCCCTTTCTTTGTTACGTACGGGTGGATCGAGCGCAAATGTTTTCTTTATAGGAAAACTAGACCGTTTTGCGTACTGTGCGGCAGGGAAGGACATAGACCGGATGTCTGCCCCAGCCCAGCCGAATCGAAATGTGACTCGTGCGGCAAGCTGAATCCCGGGGAAGATCACGATTGCACCCCACCTTGTGCTGCATGCCAGGGGAATCACCACTCCTACTCAAGGGAATGCAAAACAAAGTTTCTGGATCCCATCAATAAGCCTAGGAAACATCAACATTTCGATGATCAGGAAGAGAAACCGACAACCAGTGGCCCCAGCAAGAGCTACGCGGCAGCTGTACGCACCAGCCGAAAAGAGCAGTTCGACAAGAAGGAATCCAGAAGAGCGGCCTCCAATTCTACGTCCAGGCCCAGGTCAAGATGTAAGTCTAGTCAACGTCGCAAATCGTCAGGCCGATCCGGAACGGAAGAGTCAAGACATAAAGAGCAGGGGTCCACCAGGTCGGTCTCCTTTGGATCCACCGGCACAGGAGACGCCAGGCACCCGAGAACGCGGACCGTCTTCTGAGAAGCAAGAAGACTCAAGACACATCGTAAAGGTGGGCTATGCTGGGTTGCCTACATCCCTCCCCGGAAACGCGATATCTGAGGAGTTTAACGACCTGAAAGCAGAAATTATTCAGCTAAAAAACAGAATGAGGCGTTGCGAGCTGAACTTAAATTGGTCAGGCTGCAGTCACAAACAACTCACGACAAAACACCCGAAGCCCGGCCAAACTCAGTCAGTTTATGAGCGCGTCAATGCAGCGCTGAGGGTTGACAGAGAGGAGCAGGATAAAAAGTTCCTACAAGTTATTCAGATGGTCAAAAACGGGCTCGCAAACGAGTCCGCCAACACTAGGAAATGCATAAACTCTGCCATTGCCACAGTCCGAGACGAATTCAAATCGAAACTCAACGAGTGCACCTTCAGAAATAAGAAATCGAAATATGCCGACAGGCACCCCCTTCCAGAAGAGGACGAATAAGGACCATGGCACATAGGGGACAGGAAACAATTATTTGGCAATGGAATTGTCGGGGATTTAAAAAGAAAAAAGCCAGCCTTCAATTTTTCATCGACACGTCGGAGAGGCCACCTGCTGTAATAGTACTTCAAGAAGCAAATACGGTCATCAGCATGAAAGGGTACAAAACTTTCCAAGACGAGCATAGCCTAGGAATACTTGTTCACAAGGAGTTTACCGCAACGCTGCAACAACCGCTAGCCGAAAATATCGAACATGCTTACATTGAAATTCTTCCCAAACACAGGGGAAAACGCAGTTTGCACATACTGAACGTGTGCAGTCGCCCCAGGGACTCATGTCGTCAGATAGCCACGCTATTTAATAATTTTATCAAGAGGGCAGGGAAGGACCCCCTCGTCATAGCCGGTGATTTCAATGCGCCCCATCAAGCATGGGGATATCACTTTAACAGCCCGAAAGGTAGGAGGATCCTTGAGATCGCTGACAGAGAAGGGCTCACAATCTTAACGGATCCCCTGCAACCTACCAGAGCGGGTAATAGCGTCAGCAGAGACACCTGTCCAGATCTCACGCTTGTGAAAAACTGCCTGCAGGCCACCTGGTCTAACACTGGCGAGTCCCTGGGCAGTGATCACTTCATCGTCTCCTGCACTGTTCAGGGAGTTAAATGTCGGAAACCATTTTGGCAAGGCTAGGATTGTGAACTGGGACAAGTGGAGAGAGGAACTTGCACGTCTCCCGGACGACGATATCACAGATATTGAGGCATGGACAGCGCTGCAGATGAAAACCGTCGCCAGGCACTCTACGACAGCGAACACCACGGAGGAAACTCCGGCAGTTGACCCGCACCTGTTACATCTGTGGGAAGCCAGGAGATCTCTGACAAGGAGGTGGAAAAGCCAAAAGTTAAATCGCAAGCTGAAGACCAAGATTGCAGAACTCACCAAAGAAGCGGATGACTACGCACATAACCTCGCTAACCAAAACTGGCTCAAGCTGTGTGATGAGCTCAACGGTAGAATGGGCACGGCTAAAGCATGGGGACTCCTCAGATCCCTTATCGAGCCGAACTCAAACCGGAAAGAGCAAACAGACACGCTCTGTAATGCTTTGCACAGCTATAAAGGGGACAACGAAGCCCTCATTGCAGAACTTGCACGGAAATTCCTCGATCTGGGATCCTCGTACCCTCTCCCTGCGCACACCGGTGCACCCAAAGAAGAGATGGACCAAGACGTAACGGTTGAGGAACTGAGGGCGGAGCTTGACGTCATGGGTAAGAACACCGCTCCTGGACCGGACCAGATAAACACCAAGATGCTCTTTAATATGGATGACATCTCTAAGAAAATTAGTGAAATACTTCAGCACGCAGTGCTGGCACAATAGCCAGATCCCCGACTCCTGGAAATTGGCTTTAGTGCGATTTATTCCCAAGCCCAATAAGCCATGCGATATTGATCATTTACGACCGATCTCCCTGACGTCGTGTCTGGGTAAACTGTTCCAGAGGGTAGTGAACGCCCGACTGAAACGACTCCTGAGGAAGACTGATATCCTCCCTGACACGCTGTACGGTTTTAGAGAAAAGCAGTCTACACAGGATATTCTCCTCCGTATCAGAGAGGATATTCTGGACAACCCCGGCAGATGTCAGGTCAAGGCCATCCTTGCGCTCGATTTAAAAGGGGCATTTGACAATGTCAACCACCAGAGAATACTGGATGAGCTTAACAGCATAAACTGTGGTGACCACACATATAATTACGTGAGGAACTTTCTCTCCAATAGAAAAGCGTCAATAAGTATTGGTGATCGGACCTCCTCTCCGTTCAATCTAGGTTCCAAGGGCACCCCGCAGGGAGCGGTCTTGTCTCCGCTTCTCTTCAACCTGGCCATGCGTGGGCTACCAGAGAAGCTAGACCGCATCCAAGGTATTGAGCACGCTATATACGCCGACGACATTACGATCTGGTGTTGCAGCGGTAATGAAGGGGAAATTCAAGGCCGGCTTCAGGAAGCAGCGGATGTCGTGTGCCAGCATGCGGCGAGGCATGGGTTAACGTGCTCTCCCGAGAAATCAGAGTTACTACTGATCGACCGTCGAAAGAGGCAGAATACGGGGCTTTTGCCGTCCACTCCCTCTGTCGCCATTACGGTCCAGGGTATGAGCATTCCGATCAAGAAAAAGATCAAGATCCTGGGAGCCATCATACCCAGCGGCAACACTAACACCACTACAATCAGACAGCTCCAAGCCTACTCCGAACAAGTCTCTAGAATGCTACGCCGGGTAATCAAGAAAAGAAATGGGCTAAGAGAGAAGGAGGCCCTAAGATTAGTTCAGGCTTTCATTCTGTCTAAACTAACATACGCCACCCCGTACTTACGGCTTATCTAAAAGGAGAAAGACCAACTAGATGTTATTATTCGAAAGGCAGTTAAGACGGCGCTGGGACTCCCTTTATGCACATCCACTAAGCGCTTACTACAGCTGGGGATCCATAACACCATCGACGAACTAATAGAGGCCCACCGTGTAAATCAAATTGTCAGGCTCTCAACATCTATGCCTGGCAGGAAAATATTACAGAAGCTGAGAATCAGTCAACCCCGCGAAGTCGCTGAAAAGATCGACATGACCATGCAGATGAAATCACAGATTAAGACTCACCCCATACCAAAACGCATGGATGAGGAATATAACAGAGGACGGAGACTAGCCAGAGCTAGACACCTCTCTAAGCGCTGGGATGGAAACAAGGACACGATCTACGTCGATGCGGCTGGACCTGTTAACGGAGTCGCGGCAATTGCAGCAGTTTCACCCCGGGGGGATATCATTGCAAGCAGCCTTATCCAAGCTGTGGATACCACATCGGCTGAAGAAGCAGCTATCGCACTAGCGATATCAAAGAACAGCGAGGCAACGGTTATGTCCGACTCACAAGCAGCGGTACGCAATTACCTCAGAGGCCGCGTTGGCGCTCCGTGTTGGGAAATTTTGGAAAGGTCTAATCCTTCCAACATCCAGATCTTCTGGACGCCAGGGCACCTCTCAACGACGGGCAATGAGGCGGCCAACGCAGCTGCTCGAGCTCTCCTCCTCCGAGCATCTGGCACGCAGCCTCTCTCTGACATAGTTGACAACCCCTCACCCTTACTAAGCTACGCAGAAATTACGGAGTACTATACGATCACAAGAAGGAAATATCCTCTTCCTCAGAAAACCCAAAGTAAATATGACGAGCACATAATCAGGCGACTACAAACTAATACTCTGCCCAATCCTTACCTAATGAGTAAATGGTACCCAGAAACCTACCATTCGTCCTGCCACTTCTGTGGAGCAGTTGGCACACTCTTTCACGTGGTTTGGGAATGTCAAGAAAATCCAGACTTGGACAGCAATCCCGATCCAACTCTTGAGCGCTGGGAGGCAACCCTTCATAGCCACAGCCCACTCGACCACAAATCGCTGGTTGAGAGGGGTCGGATTATGATGACGACCAATGGGTTCTCGTACTGAACCCACCAAGTTTTTGTGCTCTGAATAAATGTTTTTCCTTCTCCTGCAGGGTACCAAAAAGGGCCGGAACCTCGAGCGGGACTACCCTCTTCTTCACTCAGAAGGAAACCACCCTCGACTGACAGGTGGTCGCAGCCACAAGGTGGACGAGCGTGATGGCAGAATTGTGCTTGGGTGGACAACATAAAAAAGAGCCCAGTGTAGAAGAAATACGTTCAATCAAAACTGCTGATTGGGCGAGTCGGTGAGACATGATTCGAAATGGCCAGCGCGGAAACAGACGAAGACAAGAGAAGAAAAAAAACACTAAATACAGGACGGGCGCTCACAATTTGGGCAACTGTAGAAATGTATAATGAAATAATGACTATAATATCATACAGAGGTTCTTGGAGGCACTTTATTTGCTTTTAAAAGTTATAATCTTAGAACCGTGCTCTCCCCAACTATGTGCTCCATCTTTTATATATCTACACATTTTACGATGCCAAAGGAGTAGGTTTCCACTGCACTGTGCAGATTCACTAAACATTAATGTCATGGCGGCAGAGCCACTAAGAAATATTGGTGTTGCAGGTCACTTACGGCCTTTCTAGCAATGACGAGTCAGTTCGCGCTTATCGTTATTCTCTGAAGAAGCCAGCTTTAAAATAAGTGTCTTCGCTACGCACCATTCTCATTTGCACAGCGTACTACATTTTCAATGCTTAATTAGAAACCCTAGCAACCACTGAGCAGTCGTATGAGCCACTGAGGAGTATTTATCTGTCTAGTATATGGTTTTCTTATCAAACTTTTCGCAACAAGACGAGCAATTTTCAATGCTTTCTCTGTAGAGCATACACATTTTAGTGCGAATTCCACATGCTTCGTGTTACTGAAAAACAATTCAAGTGAATAGAAAACCTGTACCGGAAGGTCACAGCACATCCACGTTACGTCGAGTCGTGTACAGCAATCGCGACCCATGAAAACCATAAATCAAAGGCTTCAGAAAACCCATCAATCAAAAGTAATTTCGTACACTTTTATGTCATTCACGAGTCGTATTCTGGCAGATAACTGCGCCGCTTTTATGTGAAAAGGTTTTAGCACGGTTAAACAGGAAGCTCATCAAAACTGCCAGCGATGTTTTTTGCTGCAAGCGGTAGTGTACTTAAGCCTCTGCGATTACTATACACATATTATGTTCCAGAAAGTGCTGTTTTTCATCATTGATGCTGTTAGGTATTTAGCGCAGGTTATTTATTCTGCCTTGTGAAATTACACTCACTCCCAACTATACCGGTGCTTTTAAGCCCACGTGTAAAATGAGGTGTTCAGTACGTTACTCACTATTAGCGCATAATCAAAACAGAAAACATAAAAAGAGACGTAATAAAAATAATTACAATAGCTATATATTTAAGTACTCACAGAAATATCGTCAGGTCTTGGAAACCAAGGCGAGCATTTAACGCCTGGTAAAATATCATCTTCATCCGCATCTGTATAACCTCCCGTCGAAGCAATTGCTACAGTCTGGTTCAAAACTTTGTTTAGGGTAATTGCAAAGTCCTGCATGAAAATAAAAAATGTATATGATAGTCACACACTACATTCTGAGGCAGCAAATTTCATTCAGTAAATGTTACCCCCTATACAAACGCAAAGGTTTCAGGAGCGCTCTTTTATAAATAGAATGAACGTTCCTGAACTCAAGCATATAGCACATTGAAGTTTATCAGAGGTGATATATATAGTAGTCGTCTGGTGAGCCAGAATCAATGCCATAAAATCAGCCATCGCCTTTAGGCTCAATGCAATCTGAGAACTCTCCAAATCACCCTAGGAAGCCGGTTGTGTAAAGCCTTCGGCATGTTTATCCGCGCAAGAATCTTAATCCTAACTCCCACACGACTCCTGCATCCACTGTTAAATTTTTCTTCCCTCTGAATTCGGTCTATTACGACTTGCAATTTTGGTTGACTTCTGTTTGCACTAATCGTAATGCCCATAATGATATAGTTTTTAAACTTTGAAGATAATTGTAAAGCTTGTCAGTTTCTTTTTGTCACAAAATTTCACCACCTTTTCATCATAATTACAAGGAATAGTTCACGTTTTGCAATACATTTTCATGAACATTTTGGTGTGCCAGAAAACATTACGAATAAATTCTGGCAAACGGTCATTCTTTAGGAAGTGATCATTTATTTGTAGCAAGAATGCCATCTTTCTAGACTATACAGAAACTCATGCATGCGAGATGGACATTTCAGCGCTCGGAATATACCGCAAGTCAATCATTTTGCACGTCTTCTAAAACATCGCGAAATATCTTTGAGCACATGTGTCGGTGCCACTTTCTCTGCTCGGCAGAAAAATAAAAATGCACTAAAGCAGCAAATTTAAATGAATTCGGAAGAACAACTTTTCGTCGAATAAAATTAGCTGGTGCTTGTGCTACTAATGAGCCCTAAAGACCCGCATACACGCACATGCTTCAGTGGTAGTCGATGAACATGTGAAATTTGCGTGGGGGTAATAGAAGAGGCACACCATATATGATAGGCAGAGAGAGAGAGAATAAACATTTAATTGTAAAAAGAGGACCGGAGCGGATTGTCAGTGGGGTCGTCAGTCCAAGACTCCAGTGGCTTCCGCCGACGCTTTGGCGATGGAGAGTAGCGCCTCCTGGTCTTCCAGGGTGCAGCTGGCCAGCGTCGCCTCCCACTGCTCTAGCGTCGCGTTGTGAGGCTTTAAGTGGTTAGGTTTATCTGAGCATGTCCATGTAATGTGCGTGAATGTGGGAATTTAACCCCACCAGGGACATACATGCATCAGTGTGTAATGTTAAGTCAATGCGGTGTAGGTGATAAAGATTGGGGAAAGTGTGTGCTTGAATGCGTCTTAGGTGTTAGGAGACCTCTTGGAAAGTTTCTTACGTGGCTGGGAGTAGAGACTCCTATTTAGGCGGCGGGTCTCTAGGCGGGTAGAAAAATGATAGCCAGAGAGACTGATGGAATTGATGAAAAGAAAAAAATACACCAGAAAACGAGGAAACGCCAATATCGAATCTGTGCATTAACATTCAGCAGCCGAATGAATTGCAGCGCTGGAGACTGGAAAAGCCGCGCTTCCCCGAAAGAACAAGACTAGTGTGCGAAATTGCTTGAAATTGGTCATTGCACTTATAATAATATTTATAATTGGCTTTTGGGGAAAGCAAATGGCGTAGTATCTGTCTCATATATCGTTGGACACCAGAACCGCGCCGCAAGGGAAGGGGGACAAGGAGGGAGTGAAAGAAGAGAGGAAGAATGAGGTCCCGTAGTGGAGGGCTCCGGAATAATTTCGACCACCTGGGGATCTTTAACGTGCACTGCCATCGCACAGCACACGGGCGCCTTAGCGTTTTTCCTCCATAAAAACGCAGCCGCCGCGGTCGGGTTCGAACCCGGGAACTCCGGATCAGTAGTCGAGCGTCCTAACCACTGAGCCACCGCGGCGGGTCATTGAACTTGGCAATACCCAAAAGAGAAGAGTGATTGCGTAAACCATACAAAATCGTTTGTAGCAAAATCGCTTGTAACATGTAACCATGTTAATAACGCTTCAGTGCCTTCATGTCTGCAATAGGAGACATGGATCGCATTCGCATATTTCGGGCGTCGTGGTAGACCAACAAAATAGCTATGCCTTCTGTTGCACCAATGGTTACCCGCGGTTAAGGCTTTTCGCAAATAATTGCTTCAACAAAGAACCAATTGTGTAGAGCTGGAAATTATATAGAGCTTCAACCCTGAGTTTTTGTCACGCTCTTGTGCTTCTGAATTCAAGAGATGGAGTGGTATTTCTCTCGTGATTTCGAAAAGCAATCACTATTCCTACAGACAATAAATACAGAAAGTTTACCTTTTTTTTTTGACAACGACCTATTGTTAAAGGCTCTATTTACTGAGGGCGTTGTTCTCTGCTCGGTGGTTTAGCGCGGAGGTGTGGAGCTTCTTCCCTGTCCTACTACTTCGTTGCTTCTTCGGCGCCCGTAGTAAGCGCCTGGCACTTCCCCCGCTTCGGGCGAAGCAACCTAGCCCAGCCTATCAGCGTACCGAAACTGGTAGAGAGCGATCCGTACTACGTGCCTAAATAATGCTTTCCTAGAGTAGCGGCTTTGTGGAGAATGTCGAGATACCACATTGTCCAGGTCATTGATCTGGGCGCCCAACATGAACGGTATACTGAGACATCAACTCCTGGGACAAACCACGCTTGCGGATGGGCGTCCAGAGCGATACAAAGTGGACAGGCAGGTAGCAGCCATCCTTGGGCCGTCGACTGTAGCGCTGCTTAGAGCGCTCCATCGAGACCGGGGCACGTAACCTGGCAAGCCAACGAGCGTCTTCAGCCCGGAAGAGGGCATGGAGAGAGAAATGTGAGATAGTTTTGAGAGAACTTCAAGGGGGAGGGGCATAAAGAAGGAAACACGGATTATAAGCAGTTGTTTCATATCTGGAGGTCTTAAGGTGTACGTAGCGGAGAGAAGCACATCATCTCAAATCATGTCAGGGCAGTCGACATACATCTCAAGCATGTTCGTTAGTGCCTGGTATGTACGTTTAACTGAGCCTTTCTTTGTGTCTTGTGGTGTTCAGTGACGAAATTGGCAAGAGCAGGTTGCAGAATCTGTTCCATATCTGTCATAAGCCAACGGCCACCGTCATTGACAATTACGGAAAAAGATGCATGACGGAGGACGACAGCATGAAAAATAAAGACAGACACACCAGCAGCTGTGGCGGAAGGTTTGGCCGCAGTTTCGCAGTAACATGTGAGGTGACCGACACAGGCTGACCAATCGGTTACCATTGGACGAATGGAGAAATATGCCTAGGAGGTCAAAGCCCACTTGCTCGTAGGAGCAAAAATACCAAAGGAAAAGTTGCTAAAAGTTTCAACCACTGACACTGCATACTATAGGTCACAGAACTCTGAACCATGAGAAGCAATTTTATATCAGTAAAAACGTTCATAAGTGGTGGAAAAGCTCCACAGAAACCCCACCCACAAAAGAAAAAGTGCTAGTAGAAATCTATAAGATGTCCACAGCAAGGTTCTTGTAAAGCAGCGCATTGGATCTAAGCCAAACAAGGAAGACACCAAACAGCGCTGAACTGAAAACGCAATGGTTCTTGTCAAGCAACGCAACAGCTTGAAGCCAAACAAGGAAACACAAACACAATGCTGAACTAACAACAGAATGGCTTTATTCTGCGGTTAGTTCAATGCTGTGTTTTGTATCTTTGTGTTTTGTACCTTCTTCGCAAGCTAACCTCCAACTTGACTAAAGCAATTGAGCTATATGAAAAGCGAAATATGCTACGACACCACCCGGAATCATATACGGTGAACGGTTGCTCAAAATTTTGGTGAGTGTTTTCGAGTATACTGTCAGTGACTGCCGAGTGACTGCAGGGACGTCACACTGATGACGTTATAACCGGTGACACATTATGCGCACACATTTTGCGCGCACGTTTTGCGGCGGACACATATAGCCTAGTAATGCTGGCTGCACGCTTCGCGCTTCGCTTTTCTCTCAGTTGTTTTGTAGAGAACGCGTTCAGAAATACTGGAAATAAGTGCACTTGGATAACCAGCACTAAAAAGGCAAGCTATTGAGTCATCGAAACTTTGGCTCAAAATGTGCGGGGAGATTTACCGAGCTGCCTGAAGATTGTCGCTAGCTACAGCCCGTTCTAAAATGAACGGTATCGAACGGTAGTGCACGTTTCATGGACCTAGGATATTACATCCATCACGCATATGACTCAGAGAAAGTGAGCAACTTAAACTGCGTTGTGTTTTCAACTACAGACTCACAGGTGAACTTGGGTGTGCCTGGCTATGGGCTGTAGATGCGTAGGATTTAATTAGTGGTAGTCACCATGCTGTCATGTTGCACCTCTTGTAAAAAGGCAGGTAGGTAATTGTCTACGCAGCGGTACACCTTTCTCACTTGTAGGCCAGTAAGATTTTCTTGAATTCGGTCCATCGCTGACAGGTCTATCTTGCACAGCACGGGAGCAATTAACTGATGAACCTATACATATTTCGGACCTTTCTACATACAAATGATCACCGAAGCTGATCGCTGTGTATTCTAGACACAATTAAATTATACCCATAGCCTGAGCGCAATTAAGATCGGGGCTTCATTGAGGACGTAGAAACTGGCATCGAAACATTGCACAACAACCAGGTGGTGCGCAATGTTTCTTAAGGTTTATGGTTTTTATAGTGTTTTTTTCAGTTGGCCCCTTTAGGCGGCCACTACTGCTACGCCAACAGCTCCTCAATCAGTATGACAAGAACTGCTCCGCCAGCGAATGGCACCTCATAATGTCCTGCAGGTCCGCTCATAACAGAAGACAATTGGGGCACTACTCTGTTGAAAGGTCGCAATTACGCCGTCGTCAAGCCTGAACCGCAGTTGTTACATATAGGACGCTGTGGGCACCCTGTTACATGTCCTTAACCAATCGGTGGGTTTTCATGCGATAAAATGCAGATTATTGGCTTGCAAAAGCCAGTAAATTTCTGCGCAAACACATCGTCTGTCTAGTTGAGAGGGTTGCGACGTTAGTACAATGCCAAATTTGAAAATTTGGGGACTAAATGCTGACATGCCTTGCACCGAATAATATGGCAATATGCCAACCTAACTGGCACACTATTCCTACCTAAATCACCAACTAACCTGAACCATATACAAAATAAATTTTCATGGTATAGCCAAGTTCTACAATTTGGGGCCAATTTATTAATATTAGTAGCTGGCGAATTTCCAAATTTTGCTACATTTCAAGGATTTAGTTCAGAAGGTCGAAATTCTTTATTACTTTATGTGCACGGGTAGTACACAAGACGTGCGCTACTTCACTTATAGCGCGTAAGAAAGTCAGCAGAACCAGCATTTCTGTTCTAAGTGCCACCATTTCCTCACTAGCATTAATGAATCATTCCTTCTTTCGAAGCAGCTGCACTTGTGACGATCGGAAGTATACACATACAGTTCGTAGTAATTTCAGTCACGCAAGGCAAAAAATTACTAACTTTTTGTACTCGATATGTGGGGCAGCGGGGGAAACCGGAGGGACGCGGTCGATTAGTCCTTGCGTCGCCTCGTGTGCGATCTCGTTGAGATTCCGCAGGCCGCCCCGTAAGCTACCCATCTGCGCCGTAAACCATATGATTGTGTGATCGATGATGTTACTTCCGCCTAAGATTCGCAGCGCCGGCTTGCCTATCCCGCCTTTGGCGAAAGCTAGAGTCCCTGTATACAGTTGTGAAGCTCGAGTCTTTGAGAGCTAGTGCTATCGCTGCTTGTTCAGCTACCTCTGGCTTCTCGGTGTAAAACGTGAGGGAGTTGCGCGTTTGAGCGTGTCCGTCGATTACTGCTACCGAGTAGGCATGCTTTCTTGGCGTGTACGCTGCATTTACTAAAGCTGTCTGTTCGGGAAACTGCCGGGTACGCAGCGAGGGCTTTGGAGCGGGAGAGTCTTTTCCCTTGATTATGGATCGCGTGTACGTTTTTTTGGGAAGGGGAGCACTTCAATTGCTTCTCGCATGACTTATAGGTAACTGCAGGACGTTTCCCTTTCTGCTATGGTGTTCAGGCCGACCTTGACGAGAATCTCTCCGGTCACTTTGGTACGTGATAGGCGTGCGATCTGTGCCGTGTGCTGAGCCTCGATGATTTCGGCAAGGGTATTGTGCATTCCTAGCTGTAAGAGTAGATCAGTGGAGGCATTATCGGGGAGCCCCATCGCTGTCTTGAATGCTCGGCGTATGTGTACTTCGAGCTTTTTACGGTGTTCTTTTTTCCAGTTGAGCATCGCAGACAGGTATGTGGTATGACAGAGTACAAAAGCGTGGACCATTCTAAGGGTGTTGTCCTCGCTCAGTCCCCTGTGCCTATTCATGATGCGCCGAAACCTTAGAATCGCGTTCGTAATCTTGATCATGAGGCTGCCCAGCATCACCCAGTTGGTGCCGTTACTTTGGATGGTTAGTCCTTGAATTCGTATTTAGCAACCGTAGGAATGCGGTTTCCGTCCCTGTCATGTAAATCTATGCATGGTGTGTGCTGTTTGCACCAGTCGTTGGACGGGCGGCGTGGTCTTGGGGAGGTAGATGAGCAGCTCGGATTTTCTAGAAGAGCAGCGAAACCCCATTGGGGTGAGATGGGCCTCGGTAACCGAGATGGCTGCTTGCATGCGAGCTTCCAATTCCGCATCGCTGCCAGCGGTGCTCCAGAAGATGACACGGTCGGTGTATGTGGTGCGCTCCACATCGGCAATTTCACCCAGTGCGCGAGCGAGCTTTGTCATCGCCAAGTTAAATAAGAATGGTGAAAGTACTGAGCCTTGTGGTGTTCCCTTATCGCCTACGTCAAAGCTCTCCGAGACATGCTCGCCTACCCTGAGAGCGGCCTTTCGGTCCTCCAGAAATGCCTTGACGTAGCGGTAGAACCGTGTTCCGAGGCTGTGGTCAGATATATTTTTAAAATGGCTTGATGTTGGTTGTTGTCAAAAAGCTTGCTCCACGTCGAGTCCCCGTAGCGCCTTGGTGTCTTGTGGGGGCGATCCAGTAGACTTTTCTCGATTCGTAGCATAGCGCCTTGTGTTGAGAGACCCAGCCTCTAGCCGATAATATTCTAGGGGAAGGACTCCTTTTCTTCTACGTACTCCAATAGTCTATTCAGGACGACGTGTTCGGCTAGCTTTCCTAAGCAGGACGTTAGTGAGATCAGCCTTATGTTCGGTAGCTCCAGCGGCTTGCCCGGTTTTGGGATGAGGAGCGTGCTGGCATGTTTAGACTCTGCAGGCAGATGGCCAGTTTTCAGGCTTCGTTGATTTTTTGCGTTACGAACGTGGCCGGGTTGTCCTATAATTCTCGGAGAGCCCGATTTGTGACGCCATCGCGAGGCCTGCTGCCGAGTTACTGTTGAGTTCGTGAATTGCGAAGCGTGCTTCGCTTTCTGTAAAGTCTGTATCTAGCTCCGACTTTGGGGCACCGCCACAGTTCTTCTTTTATAAAGTACTGGGTTGCCCCGATTTAAACGGTAGGTACCGTTTCGCAAGGTCATCCACAAGTGCTTCGACAGTATTGATTTGCTTCGCATGGTGTAGTAATTTAGCTTAGCCTGATGCGTTCCACAGTTCTGAACTTTGTTCTGTTCTCGTCGAGGAGGTGTTTTTTGAGCCCCCACCCACTCCCTTTGCGTATTTTCCCGTTGAGGGAGTTACAGACTTCGTCCCAAAGTTGTCTGGAGAGAACCACGCAGTATTCTTCAATGGTCTTGTTGAATTCGGCAAGTTTTCTTCGTAGTCTTCTGTTGAAACATTGACCCGTCCACCTGGCTAGAATAGAATGTTTGGCTTCGAGAAGATTCGCTAGTCGACTCTCCATTCTCACTATCTTAACGTCCGTAGTAATCGCCCGTTCCGAGGCTACGATGTCTGCTTTGAGCTGCTCGGTCCAACTCGTTACTGTGTGCTTTGTGTTTGCGCCTGATGATTAGAATTGCTGCATCTGTATTGCACGAAATGTGTCCCAACCGATGAGTTTGTATTTCCCTTGCTTCCTTAGTGGCATCTCTGCATCTATTCTGAGAATATAGTGGTCACTGCCAAGGTCTATGCCCGAGTTGTGCCAGGCACATTTCTCGAAGCCCCGGACGAAAGAGGGGTCCAGTGTGGTGTATCGACATGTGGAAGTGCCACATCTAGTTGGGTTTTCCGGGTCTGTGATCAGCGTGACGTCGAGATCGGAGGCTGTCGTGTGAAGACGATCTTCCTTGCTAGAGGGATACGCGTAGCCCCAAGCTTGGTGTGGGGCATTAAAATCTCCACCTAAAATCAGCGGACGATCTTTGGCGATGTGCGCGATCTTGCCCAGAATGCCTCTGAACCCTTGCTCGTATCCTTTGGGCTGCTATACTGATTTGTAGGAAGATGCTTTGCTTGTTCCCTACGTGGCCTTTCGGTATAATCTCGATCCTGAGGCGCTCTAGGTAGCAGGCTGTGTGGCGGATGTAATGCCGAATGTACGGGATCTTCTTTCCATTCAGCGAAGCGACGCCTCTTCCTTGGTAGTATCTGTGGACTTCGGCCTTATAGCCCGTGAGGGCCAGTTCGGTCGTGAGTGTTTCTTGTAACAGGATGACGTGTGGGTTCTCGGTTTCTGATTTGGCCATCTGCAGGAGTACCGCCTTTTTTGAGGCGATGATCCTTCAGTTCCATTGCCAGATGCGGATATTTCGTGTCTTATTTTCCGCTGGCATGTCGACCGTTGCAGCCCCCTGTGCTTGCAGTGAAACCATCGCGATGTGGGCCTTGCGCACCGATGTGGTGTGAACACATCCTGTCCATTGCCGGTACCACCGTGTCGTTTAGATACATTTAAATTATCTGTACTCGCGTGCCAAATATGTACATTTTCTGGTTCATTCGCACCAGGCCCTCGTGAATTAGCCTCAAATTCTCGCTCCTGGCGTCCATGGCGTCGTTAACGTCTAATCACACGGCTATTCGCGGTTTCGTTACAGCGTGCTTCTTAGGAGGCGGACATTCTCCGCTTTGTTCTCCGTGTCTCTCAATCTCCCTGTCTCTAAATCTAGCCCGTTGTGCCTCAGGCGGTGCGGGCTGGGCAATATTATTTTTCTTTCTTTATTCTTTGCCTACACTAATATTTGTCGCTCAATCTAGTACGGGCAGGGACAATATTTTTCGTTATTTTTATAGTCTGATAATAATTTTTGTCTCTCGATCTATAAACCCGTTCTGCCATTTGCGGTTCGGGCTGGGCAGTATTATTTTTCTTTCTTTGTTCTTTGCCCACACTAATATATGTCTCTCAAATTCGACGATTTGGAGAGTTTCGATATCGGTTATGGCTCGGAAGTGCGCATTGGCCTACTTCTGTTCGCTTTACCTAGTTTAGTTAGTTCGAGTGTCAGCTTAGTATACGCGGCTTTTAGCTCTCTTAGTTCCTGTTCTAACATAGCTGTCCGGCTCTATCTGGTTTACGGGACTCACTTTTCTTTGGACTGGCCGTCGTAGCGCCTCTGACCGTGTCCGCCCACGTGCGATCGCCTCTGTTGTTCTTTTCCCGAAGCACGCCTGTGATCTTAAACGACTCCTGCTTGTGCTCGCAGGTGTGCGACTCCTTGATCGAGAGTGGGAGCGGCTGCGTGCCGGCGTCCTTGACGTCGATCGGCCTTGTTCCGCGTGCTGCTTTTCTTCGACCAGCTGTGCCTTCTCTTGTTGCTCCAGTCTCTCTCACTGTCGTCGTGCGCGTACTACGTATGGAATGAGATTGCGTTTCCAAAACACCTTGTCCGCCGTCGCGTGCAAGCCCCGCCCAAGATGCACTTAGGACCACACATGTGGGGTGAGGTGGGGTTATGAAGTCAACAGCACCTGCATTCGATGGAGCCCGGCTGGAGCAAAACGTTCGCACGATGTCGGAGTTTTCCGCACAAGTAGCATATGTCCACTTGTCTGCGATATAAGTAGCAGGATACCAGTGTGGGTCCATACCTGACGACGTTTGGGACGCGAAGTCCATCAAACACAATCGCTGATTCTGAGTTCTTGGTTCTTTACGCCGCTAGTGCCAAGAAGTTGCGGTCATTCACGATCTTTCTTTCAATCGCCCTGTGATCGTCGGTACTGGCGATGTATCTGATTACCTCTATGCATTTGCTGCTTGGGGCAGCTTCGTAAGCGCTTACTGCGTACTCTTTTCCTGCTATTCGAATAGCCCTTTGTCCGCATACTTGTCTGCATTTTCTCGAAAGGGCTTGGTCACAACCATGATGTTCTGCGTAATTTTGGGACATATAATGTACTCGTTGTTTGCTATGGATTAAGTTCAACTGCTGCCATGAGGGCTTTGTTAACTGAGGTAGGTCCAATCTTTTTAAAGCTCACGCCAACTTTTGGGCGAAGCATTATCTTTATGTTGCCTTGCCGTAGGGTTGGCATGCGTGAGGCTCTTATCACCCGGTTCACGACGTTAGGAGGCGTGCGAGAAGAGCTAACCTGCCCGCCGTTTGTATGTTGTGCTTGCTGTGACAGTTGCGCAGTGGGTTCGGCACGTTCCTTCTTCTCGTTCTTCGGCTGGTCACCATTGTCCAGCCCATTTCGTCCTCTTGCCCATTAGCTATTGCTGATGTAGTCGGCGTTGCTGGTAAATCCTCTGCAGAGCTATCCATTTCTTCGGTAGAAGTTGCCATACTCTTCCTGTCGCGCCCGGTGCCTACCTAGAGTAGTGAAGCTTTCCGCTTCAAAAAACCCCCCAATGCAACCTAAACGGTTTCGTCCTGCGCCCGCCGCGGTGACTCATTGGTTAAGGCGCTTGTCTACTGAGCTAGACTACCCGGGTTCAAACCCTACCGCGGCGGCCGCGATTTGATGGAGGCGAAACGCAAACGTAACTCGTGTGCTGCGCGATATCAGTGCACGATAAAGGTCCCCAAGTGTTCTGAATTATTCCAGAGTTCTTCCCTACGGTACCTCTTTCGTCTTTTCTTCTCTGAGTCCCCCCTTTATCATTTCTCTTACGGCGCGCTACACGTGTCCGCCAATATGTGAGACAGATACTGAACCATTTCCTTTCTCCAAAATATTAACAGTGGGCTTAGCTCACCTAGCCAGGATATACGTAGCGAGAGCTTCAATCACTCGCGCGGCACTGGAAATTTCAATCTGATCACGTGAATACTGAAGAAGTTGGCAGCGAAAAAACGAGGACATGGGTAGACAGACAAACACGAGCAACCAATTAGCCCAACTTTCTCCTTCCCTGACTGATCACGTGGCCAGTCACACGCCGTACCTTCACACCGTCTTCTTCTGTCGTTTCCATCTCGCCCCGGTCTTCCATTGGGGCCAGGGCACGCCGCTTATTCTGCTCCACGTCCTGGCGTCTGCGTTTGATGATGCGCTCGTGTTTCTGCTCCGACGTCTCCGCATATGTCTCCGCATGAGTGGGAGGCTACGTGTCTGCTTCTAGCTCTGCGTTTTCGCTTTTCCTTGTCTTCGCGCGTGTGGCGTGGGTCTGACAGTGCCCTCCGTGAGACCGAATGCTGACGACGCCCCTGCGGAGAAATTCCCGGCAAGGTGGGCGCATTCTCAAGTGAGAAAACCCAACCGGAACCCTCAGCGGCAAGCTAGGCTTAGCTCGGCGCTGCCGAGCGAGGCCGCGCTACGCGTCTGCTTGGATTCTGCGTTGTCGACGACAGCTACGCGGATGTCCGCTGTGTTGCCCCCTGACGCAGCCTCCACATCCACGCAATCGTCAGCGCCTCTGGGCCTCCAGCCTGCGCCGTCTTCCGATGCTACGACTTTGGCCTGTGACATGGACTGCACCAACGCCTCCGTGCCAGTGACACTCCCTCAAGAAACTGTGCCCGTCTCGCCGGTTCAGTTCTCCCACCAAGGGCCGTCACCAGCGTCTTAGCCTCCTCCACAGATGCCTCCGTGAGTCAAGGCTCTCTTCCGCCTGCGGCGAACTCGTTCCGCGTCACCATCAAGCCTACCTTGCGCTTTGAATGACTGCCATCCCTGCAGGGAATGTTCAAGCCACAATTGAGCACGCTATTGGCTCATCGATCTACTGCGGGTTTGTCGTCCATCGCCCATCGAACACCATCACGGTAAAGTTGCCATCCTTGATGGACGCCCAGAAAAAGTGCGCAGTTACGCGGATGCCCTGGATGACAGCAAGCATGTCCCGGTGCAGATATATTTTGTATCTAGTCCTGACGCCCTCCGCTGCATGGTTTATCATGTCGACAGCACGAGCCCTCCCGAGGAGGTGCGCGCAAATATTCGCTGCTCAACTCACGTAGTACTGCAAGCACGGCCTATGGGGCACCGGGGCTCATACCTGCTCATCCTGCAAGGCCGGTTGACTCTCCCAAAGCACCTTACCTACTACGGTGCGATCGTCAAACCACAGCCCTTCCGACCTCGTCGTATTTTTTGTTATCACTGCCACAAAGAAGGGCATATGCAAAATACCTGCCCTAATCCAGCAGCTGTGGCCGACATGAATGAACCAACAGTTCATTGTGCCCTGTGCAAATCGCCGGACCATGACATTCGATCCCCCGTTTGTCCAAAGAAGAAGCAACCGAAGAAGTTCCACAATTCGCCCGCAAAAATGGATGTTTCTACAAGTAATCGCTTAGCAGCTCTCGCATGTGACGACAACGACTTCCCTGAATTTCCTTTATCTGAGCGCGCTGCTCATCATACGTCTCCTCACCAGCGTACATATGCACAAGCGGCTTACCTTCCCGGATCAAACGGTCCGCCAAAACGTCCAGTGCATCCATCACATGTGGATACCACAGATGAACACAACAGCTTTAGACAATGCAATCGCGGAGGCTCGCCGCCGTCCAGACGAACTCACACAGCGCCGGGAACAGCGTCGTTCTCAATCCTCTCGAAGAATTCTAATAACTTGGGAGCAATCATCAGAAGATTCACCTCGAGTAAGCACTGGGCCACAATCAGGTTCCGACCCCCTGTTAGCCGTGACTACCCCGACAGTGGATAAGATATTAGCGCTGATGAAGCAGGTGACATCCCTCATCGTGGAAGCTCTTCGGCCTCATCATGAATAGTGCATCATCATCTATGGTGGTGCAGTGGAACTGTCGAGGATTCGCTAATAAGGCCTTTGAAGTGAACATCCGCCTTCGCGACGGAAAGCTGAAGGCATTGGCGTTCCTACTGCGAGAGCATAACGCACTTCCACGCCTTTCAGGTTTCTGCGCATACCATTCACCCTCTATCCCTGAGTGCCGTTACACCGCCTCCTCCCTCAGCCCAGGTAATTCTGCAATTTATATTCACAGTTTAGTTCCGCACACACCGCTCGACCTTTCACAATGGTGCAACACACGTGAAAAGGCTTTCGCCCTTCTCGTAAAACCTGCACGCACACCCCTTGTCCTAGTTTCTTTTTATAGTCGTCCTGGCTCCGCATTTCCCAATCTGGGATGGGTTCGTTTTCTACGTTCTACCCATTTGGGTATCTCTATTCTGGTTGGTGGTGACTTAAACGGCGCACACATTGCGTGGGGCTACCCATCGGATTCCTCAAGTGGTGCACACATCCAAGGGAGCTTTTCGGATCGTTCCTTTCAATTTTTAAACCATCCGAATACTTCTACCCGCCCACGAGGTTGCCCGTATTCACCTGATTTGACTTGGTGGTTAGTCCCCGCTAACCCTCGTTGGGCTGTTGATTCTGATACTTGGGGTAGCGATCACAGCCCTATTTTTATCTCTCTCACACCTACACGTCTACGGAAAATACGCCGCACGGTAAAGAATAAAATCGTGGGACTCTGTACGCGCAGACAATCATTTATCTACATTCAACCCCTCTTCAGCACTGTATACTCTCTCTGCTGTTCTCGCTACTCACACTATTACCACTACTGTAAATGAAGACGACCCAAACCCAGACATACATCTCTTGAATCTGTGGGCTCTTCGTCGCCAGGCGGATCTTTACGCTACTCGTCACCCCCATGACCCATCGGCTATTCCTACTCTTCACCGCGCTACCGCACGGGGGCGGCGCTATGCAAAGCGGCTAGGCAGGCAACGCTGGGCAGCATGGTCTTCCCGCTTGTTCTCTACGCAGCGCAATCGAAATCTTTGTAGAGTATTTCACGCCATGGAGCGCCCTTCTCAGGTTGCAGATTACGCAGAGAGCATTAGCCTCGCGCTAAATGTGGATGAGGACACATTTGCACAACAAGCGGCCCGTCAATATTTTTCCAAAGCATGACTGCTCCGCTACGCCTACACCTGACTTATCGGCTACAGAGCCCTCCGGTGGGATTATATCTGACCTCTCCATGGCAGAGCTGCTGGCCTCCATTGAACGTTTCAAAACTACTACTACTCCGGGGCATGACGGCATACCTAACTCGTTATTCCGTAACTTCGAAGAGGGCTTTGCAAACCCTCCTTGATATTTTTAACAAAGTGTGGCATTCTGGCGTCATGCCGGGAGACTGGAAGAATTCTATTGTGGTTCCAATACCCAAGTCAGGTCAGCCTCCAGACTCTCTCTCTCGGCCCTTCGTCCAATTTCCCTTACGCCTATCATCTGCAAGCTTTATAAAAACATTCTAGCCGCACGCTTTTCGTGGTGGCTGGAAGCCCATGATTGTTATCCAGATTCCCAAATTGGTTTCCGCCCACAAATCGGAACGGAGGACGGCCTTGCCACTTTGGCTGCTGACGTGCTTGACCACTCTCCGCGGAGTCACCTTGTATGAACCGTAATCGCTACAGACATAACAAAGGCATCTGATAATATCATTCACTCTGCCATTCTTGCCTCCCTTCAAACTCTTGGTCTCCCTCACCGGTTCCTCGTCTCCATTCACGCCTTTTTAGCAAATCGAACCTTCAGCACGCGTGTCCATGGAAACCCTTTGGTAACTTCACTTCCAATAGAGGAGTGCCGCAGGGCCCCGTCCTCGCCCCCACATTATTTAATGTGGCTTTAATTCCTTTGTTCGAGCCCTATAGACCACCCCTTCTATCCGCGTGCTTGCATATGCCGATGATACAACCTTGTGGTGCTGTCATGCAGATGCGTCTATTCATTAGTCAGTCCTTCAGCCCGCGCTGGATGTACTGACATCTCGCCTCCCACCTCTGGGTTTAATACTATCTCCTACTAAATCATGTTTCATTCGCATTCGAAATATACCCGGCTTACGGAAAGCTCCCCTTTTCAATTTTACGGTACATAATTCTCTGATTCCTCAGGTAGAAACTGTTCGTATTCTTGTTCTCCTGCATACATCTGGGACTGGCACCCCGTGGCTGACAGCCACCCGTAAATCGGCTCACGCTACTCTAGGTCTGATTCGTCGCATAGCTATGCGCTCTGGTGGCGCACGTGCTCATACGGCCCGCCAGCTTGTGCGCTCTATCCTTCACCTACGGATAGTATATCAGGCACAATTTCAACGTCTCATCCAAAGACTGTGGGACTCCCTTGAAACTATCAATCATGAGGCTATGCGCGTCATAACATATATGCCTCGTTTAACACCCATACCTGTGCTACAGGCGTTCGCCCATCTTAATACACTCAGTGAACTCATCGACCAAACGGTGGCAAATAGAGCTCGAAAGCAGTCTCTCCTACTTCGTTTAAAGACCCTTCCTCCGTGGTCATATTGCCAGCTCACTGACAATCGCCCCACTGTTTCCCCGTCGGTATCAGTAGCGTATCTGCCTGAAGGGTGCATATTATACACGGATGCATCACATTCTGCAGAGAGGGGAGTTTAGTTTAGTTTAGTATATGGGGGTTTAACGTCCCAAAGCGTCTCAGGCTATGAGATACCCCGTAGTGAAGGGCTCCGGGAATTTCGACCACTTGGGGTTCTTTAACGCGCACTGACATCGCACAGTACACGGGCCTCTAGAATTTTGCCTCCATCGAAATTCGACCACCGCGGCCGGGATCGAACCCACGTCTTTCGGGCCAGCTGCCAAGCGCCATAACCACTCAGCCACTGCGGCGGCTGCAGAGAGGGGAGTTACTGCTGTCTATAGTCCATCTCATCCGCATCTCAACTCTCGCGCGACGTATACTGCGGATACGTGCACTCCCCTGGCATTGGGGCTTCAAGTCATTTATAATGCCACTGCTTCCCTTCCGCTCGTTCCAACACTCAATACAGTTCATATTTACACCGACTCCCGCGCCACCCTTAAACAGCTTAAGGCTGTTCGACGGACATTCAAGATTTCAAAATCAATTATTGTGCTCGGCGCAAAGTATACATGTCCAGTGCGCATACACTGGATTGGCGGCCATGCCCAGAATTAACATAACATTCAAGCGGATGCTATGACTAATCTTCATACATCAGACGATCCGCCACCTTCCCCTCTTACCCCAGATCCGTTCCTGTTCCATGTTTCAGATTCCGAAGTTCTACGCCAGCGAACACGCGCGCTAATTCCTCCGTGTTCGCACCCTCTCCCCCGTAGTCTTACTCGGCAGGAGGAGGTATCCGTGCGCCGGATTCGGGCTGGGGCGGCTCTGACACCATCTGTCCGTCATCGGTGGAGCGCAAAAGATCTGCCAGCACCTGACAGGTGCCCTCACTGTAGCGCTGCACCGGAAATTTGTGATGTGCGGCACTTGTTGTGGACGTGCCCAGCGACGGCTGCTATAAGAAAACGGCTCCTCAGGGAGGTGGGCCTGTGGTGGAACGGTGAAAGTGACTACGTGAAGTGGGCTATGGACAACCGTTTCATTAGCAACCTCTGCGACTACGTCAGCGCTACGGGTCTTCAGTCCTTTTAACTTTCTATCCCGTGCATTCCTTCCCGTCTTCCTGTTTATCTTATGCCTAATGGCACACTTCTCGAATAAAAAAAAAATTTCTCCGCATATCTCATGGCCCTGCGCCGCTCGTTCTTTCTTGCCTTAACGGCTAGCTGCCAGGCTACAACCACGAGGTCCGACGACCCGAGTTTCTCCCGTCTGCTATGCAGCACAGCGTCGGCGTCGCTCTCCTTGGCCGCCATGACAGTGTTTTTTCCACCGCTGCATCATCATCATTTATACTTCGCGACCCTCCTCCTCCCCTTGCCGCCAATCAGCAGTAGAGCACGGCGCGCCGACTGCGTGTCGCGCATGCGCAGTCTCTTTCTCGGTCGGAGGCGAGCGGCGTCACCGCGCGGCGCCGGCAGCTGTGACTTCACTCGGCGGCTCCTCTCAGTCGGAGGAGAGCGGCGCACCAGCTGCGCGGTTGTGGGGTCAGTCGGCCCCTCGCGCATGCGCACAGGTTGCGCCAAAGGCCCATAGCGAAGCAGAGAGACTGCAAATAATGTAGCTCTCGCTACAAAAACAGCTATTTTATTCAAAATGTCATAATGTCAAGATCTCAGAGCTACTGGACACAAAATGTAATTAAGAGATGAGAGCTCCAAGCTACTAAGCTCTTTCTTTTAGTCAAAAACGTTTCCTTTCCTCGAAACACATGCTTCAAAAACATGCATTCGCGGGGTTGAAGTGTCCACCGAGATGGCGCGATCTGAGAGCGACTACGCCATTTCGTTTGATTAAAAAGCTTGCCTTTCCTCAAAGAAAAAAATAATATGCATTAGCTCAGCTAATCCAGGATATACAGAGCGAAAGATGTCGGCGTTTACTAGTAGTGTTTATTGGTTGGCGTTGACAATTTTCTAGATGGCGATGGCTTTTAGGAAAGGAAGGGCGCATAACTGGCTCCCTGGAAAGGCGGACGCCTCCTTCGTGCATTGATACATGTAGGGGTTGTGAGAGAGATTTGACCTGAATGCATTAATGCTGACAGTTTTGTGGCTGACATTGCTGCACTGCAGCAATAGCTAGGCCGCAGCGTTCATTTGGTGATTCATCTCTTGCGATCAAGCATTAACTGCATGCCACCACCCGGGGTGGCAGGTAGGGCGCACTGCCCATTCAGTGTACGGAACGCAATCAAAGCAGGCTTTGGCGGTTGGACACGAACGCCACATACATGAAAGGGAGATTGAGGTCTCCACTGACCCACGGAGCAAGTTGTGCGCCTTTCTTTTTGTGAAAATAAGCGGATTTTGCCAAGTTGTCAACGCCAATGAACTCTATGAACACCGTCAGCTTACTTGTTTTGTTTGGTTTTTGGGGAAACGAAATGGCGCAGTAACCATCTCACATATCTCGTTGGACACCCGAACCACGCCGTAAAGGAAGGGATAAAGGAGAGAGGAAAGAAAAAAGAGAAAACTGAAAATTGAAATTTAGATTATTAGGGGACCCGCCACGGTGACACAATGGTTAGAGCACTCGGCTACTGATCCGGACTTCCCGGGTTCGAACCCGACTGTGAGGACTGCGTTTTTATGGAGGCAAAACTCTAAGGTGCCCGTGTGCTGTGCGATGTCAGCGCTCGTTAAAGATCCCCAGGTGATCGAAATTATACCGGAGCCCTCGACTACGGCATCTCTTTCTTCGTTTCTTCTTTCACTACCTCCTTTATCCCTTCCTTTACGGCCACGGTTAATAAAATATTAATAATTGGTCTTTGGGGAAAGGAAATGGCGCAGTATCTGTCTGATATATCGTTGGGCACCCGAACCGCGCCGTAAGGGAAGGGATAAAGGAGGGGGTGAAAGAAGAAAGGAAGAGGAGGTGCCGTAGTGGAGGGCTCCGGAATAATTTCAACCACCTGGGGATTTTTAACGTGCACTGCCATCGCACAGCTCGGGCGCCTTAGCGTCTTTCCTCCATAAAAACGCAGCCGCCGCGGTTGGGTTCGAACCGAAGAACTCCGGATCAGTAGTCGAGCGCCCTAACCACTGAGCCACCGCGGCGGGTGGCCACGGTTCCGGTGTCCAACGATATACGAGACGTACTGCGTCATATCCTTTCCCCAAAAACCAAATGTTATTATGGATTTTGTGCACTGGCGCCGCGCAGCAGGCGGAACACGTGTGGCTCGGGCTACTACTGGCGCATGCGCAGTAGTGACTAGGGAGCGAGAGAGAGAGAAACATACGCGGCGAGGCGCGCGTTGTAACGTCATGTGCCTCCTATGAGCACCGCCACGGCGAAATGGCAAGTACGCGGCCAGTAAAGCTTTCACTTTAAAATGGGTTCATTAGTAAAGTTAATAATAATGATGACATAAAGAGGCACACGTAAAGAGAGAGAGAGCAAACCTCTATTAAGTAAATAGGCTCGGCGCAGTTTGTGAATGCCGACATCTTGTTCCGCGTCTCCAGTCCGGTATGTCACATGATACCGCAACCTGGCGAGCCCGGCTTGTGATTGCAGCTTGTGCCGTCGCACTCGAGCACTCGAGGAGGAAGGTCTCCCAAGCCTCTTTACTGGAGTGCGGTCAGGAGTGAAGTGGGGTCTGTGCTGACGGGCCCACACCGTGTGAGTACAGAGCTAGTCACAGTGTAGGCACAAAGGATTCACTTGCGGGTCATAGCGAGCAGCCTTAGTGGGACACCAGTAGGTGTTCGTCTGTAACTGTAATAATATTAATTTTTTCTGGAAAGGAAATGGCGCAGTATGTGAATCATATATCGTTGGGCACATGAACCGCGCCCTAAGGAAAGGGATAAAGAAGGGAGTGAAAGAAGGAAGGAAGAAAGAGGTGCCGTAGTAGAAACTCTGGAATAATTTCGGCCACCTGGGGATCTTTAACATGCACTGACATCACACAGCACACGGGCGCCTTAGGGTTTTGCCTCCATAAAAAAGCAGCAGCCGCGGTCAGGTTCAAACCCGGGAACTCCGGATCAGTATCCGAGCACCCTAATCACTGAGCCACAGCGGCGGGTCTATGTAGCTGTCGCAGAATGTGTTCTTCTGCCTTCGACAGCCCCTTTGCCGGTGGAGGGAACTGGAGATGCCTGTCCTTGTAATAGTCGACGATTTCTTGAAACCGCAGAAGCGGTCGCCTAGGCTCACTGGTTGGGGAGGATGCGGAAGTAGGTGCTCGGGGGACAAGTGCTCGGGCAGCCGCATCCACAGCTTCGTTGCCACGGAGTCCCTGGTAGGCCGGCACCCACACGAAGCGTCTAGGCGTGGGTTCGGATTCTTTAAAGGCGTTCTAGAGCATTTCATGGGTTGTAGGACATACCTCGCCCTTGACATAGCTTTCGGAAGCGAAACGTGAGCCTGAGATGACAACCTTGCTTTGGGGGTCTGCGACCGCCCTCCCGGAGGCCATTCTCAGCGCGGAAGGAGAGTCCATTGGTTTGCAAGTTCTGGCAAACTACAGCTGCAGTGTAGTGGCCCGGTGGAGTCGGACTTTCAACGTGAACGTAGAACACGCAGTGTTTGGAACCATGTTGTGCATCCAGTGCCCGAGCACGCTCTGTTCTCCTCAGTCGCCTCATGATAAGCGCGCGAAAAAACCGCGTCCGCCGAAGCGACCACGCTAGTTTCAGAAAAAGATACCGGAAGCGCACATGAAGTTTAAGCGATGCCGTCACTGGTTGACATAAATGTGGTGATGGTATTCCCGAAAACCTTCACCAAAGTTTTTAGCAACCGTTCGTCTACTGCATTCTGGGTGGTGTCAGATCTTAAAACACCTGTGATGACCCCCCATAATGCGCAGGTCTACACGGGACGGAGAGGCAATGAGACACTGTATGGCTCAGTTTAAACAAACAGATATATTCAATAATTACACTTGATTATGATTATACATCAGAGGCTGGGGCGTCCGAGCTTACGTGCCGACGACTTCATGGGGGACGATGGAGGGGCTCCGGAGATGAGCTCGAACGGTTGCTGGCAGAAGCTGCACGCCGTCGGGATTCGGCGCTGAAGGCCCCCTTGGCGAACGATGTCGTCCTGAGCGTGCTTTCTTCGGTACTCCTTGTCGATTTTTATATCCTCTTATCCGCACACTCCCTAGGGTAAGGACGCCCACGCCGGAGTGGGGGGGGGGGGGGGCCTAGGGCTTTCACTTGGGCGCACAAACACACATCCGCACTTATGGTCTCGCCCCCCTCACGTGTTGAGTCCGAGGGAAAGAAGGTTGTCGTCGAGGTAGCGCATAGCGTCGGCTGTGGTAAGGCGCGCTCTGGCCCGCTGACTGTTCCCGCGGGTCACCGGCCTCCGTTCTCCATCAAATGACACTCGCCCCTCAAGGACGGAACGCGAGGTCACTAAAAGGCCGGGAAAGTGGTCCCTTGTCCTGGGATGTGCTCGGGAGGGTTGATTGATGATGCCCGCCGTCTTGCCACGGGGCCAGGCCCGCCGAAACGAGGCCCCCTGGAACGGTCACGGCAATTGGGGAAGATAACGCCCGTCTCCCCGCGGCGGCGGCGGCGGCGGCGTTCGTCCCGTGCCGATACTATGGAAAGGGGGTCCGGTTGTGCTTAAGCCCCTTCGTTCTGGTCGTCTCCGTGCGGTCCACGGCGGCAGGCCCGAAAGCAATCCCACTCAAGTTGCTTGCAGCCATATACAGTAGAAACATGAAAGGGGGTCCGGTTGTGCTTTAGCCGCCACTGGGGGCTCCGTCTACGCCGCGCCGTCGAACGCGGACGCTCGTAGCACACACAAGGAACGTCACACACCCCAAGAATACTACACGCAAGAGATCCGGAGTCATTTGACTCAAAATGCAAATTTTTCGGGGAGAAGGCGGACGTTTACCATATGGTATGGGGCTGCCAACGAAATCAGGCGGTCAGTAATAATAACCACCCAAAGCAGGAGGAGTGGGAGCAGCTCTGACCAGCAGGGACCAAACGAGTAAAGAAAGCTCGTCGAAAGAGCCCGAACAGCAGCCGACTCCACTGGGGTTCTGGACAGAGATCTCCAACCGCCGCTACAACCTCCTAAACAATTTCATTAAATCATTTTCAGCCCTACCTTATCATTTCTCTTTGCATAGAGCTTAAATGTCTTAGTCAAGTTGCAGGGTAGCTTCCGGCAATGGTTCCGACCAGTGTCATATCCACCTTCATTTATATGTGCTTTCTGAGACTTCCGACGGAGGTTCGGACCGATGGAGGTTCGGTCCTTTAGTTCCATGCTTTAATTATGGCGCCTTTGAGGTGTCCACTTAGGTGTCGAGATCTGAGAGCTACTGCGTTCTTTCTTTTCCTGTAAACCTTTCCTTTCGTACCCGCCGCGACGGCTCAATGGTTAGGGTGCTCAGCTACATGGCCGGAATACCCGGGTTCGATGCCGACCGCAGTGGCCATTTTGAAGCGAGAGTTTTACTGGCAGCGAACTTCCGATTTCGCTGTGGCGTTGCTCCGAGCAGGCATATGACGTCACGACGCGCGCCTCGCAGCTGAGCCGAACCCATCTGGTTGGGCCGGCGGCGGCTGGCACCCTCGGCGCGAAATAAAGACATGCTCCAACTCTTCACCAGTGCGGTCAGAGTGCGCCGAAGCCTCCGAACGCGTCGGCGGTCAAGCGCAGTTGGGGAATAGAGGGTCTCGCTTTGGCCGACGTAACGTCGCCGTGCAGGGCGCGCGCGTTACGCCGGAGTATAAACGCGCCTTAACAGAGCCTGGGCTTAACCGCTAGTCGACGCATTCGGTGGCGGCATCTATGGGAGCCACTGAAACCCCCGCACACTTACTGAATAAGAAGTTAATGTGAATAGCTCACCTAATCTAGGATGTACAAAGCGAAAGATGTCAGCGTCCACTGTGTTATTGGCGCTGGCGCTGACAATGTTCTAGACGGCGATGGCTTTGAGCAAAGCAAGGGCGCATAACTGGCTCCCTGGATATGCGGACGTCTCATTCCTGCTTCGATACATGTGGCGGTGTTGAGATATGTGGCATGAATGCATTAGCGCTTTCAGCGTTTGTGGCTGACATGCGGCACTGCAGCAATGGCTAGGCCGCAGCGTTTTTTTGGTTGTCAATGTCTCGCGATCAATCATTAACTGCATGCCACCGCCCAGAGTGGCAGGGAGGGCTCGTGCGGAATAGCAATCAAAGCAGACTTTGGCGGTTGGACACGAACGCCACGTACATGAAAGCGAGATTGAGGTCTCCACTGACTCACGGAGCCTGTTGTGCGTCTTTCCTTTCGTGAAAATGAACGGCCTTTGCAAAGATGTCAACGCCAATGAACTCTATGAACGCCGCCGGCTCACGTGTTTTGTTTGGTTTCTCAGGAAAGTAAATGACACCGTAAACCTCCCACATATCTCGGTGGACACCCGAACCACGCCGTAAAGGAAGGGATAAAGAAGGGGGAAAGAAGAAAGAGAAAACTGAAAATTGAAAGTTGGATTTCGAGGAAAGGCGTGGGGCTGCGCAATGGCGGAACACTTGTGGCTCAATGCTACTAGTGGCGCATGCGCAGTAGTTACTAGGGAGCGAGACAGAGAGAAATATCCGCGGCGAGGCGAGCGTTGTGACGTCATGTGCCTCCTCGGATCACCGCCACGGCGAAATGGCAAGTTCGCAGCCAGTAAAGCTTCCGTTTAAAAAAAAACCTGTGTCGATGCTTGGAATCCAACCAGGGCCTTTGGCGTTTCATGCACAGACGCTACCACTTCTCCATGACGGCTCAAGCTTTACCTATGAACAAAGGCGCATCTAATGAATGCACTCTATCGATACAGAACTCGCTGCGGTTTCGCTACGTATATCCTGGCGTAACAGAGCTAGGCCATCAGCAGTGTTTTCGATGGAGACGAAATGCAAAGGCGCCTGTATGCTGCTGTTCGAGGTCAGTGCACGTTAAAGATAAAAAAAATGAAAATTGGTTTGTGGGGAATGGAAATGGTGCAGTATCAGTCTCGCATATCGGCGGACATATGAACCGTGCCGTTCGGGAAGGGATAAAGGGGGAGTGAAAGAATAAAGGAAGAAAGAGGTGCCGTAGTGTAGGACTCCAGAATAATCTAGACCACCTAGGCATCTTTAACGTGCACTTACATCACACAACACACGGGCGCCTTAGCGTTTCGCCTCCATCGAAACGCAGCCGCCACGGTGAGATTCGAACCCGGGTACTCCGGATCAGTAGCCGAGCGCCGTGTAGCCGAGCAAGTGGTATCGGTGTCGGCGCTGTACTTAGACAACGCCATGGCCACGATCAGTACGTGGCAGCATGTGCCAGCCGCTGGTCAAGCAAGTGCGAAAAATATTACCCGGTTACCAAGCAAGAATGTCTCGCCGTTATTTTCGCTGTACAGCGCTTTCGCTCCTATCTGTACGGGAATGCTTTTAGCGTCGTGGCCGACCATCATTCGCTTTGATGGCTTGTGAGTCTTCGTTGACCCTCAGGACGGCTCGCTCGATCGGCTTTGCACCTACAAGAATTTAATTTTACTGTGGTGCATAAAAGCGGCCGTAAACACTCAGATGCTGATCGTCTTTCCCGTTTGGCGCTTCAAACGACTGATGACGACGCAGGCAACTTCGAATACTTGTCTTCACTTTCACAAGCCTTCCTCTATCTTCGAGTTTTCCGAACTGCGCAGCGCAAAGATCAAATATTGAGCTCTTTTTTTATGCCGCCAAAGATTCTGTAAGGAACACTTTTTGCATTCGCAAAGGATTGCTTTAAAAGAAGCATGCGGGCTCCTGGGTGAGCCTGCATGCTTTTTGTAGTGCCAGAAAGCATACACATCATATTTCTTCAAATGATGCACGATGACGCCTCGTCTGAGCACTTGGGAGTGGCCTAAGCCCTCCACTGCACACAGCAACGAATTAACTGGCCTAAGATGCGTTCAACTATCCAGTGTTATATAGCCAGCTGTGTGCAATTTAAGCTGGCGACTGTGCAATTTAAGTCCACCTGGAAAACTACGTCCAGTCACACCTCCAACGGCACCGTTCGAGAAAGTTGGCATGGAGCTTCTTAGACCTTTTCCACTGCCATCCAAAAGAAACCGATGGATTCTTTTGTGCGTAGATTCCTTAACCTGTTATTGTTAGACAGCCACGATACCAGCCGTTACTGTGTCTGAAGTACCTCATTTCCTACTTCGATTGATTATTCTTCGCCACAGCCCTCCTGCAGTTATCATCAGTGACCGTGGACGCCAATTCGCAGCGGACGTTGTCAAAAAACTTCTCCGCCTCAGCGCCTGCAGATTTCGACACTGGAAACATATGATCCTCAAACGAACGTGTGGTAGAGCGCACTAATCGGACGTTCACCACCATGCTGGCTATGTACGTCGCTGCAGATCATAAGGACTGGGATCACATGCTCCCGTTCATTACTCATGCATACAACACAGCGCAACATGAGACAACTGGCTACAGCCCCTTCTACCTGTTCTATGCTCGCTCGCCTCGCTGTGGCCTCGACACCATACTGCCAATTTTCATTCATGATGACCCTTCTCTTGCCACCAACTCTGCAGAGCTGAAGAAGCTCGCCAGCTTGCCTGCGTTTGAATTTTATCTAAGCAAGAGACATAAAAAACGCAGCCGCCGCGGTCGGGTTCGAACCCGACCGCGGCGGCTGCGTTTTTATGGAGGAAAAACGCTAAGGCGCCCGTGTGCTGTGCGATGTCAGTGCACGTTAAAGATCCCCAGGTGGTCGAAATTTTTCCGGAGCCCTCCACTACGGCACCTCTCTCTTCCTTTCTTCTTTCACTCCCTCCTTTACCCTTCCCTTACGGCGCGGTTCAGGTGTCCAACGATATATGAGACAGATACTGCGCCATTTCCTTTCCCCCCAAAACCAATTATTATTATTATTAAGCAAGAGCGTTCCAAGAGAAGCTACGACGCCGGCACTAAGTTTGTTATGTTCCTAGTGACATTGTGTGGTTGTGGACACCTCTACGCAAGCGTGGTCTTTGGTAGCAACTGCGGTCACACTATACTGGACCGTTTGTTTTGTTAGAGTGCATAAGAGACCTGAATTACGCTATAGCACGCCTAACTTCAAGTGGTCGATGGTCGCGCCAGTCTAAGGTGGGGCATGAAGTCCGCCTCGAGCGATTTCATCCGAGGGGTTCTATTTAACTCGCCCGACGGGCTTCGTCTGTGAGGAGGGAAATGTCTCGCGCGCCTTCGTAGAAGAAGAACGGTCGGACGGATCGGAAGAGGAGAAAGAGGAGGAAGGCCATAAGGACGCTTGTAGGCTTAGTCGCTGTCCTCCTTCGATGAATCCCTCTCTAAACAAACCTCCGTGCGTGCTAAGCACGTAACAATAGGACCGATACTGCGCCATTTCCTTTCCCTATAACGAATTTATTAAAGCGTCGAGAAAAGAAACAGCAAACAAATACGACCAGAACTGCAATCAGCAACCTTCCCTTACGGCGTGGTTCAGGTGTCCAACGATATATGAGACAGGTACTGCGCCATTTCCTTTCCCCCAAAAAACATATTATATATAACAACCTCCGATCTTTCCTTAAATAAATGCGACGCTGATAAGCCGAACGCGTATGCAAGAGCCATGAATGTGGAATGCCTAAAAATGCAGTAAATTAAACAATTCACGACATTTAAAACCTAGACACCTTAGCTTGGTGCTTCAGTGGGCGGAGGTGTTTTCTATTCATTTTTTTTTAATCTAAGCTAGAGCTTCATTTTTATCTTGTCTGCTTCCTCTTCACGGAATGAGAGCGCAGCAAGTTGTTCACATGTGCTGTTGTCAATTTGCGATATAACCTAAATCACGCTTTAATCGAATCGTTTCGTCTATACAAATCCGCCGTGTATATATTTGTGACGTAGTTACATTGTAGTAACGGAAATAGCCAATAGATTGGTTCTTTCTGGAATGAGATTCATGTGCGTTAAGCTCTTTATTGCGAATATTTTTGTCTCTGTGTTTGCCGAGAGCACGAGCTAAAGCATATCTCGTATCTTCTCATGGTGTGAATAAGTAAGGGCGGCTGAGCAATTCACGCAGCTCTTTTTTAGCAGACTAAAAACTTAAATTTCAGCTTGGAGGAAGAATGCTAAGGCGCCCGTGTGCTGTGCGATGTCAGTGCACGTTAAAGATCCCCAGGTTGTCGAAATTATACCGGAGCCCTCCACTACGGCACCTAATTCTTCCTTCTTTCACTCCCTCTCTTATCCATTCCCTTACAGTGCTGTTCAGGTGTCCAACGATATATGAGACAGATACTGCGCCATTTCCTTTCCACCAAAAACCAATTATTATTATTATTATTGGGCTGCTCACGGTATCTAGACTGCTTGTAATGAACTACAGCTGGTTCCAGGTAGTAACATCGTATCATACTTTAGAGTATAGGTTTAAGCTGCGCACTAGACACTGTAGCAACCACGGTTTTTTGACCGCCATTTTTTTCTATCTTGGTATCGCAGATATTGGACTTCAAAAATATCCTCGGTGTGAAGTTGACCGCGTGTTCAGTTACGCGAAGGTACTTAGACAGAAAAATTTAAATTCTACTCTATCGAACTCTTAATGTTAGTGGACAGAGGCATTGAATAAATCGAAGGAAAAAGAGCATACGCCGCGTTTACTTCAATGCGGCCAATTTTCTGGCGTTTCGCACTCATGAAAAGAGAAAAATGAGCCAGAAAACTGAACTATCCCCCCGACAGGGAGCAGATCGACAGGCTCACGTCGACTGCTGGAGTGAATAGAAACAAGTGTTGGCAGGGCGTCTAGACGGGCGAGGCACCCTAGCTTTTGGGGTCCCCTTCCTCCTCCGTGGGCGCCTACACAATGCACCCTCAACTAAGACGGATAGTGAAACAGATCATGTATCTGGTATGTTCTGGTGCCCGTTGAAAGTGGTTTTTATAAGGTAGCGTGGCCTACGAAGGAATCCGCGCAGTGTTTGATAAGACGGCGATGCAGGTGGCGCACTAGCTTTAGATGCTGCTTTATTTCTCTGGGGTAATGGCTTTCTCAAAAAAAAATGATGATGGCCCAGCCCGCTAGGCCAAGATATACGTAGCGTAAGCGCGGCGACATCTGGTTCGAGGAGTTAATATATGAAAGGCGCGCATTCACTCATCATCATCATCATCAGCCTGACTACACCCACTGCAGGGGAAAGGCCTCTCCCATGTCTCTCCAATTAACCCTGTCCTTTGCCAGCTGCGCCCTCCCTATGCCTGCAAACTTCCTAATCTCATCCGCCCACCTATCCTTCTGCCTTCTGCTACGCTTGCCTTCTCAAGGAATCCACTCCGTTACCCTTATGGAAAAGCGGTTACCTTGCCTTCGCAGTACATGCCTTGCCCAAAACCGTTTCTTCCTCTTGATTTCGACTAGGATGTCATTAGCACGCGTTTGTTTCCTGACCCATTCGGCCCGCTTTCGGTCTCTTAACGTTACACCTATGATTTTTATGCCCATAGCTCGCTGCGTTGTTATTAGGCTGAATCCTTTTCGTCAACCTCCACGTTTCTGCCCCGTAGGTGAGTACCGGTAAGATACAGCTCTTGTAGACTTTTCTATTGAGTGAAACTGGTACCCTGCCATTCATGATCTGAGAGAACTTCCCATATGCGCTCCACCCCATTCTTATCATTCTAGTTATCTCCCACTTATGATCCGGATCAGCTGTCACTACCTGCCCGAAGTAGACGTATTCCTTCACAATTTACAGGCTCTCGCTGCCAATTGTGAACTGCTGTTACCTTGCTAGACTGTGTAACATAATTTTGGTTTTTTGCATATTAAATTTTAGACCTACCGTACTGCTCCGTCTGTCTAACTCATTGATCGTAATTTGCACTTCATCTGCTGAGTGGCTCGGCAAGGCAATGTCATCAGCGAATCGCAGATTATTAGGGTATTCTCCCAATAACTCTTATCCCCAACTGTTCTCATTTCAGGCCTCGGAATACCTCCTGTAAACAGGCGGTGAATAGCAGTCATCAGATCGTGTCTCCTTGGCTGACGCCCTTCCTTATTGGAATTTTATTGCTGACTTTATGGAGGACTATGGTAGCTGTACAGTTTCTATATTTATCTTCCAGTATTTTGGCATAAGACTGATCTATACGCTGATTCTGCAATTCCTGTGTGACTGCTGAGGATTCCACTGAGTCAAATGCTTTTTCATAATCAATGAAGGCTATATATACGGGTTGGTTATATTCTGCGCATTTCTCTATCATCTGATTGATTGTGTGAATGTGATCTATTGTGGAATATATTTTACGAACGTCAACCTGATCATATGATTGATTAAAGTGTAAGGTTGCCCTGACTCTATTAGCGATTAATTATAGTAACTATCTTGTAGGCAACAGACAGTGAGCTGATCGGTCCGTAATTTTTTAAGTCCTTGTCGTCTCTTTTCTTATGAATTAAGATTATATTTGTGTTCTTCCAAGCTTCTGGTACGGTTGAGGTCATAAGGCATTGCGTATACAGGGTGGCTAGTTTTTTTAGCAGAATCTCCTCTCCGTATTTCAACGGATCTGCTGTTACTTGATCCTCACCATCTGCTTTTCCCCTTTGAATTGCCCCTAAGGCTTTCTTTATTTCCTCTTTGGTTATGGCGGGATTGCGCATTGCTGTGCGCTAGAATCTCTATCATTAACAGTCTGATTACATTGGTTACTGTATAGATTTGTGTAGAACTCTTCGGCTACATTAACTATCTTATCCATATTGCCAATGACATTGCCCTACTTATCTCAACGCATACATCTGGTTTTTCCCTATGCCTAGTTTCCTCTTTGCCGCCTTTAGGCTACCTCTATTCTTTAGAGCATGCTCGATTGTCTCCATATTAAACTTCTTTATGTCGGATGCCTTGCGCTTATTTATTTTGCGCCTTTATTCACGGTTAAACATCGAGCTGTCGTGGAGGAGTAATAGCGTCTCCGCTTTAAGGGCCAAATTTCCTGCTTCGATTCCCAGGGCGCGAAACTGGTTAACCTCGGCCAGTGTAGTTTACGATACAAAACGCGCCCTCTTCAAACCGGAAGTGCTCTGGGGCTAAATCGCTGCTTCGCCAGAACAAAATACTCTTGACAAAACCGTACATAGAAGTAACTACTGTATTAACTGCGCATGTCCGACTGCAGTAAGAGCGGCAAGTTCGTCTACTATGTTGTGGTGTCAGTCATGAGGGGGTTTCTTCCAGCTGTTTCAATCTGTTGCCCACTTTTGCATGTCTTCTTTAGTTCAAGCGGCATTTTATCGATATAGAAGGGCTGTGAACGTGCATATTGATTGTTACAACAAAAGTAGAAAAACGATAAAAATTGAATAATTTTGTCAACTGTAACGCCCTGTACGAAATCAAAAAATGTATACTTGATATAATCTTCATGAACTTAAAATATGACTCTGAAATGCCTGTTTTGAATGCAACGACAAAAGTTGTAACAAATCAAACTCCCGCTTGCAAGCATATCTTGTAACAAATCATAATTTCTGCATTCTACATATACATACGAAATTTAATTGTGATGCAACATCAGTGACTGAAGGACCGGTACAAGCACTGAGCTTGCATGGAAAGGAACAAAGAACGAAATATAGTGATGTTGCTTCCAGGCAGGCTAAAGATACCGTCACTCTCTTTTTTTCATGCATGAGCCCTGTCGGATGATCATCCATAAGCAAGAAGTTTCTTTTCCTCCAACACCACATACCATAAGGTAAAAAGAGGCCGCTTTTCAAAATTGTTGCCTTGGGGAATGAATCTTACCTGTGCTCATTTTTCGATTACCTGGCGTGTTTACATCGCAGTTCTTGGTACGTTCATGTCAATTTTTGACGCTGGTGTCGCCCATAAAACAAGGTCACTAATTGCGATTTACGATACAAGCGCAAATGTCAAAAAGAGATTGAGAAAAATCACCATTGTAAATAGCAGGGACATCGTTGGATGTGTCATGGAGTAGCATTGCGAATGCAGGGAAAATAGAAGACAAGCTGGACCATCATCAAAGTTGTAATGAAGTGATAATGCGAATATGAGAAAACAGCAGAGAAATAGCGCCATCGTTGGCAGTGTCATTAGTTGGCATCGCCGATATGGGTGACGCAGCGTACTACCTCGATGGAAAGAAACGCGAACCCGGGCCAACACGCCCCGCTGTTTAAATTTATTTTCATCACGCTTTTACCTGGGTGGTACTAAAAATACGTTAGAGCCGTCCTAGAATGCATCTTAGAAGAGTCTAGAGTTTCTTAGAAGATTCTAGAGTCTTTTTGTTATCACCGAAGTAAAATCAAGGTGAAAAGAAATTGAAACAGCTAAGCGTGGTGGCGCCGGGTTGTTCACGTTTCATTTCATCGAAGTAGTACATGTAAAACAGTCACTGCAGGTCTAAAGAAGTGACATTGGCAATATGGGGACAAGTAGGGCCATCGTTGGAGGTGTAATGAATCGGTTTTGCCAATATGGCGGCTGCAGCGCTCAAGTAGTGCCCTTGTTAAAGGCGGAACGAAGCGGAATTGCCAACATGGGGGCTAAAGAGAATAAGTAAGGCCACCGTTGGAGGTGCAGAGGAGTGGCATTACCAATATGTGGATAACAGCGGACATTTAGGGCCGCTGTTGGAGATTCTATAAAGGGGAATCACTAATACGGGAAAGCAGTGGTGAAGTATGATCATTGTTCGATGTGGCACAGAGTAGCAATGCCATTATGGGGCAATGAAGTCAGCACTGGTCTTATATAGAGCCTGGACATAGCCATCTCACTCCCAATATTAGGCGGATGGTTTGTGCTGCATTGGTGAAGAGGCTGCTTTGCACGCACAATTCTGGAAGACGCATGTATTTTCGCACGATGTGGCCAACCTTAATTAGGGCAGAGTTGCGATAGTAACTGTCCTTTCCAAATTATAAAAACAGACATGGAGGTTACTTAAGGCTGGCTACATCCATCTCAACAATTAAGGAGCCAAACAGTAGTAGTTAACAGGTAACTACCAACTATTTACCAGTCTGCCAGTTAGCACGTCGAGGCTGTACTATGATGCATTACACCACTGATAATGCTAATATAAAGAAACCGCCAAGGAAACTAAATGTGTTAACATTGAGCACAGAAGAGGCGCATCATCGGCTTCGTCAGCGATCCCGTCTTTATCCTTGTCTTCTGGGTTCAGATCTGCTGACCGCTTCATAGGGCTCCGCAGTCGTCATGAAAGCAGGTCTTGAGAAACTGTCGGAGCTGTGGTGAGGAAAATCGAGCCCTAAAGTCGTCAGGAATCGGAATGCTCTTTCATACGCTACAACACGGCACCTGCCGCAAACTTCTTTGGCGGGCGCAACACATGGAGATAGCTGTGGCCTATGGCAACAGCGCGACACGAGGGGCGCAATACAGCTCCCCCTACCACTGGGAAATGAAACCAAGGGAGCGGCTCATTTGACATGCTTGGACGGGGCCGCACAGAAGCAAGACAGGATTAAGGCCACAGTAGATGGCGGGACTACAGGCGGAACAGCGGCAAGGAGATGTGTTCTTAAGCAGACACGTCTTTTTGACCATTAATGTCTTCTTGAATGTATTGGGCGGACGACGGAGAACGCGGAACGTAGCATGGAAGACCTGCGTTAGAGGTGGACGGACGAGGTAGCGCTGTACGGAGACTTGGCTGTAGTATTGCTGATTGCTTATCACTGGGCAGCATTGCTAGCTATCACCAGGGACGAGAGGAAGAACATTTTCAAAAGTGCTGCGCAGGCCCCTAATGTAGGAGGTAGCTGCATGAATGGATGGTGGGAACGGGGACGAGAAAGTGTCATGACGGAGGCCCCCAGGAATCGCAGGCTAATTTTGCACCAGACCAGCTCAGGTGGCCTTGAGTGGCGAACGGATGCCTAGAATGACAAAGCGAAGGTAGCCAGGCCTGCGTTCACGTGGATGATGCGTTATGAAGGCCGCATTCAGCTTTCATCGAAGCCATTCCACGTTTTGATTGGCCGAAAGATGGCCGAAGAGCGCTGAACGGGGCTTATTGCAACTGTTATCCTCAGACGACTTTGGCAACAAAGGGGCAATCGAAGCGAGAAACCCAGGGGGCCAAAAAAGACAGCAGTAAGGCTCTCTGGTGTAATGGGCACCGCCCCGGGCCGGCTCCTGAAGCGAACCACGTACTTGAGCAGGCGGCAGGGCCGACGCATTGGCGGCTGAGGGCCAGCAAAATTTTTGTACACTTGAGAGTGATCAACCAGCATGAATGTTTATTTCGAGGAGATATCAGGGTTACGAGACGCTGCTCTGTAGGCAGCAAGGATTCCTTGTTCCACGGCAGCTACCGTTGCTCCTGCAATTAATTTCGTTTCGACGGCTATATGTGAGCTGCGCAGCGTGGCTGCCCACTGTTTTGTTGCGACTCTTTGTGTCTATATATGTTCACTCCCCCGGACAGCACCAGATGATGTCATGTAAGTTTTCTGGCTGTATTTTTTCTAAAATCATGGGACGGGGGAGGGGAAACACGAAAAGGGCAAGGGGGTGTGGTGGTAACCCCGAATAAAATTTAAAGCGTATATGTCAGGCTTTATAATTTATTGCCCCCTGCTGGCCCCAGCTAGAACCCAAAGACTACGAAGCTGATGTTTTGATGCTCTCTAGGAGATATCCTACCGGTGAACGTTGCCTCGGTAGAGTGTTCCGTGCCATACTTTTGGTGGAGGTGCTTGGCATAAATCACGCAGCTCTCCGCGCACGACGGACCTCAGGCCAGGGCCGGTCGACAGACCTGTTCATATAGGTCAGTCGCAGAAATCTAGGGCTGCCCTTAAACACTGACCATTGGCATCTACGCCCGCGACTGCCCCTCGACACGCCATACAAGGTGCTACTTACTACACCCTCCAGAACCCACGAGCACCAAAGTCCTTCCACGGCACTCAGCTGAAGGACATGAAACGGGCTCGTTAAGTTCTAATGCGCCATCTGATTCAATCAGTGTGATGGCCCCGCGAAGGTCAGGATTGTTTTTTTCATTCTGGAAGGCAGCGTTTGTACATGGCACGATAAATATTAATGCCGCCAGCGCCTGCTCGAGGCATACATCCGCATGGATCGTCTGAAACGAGCTGAGCGGGCTCTGCATTCCAAAACACAGATGTCCATCGACGCAGTTACAACGCAGCTCGAAGACATGACGCGGCTTTTCTGACGAGCTGGCCTAGCCATGTTGTGTGCCAAGAAGCTGCGCGGAGTTAAAAAGAGCTTCTCGCTGTCAACGTGCACAGGCCAACCGGTACTGTAGCCGAGGTTTTGAAGGAGGGGCTCACGATAGAGCAGGTCTTTCAGCAGCGTTCCACCGTGTACAACAGGGCAGTCCACCCGGCATTCGGAAGCAAAGTTGACCTCGTCCGGGACATAACCTGTGAAGAGCTCTGCGACGGCCTGCCCCAGCTTCTGTGGTAATTGTTCTCCACCCTCACGTTCCACTACCTTACGTGCAGCTGACGCGGTACATGTTGAATGATCAACTAATACACAATGTGGACATCTTGCTAGCCTCAACCGAAGGCTTTTGTGCATGGTCATCTCTTCCGCCCATTCTTATATTGCGAGCACGGCTTGCAAGTTTTTCCTGCCGACACGTCTAGACCCCCACTTGGACAACGACCCCGAGAGATTGAACCGTACGTGGCCTTGCAACGCCTGCCACCCATGGAGAGACGGCAGCCAAGACCACCGTCACCACGCCGACCGTAACTTTTACCGGCAAACCAGTACTCCTCACAACCGGCGTAAGGACGGTCGCGGAACCATCGCCTGGATGGATGGATGGATGGATGGATGGATGGATGGATGGATGGATGGATGGATGGATGGATGGATGGATGGATGGATGGATGGATGGATGGATGGATGGATGGATGGACGGACGGACGGACGGACGGACGGACGGACGGACGGACGGACGGACGGACGGACGGACGGACGGACGGATGTACGGGCGGACGGACGGACGGACGGACGGACGGACGGACGGACGGACGGACGGACGGACGGACGGACGGACGGACGGATGGATGGATGGATGGATGGATGGATGGATGGATGGATGGATGGATGGATGGATGGATGGATGGATGAATACGGCTGAACCCTTTAAATTGGGCTGTGGCTCAAGCTACCTAGCCATGACTTGTGAAATTTTACTCTTCTCTTTATTTTAGCCACTAATCATATAACTTTCGCTTGGTTACTTCTACCCTTGAGAACTACTAGAAAACTAAAGAAAGCGACCTTTGTAAAGCGACCTTTGTGGGCCGCAAAACGCGAAAAATCGGCTGACCGGAATTTGACATCGACGACAGCTTGTCAACTTGGGGACCGGCTTCGACTCCACATACCTTCGCTCACCGACAGTCAGAGCCTTAGCGTCTTGCTGGACACTCGAGAAGGTTTTTCAGTTTTAAGCGGAAAATTTGTAGCGGTTCTAAAAAAAGTTAGATCACAGTATGGCGCGCTGATCCGGGCAGCTACCAGACGACGTCACTCCGCTTTGTCAGTGTAAAGCTAGGGTCCAGATCCGCAACTGTGCGTTTGCTGTCGGCTGTCTGGCTCCCCGTTACTGTTCTCATGGCATTATTTTCGATCTTGACATCCTTCATGAGTATGGGGCCATAATCGATCTCCGGCTTTGAACAGTTACATCTTTTAGAGACGAAGCCCATGACAAAAGTTAGAAACGCCAATTCTGCTCTGCCATTCGAGTTTCCTCCAGGAGGAGAGTTTTTTAATCCCTTTACCGGCCAGTGTTTTTGTCCGTGCCAACTGCGATGGCTCCGTGGCAGGAGAACAATCGCCGAGTGCAATCTTTCACAGTAGCTGACGCATGGCATTTGTTCGGCTTGAAACCTAATTGCCGTAATGGTGGATTCCAACCTCTGGTAACGAATTTTATGAACCTCGACACCTTTACCGCGCTAATGTCATCGCGTTCGCCTACCAGTTGTCAGATGTTTCTGAATGATTTACCTAGGACTCCGTGGCACCACAGAAAATGCCCTTCGATCACAATCACATCAGCTCGGGGCTATCAAAGGTTCAACACTGCTATCTATGCAATCTACGTGACTTCATCAATACACAACCTGCTTTATGTCTTCGAAGGTTCAACTTCGAAAGTTTTTTATTGGGAGAGCGTGCACGCAGGCATAAACATTGGACTCTCCAGGCCGATGGTGCGGGCAGGAAATGAGGCTTCTACATCCGGCGGTCGTCCTCAGGGATATACTTAATCAGTGCATTAATAAACAACCTCATATTCCGGGATTGTCCCCTGTCCTTCTGGTTAACAAGAATGGCCGCGGCGCTTTTGCAAAGATTAGAGTAAGTAAACACAATTAATAAAAAGGGCATATACCTACTTGCCCGAATCGACGACTCACTCAACACACTTCGCAGCGGCAAATAATTATCTTCGACTAATTTAATGAGTGCGTACTGGAAGATTGAGCTTAATTAACGGGACCGGCGAAAAACTGTATTCGACATGCTCGATGGCCGATATGAATTTAAGGTGCAGCTCTTCGGTATCTTTTCAGCGGCAGCCATGTTTAAGCGAATGATGGATAATGTCCCCACAGGCTTCAAATGGAATGACACATCCATTTGTTTATCTGCATGATGTGGTTGTATTTTCTGTAACCTTTTAGCAAAAGTTTGAACGACTGCGGCCTGTATTAGATGTACTGTGGTCGGGGAATATAGCGCCAAAACCCGGAAATGCTACTTCGGCTATAAGCAACTCAAGTTTCTAGGCCACGTTTGTAGTGCCGATCGTGTCCGACCCGATCCGAACAAAACTGCCGAAGTAGTCGAACTTCCATTTCTAGTAAAAAATATAGGATTGCACTTGAGTCTGCTTAAAAGTGGTAATGCGAAAGCCTCTCCCTTTCCATTCTCCATCCATTTTATTTTTTACCTTTCATTGCCTGAAGATTTCATGACTTTATTGTTGTTTATTTCTACTTATCATTTCATTCTAGTTACTTATTTCTCTTTGTTTTCTTTTGGTTTTTTTATTTATGTTTTGTTTTGTTTCTTTTTTAGTTTTATCATCTTTTATTGTTTTCTCGCTAAGTAAGCTTTTTCACACATTTCCGTCATTTTTCATCAAATTAGTCGGACAAAACTCTCTTCACACGCAGAAGTTAAGTAAATCCATTTAAATGACTAACTAGATACAATTCCTCAGTGAATATCTCTCATTTTTTAGATGTACTCACACTCTACCTAACAAAATTGATTTTTATCGCATCTATCAGTACTGGACGACGGGATCATGTTGACATAATTTGCGGGCACTTCTAATTATATAATTCAATTTAATTTAATTAAAGTTCGTCAACCAAATTTCCCGAATTTCAGTATGTGCTAACACACTACCTAACACAAGTAAACGTTTTCAGATCTATTTATACCGGACGCCAGGATCGCGAGGACAAAATTTGCGGATTTGTTTCGCGAACACTTTTTTGCTGACGAGCCAAAACCATATAATGCTTTCGGAATAAAGAAGAACACTGAAACACTTCCTTTGCAGGTGCGCCTACTACCGTTGCTTCATCGCCGAATTCTTTTATTATTTAAAAAAGACCGCGAAGGAAACTCGAATCACGAACAGGAGGACAACAAACAGGATAACACTTGTTTGCGTCGTCCCGTGTGTCTTTCTTCTGTCTTTCGCGCTACTTCTCACATCATGAACCTTCACCAACTCACCCAACTTTCGGCTTTACGTAGGCCGACTTCTTCCATATTGCCGAGCCCCTGACCCGTTAAGAACGGGACGATTTCTCGTACGTTTCGACTGCAAAGCAACAGCAGGCTTTCATAGAGCTGCGTTGGCAAGTGCACACAAGCCTCTTCTTACACTCTGATGAAGCAGACACCGAGATCCCAACCGACGCCAGCAACATTGGCCTAGGTATTGTTCTACTCCTACGCTAAAAAAGTATGGAACGGGTGATTGCGTATGAGAGTCGCCTGCTGCTTTACGCCGACATCAACTACTCTGCATACATCGCAAAAATAGTGTCTGGCGGTTGTTTGGGCCACGACAAATTTTAGACCTTACATCTACAGCCACCATTTCAAAGTCGTGACCTACTAGTAGTTGTTCTGCTGGCTGGACACTCGCTAGGAACCGCCGGGCCCCGTACCAAGCTGTAGCCGGCGCCCCCTGTAGTATGATTACACAATTGCGTAGAATTATGGACGCATGCACGAAGGTACCGACACTCACTCGCGAGCACCCGCCGAGCTGATGACCGCACATGCGTGTCAGTTGTTGCCGTGGAGTGATCAGCTATTCCAAAAGAATAGCCCGGCGGCGAGCTGACGTGGACTTACGATCTGTCATCGACCATCTGGAAGGAAGCGCTGCTAATATACCTCAACAGTTCTTCCGCAAACTTTCCTCCTTTTCCATGCGAAACGGCATCATGTGGTGGAGGAACTCTACTCTAAAGAAAAACTAAAAAAGCCTACCTCCTCGTCATGCGGCCAGACTTCCGCGCTGCTATCATTTTTTACTTGTCATGACGCGCCCACTCCTCGTCATTTGGTATTTACGCTCAACCTCGCTCGACAGTACAAGGCATATTATTGGCCAAAACTTGATGCCACATACGCCGCTACTGCAGGGGTGGCCGTAAGTGCCAGTGCCGCAATTCACCTTTCCTAAAGCCCGCGGGTTTACTTCAACCAGTTGCATCACCTCGCACCGCATTTTAACATTTTAAGTCTGCAAGGATATTCTGGGCCCATTCCCTGTGTCATCGCCTGGCAATAAGTGGATTATTCTTGGGATTGACTATCTGATACGCTATGCGAAAATCAAGGCTATACCTGGCGGCACGTCGTCGGAAATCGCGGAAATCTTCATGCACTGTATTGTTTTAGGACACAGCACCCCGTCCTATTTATTAACCGATCAAGGAAGGGCTCTTACCGAACAGCGCACGCACGAGGCATCTAATTTGAGCCATGGAAGCTTCCGACTACTGTTTACCATCCGCAGTCAAATCCGCTCGCCGAACGAGTAAACAAAACCGTAGCTGATATGCTCGTAATCTATGTAGACGTCCAACGTAGGACTTGTGATGGGATCGTCCCTTATGTGACTTTCTCGTACAGCACGAGCGTACAATAAACAACTCATTTATGCCGTTTCGCGTGGTTTATGGGCGTGATGAGCACATTTTGCTGGATAACTTTTTTACCTCTTCATTGGTCCTCTCAGAAAAAATATAAAAAGAGAGAGAGAGAGCACGGACCAGCAACACTTAACTGGGAAGAATGCCAATAGAAAAAAGAAAAAGTGGTAAAGGCTAAAAAATAATTTATACAGAATGTCAGGGAAGTAAAAACAACAAACAAAAACAAAAATCATGAGAAACCAAGATCATAGAACAGTCAGAGGCACAGACAAAGTGAAAGTACAGAACAGGAAAAAGGGAAAACAGCAGACACAGCACAACGAAGGTCACTGTTACAGTCAGCCAGTCAAAGCGCAGTGAGTAGGGCACGACGAAAAGCAGGAAGTTAATAAAGAAACGAAAAAAGAAAAAACTGCAGTCACTGTCACAATAAGGCAAGACACAGTGGGCATACCACGACGAGAGGCACCCAAGCCCCACAGAAGAGCACAGAGCCCTCCTACCTGTGCAAACGTGATGACACAGCACAGACAACAACACAGTCACGGTCAAATTACAGTGACAGGCCACAACGAGAGGCGCCCATGCCCCACAGAGGAAAACGGAGCCCTCCTTCCTGAGCAGATGTCAAGTCACAGCACAGATAATGCGAAAGGCACAGCTGGTCCAAACACAGTGTCCGGCCACAGCGATAGGCATCCATGCCCAGCAAAAGAACACGGAGCGCTTTTCTGTGCAGAGCTTGTGCAGGAAAATGAGAGTGACGAAGGAACTCATCGGGTATGTGTAGGAATTGTGCTGCTTATGAGGTGGACCATTTGAATCAGAACAGCACAAGCAGGGTTTATCAGAAGAGATAAATAAGTAGACGGTGTAATGTCGGGTGAGCAATGAGATATTAAACGGGAAACGAAAGGGGCAAGAAGGAAACAATTCCGGAAGTAATGACTGACATCTTCGCACATCATACCACATGAGCAAGTTGCAGATAGAGATAGGTCAATTTTTTTTCAAGTAGAAAGGGAAGCTGCCATGCACAATGAGTAAACTAAAAATAGGATTCCTGGGAAACCGCATGGAAGGAATATTGAGCGTATCAGAGACACAGTTAAATAATTCTGTGCCCCCCCCCCCTTATTCTCTTGCCAATAAGTTTGCAATAAAAGAAGTGAAGATTAGTGTAAACGGGAACGCACGCAACGTCGTGAAAGGGAAGGAGTGTGTAAATGGCCAAATTGCCCAGCATGCCCAGCAGCCTGGTCTGCAGATTCATTTTCGAAAATTCCGGAGTGACCACAGATATAAAGTAAAGAAATGGGGCAAGAGAAGACACTCGATAGAGATCTTTTCTAATGGAAATAAATGTCGGGTTAACTGAGGTAACTGAAGACAGGGCAGAAAGCAGAGATAGAGAATCAGTGTATAAATGGACGGGCATAGAGGAAAGGTTATTTATAGAAACGCAACAGCAGAATAAAATGCTACAAGCTCAGCAGCATAGGCACTAGAGGGTGGTTCTAAGGATATGCGATGAACGTATAAAATATTTTGTGTGGAGCTGAAAACAACAAAAGCAGCACCAGCACAGTAATAAGAGATTGACCCGTCAGTGTAAATATGCAGCGCGCATTGACAATAAAAGGCCAAGGCTTCCTGATAACTAAGTTCAGCAAAAGAAAATCTAAACTTCAATGAAGGATGGTCAGACAAGGGGTTAAGCACAGGCTGAATTTCAGGCGGGTTTTTAAATGTCTTACCCTATACAGCGTGTTGCCATAATGTTAAAAGCATAAACTCTGCACATACTTGGCCAAGATTATGCAATGGAAGGACATTGGGAAGGACATGAATAGCATCAGCTCGTAGTACTCTAGGCAACAGCCACCATTAAGAGCAAGAAGCGGAATGAGTTGCAACGATAAGACATGATCTCTGAGCCTGGCAAGCGGATAATGAAACCACCAAGCTGGGGCGGCATAGGTGATTGTAGGAAGAATAACCTGATGATAAATCTGGCGCAAATGCGAAGGAGAAACTCGAAAATGGAAATGGAATGCAAATGATTAAAATGAGGAATAAAGCTTACTTGCGAGTCAAAAACAACTCCTAATAATTTAATATTGGGTTCACACTTGAGACTATTTGCTTAGGCGTATAGTTGGCTTAAAGTAGAGTTGAAATCTGGGTCAGTTGGTACAGGTTCACGAAAAAAAACAGTCAAAAGACGGAACACAACGAGGAGACGAGGCACACATACGACGACTGGACTAACAACTGTGCTTTATTGAAGGAAACGGTGCCATAGGGAAAGGTGGCAAAGCAAAGAAGTTGGCTAACGTTCGTACAACGCCGGGACTGCATAAAAAATAATACATAAGAACACTTTTGAGCTTTTAAGTCAACACGCTATTTGGCGCACCAGTTCTTGATTAGTGTTAAAACATGCGGCGTGCGGTGACAACGCACGCCGAATAATTCGCCCAACACGTTTAGTATGCTGGCCAACTCCGCCGTATGCACATGAGGCGGCAACAGAGAAGGGATGCACGCCGTTACAACCAATGACACTGACACTTCGAGTACCTGCCCAACGACCAAGTGTTAGTGTGGACCCCTCTTCGTCACCCAGACTTGCAGGCGAAAATCGTATGCCGTTTCTTCAGACCCTGCAAAGTGTTCTGCCCGAAGGTACTGTACATATAGTGCACGCCGTCAACCACAGGTTGAAGTATTGCACATAGTCCGTATGAAATCCATTTCCGCACAGTAAAAGAGAGCGCTTCCGAAGTAGCTGTTTAGCTTGGTGCCAGTTTGGCCCTTGTGATTTTGACGCTTAGCTTGTTGTTTTACCCACTCCAATTAGCTCGTACCACCATAATGGTTTTCAGTTTGTTTTTTTTCGGGAGGGCGAATAACGTGACCTTTTGGCCTTAGGTAGCACGGAAAAACAAGGAGGTCGAGGTTTCTCTTGCGCCGTGGGAACTAAAACGCTACAGGTGAAAGAGCCGTACAGTAGCTCAGTGGTTATGGCGCTCGGCTGCTGACCCGAAAAACGCAGGTTCGATCCCGGCCGTCGCAGTCGAATTTCTGTGCAGGTGAAATTCTACAGGCCCGTGTACTGTGCGATCTCACTGCACGTTAGACCCCAGGCGGTCGAAATTTCCGGAGACCTTCTCTAACGCGTCCCTCATAGTCTGAGCCGCTTTGGGACGTTAAACTCCCCCAGAACTCCAAGCTATTGGTGAAAGTTGCCTCTGCCCTTTGTTCCATGACAATACAGAGCGGTCATACATAACCTTTGAAAGAGAGCACTCTAGGCGCATAACACGAGCAGTGCAGGCGTTCAGGTTTCTTTTAAAGACAGACCTGAAGGGCAAATGATCACTGATGACGCGAAAGACCTGGCCCTCCAATGTAGCCGAAAATGATTGCAGGTGAAGTACACACTGAAAAGAGCTCATCCGAATGAAATGTATTAATTTGCTCCTGGTGGCATGAGATTGGATCACCAAATTTCTCGTGGCTATGGCGTGGAAAAACAAGCATGGGCAGTTGTAGTTTTTGAACTTTTGGTTCATTGCGCTGCATGTGTTGCAAGGACATGTGGCCACTTCTTCCGTGACGGGAGCCGCATGCGAAGCGAGTTATGTCCTGTGGCCACACTACGAAGCGCAGGATGCTAAAAGGCAACACACGAAACTGCCAGAAATATGAAGGTCAACTAGGCAAAGGAGCTCCTCTTGAGTTAATCCGGCTCAGTTTGCTCGTTTCTTGAGCAGGATTTAGCTGATTTAATATGTGAAGAAGGATATTTGTGCAGGCTGGCTAGGTTCTACGTGGCTCCTTTCACGTTCTTCTTTTGCAAAAGAAAGATGAATGTATTGGCTTACTATTGAAGCATAGTTTCACTCAGCGTCGGTGTATGAATTTAGCTCATTTCGAAAAAAAAACTCCGCATTATATGTCACGCGCACCAATTGCAGCCAGGATAAAATAACCGGCTCCTTAGTCTTCGCCTTCGCAAGAATGAGAGGCGAGAATCGACAAAGAGATTTTTGAGGCCCAGGTTTCTCTTCCGGCCCAACGCCTCGTGGCCAATCATTAATTGATATGTACCCAATTTGTTATTTTATTCATTTATTCCTGTTATTCAATAAATTAGCGAGGTATATTGCGCGCTCGCTCCATCCTGGGAACTTTTCTCCCCAAAAGTACACTATTTTGCCTCTTAATATGTTACATAACTTTCGTGGAGTAATTCTGGCACTGCGCTCAAAAAATCACCCTTCTCAAGTTTCTTACTTACCAAATACTTCTTGTCAAACCACAAACAATCGAAAGTACATGCTTCGTAACTGGTACGGACCACAATCAGGTGACCATATCTGAAAAGAAAGTTCTATTGTCGAGTAAATGAATGCAGTGCGTGAATACTGATATATTGCTGCAGCATTTCAATAGCATCTCCGGCGCGATTGGTTTAGCGAATCTTCGGTTAGCCGCCCCCAAAGAGACAGGAAGATCGGGAGAGAGGGCTAATAAAAAGTTGTGTGATATATATGGAAAGAAAACAACGATCTCTTCTGTATAGACGTTGCTCTCTGGCAAGAGATGCCAAGTCTCTTTTCAGGCTGGTTATCTTATTCAAGATTCGGGAGTTACTTGTCCTTAAGAAAGACAGTTATGTTTAAGCCACGAAACATTTTACCATATAGCTCCAGCTTGACATTCCGCCTCTTCCAAGCTGTGTACAGTGTTCGAATAAGTACTAAAAGATAGTAATGTTTATGCAGAGGACCGGAATATCTATTAACCTGGTCGCACTACGCATTGCGATTAGCATGTGGTTAGAACGGATGGACAGACTCACTGGTTCTGGCCAGGAGCTGTCGCCTTTCTGTATTCGTCGTGATATTTCAGTTACGGTGGTATTTGAGTGGCAGGTAATGTTGCAGTTATATGTTTAAAGGCATATGCGCAAGCTAACTGTAGGACCGGTTTCGGAAGATACATGCCAAGTAGCGAGGGTTTACAAGAGTACAGCCCTGAATAAAAAGTGGCACCGATCACTCTCTGCAGTCGAGTGCTTAGGCTGCCTGGAACACTCTTAATCACGATGCTCGACATCGAAGGAGAACGGGCGACTGCAGGTAGCGATGATGGCCCGTGAACATATTGGCGCGTGCTCATGGGAGCGCGCCGGCGATGAAGACGAAGTGTGCGTGTGCCGGTGGACAAAGACGAAGTGTGTGTGTGTGGTTCGGACAGCCATCTTGTGAGTTCCCTGCTGTGCGCTGGACTTCGCTGAGACCGTGATCTGTGCCGGTACTGTCTTCGTTACATTTTTGGTGGAGGTGCTGGGTACTTTCCAACATCTACGTGCCCCGAAGGCTCTCTATGAACACGGATTTGACTCCGATTCATCGCAGTACGAGCCGCCGAATCCAAGGTCAGTCACCAGAGTACGGTCCGTTATCCCCTAGGACCAGGGCTCCAGCTGCAATGCGACGGACTGACGCGGCACCTATGGCTAGCAACGGAGACGCGGCAGCTATGGCTGACAACGGGAACTCAGCTGCTCATTTCCTGGTCCTCCAGCCGCGAACGCCGCCGACCTTCCATGGCGAAGTGTTTGAGGACGCGGAGGACTGACTTGACCAGTTCGAGCGCGTTGCCAGGTACAACGGCTGGGATGCGGAGCGGAAGCTGCACAATGTTTACTTCGCTCTTGACGACTCGGCGCGGACGTGGTACGAGAACCACGAGACAACGTTTCCTTCTTGGGAACGGATTCGTAGCCAGTTGCTGGTGACCTACGTCAACACCGACCGTCGAGAACGAGCTGAGTCGGCGCTGCAGTCAAGGAACCAGCGACCCAATGAGAGCGTCGCAATGTATTATGAGGACATGACATGACTGTTCAGAAGGGCGGATCCAAACATGGCCGAGGACAAGAAAGTGCGCCACCTGATGCGCGGGATAAAAGAAGAACGGTTTGCTGGGCTTGTGCGAAACCCACCTAACACCACTTCGGAGTTTCTATCGGAGGCCACTACCGTCGAAAAGACCCTGCAACAACGCGCCCGCTATTACAATCGCGCCGTGAACACCGTATCAACTGCCGACTTTGCGCCAGCCTCCAGCGACTCCGCTGACACCCTTCGGAAGCTGGTTCGATCTATCGTCAAAGAAGCGCTGCACAAAATGCGCCTCTCTGCCCAGTCGCAGCCGCAGTGCCCATCGTTAGCACAAATTATCCGAGAGGAAGTGCAGCAGGTGGTCCCTGAACCTGTTGCCCCTGCTGCCCTTACACCGACGCCCCCGCGCCAGACGTACGCGTCGGTACTCCGACAGAACTGCGACCTCGCCCCTTGGAGCACAAGCCCATCTGCATCTGCTTTCCAGCCGCGGCCCCCGCCTGTCCCTGTGTTGCCCGAGGCCAGACTGCGGAAGACGGGCGTGTAGCGGGCACCTGACCAGCGGCCCCTTTGCTACCACTGCGGTGAGTCTGGCCATATCTTGCGGTGGTGCCCTTATCGTCGAGCTGGAATTCGCGGATTTTATTCGCGAGTCCCCTGTCCGCCCAATGGCGAACGGCCCCGCGAAATTGAGGAGCACCTGTCAACGCGCCGGGATCACACTCACACTGATTTCCCTCGCCCTGACAACCGATCACCAACCTCTACCCGCTATCGTTCGCCGAGTCCCCGTCCTTCGACAAGCCGTTTCAGCCGCTCACCGAGTCCTCGCCGGGGAAACTAGACCCAGCGGCCTGCGGAAGTAAGGCCGCTGACGAGCGAACAGCCGAACATCCTCCATCGCGTTCCCGACCAGAAACTAGACCCAGCGGCCTGCGGAGGTAAGGCCGCTGACGAGCGAACAGCCGAACATACTCCATCGCGTTCCCGACCAGACGACGGCTATCAAACGAGGACACGTGACGATCACAAAGGATGTGCAGCTTCGGACTTACCGGTCGATATCGACGATTTAGCAGTTACGGCATTGGTTGATACGGGAGCGGACTATTCGGTTATGAGCAACGAGCTAGCAAAAGAACTGAGGAAAGTTTTAACCGCGTGGACTGGGCCTCAGATTCGCACAGCTGGTGGGCACCTAATTACCCCTGTTGGCTGGTGTACGGGGAGAGTTACAATCGACGGATTTGTTTACGTTTGTGACTTTGTTGTCCTACCTCACTGTTCGCGCGATGTCATTCTCGGCCTGGACTTTTTACAAGCTAACGGCGCCGTTATCAATTTACAAGAGCCGCGCGTGACGTTTTCGCCGACGCAAGCAATTGAAATAGCCAACCCAGACGACTCCAGGATACCCGCCCTGCGTATTGCTGCTGATGACGTGACGGTGCCTCCGCGGTGCAGCGTGATGGTCACCGTGCAAAGTGACTCGCCCGGTGATCGAGACGTTATGGCAGAGAGAAACGTCAGCCTTCTACTCGAGAAAGGAATCTGCGCTGCAAGACGGCTTGTTCGCTTACGGGATCGCTCTGCGACACTCTTGATCACCAACTTCGGAACAGAGTTCCAGCCTATTGCGAAAGGAACGGCCGTCGCATACGTTACCGACTTCGTTGAGCCCGCAGAAATATGTGCTCTGGAGCTACCGTCGCCGGACGGACGCGATGCAACAGCCGTTCTGTCTACCGTGGACATTAATCCCGACTTGTCGGTGGGTCAGAAGCAGCGCTTGTTAGAGCTCCTTCACGATTTCGCAGAGTGCTTCGCCACGACATCAAAGGTAGGGCGCACCCCGGTAGCCAAACACCGCATCATCGTCAACGAGGAGACTAGCCCCATATCCCAACACCCGTACAGAGGGTCGCCGGTGGAACGGGAGGCTATACGATCCCAAGTGCAAGAAATGCTTGCAGATGACGTAGTCCAGCCGTCCACGAGCCCCTGGGCTTCGCCTGTGGTATTGGTGAAGAAAAAAGATAACACCTTGCGATTCTGCGTCGATTATCGGAAGTTGAATCGTGTCACGAAACGTGACGTTTACCCCCTTCCACGTATCGATGACGCCTTGGATCGACTGCGTGACGCTAAATATTTTTCTTCACTCGACCTTAAGAATGGCTACTGGCAGATCGAAGTGGACGAAAGGTACAGAGAGAAGACAGCGTTCGTGACACCTGACGGCCTTTATGAATTCAAAGTGCTACCCTTTGGACTCTGTTCTGCGCCAGCAACCTTCCAACGCATGATAGACACCGTTCTTTCTGGGCTGAAATGGCAGACATGCCTAGTGTACCTTGATGATGTTGTCATTTTTGCTCCTAGCTTCGAGGAACACCTCAACCGGCTGCGAATGGTGTTACAGGCGCTCCGTTCGGCACAGTTGACGATAAAGCCACAAAAGTGTCACTTTGGTTTCGAAGAGCTCAGTTTTCTTGGTCACGTGATAAGCGCTGACGGAGTCCGTCCTGACCCGGAGAAGACTGCCGCTGTGGCACAGTTCCCGCGCCCAACCGACAAAAAGTCCGTTCGTAGGTTTCTGGGCCTCTGTGCCTATTACAGACGTTTCGTTGAAAACTTTTCCACAATTTCCGAGCCCCTTACAATGCTTACTGGAGACAATGTATCTTTTGTGTGGCATGATGATCAGGAATCTGACTTCAACGAGCTACGCAGCCACCTACAAACTGTCCCAATACTCGCCCATTTTGATGAACGAGCTGCCACTGAAATTCATACTGACGCCAGCAATGTTGGTCTCGGCGCTATTCTCGTTCAGTGGCAGGATGGCAACGAGAAAGTCATAGCGTACGCCAGCCGCTCCCTCTCGAAAGCCGAGGCAAACTACTCTACCACAGAGAAGGAATGCCTTGCGGTAGTGTGGGCGACTAGCAAGTTCCGACCATATCTCTATGGTCACCCGTTTCGAGCTGTCAGTGACCATCATTCGTTATGCTGGCTAGCCAATCTCAAAGACCCTTCGGGACGGCTTGCGAGATGGAGCCTTCGCCTCCAGGAATACGACATCACGGTAATGTACAAGTCCGGCCGTAAGCACAATGACGCCGATTGTTTGTCACGTGCACCTGCCGACGTTGCTCCGGCCGAAACGGAGGACGACTTTCCGTTTTTTGCTCTCGTCACGTCGTCCGATATGGCCCGGCGTCAACGGACTGACTCAGAGTTGCGTCCGCTCATCGAGCATCTGGAGGGCCTTAACGTCACTGTTCCGCGGCTTTTCGTTCGAGGTTTGGGTTCCTACAGTCTCCGAGATGGCGTCCTTTACAAGAGGAACTTCGCCCATAACACGGAAACCTTTCTTCTGGTTGTGCCATCCGAACTCCGTCCAGAAGTCTTGCACGCCTGCCACGACGAGCCATCGGCTGGCCATTTGGGTGTTACGCGGACGTATGCCCGCATTCGTGCGAAGTATTAGTGGCCAAAGTTGCTCTCATCAGTCCAGCAATATGTGAGGACCTGCCGTGACTGCCAGCGACGAAAGACACCACCAGTTAAACCCGCAGGGCTTCTCCAGCCCATCTCACCGCCTACAACACCTTTCCAACAAGTGGGCATGGACTTGCTGGGCCCATTCCCATTGTCTTCCTCTGCGAACAAATGGATTGTTGTGGTGACGGACTACTTAACGCGGTACGCCGAGACACAGGCGCTCCCCCACGCTGGTGCTGCAGAAGTGGCTCAGTTTTTTATGACATCAATCGTCTTGCGTCACGGTGCGCCATCAGTCGTCATCACGGACCGTGGAACCGCCTTTACGGCGGCCTTAATGCAATCTCTCTTCGAACTCACCCACATCAGTCACCGGAAGACAACAGCCTATCATCCCCAAACAAACGGCTTGACTGAACGCCGCAACCGGACGCTTGCGGATATGCTTGCTATGTATGTCGACGTTGAGCATCGTACGTGGGACGAAGTTCTTCCTTATGCAACCTTCGCCTACAATAGGGCAGAACAGGAGACTACCCGTCTTACACCTTTCCAGCTGGTCTACGGACGGTGTGTCACTACCATGCTGGATGCTATGCTACCCGCTGCTCACAACGACGGAGACATCGGCCCCTACGCTGACGTTGACACATTCGTCCAGCGGGCTGAAGAAGCCCGCCAACTCGCAAGGTGCCGGATTCGACATCAACAACAACTCGACGCTGGTCGCTACAACCTCCGACACCGATGCGTTCGGTACGAGCCCGGCGACTCTGTATGGGTATGGACACCTGTGCGCCGCCGCGGACTCTCCGAAAAGCTCCTCTGACACTACTTCGGTCCGTACGAGGTGGTTCGTCGTATAAGTGATGTCACATACGAAGTTTTTCCGCGGGACACGACCTCCTCACCACGTCGGCGCCATCCGACCGAGACTGTCCACGTGGTGCGCATGAAGCCCTACCATGACAGGCTGCAACCCGCCGCTTTACCAGCTTAACAGCTCTCTGTATTCTCTGCCGTCCGCCGTCTATATCGAACATTACCTTTGCTGTCCGTGTTCGTTTCCGGCGTCGGGCCGCCGCCTTGATGGAGGGGGTAATGGCGCGTGCTCATGGGAGCGCGCCGACGATGAAGACGAAGTGTGCGTGTGCCGGTGGACAAAGACGAAGTGTGTGTGTGGTTCGGACAGCCATCTTGTGAGTTCCCTGCTGTGCGCTGGACTTAGCTGAGACCGTGATCTGTGCCGGTCCTGTCTTCGTTACAATATTATGTAAACTGCTTACCGCGAATATGAGTTGCTCATAGACTGAGCCTTTCAGACACGCTGAGGAATAAGTCGGACTATACTGGTAGCGCTCGAAAAGACAACGCAGCTCTTATGAGGTAAGAAATATGATGGTAATAAATACAGATTTTGCCATCAGCGGCAGATTACGCAAATAAATGCAGTGTTGGACCCAAATTTTGGCCGCACGCGTGGCCATTTAACATCAAAGGAAACCAGACTATTACGTGCGTTCTCCAATAACATGCTGTACATCTCAATAAATCTGAAAATTATTATATTTATTAGATAATAAGCATTATTATAAAATTTACATTTGCAAATGCACAACTGAATAAAGGAATCACATAAAAGTTTAAAGTTTAGGCTATAAGATGACGGAAAGTTAGTATGAAAAAGCTAAGCTAACTAAAACTTGCCTTGCTTCAAAAATATAATAGAAAGTAAAACTGGTCTTGCTTCAAAAAATGAAGAAATTAATCATTTAATCCTATGAGTGCCCATTCCTCATAGCTACAAAACTATTTACTGCCTTATAGAAACCAGCTATTCGCAGTCATTAGAGACGATATTTTGTCCCATTCTCTTAATTGCCATTGCTAGAAAGTGTCAGATAATCGGCAAGCATATATGTATCTGCATAATCGATAACTGAAGACGAAATGCAGAAGCATAGCAACACAAGAAAAAAACTAAAACGAAGACGAGAGCTAAATGCACAATATATTCGTTTATGTTAAAGAAAAAAAAGTGCGTAACAAGCATGAGTTGCGCTAAGTGCTTCGAAATATCGCCAATTCAAGAACACACATTAAAAATAGTTATATCTGATTACATTGAGAGCGTTAACTCTACTTGTCATGTTTCGAGCCTCCAATTCATGCCGATTCCACGGATTGAATCCAAGGGGACAGCCCCCATAGCAACGACACTATATTCGAGCGTTACGCTCTACTCGCATTTCGGGGATCAGCGTTATGCGTTATAACGCATATTGTAACCCAGTGGTTGCCATGGCAACCGATGTGATTACATAATGTAATAAAACAGCCGGTAGCGTGATGGCGCCGCACCACAACTCGAAAATGTGTCGATCGCGTATATGCATCCCCGTCTGGCTGGCGTCAAAGTCAGGCCACTTATTGCCGACATTCGTGTAAAATTTTTCTGCCGAGCGTTTCGTGCAGAATCTTTCGGATAGTGTGACACAATTTAGCGTTTTGTGGAGCACAAACTTACTAGTTAAATTAGAGCCATGCCAAGTCAGGAATCCGAAACGGCGACCTATGTACCTCCCATTACACGCCTTCACGAATCTTCATACAAAAATCGCGGTTCAACCGTTTGTAGCACACATTTCGGGGTTGTGGCAGACGATTTCACGTTTCCTGCAGGATAAACTTGGTCACTAATGGTGACTTCCAATAGCAGAGTTGGAGCACTTCTGGAGCAACGTTTCCTGCTCTTTTCGGAGCAGCTGTATTTCAAACGCAGATCTGAGGCACGGATCGCGTCTTCCAATCGTAGACAGGGAGCTGTTGCCGAGCCGAGATTGCTCCGTGGAGCAGTACGGACTGCTCCGCCGAAATCGGCGTATCCGACCGGAAGTTTGCGTGACGTTCTTATTCAGCGGCGATAGCGGCGCCCTACATGGTCTGGCCAGAGCAAGTGTACTCCAATCACAATTTAAGGTCGTGCGCTCTGCGCCGGATTCAGGCGCTCTGTCACAGAGCGTGCAGACCGCTCCGGGCCCGCGATTGGAATTCACCATAAGTTAGAGTCTAGCTCGAAACATGGATTCAAGCAGACGACGTATGTTAGGTGTGGAACGCCCGATCATTGCCGCATAGCCGGCTCATTCTTTGAGAAAGAAACCAGAACTTTCAATACAGAAGGTTCACGTGTATGAAATTTCCAGACACTTTCGGATATCTCGTATGGAAATAAGAGCACCGAATTAGTTGCGGACCTAAAGCCGGGAGGAAGACAAACAGCATAATAGGAAAGCAAAAGAACTGAAAAGAACATTACAGTCCCGCGCTCCGAGAAGGACTGCATAAGCTTGCACCAGTAAAATGCAGATGAACTCGGAGGAGCTGTACAGTTTTCTCATCAGGGAGCCATGGCTCGAATTGCGTGCTTTTAGATTTGCGAGACTTCAGTGCACAGTATGAGTGCCATTTGGCGTAAATGTCATTGTGTGTCAGCGTTGCCGCCAAGTGAAGCCTCCGTTGGTTGCTGAAGATAACCAAGGCGAGAACCCACCCATGGGTGTCCGGATGGGGGGAGGGGGGGGGGGGGGGGCGGCTGAACCCCCTGGAACGTTGAACAATAATTTTTTTCGCTCGAGCTAAAAAGTTGATTAGCACAATAAGGTTACTCATATCCGCAGAAGCGCCGTTCAGGATTGTGAGCAAACTTTGCACTCAGCACACAATGACGTAATCTTGCTGGTGATGACAAGGCAGTGAAAGAATGACTGGCTGAAGATAGCGAACAATTCTGAGGCGAACGCTTGAGGTTTTCTATCTTGAACTTCAAGATAAACGCAGTATTATGCGAGAACTTCTGCTTTCTCATAAATTGCCGGCTACATTTAGGAAAAAGTCTAGACCACCACCTTAGTAAGAAAAGTGTGACATCTTCCCGTGGCGTCACATTTGCTTGTAGACACTCCTTGGCGAAATGACGAAATTTCGTCCACCCCACCACCCAAACCAAGCCTATACAAATCCACCCCACAAAAAACTTGTACGCTTGTAGTGCACTGAAAGCCAAGGCCAGTAGTGCCATTATGCGATCTATTTCAACGAATTAAGATAGGACCACATAATTATTTTGGTCCCACACAAATGTAACCGCAACAAAGTTTTCTGTATGGCTATCAAAAAAGTCAATTAAATTAGCTTTTTTGTTAATGAAAGAGTGAAATTCGTAGGAGTGTACATTTTCGTTCATTTTCTGGTTATGAACACAATTGTCAAGCGCTTCGGACGAATTTATACAGTGTAAACACCCAGAAAGCCTTACTGCCATAAAAACGGCTGCAGTGCGTCAGCGATGTGATTTGCCTGAGAAAAGGGAAGAAGGCAACGTTTGTTCTCATATATAAAAAGTGTTCGAGAGGAACACCAAAAATGGAGGCCCGCGCGCTTTTCGATACTGCAGTGAAAACAGGTATTAAGGAACGTTGCAGCTAGGCTTCGGAGAGAACGAGGAAAAGCATATGGGAAAAAAGGGGGAAATGATGGCCATAATATATAGTCGGTACTCTTCGAGAACGGGCGCTGGCAAACGGCAGGACACTCCTAATGACCAGCGAGTCAGCGACTTAACAGGGAGCCGAGGGGACCGACAAACGAACAGATCCTGTTTTCGAAGCGGCAGCCACACTTCAGCCTCAAACCCTGCGCCCGGCCAATAACACAATTAAAGCGAAGTAAAACCAAATACACGTGCAGTACGTTCGTACGCCGTGACAAAATACAAGATCCCTCTTTCCTCAAAGGCATCCGAACCCTCTCCTCTCGGGAGCCTTCTCTTTCGCCCCCTCCCCCACCTCCCCCCCCACACACACATCGCCATCGTTATCGTCGCACTGAGTGCTACTGCGACACGCCTCCTCACTCGAACCGTGAGTGATGGCTGCGTCAAGGGGGAGGGGGAGGGGGATTGAGATTCTTTGAATGGTCGGAGGGGTCAGGGAGGGGGGGGGTGAAAATAAGGGGAGTGCTCAGCCCTATAACTGTCTCCTTTGGGAAGGGACCACCGCAACGGGGCTGAGCCAGGGAAAGGGATTAAAGAAATAGATAAGAGGAGGGGGTATTGACAGGGGGAGAGAGACTGGCAAGGAGTAAGGCGCCCGCAATATGAATTACGAGGGCGACGGATGAAACAAACTGGAACCTCTAGTCCGAGTGGGAGTTGAGACACGCACTGTGTGGAGCTCAACCGCGAACTGCGAGTAGCGCGCGCGAGGAGATGGCCGGAGATGCATGGAGCAAATAACTACTTAAGGCTTCTTTAAACCTCCTGAAAATAACAATTGAGCACTTTAGACAGATGTTAGCATCAATAATACTCGAGGAGAGGCGGGCGCGTCACAGCATGATACTCTCAGCACCCGAGACAGATGAGCTTGAGGTCTTTCAGTTGAGCAAAATTAAGCAAATTTGGACAAAGAAACTTAAAAAATTCTCTCGTGATGGCATTGTTGTTGAGGCAGGTATAGAGCGCACAATGGTATTTCAACTGGCAACGCACATATCCCCACCCGACAATAACAACGAAACGATAAACGAACATACAACCACATTAGACCGAACACCTGGAGAGCCACACCTTCCGGAAAATATAATCAACCTATCTAGCTCACAACTCACTCCCGATGAAAAGTCCCCTTTTATCATGCGGCCTAAAATTCTGCCCGAATAATGGGCATTATAATGTATACCAATTACTCATGGATCTGGATGACTTTTCCCGAACGCTTAGACTACGGGAATACTTTTTCGACAAACCAAGCCAAAATAATGCTTGGTGCCCGAAATCTCAGGAACAGTGGACACCCAAAATTGGCACAGATAAATATCTAGACCTATATATTAAAGCGGTACAGAAGGACATATTGCAGGCCTTCGGGACACGAAAATCTGGCCCACCCAACCTCACAAAAAAAACAACGTAACGCTTTGGACTCACTCGGGAAACGAACCGACATCGTCATTAAGCCCGCCGACAATGGTGGAGGTATAGTTATTTTGGACAAAGATGATTATATTCAGGAGGCCAACCGCCAACTCAACGACTCAAAATCCTATAAAAACTGTCATCAGACCCCACCTCCGAACACCAGAGGATCATAGCAAAAACTCTGAATAAACTAACCGATGAAGGTGGATTACCATGGCGAATAAGTAAGGCGCTGACGCCAAAAAATGCCTCCACGGGGCGCTTTTATATGCTTCCAAAAATACACAGAGAGAACCATCCGGGGCGACCTATTGTTTCTGGTGTCGGCACAATGACAGAACCGATCTCCGATTACATCGACTCCCTCATCAAACAGATACCTCCGAAACATCCATCTTACATACGAGATACTAGCCACTTCCTGAGAGAATTATCCGATGTCACCTTCCCTCATGGCGCTTTCCTAGTTACCATGGACGTGGTGTCACTTTACACTAATATCCCCCATGACGACGGAATACAGGCCATGGTCGGAGCCTATAAAGAACACAGAATCCTAGACTCTCCCAGTCCAAGTGCCATCGAAACACTTGCAAATTTGGTCCTTAAACTTAACACTTTCGAATTCAATAACTCATATTATCTTCAAACGAGTGGTACGGCTATGGGCACAAAAATGGCACCAAATTACGCCAACATATTTATGAACAAAATTGAACCAGACTTCCTTTCCTCATATCCAACCAAACCGGCTTTTTACAAACGTTTTCTTGATGACATATTCATAATTTGGGCAGAGACAGAGGAAAAACTAATTCAGCTGATCACCTCATTCAGCAACATACATCCAAATATCTCTTTCACACACACGTAGCCAACTAATAGCATTAACTGCCTTGATGTGCTTGATCGTGTTGACAGGGGTGCATTAATCACTAGCGTTTATAAAAAACCCACAGACAGACAACAGTATCTTCATTTCAACAGTTGCCACCCACGCCATTGCAAAACTTCAATTCCGTACTCACAGGCTATCCGATTCATACGCATTTGCTCTCGAGCAGAAGATTTTCAAAAAAATGCTAAACAAATGGGCGAAATTCTAAAGAAACAGCGCTACCCGCCTTCAATCATCGACGATGCCATTAAAAGGGCGGAAGTTACTAACCGTAATCACATCGCTGCGGAATCCCCGCCATAATGGGGGGCACTACCAGCGCGCGTAGCGAGCGGACGCATGGGACATCGGCTCCGGCGATTTTCGACCGTGGCGGCGGACCAACGCGTTGGATCCCGACAATTTTGGACTTGACAAGACCACCAAGTCAGCCGGCACGCAGGGAGACCACTCCCAACCCGGTGGGCCGATTTGTTGACCTTTTTTAGCGTTTTTTCCTCCCATCCACCATAGCGCCGCGACGCAGCTTCAAGGCTGAACGCCGGCGTTCGGCGGCGGGGAGGCCGCTCCAGGCCAACATGGCAAGCGCAAACCAGCAACGCGGCTACGACCCGGAAGGCATGGCATGGTCAACTGTGCCGCAGACCAGTCGTGACCAAGCCTGCAACGCTAATGTGATCCTGGCTTTTGAAAAAAGAGCCCAGAAACTCCAAGCCTGCGCGCAAGGGAAGGCCACGTCAGCCCATGGAGGCCACCATGCGCAACCCGACAAGGCATCCGATGAGCGCGCAGCCGGAGGCCCAAGGCAAGTCAAAGCTGCATGGAAACCCAAGTTTCTCTGCAGATTTAGACCAGACGATGTGGTGCTAATCATCAAACCATTGACGGCGACAAGCTTGAAGAACTTACAACACGGTGAGCTAGGCCTAGCCCTACGACAACGAGTCGGGGAGGCCGAAGCGGACAACTTTTACTTCACAATATTCCCGGACCAAAACCTGATCATCGTGGGCACGTCGAGCATTCACGCGGCAGACAAACTGGTCGGGGACTTTGCGATAAAAATCCAAGAAGGAGCAGACCTCCATTTGCACGGGCACATAAAACAGAGCGAAGACAACGTGGTTCACGGAGTCATCACAGTGGCCAATCTGGAAACCACCGAGTCCCTGCGAGGGAAGGTGAAAAGCTTTCACGGAGAAAGCACCATCCTGGAGATCCGAAAGTTCGGAACTTCGAACAAAGCCAGAATCACCTTCGAAGGCAAGTACAAGCCCAGAGCTGTATTGTACAACGCGCAAGTCATACCGGTAGCAACGTACCGCCGCACCATACCAGCGTGTAACTTGTGCGGCACGGTGGGACATAGGCCAGATACCTGCCCGACACCGAGACAAGAAAACTGCGGACTCTGCGGAACGCTAGCCCCGTTTGTGGAGGGGGTGCGGTCCCCTCACGTGTGCAAACCAAAATGTGCGGTGTGTGGCGGCGAACACGCCACGAACTCCAGAGACTGCACGGCGAAATTCCGCATGAACGCGCAGCAACAACCCAGCAATCAGGAGAAAAAGAGGAGGAAAAAGAAGAAAAAAAAACAAGAAGAAGAAGGCAGGAAGCGGGAATCTCCCGCCCCCTCCACCTAGCAGGGAGTCGACTTCTGATCAACCCAAGCAAAAGAGGACCTGGGCCAGCATAGTCCATAACGGGAAGCGGCAGGTGAGTGGGACCGCCTCTCTTCCTCCTCCTCCCAAACCTTCCTCTCCACCCACACCCAACCCAGTAGAAACCGAGTTACGAAACCAGATAGCAGCCCTAAAAGCGCAGATCGCGGTGCTAACGAGCAAACTAGAAAGTGCGCTAGCTAAACCCCAGCCACCTCAGCAAGAGGAGGCGATGGAAAGCGACACAGAACATAGTCTTGAAAATAAACTAGAAGCTATGATGAGAAGGTTCCAGGAATCCATTCGCACCATAGTCTCACAACAGATAGCGAAAGCGATGTCGGTTCGCAAATACGCTAACACGAGGAGACTCCAGAATCCCCGAGCCTACAGGATGCGTAGGGTGCTGAGCGGGGACGAGGAGGAAGACCACCAGGAGCAATTTCCCCTCCAGAATAACAACAATCTCCAGATACAACATGGCGAGACAAACTAAAGAGAGTCCCATAACATTAACGCAGTGGAATAGTCGAGGCTTGAAATCGAGGACTAAGAGAGCGGATCTTAGGATGCACCTGTCTACGTACGAGCATACTCCGGCAGTAGTGGCCGTACAGGAACCTGGAGGGAACGTGAGCCTCACAAACTACAAAACGTTCCAACTCGACCCCCTAACGTGCATCTTTGTGCACAAAAATTTCACTGCAAATTTGGTAGATCTGGAATTACAAACCAGCTTTTCGCACGTGATGGTGACTCTTCTGCCACTGAAAAAGGAGGATTCGCCGCTACACATCCTGAACGTATACTGCCCACCTAAAGCAAAAAACGTAACCTTCTCCACACTCCTGAGCAGAGCTATCAGGGAAGCAGGACGAGACCCGCTATTAGTAATGGGAGATTTCAACGCGCAGAGTCCCTCATGGGGCTATCATCGAGAAGACATACGAGGACGGAAGCTAGCGGAGGCGGCGTCCGCGTTAGGTCTAACCCTACACACTGACCCGGCGTGCCCCACGCGGATAGGGAACTCGGTGCAGAGGGACACGTGTCCCGACTTAACCTTCACGAAAAACGCGAGGCGAGTGGAGTGGACGAATACGGAGGAAACTCTCGGTAGTGACCACTGCCTGATCACCATAACGATCCGTACGAAACCCCTTACCAGGCCTACTGGGCACACTATGCTGCCGGACTGGACGAAATTTAGAAAGGAATACGAGGTAAGCTCCATCCAGGAGCAGGGTTATCAAGCCTGGACAAAACAGCTCCTGATCAACCTGCGTTCGACGGAGACGCAGGTAAAGCTCTCAGAGGCGGTGACGGAAGTGGACACCCACCTCCTCCACCTCTGGGCAGCCAGACGCAGCATGGTCAAAAGATGGCGTAGACAGAAGCATAACCGAAAGCTAAGAGCTCGGATGGCGGCAATCACTAAAGAAGCGGCGGAGTACGCGGCGCAACTCGCGGACGCGAACTGGGTAGATAGGTGCAACGCGGCCGCTAGGCAGATGTCTAGCAAAAACACGTGGCGCCTCTTCCGGGCGCTCATAGATCCCAACCAGACGCGCACCGAGACGCAGAAGCACCTGCCGAGAGCGGTACATGCATTTCAAGGAAATACGGCCCAGCTCGCACTGAAGCTTCGGGACCAGTACCTGAGCACGACCCAAGATCCAAGGGGAGAAGCTTACAGATACAGTGGAGCCCAAAATGCTGAGCTGGACGAACCTTTCAAAATATACGAACTCAAGGCCGCTCTAGCGAGGATGAAACGCGGGACCGTGCCAGGAAGGGACGGGATCTCGGTAAAACTCCTAGCCAATCTGCCGGACCGCGCATACGAATCCCTCCTAAAACACTTTAATTCGGTTTGGATGGGCGAAGCTCCACTTCCCACGGAGTGGAAGACGGCGCTGATAACTTTCATCCCCAAGGCGGGCAAGGCCATAGATACGGATAACCTAAGACCTATTTCTCTCACCTCGTGCGTGGGCAAACTGATGGAAGCTATGGTCAGAGATAGACTATCTGAGTACCTAGAAAACAAGCGAGTCTTCGCCGACTCGATGTACGGCTTCAGGCCAAATAAATCGGCTCAGGACATCCTGCTGCAACTCAGCAGGGAGGTACTAAACCCGATCGAACATCCGAACGGGGATAAGATAGTGCTGGCCCTAGATCTGAAGGGAGCTTTCGATAATGTGACGCACGAGGCGATCCTCACACACCTATCAGAGACGGGATGCGGCAGGAACGCTTTCGAGTACATAAAACGCTTCCTCACGGACAGACAGGCCTACGTGAGGATCCAGAACGCGGAACACGGCACATTTCTATTAGGGACGCCACAGGGAGCGGTGCTATCCCCCTTGCTTTTCAACTTGGCAATGAAGAACCTGCCGGTCCACCTGGAGAAAGTCCCGGGTGTGCAGCACGCGCAGTACGCGGACGACATCTCCATTTGGGCCACGCAGGGCTCTCTCGGTGAAATGGAAGCCAGCCTGCAGGAGGCGGCCACCGCCGTGAATGAGTACGCGAAAAGATGTGGCCTTCATTGCTCCCCTCAAAAATCCGAATTCGTGCACATTCGCCCCAACAAAAAATGCACAAACAAGATAGAATTGAGACTTGGATCGGAACCGATACCCGAAAGAAAAGAAATTAGAGTCCTAGGTCTTTTCATCCACCAGCGTCGGCTGGCGACGACCACGCTCGACAAACTAACGAAGGTGGGAGATCAGGTGGGCTGAATGGTCCGCAGAGTCTCGAACAAGAAAGGGGGATTGCGAAGCAAAGACGCCTTGGGCTGGCCAATGCCTTTGTAACAAGCAGAATCCTGTACACGACCCCCTATCTCCGCCTCAACAAACACGACCAGAACATCATCGAGGTGATAATACGCAAAATGGCGAAGAAGGCCCTCGACCTCCCGATAACCACGTCTAACCTGAGACTCCAAGGTCTGGGTATGACGAACTCCTTCGATGAACTTAGAGAAGCCCACCTCACAGGTCAATACACGCGATTATCGCAGACGCCGTCAGGACGCCGCCTTTTAGCCCGTCTGCACATAGAACACACGACTCTAACCGAGGAGAGAGTAAGACTCTCTCAGGAGTGGCGTTACGCCCTGTACGTAAGACCACTCCCAATTAAGATGTCCAGGGACGACCACGAGGGTAGACGCAGAGCCAGGGCAGAGGCCTTAGCTCACCACTACGGAAGGAAACCCGGGGTATACTACGTGGACGCATCCGGTCCGCACCAAAACGGGTGGTACACGGCGGCAGTGATCCACGAGTCCAAAACGGTGAACGGGCTCACCTTCAAAGCCCGAAGCGTCACTCAAGCAGAGGAAGTCGCCATCGCATTAGCGGCAACACACTCCGATTCCAAGACAATCATAACCGACTCGCGAGGGGCGTGTCGGGACGTTCAACAGGGCTGGGTCCCGTACCTGGCCTACCGGCTACTGCAAAACAGCTCGTACGTGGGAGGTCCATCCCACCGCTTCATAGTCTGGGCTCCGGCCCACTCGGGGCTAGGAGGAAACGAGGCAGCAGATGCAGCCGCCCGCGCGCTCTCTAACAGGCAACCTCGTCCCCCGCCTCCTCTGAAGAAGTAGCGGAAGCCACGCCGACCTACACTTACAAGGAAATAACGCAATTATACAAATATAGACATAAACTGTACCCCCACCCGTGTAAAGGATTAACGAGAGCGGAGGAACGCCTGTTCCTCCGCCTTGTCACGAACACCATGATGTGCCCGGCCTCGCTAAAGCACTTTGACCCTGCCTTCTCCGGGGAGTGCCCGCACTGTGGGGAGAGGTCCTCGGACCTCTACCACATGGTGTGGGCGTGCCCCTCCAACCGTGCTTTTACTCCAAACCCACACCCCACCCGGGAGGACTGGGAGGCGACCCTACTCGCCTGTTGCGACCTGAAATCCCAAAAGGCGATGGTCGAACGAGCTATGGCGGCAGCGGAAGCCACTGGGGTCCCGTACTAGGGACTCCACCAAGTGATTGTGAGGGGAAGGGCACTAAACCTGACTCCAGAGCACCCTCCATGTAACTCCCTCTTTTCAGAGGAAATAAACGTTTTTACCACCACCACCGCCATAATCGCTATAATCTAGTACTGACACTCACAGACAACCTACCGAATATTAACAAAATCCTTCAAAAACACTTCAATATCATAGAACAAAGTGAGCGGCTCTCAAAAATTTTTCCATTGGTCCCCCGGGTAACATACAGAAGGCCAAAAAATTTACAAAATCACCTTGTGCACTCAACGGTTAATAAACCGAGGCCGGTGGGTTGCACACTTTGCGGAAAGAGCAGATGCCAAGTTTGCAAACACATGCAAACCACAGCACTGACTAAGAGTACCCATTCAGATTTCAAACATGTTATCCGAGAGGACTTAAACTGCGATTCCAGTAATGTTGTTTACATGCTCGAGTGTGGCCAATGTCAGATGCAGTACATTGGCCAAACAGACAATTCCTTCCGATTAACATTTAATAACCACCGCTCACATACTCAATCTCTCCCTGGCCGCCCAATATCAAGACACCTCCGCGAAAAAGGCCACGAGTTTGACAAACTTAAAGTAACGATATTGCAGAGTAGCTTTAAAAACACCCGGGAGCGCGAACAACGCGAATCATACTTTATTTTCAAATTAGCACAGTGCAAAAGGGCATCAACGAAAACCATGGCACCCTATCGTCTCTCTCGATGGCAGAAACCAAAGAAAATTTCAACCCTAATAGACAAAGTACCACCACTGACCGAGTCGTCTGAGGTCATACCCCTGTTGCATGTCAGTTTCGGCTTGTTTCCATCTGCCGTTCAACTCATTCTTTGGTCCCGCGAGGGCCACATGTCCCCTTCTCTTTCTTCTTTTTTTGTCATTATATATTTTTATATATTTTTTTTTATTGTTTGAAATTTCTCTGTGCTATATCTCTTGTTTTTTTGCATTCCTGTCAACAAGCCTTTCCATCTGCTCCTCCTATGGGAAGCTAATCTGGTTTTAGCGGCTCGCGTGTCACCATGTGGAGCCACTCTGGGCGGTCTCAACCTGTTCAGCCTCGTCCCGGCCATCTTTCGGAGTCGCACGGGGCCGCACATACGCGGACAGAGGCATTCCGAAACCCACAATTGGCGGACGCATCCCTTCTTTTGTTAAGCCCCACCAGGTTTCTTCTTTGCTTTCCCCTTTTTTTCTGCTTTTGCTTCTCTCTCTCTCTTTTTCTTTTTTCTTGTCGCAGTAGCCGCGTGCGCACCCAGCTCGGCCTCCTTCTTTCGCTTCGTGTGTGTGTGTGTGTGTGTGTGTGTGTGTGTGTGTGTGTGTGTGTGTGTGTGTGTGTGTGTGTGTGTGTGTGTGTGTGTGTGTGTGTGTGTGTGTGTGTGTGTGTGTGTGTGTGTGTGTGTGTGTGTGTGTGTGTGTGTGTGTGTGTGTGTGTGTGTGTGTGTGTGTGTGTGTGTGTGTGTGTGTGTGTGTGTGTGTGTGTGTGTGTGTGTGTGTGTGTGTGTGTGTGTGTGTGTGTGTGTGTGTGTGTGTGTGTGTGTGTGTGTGTGTGTGTGTGTGTGTGTGTGTGTGTGTGTGTGTGTGTGTGTGTGTGTGTGTGTGTGTGTGTGTGTGTGTGTGTGTGTGTGTGTGTGTGTGTGTGTGTGTGTGTGTGTGTGTGTGTGTGTGTGTGTGTGTGTGTGTGTGTGTGTGTGTGTGTGTGTGTGTGTGTGTGTGTGTGTGTGTGTGTGTGTGTGTGTGTGTGTGTGTGTGTGTGTGTGTGTGTGTGTGTGTGTGTGTGTGTGTGTGTGTGTGTGTGTGTGTGTGTGTGTGTGTGTGTGTGTGTGTGTGTGTGTGTGTGTGTGTGTGTGTGTGTGTGTGTGTGTGTGTGTGTGTGTGTGTGTGTGTGTGTGTGTGTGTGTGTGTGTGTGTGTGTGTGTGTGTGTGTGTGTGTGTGTGTGTGTGTGTGTGTGTGTGTGTGTGTGTGTGTGTGTGTGTGTGTGTGTGTGTGTGTGTGTGTGTGTGTGTGTGTGTGTGTGTGTGTGTGTGTGTGTGTGTGTGTGTGTGTGTGTGTGTGTGTGTGTGTGTGTGCGTGCGTGCGTGCGCGCGCGCGCGCAGTGAATTCATGGGTACGCGACGCGCCACGTTTGCTTCCCTAATATGCCATCGGTGTCAGTTGTGTTCCGTTCTCCCGGCCGCCCCCTCCCGCCTTTTTTCTTTCCTTTACTTTTCTTTATTTCTTTTCTTTTTAAGCCTTCTGTGTGTCAAGTCCCATGCTATAAGAACACGCGCCCATGCACTGTATGGTCACTCTTGAAAAAGATCGGTCCTCCGATCGAAACGTCGAGTCAAATAAAAATGTTTCCTTAAATGAAGCGTATACTTCGATGTATATGTAGGTGGCGTTGGCTCCGCAGGATAAATGTTTAAGAGAAGTGGGCACTTCTACAGAGACACATTTATTTATCAGCGTTTCGACCGCGGTGCTGTCTTCTTCAGGACTGTAGTGGTCTCGCGTCAGATGGACGTTTTAAGTTTGTGAGCTGCAGAGGAGGGAGAAAGGAGTGTAACAAGCAAATAGCAACAACAGTTGAAGAAATTAAAAAAAAATAAAAATGGGGGAGCGGGGAGCATACAGAGACAAGATTGGGGGAGGAAGCAAATAATAGAAAGAAAATAAAAAAAGGGGGGGACTAGTATAGTAAGGAAGGACGGGGTAAAAAAGGAGATGGCGAAACAAGAAAAAGGGAGAGGAAGACGGTGCGGGGGACATGACTAGCGCGGCAACCACAGGCGTACGAAAGCAAAACGTGCAAACAAAACACACAAAACGCACAAACACAAAGATGGGCGTCGCTGCAGATGCGTGGCCAAAGAGGCGCCGCTGCGCAAATGACACTGGGAGCGACTAACAGGCCAAACCGGGCGTCTTTTGGGGGGTCTCAATAATTTCTGGTGAGCCGAAGGCTATAACGTTAAGAAAGGAGTGGGCTGCGTTGTAACGAGCAGTAAGAACTTACACAGGGGGTCTGGGTTTCTCTAAACAGTGCATCCCTCTTCCTGGGCGGATCGTTGAACCGACTTCGTCGGGAATACTTGTTTGTAGAGGAGGAGGGCCGGGCTGCGTACAAAGATTTCAAGTTGGAAAAAAGTAAGGAAAGAACGCCAAAGATTATCAATACTGCACGAGGCAGGATATTGTAAGTAAAAAGGAGTATAATCGCTTGGGATATACAGTGGAATTTATAAAGGGTATATCTGAGTTAGCCAATTAACGAGAAGTGTAGTATTATTTTGTTTGGCGGTCGTGAATAAAAGAAAGGTTACCAGGCTTTTCGTTAAGACCTTCTTGAATAGTATTAAACTTTTGGATTAAGTATGATTCACGTTGACGTTCTCGCCTGTTTTTGAAGCCCCCTTGAATAATTGTTACTTTTATTTGGTCAAATGGGTGTCCTTCTGAGTTTACATGCTTGGATAGGGGAAGATTTGGGAGAGACTTGGTGTGTGCGCGGTGATTGTTAAATCGAATGCGGAATGCAGTGTTTGTCCTATATATTGCTGGTTGCACACGGTTCATTCAAGAAGGTAAATAATGTTTGATGAGTCGCAGTCAAAGTTTCGGTTGATTGAATGCTGGAAAACTGACCTCGCAGTTGCGGAACACGTAGTCTGCATGTGTTTGCAAACTTTGCAGCGACCTTTACCACAGGGCTGTCACAAAATTCGGCGCATTTTAGAAAGAAAGGGCGCAGCGCGTAAGCAATCGCGCCCGCGCGCAGTAAAATAAAACAAAAAACAGCGGGGGAAGGATCCCCGAGGGGTGCGTAACTTTTCACTCAGCTCGCCGGCGCGGCGCCGAGGGAGGCATGGCCGCGCGCGGCGTCGATTTCTCTCGAATACCGGAGTTTTTGCTCGTTGTCGACGGAAAGGCGGAAACCTTGTCCGTGCCAAAGTGATACCCTCTCCTATTCGCTCCTGCGCCGATGACTCAGCGGGCTTAGAGTGACCTAGATTTTTCTGGACGGTGATTTTCGCGCTCGACCAATGGTGTCGCGCACCCGGCGCGAGGAGGTGAAGGAGCTTGTGCAGTTGAAGCTGCGTGTATGTGCGCGCCTGCCATGGAACGAAGAACAAACAGACGCGGTCTGCGCTTATAAATGAGGGGCTGCAACCGCTGTCTGTTATCCCGAGCCGCCGTTTAAGCTTCCGAGAAGCTCGCCTGCTCGACTCCCGGGAGAACACCACCCGACCAGCCACGGACGGGCCAGCGAGGCAACGTGCGCTAGTCTGCGGATCGGCCCCGTCGTGCTCCTCAAGTCGTCAGACTGTCGCAGTGCCCGCTGAACAAATTGTTTTTTCATTATTTGTCTCTCTGTGTGTTAGTGCACTTTAGGTGCAGTTATTTTGTTAAACTGTAATCTCTCTCCATTGTTACTTTGCACGAGTTGCATTGTATCTGTAAATCACTTTGTGCTCGTACGAGTGGTAGAGAAATCCTTTGTATCGTCTCTTCGCTGTATAAACTTTGTTTTCTTTCGTGAACGTTTGGCTCCGACCCATTCTCTGGCTTGCGACCGGCGAAATCTGAGCACCAAACGACCAACCTCATTGTCACTTGGTAGCTGGTCTCCGGCTGAGCTTTCCACGCTGAGTCGAGAGCATCTCCTTTGTGACCGAGACAGCTGCCCTACACGCTCTAAATGTGTCTGGGAGCGCACGCAAAAGTGTGCGAAGTGGTGACAGCGGGAGCCGAGGTGTGCGCTTGAGAGCAGTTTTTGAGATTTGTAGAGCTGGAGCAATTAAACTCCGCTTGCATCGCCGCTGCAATCTTGAAGCTTTACATGAATGCCGGGCTGATTTTTTCGAGCCTCGTTGGACAGGGGTACAATGGATGATCTACATTAGCTGAAAAAGAAGCTGGAGTGAACAGAATAATACAGAAATGGTTCCCGAAGGCACTAATCAAACAAACCATAATTTTCTTCCGCGAGAGCGTGCTCAGGAGAAAATTGGCGCCCAACATTCCGATGCTGTGGATACAAGGCGGTCTGCAAAAGACAAGTCTATTAGGATCTTCTCTCAGCATTACGTGGCCACAGACGAAGCACTCGACGAGCTCACGTCAACGGAATCATGCTCGAACGCTGCAACTAGACAACGAGCTCACAACCTCTACTCGCAACAACATGCTCATCTTTCATCGTCTGCTTGCACATTGTAGCGAAGTACAGCGCTCGGCTTGAACCAGTTATGAACGTTCTACAAGGTGTATCCATGGACTTCGATTCTGTGCGTGACCACATCACGGAGCCGCAACGTGTTTTTCGTGGACACCGGACAAATGCTGTAGAGGAGTTCTCTGACATCATGAATGCAGGAAGGGAGACAGCCAATCACTTAAATGTGGTGATATCTGTACCAAGACAACTCTCTCGTCAAGCCCACCGAGACAACTACGGGATCAGTCGCCGAAGGAGTACTACCGTGTGGCAATATGTGTGCCGTAAGTGAACTCTCTCTCTGCTTCTTTAACTCGCCGCTTTTATGAAAGCAATGACAGGACCTTGAAACTTCACCAGCTGCATCCATCAAAAATGAAGCACTTGAGCCATGTTGAGTTCGCTGCCGTCGCCGAAGAACTCGAATGCTTTTACGGCATCGACAACTTCAAGGAGGAGGCCATCTTTTGGCACGAGATGTGGTCCAACAAAACTGGGGACCCATCCGAAATAACTTACTGCGAGCTTTTACATCAGGCAAAGACATTCTTCCCCGGTGTTGCAAAAGCCATTCTTCCCCGGTGTTGCAAAAGCCATTGAGGGGGCCTTGGCTTTGCCAGCTACTTAAGGTCGAACTCTGCTTCAGTACAATGAGGAGAGTGAAAACCTGGCTGCACTCAACGATGACAAACGACAGGCTGGAAGGCCTTCATTTGATGAGTGTGCGCCGAGGGCGTGTAATTAAGCACAGAAATGACTGTCACCCGTGTCATCATTCAATTCGACGAGAAAAATCCGAGGCGTCTGCAGTAGCTGTTCAAGGAAGACCGACTGAGTGACTGTAGTTTCGTGTTTTTGAACATATTGTGCTATGTGCTCGTCATCTATTCGGGTGAGTCGAGAACCCGCATGCAGCAAGACTGAGCACTCTTCTATACGAAGGGATAGTGTCTTTTTGTATTTTTATTAACTTTAATTGTTTATTCGTTAATAAACTCCAACGTATCTCTCCTAGGCACGCATTAACTTGCTTGTAATTTTTCTCTCATGTCTGTGTTTTGCTCATTTATAAATAAATAAATAAATTTACTCAGCAAGTAGTGCCATTTTGCTCCGAACATACAACTGGACCCCCACCCCTCCAGCGCCAACAACCAAAGGGGGCCTCCTGCAAAAAATTCTGCGGACGCCCTTGAATCCGCCTTCCGACGATAGGCTAGAGGGAAAGTCCCCATCGGCGAAGTGAGACAGGCTGGCAAAAAAGCCGCCTCAGATCGAGTCGCCAGTGCTCGAAAGAAAGCGGAGCCAAAAACGCGCGCACCAGCGGAAATGTATCTATTCAGACGAGTTTAACAGCATCAGAAACTATAAGCGAGCCACGATTCCATGCAATGAAAATCCAAATATACCTGCAGCTGTACATAAAGCATTAATAATTATCGAGAAATAAAATCCACGGGGAGAAATTTGAAATCAATTCACGCAGATCTAAAGGAAGGGGGTACAGATAAAAATGAGAAAGGCTAATATCTTTAGCAAAGATGGCACTTTGGCGTACGTGAGAAAAAGGTTGGTCTAAGCGCGTTGACTGCATGGTACAGTCGTGGGCAAAAGTTTCTAGATCACATAACTTGCTCTGTAAACGAAGCCGATAGCTCTATTATTAGCTGCTGGCAGTATACCACAGTTATAGAGGCGAAAAAAAAACGATTTTCACATTCATCTCTAAAAGTGTGGTCTTCAGCGCGCAGCTAATAGTAGAGCTCTCGGCTCGTTGACGAAGCACGCGGTCCAGAAATTTTTGTCTCAGGCTGCACATGCCGCCGAGTAGACGGGCCTCTTGGCTTTCGCAGTTCCTGCAAAGTACGGCCTCCAGGGCAACATCACTGTGCCTGAAATCTCGCGGTGTAGCAGTGTTAACATTCCTTCTCGCAAGGACCTCTTCCGTAACCGCGAACCAGGTTTACCCTTTACAAACAATACCTTGTCTCCACGGGGGAAGTACAGGAGTAATTTCTCAGGGCTATCGGGATCTTAATCTTTCTGTCTCTGTTTTCCTCTCTTCTTAGGCGCTGCACAAAGCCCGTCATGGGCTTGGGGCGGAGATGCAAGCAGTTGCGAAGTAAGGGCGCCCACTTTACAGCCGCACTTGCGCCACAAATTAGCGGAGCGCTCGTCCGCTGACCAGTATTTCACGATCTGTCATGCCACAGCCCCGGGAGTACCTGTCAGTGGCCCCAGAGACTGCAATGTCTTCGTGCCCATTGTTACTGTGATCTTTCACCCAAGAGGATCGCTTACAACGCAATTACTCAGGTTAGTTCAATTGAATTATATTCGATGGCGCACACAGTTGCACATTATAACCAGCAGGGGGCCACAGTCGTTTGTACCTCAGCGACACCACAATGGTATAAATACCCTGCCCTGGTAGGGGGCGGGTTCTTCATGTTCTGTGTGTACCGACAAGCCGTCCGCAATAAAATCTGTTCCCACCGGCCGTCTCGACTATAACAATGGTGAACGACGCCCAAGAATTAGCACCATCCACTGGCCACCAGCCGTTCATCGGGCACCGGTCGGAATTCTGTACCACGACAGCTAACATGACTATCTACAATGAGCAGTTCGAGGCTTTCGTGAGAGTAAATAAGCTTGACGGGCAAAGCAAAACGGACGTGCTTATTACTATACTAGGGGACGGCGCATATACCACTTTGCGGAACTTGATGTTACTTTAGGTTCCCGAAAAAAGACATCAATAGATAAAACAGGCGCTTTTGAACCATTACGCGCCGAAGCGGTCGGCATTCACAGAGCGTTATAGCTTTCATAAAGGCACACAGGGACCCCAGGAGGCAGTTGACGACTTCATCGTGAAATTGAAGAGATTGGCGACGAACTGCTCGTTTGGAACGTTTTTGTCTGAGCCACTCAGATACCAGGTTGCCGTGGGCGTGCGCAGCGAGGCTATTCGGTGCAAGCTTCTCGCCGCTGAAGACAAGGGGCGAACGTGGGATAAAGCGTGTGTTATCGCCACGTCCATGGAAGCCGCTGAGTGCCACGCGAGAGAGATGATACCAGGACTCAGCGTGACACAAGAACCGGAGGAGGACGTCAGGTGGCAACGTGGCGACAGTGCAGCGACTATGCGGTCGACCAGCCACAATTCGCGACGGGTGACGGCGGGCGCAAGGGAAGCGTCCGCTGACAAGGATAGGATACCGTCGTGCTTTCATTGGGGGGTCACCATCACCAGCAGGACTGTCGGCACATCAAGGCAAGGTGCTACAATTGTTCTCGGACGGGACGTTTAGCTCGCATGTTTGCTACAAGGCAGAGCAATTTCACTGGGGAAGAAGTGTCTGGTTTAGAATTGTACGCGCTAAAAGAAAGAGTTAATCCGTACAAAGTTGACAAGAACATAAACGGGCGAACCATTGCTATGGAAATGAACACAGGCTCAGGGGTATCTATTATTCCTGAAGATGAATTTGTGAAACGTTTTGGACATCTGCCATATCAGCTTGGGCCATTTCGCTTACGGACATACAATGGCTTAAGTGTGCCGTTGAAGGGCAGTCTCACCGTAACTGTAACTCGAGCTTCTTTTACACTGCCGCTAGTGGTAGCTGAGAATGAACAAGGGCGCATGGTACCGGCATTGCTTGGCTTAGACTGGTTGAAGCACATTCGTCTAAACTGGTCACTGGTATCCAGAGTGAATGCAATCACTAAACAAAATGGGCTGCTAGATAAGTACAAGGACGTATTCACGGGCCGAACTGAAACTATAAAGGGGTTCGAGGGTTCTATTGTTTTGAAGCAGGGAGCACAACCTGTATTCTGTAAAGCCAGACCAGTGCCGTACGCCCTGAAAGATAAGGTTGAAAAAGAGTTGGAAGAATTGGAAGTGGCAGGTGTGTTGTACCCGGTAGGCAAAAGCCAATGGGCAACGCCAGTTGTAACAGTTCTGAAGAGTGAAAATGAAGCCGTCAGGCTATGTGGCTACTACCATGGGTCCCTAAACCCCTGTATAACGGTCGCTCATTACACGCTGCCATTGCCGGAAGATGTGTTTGCGTCATTGTACCTGACGCGTCAGTGTACTTGATTTATCGAAGGCATACTTGAAACTTGAAATGGATAGCCATTCGCAAGAGCTGCTAACGATGAACACTCACCTCGGCCTTTTTCGCTTCATGCGTTTACCGTCTGTTGTCGCGAGCGCCCCTGCCATTTTCCAATCGGTAATGAATCGGATATTGGTTGGATTGGAGGGCATAGTGTGCTATCTCGATGATGGTCTCATAACAGGAAAGACCAAACACGAGTGCTTGAGACGTACTGAACAGGTGCTACAGAGAGTACGGAAGCATGACATACGTGCCAACGCCGATAAATGTCACCGCTTCCGCTACCTAGGTCACGAAATTGACTAGCGTCTCCGAACTGAAGGCTTTTCTAGGACTGGTGAATTTTTACGCTGGGTTCCTTACCCAAACAGCAACGACCTTAGAACCACTCTACAAGCTGCTCAGAAAAAGAGTGTGAGCGCAGCTTTCAGAAATGCAAGTTGCTTCTAAGTGAGAGTCAGTGCTAGCTTTGTTCGACGGAAACAAACCGCTCCGCCTGACCTGTGACGCATCGGCATATGGCCTCGGAACGGTGCTCGCACATACTGAGGGTCACGACGAGACACCCATCGCTTTCGCATTCCGCACGCTTACAGCGGCCGAAACTATGCCGAAATTGAGCGCGAAGCTCTAGCGATAATCTATTGGCAAAAAAAAAAAATTCACAAGTACTTGCTCGGTAGGCAGTTCTAAATAGTGACTGATCATTGGCCGCTGACGCAGCTGTTCGATCCGAGTAGACACGGCAGCCAAGTAGCGATTGCAAAAGTGCACTGATGGAAAAATTTCTTGGCCTCTTATCAGTAAGCCATCAAGTATAAAAGGGTCAACAAGTAGGCCACGCAGGCGGTTTATCAAGGCTCCCGCTGGAAATAACTGTCGGCGACGAACAGGAAATTAAATTTTTTTCGTCACTATCCGAGGTTCCCTTTACAGCCGAGGAAGTAGCTGAAGAAACAAGCAGGGATGAGGTTTTGAGAGCAGTAGTCGACATGACGTGGCGAGGTTGGCCGCAAGAAAGAGAAGATATATACCGCCCGTATTTTAATTGCCGGCATGAGCTGTCGATAGAGCAGGGTTGTTTGTTGTGGAACAATCGGGTTGTTATTCCGACAGCCCTCAGGCCAAGAGTTCTGTCTTTAATGCATGGGAGCAACCAAGGAGTGACGAAAATCAAAATGCTAGTCCGAAGTTGGATTTGGTGGCCAAATCTTGACACAGATCTAGAGAACATAGTACGAACATGTGAGGGATTGTGAGGAACATGGGAGTGTGCGGAATTCTGCGCAGTAAATACCAATTGAACTTTGGCCAATACCTCCAAACCCGTGGGAAAGGGTTCATTTGGATTTTGCGGAAGTAGAAGGAAAATCATTGCTCCTGCTGGTAGACGCCTACACAAAATGGCTCGAGACAAAAGTAATGCATAGCACATAAGCCTTCGCCACGGTTGAGGCGGTAAGGAGCAGTTTTGCGGCGTATGGCCTACCCGGTGTTGTGGTGACAGACAACGGCCCACAATTCAGACCCAGTGAACTTCAACACTACTTGGAGCAAAATGGTGTAAAGTCAATTTTCGCACCACCATATCACCCTCAGTCCAACGGTGCAATAGAAAGACTTGTGCAGACCACAGAGAGAGGTATCTTGAAATTGCAGCTCGAAGAGAGCCGGTCGAAGGCTGTTCTTACAGCACCGAATCGATAATTTTCTGTTTTCATACACGACGACGCCTCATTCATTCACAGAATCAGCGCCATGCGAACTGTTTCTCGGACGAAAAATTCGGACAAGTCGGTGCATGCTGAAACCATGCCGAATGAGGGTGTAGAAAAACAGAAGTGAGAAAAATAAGCTCACTTAAACTGCCAGAAAGGGAAAAAAAAAGCCGCGAGTTTACGCCAGGCGAAGAGGTATATATCCACACCGTTCGCGACGAAAGGGTGAACTTGTGGCTTGGAAAAATGGTTAAGAAGGTATTAAAAATGACGTTCCTGGCACGTGTGTGTAGGTGGGGGGAAGGCTCTTCGGTTCTGTCATGCAGATTACATAAGATGTAAAGTGGAATAGTCAACGGCTCGCTGGTCCGAGATGCCGTTGTCGGAGAATGCAGAGCCTCAAAGCGAGGCGGTACCCAAAATTTCATCGTGTAAAGGTACATTAGACGTCGGCACGTCCGTGCAGGCGTCAGGGCCCTTGGGAGAAAGTTCAATAACCGAGCAGACTTCCACACAACAGCCAGTAGGACCAGTGTCCCTGCGGCGATCCACTATGACCCGGCGATTGCCCGAAAGGTATGGGTACGAATGATCACTTGGTAACGATCGAAAATAGGGGGGGGGGGGGGGGTAGTGTTGCATATTATAACCAGCAGGGGGCCATGGTAGTCTGTACCTCAGCGCAACCACAATGGTATAAATAGCCTGCCCTGGTAGGGGGCCAGGTTTGATTGATTGATTGATTGATTCCATTTTATTTCTCAACATTCATACAAGGCATGCTTGTGAAGACATCTGGATCCCTAGCTAAAAGCTAGTTGGGATCCATGCAATTCAGTTTCAAAGAAAATTGCAGGCATAACTAAAATTAATTACATACATATAAAAGCTCATGAAATTAGAAATACATAAATGGGTACATAGAGCAACAATATTCAGAGCACCAAGCCTCTTTTACATACGCATACAAACACACAAAAGTACATAAAAAAAACGCTGGCTTCACTCATTGTTTATAATATTTCTTCAATGACACAGGAAGAGTTTTACTATGTTTGAGTTCACTTGGAAGCTTGTTCCACAGCTTAATACAAACATGGGCCATCCTTCTTTCTCCATAGACATTTTTCGTTTTCGGAAGAAGGAAATTTCTATGAGTGGCGTTGCGAGTGCATAGTGGTGGGATACAGAATAGCGATGAGTGTAACGGGTAATTGTCTTTAAGGCATGTGTGTATTGTCAAGACAGTCCTGTATTCAAGTAATGATTGTAGTGGTAGTATATCCATCTGTTTAAAAAGAGGAGCAGTGTGGGCGTTGTATCCTGAATGTGAAATGAATCGAATTGCCCTTTTTTGCAAGACCCTAAGTGGTTCCAAATAAGATCGGTAGGTGTGGCCCCATGATTCAATGCAATATGATAACTGGCTTTGAGAAATTGAGAAATAAATAATTCTGAGTATATCATTACCAAAATAATCTCGGCATTTGTACAGTGCAAAGCATGCTGCAGCTAACTTTTTACAAAGCGCCTGAATGTATGGCTTCCAGTGTAGGTTCTCATCTAGAATTATTCCAAGGTAAGTAATGCTATTGACAAGTGCAATAGGTGTTCCCAGCCATTGCACGGAAGGCAGGAGGTTTTCATGTATGATTTTTCTGGAGCTCCTAAATATTATGCATTTTGTCTTATTAACATTTAAAACAAGTTTATTTGAAATAAACCAGCTGCATAAAGTTTCCAATTCTCGGTTTGCGGTGCTAATAAGTTCCGTTGTAGATTCATGAGCACATAGAAGAGCAGTGTCGTCAGCATACACAAAAACAGAGAAGTGTTGTGTGAAATGCGGCAGGTCATTAATATACAAGGAAAAAAAAATCGGACCAAGGACTGAACCCTGAGGCACACCAGCCGTAACTGTTTCAAAGTCAGATTTTACACCGCTAAGTTGGATCATTTGCCGCCGATTATTGAGATAACTTCTGAAGAATTCTAAACTCATGCCTCTAAACCCGTAATGCACCAGCTTTTTCAGTAAAATTTCGTGATCAACAGTGTCAAATGCTTTCTTGATGTCCAAGAAAATTCCTAAGACTATTTTATTATCATTTAGGAAAGTGTTGATCGTGTCTGTTAGCGATATGACGGCCGTACCAGTTGATCTGTTTGGTCTAAAGCCGTGTTGTTGAGGAGATAGCAAGGCTTCTTTCTCGAGAAATATTTTCACTCTCTTTGCAACGAGTTTTTCAAAAAGTGTGTTTATGCAGCTTAATATGAAAATTGGGCGGTAATTCTCAACATGGTTACGGTCACCATTTTTGTGAATCGGTACTATTCTAGCTAGCTTAAGCAGATAGGGATAGGTGGAGGAATAGAAGGAAAAGTTGAAGATTTTTTCAAGTGGCTCGCATAAGATATCAATGCATTCCTTCAGCGCAATAGAGGCAACACCATCACATCCAGTAGATAATTTCGATGGAAAATGAGTAGCTGTATGTACAATCTCATCCACTGTAATATCATGGTATGCGAAGGACACTACAATGTTTTGCGGAGGAGGGAGGTACTCAGTGCAGGGGCAAGTATTTCCTATATTAGCACCAATAGTGGAAAAATATACATTGAACGTTGTAACTAGATTTTCAATGGAGATCCCCAAGATTTCTATGTCAGGCATAATAAAACGATTTGCTACGGGTTTAATAACAGAGTTAATGATCTGCCACGTAACTTTCGTACTGTGGGCATTTTTCAAAATTAATTGGGAGTAATACTCTTTCTTGCTGGACCTTCTGGCAGCAGTAACTAAGTTTTTTGCTCTCCGAAACTTTAATAAGTAAAATGAATTACCTCGCTTTTGCTTCCATTTGGTATGCCAGTGATCCTTTTCCTTAATAAGTTTCAAAATAGCTTGTGTCATCCAGGGACAGATAGGCGTGCTATGGTATCTTTTGATTTGAGGTCTAGAAGATTGCAAAACTGCCGTGGTTAGCCTGTCATTAAATTCTTGGTATAGGTCATTTACATCAGCTGAGTTGATCAAGCTAAAATCTACCACTTAAAGACATTCCCTCAACTGAATAACATCGATGCTGCAGTGGGGGTCAGATATTTTACCCGGGGCAGCTTGTTCCAGAGGAAAAATATCGCAACAGGATAATGATCTGTAAGGGATACTTTATATATGGAGCTCAAACTAGATGATGTGTCGAAATTGCAGAGTATATGATCTAATGACGTCGAAGAAATGGGAGTCACATGTGTAGGGCCTATAACTACATTACTGAAGCCATATGACTGTAATAAGTTAGTATATACCACACTGTTATCACTTAAACAGTCAATATTTAAATCACCACAGATTAATACTTTGACTCTTATATTAGATAAGTTCATGAGCAGCGATTCAAAATGGTCAAAGAAGAGCGATAGAGAGCTATTTGGAGCACGATATACGACAGCAATTGTAAGGTTCATACACTGAACAACCAAAAAATCAAAGCCAGCCGAATATGAATTTGTCAACCCAGGAAGAAGCGAGGAATGCAACGATGTTTTCACGTATAGGCCAACTCCACCGCCTCTCGTAGAAGTTTTTCTACTACAGGAAAAAAAATTGAACCCTTGGATATTGTGGAATTCCCCTTCATGTAGCCAAGTTTCAGAAACGGCTACGTAGTCAAACGTAAATGAGTGCTCAGCCATTAGACAGCAGACATTATCTATATTCTTATTCAAGCTTCGAACATTGCAATGAAGCAGAGAAGCACAAGCATTTTTTTTCATAAATTGGTTTGCTAGATGCACACTGTCCATGATTGACGGTCGATTTTGGTTTAACAGATCAGAGCTAAGTCTGCCTCGGAACGGATCTGAATCACGTTCGAGTTCTCGGCCTTCCTAGCAAGGATCTTTCCATTAGTGACCCAGGTGAGCTTCCAACCCTTTTCTCGCTTTCGTGCAATTGCTTTTCCAAGCAATACCTTATACTCAGGACCGAGGTGCTCATTAATATAGACTGTGTCTGTGCCTTCGTAGCCAAAGTCCACCGGAGACAAACTGATCTTTTTCACTGCGTATAGAATTCTACTACGCACGGAACGAGATGTGAGCCTCACGATCACGTTTAGATTTTTCTTGTCCTTTCCGGGTACGCGATGAATCACATCAATATCAGAGCTGGATATTGGAACACTGCGCGTTTTACCAAACTGCATTAAGGCGTCAGCATGTTTTTCGTCAGTTCTGAGGGGTAGTCCTTTGATTTCGATGTTCTGTTGTCTTGAATACTGCTTTAACTCTACGATCTCAGTTTTTGCACTCTCTAGGGCTGCTCTAAGATCGTTGTTTTCTGTTTTCAGTGTCTGTTGTTCCCGCTTCATGACTTCTACGGTGGACTTGAATTCTTCAAATTTTTCATTTATGAACGACAGCGACTGGTTGATGTCTTGCAGTTCTGACACAACGTTAGCTTTGTGGTCGTCAAACTTTGTGGAAAGTTCTGAGAGCATCTTTGCTACTTCTTTAATAGTTGATGGCTGTTTATCACCCATCTCAAGGCAAAAAAAAAAACACACACCGCAGGGCAGCTCAGGAACGCGCTCGGGAAAAACTCAGGAAAAGAACGTACCTGCGCAAAGAAATCAATTCGGTCAACGACGGAAGGTGCCGAGGCGCGTGTGCCTGAGCTGCCCGCAGTTGTGATGAGGTCCGGGAACGCAGCTTGCTTATGAAGCTTGCTTCATGTTCTGTGTGTACCGACAAGCCATCGGCCATAAACCTGTTCCCACCAGCCGTCTCGACTCTAACACACACCTGCCAATCTTCTCTAGTGATTTCAGCGGCAGCAACGACTGCAGTGTGTCAGGTAGGATCTGTGGACACGTGTATGACTATCATCGCTGCCGCTGACATCATTAGAGAACGTGACTCAATCTTACACCCTGCGTTCAGGCTGATAACTTCTAGTTTCCAGGGTTAGCGGCTTCAAGGAACGCACTCTTTCGTCCCGTCAAGGCGCCATCCTGGGGTGGATTGGATATATGTTATAAAGAGGAATTTCGCCATACAAGAAGAGTTACTGGCCAGTCATGGTCAGTGTGTGGCATCGGTTATTCTCTTGTGCTTTTTAACGATAGCCTCAAGCTTCGATTGTCCCGAGTAAAGGTCTAAATGCGCGCTTCTGGCGTGGCACCGGAGCCTAGTTATCACTCGGGGACTTTTTCAGCACAGGCTTTCCAGTTTTGCGTCCTAGTCAATCCGAGGCACTTGTGCGTTAGTAGCCACAATCTGAATTAGACTTCTTTGTTCCTAGCATCATGACCAACTGCACGAAGGATGGATATGTCGAAAATGATATTGGTATTACGTCAAAAAAAAAAAACTCTTGTCCTTGTTTTAAGTGTCAAATATTCACTAAAGAATCTCAGGAATTTCTCAGCAAAGAACATGCGCTTGTCGTTTTGAGAATGATAACCCCACCGGAAGTTCCAACTCATGCTGCATGAAGTTTGACACTTAAAAGTACCCGGTTTTCAAGACTGGAATAGAAAAACTAGCTCTTAAGACCTAAGGGATCATCTTATCTTGAGAAGGAAGAGCAAAACTGCCTTTGCTTAGAACACAAGATACACCGAAATGGCGAGTTAGCGGCTTCTTATAGGTTTTCAAGCTGCTACCCAGACCACGCACAATGACCCTGCCGCTGCACATTTACCTACGTTAAAAGGGGGAACTTCCTTGCGCTACTTTGCAATGTGCTGAAAGAAGACTGAGGCTTCCATTCCGGTGGTAACCAAGGCCTCTCCCTAAGCATCCGAACAATAATGGCCCGACACTCATCGAATACCAGTGAAAACTAGCTCCTATAAAAGCATACAATAGCGCCTGACTGGGGCGTTATCCGATTCAGTGCTCGAGCCAATGCATTACATTCGCTTTCTAATCAGCAACCTGCAATGACATACAAAGTTATTGATTGGCCTCAATTGCTATTCGATATTAGCTGCTCAAGATTCCTCATTTGCTTGTCCATTAGTGGCTGTTTTTTATTTCCTGAAAACGCTTATCCACTGGTTGTTTCTCACAGGCATCCAGCCACACTCGCTGACTAGCCAACACTGCTCCCCAAGCTAGTCCACTGGTTCTTTGCCACGGGCATCCAGCCACACTTACTGGCTGTAGATTATTTCCCACCCAAACTTACCACTCGTCGTTCACCGCATTCATCCAGGCACCCTCATTACAGCTGCATTACTCGTTCCCTAACGTTTCTAATTATGTATTCTGTGCGCTGCACTGCCAAATCCATGTGTGACAAGTGTCCCATTTTGGCAACCATTTTTTCTGCAATGAGTTTCTAAATGCAAACATTCTACAGTTACGTGTAGTAAAAATGAGTAAATTAGCAAGATTAATATCCGAACGTTTATTAAAAACATGAAAAAAGCCGCAAGTCTTGATGTGCATATGGAGGCGGCGCCGAAGCGATTAGTTAGTTCACAAGGGCCTCCTTAGGGCTCGACCCACTCGTCCGAGGCTCCGCATCTTGAGCATGTCCCGGGTTTGAGGAAGCAGCTGCATTTAGGACAGGCCCATGTGCTATCCCAGCCTGCTAGCATCGCAACCATCCGCATTGTGCGGGCGCCTACCCCCGTGACAATCGGCGGACAGCCGCCTGCCGATGTATGCCGGGAAAACTCGCAGCTGTCTTCTCCTCGGCGATGACATCTGCACATACAAACCGCGAATAAACGTTATTTGGAAAAATGAATTTTGAACATTAGCAGCTAGGATAGCTGGTACATGCAGTAAGGATTAGAAATAAAAATATCACCTGTACCCCTCTGCAGAGTCTTGTCAAAATAAAGGCTGTCTTTCTGGACTTGAGCTGGACGGGATGGCCAAGAATAACCTTCATAACACTGGCCGCAATAGCTTGCAGCCCCCTAGCTGGAGAAGCTCTCGGTGCTGACAGCAAGAAATAAATAATGGTCAATGGTAATGTCTTATGCGACAAAATAAACTATCCGGCTAGTTGATCACGCATTTTGAGTTTTATTGTCTAAAAAGGAAATAAAAACAAGCTTGAAGAAGCACGGCGATTCTTGTCTTTCTACGCGAAAGCATAACTGCGTGTCTAACAAAACCTGTTTTAACCTGCAGCCACATTTTAACATTACTGGAAAAACGCGTCCCCACAGAGAAACACCCGGGTGTAATTTACAAAATGCCGTGCTTCATGTGCCCGGCTTGATTCATCGGTGATAGTGATCGTGATGAAATTTTATTACCAGCGTGTACAGAGCAGAGACTCGGAAACGCCCCCGTTTAAACGACGGCCGAAATCCCTATCACAGCCGGAGCGCCTTCAGCCGACTGGAGGACCTTGATTTGTGTCCACGTGTTACGACTGAGCATTACAGCCACCTAATATTCAGAGTCGATAATGAAGAGCCTCGCTGGTAGAGATTGTGGGCATTTACAGATCATATGATTTGGAACGGCTTTGCATTTTTATGAATCGAGTCCTTCACAATAGTGCCGACAGACTGCGTTTTCGGACAGGTGTTAGTTTGAAGTTCACGCCAGAGAAAACGCCTCGATCAGAGAATCAGGCCAAGCAAGAATGATATACGGTTATTGAATTCGGAAGCCAACACCGTCGTCGAGCACTGTGAAAGCATCGAGCTCAGAATCGACTTCGAAGAAGAGGGTCTTGGCCCTGACGCGTAATCCGCACAAGAGGAGCCAAGTTCAGTCGTGGAATGTCAGGCTCACAAAGGCGAATTTGAATAGGACTCTGGGAAAGCTTCACTCCACGTACGGTAATGGACTTCGCCATGGGTTAAGGGAATGAAAGAGAAAGCCGTTAACGGCTCCTACTGGCTGTCAATTTAGGCACCCTTCAAGTCGTTACCCAGTTCGTCTCGAGATGTTCAGTTGGAGCTAAATTATTGGTTTTATCAGTACATGCTAACTTTTGTTTCATTTCAGAATTCCACTTCCACTATTGGACGACTGCGCAAATTACTGCTTATATCATGCTCTTCTTCGGCGATGCCACTCTGAGAGATCTGCGCCAAAAGCGTACAACAAAATCACGCGCAAAGTCAGCAAAGGAATATAGGGATGAAATATTAAACCCGCAGGGTGTTTTAAATAGCCTTTCTGCAATTTTTTTTCGAATAGGCTTTTTCAGTTTCAAGAGCGCTCTTTTTTGAATATAGAATTAACATCGGTGTAATTTATTAGAATACAGTTAAGACGTGCTACATGGGAGGCTGTTTAACTAATATTGTGTAGTTAACTATTGGGTTGTTAACTATTACATTTAGGCTTCGTAATTACTGGGAGGCATGTAGTACCCTGTAAGCAACCTCCGTACGAGTTTTGAGAATTTCGAAAAATGCGGTTACCCTCCGTGCTCTGGCCCGACACTTGTTAGCTACATCGCACTAAAATACAAGCGCTTTCGAGAAGCATTCAGGCAAAGCAACTTCTTCGGCAAAGAGAGGAAGAAATATTCAAACTTTCTTGGGCCATAGCGCCATGCGCAAAACGATTTTGAAACTCTAAAAACTCATTTTGATATTTACTATGTATTACGCACCTCTCAATAATTGGGGACCCAATAGTAATACTTAAAAAGTTATTCGTTATTAGTTAACCAGCCTGCTAGTTGGCGCATCTTTGCTTAGTTCTGATGCACTACATCACTGACAATGCTATGCCAGAAAATTCGCACTTGTAACTCAAAAAACGTATTTATAAACGTTACTAAAAATATTACGCGACACATTCCGTATCAACATTTAATGTTCGACACAGTCTGGCAATATTCCAAAGCGGAAATTAGGTACCGACAAAGGCTAATTGATAAATGCGTAGTTTCTACAGATTGCGGGTCACGAGTTAGAGTACATGCAAAGCAATACCTGCCGCAGTTAAAATAAATATACAAGAAATGTACTCACGTATCAAGCTTCTGGCCCGAAATGGCGGTACTTATGAAAAAATATCCACCTCAAAGCAAAAAAAAAAATGCCGAAGGGCTGTGTGCTCCGCCAGTCAACCAAAGTAGAGGTTGCAGCGCTTGCTCGGCAAGACGTGAGAAACAGCCAGAGGGTGCAAAGAAGGCAGAAGACTCGAAAATCTCGCAACGTCAAGAAAAGGGAATGTTTTTGGTGACGATAGAGAAAATGGAGATGTGGTGCGGACAGCAGCTTCTCTCTGTCGAGGTGATGGTGATTGTCGCCGCGGTGCGCTGGGAGGGGTTATTAAAAGGTCAGTAAAGAGAAGAGCCCCGCGAGTGCCAGGAAGGAGGACAAAATGGGCCAGAGGTAAAGACGCGCACGTTTCCTCACGGGGTGCCAGTAGAGAAATGTTGAAATGGGGAAAGGAGCAAGCGGTGCAGGCCAGGGAAGTCGAAAAAAATCGGGCTGCGTGCCTCTTCAGCTACAGTGAGCAGATTGAAACTGCTAGCGGAAAAAAGCGTGTACGTGGCCCTCCCGTGAGCTTAACCTCTGTACGCACTGAACACTGCTGAGCGCAGCTCTTCAATTACGGCTGGAAGGTAACTTTGTTCTGTAGGATATCTCGTAGTGTTAAAACTTATTATGAACATGAAGAAAGAGGTTTTGATACGTGCCAACGTCGCGGGACACTTCTTTTCACAACCGGAGCTGCGACAAGCAATTATTACACAACACAGATTAAATGAACATGCCATAAATGCATACTGACAGTGAATGAATGAGAATATCTAGGTATGAGTGAAGAAAATCGAATTAAAGCTTACGTAAACAATAAAGACACTATATAACTAGCCAATAAGCAGGACTGTATTTACAGTAATATATAGTACTAGCAGCGATGGCGTAGAGGTAGAGCATCCGCCTGGCGTGCAAGAGGACCGGGGCTCGAATCCTGGTGCCGCGCAATTCTCCACCGGGTTGAAAAAAAAAATCCGCGTGTCGATGGAATTGCATAACCAGGCCTGGAGTGCGGCCTGATCTCGGTGACGAGAACCGACAACGCACTCCCTCACCAGAACAGCATTTGGCCGCCCTGGTGTAGTACTTGGCCACAACCTTCTATGATCAAACCAATTAACCCTCGGCCCTCAGTCCCCAGCGGCTGCGGAGCAACTGACCACGGCGGCGGTCAGACCTGTGACGCAGCGGAGGGTGCTAAGAATCTCTGGCTCCGGACAGGCTGCCATTGGAATCTGAACCTGGCAACGTTTAACGCTAGAACCTTATCTAGTGAGGCTAGCCTAGCAGTGCTGTTCGAGGAACTAGCGGGAATTAAATGAGATGTGATAGGGCTTAGCGAAGTTAGGAGAACAGGTGAGGTGTCTACAGTATTAAAGGACAGGCACGTACTGCGCTATCGCGGATTAGCGGATAGACGAGAATTATGTGTGGGATTCCTTGTTAATCAGGATATAGCTGGCAATGTAGACCTCTAAAGTATTAACGAAAGGGTGGCAGCTATCGTAATTAGGCTTAATAAGAAGCACAAGCTGAAGGTTGTGCTGGCCTACGCGCCTACATCCAGCCCTGATGGCCAGACCGTTGAAAGTTGCTATGAAGACGTGAAATTGGCAATGAATAATGTAAAATCACACTACACTGAATTGATGGGCGACTTCAATGCGAAGGTGGGTAAGAAGCAGGCTGGAGACCAGGCGGCACGCGACTATGGGATAGGCCCTAGAAGTAGCAGGGGAGAGTTATTTGTAGAATTCGCAAAGAGAAAAAATTTACGGATCATGAATACCTTCTTCCGCAAACGAGAGAACAGGAAGTGGACCTGGAAGGGCCCCAAGGATGAGACTAAAAATGAAATTGAATTCATACTATGCGCTCACCCTGGTGTCGTGCAGGATGTGGAAGTCCATGGAAAGGTGCGTTGTAGCGACCACAAAATGGCAAGGTCTCGACTTGAAGAGGAAACGGAAGAAGCTAGTGAAGAGGAAGTCCATTAACGAGTTAGGATTAAGAGGGAATGTACAGGAATTCAGGTTATCGCTGCAAAAGATATTCGGCTTTCACTGACGAAGACGATCTTGATGTTCATATAATGCACGATAATCTGACAGCGATCATCACGGAGTGCGCTGTAGAATTAGGCGGCAGGGCAGTTCAACAGGATACCGGAAATCTATCTCAGGTGACGAAAGATCTGATTTAGAAAGTCAAAGCATGAGAGCGTCTAACCCTACCGACAGAATAGAACCGACAGAGCTATCGATGTTATTGAATAAGCGCTAGGTAGCCGACATAAGGAAGTTTAATATAGAAAGAATCGAGCAGGCTCTAAAGAACGAAAGTAGCCTAAAAGCTGTGAAGAGGAAACTAGGCATAGGTAAAAACCAGATGTATGCGTTAAGAGACAAGGAGGGCAATGTCATTATCATTATGGGCAAGATAGTTAAAGTAGCCAAAGAGTTCTACACAAATATGTACAGTAGCCAATGTAATCATAGCGTTAATAAGAGACAGTAGCGCAGATCTATGCATCATCCCGCCAGTAACAACAGAGGAGGTACATAAAGCCTTAGGAGCAATGGAAAGGGGAAAAGCAGCTGGGGAGGATCAGGTAACAGCAGATCTGTTGAAGAATGGAGGGGAGATTGTGCTAGAAGAACTAGCCACCCTGTATACGCAATGCCTTATGACCTCGAGCGTACCAGAAGCTTGGTAGAATGGAAACTTTATCTTAATTGTTAAGAAGGGAGACTCCAAGGATTTGAAAAATTGCAGACCGATCAGCTTGCTGTCTCTTGCCTACAAGGTATTTACTAAGGTAATGGCTAATAGAGTCAGGGCAACCTTAGACTTCAATTAACCAAATAATCAGGCTGGCATTCGTAGAGGATATTCTACAACAGATCATATTCACACTATCAATCAGGTGATAGAGAAATGCGCATAATATAACCAACCTCTATATGTAGCCTTGATTCACTACGAGAAAGCATTCGACTCAGTGGAAACTTCAGCAGTCATAAAGGCATTGTGTAATCAGGGTGTAGAAGAGCCTTATGTCAAAATACTTTGATATTATATATATATCTACTGCACAGCTACCATAGTCCTCCATAAAGTCAGCAATAAAATTCTAATCATGAAGGGCGTCACGCAAGGAGACACGATCTCGTATATTCTATTCACCGCCTGCTTACAGGAGGTATTCCGAGGCCTGAATTGGGAACAGATGGGAATAAGAGTAAATGGAGAATACCTAAATATTCTGTGATTCTCTGATGACATTGCCTTGCTGAGTCACTCAGGAGGTGAACCGCAAATCATGATCATTGACTTAGACAGGCAGAGCAGCACGGTGTGCCTGAAAATTAACATGCAGGAAACCAAAGTAATGCTCAACCGTCTAGCAAGCAAACAGCAGTTCACAATTGGCAGCGAAGGCCTGGAAGTGGTAAAGGTCTACTTAGGGCAGGTAGTGAAAGCTGATCGGGATCATGAGAGGGAAATAACTGCGGTGGAACGCATATGCGAGGTTCTCTCAGATCATGAATGGCAGGCAACCAGTTTCACTCAATAGAAGAGTGTACAACAGCTGTGTCCTACCGGTACTCACCCACGGGGCAGAGGCGTGGAGGCTAAAGAAAAGAGTTCAGCTTAAGTTAGGAACAACGCAGCCAGGCATGGAAAGAAAAATTATAGATGTAACGATAAGAGACCGGAAGCGGGCACAGTGGGTGAGAGAACAAACGCGGGTTAATGACATCCTAGTCGAAATCAAGAAGAAGAAATGCGCTTGGGCAGCGCATGTCATGCGATGGCAAGATAACCGCTGGTCCTTCAGGGTGACGGAGTGAATTCCAAGAGAAAGTAAGCGTAGCTGGAAGCGGCAGAAGGCTAGGTGGGCGTATGAGCTTAAAACTTTTGCAGGCAAAGGGTGGATGCAGCTGACAAAGGACAGGGTTAATTGTATGGACATGGGAAAGGCCTTTGCCCTGCAGTGGGTGTAGTAAGGCTGATGATGATATGCTTACATTCACAGCGCAAAGACAAACATGGACTTGAGGGGAGACACCACAAAGCGCCGACTTCAACAACGTTTATTGCTGCGCGCCGCGACTACATATAGCATACAGCGGGCATGCGCAGCAACGAAAAGGAAAATCATGTGAGACTGGTAGCAGGACCAACCCGCAAAGGAAACACATCATCACAGGTACAAGGAAGACAACATAAAGCTAAAACCTAAAAGTCAGGACGCAAACAAGAACAAAAACCACGATACCCTAGTTGGAAATTCCTAAGACCCGACGTTCTTCATCACCTAACAACACCGAAGGGGTGCTGACACAATAATCTCCTTTTTTGCAATCTCACCTGTCTCTGCTATCTCCCTGGCAGTTTTGCTGACATACTTGCGAAGAACTGTTGTTTTTCCCAAAAAAGGACCACGTTCCTTACACTGTTGGCAATCACGGCAGTGTATGCCTAGATGACGGGATGCCCCGATGACACTATTGCTTGTGTTCCTTGAGCCTCTGGTTTAGACATCTGCCAGTTTGGCCAACGTAGGCTCGGCCGCAGGGCAAAGGTATAGAGTACACTACGTTTTTTGCGCACTCTACAAAAGGTTGCCTGTGCCTAACAGTGCAGGAATCGCTGCCAGTAATGGTGGAATTTACCCTCTTGTACAGTTTCGACAGCTTCTCTGGTGCGGAAAACACCACATGCACACCTGCTCTTTTCCATATTTTTGTGAGCTGGTGGGCGACGGTGTGCATGTACGGTAGTACCGCCACACTTTTCTTCCAATTTGTGTCAGTCCCAACGGTGTCCGGCACTACTTCCCTGCTTTCTTTGAGCATGTTCTCGGCAACTGATAACAAGAGTGAGCACGGGTAGCCAGAGCCGCTCAACCGGGTCACCTGGCTAGAAAACGCATAATCCAGTCGATGCTCGCATGATTTCGTAAGAGCACTGCAAAAGCAAGATTTTACATGTGCCCGTTTGACTAGTTTTGATTGGGCTGAACCTAAGAAAGGACAGGTTTGTTTCCTCGCGGTTCATAAGCCCAACACACATGGTCAGCAGAAAACTAAATGCCCAGATCAAGAAATCTGATGAATTCGTTCACAGCCTCTTCATTCGTCAGGATTAGTGGATGAAGGCATTCGGAAAACATATCAAAGACACTGAACATGCTAGCCTGATTGGACATATCCTGTGAGTTGGTAAAAACGAGAAAATCATCAACATATCTGAAAATGCCCGCAACACTGGAACCTTCACTTCTGCGTTTCAACTCTCGGTCCCGCTCCGCTAGAAAAATGTCGCTCAAAACAGGAGCAACGCAGGAGCCAATGCATATTCCGTTTTTTTTTTGAGTGACGATGTTACCTTCCCAAACAGCGAATGTAGACTTGAGGTACGTTAAAAGCAATTCTAGAAAGTTATTTACGGACAGACCACAACTGTTCTGAAACGGAATCACTCCGTGTCTGTCAATGCAGTTCCTGACACTGATCAACAGGTTGTCCTGAGGAATGGAATAATAAAGGTCTTTAATGTCGACTGAGAAAGCCGACAGGCTCGCCTTGGGCCTGTCCTTAAGAAATCGGATCACCTCGTCAGAGTTCACCTTAAAAGGGTCGTCAATCGTAAGAACATTTAAGTTTTGCTGCAGAAACCTTGCAAGTGACTTCTCCCATGTCCCATTCTCAGAAATAATTACCCGCAGGGGGCAGTCCACTTTATGAGTTTTTGCAGCGAAGAAAAGTTCTAAGCCGAGCTTTTCCGCCTTGTCTATGGACTTATGAAGCTTATCCAAATTCATGGAGCTGCATGATCTTCTTGCCGCACTCTTTACACGCTCCAGACGTACCTGATTTCTTCTATCGAACACCGAGAACACCGCTTCCTCTGCTTTTGCTTTATACGTGTCTTCCGACAGCACCACAAAGCCTCCTTCCTTGTCGCCGGTTAGAAGCGCTAAAGAATTATCCCGCAAATAAGACACAGTTCTCTGGATGGGCAATCTACGACACTGGGCTTTACAACGAGAGACAACGTCCACACCTTCCGAAAGGCATCTCCCACTCTCCGAGCCAGGAGCAAGACTTGACACTTGCCTCACCATGGCAAAACGTTCGGCGGCTGTCTTTGGCTCCACAGCGAACTTGGGTCCACAGCTGAGCACCTGTCGCACATAAGACGGTAGTTGGACATCACCGACGATGTGGACAGTGTTTCCGTGATGAGGTGTCCTAGGCGGAAGCACCCGGCGAAGCGCAGGAAGCTCTTGCTGCCTCAGAAATTCCGTTGCCCTATCAACTTCGAGGGAAAGTTTCCGCCATCGGAAAGCAGCGCTCGCAGGACTGCCGCCCGAGCCAGCCCATAGCCGAAGTTGGTCTTTGAGAAGACGGGCTTGTCGCTGCCATTCCGAGCGCAAGAGTTTGCACATCCTAACGCTATGGCTATTCGGCGGTGCCAAGACTCCGAACGGTGCCACAAGATCGGGAGGGGTGATCCTGTGGCGGATGCAGAAACCGAGTGACCTGGCCTTGCACGAGGCCGCTGCTACCAAAGATACAATGCGACATTGGTCGCTGAGAGAGACAGAGCCCTGAGAAAAAATGAACTGCGAAGCACTCCTAGTATGGAACAGGCGCACGGGTGCGCGCTGATCTTGAGCACAGTGCCGCAGCAGGCGCTACGCTGACCTTGACGACACGAGTGCTTCATCAGGTGGCGATTGCATGTTGTTAAGCACAGTTCGGCACACACTCACAGGGTCTGAAGTTTTCGCACGATGGTAGATAGGAAATGCATTAACCCGTTAATTCGTGTGCTTGCCAAAGATACAGAGAAAGCGCATAATAAAGAAAGTGGAAATATGCTCACACTTTCTCAAAGCATGCTCAGCTTTATTGGTAGACAAAAGTAGGAATGGTGTCATGCTGTAGGCCTCGTACGGTATAGCGTGCATCTTTTCCGAGAAAGTCGAATATCTCTCATTGCCCTGATGGCGACTTGAGTCAGCTGTGTTACAACAATGCCTGAAAAACAACGGAAGGAAGTTCTACGTTTGTGTGGCACTGTAGTGATCATAGCACAAAAGCGGCTAGCAAATGCAGCCACAAAGTTTCGCACGGTGGCACAAACGTGTACTACACACTAAATATGACTCGCAATGCCTCTGCATTGAACCGAATGAGCTTTCTGATTTATGGTAAATCAATTATCCTCTCATAATAAACCCCACTTGCATTAGGGGAGTTTTTTTTATGCCCAGCATTCTCGGCCAAAAAATTTGAAATTGGAAGACTAAGAGATTGTTATAAAAATATTAAAGTCAATGACCCATTCTTCTTATATGCAGCGAAATCTTTATTTTAAAGTGTTTCCATTGATCGCATCGAAGATTTAAGACTGCCATAGGAAACCAATGGGGAACGCTTTTGGCGATAGCAAAAACGCTAATAGAAAAAAAATCAAGACTCTTGTCAGGTTACCTGCGGATCTATTGCTTGTTACAATGAAATTTTACATTATATGAAAGAACTGCGTTCATAAAAGACATCCCGCTTAAAAGTTATTTTGTCCGCAATTGCTGGGTATGATTTGCAGCATACCTGAGTTCGCGATGCTTCGGGATCCCAACTCCTACCATATTTTTCCATTGCAGCTCATATTATGCGTGGCACTCATTCCAACACAATAAAAATGCTTTCTGTCTGTTAATTTCATTCATTACGAGGCCCAGATATTCTAAGACATTGTAATCTGGAAAAATTCGTGGAATTATCATAAAGATCAGAAGACGCCCATAAATTTGGCACAAAACAAGGTACGCTGTAGTCCGGTTTGATGTGATTTATGCGATACAACGTCCCAAAGCGACTCAAGCTGTGAGAAATGTCATAGTGAAGAACTCCGTATGATTTCGACAACTTGGAGTTAGTTAACCTCGGCTGACATCGCAAGGCACACACGCCACTTGCATTTCGCCTCTATCAAAATGAGAGCGCCGCTGCCGGGATTGAACCTGCCTCTTTTGGAAAAGCGGCATAGCACCACAACCACTGAGCCACCGGCAGTGCAGTGTAGTTCCAGTTAAGACAAATGATATATCAGTACATTGAGGGATAATAAAAACACCATAACGCCATTTTCTGCATGTGCAAAGGGTGTTGAATATTCAAGCACTGGCCTGATATATCTATTACAAGAACATTACTCTTAATTTCATTATTATTTTGGCAGAAAAGCATAAAAAGATGACTAGAGCAAGGTGCAAGTAAGATTGTACAAATTTATTTTAAGTATAATAACATACACGACACTACAGGCTTGGAATGTTAACCAGTGGGAAAGTAACTTTATTGCCACCTAATTTGAAGTCAAAATAAAAAATCTGCTCGAAACCTTGCCACTGGTAAAACCGAACTACACGGGAGTAAAAGCGGGCCAGATTATTTTTATCGTCAGCATGTGGAAACCAAAGCTCCCTGAGCACATGAGTTTTTTAGTTATAGCCTGCTATAGACATTATGAGCATATGGTGCAATATCTTCAGACACATGCAAACATGCAATACCGACAACAGATTGTGCTGACTGGGCGCTGCCACTATCCTGCCTAAAACTCTCTGCCTTCCAATGAAGTGCACTTCTTTTGCTTCTTCTATGTGCTAGCCCTCGAGTTACAAATATTATCTGAGTAGATGAGGAGCAAAGTGAATAGGCTTAACAAGGTGACTGCTTCTTGTCAGGCAGATAACTTGCAGAAACTCTTATCGCGCAAGACTGATAGTAAAACTGAAAATTGTGTCGATTCACGACCTTGCAGTATGCGGCACCAAAGTAAATTAAACACTTTTCCAAGACAGAAGTTTTTACTGCAGCGCTTAGTACATATAGCGCACAAGTCGAATGAACCATCCCATCATATACGCTACAATGTATTGCAAGCACTTGCAGTGGAGCCTCTAGAGGGTCACACTGGGACGTCCCTGCTAAGTGCGACAAAAGGCAGCTAAGATATGCTTTCTCTTATTTAAAGGCATAAACTATTTCTACAAAGAACGCAGCATAATTGTCTCGCAAGAATTGGCTCAACCAAACCTAAGCTTGAGTACAAAGTAGCCGCAATTTTTTTACATGTGAACTGAAGTAACCCAAGGAAACTTATGAACTGAAATGCAACCCTGCATGCATTACAACCAGACAGCACATCCGCCAGCATTCAATTCAAGCCTATTTTTGTGCAGGGCCCTTTTGATTGAACCGCTGCAATTAAGTTATGCGGTTCGTTACTTTTCACCAACGATTAAGTAGAATCAACCAGAGCATTCATGAATGATGGCAAATGTGACAGCACCCATGATTTCCTATGCTGAATCAGGAGCACTTAGGACTCAACACATAAAATCCAAGCCTCGGAGCAAATGACTGCTGTGTGCCGTCAGCCAGTTCTTTATATTGCTAATATTGCATATAACTGCCGGCCTACTTCGTTAACATGATTTCGTTAGCATGGTGTTAGGAAAGGCTACTCGTGTGATAACCAGATATTTGAATATACTACTTACTTGCACCATAACATAGATGATAACAAGAAAAGAGATTTCATTATTAGAGATCTGAAAATTGTTTGACAGAGTTGCAGATGACTGGCTCTTTACTAAATTATCCATCCTTTGATTTTCTTATATTATCTTGGCTTCGAAACTTTTTCTCATTACGTCAACAATTCACAATTTTCAACGGCCCTTCTTTTCCTTGTCAGTATGTGACGTAACCTTAGGTGTACCAAAAGGCAAGCACACTTGGATCCGTAGTTCTTTTACGTGACAATAACGACCCTCAAAATACAATTTCAAATCGTGCGTCCTTTCGCAGATCACTCTGTAGTATACACTAAGATCACTTTGAAGACAGACAGCCTGATACTTCGAAATGATCTTGGAACTGTCGATTGATGATATGCGAAAAACCTGGAACATGATTTAAAACCGTAATGTATGTAAATCAAAGACTCTTAGCCGCAATCATGTTATTTTTAACTTCCATAAATAACACTCTGCTATGCAAAGTTATGTCATACAAATACTTCGAAACTCCGTTGACACGAAATCTTTCATAGTCAACTCAGATGTCGACAATTTGAAACAATGCATCGACGATGTTAGGTTTTTACGCCAAGAAACTCGCCTATGTCCGTTTTGCAAACTCGCAAATTCTACATTTGTCGCTCACAGTTGATTTGGCCCATCTGTATGTTCTCCCCATCAACAATATCTTATAGAAATTCTTGGAGTCGTTTCAAACAAGAGCTGCCCGGTATATATTTAGCAATTGATATCCCCTCGCCGATGTCTCCGACATTAAAAACCTTAATGATATGAAGGTCCTTGATATCCGTCGTTCTATTTAACTTCTTTGCTTATTTCAGATATGTGTTTAGTGACGTCCTTTGTTTTTATCTCTTGACTCACATACCTGCTCTTCACTCCGCATACTTAATCAAATCAGCTTCACCATATATATAGCAACACGGAGTTATTTCATTCATCTCCTTTAAGTACAGCTATTAAGCTCTGGATTGATTTTCCTGGCAGCATTTTCCTGATTTTCCTGAGCTGGCCTGGTGCAACGGCAACAATAGAATGCTTAGCAGAACCTTGTTTTTAGGCAGTGCCTGCGATGCTTCATCTTATCGCTGCTCTCTAGCTAGGGCATGAGCATCGCAGCGACTGCAGCTTCGCCTTTGCTGAGCAAGGAGCACAAGGATGTAGGACCATTTCTTCGCTCGGACTGTCCTATCGCCCCCGTGTGCGGGAATGAAGATAAGTGCATCTGCTTGGCCACCGGCAGTGAAGCTTCATGCAGGTCCGTCGTCATCATCGTTCTCTCAATCGCCGCCGACAGTAGTCCAGTGATGTCAGCCGTCAAGAATATTAAAGCACGTGATTCGGACCTAACCTTTAGTGGGCTTCGGGGCAGACGCAACAGAGAATGCTTAGCCGATGCTTGTTTCTTACGCAGGGATTTTATCTTCCTCACGCGTAATGTGTCCGATGTGACGATAGGCTCTTGCTGCTGTTTCCTTGCCCACGCAGTCTGATCTCACTTTCACGTGCCCTGTTTTGTCTTAGTCACCTTTTTTAAGTCACGATGTTGAGCTAAACCCTTGGCCCCCTGCGAAAAATAACTATGGCCCATTCAGGTGATAAGCCTTCAACACGCTCTAGAAGTGCTTCTCCTGGCTCTACGCCTGCACCAAACGATGTTCTAGCCCTAGTTGGTGTCTATAGTACTTAAAATACCTCATTTGTTTATATATTTTCGCAACTGCTGGAAAATAAGAATAAAACCGCCTGTGATGTGTCTGTTATCAAAGAAGAGTTTTTAGCAGATCACATGTCAGCGCTAGAATTTTCCTCTGGTCACGGCTGTGAAGACGCGCATTCTGTTTTTTTCATTCACTACTGGTACAATTACAAGCTTCATTATTAAGAGTGTTGACCTCTAAAATCGCTCGCGACGTATCAACGTTTTAGGTCATGGGTAGGTTGAGAAAGAAAAGTAAACAAGTGGCACTTTGCTTGCCAATATTTCAGTTACGTACAAACAAATATAGTATTGAATGCCCTAAGATGGAACGTTCCGACAGGATCGACAAATGCGCAACGGTGGGGTTCGTCCACATGTTCTAAAACTCCTTGATTTTCGTCAAAAAATTAATGTAGTGAAGAATGTGTCAAAACTAAAAAGGTGTGAGTTTACATTACGCAGCAGTTTTCGCTTAGGGAGCGCTCTGTTCGACAAAAACTGTGAGACGCATCGGTCTCTTTTCGCAGTAACGGTTTGCGTGTACGGCTGCATTTTGACCATTTGTTTATTAATAATGTTCAGTACGACTGCGATCACGCTTCAAAAGTCCTTGGTATAGCTTTCTTGTGCCCCAAATAACCTAAATAATCCTTGTGTGCAAAATGTGTCTATTTTTTTCTTCATCACATTCGCCAACAACTGGTTCGTAAACTTCATCGCAGTCTTTCTCACCGTCCAGACCTTCTCATTGACTTGATTGTAATTCCGAGGAAAGTCTGACCTTCCTGAATGTTAATGCACGAAGCGTAATCAATAAATTTCTCAGTCTATTCTAACTCATTTCTGTCTATTCACCTCATGTTGTTTCCATCACTGAAACTTGGCTGCATGATGGCACCTACGACTGTGAATTTACTCCTGGTTATACTGCATTTCATGCAGATAAGCAAGCAGGCCGAGGAGGGGGCGATTATCTGCTTGTCCGGTGAGACCTTAATGTTTGTAAATTGTCTAGCCCCCCAGATACGGAATCCATTTGGTGTACATTGTTCTTCCCAAAGTGCTTCATCGTTATTTGTGCTTTCTATCGGCAGGCTGCCTCTCCAATCGACCACTTGCTTAACCTGTATCAGTTCATACTTGAAAACAAATTGTTGCCTCTAGCCTCGTGTGTATGGGCAATTTTAATGGCCCTGACATTCATTGACCATCCCTAAGTGCTACTCATAAGGAAACTTTCATTTGTACTGACGTATTGAACAGTTCTACAACATTCGGTCTTTCACAAATTGTCGATGGTGCAACTCGAAATGACGCATTTCTAGACCTAGTATTTTTAAGTTCCGATCTCGCAGCAAAAGTTTACAAATGTGAAATAATAGCCGGCATCTGGAATCATAAAGCAGCCCTAGATTAGATTACTTACCCATTTATAAGCCGCGATATGTCTTCAAGTCATTTCCGAATTTCAATAGTGCTGATGATGTTTCTATCACTGCCTCTCTTGCTGACAGCTTCGATGAATTTTCAGTACTTAGTAAAACAAGTGACGTTGACGCTTTAGTTGCTGTTTTTGAAAACACTGTTAAACTCTGCATTAATCGTTTTGTCCGTGTAAAAAATAAGAACTTCTTAAACGCTCCCTTGATTAAAGGGGATATTTTGCATCCGTCGCGTCGGAAAAAGAAGTTAAGATCATCGAGATCACGTTCTAAACCTGAAAGCATTCTCCAACTTAAGAAAGTGAAAGAAGAGCTTTCTATTTTGACAACTTCTGCAAGATTTTTATTTTCTTGTTCAATTGTAAAATATACGAACCATAAACCAAAAAATTATGGTCCACGAACCTTCCTAACGATACCCCCTCGAATTAATTTATTGCTAACGACCAATTATTTGAAAATCCCAAGAGCACTTCAGGCGCCTTTAACTGTTTTTCAGTGTGTTTTCCAGCATAACAATTTAGTCCTTCCGTCATTGTTTCAGACCGAATCATCTTCAATTGATAATGTGACAGTTTCCTTGGAAGGTGTTCTGAATATTATACTGAATTGGGATGGCAAGAAATCAAGCAGGCCTGATGGAATCTCTAGTGCATTCCTCGCGAGACATTCATTATAGACATCTCGATATCTACATAATCTGTTCATCAAATCTCCTAGTTCTGGTATTGTACCTAGGTCCTGGAAAAAGGCAAAAGTTCTGCCGTTAAGCAAGGGCATAAGCAACACCTTGAAAACTACAGGCATATCTCACATATGTCGTCGTCATGTAAAATACTTGAGCATATCATCCATACACACGTCCTACAATTTCTTGAATTGAATAAAACTTTAATGTTCAGCACGGTTTCAGGCAAAGTTTTAGCACATATACCAAATTATCGAAATGCGTGCACGACACTGCTCGCAAGTATCAGCAGCGCGAACACAATGCAGGAAGAAGTTGTTAGGATTGCGCGCTATTATTCATTGCTCATAAATTGTACTGTGCTTGTCAAATGACGCGCTTATCATTGATTTTCCAAAAGCTTTTGACACTTTTATTCATTCTAAGTTAATGTTCATACTAAATCTTATTTTGAACAATTCAACATCAGTAACTTGAATCTCTAATTTCCTCTCTGATCGCTTACAGTTTGTTAACTGCACTTGAGCCCAGTCTTTTGCCACCCCCCTAACATCTGGTGTGCCTCAAGGCTTTGTCTTAGGACCTCTATTATTTCTACGGTACATTCATGACCTGCCTTGTAACCTCACCTAAAACATTGGCATGCATGCTAATGGTTTTGTTTTATATAACACCATACACTTTTTAAATGGTCATTCTCGCATTACTTCATCTTTTCTAACTTTTGTAGGTTGTGTGTCTGGCATTCAGTAATAGTTCCTGATCATCGATTTTTGATTACTCTTTTCATAATATCCCCCTTCAAAGGGTGTGGGAGTACAAGTATCAAGGAATCATTTGTGCCTCTAACTTATCATGGTAGAAACTTATTGACTGCATTTGTAATACAGCCCTAAATGATTAGGATATCTTTCACAAACATTAGTTCAGATTCAGAAGGAAACAAGGTTATTAATGAATAGATCCCTAATACGTTCAATTCTTGGCTATGCTTTATTTGTGTGGAATCTTTACATAGTAACAGCGATTAAGAAAATGTAGCCCATCCAAAGAAAATCAGTTCGCTTCATATTGCCACACTGCTAACAATCTGCTGGCGCCACCTGGTGGCCGAACCTTGTCTCTAGCGCGTGGCGGAGCGTCTTCTTTGTCTCAAATCAGCGCGGATGTACGGCGGGTGAACCTAGCCCCAGTAAACGGCTGAGCTTCCCGATAGGCCAATTTGGAATGGACTTGGCCCATTTCCGGCGTCCTGCATGGGTAACCGGTATGTTGCTGTTGCCACTGGCTATCTTATACCCCTGTCATATGGCATTCCTCGAAGGCCTTTCTAGCAAAGGCACCATTTTTCACCAAAGGATCGAATGCCCAAAGCAGCAGCGACGCAGCTGCACGGTGCGGCCCAAAGGTGAAACAGTCGTTCAGGTTTAGCACCCACTGTTGTGCTCGAGGCGGTTGAAGTAAGTGTTAAAAGTAAACTGTAGTATACTGCCTGAGCTCAGACAATTTTTAGTTATTCTGATTGCTTACTTAAAAGTACTGCAACCGTTATTTTCATCAGCAGCAGCAGGTTTTGTGTATTGCCTTGGTCACCAAGGGCAACACTTTCACTGTCTTGAAATTTGGTCATAAAATATAAACACCCGTACAAAAAGCAATGCCAGACACACCTTTCGTATATAAAAAGAATGTTTTCAAACATTATTGGCAGTATCTATTGTTTTTTTTTTGCTTTTATATTTTCGACGTTGGATGGCACTGCGATCGCAGGGTATCGAAGGCCGCGCCTTTGGACTCCAAATGTATCTGACGAGCGCCAGCGCCTCCAAAGTCCTTAGCGGCAAAGGCGCAACATTTGTGCTGTGTAGCTGCACTCCTTACGTCTTTGGATATAAGGAACTGATTCTCAAAGGCGTTTGCGGTGCCCGTGTGACATGGGTATTAGCCGCTGCTGTGAGACCAGGGCCCTTCCCCGTGGTACCGCAACCGAAGTTGCATGTTCCTTCATTCACAATATTGTGCTTCGTCACGGAGCCCCAGCACTCCTATTAACTGACAGGGGATGTTTACATCGGCAATTACGAGCGAGGTACATCGACTAATTGGCACCAGCCGTCGAAAGACTACAGCTTAGCATTCGAAAACCAACGGACTGACTTAGCGGCTTAACAAGAAAATCGCCGATATGATTCGGATGTACGTAGACGATGACAATGGGAACTGGGACCGGACACTGCCTTACATCACGTTCGCGTACAACACTGCGCTCCACGAGACGACGCTCCTCACCCCGTTCAATTTGGTGCACGATCGCGAAGCCTTCACCATGTGGACGCCATGATTCTTCTGAATTCTGCTCCATGTTATGTCGTGGGCGCTTACCGATTAATTCGTTACGCAGAAGCCGCTCGCCAAATTGCTCGGCAGCGAATGTAATGCCAACAAAAACACGACGAAAAGCGTTACAACCTCAGCCGCAAAAGGTGATTTACACGCCCGGTGGCCGAGTCTGGGCCTGGAGCCCGATCCGTTTGTGAGGGCTCTCTGAGAAGCTTCTTCGCAGTTACTTTAGAACATACCAGGTGTTATCGCGCCTCGGCACGGTTAACTACGAGGTGCTCCCTCAAGGAACAGTTTGGTCCTCTCGACAGCCGACGTCCGAAGTAGTCCATGAGACGCGAATGAAGCCGTATTACTCCAGTTAGCCCCTTTCCACGAAGAGACTCGCGTCGTTAACTTGCCGTCTTCCCAATATTTTTCCCCTACTCGTGCGGCATCGAGTCGATGCTTCTTGGATAGGAGAGGGACAATGCCACATTGGATGGATGGATGGATGGATGGATGGATGGATGGATGGATGGATGGATGGATGGATGGATGGATGGATGGATGGATGGATGGATGGATGGATGGATGGATGGATGGATGGATGGATGGATACGGCTGAACCCTTTATATCTGGAGGTGCCTCAAGCCACCTAACTATCACTTATGAAATTTTACTCTTCTCTTGATTTTAGCCACCAATCAGATAACCTTCGCTTGGTTACTTCTACCCGCTTAAAATCTACTTTCCCTTCCCTCCCTATCCTTAAACTCCAATGCCTTGGATAAATCAGCCCCGCTGATTTCCACTGTAGGGTGAAGCCCTTTACTGAAAAGTATCAAGTGTTCAGCCGTTTCCTCCTCCTCTCCGCACGCAACGCACAACGTGTCTACCTCAAGGTACATGACTCTATATGTCTTAGTCCGCAAAACTCCCGTCGTGGCCTCAAACAACAAAGCGCTTCACCTACAATTATCATAGACATTTTCTTTGGCAATTTCCTGCTTAAATATCCTGTATGTTCCCAGTGCTGATTTGGTCAGTGTCATGCGCGGCTGGCTTGAGCACATCCGGAGCCCCAAGTAATCACGTACGGAAAGCCGCCTGTGTGTGGACAAGAGTGCGTACGCTGTGATCCATTTCCTTTTGACTCCACATAGAACTAATGAGTAGGCGACCCAGCTTGGCCGGGCCCCATTGTTCGCAGCCCCGCTCCGAGAAGCAGCAACGAAGACGCGCGACGCCTTTCATCCCTACCGCGGCGACGCTGCCCAAGGCCGTGACCCGGGCAGCGGTCGTTCAGTGTGTGGCTAGGAGGCAATTTTGGAGACGCGTTCCTCATGTTTACTGTGAGCGCTTATCAGCTCCATATGACTGCCAGGCACTTCCTGTGCACGTGGGGGCATCAAGAAGAGTTGGGGAGCGGTGGCGCCTTAAGTGGCCCCTCGGGGACGGCTTTCGACAATCTGTGCGGTCCTCGCATGCTCTTTAAGCGAATAAACATGCCGCCCCGCGGGGGAGATTGGAGTGATCCGAGAAGGGAATTGTTAGTATTCGTGACAATGACCTTTCCCCGCTCCCCAATCTTTGATTGGGCGTGTTTTACTCTCCTCTGTCTCTTTTTCAATGTGTTTTCCTCTCTCATGTGTTTTATTGGATGTGTTTTCCTTTCCCCGGTCCTTTATTGGATGCGTGCTTGTGTTTTGACCTAATTAGTTGGTGTCCCCACTGAGGGCGGGGACTTAGGGATTAAAAGAAGTTGTTTTGGTGGGACCGGGGGTTGGTTTCGTTAGGTCACTCTGCGGATCAATCACTATGTACATAGTTGTTCTCCTTGTTCTACCTTCCGTTCTGTCTTAACTATTTTATTTGTGATTAAACAGTTTACTTCCTGAAGTTCCACGAGTAATGTGACTGAGCAAGTTTAGAACCTCAAGACGTCGGCATCCAACAACTTCTACCTTTCCCCTTCGGGCTGACATCAAAGAAGAGAAAGGGGTAGCAGGAACACAACTATCAGCATCCCTGTTTTCCACGAAGCTCTCTCTGTTTCTTTAACCTTTTTCTTTAATGATAACTGCTGATTTGCCCCCTACTGCTGTCCAGATATTGCTTACACTCTGCGGACGCAACCTGGTGGCCGAGCCTTGTCTCCTAGCCTTGTCTCCTAGCTCCTAGCATAAATATCGCCGTGATTTTTTCCTAAATCATTACAAATAACTACCCTCGACACTCGCTGGCAACTACAACAATTAAACATTTCTCCACTGTATCGTTCATTCGCACTATCGACTCTCAAGTGACTTTGCTCGCACAAATGTGTTTAGAGTTTCTTTCCGTGTACAACTGAACATTGTAATACATGTCCGGTCCAGTGCACTCCCTCCCAATAGACATTTTTATGCAGGCGATAACTGATCTCCTTATTTACTGTACCCGTGCTCCCGATTTGTGTAGGGTAACCTGCGTTTCAATTGTGAAGTTCCAATTTTTCCTACCATGTCTTTTGTTTTGAATGCATATGTCCACTCCTGTGATAGCCCCTGTAGGGGCTACGGTAAGTACAAACAAAATAAAATAATAAAAAATAAAAATATTCTTTCACAGATCCGGGAGATTTTAAAAATACTTTGTGTATACATTTATTTCCATAGTATTATTCGAAATTTATTACGGTTTCAGTTACTATTGCCGCGAGTATTTGTAGTTTTTTTATTCCTAAAAGCTGCCAGTACGCCGCCTTATCGCTTTCGTGGTGAAGCAAGACGCGACCAGATTTATCTCGATTGATCGCAGCCAGGCAGAGCTGATTCTACGTCGTTCCGGAATGTTCTAGTAACTTTGCACGCCGTGTCTTGAAAGTTCGCGGTCAGCTTTAAATTGAGCACGGCCGAGAGCAGCGGGCACTCGGTTCGACGACCGCCGAGCACGCTTGTTGCTTTCGCCGCCGCTGAGTAATTCGGATCCAAGCACCTTGACGCCGATTGCTTGTCACGAGTGACTGTAGATGCACCGCCACCCGCCGGAAGAGGGTGAGGACGGCTTCCTGGGACCCACCAGCCATAGCTCTCTTGCACAGCAGCAACGCTCGCACCCTGACCTAGAACACCTCATCCAGTATTTGGAAGGCAAGGTTTCTTCCCCGCCGCCTCGATCAAGCGAGGGATGTCTTCCTTCTGTGCACAGGATGATGTCGTCGGGAAGGACTTAGCAACGAACAAAACAGCCTTCCTCCTTGCTGTACCCTCAAGTCTGCGCAAAGAAGCTCTACAGGCTTCACATGACTCGACACCTGGACACCTGAGCGTTTCTCGCATCTTCCGCCGCATTCAAGAAAAGTATTAATGGTCTCGACTGTCTGCCGATGTCGCACGTTATGTGAAAACCTGCCGAGATCGCCAGCAACTAAAGACCGGTCCCACCCGACCAGCAGAATTTCTGCACCCAATTAAACCCTACTTGATATCTTCCAGCAGATTGGCATGAACCTGCTTGGCTTTTTACCGAAGGCGATTTCGGGAAATAAATAGATCATGGCGCCAGACTGCATCACTTGCTACACAGCAACAAAAGCCCTTCAGAACGGAACAGCGGCTGAAGTCGTTTTTCATGGAGTGTATTCTTCTGTGACACAGCGCCCTTGATGTGCTGATCACGGACAGAGGAACATGCCATACATGCATGCCATCCGCAGACCAACAGACTGACGGAACACCTGAACAAAGCCAACTCTGTTATGCTCGTCATGTAAATCGATACCGAACACAGGACCTAAGGCCGTCATCCTGCCTTACATCGTCTTCATCTACAACACCGCAGTGCAGGAGTCCACACAGAACGCCTTTTAGGCTACTCCATGGTAGGAAGACCACGACTACGCTAGACGCCATGCTTCCCAACGTTACTAAAGAAGATAACGCCGACGTCGCCGCCTTTCTTCAACGCGCAGAAGCAGCCCGTAAGCTTGCCCGATTACGGATCGAATATCAACAGCGAGCCGAAACCGGACACTACAACCCACAAAACGCAAAGCGGAATGCAACCCAAAAGACTGAGTCTGAGTTTGGATGCTGTTATGAACGGGATGCGCACCAGCCGAAGAAGATTAAGGCGAAGATTCCATCGACCGGGATGATCACGGTAGCGGCAGCTTCGGCAGCGTCAGGTAGCTGACGACCGCAAAAAAAAGGATGCCTCCCTGGGAAGCAGCCTGTGGAATTCTTCCCACGCTCCACTCGAATGCGAATTACCCTTCTTTGTCTGGTTCCTGACAAGACGCGACCGGCAATAGACACTCGACGGGGGAAGAGGGGAACGGTGACTTCCAGTAATTAAGCCTGACTGACATGAGCTGTCCCGACCGGAGAGAGCCCGCCGAGGTTGTGGCCGCGGCGCCGCACCAGAGTTTGGATGAACACGTGCAGCTTGTGACAAAATAGCAGCGGACCTCCAAATACCCGCCCATTTCCACGGCGTCTCCGCGTGCTATGCGCTGTGTCACTCTTCCGATCTGTATACCTCGTGTTGAGTTGGCGACCGCCTGGTATTTAACGAGCGGCCTGAGTGGGAACGAACGCTCTGGGCCCTGACGACAATGCTCACCCAGTCGCTCGGCACTATGAACTTTTAATTATTCACTGCTTGCTCCTTTGTACAATATCTAAGTTTCCCAAAATTCAATTAAGCCCGCTTATTCCTATTTCCGTTCCCAAATGTCAATCTTACATACTTCCAAATCCCTTCTCCTGCCCAACCACGCTAACGTGCACGACAACAATTGGTCATAACAACGAGTCATAACGAGCCATAACAACTGGTGGCAACGGTGGGATGCTGCAACCATCTGCCCTATAACAACTGGTGAAAGCGGTGGGATCTGAACCCTTGGCGTCCCAAAAACTGGTGGCAACGGTGGGATCCGAAACCTCCGTGTCCCAACAACTGGTTGCCAGCGGCTGGATCCGAACCCTTGGCGCCCCAACAACTGTGGATCAACGATGGGGATCTGAAGCCACAAGCGACAACATCTGGATGGAAGTTATGGGACCGATGGCGTCAGCCATATCTCGACTGGGTCAGAGCCCGGTGTTTGCCACTCATTTCGCCAGACCACACTAGCACAGGCGGATGTTAGGTATGGGAACTTGGTTACTTGGGAAATGAAATTTAGGCAATTTTGTGTTTTGATCACTTCCAGCTGGAACTTGTAAATTAGTGGGGATTAGCGACCCAAGGTTTGATCCGCGATGGATAGGTTCATGATAGAGGACCTCCTTGAAATTCTGGAAGAACTGGGCATTTCAGTAGGCCCCACAAAAACAAGAGAAGCGAATTGGAGGTTATGCGGGCAAAAGTGGTGACAGTCGAGGAGGCAGACGAGACTTGGAAATTGATTCTGGAGAAAAGGAAAGAAGAAAAAAGGCGGGAACTTCGCGAGCAACGAGAGAGAGAAACGTAGGTAAAGTGCCGCGAGAAGCTGAGCTAGAGAAACTAGAGAGAGCGAGAAAGAGAGAATAGAATTCAGTTGCAGAATTGGGAAAGATAGAGGGCCCATATGAGAAATTATCGAAGAGGGGAAAATTTTGAGAAATTTTCTCTAAAAAATTCGAGCGGATTTGCGCTAAAGAGGAGCTGGACCAAGGCTACTGGTAAATGATGCTGGTGGCCATCCTCGCCGTTGATGTCGGCTGTGTACTAGTGCTCCTCTGGGCGAGGAGGTCGACAACTATGGGACTGCGAAAAGGACACTTTACGGGTATTTCGGCATTCGTGCAGAGGCGGAATCTAACTGTCCGAAGTGATGGAAGCGGGAAGCGCTCCCATCAGTGTGCCAGCGACCAGCCCGCTTGGTCAGCTAGGCACACAACCGTTGCTCAGGGGAGTAACGGCTTGAGCCCAGAAAGGAACGCCAGTTCGGCAGCTGCAGGGGCAGCATCTGTCGATTCAGAGGCCCATGTTTTCTCTCAGGAAGAGAATAAAGAGTTCGCAGGCCAGAGCAGTGAGGGAATCGAGGGAGGCACCCCTTCGATGCGGCAGGCCAGCATTAGTAGCCAAGTGTTCGAGACGCTTTACTCTAAAGAGAGTGACCGCAAGTCACCTGAGTGTGCGCTGAAATCCTAGGCCAGAAAGTAACGTAAACCAAAGAGTGTTGTTCAGGTAGAGTTGCGGGCCAGAGAGTTAGGATTATAGGGTCTATAGTGGGCCTCAGGAGAGCAAGTTGCTAGGCTCAGTGGAAAGTAAACGCAGTCGAAACAATTTGGGTCCACGACGTGCAGTGACTCATTGAAAGCTTGAGCCGATTGTTCGAATGAAAGTGGGATATGTGGCTTGGTGCTGAGTCAAAGAGCCGAGGTGAAGGGTGAGGGCAGTGCGAAAAATTAATACGCGCAAGACACAACAGCTAGGGCAGTCTCAGCAAAGCCGCCGCGTGCAAAGAGAGCGAAGACAAGGGGCAGTCCGCAGAGAACGGACAAATAAATGGCCTAAAACATTGTGAGGGTGAAGGCCGGTCAAGAATGTAAATGTCCGAGACAGCCACCGCGGCACTCCAGATGCGATAGGCACCATAGGAAGGCCAGACTGAGTAGACGGGTTCAAACAAAGCGAAAGCCACCTGCTCCATTGTGGCGACATTGCAGTTTTTGCAGGTGGAGTGAAACTCCCAGTGGGCCACAGAGAAACACGCACTGCTGCCGCATACAAGAATTCAGGAGAACGCGGCCCTTCAAAAATAAGGAAACCAGTAGTATTCAGGAACCGAGAGCGGACTACACGCAGGAATTTATTTTATACTCGTTCGTCCTCCCCTCGCATTCAACTTTTCAAATGCTGCTCAAGGGTTGAAGACGAGTGGCCGGGGTGTGGAACGAATCATTTTCGCATGGCGTCTGGAACTCGCTGTTGTCAGCGCGAACTTAAACCCTTCGGTTTTTGTCGTGTCGCGGCTGCTAAAGCAACTCTCGGTCCGCGACCGCGCAGGGCGTGGCTGAAAACCTAGGTAGTACCCTCCTTGAGTCACAATATGGTTTTCAAAGGGATTTCACTAAATAATTTGTCTTGTATTCATACTCCTGCACAATGTTTGAGGTTTGAGGTTTGTTTGAGCTGAGTGTTGCGCGTCCTGTGTAAAGGAACGAGCTTAAGTGCCTCTGCAAGTAATGTTACGTGCAGTATTTAAGTTAGCAGTTTCAAGCTGTGTTAAGTGTGTATTAAGTGTTGCGGTGCAAGTTATGCACATTTACTGCAAGTATCGTAGCATAAGTTTGCACATGTACGGCAGGTGTTGTAACGTAGGTTTTGCACATTTAAGGCACGTGTCGCAAGATTGGCTGTCCTGAAGGACAGAAATGAAGTCCGCATTGCTCTGGGTACAAATTAAGAATAGACTGGGACAAAATTGACCTCAGTCTGACCTCTCTTTGTATTCGACCCTGCTCGGGTGTCGTCCGAAATGGCTTCCGCCTTGCCGACCAATTCTATACCAATTATTATTTTCCGTCTGTCTTTAAGTGTTACGCATGATGACAACGCTTTTTAGAGGTCCAAACACCTGAACCTAGCATGCGGTTCGCACTTCCTGTTCGTGCCGGGAAATTTGACTTAACTTCAGACGGATTTTAGAGGGCTCTCTGCGGTGTAATCAGCTTGGATTTCGGAATGGTGTGGCGGGGCGATTGGGCTACAGACGGTATTTGCTTTTGTTGTGTGTGGCTTGGGGTTTGTAGTTGCGTTTGCCTCGCCTCGCGGAGAAATTCCCAGAGCTGGACACCCCAATGAGGAGGGACTTGAGACACCAGGATGAGAAGAGGCCTGGAGGACTGCGGAACGAGAGCCCATTCTCGCACGTCCAGTCAGCCGAGCTGCGTAGGAGCAGCTCATCTTCCGGACGTATTGTCTGGCGGCAGGGGTGCTGTTAGGAACGGGATGCACACCAGTCGAAGAGGATTAAGGAGAAATTTTCATAGACCGGGATGACCACGACAGCGGCAGTTTCGGCAGCGTCAGGTGGCTGACGACCGCACAAAAAAAGGATGCCTCCCTGGGAAGCAGCCTGTGGAATTCTTCCCACGTTCGGCTCGGTGCGAATGCCCTTTCTTTGTCTGGTTTCTGGTAAGACGCGACCGACAATGGACACTCGAAGGGGGAAGAGGGGAACGGTGACTTCCAGTAATTAACCGTGACTGACAAGAGCTGTCCCGACCGTAGAGGTTGTGGCCGCGGCGCCACACCTGGGTATGGATGGACAAGTGCAGCTTTGGGCGGAGTAGCAGCGGACCTCCGAATACTCGCCCATTCCCAAGGTGCCCCCGCGTGCTATGTGCTGTGTCACTGTTCCGATCTGTGCCACGTGTTGAACTGGTGACCACCTGGTGGAGGGACGGAGCCTTAGGGTATCTAACGAGCCTCCTGAGTCGAAACGAACGCTCTGGGCCCTGCCGACAAGGCTCATCTAGTCGCTCGATGCTATGAACTTTTAATTTGTTACTATTTGTTCTTTTATAAATTTTGCAAATATATTTCTTTAAAGGGCCAGTAAACCCGCTTGTTTTTCGTTTTCCAAACCTTCAAGTTCCATATTTTCTCAGCCAGAAGGCTCGGAAACTCTATCCGAAGGAGCTTGGCTTCGAGTGAACCCTTGTACCACAACAACGGCCCTTTGCCGCCGCGGATTGAGTGAAAAGCTTCTGCGCTGCTAATTCGGGCCCGACAAAGTTCTTCCTCAGCTGGAGTATGAAGTCGTCTCTGAAGAAATTACTGTATCCCAGCGAATAGAGGTTGTTCACGTAGTCCGTCTAGAACCCTATTATGCGCGCTAAAGGATGCTCTGTTTCGTGACTTTGTGTTTGTTTTAGAACAATCCGCTTCATTTGTTTTTTAGCCGCCTTGTTTGTTTTAATGTATTGGGTTGATGCTTCTTTGAGAGGGGAGTAATGACACGAATTTTTGTAGTTTGTTCATTCTTCAAAGCTGCTGGCAAGGGGCTTTATCGGATTGTGATGCATAAGGCGGAGCTAATTCTACGTCGTTCCCGAATGTTGAAGGAACGTTGCACTCGGTATCTCGAAAGTTCGCTATCAGCCTTAAACTTAGCACCACCGGGAGTGGCAGGCATTCTGTTCGTCGACCGCCCGGCACTGCCAGCACGTTTGTTGCTGATCCCCCGCTGAGCCATTTAGCCCATTCTGGGCGCGGGTCATCCCAATCAACAATTTTATTTTCAAACAACTTTTGGCTGTCTTCCTCACTGTTTCGACTACCGTCAACACTACGCAACACTATAAACGTCGCTTTCGACTTTACCACTCTTTCTGCTCGACCTGGTTACCTCTCTTTCGCATATTCATGTTTCGATGATTTTATTTGTATATTTTCATGTTTAATATTATTTTAGCTCGTGTTATATCAACGTTGTGTTTCGTTTGTGCATTTGCCTTGTACCACGTTCTTTCTACCGGTATTCACGTTTACTATTTCTGTATATTCCTTTTCCTTTGATATCCCTTCACCTAATAGTCTTCGGTGCCTGTGTGGTACAAATAACTAATAAATATGTTAATTAAAAGTTGCTCAATATTGCTAATTACACTGATTATGCACTGCTGCACTGCTAGTGAAAAGCTTCGGACTTTAAGCTGCTTTTAATATTTCTCACTCCAGCTACTAATTCTGTCCATCATTTCACTTCCTCTAAACAATGTATCACATGCATACACAATATCTAAAATGAATTGGCCGCTGGGTACTATCTACAATGTTTTTCTTTATCCTTTTTATGGTTCTTTCATATAAACCACAAACAAACCTGAGTTGCAATTCTCGCACACAGTAGCGAATGGAGTATGTGCTTCTGTGCTAAATCCAGTGCAAACTAGCAGTTACCTGTGAGCTAATCTATTTTCATTCAACTCAATGAATTGTGGAGAGCCTTTTCGTTGCCTTCCGATGTCACTCTCTTGAGCACTAGCTAATGAGCTGCGTTGTGCAAATGCTTCTCTTGCTAGATACGGGTGGCAGCCATTTTGAGGAAAACTGCAACTCCTGGGATTCCCTCTAGGAAGAAATTTTTTTTTAGCTTTCTTCACCATGAAATCAGGTACACCTACAGGAAAACGAACACATGAATAAAAGTTCTCTGCCGTATTCGTAGCCAGGAGTGCGAGGTTAATTGTATTTCACTTCATAGCGTCATACGGCAGTACTATACAACGCCTGTTAAAACACGAATGTCAGAAATGGTTCAGTAGTTTATTATCAACCCAAAACTTAATCTTGTCATTAATGGTGCTCACTAACGTGGCAATTTGGGCTTATTAGTATAGCATAATAGGATTGAACAGCATGTCATTCAATAGTGGTCTTTATGGTAGTGGAATGAAGTACTGCATACAACCGCATGCTCGGCAGTTTCATATTTGTAACGTCAACTGTACAATTAATGAACCAAAAAGTGGCTTTATTTTTGAAAATCAGATTAGTATGCATAGCAGAAAGTACCGTGAAACGAACATAGCGGGAGCACAATCTCTGTTCACTTCAAAGACTGTGCCTGTTAAGACAATCACGTCAAATAATGAACAGAATTCCAGCCACCACCTCAAACAAAGCCAAAAATCAGTCACATGGTTTCGCCGAGGCAGGAAAGAGCTCAGCAGAGGCGGTCACGTGACAATTTTTGAAGTCGTCTCCCCCCTGCGCCCCCTCTACTTGCCCACCGTGTCAGCTCACTTGCGCATGTGCAGTAGACATTGGAGCAGACGACGCCATTGCGCCGAGCGTTACTGTTTGCTGAGCCGGCAGCTAATTACTCCTAATAGTCCTTGCGAAAGTGCTAGACTTCCGGCACACTTGCTGGAACTCGGATAACGAGGACTTCGCCTGAGTTTTCTTTCCTCCATGCATGGTTCACTGCGCGATGTCTACCTGCCGTATTTAGGTTATTTTAGAACTCTGACACATGCCTGGAATTACTATCAAACGCATCTACGCACAGATCATGCCGTACGCATTAAGACTAATACATTTTTAACATTGACTGAAGAGCAGGCAACGTGGATTGCATTTCCTGCCGTGGAAATAACCACCAACAATGTCGAGAAGAAACGAACAGGGCAGCGCCTCGACCCTTCCCTTTCTTCTCGCCTTTGTGCTGGCCCGTTTATTTAGCCGGTCGCAAAATGCGCGCATTCCTGCGCCACAATATAGGTCTCACCTGGGAACGAAGACTCGGCGCCATGCAGTAACCGCTTTCTTCTAGTGCTTTGCGGTTCCTCTAAGAAAAAAATTGGCAATGGCTTAGTTCGGTTATGCCAGGATATACGTAGCGAGAGGCACGTTTCGCTGGCTGAGCTTGCTTTTCGGATACTCGAATGGTGTGATCAGTCACACGACGGGCCTTCGCATCCTCTTCTCTTGGTTCCCGTTGACTGACTCCTTCCATAGGCTCCATCTCGGCGGCTGTGAGCCGTCTATTACGCTCGGCAGTTTGGCATCTCCTTTTTGGCAAGGCATTCCTCTCTCTGCTAAGACGTCTCCGCTGCTCTCTTCGCCTTCTTACGCTCATTCTCTCTTTGTTGAATAGCCAAGTGCCAGGCAACAACTTGAGGATCGGAAGAGTTAATCTCATCTTCTCTATACCGCCGTTCAGCAGCGGCGGACTCTACATGCAGGTCAAACGTTGTGATACAGACGCCCTTTTTATCACCACGCAGTGCTGCGCATGCGAAGCGCGGTTTAGGTAATAGAGCAGCGTGCGGCGAGGCGGCGACGAAGAACGTGGCGCAGTTGTCGTGTCTGTCTGGTTACCATAAGGTAGGTATCGGCGAATGCGTGTACAATTGCTTATCCGCGTGACGTTACGCTCGGCTTCGACGGTGGAGCGGCCGCAGCGTCAGCGAAGTGCACGCCGCACCTTGATCCTCTCCGGTTGCCATGGTAACGGCGCATGCGCAAAAAGGGCCTCTCCCATGTACCCCGAAATGCTCGACTGGTAGCCCAGTGTAGCTGTCAATACAAAAAGCTGCAGCCGCTGTTATGGTTGAAGTCAAACGTATTGTCAAGACGAAAGGCCTGCATGCTTCTCGCCGTCGTCACTTATTCACGAAGTACGTGAACGGCAGGATGCTTACAAGTGAGTAGTGTACAGTGTATCGTACGTGCGCTCTGCTTCGTTTTCGATCACGGCCATCCGACGCGCCCAATCTGTACATATTTTACTTTGTGAATAGAATGCTTGTGCATAGTACCTCACTCCCCCCTATCCTTTCTGGCTGGCCCCTCACCTCTTTCTTTTCATTTCTCCAGTCCGCCTGCTGTAATTGTAATTATTGATAGAGACAGCCAGTTGTGTGTCATTCTTTCCCTAAACATCGAACCACTGTAGAACGTTGCCAACACCAAGACCTATGAACGCAGTAAACGCCGGCAGCGTCTTGCTCCAGTGCCCCGTTTGTTTCAAGACGTTGTCTCTACTCTCCCGATTCCTCTTCGATGCCGCACTCATTCCCCCGGCGCTCTTCACCATATATCACTTTCGAGACATCCGCTATGCAGACGACATCACTCTTCGGTTCATTCACGGCAGTGATGGCGCCGTAGAGGAAACCTTGCAAAACCGCCGCTGCATCACACATGAACACGCGCAAAGCATATATCTCTCAAGCTACCCGGTACGGCCCCATCACCATTACTCTGCATTGACACCCTGTGCCGAAGGTTGACATGCTCCGGATTATGCGCCTTCACATCCCGAAGAATGGCCGCAGCAGTTTAACGATCAGAAATGTCAACCGGGCAATGGAAGAGCTCTCGCATCCCACTCGAAAAATTCCGGCAAACAAAATGGCATAAACAAGTAAGATTTGTGCCGCTTCAGTTCCATTCATACTCAGTCGTTCATCGACGCAATCCCATACCTCCTATTCCTTATGAAAAAACCTGGCGCTATCAAACGACGACACAGAGGGGACACAGCGCTGTGTCCCCTCTGTGCCGTCGTTTGATAGCGCCATGTTTTTTCATAATGAACGTGTACCAACTAGCTCAACTTTCTGCCCTGTTGCAACTAACCTCCTACTCCGACAGGAAGAAATTGCCATCATAGATGCTATGCTCCACAAAGATCATAAGGTTGCCCTAAACATAACCCCTAGCAACCAAAACCATCAAACCTCTCCATCTTGGGCCTGTACAACGCTACAAACGAAGTCATTGAGGCCCACAGACAAGCACAATACACTCGTCTAGATTAATCATTCACAGGGCGTTATATACTGGTTCACCTTTCAAATTCGCATACGAGCCATCGCCTGAACGACATAATACACAAGATCGCCGATCCTAGTGCATCGACACAGAAGCTGCGCGCCGCGCTCGTGAAGTGGAAAGAGCGAGCCAGCAGGCACCACTTTCTCATCTATGCTATTCCGGAGAGTTCAGTCACGGAAGGGGGCATCCGTGAGAAGTGCGCGAAGTGGAATTCCGCCATGAAGAACACATGTACGGAGTTGGGGCAAAGGGTGGAATTTGTCGCCACGAACTGGGCAGTATTACCAAATGAGCAGAGCAAGGCCTACGACGAGAATACTGCCGAAGTGCTTGGGCAACGGTTTGGTCGAAGGCTATGTTTTTTTAGGGTTGGCAGCACTAGGATCGTCCCGCAGCAGACTTGGACAGGGCCCACCCAAGCTCTCAACCGATCCGCTCATGGTATCACTGAGGCGGTTGCTGGTTGCTGCTCCAGACGCTGGACGGGGCGTATCGTGCAAATTTGCAGCGAAAACAGTCATCACAGCGGGAGATGAGGAAAAGAAGTAGGAGGAAGAAGTGTGTGAGCGTCGCTTTCCTTAACCTACAAGGAGGCAGGGCCAGCGCAAGTAGGAAGAGCTCTTACAGACAATACGAGCAGAATGGTTAGAGTTGTGCGGCGTGGTGGAGACCCATCTGCGTGAAGAGGAGGAACCGCCAGGGCATCCCCAACTGTGCTGGGAGGGCTGCAACAGGAAGGCAGGAGAGATGAAAGGGGGTATAGTCGGTGTCTTCCTACACCCAGACTGTGGGTGGACGAGGGCAAACCCCGAGTGCCAGGAACACCTGTGGATTACTGGGATACTGTCTGGAAAGAGGACAGCGGTGGAAATTGTGTATATGTGGACTGGAAATTTGAGCAAAGAAAAGAATGAAGACCTACGGCAATGTCTGAGACATGACATTAGGAGTTTTCAACAGGACCACCAGGTGCTGATAATATGAGACTTTAATGGCCACCTGGATCAGCTGGACGGTACCACGGATGCGAACGGTCAAGAGCTGCTCAGTGCCGTCGAAGAATTTGACCTGATTATAGGCAACCTTCAGTCAAAATGTGAGGGCCAGACCACCTGGGCGTTTAGGAACCGAAGTCTTCGATAGACTTCACTTTGCTGTCACCTGGTCTATACGGATGCCTAACGGGAATGACTATCGACGAGGATGGGACTTTTAGCTGTGGCAGCGAGCACAAGATTCCAGCTGCAATTTGGTGGAAACACCCGGACACTAAGGCCCGTTGAGGATAGACGCCTTTTCCTGTCAGACTGAGACGTCGAACAGCTAGCAGAGGACTTGGAAGCTGCACCAGCGGAAGATTACAAAGGTTTGGTGGAACGGGTGCAGACGATGCTTCGCAACAAGCGGCGTAGGAATAACAAACGTGGCAGGCACACTCCCAAGCGTTGATGGGACGGTGAAGTTCAGAGGGCAAGCATAGAAAGGAAAGAGGCATGCCGGAGACATCGACTGGCACTGAGTACAAACCAGCCCGGAGTATAAGGAAAAGAACGGGAAAACGGCTAGCCTAATAGAGCAGAAGATCCGCGCATCGGACAGGAAGTTTCTGGAGGAATTAAGAAAAAGTGGGCGGAACGCACCTCGTACGTTCTGGCGACATGTGAGAAAGTTGTACGGCCGCAAAACACCAAAACAGCAGTTAAGTGACCCCCAATCACTTCAACTGCTCTCACCCGAGGGCAGCATGGAGGTGGTGGCAGCACAGGTCAGAGAAAAGTTCAGCAGCAGCAGTGGAATACCGAAAGAGCGGCCCGATCCGGAAATTGGACCGAAGCCAGACGTAAAAGATTGGTTGGGACAAGTCGGGGATCAGGAGCCGAAAAATGTTATCGGGCGACTTTCGACTGATTCCGCACCTGGCGCAGATGATGTCCCAGCGTCACCCCTCAAGAAATTAGGCCTAGTACAGCGACAGGCATTGAAAGAGACCCGGAGTACCATTCTGCAGTCAGGGGAAATTCCTGCTGGCTGGAAGCTTGGAAGAATGCTGTTCCTATACAAAGGTTCCTGCGACCACAGCAGCTATGCGGATTATAGACATAACTGGGAATCCGGTTCCGTACCGGCTGTTCGCTCAAGTCCTGCGCAGACGGATACAAGCTTGGGCGGAGCGGGAAAAGGTGCTGGGCGAGTTGCAGCAGGAGTTTTGCCGGAGACGGCGGTTGGAGGACACCCTGTTCATCCTGACCCAGTGCATAGAGCTCGCGACAGGTTAGGGAAGAGAGTTGTGGGAGGCCTTCCTGGATGTGCAGAAGGCCTATGACTGCGTAGACCATGAAGTCCTCTAGAATCGGCTACGTCTCAAGGGACTGCCCCAGGAGGTAGTCGCCCGGTTTCGCGCGCTCTACACGGACACGAAAGTAGTTGTCGAGTGGCAGGGCCTGCGGTCTCGTCCGATCGAGGTGCAGCGGGGTCTCCGCCAAGGATGCCCACTCTCCCTACTGCTGTTCATGCTACTGCTCAGCGACCTGGAATGCGAACTGGAACGGTGCGGCGTAGGGTTCGACCTAACATACATGGATGTTGGGAGGGTGGTGCGACAGGTCCTCCCATTCCTGTTGTACGCTGACGACATTGTGCTTGTGGCGGGCTCGGAGCTAGACCTCCAGAAGCTGCTGGAGGTTTGCACCGCACATGCGGAGCAGTTGGGTCTGCAATTCAGCGCACAGAAGAGCGCAGTGTTGTGCTGGTCCCGTGCCGGACGACGGGTGTGGAGCCGAAACTGTTGCTACAAGGACGTGAACTACCGTGGGGGCATAATTATAGGTACCTCGGAATAGAGCTCACGACACACCGGGTTTACCTGGAAGTATATGAGAGTGAACTCCGTGCGAAGGCGCTACGAAACCAATGTCTCCTGAGAGCCAAGGCGCGATGGGGGTTCAACAGGTTGGTAGTACTGCGCACTATTTGGAAGGCGGTGATGGTGCCGGGACTGACCTATGCGAACGCGGTGCTGTGTGTATCGTCGGGGACCCGTGAATTTCTGGAGCGGCGACAAAGAGAGGTGGGACGGCGGGCCCTGGGTGCCCACCGTACGTCCTCGAACGAGGCTGTGCAGGGAGACATGGGGTGGTCCTCCTTCGAGGCACGGGATGCAACGGCGAAGCTGACTTTTGAGAAGCGCTCGTGGACTCTTGGGGAGGAACCCTGAGCCCATAAAGTACAGCGTTATCTACTATACTCTGGTATATGGACGCGCTGGGAGGAGAGAGTGCGAGCGTTGGGTAGCAAATACGGCGTGTCACTGCCTACGTTCACGGACAGCGAAGGCACCGGCTGGAGGAAAGGGCAGGTGCGGAAGCGTGTGTTGGAGACGGAGACAAGAGCTTTGTAGGACCAGCGCGAAGGCCACGTCAGCTCTCGGTCTTTACACCGTGCTCAAGTGAGAGATTGTGCAGGAGCGCTTCTACGACAACTCCCTTGGCAGTGCACTACTCTTCGAGGCTCGAGCGGGGTTGCTGTGCACGAAGAAGTGGCAAGCCCGGATTGCCGGCCAGGTCAGTGCGAACATCGAGTTCACAATTTGTGGGCAGTATGAGGATTCGATCGAACATGATGTTCTGCTATGTAGATCAATCCACCCCTCCCAACCGAATGGATGTACCCTTCTGCAGGTGCTAGGTTTCGACTCAGGTCAGCCAACAAAGGGCAGAGCGACCGACAGCGAGGGGAATGAGCAAGAAGCCTTTTCCAAGGCCAGGGCGGTCAAACCAACTAAAAGCCGCCTTGAAAATTGGAATAGGCTCAAGTGATGCATGGTGATGACGACACGGCGGTACAGACTCCGTCGTAGTGTCCCAAAAATGTTGGCTAGGACTTCAGTGTAGGTCCGTCCGTTATAAAGGGATAAGCCCCAAGATCCAATCCAATCCAGCCCCGGCGCCATAGGCACACAGTTTCTAGGCACACCTATAACTCTGCCCGCCGCATAGCCCGTGCGAAAACTTTTACAAATACTGCGATGCTGAAGCCGACATTGCATGGGCGGACACAGCGAACACGGCCAAACACGAGGCAGTTGCGGTCGTTGACCGCGCGCTCCAACCGATTGCCGCCGTCCATCTTCTTGCCACATCCACGCCAGAATTCTTGGAAGAGGTGGCAGTCGCATTTGCCCTTGCACAGACTAATGGCTGGTAGGTCCTTAATGACTCAAGGACTGTACTCTTAAATTCTGCGTGAGGGCGAGTCCAAGAGGCGGCATTCCGCATTCTTAGCTCCCCCCCCCCCCCCCCGTAAACCTCCCCGCCATTTGGTGCTGATCGGGAGGGTGCCTGCGCATTGTGGAAACCCGGCAACAAAGCAGTCAATCACGCCCGAGGCCTTATCAGCCGGGTGGCGCCGTATTCAGAGTCTGGCTCTTCCAGGAACCGTCGCCCGAGCTGACCCCGGCTTATAGCGCCGAATGCCACCTACACCTCCAACCACATCGGTACCTTGACAATTATCGCCAAATGCAATGGCATCGCCTTCAGACCGGCACTGTTACCTACCCCTATTTCCTTTCCCGCATTCACAAGGAATCATACATCCATAAGCGAAAACTGGATGGCAGTGATGAAGGCAAACACATACAATGCACAGTGCGAGTCTTGGAGTACTGGCCCCAAGTTCCGACAAAATAACGCTATGCCACGCAACCTGTGCAATTATTCCCTTCAAGCATTTACCCAATACATGAATGATTAACTGTGGAGCCATGGCAACATGCCCCCTTTAAAGGAAACACGCACAACTGATACTCATCCCTAAACCCAACAAACCACCCTCCCTCTCTGCTCTCAGGTCCATATCGCTCACCTCCTGTTTCAGCAAGCTATACGAGCGAATCATCGAAACGCGCCAGAAAAACAATGCTGAAGATCATAATCTCTTCTTTTTTATTCTCGGCTTTTGACCAAGTCTTTCTATGCAAGACACCTTTCTTATTCTCAAACACGAAGTCCTCACGGGGACACCTCCTGGCGGAAAACGCCTTTTTCCAACGCTTGACATTATGGGCCCCTTTGACAACACTTCCCACTCTGCAATCCTAGAACGTCTAAATCAGATACACTGCGGATCTCGCATGTTCCAATATATCTGCCCCTTTCTTACTGCCCGCGTAGAGACAATAGACATCGGATACTGGATCGTCTCCCTTCCAAACACCTGACAAGGGCACTTCACTAGGTGCTGTCCTATCACCACTACTACTCAATATAGGCATGGCCCCTCTCCCCCACAAGCTGTGTACACTCTCCGAAATCGTATATACCATCTATGCGGATGACATCACCCTCTGGCCAACCCGAGTATCCCTCACCGCCAAAGAGCAAGCCTACAAACAGCCACATCTGTGGTCGAACGTTTTGTTGAGTAAGCGATAAGCGATGTGCACTGGACAAATCATTCCCCCGGCCCAATTATTCTACAAATTCACTGCCACCCAACAGAAGAAAAATCGCTCATCCGAGTGCTTGGCCGCTGGATCTAGCAAAACGGCAAAGCCCACTTACACCATAGCCATTCTAACCATGTCTGTGCTCAATATGGCACGTATGGTAAGGCGTCTCGGCGGAAATCGCAACGACATGCGCGAGGACGAAACCATCCGCCTCGTCACTGCCCTGGCCATAAGTCGAATCCAGTATGGTCTCCCAAACCACAATAATGATCGCACCGCCCAGAGTAGGATCGATATCCTTATCCGTACTCTCTTTAAAACTGCTGTGGGCCTCCCCATGTGCACATTCACAAGACTGCTTGCACTCGAGATTCACAACACGGCTGCCGAAATCCAGGAGACTGTTCTGAACTCCCAACAGACTCATGTCTTCAGCATCTTTTCAAGGATAGGCGACCCACAAGCCACCAGGACCTTGGTTCTGACCGGAGTTCTTCTAAATGCTTTCCGCTCATGCCTTTACATGGACCTTATCCCTCGCCGCATGGACCACGAGTCACAGACCCCGTGCCATCAGGCCCGTCTTCGCAGCCAGTGTAGGAAATATGGCCAATACACCTCGCCTATGCATATGGATATAGCTTCCTATGCACAACCCCACAGATATGCTTGCGCTGCTGTCACTCATGCTAACACCGCTTCTCTTGGAGTGTCATCCACGGCAACGGTTCCGGCGGTTGAAGAATCCATTGCAATAGCCATCACCATCAAAATGAGTGATGCCCAACACCACGGCACCCATATTTTTACAGACTCCCAAGCCACCTGTAGAGGCTGTATGAGTGGAAGTGTGCTGCGCACGAATCTCCGCGTTCTGGGCGGAGATTCGTGATCATGTCATCACCTGCGTTCCAGATAATGAAGGTCCTGATGGCATTATTAGGGCAGATGCCATAGCCCGAGAAAATAGCAACCGAACGGCGCACACTAGCTGCACTCACTGCTTCCTCTCAACCTATTTTTCAACACGCCTAGAGACCCTCCGCCTAAATAGGCATCTCGACCCCCGCCAAATCAGAAACTTTTCCCGAAGGACGCCTACCACCTAAGAAGCATCCAAACACTTTCCTCAATCTCTACCACCAACACTGCATTCAACCAACATCACCACAGATGCATGTCCTTGTTGTGGCGAAATTCCCACATTCACAAACATTTCGTGGACATGCTCAGATAAGCCGGACCACTTAAAGGCGCACAACGCGGCGACGTAGTAGAGGGAGGTGACGCTGGCCAGCGGCACCATGGAAGAACAGGAGACGCTCGTCGCCATCGCCAAAGCGTAGGCGGTAGCTACTGGAGTCTCGGATTGAGGACCCCACCCACAATATGCTCTGGTCTCCTTTTTACAAATGAATGTTTAGTGTCTCTCTCTCTCATACACCCTGAGCTCCTGTGTATTTGGAAGGAATGCCAGATCCCACTGCGCTCGAGGCTGCTCACTTCACGGAACTCAACTCATGAATGTATAGTGGAGTAGAATTTTCTTGGGACCCAGGGACCTATGTGTCCCAATTTCCTTGGCCATTAAAATTATTCATCTCTCTCTCTCTCTGTCACCACCGCCACATAGCTCAAAGCTCCACTAAAGTGTCCACTCACCTGGGGAGCAAGTTATGCACGTTTCGTGACTTTTGAGCAGAAATATATGAGTGAACGGGAGAAAATGCAATAATGAGATCTTTATTTTGCAAGTAAGCGTCGATCTCGTTTATTGGGGAGTTGGGTCGTTGAAGAAGGAAAAGCATGATGGAATTTGATGAAAACGGCTGCATATAATGCACAGTGAGAGTGTGTAATTGTTTTACACAAGGCGTTGTAGGCTGCAGCGATAGCTTAGTGCTCTCGTGCAGTGGCCAGCGAAGCCGAGCTGTTCGCGCCACCTTAGGTTCGAAACCCAGTTCCGGCAATATTTCACTCATGGAGGTATCTAGGAAGCTTCAGATAATCCTCGCCTTTTCCAGGATTGCTCCTGAAATAGTGATTTTGCACTAAAACCAAAGCGCATACCCCTCAGCGGCCAGGAGGTAGCCAGCATAAGGTCGCGCGCCGGAATGCGTTTGCGGCCACGCAGGTCGCTCAAACTGGGTCATCATATCGTCGGAACACGCACGGGAGGGAAACAGAGGGCGCCAGCGAGACAATTACCCCAAGGAAAAGGGTAGGGGAATTCAGGTAGCGGACGCAATAACTACCTTGCAATGCAGGCCTAAGACGTGTGAACATATGTCCTCCCCTGCATGGCCGTTGACAAAGGTGGAGCTGTTGGCCATAAGGGGCACATGTGGATTCTCGGTTCATTCTTTTCATCTAGAAGCCTACTTGACATCTTCACAGACTCCTCAGGCGCCATCTGTAACCTGCGACGTCTTGTGACCACCGACGTATTGGCACAGGGCATTCACGAATTACGTGAAAAAAATCAGCAGTGGCTTAGCTCAGCTAGGCCAGGATATACATAGAGAAAGGGCTCGAACGTCCTCGTTGCTGAACTGTGGCGGTCAGCCGTATAGTGTAGTCAGTCATCCGTCGCGTCTTCGCGACTGGTTTTCCTTGCTCCATCGGACGTTCTTGTCGCAGTTCGGCAACAGCTCGGTGTCTGTGGCTTCGCGTGTTGACGCCGCTGCTTCGCGAGACGTTAATCCGTCTCTTTCAACGTCACGGACGGACGCATAGCCTTTCTTGTGTCATTTTATTTATTTATTTATTTATTTATTTATTTATTTATTTATTTATTTATTTATTTATTTATTTATTTCGCTTACTTTCCAGGCCTGAGGGCATTACAGAAAGGAGTGGAATTGGTACTTTACATAAACAGTGGATATTATACAGTCTTATTTTACAAAGCGGCAATTTTACAAAACTTTTGTACGCTGTCGGGCGTCCTCACGCCAACCAATGATTTCCGGTTTGTCCGACGCAGCTTCTCGCAGTCTCCGAAGATGCCGCGCGCTGTACGCGCGCTCACCAGCCCCTTCTTCATCCATGGCGCAGGTGACTACCAGGCGCATACGCTCAATATTATATTGTGACGAAGAAGACGACGAACTGCGCAGTGGCGCGGGCAGGAGAGCTCGCGCTAGGCCAGAAGCCATTAAATCATCTCATTGCCATCTATCATCGTGTGTCTTTCTTCGGCTGGCCGCCACGCAACATTTGCTGGAGCTTGCGGTTTATCATCGACGACCTGGTCCTGGAGCTTCGGCGTCCTGCGTCAGCTGTGGTCGTCGGCCGTGAGTTCTTGGCCTTCGTCGCTCGGCCGTGCCCTATAGTTCCTTGAGACCCGAAGCGAGCTCGCCGTTGTCCCTCCCCCCGCCCCCCACTGCGCCCCGTCCCCCGTCCAGACCACTCAACACGACGAACTGAACCCGACACAAGGACTTTACCTACCGACCCCACGGACTCGAGACGCCGCTTACATCTGAAGACATCGTTTCCCTGCCCAGGCTGTTCGGCGCATCTTGGGGCCTCGACCGTCGGCTCCTGGCGACCTGCGGCCCGGAAGCCTCGTGTAACAGGAATCATTCAGCCATCTCATTCATCGTGGTGGCCAGCACCTCTCCACTTTCTCGTTACTGTCCAACCATCCTCTTAAGCTCATAACCACTTCGCGCGTCTCTCTGCCACCGATCGGGACGATCGCTCGGTGGCCCCGGGTAGTGTGACGAAGACGACGAGACTAACTGTGCAGTGGCATGGGCAGGAGCACTCGCGCTAGGCCATCAGCCGTTAAATCATCTCATTGCCATCGACCATCCTGTCTCTTTGTTCGGCTGGCCGCCGCGTAACAATATGTTTGAAGTTTGAAGTTTTTTCATTGTTAAATAATTAAAAAACGCGCAATAAAGCTGGAGCTAAAGGCGTAGCCTGACAGGGTTCGTACCCTTTCGAGCAGTAACAGCAGACAATTTGCAATTTCAAACAAAACTTGCATGCATATACCATAAATCTTGTACAGACAGCAAATGTTGAAAGTGAACAGAAAAGAAAACTGTAAAAATGCTAACAAGCATATAAAATACATCAAATATACGTAGCACACGCTGAAAAATGAAGTTAAATTATTGTATTTTAACAAAGCAACATAAGTAGAAATCATAAAGTTAATGATTTATTAATATCAATCTCCAGGATGAATGTTCTGAGTGACTTCTTTGAAATACGTTCCCTGAAATCAATCCTGTTTTCTAGGTTATTTAAAATAGGGGGAATTGGTAGTTTTAAGTGTTGCGTGCCATAACTTGTTCGTATACGTGGTGTTTTTAGTGTTCCTTTTCGTAAGCAGTAACGACTTGGTGTGTTAGGCCCGACGTTATCATAAACTTATTCTTTATTTATTGTGCAAGCTTGTAATAGCATATGTGACTAGGTTTAAGGATTCCATGTTTTAAGAAGAGGGGTTCAGTTGGCAAATATAGAGGTCTACTCCTGTAGCTTTCAAAGATTCTTAATTTTTTTTCTGCAATATAGTTAACCGGGCATAATTTTTTTACTTTTAGTACCCCATAGTAGCCTGCAATATGAGAGTCAGGAATAAAATAAAGAGTAGTACAATGTTTTCTTCAACATGAGAAGTATCAAGTTAGTTAACCTACAAAGGCACCCAACAACCTTACTTAGTTTTGCACTTATCTTGTCTACATGTGTTCCAAGATAGATCGGTATTAAACCACATGCTCAAAAATTTCTGCGTCGCTATTTGTTTATTATTAATATTACTAAATAATATATTTGTGGTTTTTTCAATAAGTTTACTAACTGGTGCAAAAATTATATATTTGGTTTTATTTAAATTCAGTTGTAGCCTATTTGTATGCAACCATGCTGATAGTTCTTCAAATATTAATTATCTGTACATTCTAGATTTGGAAGCGAAGTAGACGCAAAAAAATGCATTAGCATCATCTGCGTACATAATCAGACGAGGAGAATAAGGTATATTAGACAAGTCATTTATATAAAGATTAAATAAAATTGGACCTTGTATAGACCCTTGCGGGACACCACTGATTACTTTTAGTTTGGGCGATACATCACTGTTGAATTTTACATGCTGGTACCTATTAGTGAGACAAATTCGCATCAAATCTAGTGCACCACCACGTATTCTCTAATTACTAAGTTTGGTTAATAATATTTCATGATTAACGAAATCAAAGCTTTACGTAGGTCAAGAAATAGTGCTAGAGTGAGCAACTTATTTTCAATATTGTGCAGTATTTAATGTTTGGTATTTAGTAAAGCTTCCTCGGTACATTTGTTTTTGCGCAAACCATATTGATTAGCAGGTAAAATGTTATACTTCTCAACGAAAATTGTTAGACGCTTGCTAATAACAATTTCAAACATTTTGGACAAAACTTGGAGAACAGAAATCGGCCTGCAGTTATTTATAGCAGCTTCACCGCATCCTTTGCTAACAGGGCACACACGGGCAATCTCAAGCTCATCGGGAAAATATACTAGTTTCCAACATGCAGTTAATAATGTTGGTTAAAGGTCGGCTCAAAATGTCAGCTACATGCTTCAAGGGATGTGCCTTAATATAACCAAAGCCAGCCGCAGTTTCGTTATCCAGATTTTTAATTATGTTCTCTATTTCTGTTTCTGTCACCACGGCCATGACTCTCGAGTTCGAAATGCTAATTTTTCCAGTCGTAGCACACTGTGAGGCACATGACATTGGGATGAGATATACGCTCTAGAACTTAAGAAATTACTATTTAGTTCTGCTGCTTTAAAAGACCGTGGCATACTTGTATTAGCTGGGGAAATAGTGGTATTAGGATTGCGAGTAGGTTTATGTCTAAGAGTGTTCACTTCTTGCCAAATTTTTCTAGGGCCATGGCGAATACCGGCAAACAATTTTTCGTAGTATTCTACCTTTGCCTTCTTCAGGTCACCATTAAGTTGATTTCGAAATTTCTTGCATTCAAGAAGCTTTTCATGGTCACGGCTGTACAGAAATAAGTGAAACATTTTGTTCTCAATTTCTTTGTTGAGGGCTTTTGTAACGCAAGGTTTCCTTATCTTGCCGTGTTTCTTCTAAACTCTGAGATGAAATGATCTATTAAAGCAGTTTTTTAATTTGTTTGCAAATAAGGTATCAGCGTTGTTGGCATATATTTCGTTAATAACAAATTCCCAAATTATATCAATTAGGAGAGACCGAACGAAATGTAAACAAATCATGTTAATTTCTCGATAGGATATAGACACAGGATTACTGTTGCGTTTATGCCCAACAGAAGGAACAAAACAAAACACAGGAAGATGATCACTGACACCCGCTGTTAGAAGGCCGGCAAATGAATTATAAGGACTGTTTGTGATACATACATCCAATAACGTCGCACTATGTGTTGTAATACGAGTAGGAATAGTGACAAGATTAATGCATGAATAGCAACTGATAACATCATTCAGTTCTTCTGCATGAGAATCATTGACAAGAGTATTAATATTCATATCACCCATTATAACAAACCTATGACCATGATTGTGCAAGTAATCTAACATGTGATCAAGCACTAAAAGAAATCTATTCTTGTAGCCAGAGGGGGGTCGATACACAACCACTACATACGTTTTTAAGCGAATACAGAGACATTCAATGTCATCATAAAGAAAACTGCATTCTGGCAAGACGTCATGAGCAAGTTTTTTCTTCACACAGATGGCTACGCTTCCCCCACGAGTGGATTGTCGAGTGCAGCCATGGTATTCGTAGCCTTCGATTCGAGGTGGATTATCATTCTTCGTTAACCACGTTTCAGTGAAAAGTAATGAATCGAAGTTTACACAGATACCCCCCAATAACTCATGAAGTGAATCTTTGTTGCGAGTGCTCCCGACATTCAAATGAAAAACTGGTAGGTAATTATTTCAACGATGACTGGAAAAATGCGTTGTTAAAAGAATTATAATCGTAAGTAGTGGCGGTACCAATGCTTGTAGCAGTCAATGTATAGCTGTACCTTATAAATATGTGCTCACGAGCAACATGTCTAGTTTCTCATTTTTTCAATGTCATCGGGACAGCTTATGTCAATAGCTGGTGACGTTTCCGCTTTTCTAGCGAAGACTGCCTTCAGCAGTCCATGCAAATTTCCAGCTAAGTTATTTCTTCTTTTTGATAGTCGCTCCAAGAAGCTGTTTCTTTTGCCTAGCCCAATGCTCATTGATGTACACTGGTTGCGCGTGTCTCATGCAAACCCAGCTTTTTGATGTCGATTTTATTTTTTTGCATTTTCCAGAAAGTCATTTCGCTTGTTAAGTCGCACAAAGCGAACTACAATGTTCAACTGGTCATGATTAGCAGTAGGTACTTTGTGGCATGCATCAATGTCATCATTCACCACTTTGTCGATAAGCTCGCCAACCTTCTTCACTGCTGTTAGTGGGTCATCATCATGTGGTGTGCCTTTAATCTAAATATTGTTACAGCACTGGTACTGTTCCAGTTCTTCTACCTGTTTAGTCAATTTCTTTTTTTGGGAACTCAAGTCACTTTTCTCGCGTAGTACTGCTTGAAGCTCTTCTCTTAAAGCTTTGAGGTCATCAATGTCTTTCTTAAATTCTTCAATCTCGTCTAGCGTTTCTTTCCTCTCTTCGAGTTCGGCTTTCAGTTCGTTACGCAAATGTTCAATTGCTTTCTTAGCCATTGCAAACAATCAACAAACTAAGGACAACAGCAATCAATGCGGGCAGTCTGCTTCGGCAGCAGTGCACACTAGACTAACTTAATTACAAAGGATACAGAGCAGATCTAGCCGCCGCGGTGGCTGAGTGGCTATGGCGCTCGGCTGCTGGCCCGAAAGACGCGGGTTCTATCCCGGCCGCGGCGGTCGAATTTTGATGGAGGCGAAATTCTAGAGGCCCGTGTACTGTGCAATGTCAGTGCACGTTAATGAACCCCAGGTGGTCTAAATTTCCGGAGCCCTTCACTACGGCGTCTCTCAGCCTGAGTCGCTTTGGAACGTTAAACCCCCATAAACCAAACCAAACAGAGCAGAGCAGATCTTACCTGCAAGAGTAGAAAGGTTAGGTGCGTGTTCAAGGTGCAAGGACGCCGAATTGCAACCGTCCGCCCCGATGCGTGAGCTTATGTAGGCGACTGGTGCCTCTGTTTCCCCCTTGCGGGAGCCAGTTGCATCGCAATCTTGAAGATGATCGACGCTCTCTTCTCGGCGATATCAGTGACGTAATCTTGCTTGACGAGGACCTTCTGTTCCTAGCAGAAGCATGGTAGCAGATCCACGTGTCAGAAATTGCAAGAGCAGAAAGATTAGGTGCGTGTTCCAGGAGCACCGCCGCCGAACTGCCGAACTTCAGCTGCGCAGTGAGACGCGATAAAGGAGACTCGGCGCACCGGTGAGAGCGAAAAAGAAAACTTTAGTGTCAGCAATATGGTGATCTTGGGTTAATTCAGCCGCTCGAGGTGGCTGGCAGTTTAAGTCTGTCGGCGACCTGCCGCGCTCTTGCCGTGGCCCGGGACTGAGCGTCCGGGTCCGGGCTAGCGAGAACATCTTCCCATTTTTTCAAGCGTGGAAGATGTTGCTAGATCTCCCGGAGGCGGATCCTCCGTGCATTAAACAGATTATGTGGTCTACGCTGGGAGGCTCGCCGCACAGCTGACAACACGGATTTACCAAATCGGGAGAGATATTCAAATGCGTCCAAGGGTTTGGCTGCGACCGCGTTTTCAGCCGACTCCACGTGGTCGCCTATTCGCGGCTGAGCGAAACGTGCGGAGAAGGCAGGCTTGCTCTAAGGTCCCTGTAATAGTTGGCTATGGCCTGACATGTAATTAGCGTCTCGCCTCTTGGGACATCCGCGTGAGAGAACCCCTCACCGGCTCGGCTGAAAAAACCTCGAACATACTGGTGAGCGGCCTCGTTTCCTGGAACACCCGCGTGGGCCAGGACCCACAGCAGGTCCACTTCCTATTTTTTGGGATCGTAAGAATAATTTTGTATGCAGTGTCGAAGATACGTCTCCTTGCGAACTTGCGAAGGGCCGTTTTGGAATCTCTGAGAATGGTTCTGGTGACTTCCTGAACGATCCCTAGTGCTATTGCAGCCTCTTCGGCCTCTTCCACTCGGTGCGTGACCACCGAAGCCGCTACTGCGCGGGAGATTCGCACCGCGCTCACAGCGAAAGCGTCTTTTCTTAATGCTATAATGTGCCGCATCAACATACACGGCACTTCAGTCCCCTCGATATTTTTTGCTAAATTTCCTCACCCTGGCCCTCCTCCGGTTTCCGCGACGGTCCGTTTGCATGTTCTTGGGGACAGATTTGACCCGAATGCGTTCGCGCATCTCTGTAGGTGTAATCACCTGGCTCAAAGGGTTCTTGCCCTGTATGCCTAAGATTTTCAAAATGTAGAGTCCCGTATATTTCTGCCTGAGCCGCTGCTCTTGGGATTTAAGTTGTGCCTCAATGAGTTCTTCAAGGCTGTTGTGAACCCCTATGGAGAGAAGTCTCTCGGTGGACGTGTTTCTGGGTAGGCCGAGAGCCGCCTTGTCCGCCTGCTTTATCAGGCCTTTAAGCTTTTCACTCTCTGCTCTCTTGAGACGCAGGCAAAGGGTGACGTACATGAGCTGACCGACGAAGAAAGCCTGAACGAGCCGGCGTGTATCGCGCTCTCTCATGCCCTGTCGCCGAATATTCACATGCTTAATTAGGCATATGGTATGCTGGACCGACGTAGTCAAGCTGTCTAGCGTTACGTTATTGCATCTGTTGAATTGTATAAGCATTTAAAGCGCACGTATCACGTCTACTTCCGGAATTTAGTTGCCTTGGTTCTCAGCTGCGTCCTTATAAGCTTCCGTCTGCAAACCCATTCGTTATTACGGATGAGCAGCAGTTCCGACTTTTGTGGGGAGCATTCCAGTCCTGCCCAACGGATGTGGGCGTCTGCAACGTCCGCCGCCTCTTGTTGGGCCCTCTCGATCTGCCTGTCCAATTCGTCATTCATCCAAGTCGAGACGTGATGCCAACAAGTTTTCTATGCCTCTCTTCCTCTCTGCCGTGGAGTTTCTAGGGAGCGTAATCAGCGCAGTGTTGAATAAAACCTATCTCAATGAAACCTCGTGCGTAGGTAAATCATGGAGCTCGACTTTCTCACCTGCTTGCAGAACTACGTAGAGATCCATCGCCTCATGCCACTCGCGATGATCGGATTTAGGCCACTCCTGTCTACGCAGGACGTAATGCTGCAGCTCTCTACGGAAATCGTGGACACGGGGGGCGGCCACGGCGCGTGGGCCATCCTAGGATTGGATTTGAAGAAAGCTTTTTTTAACGTCTCGCACGAGGCGATACTCGCCAACCTGCTATTAATAAATGTAGGGCGACATACTTACGCGTACAAAAGAGATTTTGTGTCTAAAAAGAGCGCAACTAAATATATAAGAACTCAAATCGGAAAACATACCGCTTGGAAATGATTAAGGGTATCCCGCAGGAGACCGTTTTATCGCCCTTTTTATTCAACACTGCGCTGATAACGCACAGCGGCGAACGTTTGCGCATGTTCAGTCAAGCTGCATTAAGAGGCACATGACGTCACGAGTCGGCGCAGTGGTGGTGACTGAGGCGGCGCAGCGGCGGAAGGCCTGTGCAACGGCGCACCTGGTTGCCACGGTTACGGCGCGTGCGCAACTGTGGCCTTGGACAGACACGGCGAAACTCGCTTCTATTAGCCTAGTGTAGTTTTCGCTACAAAATTATCAATTCTCACTCACGGTATGGGTAAGATGGATTCATCGAGAAGCCCACACCACACAATTCTTGATGGATGGAGCAAGTCAAGAATCATCTCCCCAACGTCCCCTTCAAGCGGCGGCAACTTCTCCGGAGACAACACCTCTGCAAGAAAGAGAAAACCTCCGACGCGCCGCGAGAGCACTTCACTCACTGTGGGGAGCCGACCTCCAAGGTGGCCTTTCGCGCTCGGAAGACGTATTGCCTCGAAGGTTACGGCTCCGTGTCACCCTCACCCAAGTGCTAACCTGGTCGTGGCCGCACAGTACCATCTCTTTTCCTGTGACTTTTTCGCCTTCAGTCCCGCTCCTGTCTGCGAGGTGCGCATTAAATACTTCCTTTGGACCTGCACCGTTTTGCGTGCCATCCGGCAGAAACACCTGCTCTTGTGCGGACCGGCCCCAGGCCGTCCACCGGATGTAGAAGACTAGTTTTTGGGCCGCACTATTGGACATTACTGGACTTCTTTCAAGAGGTCTGAGTGTATCTATATTTGCAGATGCTACTTTATGCTAGCAGGCACACTACCGCTATAAAAAAGGCCTGAAACGCCGCTGACAGGTTTCCTTCTACTCCCCCCGTCTCGCGCAGGGCTAGCTGAAGTGGCCGTACTGATTTTTCCCGAAGGAGGCCCTTCATAAACTTCGCAGATAGAGCTCAAGGATTACAAGGAAGTTTTCATTTTACAGTAGCGAGTCAACAATAATGTGTGGCCATTAGACGATCACACACAGCGTGACTGTAACGAAAGGAGTCAGTCAATCAATCAATCAATACATCGATCAATAAATTTCTATTCTCTTCATGAACAAAAACAATTTACAAAACAGTGCTTGGACTCTAGCCACAGGCTAGTGTTGGGTCCAAAGATAAAAGTGCATAGCATAAGGCAGTCTTCACAATTGGAATTATATAGGCCTGCGAATTTAACATCATTTGAACTCAAACCAATAACAAAAATATCAAACATGAAAACAGGTAGCGACATGGTTACGGAAGGGCGGGATGTTTTACATGAAACAAGATACTCGCGCGGCAGGAAACTGGAGAACATGAGTAGAGTGTTTCAGATAGAACAATACTCATTGCTCTGGCATAACAGAGATTTCCGCATTTTTTTTTTAAGATAATAAGTTTTAAACTCTGATAAAACGCTGTTCAAGCCTTAAATAAACTGGTACTTTGTTCCAAACCTCGGCTCCAACGTACTGAATGAGCCGCTCGCCAAAGACATTTTTTGCAGGGGGAATACTGAAATTACCAGACGTGAAGTTTCTTGTGGGTCGTAGAGGGCTACACATTACGGACAGGGTAAATGGATGGTTGTATCGAGTGGTGCCATGTACACAGCGTGCTGCTTGTACTTCGCGCAAATGACCATATGGCAACAACTTCATTTGACCAAAGAATGGCTTACTAGGCCCATTATATTTTGCGAAGTTCGTTAATCTGTTCGCTCGCTTTTGTAAATATCGAATGGAGTCCAGATATGAGGTGTAAGTCCAGCCCCAGGATTCATTACAGTCTAACAGGTGACTATTATTAAATGCAAAGTGCTGGATTCGCAACGTGCTGGTGTGAAAGCAATCACGTGCTTGTAGGAGAATATAGCAACCGGAAGCTAGCTTCGAACACACTGCATTAGTATGGTTTTTCTAGTATAAAGTATTGTCAGATCCAAACACCCAAGTATTTAAAAGAGCTTGTTTGCGTGAGTGCATTATTATTAATAGCCGGTTTAATTACAGAGCTGGTCATGCATTTCTTTAGTGAATGAAAGAGTCTTTATTTAGTCTAGTGATTTCGGCACTGCTTCTGCAAAGCTTTCGTGCATTCTTCGCGTTTTCTTTCAACCGAAGCGTTCATGTTTCAACTTGCTTACCACGCACTGTGAGCACTACGTTGCCTGACTTCAGAAACATGACTCCATCTGTAGTGTATACGTGCCGAGTTTCTCAATCCAGTGGCTTTGGTCTCCGGCCCTGCAAGGTCTCCTCGTAGATGTTTATATGGTTACCATTTCCCTGCGCAAAGTGTTCCATCTTAATGGACATGCCAATTTTCCCCCTCCTTCAATACATCGTAACGCCTATTGCGCATATCGTAACGTAACCCACGGAAAGCAAGAAAATGAAGCCTCGTTGCCTCCCAGGGTCGGGTCACAATGCTGAATATTTAGTCCTATGGCTTCGATATCAATCATTCCATGGTGCTGTACCCAATGTGTTTCTCTCTTCCTTTCTACTGGACAATGTGCTCGGTACTGATGGGCAGCCTGAATTATTTCCCAGCATCAACATTTCGTAACGCCTGCATAACACCACAGCATTTGGGACATTGAAGCTGTCTTGCCTAGAGAAGATGACACGCACCACAGGCTCCACACATCGAATTTTCTGACCTATAGATTCAGTTTCAGATATTCAGCGGTCTTCTCGTCAAGCTCTTTTGGTGTTTTATTCTACTGCGCGAACCACTATGCGCACACTGCTCTCATTTGAGTGTTTGGCCCGTCGAAACGGCTGTACCACACAACGCACTGTCCTCGCTGATTTTCCCTGAGCGTCTTAACATTACGCATTGGGTGTACCTGCCTCCTAGTTTGCGGACTAATTAGAAAAACTCCCAGATTTGTTAAGATTGTGTAACGCGATTGTTTAAGCGCTATGAGAGCGCAGTACACTTCGCTCTTAATCATATTTTGATTGATTGAGTGAGTGAGTGAGTGAGTGAGTGAGTGAGTGAGTGAGTGAGTGAGTGAGTGAGTGAGTGAGTGAGTGAGTGAGTGAGTGAGTGAGTGAGTGAGTGAGTGAGTGAGTGAGTGAGTGAGTGAGTGAGTGAGTGAGTGAGTGAGTGAGTGAGTGAGTGAGTGAGTGAGTGAGTGATTGAGCGAGCGAGCGAGCGATCGAGCGAGTACTTCTTCATTGAAATGAGGCCGGAAAAAGGTTATTTATGGGAAAGAAGGAAATCGCTGCACCTTGCGAAACTGAGGAAGTTTGCATTTAACAATCAGTTACGGCAACAAGTGAAAATTCCCAGTTGGTCATGTTTGTTAGTCTTGCCTTAGCTTAGTTGCTTGTCTCGCGTCCTGAAAGCGAAATGTCAGCCTGCAAAAACGTGCAAAAATTTATTCATTCTCAAACTTACCCATCGAATTTCTTCGTATCCAATATTTCGGGCATGTCAATCAATGTAATGTAATAATCAATTACCAATACCATTTTGTCTGCAGAAATGCCACCCAAGGTATCAAGAAAAAGCTGAAAGCAAGTTTCAAACATTAGTCACGACCTGCTTTTGCCACACTTAAATGCCCTAAGAAAAAAACTATGAGCAGTCTTTAGCAAATACAAGTGTGCTACAATAACAAACACGTAGTGACTTAAGAGTGTGGAGACAATCAGTAATATTGGATGATGCACTGACAACAAGTCAATAGCATTCAGGAGGAAGCCAATCAAGGGAACCAAGAGTAGCAAAACGATAATCAGAATCAACGCAAGCGTCAGGAAAAAAAAATCATATCCGGAGGTTATGTCGCAATTATACTGAAAAGAGAAATCTGGGCTAATTGATGGCAATTATTTAGAGAATGAATAGCTTAACAAGTTTCTTGATTTGCAGGGACACAAATAGGCATCAATATGCTAGATTATCTTATAGAGAGTAAAAAAAAATTCGCAAAGTTGTTAAACTAATCACATAGAACAAAGGAAAAATGTCAACGTTGAGGCATTTCCACAGTTTTCGTGTGCAAACCACGAACACCCCGTCGGAAGGAGTTTCGTACTCTTGTTCACCATGCTTTAAGAGATACTCAGACTCGGTGGGGGGAAAATTAGTCTGACATAACACTTTTTATTTATTTTATTTTTTATTTATTTAGCAAATACTGCCGGCCTGAGTTACAGGCCTTAGGCAGGAGTGGGGTACAAACATATTGATAAAAATAACAAGTACATTGCAAAAGAAGCAGATAGCGAACAGAGCAAGAACCAGCACATACAACATAAAATCGATTACAAAGGCATAGAACATATAATGACATCGATCCTGGCAGCAAACGAAGGCATCGGACTTGGCCCAAAACAAGGATACATAAGAGCCCTATACATCCTTCAGAGCTTGTAAAAATAAATCCACCGATTCGCAATTGACAACATCAGCAGGTAAACCATTCCACTTAATGATAGTATGGGGAAAGAACGAATACTTAAATACATTAGTTTTGCATGAAAACGCGGCAACTTTCTTAGTATGGTAAGAGCGTGTAGGGTGTCGAGATGTGTGCTCAACTAAAATTCCTTCCTCTATTGTTAGTTTATTGTGATAATACAAGTAGAATAACTTTAATTTTTCTCGATGACGACGCATGGCCAGGTGTTCAAGTCCTGCGGTTTGCAGTAGGGCTGTTGGGGAAATATTCCAACTGTAACAATTAAAGATAAATCTAGCAGCTTTGCGTTGGACATTTTCTATTTTAAGTTTGTTACTTTCGGTCCAGGGATCCCACACTGCCGCAGCATATTCCAGCATTGGCCGAACAAATGTTTTGTAAGCTAAAAGCTTTATTTCTTGTGTGGATTGTGCCAGCGTTCTTCTCAAGTAGTGCAGTTGTCTTAGAGCTTTTTTTTCTATATACGATATGTGCTCGTTCCATCGAAGGTCTGAGGCTATCTGAATTCCTAAGTATTTAAAAGCGTTGACAACTAAGAGGGGCTCATTGGCTAAGCGGTATGTAAAACTAAAAGGATTCTTTTTACGTGTCACACCGTGTCATACCGCTTTTTATCGTAACTAAAAAAACAATATTATTATAAAGAAATCAAAAATTCTTATTACTTGTCCGGTCTACAATATGGCGTATACATATTGGGACAAATTGTAGACCGTATAACAAACAACATAGCAAAACAACTTGTGGGCTAAGCATCTAAATAGGTCACCACTTTTCACGCAGGTGTCCACATGATATTCTTAAATTGTGCTGTTTTGCCCATTGATGTACGGATGTAAAATACAAAACTGCAGGTATTGTTTCCTGCGTTATCAAAACATTCATTTTAGATAACAAATGTACAATATATTTGTTGCGAGCGGCTACACAATACAACAGAAAGAAGAATAATTACTACAGTTCAAAAATTCTTTTTCGAGGTACCAGCAGTAAACAAGGAAACTTCAATTTGGGTAGTCCGGTGTAATTCTAAACGCGGTTAGCACATAAACGGGCTTGCTGTCTAACAGCAAAATCGCTCGTGACCTCTTTGTTCTAACACAATTACAAGCATAAATACTGGCGAGTACTGAAGGTGCAAACAGCGACAAATCATTCAATATGGAGCGTTTATTTCAGATAGGTGTGCAGAACGGAAAGTGAAGATGACAGGAAGGAAAATCATAATTTTGTGTCCCGCACTAAATAAATCAAGTTTTTTGGCTATGGAAGGATTTTATGGGGAGCCAGTTGTGTTCATTTTCGCTCCTGTCTCGAGAGTCCTTCACTTCTCGTCGGAAACAACAGCAGGCATTCATGTGAATCCAAAAAACATGAACCTCTTTGGAGATTTTTGAGCTCACTGTCTCTCCCTGGGTGCCTCCTCGAAGCAGCACTGTGCCAGCCCCATGTGTAATACCTTTTCGCACGAAAAAAAGACGGCTGTCCACAAGATTTATGTACTCCATGATCAACTAAATTCGTTCCTTTTTTCTGGCAGACATGTCGGTGAAAATGTCAATTTGTCTACCTGCGTTCAATTTGTTTCTTTTTACGCCACCATGCTTCTAAGCATGAAAATGGCGGTGAAATCCTTGTATTTGCTACATGTTGTGAAAGCCTTGAAACACCTCACAAGTTGGCAACATCCCTCTGTCCAGCTTCTTCATAGACACCACTGCTTCATTGTGAGACAAGTGTAGAATAATGCAATATACCGTTATGAACCACAGTCGTAACAATGGTCTAACGTCCTGATGCTTTGCAAAGGCTGATGCGACGCGTGTACTACGGAAGGGACTGAGAAGCATCAACGAGTGTACGTGCTCAGAAGTACCACTTCCCGCTGTACGGTCAATTCGAGTACGCAGCAAGATTGTGTGGTTTGGGCTGCCAGCACCTTGTACCCTCAGAAGCGGCGTTTTGCTTATTATAGGTGAGTGCAACCGTCTGTGTAAGCCCTGCTGTCTCCTAGAAAGCGGAATTTATTTCGTCGAATGAATTTCGAATATAGTTGTTTTGTTATTCTTCAGTCATGGCCCCACGCCGCTCAACTATTATTAGCATGAGCTTGATTTCAGTGGGCGCGATATCTTCTGTCGAATTCAGTATGACAGACGCAAATCCTGTCACCGCTTTTCGCAATTATGAGTGCGCTCCCAGACACCCTTAGAGCGTGTGAGGTTAGCGGTCTCGGTCACAAAGGAGATGCCCTCGACTCAGCGTGGCAATCTCAGCCGGAGACCATAACTACCAACTGACCAGTGGGTTGGTCATTTGGTGCCCAGCGTTCGCCGGTCGCAAGCCAGAGAATAGGTCGGAACCAAAGTTTCACAAAACAAAACAAGGTTTAGGTTTGGTTTATGGGGGTTTAACTTCCCAAAGCGTCTCAGGCTATCAGGGACGCCGTAGTGGAGGGCTTCGGAAATTTTGACCACCTGGAGTTCTTTAACGTGCACTGGCATCGCACAGCACATGGGACTCTAGAATTTCGCCTCCATCGGAATTCGACCGGTGCGGCCTTGATAGAACCCGCGTCTTTCAGGCCAGGAGCCGAGTGCCATAACCACTGAGCCACCGCGGGGGCTCAAAAACAAAACTTATACAGCGAAGAGACGATACAGGGGATTTCGCAATCACTCATACGACCACATACAAAGTGATTTACAAATACAATGCAATTCGTGCAAAGTAACAATCGAGAGATATTGCAACTCAACAGAATATTTGCACCTAAAGTGCACTAACACAGAGAAAAAAAAATTTATTCACCGGGCACTGCGACAGTACGACGACGTAAGGAGCACGACGGGGCCGATCCGCAGATTGGCGCACGCTGCCTCGCTGGTCCGTGGCTGGGCGGTGGTGTTCTCCCCGGAGTCAAGCGGGCGCGCTTCTCGAAAGCTAAAACGGCGGCTCGGACTGGCTGACAGCGGTTACAGCCACTCATTCATAGACGTGGTCCGCGTCTGTTTGTTATTCTCGCGAAGACAGGCGCGCACATACACGCAATGTCAACTGCAGAGGCTCCTTCTGCTCGCGCCGGGCGCGTGACCCCATTGGTCGAGCGCGGAAACCGCCTTCAAGAAGATTCTGGGTCCTTCTTGCGATGCGAAGACGCCCTTGCGAGAGCGAAGGGGAGAGGGTATCAATATAGTGCGATCAAGGTAACGTTCTCTCCATCGACGACGAGTGGAAACTACTCGGACATTCTAGAGCATGCGACGCCGCGCGCGGCCATGCCTCCCTAGGCGCCACGCCGGCCAGCTGAGTGGAAAGGGCAGCAGCATACGCAAAGTTACGCGCTCTCCGGGGTTCCTTCCCTGCTCTTTTTTGTTGTTTTGTTTTACCATGCGCGGGCACTATTGCTTACACGCAGCGCAGTTTTTTTCGAATATGCGCCGAATTTTGTGTCACTGCCCCTTCCTTTAAAAATATTGTGCAACAATATTCATAAAACACAAAATTCGCGCACACATGCTTGCGCTCACAAAGTCAATGGCGAATGCCAAAATACACACATCAATACAATAATGTCTGCCCGCACATCACACTTGACAACTGCCAAGATTCTCTTCAATACATGCCGCAACTCGTAACACATTAGCATAACATTACACAGGGAGCGCACGAGTACAATGCATACTTTAGCCGGTACTTCCACATACATTTCCTACTTGCGCTTCCGTAATGAGCGCGTGAGGACCTTCACAGTTGCCTTTTGTCACAACAAGAGTCTCTTCGACTCGCGGGTCTTTTTCTCGGTCAACATGGACTTCTGTTTCGCCCCACCTGAACCTTCCAGATATATTTTCAGACTCGGAAAAGAATTGTGCGCTTAGGAGTGCACACACAAATAAGGCTATCGATGGATTCCAGGGCACCTGCCTCAAAGCACACAGGCTCACAATATTGACCTGCATGAATATCCTCTTGATCACATTCCAGAATTTTCCTGTGCGGTCGAAATGCAGCTGAAGCAATGTGCACAAAAGCACAATGAACACGTCCACAACCCGCGCTAAGCTAAGCTGAGCAGAAAATCCGGACACCCTGTCCTCTTGTGCTGTCCTTTCGCGTTCCGTTGCTTCCTTGTGACCATTCCATGGACTTTCTTTCGGTTCCGCACGCCTTTCTACTGCAGTGCCCGTCCTTTCCTGCGAAAACGTTTTCTCTTTCGCGGTGCGTTCAACCGCGGAACTCTTCCGTTCATTGTTCTTAGCTATCTGCTTCGCTGCTCCTTTTTATTGAGTTAGCCCGCTCGCGCTTCCTTCGCCAGTTCCTTTTCGCTTGGTGATCACTGCGCCGTTCCGAAGAGCAGGATTCGGACTTTTTTGTCTTGTGGCTACATTTTGGGCCCTTTGGAAATTTTGCCCCCTTTATGTTTCCCAATAAAAGGTCGTATATGGGGCGCTCCATGCATAGTTCAGTTTCCCGCTGTAGTACGGAGGCCGCACATGTACCACAGCTTCCGGCAAGCACTGAAACGAGCCGTACACTAGTCGCACAAGACTCTCCGTTCCAGTAATTTATCTCTCACCAATCTTCGTTTTATGATTACAGCGCGGTTTCCCGTGTCTGGCAACACTGCAACTGTTTTTTCTCCTACCTTGCCTTTCAGGGCGGGCATTCTGTTCATTTCGTCTTCCGGTAGCTCGTTCACTACGGCGTTCACGACTGGTACCTTCTTGCCTTTCTTCAGTTCTGCAAGCTCATTTTCACCTCCTTCCTCCAGGTGGTGACCTGAGGAGGGTCGTATGCACGATACCTGGGGAATGGGCTTGCTTGGGTTCGGACAAACCGCGGCTCTGTGCCCCTCCTGGCCGCACATAAAGCAAGCTGTTGGGCTAGTGTTCGTAGAGCTGTTGCGGCAATTAGATGCGTAGTGGCCTGACTTGCTGCAGAGAAAGCATTTTTGCGCAAAGCTTTATGCCGGCTCGAGCGACTCGGCCTTCCGAACTTCCGCCATTTCCCGAATTCGTATTCTTAATTTGGTTGAGATTCGTTCCTCCTTGAGCTTCCAGAAATTGGTCTGCAAGATCTAGCATTTCGGAGAGAGTCTTGGCTCTTCTCTTCTTCAGGTACAGCGACAAGCTCGGGTGGCAGCTACTCAGGAATTGTTGCTTATTGAGTATCTCGCAAAGTGCACTGTATTTCTGTGCAATCTACGAAAATTCCGCCCACCGATCAAAGTAGTGACTTAATCTTGCCGCATACTGGGTTGCCGTTTCGCCATCTGTGGGCTTCCCTGTTCTAAATTTTTTTCGAAATCCCTCGGTGGTGAGTCGGAATCGCTTAAGCAAGGCGGCCTTTACCTTGCTGTAGCTTGCTGCATCTTTCGGAGACAATCGCCCGAATACGCTTAGAGGTTCCCCGCTGAGACATGTGCTAAGAACGGTAACACATTGACCGTCTGACCAATTCTGACTTCCCGCGATCCCTTCTAATAGCCTGAAGAACGTGTAGAGATCGTCCCTTTTTTCATCAAACCTGGGAAGTAATCTGCTGGCATCGCTTCGCAGGCCTCTGCCTTCTTCTCTAGCGCTATGGACTTCCGCTGAGAGGTTCGCAGCACGTTGGAGCTCAAGCTTCATGACATGGAGTTGTGTTTCGCGTTCGAATTCTTTCTTTCCTTCCTAGCTTCTTCTCGAGCCTTCTGTCTTTCTTTTTCAGCCTTCTCTCTCTCCTGGTTCACACATTTCCGTAGTTCAGCCCCGGACATCCCCATCTGGATGCCAACCTCAACTAGTTCCTTCAAGTACATTTTCGGATACTGAACTGCTCAAGGCAAAGACTACCTCTACACGGTGAACCTCAATAACCCCTTCAGCGCGGCTCCTTACAATATGGCTCTGCTGCAAAACCTTCGTTCAGGACCTCTTCGTAAACTCCTTTCGACTCTTTCTCCGTTCTCTGTGCTTACAGAGCACCAAACATCATGTCGTGGACGCCAGAATATGTTCCCACTTCGCGCACTTTTGCGTGCGCTCCCAGACACCCTTAGAGCGTGTGGGGGTAGCTGTCTCGGTCACAAAGGAGATGCCCTCTACTCAGCGTGGCAAGCTCAGCAGTTGACGAGAACTACTAAGTGACAAGGGGTTGGTCGTTTGGTGCCCAGCGTTCGCCAGTCGTAAGCCAGAGAATGGGTCGGAGCCAAAGTTTCACAAATAAAACAGTTTATACTGCAAAGATACGATACAGCTAGAGGATTTCAAATCACTCGAACGAGAACCTACAAAGTGATTTACAAATACAATGCAATTCGTGCAAAGTAACAATCGAGAGAGATTGCAACTCAGCAGAATCTTTGCACCTAAAGTGTACTAACACACAGAGAGACAAACAAACAAAACACAATTTGTTCACCGGGCACTGCGAAATTTCGACGACCTGAGGAGCACGACGGTCCGATCCGCAGACTGGCGCTCGCTGCCTCGCTGGTCCGTGGCAGGGTGGTGGTGTTCTCCCGGGAGTCGAGCGGACGCGCTTCTCAGAAGCTTAAACGGCGGCTCTGGCTGACTGACAACAGTTACAGCCCCTCAATAGACACTGATAGTTAGTTGGACGTACGCAGGGAGCTTGCACATGCAAATCAACTGGGGGTAACAAATATGCTCAGAACGCAAAGTATCTAGCCGCACGTTGCGGACGCCCGCCCGCTATAACGCACATCGTAGCGTACGCGACGTGGGGACGCTACGTGCTGCGTAGAGAAAATGGCGGCGCCCAGCTCACCCGCTTCGGAGAAATACATGTCGTCGCTTGATGCTCTTACACAAATAGCTCGTTCAAATGGTACCGGTTCGCTTTTGTTACGCCTACTCTTGCCCGCACATGGCTGTATAAGCGATATCTAGCCCTTGTTTTTCAGACAATTTGGCAATTATCAAGCTCCTAGGACTAACTAAATGCGGTGTGCTTTCCTCATATCAACGACACCTGGCCAAGCAGTTTTCTATCTTTTACTTAGTTCTTACATTTCCTTCAGTTTGCATAGTTTTTCTTCTTGGAACAGAAATAGGCGTTGGCTTAGTGATCCATCTCCGCTCGGCTACTGATCCGGAGTTCCCGGGTTCGAACCCGACCGCGGCTACTGCGTTTTTATGGAGGCAAAACGCTAAAGCGCCCGTGTGCTGTGCGATGTCAGTGCACGTTAAAGATCCGCAGGTGGTCGAAATTATTTGCGAGCCCTCCACTACGGCGCCTCTTCCTTTCTTCTTTCACACCCTCCTTTATCCCTTCCCTTACGGCGCGGTTCAGGTGTCTAACGATATCTGAGACAGATACTGCGGCATTTCCTTTCCCCAAACAGCAATTATTAATATTAACTGTTCCGTACTCTCTGTGGCACTCATATTTTGGTAAAAATTTCTAAAAGTGGTTCTACCACGCTTTCAAATATTTGGGTCAGCATTTCGTTGTGTAATTCTTCGAGAACTGGGTCAGTTTATTTAGCGGCAGACAGTAGAGTATGAAAATTTTCCAGTACAGTCACATTAATAAAAGATTCCGCTGTGCACATACCCAGTACACCTGTTTTCTCCCAGACCCACCACAGTCTGCCACATACCTCGTAACCTCCATATCGCACCCGCTCCGCGGAAACGTGAACGTGTTCGCACACGCACAGACACCCAGGCCGCCGCCAATCCTATGCATAAGGCCATCATCCCTATTGGCAAATTGCTGCCGTAGCCTACAGAAAGGCGCGCCACACTGAAGCCGCTGGCTACACATCGAGCAAATTCCTCTATCGGTCCCTCCCTGCAGTTAGGCCTCAATCAACTGGTTTTTACCTCTCTCCACCTGCCACTCTCATCCTAGAAGCCCACACAACTTGCGAGACATTTACTTACTTCGCCACACTTCTCCCCATGCCCAGATACTTGTTCAACACAGGCTCGTATGCATTTAGTGCCCCTCTAGTCCCCACAACTAGGTTGGAAAATGGGTGCAGCACTCGCAGCTTTAAGGCCGCGACCACTCGCGATGCGGTGGATCCCTATTCACTCGTGCATTCCAGGCAATGAAATGGCTTACTTGCTTTTCTGCCCGGCGATACACCGGACACCAATGATATTATCGATGAGCTCATCGATGACGGACACGAAGGAAAATTAAACTCACTTTCTTCCCGAAAGCTAGACGTACCGAAAGTGGCGTTTAGTTAATCTATTTCTGCCATAACCATTTGCAGTGATGCGCGATGCTCGCATCCATCTCCAAATACTGTTTAGTCTCCTTCACGCACCAATCAACATTTGACAATGTACTCAACTCTCACTCCAGTGCGCCAACTGCTCGCACATATATGCAGATATAGAGCAATTCATTGAACAGCGACACAGAGCCATCCAGTAACCCGCCTTCCCTTTAATTCTTACCAGCACCGTGGTTCATCTAGCTTCCTTCATGGGCTCTAATTATGCTAGTGCCCCCGTCACCTTGGCTAAGGAAGCACATACTCTCTGTGGCACGCACAGCCATCCACTTACACAGCACTGCAACTAGTTAGGGACAAACTCGTCCATTTGTGAAAGACAACAGCCAACAAGCAAGTAAAGAGAAAGTTTAACCAAAATTTAGCAGCTTTCCACACGTTTATAAAAGGGTGAGCAGGAGCACTCACCTGCATATGGTTAGTTTGAAGCACCCCTTCCAAAGTAATATGAGTGATACCAAAGGCACGGAGGTCGAGGTGTGTATATGTTAGTAATGGATACCTTTCAAAATAATTCTTTTTGTAGGACTTAATCGTTGCAAAAAACCACACCCAGTAAATGTAGTCCGCATATTTTTTATGAAGGGCATCTCCGATTCCTTCGAAGGAAACACCTGAAAGGCAAAATTACACATTACCACCAATACACTGAAAAGTTGTTCACCCAGCGATAAAAAAGTGTGGAAAAATGAAAATCAGTCGTATGTATCAGAAAAGTTTGCTTTCTTTATCCATAGCAGATATTACCTTGTATCTTATGAACGATATTACGCTCTTACGAACGATAGTTTTCGTAAGTAATATTGATACGGGAATAAAAGAAGATGCGGAGAGCGAGCGCGAGCGGCGAGCGCGCGGCTCTAGCATGAGGGAGATAGAACGAGAAAGCTTGGCCGCCGCCGGTCGTGCTTCGCCGGCTCTCCTCCGTACTGCTGCTATATTTCTCTGGGCGGGCCCGTGGCCACCCCGTGGCATCCCACACCGTAACATTTTGGTGGCAGCGGTGGGATCATGCCGCTCACCCGCTCCCAGAATCAAGCACCCGACGTGCCAGACGACAGGAGTCCACCACCAGCCGGTAGCGCCGACGACGCGGCGGCCGGCGCCGCTAGACCTAGGCGCTCGGAGGGGCTCGGCTCTTCGCAGCAGCCGGACGCCGGTGTTGAGCGCCTCCTGGATACAGTCACCCAACGGATGGACGCATGGGAGGCCCGTCTGACTGCCCAGGCTGTGGAGATGGAAGCTCTCCGGCGCGAACTCCGTCGCCTGGTGCCAGCCGAGCCGAGCACAGGTCAGGTGCCTTTGGGCGTTCCCGCCGCCGCTGTTTACGGCTCTGCCGTCGCTGGGCCTGCGGTCGTGGCCGCCAATGGCGTGCTCGGCGCGGGTGCGTCCTCGCCGCAGTGTTCGTTGGACGTTGTGGAATTGCCCACATTTGACGGCACCATCTCGTGGGATGCTTACCGCATCCAGCTGGACGGTATTGCGGCGGCGAGAGGCTGGGACGAGCAAATGAAGGCATGGATGCTCGTTGCAAAACTGAGGGGCCGCGCCACCGAGCTGCTGCAGAACGTGCCGCCCGACCAGCTGGGCTCTTACACTGTTCTGGCGGGCCTCCTCGCCGACCACTATGGCGCCTCAGGTCAACCCCGTGTGCAGTACCACCGCCTGCGAGCCCGCCGTCAAGAGCCCGGGGAGACGTACCAGGACCTCGCCGCCGCCATTGAGCGCCTGGCTCTGCAGTCGCTGCCGGGAGCGCCTCAGAACGCCGTGGCCCTGGTCGGCACCGAGGCGTTTGTCGACGCCATCCGACTCCCCGAGGTGCAGCGCTTGGTCCGCTCTGGCCGTCCTGATTCCGTCCGCGCCGCCATGGCGCTCGCCATCGAGGCGGAATTGACTTTGCTGGCCACGCGGGGGTCGCCACCGTCTGCCGAGCGCAGCGTCCGGGTGCAGGCTCCTCGGTCCGCAGCCCCAACTGCGGCCTCTATCCGACGCCTGCGTAACGACGTCCGCATGACCTGCTTCCGCTGCGGCCTGCGGGGACACTACGCGAGGGACTGTGCCGGCCCTCCAACGTCGGGAAACGATTTGGCGGAACTCCGGGGGCACCGTTCCGCCGAATAAAGTCCGTCCCCACACTCCTTTCGTCGGCTCCGATTACCACTGATGCTCCTTACGTGCTCGTCGACGTCGCCCTGCTTGACCGGCACGTAAAGGCCTTGGTTGACACTGGAGCGGCTGTCAATGTACTGCACAAATCGTTTGTTGCTAACGCGCCCCACCTGCTTCTGCCAGCCGCCAAAACCCGGCTCTTAGCTTTTAACGGCACCCCTGTGGAGCAAGTCGGACGTGTCGTCGTCAACCTGACAGCACTCGGAAATACCATCTCCACCGAGTTTGTTGTCGCAGACAGCCCTATTTGGCCAGTGGTCCTCGGGTGCGGGTGGTGCCAGCAAGCCGGCGTCGTCCTTAATTTTACTAGAACCAAACCACGGGCGAGCCAAACTCTCTGTGGGCCGGGCTGGCTTAGCCGGGTTTCCGGCCTCGGTGTCGCCCTGTGGCAGTCCCTGGTGTCGGCGACCAAGCGTGCCTCAGCATCTCTGCGTGACCTCGCGACGAAGTGGCCGTGTCGAGTCAAGCCGTTCGACGTCACTACCGTGACTGTGGCGTCCGCCGTGACCCTGCCACCGGGTGCGGCAACGTGGGTGTATGCCAAGCTTGACAGTCCGGTCACAGCAGACGTGCTGTTCGAACCCATCCGGTGTTCAGCTCCAGCCCGTCAGATGACCTCCCCTCGAAGCCTTCTGCCTGTGCTCAAAGGAGAGGCCCACGTATTTATACTCAACATCAGCAGCGTACCTCTCGCGCTGACTCCCGGCACGCAATTGGGTACAGCCTCAGTTTTGGACCCCGGGTCACCAGTGGCGTCTCTGCAACCTGAAGCCCCGCCTCGCCACCCTACAGCGCCGGCGATCCTATCATGGGAAGAATTTAACTTTGGACCCAGCCTGACCTGCGCGGAGCTCGCCTTTCTGAAGACCTTGCTGCTCGAGCATCGCAGTTGCCTTGCTCTCAGCGCCGGTGAACTCGGGTGCACTTCCTGGGCTCAACACCGGATCAACACCGAAAACCGCGGGCCCGTTCATCACCAACCTCGCCGTGTAGCGCCAGCCGAACGGAGAGTCATCCAGCAGCACCTGTGCGACATGCTTGACCAGGGAATCATTGCCCCTTCTTGTAGCCCTTGGTCCTCCCCTGTCGTCCTTGTGCGCAAGAAGGATGGAACACTCCGCTTCTGCGTTGACTATCGGAAGCTAAATGCTATTACTAATTGCGACGTGTACCCGCTGCCTCGCCTCGACGATGCGCTTGACCGCCTGAAGGGGGCCCGTTATTTTTCCACACTAGATCTGCTCTCGGGCTACTGGCAGGTGCCTGTTCACCCCGATGATGCGGAAAAGAGGGCTTTCGTGACTCCCGACGGCCTTTACCAGTTCAACCGTATGCCCTTCGGTCTCTCGAACGCTCCAGCCACCTTCCAGCGTCTCATGGACCGAGTCTTAGGCCATTTGAAGTGGACTATGGCGTTGGTCTACCTGGATGACGTAATTGTCTACGCGGCTACATTTGAAGAACACCAGAGACGCCTCAAACTCGTCCTCGAAGCCCTTACCTCTGCTGGGCTTCGCTTAAAACCAAAAAAAATGTTTCTTCGGTTTCGCGGAGGTGACGTACTTGGGTCACGTTGTGAGCCGGCATGGCATCCGTCCCGACCCTGAAAAGCTAAAAGCGCTTACAGCTTACGAAGCTCCCACCACCGCCAAGGAGCTCAAAAGTTTCCTTGGATTTGCTTCGTATTTCCGTCGTTTCATTCCGGACTTTGCCAAGCGCAGCGCTCCATTGACCGCCCTGCTGAAGAAGAATGCACCGTGGAGTTGGACGCAGGCCCAACAGCTCGCGTTTCTTGACGTCAAGCACGCCCTCCTCGAGCCTCCTACATTGGTCCATTACGACGAATCGGCCCCCATCGTCCTCCACACGGATGCCAGCCAAGATGGGCTCGGCGCTGTCCTCCTGCAAGAAGACGAGTCTGGTGGCCACAAAGTCCTAGCTTATGCCAGCCGCCAGCTTTCCGACGTTGAGCGCCGCCGCCACTCTTCAGAACTCGAGTGCCTCGCCGTTGTCTGGGCCGTCGAGAAGTTCCGTCCCTACCTGTACGGCCGTCACTTCACCATAGTCACGGACAATAGCGCTCTCACTTGGCTGCAGTCCGCCAAACATTTGAATGCCAAGGTTGCACGCTGGTCCCTGCAACTTCAAGAGTACAATTTCACAATAGTGCATCGGCGCGGCTCTGCCCATCAAGATGCCGATTTCCTTTCTCGCCACCCTTGTTCCGTGACGGCTTTGACGGACCTGAGGACTGCACAAACGCAAGATCCCGCCATTGCTGCCATAATCCACTCCCTTGGCACCGCCGCCGGCGCAGGCCTCCGCCAACTACGCCGGGTCTATCGAATGAAGGACGACCTCTTGTGTCATGTGAAGCGGCTCCGTGGTCGACCACCCGTCTGGTTGCCAGTTGTGCCGGCAACACTGCGGTCGCAAATCTTGCGCGGCTTACACGACGCTCCCACGGCTGGTCACCTTGGTCGCGGCAAGACCTACGCACGAGTGTCGGAGCGGTTTTGGTGGCCTAATATGTCCAGAGATGTCAAGGAACACGTGGCGTCCTGCCAGACATGCCAGTACAGAAAACCGTCCACAGGTGTAACCAAGCCACCCCCGCAGGCTTTTTCGCCACCAAGTTCACCTTTCGAGCTGGTTGGACTGGATCATTTGGGCCCGTTTCCGAAGACGCGTGCTGGCAACCGGTATGTTCTGGTTGCCATCGACTACTTCTCCAAGTGGGTCGAAGCACTGCCCGTTCCAGACACGTCGTCCGCTCATGCCGTCGCGTTTGTGGAACAGCATCTCGTTCTTTGGCACGGTGTTCCCCGGCGCCTCATCACGGACCGTGGGAGCTGCTTTATGTCCCATGAATTCGAGCGAGCCCTCCGCTCCTTTGGCATTGCGCATTCCACTACATCCGTCAATCATCCGCAGTGCAATGGCCTCGTGGAGCGTGTTAACCGTACCCTCAAGGATATACTCGCATCCTACGTCGCTCCGTCCCACACAAACTGGGATCGTTTTGTTTCTGCTGCAGCTTTTGCAGTCAACACTGCAGCGCAAGAAACAACGCATGTGACGCCGTCCTCAGTCGTCTATGGCAGAACGCCCTCCATCCCTCTCGACGCGCAGTTGGGCCTTCCCCGTCCTACTGCGTCACCAACTGAATCTGCTCAACGACTTCATTCCGCCCGCCTCGACGCCCAGCGCAACCTCCTCACGGCTCATGCGCGTGTGCAAGCGGCCAACGCGCCAGCACCACCACATCCCCCCTTCCGGCCCGGTGACTTGGTCCTCGTTCGCCGCACCATCCGTGCGACTGGCCGTGCCGCAAAGCTCTTGCCCCGATACCGCGGCCCTTACCGTGTCGTTGCCCGACTCGGCCCCGTGACATACCGCTTCGAAGACCTGCCAGAGCATCGACCATGCGGTGTGCACCACATTTTCCCAGAGCATGTTTCAAACATGAAGCGATATGTCTACGGCGCCTGCAGTGACTCCGACTTAGCTACCGGGTCCTCATCAGTGCCGTCGTCGCCTGCTGGTTCCATGCCTTCCCCACGCAATGCAGTCCCATAAACGGATCGCCGCTCAATATGCATAAAACTCCCTGAAGTTAGCCTAACCGGTGTGGGACCTTCTTCGGCGACTGCAGACACCTTCGCCCAGCTCACACACTTCGAATTCAACGAAGAGTGTGACCGTTTCCTATCAGCGAGCCCACATTGCATCGCCCCAGGAAACCCTGCATCAAAGCACGGCCTGACTTCTCTGCCCCCCCCCCCCCCCCCCCCCCGGTGGAAAGGCGATACGGGAATAAAAGAAGAGGCGGAGAGCGAGCGCGAGCGGCGAGCGCGCGGCTCTAGCACGAGGGAGATAGAACGAGAAAGCTTGGCCGCCGCCGGTCGTGCTTCGCCGGCTCTCCTCCGTACTGCTGCTATATTTCTCTGGGCGGGCCCGTGGCCACCCCGTGGCATCCCACACCGTAACAATATATAGGCTTGCCATTGAGTTTTTGCGAGGAATAAAAGCGGGCAGGAACCACGTAGCGGCGTTTTCAGCAGCATACAGAATGGTTCTCAGTGCAACTTTTTAAGCGAAATCATAAAACGCCACATTTATCTGGAGAAAGTGCTGCGCCTTCCCATTCGTAGCAGTCACATCTCAAAGCAGAAAAACGAAAGGCTTAATGCTGCAGCATAATGCTTTGATGATGTCAATACTTCAGACCTTTGAACAATGTGCGTTTTTCAGTCATATGGTGGTTGCCAGTGTGGACGTTTGAATAGCTGCTCTCACGACAATAGTGTAGCAACACAGTTGTAGCTGTTCGTGGTAATTGCAGATGCAGGCGATAAGTACTGAAAGGTATCCTCGGTTCCTATCGTGAGAGTCTTGCTGAGCAGTTTTGCATATAACACCGCTTAGTGGAATAAAATACCTTGTATGCATTACCTTGTTGCAAGCTGCCGGTATGAATAAAACGGGAGGCGCCTTATGCGTGTCATGAAAAAGTTCACTCTTCGACCGACCTTTCGACAACGTAATGCCGGCCGTACACATGCACTACTACGAAATAAGCAAACACTGTTAAGCAATTCGATCTCCACAGCCGCTTTTCTTTTGCTTATCCCACATCTGTGTGGTTATAAATACAAAAAGAGTTCGCAGATGAGCAGGTTTCCCTGCTACGGTGTCGAACTCAGAGGTGAGATGAGGCAGCTAATTTCAAGCGAAAGCTTAACAACACCATGTTCTGCGAGTTTCGCTGACAGCGTCGCTTCGACCTTCAGTGATTTTTTGCCGATCCGACACTGCGCTGGCTCGACCATGTGACTAGCCACGTCATTCGCCGCGGTGATTCCGCCGCCGGCGTGTGCGTTCGACAAGGACCGGCTTCCCCATTTGCAGTTTGTTGATTTCACTATCCCATCTGGACAACCACTTCCTAGTTTACTCTGCCTGACTGAAGCGATCGTTGCGCCGAAAATGTACTGTCCTCCTTATGCTTTGGTGAGCTCATGCCACACAAACGTCAGCTCTTCCGTTACCGGCTATCCAAGGACGGGTCGCGGCCCACCATAATTTTTGTTCCTTCATATCTTGTGGCCGTTGCCGTACCATGGATTACTTCTGCAATTAACAACTGTACAGTGTTTCTTGTGTGTTCATCATCATAATCCGCCTGCCTACACTCACTGCAGGGCATAGGCCTCTGCCATGTCTCTCCAGTGAACAATGTGCTTTGTCAGCTGCGCCCACCCTATGCCTGCAAAACTTCTTAATCTCATCCGCCCACCTAACTTTGTGCCGTCCGCTGCTACGCTTATTTTCTCCTTGAATTCGCTCCGTTACCCTCAAGAACCAGCGGTTATCTTGTTTTTGCATTACATGTCCTGCCCAAGCCAATTTCTTCATCTTGGTTTCGACTAGGGGGACAATAACACGCATCTGTTTCCTCACCCACTCTGTCCGCTTCCAGTCCGGATCATGTGGGAAATAACTAGATGAATAAGAATAGAGTGCAGCGCATATGGCGGGTTCTCTCAGATCATGCATAGGAGTTGGCATATATCCTTCAAGAGAAAAATCCACAACACTTGCATTTTACCATTCCTCACTTGTGGGGCAGAAATGTGGAGGATAACAAAAAGGTTTCAGCTTAAGTTAAGGAAAACGCAGCGCTCAATGGAAAGAAAAACGAGTACAGCGCTTTTATATTTCTTAAAGAGTATGTGTTGATTATAGTGTGCTAATGTTAACTTGTTATATTTTTGCATGCTATGTAGACAGCAAAACAATCGGTTGCAAAGAGCAATGAGCCTGTACCTTGTTGCCTAGTTTATTTCTACAACTGCACCTGCAAGATAAATGGTAGTTTTTAAACCTTGAAGTGCGCAGTACTCTTGATATGATGTGCTCCTGTGGAGTTTGTTCCTTATGAATGCGTTTAATCAATTAAGATTGCAAACGGCGGGGAGGTCGTACCATGGAGGATGTGGTTCGGGCTTGTATGCCATACCTGGTGGTGCTTTTAGTAACTCCGATTCAAAGCATTCATCCTGGAATCGCAGTAATCCACGCCTGATTACTTATGGTTGTTTACCCAGTATTGTTCTATGCGCGCACTAGGTGACTGTGGAGAAGCAGATGTGCTTAGGAAATGACTAAATACAACAGTCGTCCGCGGGGAGGGTGATTGGTTTCAACATAAAGGCTAGTTATGGGTGATGTTCTGTACGCACCTGCTGCATGACACAGTTATGGTGTGCATCGGGGGCAGATGTTTTCTAAAGCAGAATGTAAGCGGGTGTGATCTAACGCATAACGTACTTAGGAATGGTAAATATGTAAAGGGCAATTCTTGTTGGAGCACGATTGTATGCCTGGCAACACTTTTATACTATTCGTGGTTTGAGAAGCGCCAGGCTTTATTGATTTTATATGCGGCCAGTGAGGCGCCATATAAATGTGAGGCCAAAGTGAGGCCAAAGAACTTGTTTTCTGATTTGAGAAATACTTGGGTTCCATGCATATTGACTGGGATAAGTTTGTGCTCCTCGCTTCACCGACAGTATTATGACACTGTTATTGGGGTAGTATGTTGAAACTCCTTTTTGCGACTGAACTAGAAAAGGTTTTTATTCAAGCTGTATTTTATTTTTGCGGCCAGATAGATTCGCAGAGGCACAAGCGAGTTTTAGGCCACCCACATAGACTGAACACGTGATTGACTTAGGTATTATAGTGTCCACTGAGTTCATTTTGGTTATAAATATTACTGTATTTAAGACGCAGCCCTGTGGAATACCATTCTCTAGAACGAAAATTTTAATAATGTCGCGCCTAAGCACAATTGAAGTATGTTGTTCGATAGGAAGTTCCTGAGAGAGTTGAGCAGTTTCCCGCGAATACCAAAGCTGAGCTGGTCGCGTATAGTATCAAATCTCTATGTGGTGTCTGAGGTTTTTCTAGGTTAAAAACAAGGCCAATCAGCGCTTATATATAGACGCTTCTCGTGCTGTACCTTCAGCACGAGGCAACAATCCCTTTTTGAACAGCTCTTCGTAAAGCCACTCTGGTGTGTGTGAATGAGTCCACGTGCCTGGAGGTGAATGTCAGCTTAGTATTTACAATCCTTTCGAATGACTTCGCAACCAACTTATGGGTGCAGTCTGTCTGTAACTAAAAGGGCAGGGCGCTGCTTTATCGTGTTTTAGAAAGGTCACAACAACATTTTTCTTTATGTGCGCCAGGACATCATGTTATCAAAGGCGTAGAAGTATAGCATAGTGAATTTTGTCGACCGCGGAAAGCCTGTTTACCTGCGGAAATCAATCTTTTGATTTTTTCGAGGCTAAGAGTTATTTATGCTGCATTGCTCTTTTCACCAGGTAACTAAATATATTTTTCAGCGGCATCATTATATTTCAAGACAGTAGTTGTGTTGTTTGCGGAACTGGAGATAGCGCAGAAATGTCCACCTAGAACATGAACTTGTTCTTCCAGAGTTTGGAGACTAGAGACCGACATAAAATGGATTGGATTGTGTAATATGTGTGGCTGCTGGGGAATTTGAGAATTTCTCGCCACGTTTTCTTAGACGAAATGGGCTTTTTATCCAAGAAACATTTTTGAAAGGAAGTCTGTTCTGCTTTCCGGTTAATGCACCAGAATGCCTTGTCCGTTTGACGTTACAGAGCTTCTTATGTGTCGGGTAGGTGGAGAAAAATCCCCGGCTTTATATTGTTGCGTTTCTTGCTCTCTTACAATATTTTGTCTAGCTCGAAATTTGAATACTGTGGCATGGCTTGTCGTGATGCATTGAGAATGAATGCTGTTAGCTCTTTGTTCGAGTCATCTAAACTAAGGTTAAATGAGAATTCTTCCTCTAGGCTAGTCAACTATTAATACTTTGCAAGAGCGGGGTTCTAATCGACGTGCTGCTGGTGACGTTAACACCCTGATAATAGTGGGGAGCTGACCACTGTAACAAGACATCAAAAACATCCCCATGTAACAAGGATGAAAGGATTCGGAGGACAAGACTTAAACCCTGTCAGCTCATTTTGCTTGACCATGTAGAGAAGCATATATGTTTAGCAGTATTTATAAGAGAACTGTTTTGAATAAGATAAAAGGTTGCATTACTTGGCCTACACTGTCTTTTGGCTTTCACATAGCGGCGAGTGTGCATTAAGACATTCTGCTATTCATATGGCTCCGGTATAGTTGACTCTTAATATTCCGCTCAGTCAGGAAGTGCGACTTTTAGCTGTTTAGAATGAAAAACAGAGCATGCATTGATGGTCTTGAAACTAAGAGCAGTAGCAGCAACTGCTTTTAGTTTTGTTTGCATTTGAAATTTACAAGTGGAAATACCGCTTTTTACGAAAACAGCGATGTCATCTGACAGCATAGATGCGTGCTCCGGGTCGCGACGAAATACTTCAAATATTTTAAGAACGTGCATATTCTGCGGGCCTAAGTTTATGTCTTGTAAGCATAAAGCTACAGGAGCGATTCAGCTGAAGATATCTGCTACTTCGATTTATTAGTCCCCTCCAGTTCTACTGAACAGCAAGTGCCACGTATTATACGTATTATTGCTCTTTGGTTGTAAGTGCATGATTCAGGCTAAGCTTTAGTTTTAGACTTGTTATGTGGGTTCGTGCAGGCACTTGGAGTTACATCCATTGCATATTCAGACTTTCTGGGAGCCTTTAAAGAGCATGGATGCGCATGTTTTCAGATTTCTTGCATAGAGAATCCTGAGATCCTCCTGATCGCGAGGTTTATAAGGACCGTTATTTAGGCGGCAGAGCAGCGCTGGCTGCTTCTGTGAAGAGCGCAAGCGGTCCTCTCTCAACGCATATGCTCTGGGCAGGTACTGCAGGCCGGTGTGACGCTTCGCCTCATAGCCACACATCGGAGTATGGCGTCGTCTTAACTGTGGTTTCTCGTTTTACGGAAGGTGGCGTACTTTTTAAAATTAAGTATTTTCATTTCTTCTTCATTTTTCTAAGACCAGAAAGAGCGTGAGTACGCGGGGTGCCCACCGTCGCAAATGCCGCAATGCGGTTCAACCTTAGTTATCTGAGCGATGATGTTTGCGGCGCATTTTGCACAATTTGAGTGTCCACGACAGTTCGGAGAGCCATGGTCGTATTTTTGTCATTTAAAGCAGTGGCATGGGTTGGGAATGAATGGTCTCATTTCATTTTTCTAAACTAACATCATTGGACTTAGGCAAAATTCTAGAGGTGCCGGTCAGGATGGAGTGCTTTCTCGCGATTTTCTTTCTGTCCCAGCGTCTTTTGATACTCTTGACACTGATAATAGTTAGTTTTTTGAATCTTTACATGATTTATTTTGTCGTTGTGAGTATTATTCTCAAAAACAACACCACGTACAATGCTGAGAAACCCTTGTTGGATTACATTTGCTGCAATGTAGAAAAAAAGACTGAAATTTGTACAATATTTCTCATTTTCGATTGTAGCGAACTTTCATGAGATCACCACTAGACATGGTCATTTTATACCCTTGGCCTAATATGAGATTAAGCATTCAGTTAGGAGGAGTGATGAAATCTGTAGTGCTGGTATGTAAGCCATATTACTATAAATCAGATGAAAGAATGGGAAGCTGTCCTCATTTCATCAATTACACGCGATACATCGCTGCGACCCCTTTTTAGAGGCCAATTGCCTTTTTTGATTCTGCGGAATATATCCATTTTACTTGATCGTTTTAGACCGTGGTGCTAGCCACCCACTATGAAACCCTATAACGGGACGGGATAGTAACTTGGAGTGAAGTGCTCCCCCATGCTTAGTCTCTAGCAAGAAATAAAAAGAAAACAAGAGGAGGCAGGAACATTGTGAGAAACGAGAAAGGAAAGTAAAAAATTTCGGAGAGGATATAAAAAGGCGAGCACCGATTTCTCTCGGTCGGGTTAGCAGTGTGCGGTCTAAGTAAAGCTGGAGCGAAATTGGTGTGTTGCCTCTACCGAGGGTCCTTAAAAGTACACACACTCCGCATTAGCTCAAGGACAAGGACCCTTTCTTCTCGGGCATGGCCAAACGCTATGCGCGGTTCGACGTCGATGGGCACAGCCCACATGTGCTCAGGAACCCGTGGCGTCGTAACTCACCATCTGCCTGTAAAGATATCCCTGCGAGTGGAACATAAGGAACCAGCTGTTCGTTTTTATAGTACTTTTGTTTTTCTATCCCCTGTAACCTGCTCTTATGGGTCATTTTGTGGAGCCCAATTTTAGTATAGTAAAAGATTATAGTTTTGCGCACCTATGTGTGAAAATTCCTAACAATTGATGCTTTGCTAAAGGACTCTTACATAAGCCCATATTCCATAAAAGAACAAACTCCTATGAGCAGGACAAAAACCCATTGAATACCCTCCGTTTAATCAATACGAACCAAATACCATCAGTCAGCGTCATAAGTCCGTAGGGCGCGTCAGCCGCAAACAATTCGCATAGCTCGTATCAGAAACCTTATTCAGATCACACTTCCGGTTGTGAAAGTCAAGCTGCCAGTACTTAATCTGCGGCAGTAGAACGATATCCTCGGTGTAAAAAGTGGCGCATATGAGCGCGAATTATCATAGAATGGTAGCGACTTTTTTCCCGGCAATCCAATTGTAATCAATTGCGCCAAGGCCTTGACGACTATTCCTCGAGAAGGTTCCCTTCGCCAGGACGGCGCCACGGTCCCCGGCCTTGGCTGGTAGGGAGGCTTTAGTTTAAAAGAGATGTAGCGGCACTATCATCATCAGTAGTGCTGTGCCGCCTCGGCTCGTTCATGCGCTCGCGCTGGCTACGAGGCTACGAAGAAAGAGGTGCCGTAATGGAGGGCTCCGGAATAATTTCGACCACATGGGGATCTTTAACGTGCATAAAAACGCAGCCGCTGCGGTCGGGTTCGAACCCGAGAACTCGCTATGCAAGAAGCGCCTTTGCAGGCGGTCAACACCTCCCAAATCGCGACCTACGGACAACGCTCAGTCGCCCTAGATTTGGGCTTACGCCGCACAATCCAATGGATTTTCATTATCGCGGACGTGTGGTTTGCGATCCTCGAAGCCGACTTTCTTGCCACTTTTGGCCTGGCTGTCGACTTTCGATCTCGTCGACTGCTGGACTACACGACTCACTGGTTTGTGAACAGTGTCCTCGCCCCGGTGGCCACCCCCATCCTCCAAGCCGCTCGGCAGCTGCCGTTGTCCGCCTTCGCAGCGATTCTGGCCGATTTTCCTCTCATCACGCGGCCCTCCAACCTTGAGCTTCCCGTCTGTCACATCGTCACGCACCACGTAGTCACTACGGGCCCTCCAGTGTTCTGCCGATCGCCGCCTTGCTGGCGACCGCGTCGTCATTGCCCGCCGCGAATTCGACCATATGCTGCAATTAGGCACCAATCGGCCGGCGTCCAGCAGTGTGTCTTCGGCGCTGCATATGGTGCTTAAACGTGATCGGCGGTGACTGTCGTGCCCTCAACGCCCGCACTGTCCCGAATCGATATCCTCTCCCTCATATTCATGACTTTGCGGCCAACCTGCATGGCCTGACCATATTTTCCATGATTGGCCTGGTGAAGGCCCACCATCATATCCCGGTGGAGCTTGCAGACATCCCTAAGACTGCACTCGTTACACCATTTGGCCTCTTCGAGTTCGTTCGTATGCCCTTTGGTCTGCGAAACGCTGCTCACACATTTCAACGCTTCATCAACGAGGCTACTCGTGGTCTGTGTTTTGGGCTAGCGTATCTCGATGATCTGCTGGTTGCCAGTTCCTCGTCAGAAGAACAAGCTGGACACCTGCGCCTGCTCTATTCACGCCTCGAAGTGTACGGCCTCGTCATCAACCCGGCCAAGTGCGTTTTTGGCGTCGACGTCATCGAGTTCCTTGGCCTTCAGGTCACAGCGCAGGGAATTCGCCCTTTGGAAAGCAAGGTGCGCACCTTCCACAACTTTCCTCGCCCCAACTCGCTTCGAAAGCTTCGCGACTTTCTCGGCCTTCTGAACTTCCACCGACGTTTCTTGCCCGGAATTTCCCGCATTACCCTGCCTCTCACCGATCTCTCAGTCACCGCATGGTCCTCACACTCCTCTCGAGTGGACGTCATCTGCCGGAACCGCATTACAAGCCGCCAAGAACACCCTTGCCGACGCTACTCTGCTCATGCACCCGTTGGCCGACACCCCGTTGCGTCTCGTCACCGACGCCTCTGATGCCACTGTAGGCGCCGTCCTGCAACAACTTCAGGACGACTGCTGGTACCTGTGGGTTTCTTATTCCAGAAACTCAAGCCCGCAGAAACGCGCTACAGTACTTTCAGCCGTGAGTTGCTAGCTGTCATACCCGCCATTCGACACTTCCGTCACATCTTGGAAGGAGCCGTTTTTTATGTGCTCAAAGACCACAAGCCCTTAAGTTTTGCTTCTCGTGCGAACCAAAGCTAATACACTGCACAAGAGATGGGGCATCTGAGTTTTATTACTGAATTTATGATGGATATAAGAACCATCGAATGACCCGTGAACAGTGCCGCCGATGCGCTCTCCTGTGTCTCAGATCTTGCTTTAGGCGCGATTGTCTCCGCACCGCTGGCTGCCACAGAGGCGTCATACCCTAAGCTTCAAGCTCTCCAGGCCATCCCTGTCTCTCTGACCATGTCGCCAATGCCCCTGCCGTTGTGCTCGGACACCATCGTATGCGACTTTTCCAGTAGTTCTCCACGGTCTTTTGTACCCACCGCGTTCCGCCGCCAAGTCTTCGTACAGGTACACAACGCAAGCATTCCCCTCATTCGTGCTACACAGCGGCTCGTGACGTCTAGGTTCGCCTGGCCAAACTGTTCAAATGTACACCAAGATGTGCGTCGCTGGGCTCATGAGTGCTTGCAATGTCAGCGTGCAAAAACAACGCGTCATACGCGATCACCTCACCACCCTTTCCGGCCCCCGACTGTCGTTTCGACCATGTCCACGTCGACATTGTTGGCCCTCTTCCTCCATCACGAGGTTTCTAATACATACTTAAGTGTGTTGACCGCTACGCACGGTGGCCCGAAGCCTTTCCGCTGCCCGATATCACAGCGTCTACAGTGGCGTCCACTTTTGTCAGTGGATGGATTTCCCGTTTTGGCTGCCCCACTGTACTGACGACGGGTTGTGGCCGCCAGTTTGAGTGCGCCTTGTTTCGCACCCTGACATCTCTGTTTGGTTTGCGCCATGTTCACACCACTGCGTATCATCTCTCCGCGAACGGCATGGTTGAAGGCTTTCACCGACAGCTGAAGGCTGCCCTTGTTGCACGCGAAGCTCGCACCTCTTGGCCCGATTCTCTTCTTTTGGTACTCCTCGGCCATCGATCAGTCTTTAAAGAAGGTCTGCGGTGCACGGCCACCGAAATGGCCTACGGGAATACGTTCATGATGATAAATCCAGGCGATCAGAAACAACGACCCAGAGGAGACACAGCGCTTATTCCTTCCAAACACATTCAGCGCCTCTCCGACTAAACGCATGCTTAATGCCGTGGCCTATTCTCTGCGCTCCCAGCCTTGCCCCAAAGCTATCCTCTCGAATAGTTGCAGATATGCGTCCATATCATCTCTTTCGTCATCTAAAGGAGCCATCAGCTTCCTTGGACAAACTCTGGCCGGTCTAGGAGATTCTGTACCCGCTAAGGAACGCTGATCGTTGTCCGTCATCTCCTCATATCCTCCCGCGACATGCGCCTGTTTCCACGAAATAAACTTCTCCTCATTCTGTACTTCTTTTCTCCTGTTCTCGCGAGCACTTCTAGCTTCCCGCTCTTCTGCCTCGCGAGCTCTTTTCTCTTCTCGCTCTTCTGCCTCGCGAGCTCTTTTCGCCTCGCGTTCTTCTGCTTCGCGAGCGTCTGCGCGTGCTTGCGCCCTTTCCTCTCTCCACCTTTGTGCCTCTTCTGTCTCCTCGTCACAGAGACGCATCGCCTCTTCCTTGCTTAACCCTAGCTTGAGCGCCAGCTCTAACATTTGTGCCAAATCCATACTTTCTGCCCTCGAGAGATCGGAAAGATCCGAGACAAAGCAAAAAAGAAACAAGGAAATGAATCCTGGCAGGCTCGCCACTTATCTTTGTCACAGATCTCTCCGGAGAACACTCGGACGAAAGAATGGACTAGGCCGCGGGTGTACCCACACAAACGCACATTTAATATATACTACGTGGCACACACACTAGAACAGACAACTAACAAAACTAACACAAAACACAAAGACTATAAATACACACGACCCGGGCACACTGCTAACAGCGTCTACTACTAGCGTTCTACTACTAGCGGTCGGCGTTCGTGCTCACGGTTGGTTCGGTGTGGCTGCGGCGTTGTATAGGTCCAGTAGGCGGCGTGCTTGGGCTGGCGTTGCTGGTGGCGTTCGACGTGCTTGGGCTGGCGTCGCTGGCGGCGTCGCTACCTGCGTCGTATAAGCTCCCGGTCCAAGCGCCCACGGAGGTGATGCCGGTGTTGTTGGCGTTGGGGGCACCGCCCGGATGGGTGGCAACAGCGCTGGAGATGCCCCTGGTCATAGCAGGTGGTAGCGCCCTCCGTCGACTCCCCGGATCGTGTTCAGGCACGGCAGGAAGTCCACGATGCGATGTCGTAGAGCGCGAGCTCACCGGAGCAGTAGCCGGCGTCGCTCTCTTCCAGCCAAAGTGTCTTGACCCGCCGGAGCCTCCGCTTCTCTGCTGTTCCCCTTCGGGCCTCGCTCTCACTCGCCCTTTTATAGCCTCGGTGTTAGTCCACGTATGCCTTGTCGTCGTCTTCTTCTCTTCTTCACCAATCATCTCTCTACACCTCACCGAATGCTTCTCCACCAGTAATCTCCCACCACCTCACCGAATGCTTCTTCTTCTTTACTCTTCGGTTGATTCGCGTCGTCTTCTTCACACCTTTTTCCTTTAAAATTTAATTTAGGCTCCTTAATATATGTGACAGCTGTTCAAATCAAGCTTAGCCAGCTTTTCGGGTTTGACGGCACAAATGGCCGGCGCCTCTTCTATTTTCGCTCTCAGCGCAACACGAACGGGACACAAGACGAAGGACTAGCACAAACAGGCGATACCAGTTGACAGTCAGCGCCTGTTTGTGCTAGTCCTTCTTCTTGTGTCCCGTTCGTGTTGCGCTGAGAGCGAAAATGAGTACTTAGAAACTCGCCAAAATTTCCGTCTTGCTGAGCCTCTTCTATCTCCTCCTGATTCCCGGTGTTCGCTTCTGATGGCGCATCTCCAGACTTGCCCACTTCTAGATTTACCGTGGCAGACGAGGTCGCTCGCATGTCTACTGTCTGGGCCGACACACTTCGGAACTTGTGATCGTGCCATTCTTCTTCATATGGAGACAGCATGTTGGCATTTGATTCAGGTTTACTTGGAGTGACGCAACGCAGGCTCCGAGAAACGAAGCGGTCAAACAGTTCGTTGACTTCAAATTTTGTGAGCAGGGTGAAGGCACCTGCAGTCGCCGAAGAACGTCATACACCGGCTAGGTTCACTACGGTGAGCGAGGCGGCGAGCATCACATGGTGCGGAACAACCGACCCCACGCCGGCATTCAAGCAGGCTGCATCGACACTACGGGCGTTTGCGGGACAACTGGGAGCGGCAGGGGAACAGTCACAGGCATCCAATTCACCTCCACCTCCCGACCGATGCACCATCCTCTTCTGCTTACGCTCACGGTCACCGCCACCTGCAGCCAGCTTGGTTCTTGCCCCTTGCTCACCCATTGTCCTTACGGTTGGTCCGGCGCTGCCTCATTGCCACAGACGCCATCCTCTTGCTCCACCTTCTCCAGCCGCCGGAACAGCCGGTCCTGTCGCCGACACAGGCGCACAAAGTCGGCCTTCAGCGCCGGGGAAAGGGGCAGGCCGTAGGAATGCCCGAGAGCAGCGGGGCCGTCCGCCGCACCGTTTGCCGCGTCATCCAGAGGCTGCTCGCCATCCTCGGCCCCTTCCGCAGCCTGTTTCCGAGCGCGGGTGAGCGCCATCGCACCGCTTCCACCAAAATATGCAACGAGGCGGCGGTCCCGCCCAAACGAAAGCACATCAAGTCGGAGAGAGCCATAGGAACACCACCGGTGGCCCCCAATCTTTATCGACCTCTGCGGGCGCTGACTCCCCCGGGCGCTCCCCGCTCCTCTTCTTCCACCCATGGCACTTGGTCGGCTTACGACGTGCCCTGGGCGTTTAACTAAAAACTGTTGCTGCCAGGAAGAAAGAAAAGGAAAGTGCACAGGCGTGCTCACTGGCTCAAGCCGAGCCACAATCGCTACCACGTGCAGATAGTAGGAGAGTTGAAAGATGGGATAGAGAGACAGGATAGTAGAGACGCGCTAAAGACAAAGCCGATCCCAGAGGTAGTGCAATGCCTGGCCAACAGGTGGCGGGAGTGAAGCATCCTTCAAACTCTCTGCCACAATCCCAAAAATAAGTCCAATTGGACCCGTAACATATCCGCTACGGGGTCCGGACATCGTACTGGGCGTTTATTTCCATAGCAACTTATTCTCCGACCACAAGGGGCAACCATCCGGGGACATTTGTGTACCAAATAAAACCCTATGATTTGTGGTATATTAATAAAACCACAAATAAATAGGTAAATATTGTATACAGACAATTACCAATTGAAGCATTACCGTATCGCACCGCAACCCGAATTATAGGCCCACCTTGATCCCTCAAACGAAGCAAATTCCGTTTGGGACGTATCTTGAGGGGGCGTAACTCGGCAACGGTAGATGTGCATCGTAATTTCTCTGATATAAGCCCCTCGGTATCGATCGCTCTGCTAGGCGGCCTGCATGCCAAGCATGGTGGCAATGCACCCCGTTTCAAGAGCACCCTCTTATGTTCCATCCATCAATCCCTAATGAGCCGGCACCCTCGAGAGCTCGTCTCAGATGCGCTCCTTTCGCCGATACGTTCACTACCACAGTGTGTTTGAAGAAGTACATGGACGATTCCAAACCATCGACAGCTTACGCCGTGGCCGAGGAAGATCTGGGAAATAAGGCCAAGGGATCAGTCATACAATCTGCACAGAATCACTCAGCTCGTTTCATTTTCTCAGCCTATTCTTATCGTGTTAATGCAACTCAACTAAAACGCTATGCTCAACTCACAACTTTAGCGAACCGCCGAAAAATTTCCAGACTGTCTGTTTCATAAATTCTATCATCATCCACATCTCAACTCCATTATCAGCCCCACACATCGCATCTCCTGCCGCACAAACCACGGGAAGGCAGTCTACCCTCCCTCTGCCCGCACTTCTGCGCATCCGTCATCATTTTTCGTTCATACAGCAAGGGACTGGAATGACCTGCCAAACGCCATCGTTGATCAGATCGACTCATCGTCATTCAGATCGTCAATTGAAGAAATTTACTGCTTAAGTTCCACCCCCTCATGTAATACCTCTTCAATGGGGCCTTAGAGGTATTAATAAATAAATACTCAGATACTGCGGAGAACGGCGGGCGGCCTAAACCTCCCTTTACTCACATTCATATCAATACTAGTAAACTAAGCAGCTAACGCTCGTTACTTCAACGTCTTCAAGGCGGTAGCCGCCTTTTTTTTACAAATTTCCACGGCAAAACAGCCAGTGTTAGGATATTGGAAACCAGCACCCACAATCTTGGTAAATTATTGAAGTGGAAATAATAGTGTGTGGCGCAAAATGCAGGGATCAAGGTTTCTCGTATGGTGGGATGCTTGCAAAGTGGTCATGTTGATTCTGAAAGAGTACCCACGGTGATTATGGAATAGTGGCATGTTGAGATAGCGCCCATGCTGGTGAATGATGGCAATGGGGCCATGTTTAATCGGCACCTTGAAATGCCAAAACAATGTAAACAAAGTTCCAGCTCAATGAGCCGGCTTTATTTTTCTTCATGACACCCTTGGTCTTTATGAGCTTGCCAATCAGCTGGGCACCATGAAACGGCCTCGCAGGTGTATTCACGCTGTATAAATATAGGCATTAGCTGGTTTAGTCGGTGCACGGTAAGGTTAGGGAAATCTGGCGGTACACTATGCAGAAAAGATTCAAATGACATCATTACGGTCTCTACCTAGGCAGCACATCTGACCTACCCGATATTAGGAAATAGCTGGCAATTCGTGGTTTTTCGATGGCCTGCTCTTGCAGATGCATTATCAATAATAGCGATGGCATTCGGAAACACTAACATTAATGGGCCGGTCACTTCATTTATTCCCGAACATTGGCATACACCGGCAATGAATGTACAACCATGGCTAGCCATGAAGAACGGCCCTCCCACATTGCGTGCAACTTGGCATACGTTGGCGAATATTTTCTGGGCCGTTGCGATGGCTAGCCAGAGTGGCATACAACATGGCATACATTGGTTAATGTTTTCATGTCAGTTTTTATGGCCTGAGAACATCAGACATATTTTGGTATAAGTTGGTAATTATTGCCCAGGCAGTACGGATGGCCTCCGAACAATGTATACACATTGGGCTGCGCTGCCCAATATTGTCCCACCTCTTGCGATGGGTAGCCAGTGCAGCACACATCTTTGGATGTGTTAGTCAATACTGTCCTACCAGTAACGGCCGCTTATAAGCGATGTGCACATATTCGCATATCTTGTCATGCCTGTTGCAATAAGCAGCCAAAACTGTATATATTCAGGCATACGTTGGTAGATATTGTGCCATATTGTAATTTTCTAATTCACAAACCGTACAAACTAGATTTTGCTGCGTCCGCAGTGCCCAGAAAGAGAGAAAAAACAGCTAAAAATGCAGCTTCGAGTTTTGTCGATATTTATAGCGGTCAAAGCCATGCGCAATGAGAGCTCACAAAGTAAACAGCGCCGAGCGCGGTTTTGCGATTTGGAGGGCTTCTGCAAGCCGGTCGCATTATTTTTTGTACTCGGACCTTTAATTATGAACTTTTAGGAGCGTCCGCTGTTCTTCGTTCCTCAGTCTCTCAGTTTAGCGTCATCGCCGTCAGCGGCGGCCGAGAGGCATCCACATGACAGAATCTTGTATTCTGTGGCTCGATCATCGTACGCTTGGTTGTGTGGGTTGCCTCAGAAACCATTATTTTGCTGTTGTAAATCATGTGGCATATGCTCCGTACAGATGCCAGGGGGCGCTGCGAAGCAGCGCCGCATTCAGCGCCACCGTGGCAGCCATGACAATCCGGAAGGGGGTGGGGGAGAGGGGGCTAACGTGCTGACCGCACTACCTGTTCAAGTTCCCGCTGCGTTTTCTGTGCGACCGCCGGTCGTGTTCTTGTGTTGCATCATGCGCTGCACTTTCCACTCTCGCAAGTGGGCTTTTCTGGTTTTATGCCCATAAAGGCTTATGAGTATGTGGTTCCCGCCGCAAGAAGGGCTTAATTCAGTGGTGTTTTATCTTATTCGGAAATTCGCTCTTTGGAATAAATAAAACGCATCACTCCAATGAGCAATGTACACTATGGTTATTATGTGGCAATTATCATTTATGAGAACCTTACATCTCTTGAAGGCCTTACTGCAGATGCTTTAGGTGCTCACTGTAGATGTTGGTTCACTAATTTGGCACAAATTCGCAGCCTCCGCTGTGAATATAAATTAAGATAGAATCGTTCGGCAAGATCTGATTTTCACTACGGAGAGGTGTGCGCATGGACCGGAATAGAGGCGAACACAAAAGTTTGTGGGGCATGGAGATTGTAAAACTTGCCTGATTATTTGGCACTCGATCTAATCATTTAGCCACAGACTGGAGCATGCTCTTTGCACTGCCCTGTGCGACCTGCACAATGCAATTTTCAATGCCTGGCAGCATCTCCAGCAGGCCAGGAAATGCAGGTTTTTCGTGATTTCGGTGTTCAGAAAACTTTTGTGGGCATCAGTACGGGATATTGGAAGGAAAGCTTACGGGGCGTGAGTTCTCGGATAAAAAAAAGTTGTAGCGCCTCCTCTCAAACCAGTCGCTAGGTAATGTTGCAAGTGAAAGTACACGCCCTGTCATACATTCGTACATGACAATGCCGAAATACCGAAACAATGACAATGGCAATGCCGAAACAACCACCTTCTCACATTCCGTTAAATTTTGATTCAGACAGTACGCACGCGCTTCAGATGATCACAAACGTCGAAGAAACTAAAACGCGGCGAGAACCTGCAAGACCACGAAAAGTGCTGTTTGACGACCGAAATCAGAAAGTTGGTCTAGCGCTATCAAAATTGTCAATACATGCCGCTGGAGTTGTAACGTGTGCGTATTTTTAAAATGTATCTAATTGTACGCCACTACAACTGATCTTGAACGTGTCTCGCTCTTGCTGCCTACCTGAAAACTTGCACACTTCGATGCCAATGTTCCTGCCCGGCTGTGATTATTCTGGAAGCAGCATAACTGGCAGTTGTGTGTTTTGCTTCCCGTAATTTCTTGGGTCATTCCCGGTAATACTCGCCATCGTTGCAGTGCTGGGAGAGCACCTAAAAGTGTGCTGAAAGCTCCGATAGGTGGCGCAGGGCCCGTGGCCAAATTTGACTATACGGAGCCTATAGTCCGTAGTTTGTTCGTCCTAAAAATTTACTTTAACGAATAAATCCAAATTCTTAAATACTGGGCCGGACAAAAAGCAAATTTTCAGCAGACAGAGCTATTTATTACCTTTGTAAAGGACCTAGCCAAACAACGGGTTAGCAGATTGCTGGCGCATATCTTGTGACCACTGCAAACGTAAAACCTATCGATTCGGGGCAGCGCTACGGAAATGACCAGATTTTTTTTTAGAGAGCATCATAGGGTGCTGCCTGCTCCTACGACGGGAATTTCCCTAGGCCAATATACATGAAAAGTTAGTCAATTGGTCTAAAACTAATTTTTTCAGGACGTAAAAATGCTGCTGGCTAGGCTACACGGCTCTTAGCAGTATCTGACTAGTCGATTTCACACACCTTGCTTGGGCAATCTTTCTTTAAGATCTTGGTTACAGGCTCCTGGTTGCAATGAACTCTTACTTGGCATATCGCAACAGAAATAAGCAGGCTACTACATTCATTTAGGCGCAAGCAGAAAGACCACGTTTACTTCCATGAATGCACAAAATCCGCTAAATTTTACTACAAAACGCTTACTGTTTGGATGAAGAAGCGTGGTCTATATTATTCTGTCTCCAGCTGTACTTTTCAAGGCATGACCCATTGCCACTTTCCTGTTTCCTAGTACTTTGCAGCATTTCTTTTTTTCACGACTGTCAGAGTCATTTGTAGCTTTACCTTTAGATCGGTGATCGTGACCTTAATGTTATGGTCTTAAATATGTCTTCAGTTTAGCGCATATGATGCTTGTGGTTATTATATATTATTACTGCAAATATAGCCTTGTTTATTGTTTACTTCCGTAGTGTCTTTATTGCTTATTTAAATTTAACGTGACTATATTCACTCGTCCCTAGATATTCTTATTCAATCACTATTTGGATACATTTCTGTCGTGTCCATTTGCTCCGTGCTGTGTATTGTTTTCGCAGCTCCCGTTGCGAAATATGAAGCCCGCGACATCGGCACCACCAGAACATCTTTCTTTCATGTGCGTCTTAAGTTTTAAAATTCTCAATAACCCTACAGAACTAAGTTACCTTCTAACCCCATGCCGGAGCCTCGCGCTGCGCACTGCAGCGCGTGCAGATGATCTACTAACAGGAGTACCATGGAGACGCGTTTTCCCGCGAACTTTTTCAATGGCGTCACTGCAGCTTCCAGCAGCGTGCAGCCCGTTTTTTTTTTTTTTTGAGGAATTCTCCAGCCAACATTGCAACTTCTTTTGCCCGTTTCCACGCACCCCTGTTCCTTGACAGCCCGAGAGGAAACGGGCGCGTATTTACATCTGGCCCTTATTTGTCCCGCTTCCTGGCACATGCGGGGATCTTCCCATTGCTATCCTTTAAATAACTCCTCCCAGCGCACCGCAGCGACCATCTCATCGTCAGAGAGAGGTTACCACCGTGCCGCAACCCCCTTCCCCAAGAACATCCTCTTCCCTTCACCTTGCGAGCTCTTCGGGGCTCCTGCCTACTCTTCACCTCTTCCTGTTTCTCACGGCTCGCCGCGCCCCACTGCAAACTTTACTTCAGTTGACTGACTAAGCACGCACCCCTTCGGACCTAGTTTTTTCGATTCACAATCATATCTTTTCATAAGTAACGCCAATTCGGGCTAACTACTGGTTACGTGAGTACGTTTCTTATATATTTATTTTAATTGTTCTAGGTATTGCTTCGCACGTACATATAAATCGTGACCCCACATCTGTAGAAAACACGCCTTTATCAGTTAGCCTTTGTCGATACTTAAAATCAGTGTGGCAATGTTTACCAGGTTATGTCGAACAATACGAATGAAGTGGAACACTAAAGGGTAAATAAAAAGTCTTTAATACAGAGTGTTTCGTGTAACACTTTCAGCAACTATTAAAAAGAGGCTTTTGAGTTACAAGTGCGCATTTTCCGGCATAGCATTGTTAGTGGTGTAGTACACAAGAACACAGCTACGATGTGCTAACTAGCAGGCTGGTTAACTAATAACGAATAATTTTTCACCTATTTCTGCTGGGTCATTAATTGTTGAGAGACACGTAACCCACTGTAACTAGTAGCACAATCAGTTTTTAGAGTTTCGAACTCGTTTTTACCCATGACGTTATGGCGCAAGAAATTTTGGATTTTTTTTTGCGTTATTTGCTGGAGAAGTTGCTTTTCCTGAAAGCTTCTCGAAAGCGCTTGTATTTTAGTGCGATGTAGCTAACATGTGTCGGGCCAGAGCACCGAGGGTAGCCGCGTTTTCTAAATTCTAAGAACTCATGTGGAGGTTCCGCACAGTCGACAACACGCCTCTCAGTAATTACGAAGCCTAAATATAATAGTTAAACTAAACATCCTGCCAACTAACCCGTCTTAACTCTACTCTATTGCAATACACCAATGTCAATGCTATGCCGATAAGAGCGCTCTTCTTACTTAAAAAATATTTGTGAAAAAAATTGCGGAAAAGCGAGTTTAAATACCGTCCGTAAATAATATTTGATCCCTAGCTATATCCCTTTGGTGACTTTGCGTGTGATTTTATTGAACGGCAGCAAACCGAAGGGTGATTGCGCACCGGTGAACGTCACATATAATTCGAGGAATTCATCCTCGAGTGTGATATTTCGCTTTAAATAGGGTCCAGCTGACATGGGCTGTTGTGTCGGCTTTACTTTTGCTCTTTGTTCACTCATATTGTCACGACCTGAGGAGCCGTGCACGTAGGCGTCGGGGAAAACTCAAGATTGAGCTTTTAATTAGGGAGCCAGGAGAGCCAGGGTCCAGGTCACAGAGCCAAGCGCCACGAGCGCCAACCACTGTTTCGTCATCGTTTCGACTAAGCGTGGAGGCCGCGCGGCGCGTTAGGCACGTGGCATTATTCCCCCCCCCCCCCCCCGCGCGAAAGAAAACATCGTCTCGATGTGGAAGGGGTTATGTACAGGGAGAGAAGAAGGAAAAAAAACGAACAAATAGGGGTGAGGTGAACTATACATCTGGCGCTAGTTGAGAGGTGAGGAGAGTCAAGTTCGCACGTGGGGTAAGGAGATTAAAGTACAAAACACAGTGTGCGCACAGCGCGCACTCACACGAAAAGTACGGTTTTAGGCGCACTACATGAACGACTTCAGGCCGTCGACGCTGACGGCCGGCGACCGCAGTTGCATCGGGAACAACTTCGTAGTTGACACTGTTCAGGCGGCGCAGGACTTTGTACGGGCCGAAATACCTATTGATAAGCTTTTCGCACAACCCCTTGCGGCGCACGGGTGTATACACCCATATCTGGTCACCTGACTCGTAGTGCATGTCCCTGTGCCGAAGGTCATAGTGTCGAGCATCGACGGATTGCTGTTCCTTGATGTTCAAGCGGGCCAGCTGACGGGCTTGCTCTGCTTGTTCCACGAAGTGGCCTGCTTCTGGGGTTACCTCTTCATCGCCGTACGGGAGCATCGCGTCCAACATCATGCGGACCTCTCTGCCATAGACGATACGGAACGGGGTAAACTGGGTGGTTTCCTGCGTCGCTGCATTATATGCGAAGGTGACGTACGGCAAGATCTCATCCCACTTTTTATGTTCAACGTCAACGTGCATCGAGATCATGCCCGCTAATGTTTTGTTGAACCGTTTCGTTAGGCCATTGGTTTGGGGATGATAGCTGTTGGTGGCCGGTGAGCTGTATGACTAAGCGTTAAGACGTCACGTAAGAGCCGGGCTGTAAACGACTTGCCTCGGTAAGTAATGATGGTCGATGGGGCGCCGTGTCTAAGCACGACGACGTGCATAAAGAAGTGGGCAACTTCGGCGGCAGTACCTCGCGCAAGGGCCTTCGTTACAGCGTAACGGGTCAAGTAGTCTGTGGCGACTACGATCTACTTGTGGCCGGTCGACGAGAGAGGGAATGGCCCCAGAAGGTCCATGTCGACTTTGTCGAATGGTATTTGTGGCGGCTCGATGCACTGAAGCAGTCCGGGAGGCTTCAGCGCCGGTTTTTTCTGCCGCTTGCATGGCCGGCATGTCCGGACATAACGCTTGACGCTCGTAGTGAGCTGGAGCCAGTAGTAGTTCTGCCGGATTCGGTACAAGGTGCGTGTGACACCAAGGTGGCCGGAAGTCGGTTCATCATGGCAGGCAGGGAGAAACTTCATCCCGTAAATCATACGGTATGACGAGCAGGTAAGTTGTCGGACTTGAACTAGAGTTCTTTTTATAAATCACCCCGCTCCGGAGGCAGAACGATGATAGCCTACGAGCCAGGTACCGTGGTGTCCAGGGTACCCACCTTAGAGAGGTTCTATGAGCAGACGCAACTCGGCGTTGGCACTCAGGCTGGAAACGAGCTCAGACGTGCTGACCGCTCCCAGGAAGCTATCGCCGTCGATGGTGTCTTGTGGAGGAGGTTCGACGGGAGCGCGTGACAGGCTATCAGCCTCGATGTGTTTCCGGCCGGACTTATAGTTGACGGTGAAATCGAATTCTTGCAGGCGTAATGCCCAACATGTGAGGCGGCCGCAAGGGTCCTTTAAATTTTTCAGCCAGCACAGCGAATGGTGGTCGGTGACGACGCAAAACGGTCTGCATACAAGTATCGGCGGAACTTATCTGCTGCCCAGACTACCGCTAAACATTCTTTTTCGGTGGTAGAGTAGTTCAACTCAGCTCGCGACAGTGCGCGGCTTGCGTAGGCGATTACTTTGACGACACCGTCTTGCCGCTGGACGAGAACAGCGCCAAGACCGACGTTGCTCGCATTCGTATGTACTACGTACCTCCGTGTCGGCATCTTCGTCGATATGTGCTAGGATTGGCCGCGATTCGAGTCGGCGTCCTAATTCGTCGAAGGCAGTTTGCTGCTCATTGCCCCGGGAAAATGATGCGTCATCCCGTGTTAGGAACGTCAGAGGATGGCAAGCTGGGCGAAGTTTCTAAGAAAGCGATGATAGTAGGAGCACAGGCCCAGGAAACGTTGGTCTGCTTTTTTGTGAACGGGGACCGGAAAGGCAGCAACGGCAGCAAGCTTCTCTGGGTCGGCTGGAATTCCATCAGCACTAATATTACGCCCGAGAAACTTGAATTCAGTGAACCCAAAGGGACATTTTTGTGGTTTGAGGGAGAGGTTGGCGGAACGAACGGCTACGAGGACAGTTCTGAGGCGGTGCAGATGTTCCGTGAACGTTGCGGAAAAGTAATGACATCGTCAAGATAAACAAGACATGTCTGCACTTCATACTTGTGAGAACGGTGTCCATCATTCTTTGGAAAGTGGCCGGAGCGCAGCAGAGCCCGAAAGGGAGGACGCAAAATTCGTAGAGCCTGTCCGGTGTGATGAAGGCGGTTTTCTCACGGTTCCTCTCATCGACTTCTATCTGCCAATAACCGCTCCTGAGGTCTACCGAAGAGAAGTACATGGCTTGACGAAGATGGTCGAGGGAGTCATCGATACGTGGCAGCAGATACACGTCTTTCTTTGTCACACTGTTAAGTTTCCTATAGTCGACACAGAATTACAGTGCTTCGTCTTTCATCTGCACGAGGACGACAGGAGACGACCACGCGCTGCTGGACGGTTGGATGACGCCGTCCGCGATCATCTCTTTGACCTGTGTTTGTATAGCATCTCGTTCCCGAGGGAACGCACGATAGGGCTGCTGATGGATTGGTCGAGCTCCCTCGTGCGTGATGATGCGGTGTTTAACTATGGACGTTTGTCGCACTTTAGACGACGACGTGAAACACGCACAAAGCTCCCGCAAGAGGTCCTGGAGTTGCCACTTTTCAGCGGGTGAAAGGCCCGGATTTATGCTGACCTCGTTGAGCGCTTCTGCGTCACCTCCAGGTGTGCCCTCCTAGCAAGCAAAGCATTCGGTCTCTTCCTGAACATGGTCGACGTAAGCGATGGCTGTGCCACGGAATAGATGTCGATGATCATTGCAAAAGTTGCTAACAAGGACCTCTGTCCAACCGTCATGAAGGCAGCCAAGGCCTCGTGCCACCGCAATCCCCTTAGTGGGTACGAGAGAGACATTAGGCTCGACAATCCGGAGTCCCCGATGTGGCTCGTCACAGGTAACTCTAGCGAGAATGCTGGCACGGGGAGGCACCGTAACGTTATCGTCGGCAACTCGCAGTGCGGGCCGAGAACCCTTGTGCGCCGGCTTTGCTGTGGCCATTTTGGTAGGAAACGTGAGCAAGCAATTCGGGAGGTCATTTATAGCACCGTGCTCGCGAAGAAAGTTGATGCCAAGGATGACATCGCGAGAACATTCGCACAGAAGAAGAAAAGTGGCGAAGAAGGTGCAGCCTCTAACCGTAACCCGGGCCGCACACATACCGAGTGGTGCGACATGTCCGCCGGCCGTACGTATGTCAGGGCATTCCCACGGTGTCGTCACTTTTTTCAGGGCAGTCGCAAGCCGTCCGCTAAGGATGAAGTAATCAGCGCCCGTATCAACCAATGCGCTGACCTCCTTAGTGTCGACGAGAACAGGGATGTCCAAGGACATCCTGCCTTCAGCGCGGCTTGTCGATGGCTGTTGGGAGTGACTCAATCGATGCGGCGGCGGAAGCTGGTCGGTGACTGGGGTTGCGGCGTCGGGGCGATTCGGGCGAAGTGTCGGGGAAAACTGTACGGCGATGCGGCGTTCGACGTCGGGGCGAGTCGGTCGGTGCGGCGGTGGAAGCTTTGCGGCGGATCAGAGTTCGGCGGCCTCGCCTCCAAAGGTCGCCGGAGCTAGTTTTCCCGATGAGGGCTCGAGGAACCACGTTGTGGCCAGGCATAACGGGACTCAGAAGGCGAATATCGGCGTAGAGAAGGCGAGCGCGACTCCCGGCGGGGAGGCGGACGGCGAGGACGAGGCAGGGAACTAAGTTGGCGGGCGACACACTCGGTGATGTCCTGAGGGTGCTCTCCAGGTCGTGGACGGGGACTGTCCAGAGAAAATCCGCGCAGACCCATTTCGCGATATGGGCACCGCTGATAGAGATGGACGGCTTCACCACAGTGGTAGCAGAGCGGGCGTTAATCCGGAGTGCGCCAGAGATCCGTCTTCCGCGGTGCCCGGCGCCGATCAGCCCAGTAACGAAGCGGTTGAGCAGCGTGCACCGCGACCACTGGAGGGGTGTGAGGCGAAGGCCCAGGAAATGGGGCTCGGCGGCGCATGACGTCCGCGTACGTGATTGGCTGAACAGGGGCCGGGTACGGCGCGGGAACGCATGGGGCCGGTTGCGGTGCTGGCACGACCGCAGCGGCTTGTGCCCTGAGCGCCTGCTGAACTTCCTCGCGGATGACGCTGGTAACGGAATCGATGCGATGGGCAAATGTTCCTTGAAGGTGCTACAGCTCCTCGCGGACCACGGAACGGATGAGTTCGCGAAGGGAGCTCGGATTCATCCTGGGATCGGGGTCGAACCGGTCCAAAGTGGACAGCGTCGGAACTGGACGCAGTAGCCGGGCGTACTGATTGCACCTCTGCTGCAGCAATTGCTGCATGTGCACGGCGTCGGCCAGAAACTGCACGACTTTGTGAGGCGGGTTCCGTACGAGGCCGGAAAAGAGCTGCTCTTTTACGCCGCGCATTAGGTGCCGCAGCTTTTTTTCTTCACTCATGGCCGGATCAGCGCAATGGCGAAGACGTGTCACATCTTCTACGTACTTTGCAACACCATCGTTTGGAAGTTGAATTCGGGAGGTCAGGGCACGCTCCGCGCTCTCCCGGCGTTCGATGTTGGCGTACGTGGTCAGGAGCTGACGTCAGAAGTCTGGCCACGTAGACAACGTAGTCTCACGGTTATTGAACCACGTACGGGCAGAGTCTTCAAGGCTGGAATACACGTTACGCATCTTGGTCGCGTCGTCCCAGCAGTTGAAGGTCGCTTCCCGTTCATAGTGGTCCGGCCAATCCTCGGCATCCTTGAACTGGCCACCGTGAACGGGCTTAGGTGTTCGTGTGGTCTGAAGGGTCAGATAGGTGGGCCTGGACGAAGGTAATGCCATAGTCACGGCGGGCAGTGGCGTCGCTGTGAGCGCAGTGAAAGTCGAGGGTGCGCCGTCACGAGAGAAGACCTCGGGGGACAGGCCTCGGATCCTCCGGGTGGCACGATGGACAGGGGTGGTTACAAGAGGCGGACGCGTCGAGTCTTCCGCAGGAGAAGGGAGCATCGGTCGTACCTCCACCGGTGTCACAACATGAGGAGCCGTGCAGGTAGGCGTCGTGGAGAACCCAAGATTGAGCTTTTAATTAGGGAGCCAGGAGAGCCAAGGTCCAGGTCACAGAGCCAGAGCGCCACGAGCGCCAACCATCGCTTCATCGTCGTTTCGTCTAAGCGTGGAGGCCGCGTGGGGCGTTAGGCACGTGACAATATTGTGAATGGCTGCAAACCAACGAATCATTGCGCAGCAGTGGATATTGCATATAATTTGTGAGTTGAACAACTTTGGCGCAGTTCTCTCGAAGTGGCATCGTCGGAGCAGAGAATGTCATGAGCAGTAATTTGTGCAGTCGTCCAATAGTCGAAATTGAATTTTGAAATGAAAGAAGTGTTAGCATGCACTGGTAAAACGAATCATTTAGTTTGAACCAAACATTTCGAGACGAACTGGGTGACTTCTTGAAGCTGGCTGAAATGACAGCCAGTAGGAGCCGTTAACGGCTTTCCTTTTCATTCTGTTAACCCATGGCGAAGTCATTACCGCACGTGGAGGGGAGCTTTCCCAGAGTCTTATTCAAATTCGCCATGTGAGCCGGACATTCCACAAATGAACATGGCTCCTCTTGAGCCTATTACGCGTCACGGCAAAGACGCTCATCTTCGAAGGCGGTTCTGTTCTCGATGCATTCACAGTGCTCGGCGACGGTGTTGCTTTCCGAATTCAATGACCGGACATCATTCTTGTGTTGCATCATTCTCTGTCGGAAGCCTTGCACGTAAATATAATTCGTGACTTACAGTCTGCAAAATACACGCCGTTAGGACTTACCCTTTCTCGGTACTTTATTTCTGTGTAGCAAAGGATTACCAGATTGTGTCGAGTAGTAAAAATAAAGCGGAACACTCAGCGGTAATCAACAATTGTGTAATACACGGTGTTTCACGCAACACTTTCATAAATTTTTGAAAATAGACTTTTTGAGTTACAAGAGCCCTTCTTCCGGCAAAGCGTTGTCAGTGATGTAGTACATCAGAAAAAAGCTAAGATGTGCGAACTAGTACGCTGGTTAACTCGTATCGAATAATTTAATTTTTACCTATTACTGTTGGGCTTTTCAATTATTGAGAGGTGCGTAACCCCCGCAAGTGATATCCAAATCAAGTTTTAGAGCCTTGAAAACGTGGTCATTTTCGGCGCTGTGGCTTAACAAATTTAGGCCATTTTTTGCTCTTTTGGCTGGAGAAGTTGCGTTGCCTGCAAGGTAATGGAAAGCGCATGCATTTTGGTGCGAAGTAGCCAACGTGTGTTGGGCCAGAGCGCCGAGGGTAACCGCGTTTTATAAATTCCAAAAACTGATATGGAGGATATTTACGATGGGCTACACTCCTCTCTTATTTACGAAGCATAACAATAATAGTTAAAAATCTAGCTACTCAATATCAGTTAGCCAGCCTGCGAATTGCGACGTCTTAGCTGTACAATGATGCATTACACCACCGTCAATGATATACTGAAAAAGTGCAACTCAAAAAGCCGTTTTTATTAAATAGCAGAAAATCAGGTGAAATACGTTGTATAGATGCGTTTTTCATCTATATATTTCATCACTGACTTTGAACATTTGGTTTGATGGCAAGAAGCCGATGGGTCAATAAGCCCCGATGACAATTGCATATAATTTGTGAGCTCTACGTCTTCGTCACATTTCTCTCCAAGTGGCATTGCCGTAGCAGAGCACGTTTTTTTTCCTTTTCTGAAAATTAAAGGGCGCTACATATAACGAATACTTAGTACGAATACACATGTAGCACTGTTTAATTTTAAGAAAAAAAAATGCATTCCCAACTAGCCCCGCAACGAGTTTTCTTAAGAGAGCATGTTTTGAACAGAGATTATATGCATTGGTCGTTTTTTAAAAATAAGAATTTTGAAAGGAAACAGAAGTTGGAAAATGCGGACGCAGCCAATAATTCATTTCCAACCGAACATTTCAAGACCAATCGGTCCCTTCTTGAGGGGTGACTGAAATGTTAACCGGTACCAGCAGGGAACAGCGTTCGTTTTCATTTTCTAACACGTGGCGCAGCCAAACTACGCGGAGGGTAGCTTTCCTCGAGTCCTGTTCAAAGTTGCCTTCGTAAGCCGGATATTCTATGAATCGCAGCGGCTCCTCTTGAGCGGACTACGTTCCACAGCCAAGACCCTCATCTCCGAAGGCGATTCTGTGGCTGATGCGATCGCAGTACTCTGCGAGGGTGTTGCCTTCCGAATTCATTGACCGGATGTCGTTCTTGTGTTGCAGCATTCTCTGAGCGAGGGTTTTACCCGCCGATGAATGAGGCCGTGCGTAAAAGCATGGCATTTTGTAAATCACATCCAGGTGTTTCTCTGCGGGGAGACGGTCTTCGGGTCGTGGTAGAAAGCGCCCGCTCATTGAAACTGGCTCGTGAGACACGTAGATAAGTTTTCGCATAAAAGGACAAGAATGGCCCAGCTTCTTCATGCTTTTTTTCCTTTTTGCACTGTAAGACTTAACTGCACGACCAACTGGCTAAGCACTTTGTTTTCTCGAAGAGATTCTATTTTTCTGATTTCAAATTATCATTCACAATTATCTGCTTCTTGTTTTCAGCGCTGGCAGCTCGTCCAGCTAGAGGGCCGCGGGCTGCCAGGGGTTGTGGCCAGTGTTATGAAGGCTGTTATGTGCATTGGCGTCCAGCTCAAGTTCAACAAGAAACCTTTTGTTTTGACAAGGCTCTGAAGAGGGGCTAAAGGTGATATTTTTATTTTTAATCCTTACTTCGTGTAGTAGCAATCTTAGGTAATATTGTTCAAAATTCAGTTTGCCAAATAACTTTATTTTGCGGTTTCTATGTACAGATGCCATCACCAAAAAGAAGAAGGCTGCCGTGCAAGTTTTCTAGGCCTACAACAGCAGGCGGCTGCCCGCAGCATGAGGCGGCCGTAAAACGCGCATGGCTGAGGTGCTAACTAGGATAGCACTTGGGTCTTTTCTTATTGCAGCCGCTCACTTGAGCCCGGGGCTTGCTTCAGCAGTGGACACTTTGACGAGGCGGTCGAGCCCTTATGATACCCTACAGGAATAATTAATCGCTTCCGCGCAGCCTTCACACGCCCGCCTAGACCTATGGCTCTTAGCTATGTTTTTAATCAACGTTGTAACATTAAACTTGCTTGTTTACTCATTTTCCTTGCATTAACAATTAAATGTAGCATTTACAAACTCATTACATACAAAATGGTTGCCAAAATGAAACATTCGTCATAGATGGAGTTGACTGTGCAAAGCACAGAATCCATAATGAGCAATGTTATTGAACGACTAATGGGACTGCTTGCTTATGAGTGCAGCTGGATGCCTGTAATAAACAACAAGCGGGTAAGCTTTGGTGGAAAATATTATTAGCCAATGCGTGTGGCTGGATGCCTGTGGGGAACAATCGTTGGATTAGCTTGGGTGGGCACAATTCGGTAGCCAGCGAGTGTGGCTTGGTGCCTGCGATAAACAACCGGTGAATAAGCTTGACTGGGAAATATTGGATAGCTGGCGAGCTGGGCCCGCTTCCTGTGATGAATAAGCCAATGAGCAATCTTTGATGGGTAGTACTGAATATCCAAGGGATGACAATGAAGCCAGTCAATAACTTGTATGCATTACTGGCTGCTTACTGGGAATTTACTTGGCCAGATTATTATATACGGCTGGGTTCAATTTGCTGATAATCGGGGGAAGAATAGCTGCGACAAGCAGCAATTGATGCCCCTAACTGGAAGGAGAAATGTTATGGGGGAGCGACCGTCCCGAGCAAAGCCGGTTCGGAAGCGTAAGTTCACGTCTTGCCTGTGTACCATCTTAGAAGCCTGTTACTACCCATCGGTGTTCCATAAAAGGCCGGAAAAAGCCCCCTTTATCGCTTTTATGCATGCACGCTATACGTATCATCGGCTGGTGCTGTGTAACAAGTCCATCAGGCTGCCCTTGTAGGTCCCACTCGATGCTGAGTTGCAAAAACCGCTGATATCCCACGTCGGGCCCCTATGGTCAGCCCGTGCCAGGCCCACAAGGACCGGAAGTTCAGACCCCATTGTGCTACTGGTGTAATAATAACACAAGTTTCTACCACTTTCTTCAAGTGTAGTCAGATAACTCTCAGTTCAAGGTTTTTGAAGTGTACAAAAAAAAAACGACTTCGAGTTTTTGGGAACGTCACTTTGCCATGCCTCCAAAATTTAAACGATTGAAACCGGGTTGGGGAGCGTGAGGAGCAATATGTTAATAGCATCAGTGTTTCTGACTGCATCTTATATTAAAATGTATTGATTAACGAGTTGATTTTAGTACTTTTTCTTTGTCATGAGCAGTTGAAAAATAAGCTTACATCCTTGCAATAGCACTGGTGTATATTTTTTGGGATAACAATTTACACATTTTCGGGCAGGTCAGAAACGCTAGCCAGACGATGCACTATACTGTCTCTCATTTCTTGCCACGATCACTAAGTTGTCTGCCAGGAGGTATTTTTCGTTTTCCGTTTTCTTCAGTAACACAGCTTTTGTGAACACTGCCTTGTTAACCGCAATCAGATAGTTGTTGACATAAATGGAACTCATAACTGGAAATCTGACAAATATATCTAAGAAAGAAATACGCGCTTTCAGCTACTTGCTCACAAAATATACTTTCTTTGCCCTCGAAAGATAACAAAATTATTTTAAGCCTGCTTACAGCATTTTGGCTTCATTAAAGCGAAAGCTGATTGTCATTAGCAGGAATGTGGTCTGGAATTCCAGACTGATTTTGGGGCTTCACTGGCAAACGCTCTGTTGGGTGTCCCACAGTTTACTGAAAAATTTGATGTCTCAGACTGGTTTTGGCATCTGTAAACTAACCTGTATATTCGACTTTGTGCTGGCCGTTTTTGCTTTGATCGTTTTCTCGGTAAACTTTCTGCGGTCCAGGCTTCGACAGGTACAACCTTTGAGCATCGCGATGCATAAGCCTCCCTTGCTGTATTACCGTATTTATCTATCCTGTACATAACCCATAGGGGAAGGTTGAGGGGGCGGCAGAAGGTTTTGACCTCGACTAAGCTATAAATTAGTGCGAAGTAAGTTCAACGCTGACCAATTGAGACAGTTTACTCTTGCCCCCACTTCTCGTGTTAACGACTCTAAACTTGACGTTGTAGTGGGTGATTGTCCCTGGCCAAGCCAGAGGAGCATCCATGAGCAGAAAGATGCGGTTAGGTGCTGGTCGCTTCGCTGACCGTACTGCTACCACGAGCGCACTTTGACGCCAGGTATTTCTAAGCAGTGCGCAGTAATGTGGGCGTCGGCCTGCGGAAGCGCCGTAGCGCTTTCTCCAGGACAGAGCGCCAGGTCCCTGCCACTCATGTTGACGGGTCCCGTGCTTATAGCGGGATAACATGATCGCCACTGCGGAAACCAAAAGTTCCTGCGTGCGCAGAAAGTTGCTTTGATATTCTGATCATTTCGTGGCCGCTGCTGCTATGAGGCTACGAATAATTACTTCCTTATTGTATATTTTCACAAAAAAAAAGAAGACGGCAGTGGCGCAAGACGGAGTTCTCGCGGTAGACCACTAGCCTCTTAATCATCTCTTGCCCGTCGTCGATAACGCCTCATTCTTCAGCTAGCCGCCGCGTAACAATTGGTGCGAGGTGATGGGGAATCTTCGGCATCCTGGTGGTTCGGCGTCTAGCGTCAGCCGGTGTCGTTGGCCCTGAGTTCTTGGCCTTCGTCGCCGGGCAGTACCTTAGCCATCCAGACCCGAACCGACCTCGCCATTCCTAGTCCCCACATCGTTCGCCGCCCAGATCACCCGACACAATGAAAAGCACACGACCCTAGCACCTGACCTTCCGACCCCACCAACCCCAGACGCTGCTCACATGTCAAGACACCGTTCCCCTGCCCATGCCGTTCGGCACTCCTGGGGCCTTGGCCGTCGGCTCCTGGCAACCTGCGGCCCGGAGGCTACCTGGACCGGAACTGATTCGTTCATCTCTTTCATCGTGGTGGCCAGCGCTTCACCACCTTGCCATTTCTGTTGTGCCGCTGAAGCCCGTCATCATTTCGCGCGTCCCTGCGTCGATGTCTTCTTCTGTTTACGATCGGGACAATCGGTTGGTAGGCCCTAGTGGTGTCACAATGAAGAAGCTGGCAGTGGCACAGAACGTAGTGCTCGCCTTAGGTAAGCATCTATTAAGTCATCTCTTGTCCGTCGTCCATCACGCCTCATTCTTATGATGGCCGCCGTGTAACAACATCCAATCGGGGGATTCCTTTACGCATTGGGCCAATACCAGTTCCACTTCAAATTGTGGATGAGTTCACTCCGACCCTACCATATAATAGACTTCGTGGTTAGCTCAGGTGGTAACACCACTGCCACGGGCAGGTAGATTTTGCGGTTTTGAAGCGCGGACCAGTAAAATTTTGTTCAGTTATGAATTTTTCTGAAACCTGTAAAACTATGTTTCGTAGTCGTATAGATACGCTTGGGTGTATATTAATAGTTACTTTCTTTCTCATTACAGATACACACCACCTCAGGGGATTCCCTACAACACTGCAAGCGTACCGTTCCCATTTCCAGCTGTAGATAAATTCGCCTTCGCGGTACCATCTGCTAGCGTTCCTGGTTAGACCTTTCAGTAGCACTACTGCACCGGACAGGCGGTGGTCCGGGTTTCAAAACCAGGACGAGGAATAATTATTCTTCAACTACGATGTTTTTCTCAAAACCGTATTGATTTCATTTGTATCCGTACTCTTCTGCTAGGGTGAATACTAATGAGTACTGACTCCCTCATTAGCGATAGTCCTGGTTTTAGCCTGAGCACAATAACATAGGTGAAATAGCACGAACAAGTATTTGTGAATTGCATGCCATTTTCTAAAGAATAGTGCTACCGTGAGTAAAGTGGTCGGGAACAAACGCACTGTGTCTCCGTTTCGTGCATAGGAGCCGATGCGGGCGACCATAATTAAGATTCCTCAGCAGCGCGAACACAGCGAGCGCAATGAACGCCTAGTTTATGGTGGAACTGCAACCTGTCCTGATTAGTGATGTTGGCCGTTACCTGATCTAGCTCTTATCAATGCAGGCAGTTCGGAAGAGTTTTTGTCTGCGTGGCAGCAGAACTGGATAGAGGTTTACAACCTCGTTACAAATTCCCGTTGGTCAAATCTTGGCACCCGCCTTGCTCATTTTCGTTTGTTGTGATAAGCATTGAATACGCATGAACTCTTCCAATTGTGTGTAGTGTTCTCAGATGCTTTGGCGATTTATACATGAGTTGACACTGCTTTTAAAACACAGCACAGCTGTGAGCACCGTTATGATGGTCGTAATGACAGCAAAGCTCAGGTGAAGTTGTTACCACCACAGCGGTTATCTTGCAAGGCAGTAGTGCACACATTAAGAAATAAAATGACTACACCATTGGTAAACTGGATGGTCATGCGATGGTTTGTCCACATTGTGCTTTAGGGAATTTTGGAGTTTAACAATTTGTCTCTCTTGTTGTTAGGCACTTTTCCGTGCTCCTTTGGCCTTTGTCCTGTGTTCGTCCCGCAGCATATTTTCGGTTATTGCCACCGCATACATGCTGCATCCTGGAGACGGCGCTATAAGCCGGCTCCGTCCACTAACCCTCCCATAATGTGACTAGTGTGCCACGCCGTCGCTGAGAGCTTAATGTGAACTGCGGTTGAAAGCACGCTGGCACGCATATGTCGCGTCTTGAAACCACTTCATGATGGAATCCTCAGCGAAGTTAAAATGAACTTGGCCCAGAATTGTAGCGAGCACAAAGTGAGCGCAAGGCACAAGGAAGCGCCTATGTGCACGGGCTGGTCACGTCTTCGCCGACGCTGGAGATGTCGGATGGTCATACTGACCTCTTTAGCTACTGCTACTACTACTCGACCGATGCCTGGAACCTTATCGTCAACAGGCGGCGCCCTGAAACAGTCCGACCACCTGTGCATCTGCGTGCGTCTTCCCTTTTGGTGGGTACCAGTAGTTGTAAGTATTGCTTCAATGTTGATGTCGTGGCACTGCACCTTCGATATTGCTTGAATTGTTAAACGCAGTTCCACTTCCAGTGGCTTTTACGTAAGCATAATAAAGTTACGCCGCAGCATCTCCCACTGAAGACAGTCGCTCAATATTTCAAGTTCTGCTGTGAAAATAAGCTTTCGCCTTTGGGCTCCTATAAACAGCTGCTCAAAAAACAAATAATCAACGAAATGTACCTGCACCCCTCGGCACACATTACCAGAGATTAAAGTGTTTCCGGACCTGTGATTTAAATTCCCAGCTTCATTTTGAGATATGCTGTTTCAAAATTCTTCGACTGTTATAGTCACCTTCATGCCTATCGATTAAGCGCAGATACATCATTCTAGTATGCACCTCGTCTACGGCCCAAGTAGAATAAAGCAGCAAATGAGCTACTGCTAACGATAAATTTGGCACCTACTTGTTCGTTTCACTTGTTCGTCTTCAAAAAAATATATTTGAACAAAATGATAACAGTTACCTCTTATCTGGCTGCGCAAAACTTGTACCAGTGCCAAGGAAAAAGCGCCTCTGAACAATTATGTGTGCAAATTAAATCAGATGAACACGTACTGATTACATTCTCCAGCTTCAAAAACCTTACGCCTACATGTAACTCTTCCCACTCTCTTCCCTCCAGCTGTTGTTCGTTGCAAGAGTGTCCGTGAATAATAATAGAGCCAGGAAGAACAAAAGGCACTCTTTACGCCAATAATATGCATTTTGTTGACCACACGTTTGTTATCTTACCGTAGTTAGTACTCACTTCACCGCCAAAATCCCGTCCCACCAGTTGCGCAATAAGCTTTTGGCAGAGGGAGAAAATAAACGATGAATTCACTTCGATCCTGCCATATGGTCCATGCGTGCACCAGAGTCCAACTGCAAAGAGAAGAGCAGCACAAAGCGGTCATGTCATTTTTGAATTTGCGTATTCCGCAATTAGTCAAAAATGATACAAATGACGCTCTAATTTTTCAACCTGGACAAGCGTCACCCGTATAACATCTGCAGTGTAAAAATTATGGAAATATGTAGTGCATAACAAGACCTGGCAGGGAAAAAATATCGAATCCACGTGTACACTATTGATTCAAGAATGAAAGAGCAGAAAAAATGCTTATCAAGCATGCTAAGATCTACTAGCTCACTGAGTTGGCGTTCATTCTCCTCTCATGCACGGGTTCTGGCGCTAGGCCCGTCGTTGATAACGATGCCACAATATCATGCCACTGCAGCTCTGGCCCTGATGTCGCTTCAAGGGCGCACTTCACGGAGCTATTTGGATTACTAGCGATTTCTTCATCCTCAACTCATCACACCTTATCCCAAACCCCGCCTACATACACATAAAGGTGCAAAACAAGAATTAGTAACCAAGCTTGCCTTGACAGATCTACAATTTTTTCAACAAAAATTCGGGCATTCCTACCAAACAAAACCGACCATGAATAAATTTCAAACTCAGTTCTCGAGACTTTCCTAGGATAATCAGTACTAGTTTCTCATTTCCGGTCTAATATAGTCTAATCCTAATCCGCGCTGTGCTTTGCAAATGCAGGAAGCGATGTGTAGTACTCGAACTTACAGGCAGTGGATACAAGCCAAGAGAGTCTTTAATACACTCTTATCTACTCGTTACATTGCGGTTGCCCTTTTTTTCTTTGTCTGAGACAGCGATCAAGTGATCAATTAAAACGAAAACTGAAAGATTTGGCACTAGGTGGTTCATCTTTTCAGAACGAACTTGCGCTAAACAAAAATAAGAAGCCAGGGAAAGGAGATGAGACGTTCTAGCCACCACACTAAGAAAACAACATGCCATTTAATGCACACACTTATATGTGTTTCAATGTGCGTCATTTTCTTCTTCTTGCAGTCGTGTTGCATGAGGTTTTTGAAGGCAGTAGCCTCGAGTACTAGTCGTGAAGCCTCCTTCCAATTGCTCATTTGCCGGGCCATTCACTTACGCATCTCCCCTGCTCGCTCTGACTGCTGCCGCTGCCGACCCTCGCCTGCACGCCCAAAAAGCGTCGAGCCCTATGATAATCTAGAATATTCCCTGTTCTTTGTCCCATTGTAATTCAACTCCCGATCACCCCATTCCCATAAACCCCCCCCCCCCCCCCCTACGTGGTGGCCCTGACTAAACTGAGACCAGCTGACGGGCAAGTTGGCAACGACGACCTAGCGCGGGATATTCTCGATGGCTAATTGTGTGTCAGAATAAAGCTGTTTACTTCTCTCGCTCAAAGGTCAGGCTTCCTACGCAGCTGAGTATCCAAGAAGACGGCGAATGTTTGGCTGGCCAACATATTGGACCCGCCACTGGATAACATGTTTGTCACTCTTTGGCTTTTAAATGCTGCTTCTGATTGTGGTCCCTGTTGTAGATTTTTCTTGCGGAAGTCTCGGCCCCTTTTGTGTCCTATGCTGTTCAGAGCGCTGAGCGAAATTCTCGCGGATATCCTTGCAGCGAAACTTGTCAAGGGGACCCTTTTGGCGCGGAGCCTTGCTGCCGACCGGCAAAGGAAAACAGAAGAGATTAAATTTATTTAAACCGAGTAGACGTCAAAAACATGCGTTTATCCCGATTGGCTCATGTTTTGCTTTGCTTGGTCGTCGGCACAACTGGCAGTGATATTTGGCTGAGGTGAAACTCTGACGGAGGTTAGGCTTATCTGATCTGTTCGTGCCCCTCCTTTAAGTTGTTGAAGATGACGATGTGCACAGCACTGCGTGAGAGTGTGTTGCAGTTTAACATGAGTTGTGATGGGCTGTGACGTCAGGCTGGTGCTTTCGTACTCTGGCCAGGGAAGCTGATCTGTTCGCGTCGCCACTGGTTCGAATCCCAGTCATGGCATTATTTATTTCATTTATTTTTATTTCTCTAGGCACGAACGCACAAACTCCTCAAACCCACAATATCGCAAGGTCTTCCTCGGAGCTTCCGCATCACAAAAGTGCTTTGACACAAAAATTAATTGACGATTACGAAAGCCGTAAATACGAAATTTCAGCACAGCTTTTCACACGCCACCTACCACCGCTGGCAGGAGGCGTTTTATACGGGGCTAGGAACCTTCCCGTATCTTCCTATGCCAAACACTTTCCGTTTGCACATCCTCCGCTCTCGCCGTGCCAGGTGGCGTTTTACTTTGCTACTACCTGGCACAGTTGCCAGGTGGCGTGTTGTGCCGAAGGCGATTACTAAGACGCGGAATCCATGAACGGGCGTCTAAGAGCTGCGCTCTAAAACTATCAATACTGAGGATTTCGGCACTCTGTGAACTAAGGCGCCGCTGTGAGCGGGACGGCAGAATTGCGGCGCCGAAGCATGTACACTTTGTGGTACAGTAGCGGTTTTAGAGAACGTGAGAGCGCCTATTTCAGCAGGCACGGCTGTTTGTGCGATGCCACAGCGGTTTAATCGTGCTGCGAGGGGAAGGCGCAATAGATTTTGCTACATCATCGCGACTTATACGATGATGTTCGGCTGCGCCTCCCACAATCTCGTGTAGTCATCAAACTAAGGTGGGCGCTGACTACGGACCCTTCTGAACTCTGTACATATCCGCAAGCACAAGCCGACCTCTCTTGGCCAGGTAAAATAAAGTACGCAGACCTACCCTCGTGATAAACACTATTAATCCTTGGTTTGCTACCTCATGCGCCAGGCTGCCTTCCCCGTCTGCAGCGCACTAGCACAGAACCCTGGCGACGAGCACAGGACTCAAAAATCATTTAATCTAGCAAAGTAGCATCGCAGAAAAACCTTGACCCGGCTGAGGAGGCATCAGGCGGCACAGCGAACACTGGCTCAGCTAGAGTGAGCCCAGGTTGTGTGGGGCACATCGAACCGTACGAGTCGACGAGCGACTGGCCGTCGAACAAAAAGAGCCGCAAATAGTTCTTTATTGGTCTCTAGATCTCCCGGCAAACACAGTCCCGAAGTCACTGTCATCGCCGAAGCTACAGTCGGCCCGGACATTCAAAGCACTCAAGAGCTTCCTGAGAGAATGCGTAGCAGCACATACCTTCGCAAATCCTCGCTCATTTGTTCGCCTGCGCCCCTGACCATCATGTCGCCAATTTGTGCATGCTGAAACCTATGGCGTTCCTTCCCTCAACGCCTGTACTGGCGAGCTTATCCACTACGGTGACATTCGCAGCCGCAACTGCGCCCACACATTCCGTGTTTTTGTCGCCGCCACGAATCAGCGCGGCCACTTCTGCCACTCTCTCCTCCAACAACTCAACATGCGGATCTGGCGTAACGAGTGTCCTTACACACGGCACTAACCTGCCCGTAGCAGCACAGTCAATTGCAGTCTCAGCTGCTGGTCACAAGAAACACATTCAGGCGCTCCCCAAAATTCCGAAGACACATAAGCCCACCCTGTTTGTATTTCTTCCTCGAAGCCACCAATCAGTTCAGCCTTTGTCTGGAAACGAAAACAGATACTCCCCGGAATATTCTCTGCGCTCCAACTGGGATACCACGCGAATTTGCCTTCCCCACAGCTGAATGAGGCCGCGTCAATTTAGCGAATTCGAGGTGCTTCACAAGCCATGCTCTTGTTTGTGGCGGTCCCAAGTCTGGACACTCCCGGACAAGGTGGTCCGGCGGACTACACGCGTAGCAGCACCTGCATGCCTGTCAGCCTGAACTCCTTCTCTCTGAACCTGTTCTCCCCGTACAAACACCTACGTCCTGTCTCTCAACAGCGACCTCAGTGTCGCCACTCGAGCTTTCCAGTCTGCGGTCTGTCTTTACCGCTTTCCGGCCTACCTCGAAATTCTTCGCAATGCCCGCCCCATTCTCCGGACGCACCGCATCTTGTTTCACGCCTGCCGCAACTTCTCTGATCTCTCTCTCATGCCGCAATTTTTCAGTTGCCAATACTGCTTCTGAAATTTTCAGTTTCAATTTCAACAACGCTATCTTATCGGCGAAAGAAAACCCTGACCCTCCGCTGGCGCATGCTACCTGGGCGTTCACAACCAGCTCCATCTGCCCACCTCCTACTCGTCGATTCCCATCCTCTCCACTCACACTATGCCCCAAAACTGTCATAGTGCCCAGCGTAAGGACCCACAAGACACCGATCTGATTCACTGTAGTAAATGGCTTGGCCTGCTGGTTCACGCCCGAGATGGTCGCTAAGCCCTGTGTCCTTTGTTGCCGTTTTGATGAGTTCCATGACCGGTCCGCTTCCCGTCGGGAGGTCATGTCGACTGCGCCACTCATGCAGGCTGCTTCCTCCTTCCTCTATTTAGTTTTCCTCTCCTGTCGATTCAGCCAGACCACACCAAACATTTCGATTACACAGTGCCTAATTTATTTACATTTATTCACTATTGCGGGGGCACCACTCTGCCGTCGGGATGCGGCCTCTCGTATCAGCATCCACCATCCGTCTGTCCCGTTCTTCTCGGTCGTCTCTCCTCTCCTACCGGTCCTCCTTTCCAGCTTGCTCTCTCTCGTCCTTGCTTCCCCGTTGCTCTCTTCAGCCGGCTCCTTGTAAAGGCATCTTCACTGGTTCCCGCAATCCGACTGCCATTACGGAGGTGCCGCCTCTCCCAGGCGCAGACTTTGTTCTTATCGGGCAACACCCTTCTCTCGCGTATTTCGCAGGGGCCATCATCTCGCCACGGCCGTCAGCCACGTACCCGGTGCCAACTGCTGCCCCCTCGGCCAGTGCACGCGGCCATTTTTTGGGCGCGCCGGTTCGCCCGCGGGTACACGCACATAACCGCGGCGTCCTTGTGGCTGCCGAACATCTTCAGGCCTTCGCCGTCCTCCAGGCGCCGCTGCCAGCCGCTCTTCATATCACTCGGGGGGTCTCCCATCCATTATCGCCTGAGCCGCGCGAACGCCCACACAAACACACCACAGGTTTTACTCGCCCAGAGTTAGCCAACGGCGCGGCCGAGAAAGCCCGACATCAATAGGCCGAAAACAAGGTCTCAGTTTACGTATAGCAAGCAGACCCAACAACGTTTTGTATTTTTTGATGGGGCAGGTGCAGTGTCTGTGTGCTGGTCTCTGTCATGTCCGGCTCATGTCATGTCATGTCATGTTCTGCTGCGCTTATCATAATCTCAAGTAATCATCAAGCAGATGCAGAGGCGTAACGCCACTGCGACCACCAGAGAGCTTAATGCGGAACGTAGAAGTGCAAAGCACAATCGAATCCTAAGTAACTCATACACATCTACAGCAAACCGGACGTCACCAACGATAGAGGACGCAGTGGCCAACGATATCACGATTTGACGGTATGGGAATGCAAGATATTAGAACAAGCATCCATATTGTACTGACACCGGGACACACTTGCACGAACGCGAGAAATGCTGCCGGGCCACATGGGGACATGATCACTCAAGCCCACCAGATACGATCTATCCCCGTCCGATATATCACGACATAGCATCGCGGCATATTGCACTTGGGGCTGCCCGCTTCGGGTTGTGGAAGAGACGCCGACCGACTTACCACGCGCAGCTCTGATGGCCACGAAAACACTCAGAAAGAAGTTAATTCTGGACCAACACCCCAATCCCTCCTAACTGCTCAAAGGCGTCGGAGAGTCATCCCTCTCTTAGAATAAAAGCTTGATTCTTTCATTCATCCATCCCCCTCTCTCGACGTGGTTCACGTTTGAGTTCATAAGTGGTGATTACGAACGGATTAAAAAAAATGAAGACGTTTTGCAATGCGCTGTGCGACAGGCCCACAGTTAATCATTTAGCGAGAAAGACTACGCCTAAAGAAGCTGCATGCGAAGGTACTTTGTATATGCCTAGGTTAGTTCGGATACAGCAGGTGTATTTTTCTGCTTGATGCCTTTTCCGACTCGAATCTTCTCAGCTTTTGAGATAAGCTCGACTTAATGATAGACCTTACACAGCTTTATGCTTCACCTTTCGTTCACATTAATCTGCAACACAGGGTTAGTCGCTGATTCCCGGCAATGTTCGCCTGAATTTACCATGAATTCAAGCGTAAAGTATTTAGTGCCCACGACATACCAAGACACTACCAACAAACAATAAGAAAATAATAATATATATTCAATAAAAAGGTACTCTCAGCCTACACAATAATTGCTTGTCGGAAGAAAATATTTCAAGCACGGGCTAACAGAAACGCAAAAATGAAGAGAAGGCTGGAACTACTTACTTACATAGTTGAACGGGATTGTGTTAAGCTGTATGTTGCTGGTACTCGCCTATGCAGCATAAGCGTATGCAGCATAAGCAGCATATATTTGAGCTTCGCTCTTTCAAAAAGTAAAGTGTTTATACCATTAACCAAATGCAAGAATTATTAACTGCGTCATTAAAAAGTTTTTGCAGAAGATTTGCTACAACACTTTAAAAGGTAGGGAATCAAGATATGAATAATTTTTTCCTCCAAAGCTTACCACTATCAGATATTGAATAGAATATTGGGACACATAAATCATATGGCAGCAGTATTGGGTTGTCTAATGTAATCAAACCGTGAATACAAAACTTTCTCACGAAAAGGCTTAGGCTTCCTAGTCGATGCTGTAGATTCCATTGTTGTAGTATCTGCAAGACACGAAACAAATTTTCACTGAATGGTTACTTTCCAAAGCACTGTCACACAATCGCCGAACATAAGGGCCAGTTCGCCACAGTAATAGAGTAGCGCGAATGTTGTGGAGAGATCATTTCCAGCTTATCATGTTGTAGTTGGAGGGAGAACACAGTAACCCCGTGTCTGTCTGACGATGCTACTTTCGTAACGCCTGGACAAATACACAGAAGGAATGATAATAAAGCGAATGAAATCGAGAATATGTGCAGTTCTCTATTTCATGTATACACATTATAGTTTTGAAACGCATCACACTGGAAACCCGCTCTCCCCCAACAGCCTGCGCCAACAAAAATCCTGAGTACTACTGCTAACTCCTGTTATGATACCTTTCATAAAACACAGTTAAGGACTAAATGTTCTGCCTATCGCGCGCAATATCTGTCGCAGAAATAATAATTATTCTAATACGGTTTACATTTGTACCTATGTCTCATGAGCCTCAAAATATTATTTTCCCTAATGCTTACGCTTTTCTTTTTGTTCGCCTTTCCTCAACAAATTGAGCCTTTTTGACTTCACTTCAAACTTGAAGCCAATTGCAGAATTTTCAACGTACTACATGATGTTTCCACTCATAAAGATATTGCCAAGAATTGCTAGATATTTTTTGTCTAATTAATGTAATTGAAATGATCATGACTTTTTAGTCAGAATAAAAGCGATTCCTTCAACCTTCAATGAGTTCTCTCCAGCGCTGAAGTGGTGTTACACTGCGCTATAAACACACGTATACTTTTTACTAGAATAATGTGTATCAAGACACATATTTTCTAGATCTTTTTAGATATCTTGAACATAGATATTTTCTAGAAGCTTTCAGCGAGCTCACTGAAGAGATTATCCAGCAAAACGCCGATCATAGCAACACGCAAGGCTAGGAATATCAGGCAAAATGCGTGGGTGGTGTGTGGCATCGTCGCTTGCGATAAACCTGCCCGGAGTGCAGGGATGCGCGATACTTTTGATGACCAACGGTACTTTACCACGCACTGACGTCACAAAGAATAATGGCGCGTTTCTATTTTGCCTCCACTGATATATCGCTGCTGCGTACTAGATTTGACCGTGGGCAAAGCAGCTTAACGTCACAGCCACGCAGACACCATGGCTTCTCGTTGTGGTTTAAAATTTCTTCACACCTCTTCACACTAGCTAAAAGTGACTAAGTACTGAAGTGTGGGATTTCAAGTTGTATATTAAGCCATGAAAAATATATACACACAAAGTATTCCTTGAAGAGTAAGAGTACCCAGAACACTGCGCAGTTTCGACGAGCCATCGGACGCATTATGCCGTTTGCCGTCACGTAGTAATATATGAGAATATACTTGCACTGCAGCAAGATGCACATCGGTCCACAACGCACACCGGCAATTTATTAACGGCACCGATTTATAGCATATTTCTGCAGTACAATACACACTAGTACCACAATGAGATGTCTACCGTTCTAGTGTCAGTGTGAGACGTATCTCGATGGCATCAAGGAAGGAACGACAATTTGCTCGTGCGTGAAATTTTGCATTCACTAGATGTATAGACTGCGGAGTGCATGGAAATAGTTGGCCAGGGTCAGGCTCGTTTGCGTTTATTCCTCTCTTCTGTATTGTGGGTAAAGTAACTACAGACGAAAGTTTACGCCGTGTTTGGATTATTTCGGAAGTGATTGTTGCAGCTGAAAATTTTGCTCGAAATACAGCAAAATCAGATACACCGCAAGAAGTCCATGCTTTTAAAACTATATCCTCCAAACAATGAATAATAAACACGCTAGGCAGCTGACGTTAAGATCATAACAAAACGTCGATGCTCTTCGCTAGAGGGAACCTTTAAAGGCTTTCAGCTAGTGTGATCTGCTCTTTTATATGACTCTAGCTCAACATCATTAGATTCTTCAATCCTAAAAAAAATAAACTATGAAGGCAGTAAAGAAAAATGCAGCGCTCCTCCTGCAACAATTGCACACGATGCATTCAGTGGCGTTTTCAGACACTGCTCTGAAGATCCATAAAAACGTGCCGAATCTCGAATTCGCAGAACATAATGGTTTATTCTGCCTTACACGGTATATCAATAATATTATAACTCAATTTAATAACATTAGCCATATATTACGTTCTCAAAATGCACGCTTGACGGGATTTGGCATTTACAAGAATTGGGGCATTCTCCCCCTTAGAGTCGCAGAAAGATTAACATTTCTTAACTGTTGCTTCTGAGGGCTTATTTCCATCTGTAAGTGTTTCTGTTTTTCCTGCAAGTGATAAATGCAGCGTTTTAGCGAAAGTGCATTTCAAAAGCATTCCATAAACTCTCAGCGCTGATAAAACAGACCGACGCAACACACAAAAAGTTCGGAGCGTGACCAGCAGGTTATCGCTTCAAAATGTTGATATTGGGAGGTCAATAAGAATAGAAAGTGTATTAAAATAATTTCCGCCACAAGGAATATTAGAGCTCTTCATTTCTGCAGCACTAGGCACACAGGTATTTTTTAGCACGCTTGGAATGCGCTAGCATCGTCAAGCAACAGCGACGATAAGAAGGCTCCGTCACTCAAAGTGCAGCAAAATGAGACAGCCACGCACAGGCCGGTTCCTTGCTGCTGAGTAAAAAAACTCCTCGCACAATCCTGTGGGATGCACTGCTACAGTCTTGTTCTCCCTTGTACTTTCTGCTTTAGGCATCAAAATATAAAATCATCAAGTACGACGGGGATATATTGAGTATTTGTTCGCCAGTTGCTCATAGGTTTATTTACTAGTAACTAAAACGCCATCTAGGTACCTCAGGAAAACAGATAAATGCCAACATTAACACTACAATGACTAATCAATGTTAAAAAACTGCAAATGGAGATATAAATTATTATAGTAAATACTAACACATGTCAGTCGTTCAAGAGCCCTAAGATATCCAAAGAACCCTAAGAGATCACAGCAAAGAGGAAAAAAAAAACACGAGCAATGAAAAAGCAAATATAGTGATCTATAAAATTTTTCACATTATGCTCATGAAATGAAATCAAGGTATTGAGGGAAAAGATATCTTCACGAACAATATTTGAACTCTTGACAACACGACGGATGGAGGTCTTTTTTCTTTACAGTAGTATGATTTGAAGCAATATATTTGAAGTTTAAAATGAGCCCTTTCTAGACATCCTTGTCGCCCTCTACGTGCGTCGGTTCGCTGAGCTGATCCTGCCATGCCTACTCCTTCTGTGCCTAGGAAATGCTCATTTGAAGCTTTACCTGCTCTCCGGGACATTTTCGCGCAGTTGCGGGGCTTTCCATCATGCAGGAGGAACTTCCAGGAGCCTGCAACACCCAGCTGCACCACGTATAAAGGGCAGCTGTCCCGAAGGTAAGCCATTTAAGAGCCTTACAAGCAGAGTTAATTCCTGTCAGCAAAAGATCTCGAGCCCTGACTTCCACGGCGAGAGCATCCAGAGCTCCAAGAGTTCCTCACCGGGTCATCTCCGGGTCATCACCGGGTGAAACCACTAGCCCACAATCACCACCAGCCCAATTTCAGGCGGATGTTGCTCGAAACCTTGAATCTCAACAAGCTCAAGGACAGGGATTGACTTAACGCAGCAGTCTAGAACGAAGTGGCCAAATGAGACCACCACAATGTTCGCGGAGGTTAAGACGTGTGCGTTCAAACCACCGCACTCTTTAATGTTGAAAGCAAAGAAGCTGTGCCATATTAAGCGAGGGATCAAAGAGCAGTGGTTATTTGTCCTTGTGCATGCTTCTTTCTGCAAAGAAGTCAATTTTGATTGGCAGGCATGGAGCGCGCAGGGGAGGTTGGTGCCCTAAAGCCATTCGGCGGATATAACTTTTGTGGACTTCCACCCGCCGATGCCCGGCAAACTAAGTGAGGCCAATCATCTGCTTTTCAGGAGTATGGTCCGCGAAAAGCTGCAGAAGCTCTACTCTGTCTAGCAACACCCTAATGTGGGAAGCAGCACCTTCGATTTCGATCGTGAACAATTACATTTCGTGATGCAACCAACACAACTCTCCTGAAGCAACTTGAAAAAAAAACAGTCACAAAAGACAAGAGACAAGAGGAGTGTTCACGCCACAAAGACTGGACTATCAACTGAGATTTATTAGACATAACATGGAGTCTGATGACGGTACCAACTTGCCTTGCAATTGCAATGAATGTAGGTGTTATCCGCTGTTCAGCAATGTAATGATTCTTGGTAGTGGCAAGAGAATTAGCAAGAGCGAGAAATCTTGGAAGCATAGCATAATCAGTTTTTCAGGCCCATGATTGCATTAGCACAGCCTCGGTGCGCTTACTCGAGAAAGAATTTGCTTTTTTAATCCAGTCAAGGTGGATGTGATGTCTTGTGTGCCCTATGCGCTGTGAGTTGTGACGCGGCTTTTGCTCATGCTATTCTGACCTTGCTGGGAATATGTTATGTCAAATAAATCTCAGAGTATAGTCTAGTCGTTGTGGCGTGAACACTTCTTATCTTGTCCCTTGTCTTTTGTGACTGTTTTTTTTTCCAAGTTACTATGAACCAACTGGCCCGCATTTCAACCCTTCTCTTGAAGCCTTCACCGCCTGTTCAGACTCTCGAACGCCCTACGCAGGCCTGCGCCAATTAAAGCGAAGTCTGCACTCCTACTACTACCCCACCGGACAAACCGACCTGGCTCCCTGACGCGCGATCACACGTCGGGAAAGCACAATTGTGGTGCACATAAAACAAACAGCCCCAATGTTTTCACTGCACCATAAAAAACCACATACTGCGTCACTGGCCGCAATGTTGGATGAATGTGCGAGAGATTTTACCAGAGGTATCCCGCCAACGCTATAGTTAACAACCTCGGGCCATTAACCGGCACCTGACGGCCAATCTCTCACCTGCGCCCTCACTACGAGTCCTCTCCCGGTACGGCTTCTCTCAGTGGCGTAGGAGTATAAATCTGATTCCAGGCAGCTACCAGGTTTAACGTGACTATCGAATACAACCACACCCTCCTCACAAAATAAACCATTCGGTGGTACATTACACACCAATTAGACTCTGCGGACTACACCTTATTTATATCGGTTACATCGTGACTAAACTAGAATCGATACTCAGTCAACAGATTTCATCCTTTCGAAGTCCCCTATTGTGGATACTAGACACGTTGCGATGCACTTGGTTTCACGTACTAATGCATTCACGACCGAGGTTTAGTGCGCGCTTCCATACTAATATATTGCCCCGAATCTTAGCAGTGTTGGTTGAAATCTGCCACCGCGCCCCTTTATCGCTTTGTTTGCGACGCAACAGCGACAAGATTTAATTATCTAGATTGATAGCCTCCAATCAGAGCTGATTCTACGTTGTTCTGGAATGCTCTATTAACCTTACACGCGTTGTCTCGAAAGTTCGCTATCAAATTTAAATTGAGCACGTCCGACAGCGTGCGGGCATTCTGTTGACGCCGAGCATGCTTGTTGCTACGCCGCCGCCGACTGATTCACTCCATTGTGGGCGCAAGTCAGAGTCTTCTTTTAAACAAACTTTTGTCCGTATTCGTTCTTCCTGACTACTGTCACCACTACGTGACATCTGGTGGAGGTGCGGCGTAGCCGTCACTGTTCCGGACGCCCTCTTCAAGTCGTGACGCCAGCGCTCTGCGCTTCGCACCTGAGGACGAGCCAGCACCTCAGCGAGCCAGCCGACGTCTCCAGAGAGAGCAGCCTGAGTTCGGGACGCTGCCGGACAGCACCAGACAGCGAAAGGACGCCGCTACAAGAACCGCTACTTCGCCAAAGATGTCGACCCCGATCATACTGCAGCAGTCCCAGGAGCAAAAAACTTTCAATGAATCCCTAGGCGAAGACCACGAAGAATGGTTGGACCAATATGAGCGCGTGGCATCATTCAACAATTTGGATGGTGCCGCGAAACTCCCGCACGTCTTTTTCGCTCTGGAGTGCTCAGCGCGCACGTGGTAAGAAAACCACGAGTCTCCCCTAACGACATGGGAGCGATTCAAGAAACTCTTGAAGGTATCCACCAGTGTCGTGAGGAACGAAAGAGCTGGACGACTCCTCGAGTCCATGATCCAGCTTCCGAATGTTCCCGCCCGCGGTTACGTGAAGAAATTAAGCGCCTCTTTCAACGCGCCAACCCCGGGATGACAGAGGAAAAGAAAGTTAAGTTTAATGCGCGGCGTAAAAGAACAACTCTTTCGCAGCCTCGTCCGCCAGCCTCCAAAAACAGTCGAGGAATTCATTCAAAAAGCCTGCACGATTGATCAGACCATCAACGTCCGGGAGCGCAGTACAACCGCCCTTCTTTTGTATGTGCAATGTGTCCGGACACGACCACCACCACCAGCGACAACTTGCGGGAAGTGATCCGCGAAATCGTCCGGGAGGAGCTACGCCGATTACTGCCATCCTCCGCACAGCCCCAAGCAGCGACTCTCATGGACGTGGTACGGGAAGAAGTGTCACAGAACCCCAGGCCATGACCTACGCTGCGGCGGTACGCACTCCTCAGCCCCAACGACACTACCTACGTCCTCTCCGTGATGAGCCACTTGCTGCCGAACGCCGGCTCCCTGCCCCACCCCGCCCGGGCTATGAGCGACGCTCAAGCCCCAGGAAATGCTACACCTGGAGGACTTCCTACAACCGGCCGTTGTGCCTGTATTGCCCTGAGGCCGGCCACATTCTGCCCGTACCGATGTATCGGTCTTCGGGGATTTGCCGTTGACGCCCTACGACCACACTTCGGTCAACGTCCGCCTGAAATCGACGAGTACCTACGTCGAGAGGAGTACACGCCGAACCGCCTTTTCGCGCTCACCATCGCCGTCAGTCTCGCGCTTTGCGTCGCCACGCCGCAGCTACGCAGCCGCGGTACGAGGAAGGTCTTCCAGGCCCCGTAGGGGAAACTAAAGACAGCAACCTCTGGAGGGGAGGTTGCTCCCGAGCGAAACACTGAAGATCCTCCAACGTCCATGCCACGCGAAGACGCCGCATACATTGACAAAAACCTCGACCACGACGCGAACCACCTTCAAAATTATGCCGCTACCGAGAACAGCTTCGACGACACGTTCTACCCACGATTCCCATACCCGACAAGCCATGACCTGACGCCCAGGACGACGTGCAACTCAAGAGCCAGGACGTCCGACTTAAAAGAAGCTATCGCCGGCCGGAAAGCTACTATTCTAGTCGACACAGGAGCCGATTACTCGGTAATGAACAGAACATTCGCTGCACAGCTGCGGAAAAGTCACGACAGCTTGGGAGGGCCCGCAAATTCGCACTGCAGGGGCCACCTCATTACGCCATCAGGACGATGCACAGCGCGAGTGACTGTCAAAGGACATACCTATCCTGCAACCTTTGTTGTGCGACCGCAATGCTCCCGCGAAGTTATCTTGGGCATAGGTTTCCTTAATGAGCCTGAGGCGATCATCGACCTATGATCCAAGCGCCAGTTTATCGCTTTGTTTTCGACGCAAGACGCGACTAGATTTATCTAGATTGATCGCAGCCGTACAGAGCTCATTCTACGTTGTTCCGGAATGTTCTAGTAACTTTGCACAATTTATCTCGAAAGTTCGCTTTGAGCTTTAAATTTAGCATGGCCGACAGCGGCGGGCATTCTGTTCGACGACCGCAGAGCACGCTTGTTGCTACGCCGCCGCAGAGTTATTCAGCCCAATAAACAGTTTTCTTTTGAAAGAACTTTTGTCCCTATTCATTCTTCCTGACTGCCGTTACCATTACGTGGCAATTCACTCGGGCAGTGCACTTGCAATCTACCATTCAATGTCAGCGCGACATATATGTCAGTGGTATCACCATTTTTAAAGGAAACAGCACTTGTATTGTGCGGGAAATTTTGCAGGCACTAGACGTATGAGCATGCGGAGCGCGTAGAAATAATTGCTAAGTCAGCCTCTTTTGCGTTTATTCATCTCTGCGCTCTTGTGGTGTAATCAAATAGAGACGAAAGCTGCCGCCGACTTTGGCATACTTCCGGATGTGTTTGACTGTTACAGCTTAATATTTTGCTGATAATGAAGTATGATCGGATATAGCGCTAGAACGCAGCGGCACATGGTTCTCAAACTAAACAAGAGAAACAACGAAGACCTGTTCTCACGAAGTTGCAGGCAGTCATGTTACACCTGTTATTCACAAATGGCGCTACGCTGCCATTACGCAAGGTGGTGCACGTTGCCGGCATAACGACATGTCGATGTCAATCGCTAGAGGGAGTCCTTTGAAGGCCTTCCGCCACTGTGTTCATCTCGTCTATTACAGTAGTTCAACTCCAGCCCATTCTGAACAACACAAAACATAAGCTATACCTAGAGTAAAAAAAACTGCGGTGTTCTTCAGAAATACAATCTTGCATGACGCGTTCACATACATTTAGGTATCTGTTCTAAAAATACATAAAAACAAGTCACGTCGTGTATTCCCAACACAGTGTGATTTATATTGCCTTAAACCTCATTTAGAAACCTTTATCTCTCACCTACAGAGCATTAGCAACCTTTACGTCTAAAAACGTAGGCTTGGAAGGATGTGCCAATCACTGAATTAGGGGCATTGGGTTCCTTACAGCCGCACAAATTATAACATTTCTCACCTGTTGGCTCTGAGGGCTCCTCCTGATCTGTAACTATACTTGTTGCTGCAAAAAAAATTATTAAATTTTTAGTGAAAGTCTAATTTCAATTCGCGCTGGTGTAGCAGGCGGGCACACCGCAGCAAAAGCGTGCCTATGAACATATAAGCATCTCTTCAAAATGTCGGTAACAGGATGCTGTATAAGAAAAGCAAGTGAAGTAAAACTGTTACCTCCTTAATGATTTTTAAAAATATGTTCCTCTCCGGAACACTAACGGTTACGTATTTTTTAGTTCTTATAAGAGCAAGCAGAGGCGCTACTAGCACTTTCTGGCGAGCTTTCCCGCGGTGGCGACCTCACAGCAACGTGTAGCGACTTCACGGGTAAACGCCGAGGCAGTGTGCAGCTCATGCTTCGCTGCACCGCTGTGCTGTCAAACCGCTACAGCTTTAAAATTCCCCATGCGTGGTGGCACAAGTTGGGGCTATAACGCACTCGCTCAGCGAGTACACAACCCTGTAGGTAGTATGATGTACGCGTGCGATTCTCTCCCGTCGTCAAGCAACAGTGACGATTGGAGTACACATTTATTCAACGTTGCGTTGAGCCAGCCGGGGCAAGTCATATCGTGAGCTCGTTTCCTCCTCTTGTTGTAGAAAGCTTAAGTTGGACACTGTGCGTGAAAGCGAGATATAAATGCCTCTATTATAGGGCTCAAGCGCTACGAAGCAAGCTCAGGCACTGCAAAGAAACTGGCGCCCATGCGACGCCACGGTTGTTACACAGCGTAAGCGAAAGCCAGAGCCGACCGCCATCTCGTAGCGGGGAAATAAGAGCCACGCGGTGGAAGTTGGTCTGCTGGTGCGTCAGAATGCAAAACGCTCTCCCTGCAGAAAGCGCGCGCTGAACTCCACCCCACACAACTCTGCGCGCTGTACTTCTCCGGTCTTTTAGTGCCTTGTGCGGTAAGCCTACACATCAAAGTATAAATCCACGAGGTACTACCGCTGTCTCTTGAGCCCTGGAGTGTCATTTGTTTCTTTTTATTTACTAATGAATTTTACGCTTCCATACCCTCGATCAAAGCGGATGCATAGCGATATAAAGGCGCAATTGCTTAATCAAAGTTGAAAAAAAAAACTGATACTGCAGAGATAAAACAAGCTCTAGAAGAAACTCGAGCAAGAATCGTGAAAAGATCCCTATTATCCAGTGCAGCTTTGCTTAGCAAAACCTCTTCTCTGCTGGTTTGGGCGACATTCTGGTGCAGTTTCTCGGATTTTGCATCGTATAGGACGAGCACCCAGGGGTCTCCCACGCCGAGCTACACCACGCAGAGGCGACCACTGTTTCCATGCGAACCAAGTTAAAATGCTTAGATGCATATTTACGCCCTCTCAGTACACCATTCCGTACCATGAAGTCCCCGGCAATACCATTCAGAGCGGTGTGACTTCCTCACCTGTGATCTCCATATATCTATGCGTCTCGTACAATTCGCCCCCCCCCCCTTTCCTCTCAATAGGCGCTGAGGAGGAGGTGCACAGCTGATACCGGATCTGTGCGTTCAATACGTGGAACGAAGATCAAAAGCTGCGGAATGTCTAATTTACTCTTCTAGACGCCGCCAAAATGCCGTTTGCAAACCGCTAGTCCGCTGTCAGCATTGGGGCGCACATCGTACCCCAGTGGGCTGTCCACAATCATCCCGGTCGATCGCATTGGAAACTCGAACTGCGTTGCACAAATTGATCAACCCACCCAGCTCCATATTCAGCTTGTTAGTGTGTAGGCAGAAAGAGCAAGGTGAATAGCCCACTTTGTCCCAAAATAGCCAGAACTATAACGGGTGCTACAGGGATGCCAAGAAGATTTCAAATTAGGATTTTTTAGATTAAATTGTGAATTTTGTGGCACGGTATTTCTAAGTCTGGCGGGCACCACAAAGCCGGGGAACTATCTTGACTAGTAGCCTCTTCTTCCAGCGCTACTCTTCCAGCGAACCTCCTACGCATGCTGACGCTCTACTGCAGTCCTTCGCTCTTGCTCCCCTCTCCAAAAAATACACGCATGATCCCGCACGCCTGTCGCACCAATCAGTATGAGGCCGGCACGATGAAGGAAATGATTTACTGGCTGAAGCGCTCGAACATCTGTTGGCGTGGAGCCGAACGGCGCGTGGCGCCGGCACGGGGAGGGAGCTCAATTCCACCGCACTTCGGCATCATCATCTTCGACGGCTGGAGCTGCTCCTGCTGTGTAAGGGCGCTGCTGCTGCTGCAGTTCCCCCCCCCCCCCCTCCCTCACCCCCGCGAATGTAGGAGTCCGGTGAAGCTGGGAGCCGGAACGATACTTTCCGCTTCTGAGGAGTGGCAGGGAAAGATGGCGGAGGAGGGCAGCCGGCCGGTTGGGGCAGAGAAAGCACACATGAAGGTCCAGTGTGAGACGTCCTCTGCTAAGGCTGGCTTCAAGTGGTCGATTGATACGGTGTCAGTGTGCCCATGAATATCGGCGACGAACTTCGATGTTCTTTCAAGTACATGGAAGGGGCCGTTGTAGGGCCGCTGAAGCGGCTTGCGGACAGAGTCTCAGCGAACAAAGACGTGCCTGCAAGTCGCAAATTCAGATGGAACATGTGAAGATGGTCCAGATTGGTGTCGGCGATGTGGAGCTCTGAGATGGCGGCAAAAATAGTGAAGCTGCGTCACGTAATCGGTAGGGTCGGGACTTGTAGACGAATCGCTAGATTCGAAAAATTCACCACGAAGACGCAAGGGTGAGCCGAAGACAAGTTCTGCTTGAGTGCAATCAAAATCTTGTTTTAGTCTAGCACGGAGGCCGAGCACAACCAGTGGTAGTGAGGCAATCCAGTGGGTCGTGTCGAGTTCGGCTTTCAGGGATGTTTTTAGCGAACGATGGAGGCGTTCGATCATACCGTTGGCGATAAGATAAGTAAAGTCATAAGGTTATTAAAAAGTGAAGATTCAAAGTGGGAGCCATGGTCAGTAATGATGGTCGAGGGAACCCCATACCGGGAGACCCAGCCGGCAACGAAGGCTCTGGCGATGGTGTCACTGGTGGCGTCAGGCAGAGGGAACGCTTCGGGCCAGCGAGTGAACCGATCGATGCAAATAAGAAGATATGATTTTTCCAGTGGACGATGGCCAGAGACCCAAAATATCGATGTGGACGTTGTCAAAACGGGCTGAAGACGGAGGGAACGAGCGGAAGGGGGAGGTCATGTGTCACTGACTTTTAAACTGTTTTAAACTGCTGACAAGCCAGGCAGGCACGGGCCCAGGCGCGCACGTCCTTGTTGATGCCGGGCCAGTGTAACGTTTCTTGAGATGATGCTGCGTGGCGCGAATTCCGGGATGGGATAGGCCGTTGAGAGCGTCAAAGACAAGACGACGAAAGCCCGAGGGCACCAAAGGGATCGGAATACAGGCCGAAGTGTCGCAGATGATGCGGACGGGGCACGAAGGGAGGAGAATTTCACGGAGAACCAGCGAACGAGAGTTCTGGCAAAGGTCCATAACTTCCGAGTCATGTTGCTGCATTTTTGCTAGGGCGGCAAAGTCGAGGTTCAGTGGTGAAGAAGCCGAGGCGAGAGAAGCAGCAACACGTGACAGAGCATCCACCGGGGCATTGTCAAGACCTTGCACATGTCTGATGTCGGTCGGGAATTCTGCCATGTACGAAAGGTGACGCTTTTCACGGGGCAGGAATTAACCGCTCGGCGATTTGATGGCAAAATTAAGTGCTTTGTGATCGGTGACAATGTGCAATTTGCGGCCTTCTAGGAGGTGCTTGAAATGACGCCCGGACTCCTACATGGCAAGGAAATCACGGCCGAAAGTACTGTAGCGGATTTCGGCAGCGGAAAAGTTGCGGGAGAAAAAAGATAGAGGGCTCCAAGAACCATCCAGCACGGCTCCAACGTCTGAATCGGAGGCGTCGGCCATGAGGCTTAGGGGTGCATCAGGGCGCGGATGGGCAAAAAGAGCGAGGTCGGATAGTTTCGCTTTGGCGGCCTGGAAAGAATCCAGAGCAGCTCATGACCATGTCAGTTGTGCGGAGTTTCTTTTCTTGCCTTGAAGCATGTCGTTCAGTGGTTTGAGGGGTGCAGCACAGTTAGGAATGAAACGGTGATAAAAGTTGATAAGGCTGAGAAATTCACGGAACTTGCGGATTCAGGCAGGCTGAGGAAAGCCTTAAATGGTCTGGACTTTTGACAGGAGAGGCCGGATGCCAGAGCTGTTGACACGGTGGCCAAGGATGTCGAGCTCCGACTTGCCGAATTCACATTTTGCTCTGTTGATGATCAGGCCGTAATCAGAGAGACGTTGGAAAAGGTGCCGGAGGTGCTGCAAGTGCTGCTGCGCATCGCGGCTGAATACGAAGAGGACATGGATGTAGGCCATGCAGATATGTACACCCCTTGTAACTGTGTCCACGAAGCGTTGAAATGACAGGCCAGATTTAGGGAGGACAAAAGGCATGCGGAGGTATTCGAAGAGGCCGAATGGTGTGATGATCACAGTTTTGGGTACATCGGATGGTTCTACAGGAATATGGTGGTAGGCCTTGACGAGATCGATTTTAGAGAAAATTGTAGTGCCATACAGCGCGGCCGTTAAATGCGCGATGTGAGATAGGGGATAACGGTCCGGAACGGTGGCGTTGTTGAGTTCACGTTATTCACCATGATGGCGACAGTCCCATGGGGATTTTTTCGATACCATGTGTATAGGGGACGCCCATGGGCTAGATGAAGGTCGGATAATGCCGAGCTCCAGCATGTGCATGAACGCGATGCGGGCGATCTGTAAATGGTCTGGAACAAGGTGACAGGCTCGAGCGTCTTTGGGAGGGCCAGTGGTCACAATGTGATGCTTGACCTGGTGTTTGACAGGCAGTAAGAGTTTGAAAGGACGGAGCAGACTAGGAGTATCTCGTAGGTCGACTGGTGTGGGCTAGGTATACTTGCAAGTGTTTCTCGAAGACGGAGGCCCTTAACAGAGAGGTTCGTCGTGCCGTCTACGAGACACTTGCTGTGCATGTTGACCAGCAGATTGTAGTGGCGCTGGAAATCAGCTGCGAGGATTGGGTAACGTACGTTCGCGACGAGGAAAACCCATCGGAACACACGCCGGAGGCCCACATTGAGTGTGAGAGCATGTTCGCCGTACGTAGCGATAGTGGTGAGGTTTGCGACTTCTAGCGATGGGCCAGTGCGGCGAGAACGTGAGGATATGTAATGCTGCAGGGTAGGAAGGTCACCTCTGCTCCAGTGTCGACGGGAAAACAGGCCCGAGATGTGGTCGCGAATGAAGCGGCCGTTGTCCGGGTGATACCACTTGCCGCTTCTAGTGTTGTCGTGGGAAGTTTCCACGGAAGCGACAGCGAGGGGTACGCCGACGCGCTGCTGCACCAAAGGTGCGATTATAGCAGCACTCGCTGGTTTGAAGAGGTGAGGTAGCACTACGTCGGCAAGGTGAGGCCTGGCGACGGGAAGGCGAAAGAGAGCGGGAGGTCGGCAGTGCGGCTATTTCGTCGGAGAGACGTGTGATCTGCGCATGGAAGTCGTCACGGAGGCTCTGAAGGTCCATGCGAGAGAGAAGAGATCATGGCGGGGTGGGAAGCTGGGATACTGCGCCGAGAGAAATGGTAGAATAGGAAACGTCCATGACGGAATGCGGCAACTCAGCGAGCTTCTCCAAAGACAACCCCTGGGCGGGCACAAGCACCAGGCGGACCGACGACGGCAAGCGCTGAATGGAAAACTCATGCATGAAGGCTTAGTCGAAGGTGGCAGCCTTGCCGCCCAGGAGCTGCTGGAGCCACCGCAGCAACTGTGTTGGTGTACGGTTCCCCAGTTCTTGGAAGGAGATGAGCTGCTGCAGGCGGCAATATTCCGAGACAGCTGTTCGCTTGATGAGCTCAACAGCCAACGTGTCAAACGGGGCCGAGGCGGGAGGAGTTATGAGGAGGTCGTGGATATCGGCGGCATTCTCAGGGTGGTAGCGATGCAGCTACGGGATGAAACTTCTGCGCCTGTGTAGTGATGCAGCCAATAGTGAACTGGCTGTTGTCTCGAGCGAGCCAGAGTTGAGGATCGGCTGGCGGGAACTAGGGAAGGCGAAGGGTTAGCGCAGAGACTACACTGGAGGGTCCGTCACCGGCATGGCGGAGGAGGTGTCGTCAGCGTTGGCCACGGTGGGGGCGGGTGTTCGAGCGGACGTCCGGAGTCACCAGTTTGTCGCGCCAATAAGTATGAGGCCGGCACGCTGAAGGAAATGATTGAGTTACTGGCTGAAGTGCTAGAGCATCTGATGGCGTGAACCCGAACGGCACGAGGAGCGAGCTCAATTCCATTGCACGTCGGCGTCATCATACCGGAGACACGTCATAAGGGAACGTATAAAGGAAGGAGTGAAAGAAGAAAGGAAGAAAGAGGTGCCTTGAATTCATTATCTGGCACTGCGACAGTCCGAGAACCAGAGGACCACGATGGGCCGTCCCGACCACTGGCATGCACTCCCGCCCACTCACATGCTGTGCTATGTCGGTGTTAGGAAGCGCAGCCAGTGTTCAGGACGGCGCGTCGTGATGCTCCGGTTGTCGAACTGTCGCAGTGCCAGATACATGGACTGCGTTCTGTTTTGTTTGCCTCACTAGTGCTTTAGTGCGCTTTGTAGCCACGTCTTTTTGTGCATTGCAGCATCTCTTTGGTTTAGTTTGCATGCGTTCCATTGTTTTGTAGATTACCTATGCGTTCTTACGAGGGTTAAGAAATTCTCCTGTATGGACAGTAGTTATATAAGATTATGTTGTTTTTAAGCCTTTGACTCCACCCCATACTCCGGCTTGCGACCGGCGAGATCTGGGTATGAAATGACCAAACTCTTTCTCGATTCGTGTCTGCTTTCTGGGTGAGCTTGCCACGCGGAGTCGAGACCCTACCCTGAGCGACCGAAACCGCTATCCCTACAAGCTCGAAGGGTGTGTGGGAACGCACGCAACTAGTGCGCATTGTTGAATTTTCTGATGACAAATGGTGATTTAAACAGATAACTAGAGATCACCAGTTTCTAAGGTTCTATGTAATGCGGCATTTAGAGTGAAGACGCCTTATTTTCGGCACTTGTTGGAGAAAGGGGCCAGCTTTCGGGGACCTTTATTACAAGGGACAAATACTTTAAACACAATATTATTTTCCTTGTGTTCAGAGTAGTTCTGAATAAAATATGGCTATTTTGTACAATACAGGGCTATCCTACAAGATACAGTTATGCTGTGTAAGGCAAGACACAAGTCTACATACAGGAACATCCTGTATCGCAATCCTCTTCGATAAACCGGCACGTGCTTTCTGTTTAACATTCATAAAATGATATTTCAGTACGGTTACCACATTACAAAGCTTAATTATAAGCCAACACAAAACACAACGCCTCCCTTTGTACCTCGGAGTAGTCAACGTGCCTACGTGCTCTAGTCGGCAGCATGCAAGCCTGGTGACCCAAGGGTTATGGCTTCGAATCGCCTCTGAAAATGCACGAAAATTTTGATGCAAAATTTAAGCCTTGTGAGACAAATGCCGACCTTTAATTCATATTGGAAATCTCCTTTTCACTTATTTTCATTCAAGACATACACGCCTGATGTGACGCATGACCTCGGTTTCCCGACACAACGCCGCCCGGTTGACTCCACGCTGAATGAGAATTTTAACGCTTTTGCGGTGAAATTTTGACCACAGTCGTGTAACCGGACCCGTAAAGAGCAAGTTGAATTTTTTTCTAGGTAGCCTCAACATCACAGTGGCCAGCACTCTACAATTTGGGTGTATGTAATAGTTGATCATGCCAAAGGAATGGAAAGGGGGTAGATGCTTTAAGCTTACCGAATAACTTTCAATGCTCGGCGAATTATATTCTCTCTACTGGGTTAGAAGCTTCCACAGTTTAGTGTTCCTTAATCCGATCTTTGGTCTCCTGCCAGGGCTCACCATTGTCCAGTATAGCTACTCTAGATGACGCACGTTTATCAAAGTTCGTCGTAATATTTTCCACAAATTATACTTTTCTCAAAACCTAGGAAGTCATCTTTAGTTAAATGGTAATATCTTCGGTGTAGAGGCGCTAAGTTTGTCTCTTTTCTCATGACCGCTGTCCCGTTGATGGGCTTCTTCCTTACTGGTTTGAACCATCGTTTATTCTGAAATGCTATTCTAATTCGAGGTCACACTCTCCTGCAGTCACTACTCTCGCTGCTGAGTACCTCCACCTCCGGCGTAATCTGAGAGTATGCACAGAAAAGTATTTAATTTTTAGTCAAACCATTCCGGGACGACCACGTTCACTTCCGGTTCTCCAGATTGCGGAAACAGGTATTAATGGTCTGCAAATTGTGTTGTACTGCGAGCTAACACACCCCTTCATATCCTTAGGACCTCCACTATATTAATCTATTGCCTGGTTACATGCCTTCTTTTCTTGCCTGGCACTGAAGTCACACATTACTACAAAACAGCGTTTTCACTTAGCGCATTGCATACTTAAGGTTATTCTAGAACCTCTCGTCAGTCTAGTCTTCATAACTGCGTTTATTCCTTAGGCACTGTTACGATAACTGCCGCCCACTCTATAAAGGATTAAAATTTTACTATGATGCTAGCTTTATCCTTATTTTTGAAGTATCTGCTCAAGACAGGAGCATAGTAAGGAGGCCCCTATTTTAGCAACCCATATGCTTTATCTGTCCTCCAACAGCAGCACTACAGGAGCCGTGAAGATGACTTGTGACAGATTACAAATCGATGTGAAAGGCATCCTGAGCAATTACTTCTTTAGCAGGACAATAAAACTGGGTTTGTGAGGCGAAAAGGAGGTTTCGCACCTTCTGTGGAAGCCGTTACTTCGTCTTTCTTCGGTGGGTTCACTTTTCCTCCTCCTCCTCCTTTGGGGTCTGAAAAATCAAAACAGCAATTTCTCTTGTTCACGATGGCTGAAAATTACCGGCTAACAGTGGCTTCCTGCACCATCGGCAATAACAAATGTAATATTAAACGACATTCGCGTGATTGCTTCCAAAATGCATGTAGTAATTATCGACACCATGTGTGCGTTTGCGTTCGTTTTCATGGAAGAGAGACTTCCTTGCGCTTCGAGCGTGGCAGTTTTTTTCCTATTGCTCGAGGTTTATGGAGAATCTCGCCGAAGGGTGCAGTTCAAACCAGTGAAGTCATCTTTCGAGTGGTTAGGCTTCTGGTTTGCAATATCAAGACCCCGTGTTGCCTCTGTTTTGCTCTACCGTTTTGATTGCTGATTCGATAAGACATGATATCAATTTAAAAAAGAACTGTAGTTGCAAACAAGAAACAAGATGCAGTGGCGTAGTACGGTAGTTTTTTATGATATCCATGGTCATATTACAGAATAAAATGCCTGCATAACCGATATGCGTAAGACTTATTTTTCATGCACTTCTTCACAGGTGCACTTCCAAAACGAGACAACAGTGTACCCAATGTCAGGGTTTCGGTCGGTTATGTATGACAAGTTGTGGAATGTCTGTGGGGATCTGAATAGCTTAATATTTGCCTCTGAGAAAAAAATCTGCAAGTGTAAACGAATAGTCATGAATTCGTTTGCTGGCTTTCATCAATCAGAAGAGTACATTTTTCTGAGAGTGCTCTGGGGCTATGTGAGAAAATATTCCGCGGCGTTACCTACACTTCCAAACTAGAAAATTCTCAAGGCGCAGTGGTCTAATATATGAGTGTCATTTTAATTATTGCGGCAGCTTACTCTGTTGTTCCTACACGCAAGTTTAGCGACCGGTTATTGCGCGCATACTGCATCTCGCGAGGCTTCTGGGTATCCGCGGCATATCTGCCTATTGACCCAATGAAGTTATTTAGAATAAAGAAAGAATAGTGAAGTGAGAATAATGAGTTGAGAATAAAGTCGTCCGCAGTTACAGCAACGCCGCGCAATATTGAGTCAGTAAAAAGAACATTTTCGAGAATAATTTGAAGGTTCCTAGTGTCATGCTGACAACAATTCCTCTCACACCACTACCCTTTAAAGCTGCTACTGAAGTGAAAAGAAGTGATAAGAAGCCAGCGGTTGTAACAAAAAGTGAAGTATCGCCATTGAAGGATGAACAGATAAAGCCAATCATCTTTGAAACAGAGCGGCTCATCACAAGAGGCAGGAACTCAGAGACTTAAAACGGCAATCGTTTGTATGTTTTAACCAAATACAGGTGGCATATGCCTTAGTCTTTAACATAAGCCCTGTGATTTTTAACTGAGCTGTGTGCAGCGATGTATGCCCAGAGCGTAGCTAGAAAAATTGGCCATTATCCTTCGGCTGAAAGCACATCTGTTAAGAGGTTACGGCTGCATTGAAGAAATAAGATGGAGTCGAAAAGCCTGGAAACGTCAAGCATATAACGCAAATAAACAAAATCAGCTACAATAAATACTATTTTCTGTGTTAGTTCATAACAACATAAGCCCACAGGTGTTTCATTTCTAAGAAAAGCTTATCTCAATAGAAAAAAAGTATCGCCGACGAGGCGGCTTACGCCAGAATGCAGGTATGATCCAATACAGGTTGTCTTTTAGTATGCAATAAATTGAGTGGTGAGAAAATTGTGTGAAGTGAGCTGACTTTTATTTTGCCCACCTGCAGATTACTTCTTGTGAAAAATGTTTCTTTCAAGCATTGTGCACGAATTATAATAACTACGAGTGACGTCTTCCAAGGCGCATTGCTATAACCTTATGCGATGCAGCGAAAAAATTTCGATATGACGCAATGAGTTAAAATGATTACCTTTCATGTATAAAAAGCTTTCTGGCTCTTCCCCAAACATTCTGAAGGTTCTTTTTTCGGATCATAATTAGGTAGACATTTCAGTGAGCGCTTATTACTGTCATTTTCATTCTACAAGCACGAAACGGTCGTGAAGCATTGCATCGTAGATTTGTACTGAATTACCCAAAATCAACAAGACTCGGATGGCAACCTGCCAAACAATAATTCTGCTTGACTTGATCTGCAGCCTTCACCTATTTTATTTAGCTTTGGTCACCGCTACAAGCCTAGTGCAACCTGTCGTTGCTTTGCTACGTATGAGTTGATTTAACGACAGAAATTATTTTTCTTTCCGCAGTCCGGTCTTGTATTGAAACTCCTCACTGAAAATTGCTACTATCATATTTTTAGATATTGTCAAGAAAGCATGAAATAATCATGTTCGTGTTTTGATAGAATATTAGTAGAAAACATACTTTAGTGTGCGCGACCGTGCCAAGGGTACAATGTAATACTCAATAAGCCAGAAGGAAATGTAGGCCACCATGGCAAGCTTGCGACTTTTTTTATGGTCGACTTAGGTTAAGAAAATTTCGCCTACAACCATACGGACAGGAGAGAAGCTAAGTTTGGCGTTGAATACTTTTAGCGAAGAAGGTAGAGCTTACCCTTATTGACGTTGAACATTATTGTTTCTGCAGAATGGTAAGTGTGCTTTCATTTTTCCTGACAGGATTCACATTGTGCCTGTTATAGCAGAATTACAGAACGTTTTCAGTAGCATTATACGTTACAAATCTTTGAAGACGAAAGTTTCTTTCAGAAGGTCACCAGGATATCACGTTGCAACACTAACCCCAAAGTTTTGAGCAAATTTATTGGAGAACTCGAGCATGCTTCGAGCTCACATGGCAGATGTAGCTGGTTGACTTACTGCCGGCATAATTAGAATTGTCTTCTGCCTCCCCGTCTTTTTCTTCTTCTGCAAAAAGAGAATAGTGAACTGAATATTCTTAAATTTTCAATGCATATCGAAACAATTACAATACACTATATTATATTGTACAATGTTATTACTATATTCTTTCAACCGCCTTGTACTTGGCTTCGTTTAGGTGAAAGGCTTGGAAATGGGTTTTGGGCCCCACCTTGAGTAGAAGAAAAAGATCCTTGTGCCATGGCAGCCATGGCGCGCTTTAGCCACGGATGCTCTTGCATAAAAAAATCATCATTATTATTAATATGATATGATGTTTTAGACATCAGCTTGGCAAGAAATTTTGCACAGTGAAAAAGCTCTCTTGAACTAGCTTACTAGCTAAGCGTAATTCTCGAGCAGACTATGCCTGTTGCGACTTAAAAAGCTCGTCAGCAGTGCAGTCGAGGAAGGCCAGCTTACATACTCAGGGTTGAACAAAGATTAATTTAGCCTTTATGATAGAGACAAAACCATATGCAAGGAGTAATTATGCAAAACGTAGGAAACAGGCCTTGCTGCTCGTGCACGAAATCATTATTCGTCACCTCTATCAGCCTCTATTACATGTACTGCAGGACAAAGGACACTGCAGATAACTTTATTTGATCTGAGCAGAATCGAATGGAAAGTTGGGCTAGTTGGAAGCTGTTCATGATGAAAATAGGGGCGCAAACAAAACGGAGACAGAAAAAGAAGACAGCAGGACGAGCGCCGTTTGCATAGCTGGATTATTTGGAAGGAAACGAACCGTTAAAAAAGAAACGATACCAAAGGCAGTGACAAACACGTTAACATATCTGGGTTATAAAAGGAAACAAAGAAGACGAAAAACTAAAACCTGCGCAGGTAGCCTATTTCCTTCATAGATAGCAATACTGAAGGCTTGCTTACGTAGTTTCCGTGCGAGGCTGTGTGTAATGCTACCATCACCACTCTGGGTCTTTGTTGCGGGTGATGATACAACACCATTCTGCCTCAGAGAGAGGACGGCATTGTTGCATTCTCGGAGGTGTTCACTCACCCCTGACGAAGAATCATTTTTTCATTCTCTAAGGCGAATGTTCACATGCCGCCCGGCTTGGCCTATATGTACACTAACGCACAGAGGTATTGAATTTTATACACCGCACTTGTTTCACATCGCACACATTTCGCTGTATTCTTCACCTTGCAGAAACGGCAACTACTATCAACACTTACCGCCTTCCTTTGCACAAGAGGGCAAAGTCTTTCTAATCTCAGGGCGCAGGGCAGAAAGGGCTACTCCGACATCATATATTTTGACAACCTGTCTTAACCCATGAGTTAATCGGTGCATGTAAGGTATCACAGCGCGCTTCTAGTTCTCTTCAGTGGGTGATGGACAGCCTTTGACCCACTTCATTACCTTCATACAGGACTGGGAAATGATATTGCTAGGATAGCCGGCTTTTATCAATCGGGAAACTTTAGCATTGAAGCTGTCGCATAGAAGATGAAGGGAAGTTTTTGTTAGGCTCGACTTGAGACAAGAAACAGCTATTCCATTCTTCACTATTCAGAATTTTCGGAGTTGTATTTGAGGAGTGCATTTTTTAGCTACGGCAGTACTGCCAGCAAACGTGCCTAGAACTGAAGTCCATCTTGAGGTCCAGAAACTGAAACTCATTGTTTTTTGGAACCTCTAGGGTAAATTTGATGCCAGATCCACACTCGTTGAAGGTTTTCAAAATGATCACCATGCTGTTATTGAACCCCGCGTTATCAACTGAGATCAAGAAATCATCAACATAACGAAAGATGCCTTTTTGTAAACCTTCCAATATTTGGCAGACAACACCATCGTCTTCGCTCAAAAATAAATTACCCAAAATGCGTGCCAAAGGCGACCCGATACAAATTCCCGACTTCTGTCAGTATACTAGAGCCCTTACTTGCTGCGACTGCAGCCACCATGGCCAAATGTTCAATTTGCCCATCTGGCATCGCAATCACTTGCTCTATGCGACCAGTCCTTTTCCTTTGTATTTCTATCAAACTTGAGCGACTCTTATGTTCCCAGACTGCTGATCTAGAATAGTTTTTCTGCATTCATCGGCAAGCGCACCATTGTCCAGTTATTCAAATCCTCAGTCATGGGCAGCGGGTCTAGTTCCGAGTCAGCAATGCAGTTTCACAAAGGTGTCGGGATGCACCCACATTAAATGGAGGCATCCGTTGTTACGAGAGGAGTCTGTCCTTTGATAAGTGTAACCACCTGCCTGCATCGAAAAAACGTGGCAACTTCATTGGACGCTGCGCAGACAGGCAGAGATAGATAGAAACGAACTGCGCCTGCCCAACGATCATTCCAAAGAGAGAAGATAAACGACCAAATCTGCCGGCAACATTCGTAGTGCTACAGCTCTGATCCTGTGACGTTATTCTAGGCATGACCTTTTTCGATCAGCACCTAGCATTCATCTACCTGCGAATGAAATCGATAATGAGCTGTCCAGAAGATGTCTTTGTCCATGACACGCATCTAGATCATCAGATTGTTCTCCGCGTAGGTGAGGAACTAGTAAAAGTGCCACCTCTGTCTAGTCTCTGTTTTAGTTCCTGCGTAGATTCGGGACAACTTCGGGGGCATCATCGAGGAAACGAATAGTTGCTTTGGTCCTCAAGAACTGCCGCCAAAACAGGAATTACCTGTTTAAGGAATGACCGAGCAGAGGTTCTGGCGACAAAAGTCAGTGAATAATATAGTACTTGACCATCGTCCTATGGGACTCACATTACAAGGACACACCTAACAAGACGAGATGTCAATATTGGACGCAACCCAGTGGTCCCCTGGTCGAAATGAGCACAGGCTCAAGTCAGTTTTGAAGTTCCAGCCAGCTTTTGGCGCCCTGATCAAACGTCTGACAAAGCCCCTGCAGATTGGTGACGCGAGAAAGTCAGACCAACGGATACCAAGTCGAACACATGGTCCGTGTCGGCGTCACCTAGTTGTGGAAAAGATTTTGGGCGGTGTCGACCGGTTGCCGTTTTTTAAAGAACAGTTTAGGTTTTTGTCTACTATGTACTGAACAGCGCAACTAAGACGCATTCCGTCTCGCTTCCGCGCATACATAGATGACGCACTAGACCGAATCTCCAAGTGAAATTAAATCTCGCCGAGGTATCTTACAAGTGGCTGCTGTCAAAGCGAAATCAAGGAAAGGGACCAAAGTATGAGGTAGTTTTGTTTGGCACTCTGGCAGGGAATGAATGAAATAATGAAAAACACTTATTGACTTCACCTAAGCTTTCTCTGGCAGTTGGGCGAGCCCCTAGCTCAACGTGCCTATAGAGACTGCAGAAGGTCTCGCCCTGTAACCAACACATCATTGGTCTTTCAGCCATGGGCAGGACGAAGCTTCCTCCTAATCCTTCTTTGAAGAGCGAGGAAAATATAGCATGTACGGGAAACCGTGGGCTGCAGAAATACCTCGCAGCGTATTTATTTGCAGACTTGGACGTTTAATAGACTGTTGTAAAGTTCTTCCCACATCTAATTACAAATCATACATGATAATCAAATCGAAAACAATGCATTGGGGAAGCATTTGTGCTGAAGGAAGGTGTATGATGCAATAACCTCACACAGGCTTCGTCATACAAATGTCATACAATTTGTGCGATATTGAATGACAAATTATGATTTTGAAAAAAATGAAGGACATTTGCACAATTTTTAAGATTTGAATGATATTTGCATTGCATGCGTATGAGAACTGTATCAGTTTTTTACATCATACAACTTTTTTCAGCAGGGTTAAGCTTCATCTGTCACCTCAGCGTTCCTAAGTCAGCCTTTTTGTCGTAGAACGCTTCGAAGAAGAACGATGAAGCTAAAACTCTGACCAGCGAAAGTACTCTCACTGAAAACAGTGCGAAGGACGGCGCAGTAATAGGCGGGCACCACGATGTGTTACTGTAAATAGGTAAGTTTTTTTTCCTACAAGAAGATTAGGAAATTACGTTCCTGCCTACTAGGCCATTGTACTTAAGTAACAATTCTTGCGACAAATGTGTTGAAAAAATCCACAGAATATTTATACGTTTCCATTCTTCCAAAGCTTCAAGTTTTTTATGTGTACCCTCCACACTTTGTGTACCTTATCCATATGCGAGCACAAAATTCTTCCAAAAGGCTATTTACGCGCACTCAAGTGTACACAGTTCTGGTCACGCTAGTTGTGACTACTAAGAGCTCCTTAATCTCCGCTGATGCTATTCTTACTTAATTCCTGCGAGGCGCAACTTCATTCAGTTTCTATAAGCAATATTTCACGAAAAGGTGTCCACCTCGAACAATATGGAACAGCGCTTGCAGCACTGTATGCGGAATAATTACTGCAGTAAGAAACGGCTAACTGCCCTGAAAGATCGCGCACTACCCATTATTTCACTAAAGACTTTGTCTTCGCTATATGCAGTATCAATGAACACTAAAAGTATAAAAACTCACCGTTATGGCTAAAATGTGCACTTAATTGATTGAACTTATTTTGTTTAGGAGGATAAGTTGACGAAATAACCGGCTGGATTGTAATGGAAGCTTAGATCAGCCCAAAGAGCTTTTTCTCTGCTCTTTTTCATGCTTTTTTCTTATTCTTCATAGTTACAAGGAAATAATTACAGTGCTCTCAAGTTTTGTTGCAAAATTCCAATTTGTGACTGATATAAAGGCCCTTATTCAAAGAACGAGGTGACCATCCGCGGACAAAATCGGTAGCTACGTCTTGATGCCTTCCTAGCATTTGTAACAAAAGCTTCGAAACCTAACAAGTGAGAGCCTGAGATAAAGACGACTGCTGAGTGTTTCTCGGTGAGAAACCGATGTTTGTATATTACATAGCTTCAATTGTTTTTTTCATAAATTAATAAATACTCAGAAGGATCCAGCGAAGCGCAGCCATCCGGCTACAAGCTATATAGCTGCCTTAGTGGCCGTATGGCTGCGTTTGGGCTGACGCTAATGAATGAGTAATTACTCAGTTATTACAAATCAACTTTGCCACGGCGGTTATCCTGAACATTGAAAGAACATCTGCCCAGTTCGAGTTGTTGATCAACTCTTACTTGTTCTACTATATGATAGTCGTCCAGGTTAGCTCAGTTGGTTGGCAGGCTGCTCTGATCAGACGATGATCCCTGATTCCAAACTCTGACAATAACGAACATTCCTTCCACAACTATGCTTGTGCAGAAGCTGTAAACGTTTCTTTGTAGCCGTGTGGCTGCGCTTGGGTGGATGCTAATAATCAAATACTCCCTTGTACGAAAAGTATCATACGACCTGGGCATGTTTACGAGGTATTCAGCAACCATATTTTGTGTAACATTGCTCTCTTCCAAGTGTAGTGAACGAAAAGAAAGTATGAAAAAAGCCTTGTAAGAATACTACACGACCTTAAAGGCGCGTTTCTACCCAAAAAGCCCACTAGGTTTGTCACCTATTAAAAAACATTATGATAGTGGCTTTTACTGGCTTGATGTGCATCCCACAGCTCTTCCATCACTTGTTCTGGTTAGGTTTGTCGTTATGAGGAGGCGTATCTGTGCCATTCGGTCACCGAAACTTACACGCTGCGCTTTGTTGCTGTTTAGGTGCTGTGCTAACATTTTCGACCTATTTAAATTAGTACGGTTTTGTTGGTTTATCATTCCTGTCACTCCAACGCTAGCGTCCTCAAAATTAGCTTCCTTCAAAATGCGATCGGATGAAATAGGCAGCATCAAGCTTGGGTGCCGTCAAAACAGCTCCATTTAGTGCACTTGTGCAGTAATGGAAACAACATGACAGCATTTTAACAGCGTTCCTTTGGTCCTACCTTCTTGGCCGCCCATGCTGCCGGCCAAAGCTGCAGCCAGCAACACTGCGAGCATAATCCCGCAGCAAATGGCCACCAGAATAGCCTTTTTACGCGTATCATCATCTCTGCATGGAAGAAAAAAGAGAGCGGATTGACATCATTGCATGAAGTTGCATGCCTTTCTTCAGCATCAGTCGCGCCTACTGGACCCAGAGTTGGGTCAGTATATATGTATCTTTTTCCGTTATTGCTTGGGAGCCATAGTTTTTTCATTATTTCTATACCCCAACACCATATAAGATGTCTAGCCGCATTATATAACAATCCAGAGTACTTACGAACTTTTTTTTCACCGGCTACGCATTGCTAACATATCGACGATTGACTCTCACAAGACAGCTTATATACAGGGCCGTGTACAATTATTAACAAAAGGCAACACTTCATAATATATTAATTTCTTCACACTCATTTTTTTTGCCCGCAGACTTATTGTGATGTCCACTTTTCAATCGCAATGTCCTTGGCTACTTACAGTCTCAATGGTGATGAATAAAACCTGTGATTCTTTCGAGTCTCGGCACAATTTCACACTAGTTCTGCGGAGCGGGTCAAGCTTAAATATGACTGAAATGAATCCACTATCGTTCAGAACGATAAACGCCTACGTGACCACCACCATACAGCAGTGCCTATTTCCGTTTCCGGTGGACATTGATGTGAGGGCAATGAGGTTGCTCAGTCTGCTCCTGCAAGAGCTGTACTTGGAGAGTAGGCTGAGCAGTCAAGTACCGACGCTAAGTGCATTTATATGTCTGCTTTAGGCTGAGCAGTCAAGTACCGACGCTAAGTGCATTTATATGTCTGCTTTTCCATTCTGCTCTTTCTATTCAATAACTGGCGAACGCGATAACCGATAACTACTCCCCAACCAGGAAAAATTCGTTCCAGTGATAATGTTGTTTTTCCAGATAATACAATTGGATAGCAAGGTTTGGTAGCAATTACTATATGGGCTAAGGTTCGAATTTCTTCATTGAGATTTAGTTCCAAAAAATGTGGTGTTATGTTCGTCAAGACAATCCTTAATGATTGTGACATAATTTTGTGCAACCAAAATTTATATGAACATCGTGAATGACAGTATATAATAACAATAAAAATGGAGAATGGAAAAAGAAAAGGTAAGCCGTCGTAATCAGAGAGGGTTTTAGCATGTCTGTGCTTCTGATCCAAGCAGCTCATCACATCCCAGTGCTGCACGGAAGTGTTGTGCGCCTAAATTTTTGCGCTTAAAACACTTTGTAATCGTAATACACGTTACTTACAGCCTATTTCTAAAATAAGTTGGAATTGAGCTGGGAGGCTCTTAGGTAACGTTTAATACTCTACTCCTACATCCATAGTGAGAGTTTGAGATAGACTGGCTGGGCTGAGGGCATGTGCCCTCCATACGGAGTGCACTGTGTCTTAAGGAGGAAGAAAATGTATTCCTGGTACGACAGTTGTGTGAGCAGGCTAACGCAACACCGGTCAGCGCTGTCACGGAGCTGCACGTACGGATTACAAACAATAAGTGTCTGACAAGATAAAGCGATGCGGTATACGACGTGTACCTGGTTGTGTTGCCTTCGTAGCGGCATGGCCTCACGATATGTATGAAAGCGTTTTCTTATTTTCATGGGATAGCCTTTAAACTCCCATTCTGCCGAAAATCCGCTGTCGGCGTGGTGATCAAATGATACAGGTGACCCCTGTAATGCAGTTTTGTGGCGTCATCATAATCTGCCCATCGGACTCCGAGATAAGTTCCCGCCGTTTAGGGTGGCAATTAAAGTAGTGATTGGTCGCTCGGGTAGAGCAGCCTGTGCTTCACAAGCCCTACTGGTGGCTGTATTTGGAGCTTTATCGCTGCGCCACTATGCCAGGAGTGGTATGAGGATTCCCTGCATCTCTATGAATGTAGAGAATAACAAATCCTGCACATGTGGGCGTGCAGTCCAAACCTTGGCGAAGTGATGAGAAAAGAGGTCCTCAGGCTGCCGAATGAAGCCATTAAAGCTATCACGTCAGTCCGTTAGTCAGGAATGTCCCTTCAAAATTCGGTTCTGTTCATTTGTTGTGAGTCTTCTCTAAATATGCTTAGTTTAATGGGATCGTTCAGGTTACAAAGCTCTAGCTCGCATTCCGCACCGGTGCTTCATTTCCAGTACTATGCTTTCAATTTGCAACGAAACGCCATGTGCAAGCCCCCGATACATTTCTCTACGCTCAAAACCGCATTTGCGTGTGCGAATGGAAGGAAAAGACTGAGCAGGACAGTCAGTAGGCGGACCGGGCGACACCAAGTGAACATTAAGTGCGCAGTGCTGACGATGTCTGTGGGAACATGGTACGGCAATTACAACGTCGTGATATTTATTGTGGCGAAGTCTTCCCCGATCCGACATATTTATAGATGAAAGGGAAAAAGCTGGATGGATTCTTCGAGTTCCAACTCATCGCGGCGCGGATGGAGCGTCTCGCGTGGCGGCAACCTTTGGTCCACGACGGCGCTGCCAATCCGGTTCCTCGTTATCGGAAAAGGGCTCACCATTTCGTCCCTTATATATCAGCTGCGCGTGCGGATGACTAAAACGTTAACATGAACCTTGCTTTTTAGAAATACTTACATTACATGTTACATTTAAAACTGGTAAATTGTATTGCAAAACTGGGTAAAATAAATGGTATTACTTTAAAAATAATTTATGATTTCACGCATACAAAACGCACACCGGTCACCTGTCTTAATGTCTATAAAAATTTCTTAATTTATTGCAACGTAGAACCAAATAACCGTCAAAGAAGGCGTAAAAATTTTTGCCCTGCATTGAACAAGGGTGCCCTTCGGCAGGCAGAACACACGCTCTGCTGACATAGTTTACGCAAGGTAATTCTTGCAGTGATGAAAAGTTCAGCTTTCGATAAATATAAATAGCGGTACAACCACGCGTTGGTGCCTGTGTGTTCATATCAAGCATCAGTCGTCCAGCTGGCAAGCTGGCCAGGGCTTTTCGCATGCCAATCTGGATTCCTGGCCGCTCATACCGAGAGTGGAGAGACGAAAGGTTGCAGGCATAAATAGCAAGGTTGCATTTTTAAAACTAATTTCGAGAGTGTTCTGAGGACCTTTTTAGCGAATTACAGCCAAGAATAATTGATAATTATTGAAAGAAGTTGTTTACTTGTTTTATTTCTCTTAAAGGAATTTGTTCACTGCCATGACTGCTACGAAGCACACAAACCGGCACATAAAAATTCCCTGAATTCAATCTCACTCTGCATAATTTCCTGATAAGGCATATACTTCCTTTGATTAGTGCCATTTTTCAAGGCACATACTTACTGATTTTGTGCTGAAATTATAAATGCAACGATTACATTATGATTTCTACTCTATAACTCTCAGAAGCTGCACATGGGCTGCGAGCGCCACCACAGAGATGGTTTCCGAATTATTTTAGGCCAGTTGGGTTTCCTGAACGTGCGCTGAAACCACACCACAAATGGTACAGATGACATTATCTAGATACCAAAAACAGCGGTTACGGTACGAACTTATTCTTGTGTTTATTAACAGTGACAAACACCATGCCACACCAGCAGGTCGAAACAGATGACGGAAGCGCTCCCGACACGCCCAAAGCATAACGGTAATTTTATATTAATTACGCTGTAGGTAAAAAAAAATACATGACCTACAAACAACTAAAAAAAAGAATAATTGCCATTATTACTGTAAAAAGTAGAAAGCATTCAAGAAGCGTATCGCGTTGGGCCTGTTGGTGCATGGTGCAAGGTGAAAACCCGGCGCAACAGGACAGCGTTCACAAGAAAACGAGTGCACTGGCACGAATCGTACAATGACGAAGTGTCCTCCCTCTGCTATCTTTCGTTAAGAATGCAATGTTTTTAGCTCTTGTTGCCGGGACACCCCGGGCGACTTTGGCGCCAGAACAAAGAACACGGAGGAGAACTTAACGAACTTTGGCAAAGCGTTCAGACCTCCTGGCGCTACGTGCTGCGCTGTCGACGTGCAGATCATGAGTCGACGGTATCTTCGTGATCCCGTGGTGGCTGAACCTATCCCCCCCCCCCCCCCCGCTGCAGGACAGTCTCAATCCCAACCGTGGTTGATTTGATAAGCTAGGCAACATCGTCGCGTGAGTTGCCATCATTAAGTAACGCACGCGAACCCTAGAACACAGGTCATGTGGCGCCATCTCTCAACACGGCCAGAGACAAGACCTAATTTGTCGCCCTTCGCGTGGTGGCCGTTGGATATTGTGACGGCGGCGTATGTACAGCCTTTGCCATTGTCCCAGCATTCTTGTATAGCATGAGTTCGTAACGTCCGCTCTTCTTGAGTACGTGGCGAGCGCTGGTATCCATATATCGAAAGCGCAAAGAAAGTCGGACGCGCTGTCACTCGTCAATAAAAGCTCAAGGAAAGAAAAGTGGCTGTTGAGGGACGCCCCTTCAAGACTCTACTGCCGCTCTCAGTATACATAGGGGCACTCCTAGATTACGATAAACCTTTACTGTACACTGCATTTAATGCTTACACCTGCTCGCAATGATGAAATACTAAATGAATTTCTTCTTTGAATGTTCCCTGAACTGTGAGCACTTCAGCTTTCTATTGCGAAATTCTGTGTGAACTTGATCTTGATGCGTGTTAAACATTTAAGGTATCTTCAGTCGTTCCATTTCACCGGCTCTTTTTCTTGTGAATGCCGCTTTTCCCGCGGGATTTGAAAATTCAAGGACTTCTCCACACGAAAACTATCACAGTGTATGTAAATTGTTTGAGAGTTAAAACACGGAAAACACTAATGCTTTCTTTTCAATTATTCCAAGAAAACAATACCGGTCTTGGAAAAGATCGGCCAGAAAAAGGTGTACAGGCTTCCAAATATTAAACGCTGTCTGCTATAAAACATGAAGGCGACACAGGGCTTACCTTGTTCACTAGTTCCTACAATGAAAAGAAAAAGAGCTTTCGTAAAAACCACGATTAAAACCAATGAGTCTTCTCGAGGCGTTAGTGAACACGGCTTGGCAGCCTTGCAGCCGTTGATGTGGAATGGCCGTAGTAGCATCCGCGTCCAACGAGGATGGAAATTCAATTAAGCATGCAACCTTTCTTCGACGTCACTGGAGCGAGGAAATGCATTTTTTTGTGCCAGTTAAAACAACTCGGTATGTTCACGGCTGTAGTGCTCTGCGCGCCTTCTGCTGTTAAACCAAGCATAACAAGGTCTGAAACCTTGAAAAACTGGGTCATTGACGGGAGTTGGCGATTACAGCTTGTTCAGACTCAACTTCAAAGTACCTTCATTAAATCCTGTGTGCATGAAACAGAATCAAGTTTTAGCAGTCGAGTGAATAGGCTTATTGGTTCTGGCTTTCCACTCGACGTTCTTTCGTCTGCTGCCGATGTGTTGCTGAAAACATTAAATGTTCCCCAATTATCACTCCGAGCACTTAATCTCAAGCAAGAAAGCGAGTGGCGGTCATTCCGTACATTCATAAAATCTCACTTATGTTATAGAAAAGTTGGAGAAAGACTCGGAGTGGACGTAGTTTTTTTTTTTATGGTGCGGAGTAGCTAGAAAGTTTCTTTATACGCGGGAGAAGCGTGGCAAAACAATCCCAGAGTTCACGGTGTCTTCCCCATGGCGATTTAACTTCCTTGATTTTAGTCAGAATATCATACCCTCGATTTTTTTTCTAGTACCACTCAGCTCTCTTCTGTTTATTAACGCTAGAACGACAGGTTTATTTTCTATCGCTCACTGCACTGTCGTGTTTTTTTTTTCAAGCGAAACCTTTTTTGTAAGTTTGCACTTTAAGGGTATAATTACATTATAAAACCAAACAAAAATATTTTTCTTTTCGCAGGTACAGGATATTTGTTACTCGTCGAAAGGGGTCCTCCGAAATACCCTGCTTTTCATTATTATTCTTTTAGGTATTTGACTTTCGTGCCTTCAATTTCTTCTTCCGCTTTCCTGAGCAGGCCTTTTATACTCTCGCTGGTTCACTGCCAACTCTTGCTTGAGACAATTTTTTCCTCAAGTTAACTTTAGACCCTTCATAGTTTTTTACTTCCTCGTTCCGAAGTCACGCTGTACTGTTGCCCTGCTTAGTTACTAGCAGCACAAATGTACCAGCAAAGTTCCATATAACTGTGTTTTTCTCTCACGCTGTACTGTTGCCCTGCTTAGTTACTAGCAGCACAAATGTACCAGCAAAGTTCCATATAACTGTGTTTTTCTCTATTAACGGTTATCAAACCTGTTCCAAAATAAATTCTCTGAACACTTCTTGTAACCACACGGAAAGTAGTAGTGAAGAGGATATGCCTCCCTGCCTGGCAGCCTTCCTAGTGAAGTATGGTGATAGCGTGCAAGCGTACGTAAACATTTTCAACTACATGGTGCAGAGGCTTCTCCATAACACTAAGTTCCTGCAAGATTTCTCGCGCTCCAACTGTATCATATACTTTCTTGCAATGCACGAAAAATGTACACACGTGTTTGTTATATATTGGGTATATCTACCTGTATATTCTGGAACTCCAGTTGAATGGAGCTATGGCTATCTATTGGTGTTTATCCAATAAGCCTATAGGTAATTAGCCAATATGTAAATAGCGAATAAGATATAGGCAATTAGCCCATAGGTAATTGCCAATTCTATTGGCAATTACCTTAGTAAATACTTTGTCAGCACAAAATAATTTATAAGCAGTGAAAGAAGTAATATATCAAGTCACTTATATTGCCTTTCTTGTTAGTATTTAATTAGCATTGTAAACTTTCTGTATGGTCTAGGCCGAGGCATTATGAATGGCTTGTCATTCAAAGACCAACTCCCTACTATTCGCTGCCTATCAGCAGTTGCTTGATGGTCACACGCTGCTTTTTCTTTTTGCATTATTTGAAAGGCTTTTTTTATAGTGTGAGCTGTTATTACCTAGTTCCTAAGTTTGCCACCGTCGTCGGCGTCGTGCTGGTGTCGCCATCAGCGCAAGGACTAGCGTGCGCAGTGCCTCCCGCTACTTGCCCCCAGCACCTGCCTCGGCAGCAGGTGACAAAGTGGAGAGAGAGGTATCGTCTCTCCACATTTATGGCACCGAAGGAGTTGAAAAAGTGGAAGAGAAGAGGCAGAGGGTGTAACAGGCTGCGAGTGCTAAAGCGATGGAGCGAAATTATTTTTTCACCTTAAGTGAGATGAGGGGGAGAAACAAGGGAAAGGGAAGAGGTGACGGGAGCTTAGGCGTCCCCATCGGCTTCGGGAGGTGGTTAGTCTCTCTCTTTCCTTTCTCTTCTCTGAAATTGAAGAGAAGATTTCTCTCTACTCCCTTTGCCTCTTACAAACTCAGGCCTCACACGCCAACGCGATTATTGGAGCTCTACAGATAACTCATTACAAAGCCCGCCGTTCTCAATACTGGCCCTCCAATAGCCTTCCACGCGGTCTGTTGCAAGTCGTGATGCTGCAGCACTAGCCCGACCTTGCTTTCTCCCTTTTATGCCATGGCGCAGACTTTTCCCAGTTCAAATTTTTTGAGACTATGCCGTACAGTACGATTTCAAGAAAACGAAGCAGCCCCACCATCCGAGAACCGTCGCTGGAACCGATCGCTTATTTCTTTACTGCAGCTTTGTGCAACCAATTTCCTTCTATCTGGCAAGTTTGACGGTGTTAACATCGCGGCCCTGTGGCGGATAGGCAGCTGGAAACCTGTATACCTCTAATCAAGGTAGAGAAATGAAACTGCATTCTTGCCACTTTTTTAAATACTGCGCCATTTCCATTACACTAAAAACCAATTATTAATTATTATTATTATTAGTTTTTAAAACAGGTGAAGCGGGAATATCTGAGTTTCTCTCCATCTCTAAATTTTAATCCGAAGCGCGGCAGCACGGAGCTGTGCTGCCCTGTATTGGCGTTTCAATTCTACCCCTTAGTACGCTAACACCGCAACGGATAAAATTTTCGATGCGTTGTAACGAGCGATGTTATACCAGTTGTTTCAGCGAACACTTTCAGCAATGCTTAAAAGCAAAGTTTTCGAGTAAAACCAACACCTCTACAAAAGAAAGATATATGCTGCGGCAGACGTCAGTAATTATGAAAACGTGGTAATGAGTAAAGACCCTTTTGTCAACTCTGCCAGTGCTGAACCATTTGCCCAGACGAAGACCAGTCTACTTGTCGAAACGTTGGCAAGCACCCAGATGATTTGGCCTGCCTTGTTCACCTTGTGTTGATCAAGAACGATCTACCCACCCTCTCTATGGCATGAGCTGGCTGATTAACTAAAATTTACTGCCTAACTTTTCAACAAAGTTTGGGGTCTATTGTAAAATAGCTATTTTGTATCCCAGAGGAGACACTTTTGCATAGTTTTCAAAGGGAAGAAAGTAATTTTCTATACTTTCACCGTACTACAAAACGTATTTTTTCCGCACAAAATCAAAACTCAGCGCATGATGACCGCAGCATATCTCATGCAAAACGATAGACCGCAGCGCCCAATTAGATTGAAGTGGTAATTGCCCTGACAAGGCAGTTTTGAGGCCTAGATTAGAATGCGGGAGGCGTTATGTCTTTCTTCGGCGCTCTGCGCAATGAAACAATCTAAGCGATTGCCAAAGACGCGGCCATCTATTTTCACAGTCCTGACAAGAGGAGCCAGAAAGCAGCAACTGCCAGGCAGGCTAAATGTGAGGCGTCATCATCCGTTCATTCAGTCACCAGGTGCAACTGTTCGTGTATAACCTCTGCGTGTTACGATGTGCATCAAAGGAACGTTTCTTGCGCGAAAGAGAGCTTACGCGGGAGTGGCTGTAGGCTATAAATCAGTAGTTCATATGATTTGCATAACAAGCTTGACAAAAAGCTTTCCCGTTTACCATTGAAGCGTTGCTTTTGGTTGCGCGTGGGCGACTTTTCTATTGTAGGGACGGAGCCTCAAATTATTTAAATGAACGGAAGTGTTGCCCCGCCCTTCAACAGAAAAAAACTTGAATGTCACATCGTGAATATTGTGAGAATGACTGCTCCAGTGAAACTGCCATACTCCGTTACCGAAAAGGTAAGCATTGGGATCGTTTATGTGAGCGCGCAAAAGGACGGGCAGTTCTCGTCCAGAGTGCATGCTGCCCAATATCTTGGCCATCCTGTTCCGACAGGTTCCACTGTTATCGAGGTTAGTAGCTTTTTTTTTTTTACTAGATGAGTCCATGTACATGAAAGCAAGTGACCGGCCAGTGCTACTGAGTATTCTGATAGCGATATCGTTGCGTATATCTCTGTCAAACAGGAAACAAGATCAGGAAAATTGCTGGCGCATAGGAAACGAGCCCGGCTTCTGCACTATAAAATTACATTCAAGACATCTGCAAACCATATCATTAGTGTCTACACCAGGAGCGGAAAACAAGTGACTGTCAGATATGGCTAAAATTTTGCAAGTGGTACCTGATTGTAATCGACGATGGGCCAGAATTGACCAGCCCAATTTTGCTGGGCTTCGAATGTTCTTTACACACAGTCTGTTATTGGTGCGGCCAGAGCTGACAGGCTACGTGAGCAAGGACCAGGCAAGACGGTGAGCAAACGTTTGGTGGGGCATTTGTGACAGCCGTGCTGCCGGCTCTTACTTGACTGACAGAAAATTTACTGAAAAGAAGTACACAGTCTGCGTTCTAAAGGGCGTCGCCTCTGAATTTACCTTTGATTTTTTCTCTGATTTGTCCAAAAACTGTGTCGCTTGCAGCACGGAGCCCAGTCACATTTTTCTTCATCGGTTTGGCAATTAACGGACGAGGTCTTTCCCAACCAATGGATCGGGAAGGTGGAACCAAAGCCTGGTGTGTTTGTTCTTCCCCCTTTATCACCATTGAATTTTTTACCCTCAGGATGAGTCAAAGTCAGAAAAATGTCTAAGAATCTCACTTGAAGGCGTCCCTAGAGATAAGCTTTTATCTACTGTGAACGCCACGAAAGGCATTGTTATGCGCATCGCGATAGAGAGAAAGCAATTGTAGTGCATTTACAAAACTTGTCTTGTCGCCTTAATTGATATTGCTTTCCTGAATTAGTTTCCTATTTGTGCTGCAACTAATTGAAACATTGAAATGTACAGATTTTTTTTCACGCCTCAAAACACCTATAGTGCAAGTTTCCCAAACATGGGCTCCCACTTGTAAAACACGTGTGCGTCTTCGCACGGCAGAACATTTTAGGCATCTGGATGGAGGCAAATTCAGGCTACAATGCGAAACGTTTCCTGCCAAGGAGTTATCAATTAATTTCAATATGAAGGCGATAAAATGTAAACGAAATAAACTGGTAATTAATATTACTTAGGGCGTGTGAAGAAACCAGCAGCACTAAAATAACCTGCACAATATCACAGAAGCGTGGCTTTTTTCCTTTGCTAAAACTGTCATGTTGCTAAAAAATGAAAAAAATCCTGGTTCCTGCGGTAATCACAAAAGAAGAGCGCAAGGCCAGTGCCTATCAGGGTTCTCAAAATCGAAGGCCGCGTCATGGGGTGACTAGCTTTTGTGTGCACCGAGGTGCAAAGACGCAAAATATAATGCCACCCTTGATCAAAGCTCAGAGTCGAGGCTATGGTCGAGGATCCTTAACCAAAAAAAAAATATAGCCGCGGTGACTCGATTTCACGCATGCTGCACCTACTTCTTGTTGTTAACAAAGCCGCATCACCCATTGGTATTCATTTCGTAAATATCGCGAGTACTCATTTCTAAGTAAAAGCAGCACGCTTTTCACAGCAACCAACCACAAGGCTTCTTTCGTATGAGCGCCACAGGCTCTATATTGATCTATATAAGGCTCGTATATAACAGCTATGGGCTGCCTCCTGGTCGGAGGTGCACTAGGCAGAGTTTAATGATTTGAGTCTGCACGGGGTCTATGTGGCGACATCAAAGAGGGTGCTCGGGCGTACTTTCATTTAGTCGCCATCGAAAAGAGGCCCGGCAGTATGCGACTTCCTGCTCCGAAACCTCATCGTCTGCAGTAAATCGCCTAAGCTGCTGTGCCACCATGGTAGGTTGTGCGTAAAAAGGAGAGAGAAAAATCGCATACGCACCCGTCTCGGTCATCGATGACATCTCACCTAAATGGGAGATAAGAGAGACAAAATTGCTATCAGTCGGCGTCACAAAGGGAATTATTTGAACGATAAAATAACGTAAACCGAAAAGCGTGCTCTAATGACAGACGCGTCGAGAGCGTAGTGCGATAGCGATTATGCGCTCTCTTGAACTGAGACCCAGGAAGGGCAAGGGGGTGCTACCAAAGCGAGTACTCTACAAATGCGCAAAACATGAAGGCACACAATGAACGCTTTGTGATTTTTTTTATCTAAAGCGAGAGCAGTTTATTACAAAAGTTAGGATACCAGCTTTACGCTTAAGATTATGTGAGAGAACAGAATGCTGGACTATACGCGCACAATATGATGCGCGTACAGTCACAAGTGAAAGCGGGCTCGAGTTTTTCTTCCTTCAAAAACTTCCACATGTGAACTTTACTTAAGTATTACTGGCGGTGAATGCCACGTAGAGTTTCTCATAAGAAGCTTAACGCAGCCGCCCAGGTGCTTCTTTCTCTAGAGTTACATTGATGCGTAGTGCAAATTATCATATTTCGCTCCGCTAGCAGGAGAGATTAGCGGCACGTCTATCATTGCAAGAGGAATATTTGTGCAAAGCTTCGTTATGTTCCTTCGTTTACTTCTCACTGCCGCCGGCATTAGGCCTAGATCCTATGTCAGTGATGCGAGTTGCAATCAGACTCATCTCGACCGGTCGCACACTGGCGGAACCGGTTCTACGTTGCTGGAGACTGCTTTGCACGCCGCATCTCGAAAGTTGTTTGTCAGCTTTAAACTATCACAGACGAGAGCGGCGGGTAACCTGTTCGACCTCCGCCGCACTTGCTTGTTGCATATCGCCGTCGCCGTGTCAGTAAGTTCTTTTTGGGTGAACGACTGCCCAATTAACATTATCTATTGTAAGCCCTCTTCGCTGTGTGCCTGACTTCCTTCACGCCTACGAGACAGTTTACCTTTTCAGAGACACAAATATGCTGCTGGGAAAAGATCTTCCAATCCTCCGATCCTCTAGTGGTGGAAGCAGCTCTCTATAAGTCAAAGTTGGTGATAATGAGCCACTCTTGGAATGTAGAACTTTCAGACTAGAACACTGTTTCCTGGTACCAGCGATATCTGGTATTCTTTTGCGCGGCTCTGTAGAGCACGAAGGGGCGTGCAGAACATCTGCGCAGTAGTGTCTCCAGGAGCTGCTGTACGTTATGGAAGCCCAAAGGAGACCAGATGACGAGGCTTTCGACTGCATTCTCGCTAGCTTTATTATTTCTTTAATTTTCCGGATTTTTTTTTTCAGGGTTTCCGTCTCACCATAGAAGCCAATTGCGCGTTTGAGGAATTTCGTGTTGGGATACCGCGAACTTGACGGAACAGAACTACATAAACGGGTTTATGTATGGGTTTAAGTTAAGTATACCTTGAGGTCTACGTGCATAAGAGAACGCTGAAAGGACTATAACGTTTCTGACTAAGGCGCCCCTGTCAAATAATTCCTGCACGTACTTCATACACTACTTGGCGACCGCAGTGCCGGATGCGTGAATCCTTAAAGTGGCAGAAACCTTTGTAATATCAGAAAGTTGTCATGAAGGTTTAAGACAATGGTGTGTCAGGCGACAGCTCCACTCGATCTCAGCTGAAAACCGATTGTTGGTTGCGGACTTTGTTATATTGTGCAAAATAAAACGACATAAAACTGCTACATATGTAAAAATGACATGTATCAGCTGGAAAACTCGAAACATTTAAAGAACAAGGCTCCTCTTCACAGCAATGTTTGTTAAATTTATATGTTTATCCTCTTACGAATTTAAGACCGCTTGGCAGAGTGTTTGACAAAAAATATGACTAACTGCTATGAATTTTAGGACAGCAGGAAATATAAATTTGAGCACTTTGCTATCCAGAGGAGGTAGTCATTTTAGGATGAAACTTTTGTGCATTTCACTGTATTAGTCGTAGTACTTTTATTTCAGTTTATTTTTAGCAATTTAGCTATGTCTGGTACTTCTACCAGCGTAGCATTGTATCAACGTCTGAGCTTTTTTTACCGATAGTACAACCTAGGAACCTTATCGATTGCTTTCGTTTTTTCTTTTATAAAAATTATGGTTGACTGGGTCTGAGGAGAGTGCAGGATCCTGTTCTCTAGTAAAAATTTCAAGAACATCGAAGCCAGTTTATACCTGTTAGAAAATTCCGCGCTACTGGAACAGCTGACGTTCCGTCATAGCAGCTTCCAGGCACAAAACTTGAACGATAACTTGGACGGTACTGAAAACTGACTGCCTCAGAGACTCCGCAGTGCTCTAATTAAGTGGATGCGTCTAGAGGAGGCGGCTTTGGAAAAATAAAGCAACCAGTTGCAAGAAAGAAAAGTTCGCATGATGCCATCAACATCAAAGAGTGCAGCTGGGATTCTAGGCAAATAGAGAAAGAGGAGAGATCAAGTCGCAAAATCGAGAATAAAAATTACAATATCCTAGACTCGGGGAATAGGAATCCCACTTCGAACCTCTAATCTAAAACGACAGATTACAATGGGCGCAAAAAAATCGATTCTATGGGGGTGGCTACGTCTTTGAAAAGAAAAAAGGAGGGCTGAGAGGTTTTTTCACCGATGAAACGCCCGAGAAGTCTTCTCGATTGCTTTGTTTTTTTTTTATGAGAAGGCCGCGTTAGCGCCAAACCAACGGTCCTTGACCGCCCGCAAAAGTTTTGCGGCTTTGGCAGCACGCGCCAATCGCGGAGCTCCCGGGTACTGTAGCAGACGGCTAACACCATGACCACACACATAGGTGGCGCTTTCGGACGCCGGAGCCGGAGGCTGCCAATGTGTCCTCTGCGACGTCGTCTGCTGCAGCCTGTGGGTTTCTTTCGTGCACTTGCCCTTGGTTGTTTGAAAACTGCTTTTTCAGTACTGATCTCTAAATATCTTGTTTTTACGAATGCATTTGTGAGCATATGGAGTGTATGCGGCAGCCTGCCGGACTACACGTGAAGCTTACGTGATTCTGTGTAACACCTAGCAGATAGTGCGCCTTTTGTTGGTATGTCTGGAACCACAACACACATTTATCGTGGTGTTTTACGAAGACAGCTTCGAAAATACGAAGGGTACTTTGCCACACTCTTCTTCAAAGCACTCGCCAACTGACAAACATTGGTGCTATGTAAAATGAGAAATATAATCTGATATCTTTGGCTCAAATGTGTTTCTATGAGTCACACATCCGGCTCGTGCTCCCAGCGACGGGAGACTCCCGCAGTTTTAAAAACACATCTACTTCGGAATGCGGCTTAACACTTTCAGAACCTGATCTAGGATTAATTTGCTTGCTGTACTCGAATAAACGGCATCACAATGCATGATGAAACAAGAGAAGTGCTTTGGAAACATTTGCTTTCATGTATTGCAAAGGAAACTAAACCTCCTTTTCACCTCCAAGTTTTCTCCTATTCATGCCATCCCGCGGAAGCAGCGCCACCGCATCAGTCTTACGTCACAGATGTGTGCTTATCTATGGCGGTGGCACAGCTTTCTTCTCTACACGTTTTTGAGTAACAATGTGCCGTCGGGCTCCCGAGAACAACGCTGACTATATCTCCCTCACTTTTTATGCCACCGTAGCAATTGCCGACCTTTTGGCTTCCTTTAATGATGCATGGAAAGCTGGGGCAGTCCCCTTGGCCTGGAAACATCCCGGTGAAGTGAAGATAGCCAGTCCAGAAAGGACACTACATTTACACAGCGTACGACCAATTTTCCTAAAATCGTGTCTATGCGAACTCTGTATGTATTCAACCAACTGAGCCCCCAGAATTAGTTCGACGACAATGCCTCAATGCCCAAGACTGTTTGGCCTCTGACAGGGGCGGTCCGCCCAGAACATTCTACTCCAAAGAAGAGGTTTTGGAAATGCTTCCCAAGTACAGAGACAACATTATCCTACCCCTAGTCTTTCACACTAAGTTCGAGAGTGTCCGCCATGATGCGGTGCTGAATGGGCTGCGCCGTCTGGGAAGCGGCAGCAGAATATGCAACTATAATAAAGCACTTATAACTGACACGACAACGACAATAGAGATTGGAAATCTCCGCGAAGCCCAACTCAAGATTCCCAACCGGAATACATCACAAGGCTCTGTTCTTTCACCCCTGATCTTCACTATCGCAATTACGAGCCTTCCCCAGGTGATTGGACACCATATCATAAATGTACCATACCATACCCCGTGTGACTGGATATCGTGCACTACATGTAGACGTCACCGGCTTGATAACCGAGGGAACTCTCGGAGACAGCATTGAAAATGTGCAAGCAGACGAACAAGCCTTTGACGAATACACGCAGCAGTGCGGCCTTCATTGCTCTCCTGAAATGTCCAGGCACCTGAATCTACAAGTTCGGATACACCTTCTTCTAGCTAGAGCTTCAGTTTGAAGGAAAGACGATGTCGGAAGTGCAAACTGCGGTTTCTTGAGATGCAGTCGCATTCTAAAGGGCGAGCAAAACACACCCGCAAACATTTCTCCAACTCTGCTGGACAAGGGTCCTCCCGGGTCCCCAACTGCAGGAGAGGACTTAAAAGAGAAGGCAAGCTTAGGCTAGAAAGGGCCATAGTATTCTGTAGAGCCACCTACAGCTTACCATATGAGCAGCTCAACAAGGCGGAGATAGAACAAATACACGCCATCCTACTGAAGGCATACAAGAAGTATTAGGCCCGCGGCCTAATACCTCCAAGTGCAAACAAAAGGACCTGGGAATCTGCAGCACCTAAGATAAATTCCAAGAGACCCAAATTGTCGTTCACACAGAAAGAGTTGTCTCATCTAAAACAGGAGGCACTCTTCTCACCTGGCGTAGTTACTCGGACAGCGTGAGAAAGATCAAGGAGACAACAGACGTCCTTGATCGTACAAGAGCCACCTACACGGTCTCTTATTACTAAACACCTTCAAGGCAACAGATCAGCCCAAGCCAAATCGATTGAAAAATGGAGGCTGGCAACACAGGCTATGCCAGTGAGGGCGTAGCTACGTCAACCATACAGCAATAGTGGCCACAATAGTTGATGCTACCTATCATGTGGTCACCAGTGTCACCTTGAGGAACTTTAACGGGAAGGGAGCCGAGCAGATAGCTATTGCTATCGCCATCGCCGAATACAACGGTAGGCACTGATTTTTTGCAATTATTTCCGAATCCCAAATAACCTGCCGCAATTACTCCAACGGCTGACTTTAAAAAACACTAGTTTTACTGAGTAAATTTCAGCTTCAGGTGAATCAATATACCACCACATGGGCTTCAAGACACGAGGGCCTAACTAGAACCAAGCAGCCGACGCCATAGCTCGCAGACACACAACCTAGCTGCTGACGTTGAATCCCAATCCACGCCAATCATACACACGTACGGTGCAATCCTTGAGCATCTTCAAGGATCCCAACTACGCTATTCCACACCTCATTGAAAACTCAGCATGGAGCATTGTGGCCGCTAGAGACAATTGTAAACCAACAGATTTCTAATCGTTTTTATGTTTTGCGCCACATACCACCAGTACCGAGACCCAATTTCTTTTGGTGCGGGGTTAGACCAAACCTTTATCATATAACATGTGGCTGCAACACACCGCTGAACTCCCCCACATACAAAACGCCACAAGCGAGCAGTGGGAGGCAGCACAGTCTAGTGATCAGCTTGAAGATCAACGCAGAATTTTCAACCGGGCCTGTACCGCTGCAGTAGCCACAGCGGCCCTGGACCAATGGCTCTCCCACCAAGCTTGCTAATACCTTTATTAGGAAGCAAAATTTTCCAGTTCATACCAGCGGGCTTCCGAGACACTGGCTTCACCAGTCTCTGCCCCACTGCTGTTCCGAGCTCGCGCTCGGTGAACCGTGGATTTCTGAAAAATTTTGTACCTGGCAGATGTACTTTGCCACACTCTTATTCTACGACTTATATCAAGCTTGTGCTTCGTATCTTTAGTGTCTGCTTGCCATAAGTGAACGCAATTGCCCTGCCACTTTCAGTGCCTCGTTCCTGTGGTAAACTCTTGTTCCCTTTTCTGAACGTTTTCACATTAGTATTATTAATATTACTCTTTATACCAACCGTACTGCTGCGTCTCTTAAGATGAACCTAGAAGGGGAAAAACTCAGAGCTTGTTAAGAAGGAAGGCCCGTACGGGGCAGGAGGGCTTGAAATGAAAATGGTGTTATGATGAGGGGCGTGAAAAGCAGGGCGATGTCATATCTAATTGCAGGATTAGTTAGGCATTCTCAATCACATTTTCAGTTCTCCGAATACTCTTACAAGCACATATTAAATTGCAGTTGAAAGGTCATGTTTACGTTTCCTTCCTCACGACGTTCATTTCTCGGGGCTTATCACTTTCCGTATGGAGGACCGTGCTCGCTGCGCATTTCCTACTGACGCTTCCCAGCACACCTTTTCTATACCCTAGTTACAAAATCCGTAGATACCTACTGTTCTGTGATTTAATGTTATGCTCTCACATAATCGCAAGGCGCTACCTTTATTCAGAAGGGTCTACCTAACACAAGGGGCTACCTTTATTATTGTGTGTTTGTTTTAATGCAAGAAATGGTAAACGTACGCAAATTCAATTCTTGAGAATCGAGTTTAACCGAAAAAGGTAAGTGCATGCCTACTCTTCAAACATCCGCCGTAGCGTGCCGGCTACTGAGTGCGATATACTATTGCCCACAAAAGGGAATTAGCAAAGTGCCGAAACCAGAAGCGTGGTAATCATCATCATCCGCCTGACTGCAAGCACTGCAGGGCATTGTCCTCTCCCATGTTTCTCCAATTAACTCTGTCCTTTGCCACCTGCGTCAACCGTATGCCCACCAACTTCTTAATCTCATCCGTCCACCTAACTTTCTGCCGCCCCCTGATACGCTTGCCTTCTGCTCCGTTACGCTTAAGAACCAGCGGTTATCGTGCCTTCGCATTGCATGCCCTGCCCAAGTCTATTTCTTCCTCTTGATTTCGACTAGGGTATCATTAACCCGCGTTTGTTCTCTCACCCACTCTGCCCGTTTCCGGTCTCTGAACGTTACAGCTATCACCTTTCTTTTTATTTCTCGCTTTGTTGTCCTTAACGTCTACTTAGGGCAGGCAGTGACAGCTGATCCGGATCACGACAAGGAAATAAATAGAAGAATAAGAATGGGGTGGAGCGCATATGAAAGGTTCTCTCATAAATGAATGGCAGTTTACTAGTACCCCTCAAGAGAAAAGTATACAGCAGCTGTGTCTTAACTGCACTCACCGATGGGCAAGAACGTGGAGGCTAACGAAAATGGTTCAGCTTAAGTTATAGGGACCACGCATCGAACCTTGTTCGTACGCTTCATAGAATGCATGGAAATCCCGTTCCTGCAGGTTGTATGAACGCGCTGGGCGTGTCACCGAAGATTGACTGGCGAATTGTGGAACGAGTTTTTGGTGCAACGTTTTTGTGTGAAAGTGTGCTTTTTCTTTGCCCAAACCTTACGCTCGCTCCTAGATACATAGAGCCACCGCGGAAGGCCTCCTCCTTTCTTCGAATGTCGGGGCTTTAAACACTGAAGTGCTGTGTCAAATGCTTGCGCGAGGGAATGTATCGTTGTCGGATACGTTTGCGACAGTCTTGCATGAGCACTATCGAGACTTGGGGGGGGGGGGGGGAGGTATTTGGTAGAGATGCGCTATAATTATCACTTCTAGGCTTTCTCTTTCACAACTTTTGAGCTCAGACAAACGAAGAACTGCTGTGAACTGCATTCTAATGGCGATGAAAAGTGTTCCTCTCATCATAAAAGATTGTTGTGGCAGCCACCGTATATGTTCTTGCCTTGACAAATTCGTTAAAAGAAAAAAGACGCAGCTTCTATTAGGAACGTATGTTTTGGCATAGTATGAAAAAGTAACGTCCACACACTGAACCTAGTCTATTGGTAACGCCGTATAGCGTAGAATATGACTCACATTTCGCTTGTACTGCTTGAAGATGCACCCACATAGTGCAAAACATGCACGCTTTAGCGAGGTGAGGCCGCCAGGTCTAGCATTCGATCGTTCTATCTTATGTTTGGTAGCGGAAAGCCTTCGCCCTTGCACAACCACAGTCGGTACTTCTGCGAAGCACAAGACTGCACTTCTAGATTTACTGGGCATAATAGACTACTCCGAGGTTGGTTATTGGAAAGCAAAGACTTAATAGAGCGGTCCTGCTGACTATCATCATTGCGGTCACTATCAATGGACCTTGTAATTCCAACAGCACAAATAAAGATTTCAACAAAGGAGGAAACCATAAGGATGGAGGTTAACCGGATAACACTGCCATGAAAAACTATAATTCTCGCTGTTTTCTTATTGTCGTGCTACTGAAATACCTTTGTTGGTGAGGTTCATGCTTTATGGTTTAGGGGTGTTTGACGTCCCAAAGTGGCTCAGGCTATGATGGAAGCCGTAGTGAAGGGCACCGAAAATTTCTACCTCCTGGTTATCATTAACATGCACTGACATTGCATAGCACACGTGCATTTAGAATTTCACCTCCATCGAAATTTGGCCGCCGTGGGCAGGATTGGACTCGCATCAGTCGGGTCAGCAGCGGATCGCCATAACCACTGAGCCAACGCGGCGGCATTTTACGGGCGCAATTGTTGCAAATATTAAATCTTCAGACTATTCCTACCACGTATCAGTGCAAATGCTACGCATTTAACGATGGCATCTAAATAAAAGAAAACAACCCTGGCGGCAGTGAAAGGTATGCTCAAGTGCAGCCAAAGGTGCAGGCATGCCTCAAGACCAGCTGTAACGGAGGGCTTCGAAATAATTTCGGCCATCCGGGGTTCCTCAACATGCACTCAAGGACAAAAGTTGGTGGGATGTGAATTCATGGTTGCTAAAGCGCGACAGAAAAATACGTACGAGAGAAAGATCGACGCGGAAAGGCACGAAAAAAAAAGTTTCTGCGTTGACACACTTGTCCGTCAACTGATGTTTTCCCTTTTAATGGAGCAGACATATCCCCTCAAGATTCAGTTTTTTTCACTAACATGCTTTCCGCGAACGCACAGGAATTATTTTCTTCTGCGAAACCTGATCCCGCCAACTCCTGTCAATGATCCGCACATTTAGATCGGTCGAGCCGTACACGGGCTCTTTTGAGTCCTGGATTCATCGCTATGCTGTCGCTGTGGCGAGGTTTTGGTCCCACGCTGTTGGCTCAACAAGCGAACGCCATAGCAACTGAGACACGGCGGCGGGTTTGGCGCTACAAGCAGAAGGATGACTTGTACGCACTCGCTTCCATGGTGATAGCTTTGTCTCTTGGTCCGGACCGGACACCAAGCAAGGCAGGCAGGAATCCGGGACGCAGATAAGGTCGTTCTTCGCAGCAGTAAAGCCTTACGCAGGTTATCGAACGCACAAGCAAAGCTGAGCTGACACGCCCACCAAACGGCACGAGCAAGAAGCGGCCAGCTAGTGTTTCTTCTTTCACGAAGAAGGAGCGGAATTCCCGGCGGGTCGGCAAAGATTCCCAGCCTCTTTCTCTAGTTACACTGCAACTGCTGATTAACCAACAAGTACGTCACTTCGCGCTAGATATTTGCGTTCATCACATAGAAGTTTGCAATTTGTCCCTTTATTGTGGCGCGGCCAACCGTCGATGCATTTGAGTAAGTTTAAACTAAAAGCTGTCTTGCGAAGAAGAGAAAAAGCTTCGCCACTGAAAAAAAAACATCATTCGAAAGGTCTTTCTGTTTGTTTGTTTTAAAGGAATCAAATAAACGAACAAAATGATCTGTTTAAGCCACATATATGGGGGTTGGGAGCTCAAGTCATCCACAATGGCAGAAATTTTTCCCTTCTCCTCAGGTATTTACCCTCTGTTGCTACATTTTACAGTCCGCCGCTCATCCAATCGAAGAGAAAATAAAAAACAAGACAAATCAGAAGTCGGTTCATAAGTAGTAGAAAATATTGATGAAAAGAAAGATGGACCGTCGACAGCGGCAACATGAAGCTTTTAGGCTTCGTGGTCTAAGCAAGCATCGGCGTGGCTGTATAGCAGCAAAGACGTCAGACGGAGGTATGTGTACTAGCCGACCCTGATCTAACACAAACTTGGCATCAGCGAAAGCAGATACGAGCCTCAAATACCCGAGACAGGCAATCGCTGAACTAATCGCACAGGGGCAATATTCCCACAGCAAATTTTTTTTACAAAGGATACGCAATGCGAGATTTTCTATCTGTCAGCTTCTAACAAATTTTCTTCCTTCCAATCGCTTCTGCATTTGGACGAATGCACGGAAGAAAATTCCCTGAGACGTCTGCACACCAATTGCTTTTATTGTGGCTGCACCAACATAAAAGCACCATTTAAGGAAGCAAGCAAGTAAACTAATCGTGCTGTATCGTGCTTCGCGGTCGAGGAAAGCAGGAATGTAGTTATGATCTCCAGAGATCGCAGCACAGCACCAATAAATTTATCCCCTGAGGCACAAAATGCGTGAGAAAGTTAGCCTAGGTATTTAGCACACTGTTTCATCGCTGTAAAAGTTCTCTGCTGGTAATCATTAACCACCGCTATTATCCTGCTCCCCAGCCGCCGCGGTGGCTGAGTGGTTATGGCGCTCGGCTGCCGGCCCGAAAGACGCGGGTTCGATCCCGGCCGCGGCGGTCGAATTTCGATGGAGGCGAAATTCTAGAGGCCCATGTACTGTGCGATGTCAGTGCACGTTAAAGAACCCCAGGTAGTCGAAATCTCCGGAGCCCCTTCACTACGGCGTCTCTCATAGCCTGAGTTGCTTTGGGACGTTAAACCCCTATAAACCAAACCAACCTATCCTGCTCCCCTTCTGCCTGGGGGCGGTTGTTCTAAGCTTGTTGCTTTGTCCATGGCTTTGCATTCATGTTGTGAATTACTTTCTGTACTTTCCTTTTGCTTGCTCTTCTTCCCTTTACTGTATGTTGATATGCCGAGTGCGGTTCCAAATCAGGACAGAAGGCGACACTTCTCAGACATGCCTATGCCTATTTCTCAAGCCCCCTAAGGAACTGCTCTATGTTCTCTGAATACCGTTTTAATTTACAATTTGCATCGTGAGGACGTTAAGCAAGTTACGTTAGAAGAAAGCAACTCCCGTTGTTTGTTTAGTGAAATAACTTAGCGTAGCTTCGAGAGTGCTAAATCTCGTGGGTCAAAAGTCTGAAGTGAGAAGGCACAACAAAGAAGGGTAGCTTGCAAAGAGTTAACCCATTCTTAATAGAAAACAAACTTATTTAAGGAAGAATATCTATAGGCTGGTGCGAATAACTATGCCGCGACATGGTTATTGTTTTTTTGTAGCAAGGCTTTTCAAACTTACATAACCAGAAAGATCAGAGTTACAACTTTTCTGCACCCATAGGCTTGCGCCAAAATATATTTCAACGACAGTTATGCACATTTACGTAAAGGAGAGCGAAAAAGGCCACATGCAAGCCAGTCGCAACTACTCCTTCTCGAAGCCCCATTGAATCATTGGTCCCAGGATCGGATATTTGCTGTATCTGTCGGAGTTGAGGTACTCCTCGACGTTTGGTAGCTCCTCAAATCGCTTCAAGTAAGCCGTAAATATTGGAAAACTCTCGAACGCATTCGCGTTCAGCTCGTAGTTCCAGTCTAGGGCCTCGTAGAGAAGGAAGTCCACGTATGTGAGCCTCTCCCCGAGGACCCACAGCTTCTCTTGCAGCTGCTCTTCCCAGGGCTGAAGGATGCCCTCCATCCTTTGTTCGTACTTGGGCCGAGTCTCGTCGTAGTTGGGCGACGCGACCGCCATAATCAGGTTCCACGCCAAGTCACGCGCGTGCTGCTCCAGCTGGTCCAACTCCTGCGTTTCTTCTTCGTCCCTGCACAAGAAAGCACACGCGGCGGAAAGGTGAAAAGGGAGACGCAGGTACATGAAAAAAGAGAAACACATGGTAACGTTTTCGGAATTCAGAGTTTACTTTATTTTTGCTAGAAAGCAGGTACACATCATGAGCAAGAAAGTTTGAAAGGGGAATATTCTTCCAAGGATGACGAGACAAAAGGCGTTTCATGTACGCCTGACAAAGCCTTGCCTCCTTGCGAGAAACATTTCAATCTCTAAGCTACAAAAGCCGTTGAAAAAACACATTGCACCTTTATTTACGCGCTGAAAACAGAAGTATTGTGAACAGGGCATTATATGAATTAAAAATCGTAAGTACTACAGAATGCAGGACACTGTCCGAACACAAGATTACAATCAGTCAAGTTACTGTAGTGTCAGAAGGCAAGAGGGAGCAACAGTTGCATAAATATGAATCACAACAAAAGAATAACTCCTAACCAGTAATTTATTACAATGTCAAACGTAGTTAAACAGAGTAGAAGTGCGAAAGCATATCTTTAGCCTGGTTGGCTCATAGTTTTCATTTGCTGAGTCGACGGCACGTCTTGCTGCGACATTAGGTTCAGGTTAAACTGAGTTCTAGGTTAATCTGCTCTGATCTGTCAGCGCCTCAGATGCAAGTGAAGACGACGATGTGCAATAGACAGCGCGATAGTGTGTTTCTGCTCAACAGGAATCGTGATAGGCTGCGCTTGCTTCAAAGGGCTCTCGTGCAGTCCCCAAAGAAGCTGATGCCCGTGGCCATGGGTGGATTATGCCGTGGCCAGTGAAGTCACGGCAATATTTCTTTAATTCATTCATTCAAAGCCAAGGCAAAGCCTTCAGCGGTGGCCCGGTTTTTACTGCTTTTGTCTGGAAGTAGATCCTTCGCTCTTAAAAGCAAGGTTCATGACGCGATCAGAGGACCCGAAGCAAGAGCCGATTTTTAGCTGCCAGCAAAGCATTACTGGAAATAAATGTTTGGTGTAGGAATAATGGCTGCCATATTTTTCTATGTGTTTTGAATAAAACAATGCTACAAATGTCCTTGTCCTGTATGGCGATCATCCTTATCCCAAAATTGTGTCGTTAACACGAGCACAAATATATGTTCTATATATTATGATCATGCTGTATATGTCACGATCGCAATTCCAGGAATCAGAATCCCATAAGGCCCATCAGATTGGGGCCACCTTTATCGACGTTGCGAACGCTTTCGACGTATGTGCCGTAACAAGCTCCTTCTATAGATAGCTCTGTCATCAAGAGCACAACATTTCTTTTATTTCTGCTATTTCTGGTTTCGTTTCAGTTTATTACCTTTGATAAGGACGCCATCAGGTTTATTGATAAATGTAGTGAAAACACGATGGTAAGCTGGTTAATGTACTCTAACGTTATCCTATATATAGCTAACCTCAAGAAGCAACTGCTTCTAAACATTTTTCCAAGTTTTTGGAGGGGAGCTATAATTGATAAAAAAAGTAGTTTGTGGAACCTGCTGCTATTTTTTAACAGAAATAGAGATTCCTTTCCAATGCACGCATCATTCTAAGGGTCAATGTTATGAGCTCGTAACGGGTATCGTTTTCTTAGCGCCAAGTTCACATGTAGGCTAGAATTGTAAAGTCATGTGGATATCATCTTTTGCAAACCTCGGTCAACTCTGACATGTTTAGGTTTGACATTAAAACATTGGGCTAAAAAAGGCACGTTAACAGCGCACAAATCCTTAATGCGACTAATGCATGAATGCGCTTTGGTTCTCTTCCTTACGCGTTCTTCCCGTAACAAGAAAGCAATCGATGTTTATACCAGGGGTATCACCGTGTTTTATGCCTAACAATGCTGAATACTTATAAGTTAGATTGCAGGTGCACAGGGCAATGAGACAACGTTTTCATCACACTCAAAAGGCCCGTAAATAAAAATACCGTCATCACAGCTTGCATCTCCTCTATGTCCATCTGCTCTTTAGCATAAGCTAACTGGCGTGATAGCCACTCTACATCATGCAAATATAACGATATGTGAATGGCTTTAAGTACTGCCTTAGTCCTTATCGTTTTTTTGAATCAACAATTCAGCAGTGGAACAAGTGGAATGGGTAACCATGGGATTTTCTTATTAATCATTTTGTTCATGGACTGACCAGTTTTGTGACAAATTAATATTTCGGCCATTTTGCTTGAATATTTGTACGTGATACTAAATGTGTACATTCCTGTTTGCGTCCTTCTATGCTTGGCTATTATGTTCATCCTGCTATGCCTCACCGTTCTAACGACAGTATTTGTACATAAATATTATCTTCAAGAATAGATTATGAATAATAAAGGAAAGATAAATAATAAAGCCGGTTTAGATAGAAGGTACGCCAAGTGAAATAAAACAAGCGATGTCTTTGTACTACAAAGGAATGCGCTCGACTTTTACCTGCTCCAATAACAAAGACAGTCGAGCCTTGTGGTTTGACTACATCTTGTGTAAAGCCTGTAATCGTCGCTGGCGCATTCCGCGGTCTAGACAAGGCAGTAAAAAGTGATGACCGCAAGCTACTTCGCCACGTACCTTGCAACTAGGTCGTGCTGGCGAGCCAGATAGCGAATGATGGCGACGCTCTGCGTCATCTTGATGTCGTCGTCGATATAGTACGGAAGGTTGGAAAACTTCAGGCCCAGGGAGAACTTTTCCCCGTACCATTCTTCCCGGTCGAAGTCTGGCTCTGGACCGTAGTTGTAGCGTTTGTCTTCGAACTCGATGCCCTCGTACACTAGCAGGTTGCGTATGGGCTGCACCATGCCTCTTATGTTCCAATAACCAAGGACTGGAGACATCGCTGTGGGAAGCCATGAAAGGAAAAAGCATGGGTCACAATGGAATATGTAGGCATACATGCATTATTTCCAGCACAAAATGGCAGGAAGTTTAACCGTGTAAAAATTAATATTCGCCCAAATGCTCCCTCTATTTATCAGCTTTGAAGCGGGGTATTATGGCGGCTAGTCGTTGTAAGAAAGGTGAGTTTTGCATGTTATAGCACACCGTAAAAAATAAGCTTCACTGCATGCGACAAAAATGTAATGAAAAATTTTCCAAACCATAACGTTTACATCGCTTCAACGGCCGTAAGTCGTCATCGGGGCAACGCTAAAAATTTTCGGGGCACACTTCACCTTCGCCTTCAGGGCGTGAATGCGTCCGATAGCGTGAATGCGTCCGATCAGCGGATTGAAGTCATCTTTGCTTCTCACTTCTCAGACACTGACATTGTTCTTTAATTTGTTCCATTTTATTTTAGTGCAAAAGCACTAATTTACAGAGTGAAACTCAACCCACAGACTTTTGGCGTGCCTGGTCTTGAGGGTGCGGAAATGAATAATGTCGCCACTGGGTTTTGAACCCGCGGCGGCGCGAACAGATCAGCTGCGCCGGCCACTGCACGAAAACACTATGCTATCCTGATCAGCTGATCACGCCTCGTGTTAAAGCGTAACACACAATAGTTCTGTTCATTGCACATCGTCGTCTTCATGCACTTCCATCTGCAGAGCGAACATAGATCAGTTTAACCACGACCAGTGCTTAACCTGATTCTAATATTGTCGCCAGACGTGCCGACAACCCACCAGAGCAAATGCAAGAGCCCAACAACGATAAACACATATGCTTTCACATGTTTCCTCGGATTAACTACGTTATAACCCTACCAATTTTTCGCTTCTTTATATACTTATTTTTATTCTCATATTTTCATTTGCCATACGATACATATGCCTGATTTATCTCTACAAGAATTCGCAGGCATTGAATGCAGCCGATGCGATAGAGAACGCATTAGAAAGCGGCAGAAACATCTTTATAAGTTTGAGTTGACAAGCGGCTCCCAAGTCTACTTGGAATGATGTTTTGAACGGGTCTTTTCCTCTCTAAAAGGTGGTCACTGTTAACTGACGTGCAAGTAATGGGCCACAAAGAGAAACTAAATTCTATAAAAATCAATAAATTGCCGGGGGCTTTGGAATGTTTAAGGTTTGAGCCTGTGGAAAGCAGTTTGCACTTTCATGCACGTACGTATCTCCAAATAGCCCTAGGGGATCCTGTATGCCAACATAAAGAGGAATATTCGCAGCTGAGATGTCCTGCGCATTCCCAATTATCCTAGCAAAAGCGTCTGTCGTGGGAGTGGCAGCTGTCATTGACATGCGACTAAAACAACGTTTACGATATCTGGACAATAGAGACACATAACAGCGAATTGTGTCAAAATGTATATTTTCTTTAATAAGAGAAGTACAGTTAATACGGCCTCCGGGTACAAGAAGCGTAATCCGCGTGACTATCGTGGTTCTTACAAGTGGGCTCCATTTAACTTCAACATTACTCCGAAGGCGTTTTATGTATGCCCTATCCTAGGGGTGCATCGATCTTCGAAACTAAATTTTTCTGTATCGCTATGCAAAACGATAAAGACGGAGGCGTCGTCCCATATATTTACACGTAACCGCGAAACGACAGGTAAAAGGACACTTTGTGCTATTTGGATTGATTTACGGAGATCTTAACGTTCCGAAGCGACTCAGGCTACAAGAGATGTCGTGGTGAAGGGCTGCCTAAATTTCGACAACCTGGGCTTGTTTAACGTGCACTGACATCGCACACTAACTACACGGGCCTGTAGCAGCCGCTGCGGCCAGAATCGAATGTGCTATTTAGAGATGGGTCTGCGTCGAGCTACTACTGCTTTCTGGTCACAAATAAGGTATATTCACTGAAAACGTCGTTTTATAAGCTACAAATTGTAGTTGTCTCCATCACCGGCCATTTTCTCAAGACCGAACCACGATAACGCCAGTACATATTTTTATACGGGGTCTCTCAGGCTAGGCTAAACTGATATTCGTTTCGTAAAGGTAATCGCAGGCAGCTTTCGATAGTTACGTCGCATGTTGCAATCGATTGAGGCGAAGCTCTACATATTTTTAAATCCAATTTTCTCAGCTGTAAATGGTCCTTGTGTACCCAAACAAACTTAGCCTAGCGCATAACCAGCCACAACATTATATCTGAGTAAGACAGCAAGTTGAATGCAGTCGGTCGCGGTATGTGTTTAACGTTGATTTTGCCGCCAGCCTTGGAAAGCTATGGATGCGAAGTTCCGCGGGTCCCTAACCCAAAACAGGTAAAGTAATCGTCAGCATTCTTTTTCTTGCTTATTTGCAAAAAATTGTCTTACTGCTCCCCAAGACACACCTGTCGGTGCACAGAAGACTGTTACTTGAGATCGCCTTTAAAAGAAGGAACAGATTGCAGGAGCGGAAATATTGACAGGAAAATACCAAGACAACAAGAGCTACCTTAGCTAGCCCAGCCTGCTTTAAGACTTTATGGTTTGGGGATAAAGTGTGCGGGCTCCATAAAACTACCATAATGATTCTGCGTTGAATTGCGGTTTTCGAAATTTCGACATATTCTGCGGCGTAGAATGGCGTGCCCTGCACAGCTCATTCCCAGACTGAGTGGCGGCTTGCCCTGGCGTACACCAGAAAAAGTGTTGGGCATATATCTTCGTTTTGACCTTAGCGTTTCTGCGTTATTTTTTGGGTATCATGTTGCCCGACACAGAAATATGTTTTCCAAAAAACACAAACTAGATTATAATTTTTTACGCGCCAAAACAACACATTAATTCAAGGGAAACAAGAAGTACATTTTGTAAAAGACCATTCATTTTTTGACACGGCTAATACAGTGCGTAAATTGGATGCGCTGGCTTTGTGTCGGATTCTGCATGTTAAAGTCGATGTGGAGCACTTTGGCAAAGAGGAAATTGAGAGCAGACGTTTCTGCGTTGTCATCTTGCGACAGAAAAGCACCCAAGATTTTAATGCTAGCAAATACTCTCCTAACCCATTCTTCACAACCGATGTGCCCGTTTTGATGATTGAACGTTGAGGGTATTCGGCAGTTTCCAGGACCACACACACAGTTTCCTTGATCAGGTAAAACAGGTTTACAAAGTAAACTCACCGAACGGTAGACGCGGAGCTTCACGAACCTCACTGTTTTTTATTTTGTTTTTTTTTTTTGGCAGCGAGGCTGATGCTTACTGCAGCAGGTGACGTCCTTCTAGAACACAGCCTGAATGCCGGAGGATCCGCGGTTCTTAACAACTCAGCAAATTCCGTGCGCAAGCCAGCGCTCGAAACCACCCAGCCGTGTGCGGAGAGACACGTCGCGCTCCTGCAGTATTTCGATCTGCAAATGTTCGATCCACCTGCTTTGAGCGCAGCACAAAAAGAAAAGCACCGTATAAACGAGAAAATAATAAGCTACGGGAACAAGACCCCCGTCATCGTAGCCCCATGGCAACAGCCGTTTGATTTCGTAGCTTCTGTTCACGACTATCGAACGCTCGTGTTCCCTGAGCTTAGCACCGCAACGCACCTCGCAGTGGACTGTCGAGCCATCTGTTGGAGCTTGTTCACTGCACTCTGTTGGAACTTGTTCACGCACGGTACGCAGCAGATCAGGTGACATGCTCAGTGTTCGAGAAGGCCAAGAAGTTTGTTTTCAAGTGCAAAGCTATTTTCTGGCTAATTCCTACTACAATACGGCAGATGTGTGATCTGATGAGAATTATTTCGTGCTTTCTATTTCTACCCGCCTATCAATACACCTCGTGGTGCGAGTCGCTCAATGCAGATGGCGCGCTCAGCCTCAGTTGCAGCGTTTGCTGGCATATTTGAAGTATAAATTTCGTTTGAACGATCAATAACTTATTCACATATTGACCAAGTATTTAGGATACCATGTGCCAACTGAGCCGAAATTGGGCCCTCTAAACAAGAAAAGCCAAGGTCGCTGCTAAACTGCGGAGAATTATAATTCTATTAAACAATTGTATACCTAGCCGGTTAAAGGGATTCTAAGGAGGCAACCTGCAGAGTTACCTGGAATAAAATTTTATTTTATTTCACTTTTATTTCTTGCAACTAGCAACATGAAGGAGTCACAGAAAAAGTAACTATGACCGTCGCAAACTTGCCGTCAGGCGGATGATGAGGTCTAGCAGGTTTTCGGTGCGCCTTTCTTCAGGGGAAAATTAGTTTGCGGTTTATAGTTTTTGAAGTTCTCTTGTAGCTAATGGACACATGACGCATTATTATAGATGCACTGCCACCACACGCGTATGAAACTAACGGTCCTGTCGTCATTAACGGTTGTGATCTTCTCAAGGAGCCCCTATTTGAGGACTTTGCAATCTTTCTCAAGCGCCTTGGAGTTTTCGCCCCTGCACAACGCGGAGCGCACGCGTCTTAGGTTTAGGTTCCTCCCATATTTCGGGGGGAGGACGTTTATTGCTATGCGATGGTCCTTGCTCTAATCGCACCTCATTTCGATTGCGAGCCCTAGCCGCTATTTTACGGGTTACGGTTTCGCTCGAGCTTCGGCAAAATGTCCCTCCATGTGACTTATGCGAGCTTCCTGCTTTGTCGAGGAGGCGGCGTTAAGCAAAGGGTGCCTGTGGTTGTTTGGCGTCAGTGCATGTTAAAATGCCTCAAGTTGTGCGTCTTTTCAGAGCTTTTTAATTACATCCTTCCTCTCATTCGGTACAACACGCTTGATGTTGGCACGATGAAGTGAGCCACTCTGGCGTGTTTCTCAACTCACCGTCACAAACTGAGCTTAAGCGATCATTCATACAAACGAGTAAAAGGCGACGCACGAATATTTTTGGTCGTGTATTTACGGTAATTTTCTCTATAGTTGGTCTGCACGGACTTTAAGGAATCGACTGAGATTCCTAAGACAACTGCAACACAAACTTGCGGACAAAAATTGGACTTCTTGGCGATTGTGTGATTAGCGTTTCGTCGAACTAGTTTTCTTGAAAAATATTTGTCACCTAAGCAAGCTTTAAAATAACCTTGAAGAAGCAAAAGTTGTTTGGACATAAAAGAAATATGCAATTAGGTGTGAAACAGGGTACATTAATAAATATACAATAAATATTAAAATTTTAATGTTAAAATTTAAAATATTAAAAATGCAAGTATGATTTAAACGAAATCATGCGCAAATTTTTCGGGTTTTCTTAGTTCATCAAAGAAGCGAAAAAATGTCTATCTTAAGCAACTTTCGCTTTAATTTCTTTTTTCTCTTGTTGCTGTCGGTTATGAAAAAAAAACATTTTTAAAATTATAAGAAGAGTAACATTTGAGAAAATTACCATCGCAGCGGTGGCGAAGTTGACTGTAGCACGTGAGAAGGCCGCCTGGCTAAAAGGCTTCAGTTTTGCGCGTGCCACAATGTGTAACATATTTTTTGTAACCAAGCTTTGGTACGTTATGCAAGCAATTTATTGTTCTAGAATCAATGAGCAGAGGTTGCACCGAGTTTTTGCGGGTTTTTTTATGGGGAAGCCCTTGGGAGTGGACCCGGCGAACCAATCTGTTTCATTGTGTCCGCTGTTAAGAAATAGGTTTGGCGCATTTGTATCTGCGCCAGTTGCTGAATCGATTTATGTTCTTTCGGGACGTGAATGACCCCTTCCTGCGAACTGTGTGTCAAGTTAGGCTGGGTGGGGTCTTGCCAAATTTATATGTTAGTTTGGCGAGTATGCCAGGGGGTATTTTCGGCTTGCTTAGAGAGGTGTAAATAGCATGTCGCGTCTCGCAAGAACGGTTTTCAATGGAATATCTGTCAGCTGTATCGCGAAAGAAAATTTATTAGGACCTGTGTGATGTCTTTCTTCCGGTCCCATTGTACAGGTGGTTGAGCTGTGCAGGTTCATGGCAGGCAGCTCTAAAACGAGTGAAAAGTATGGCTTTACCAGGTGGAGTTCTTTTTTACGCTCCATACGAACACTCTTGAAGTCAAGATGTATCTAGAAGAGAAGGGTATTTTTGTACCTTGGGGAAATCATTTTTTCATATGCCTAAAGCCGGGAACGATTGAACACGTGTTCTTAGATTGTTGGGAATCCTTTTTCTTTTCGGACAATCTACAACGAACGATTAAAAAAGACGTACCGGTGAATGCTTTCGGAATCAGATTTTTGCCGTTTGACAATGAAGGTGGGGTTCCTTTCGACATGATCATGATATTGGGCCTGCACAGTATTTGGCGATCCAAGATGGCAATCAGGCATGCGGACATTGACGCGAGGTTCATAAGAGAGTATGTTCGGGAATCTGTTGGAAGAGTTAATGAAGGCCACAAGATACAAGACCCAGTGCCTGAGTGGCTTCCGAGAATGGAAGCTTTGTTATACATGCATGAATTTTACGGTGTTTACGTAACCCCAAGTACGGGTGACGTAGTTTTAGCATCTGTGTTGTGTTGTTCGCGTGAATTAGTCTGTAAATGACGTGTGAAGTCGCCAATGAAGAAAAAAGCGGTGGCGAAGTTGTTGAGCATCCGCCTCGCATGCGGGAGGAGCGGGGTTCGATCCTCAGTTCCGCCGGGTACCCACCGGTGATACAATCGGTACAATCTTTCAGCTGGTCTGGTGCTCGGCTTTTTTAAGGTGAAATGCTTGGGAAATGGGTCTATGATCCCACATTAAAAAAAAAGAAATTACTTTGTGTCATGGCGCTCTTTGGCCATAGATGCCCTTGCATCATAAAAATTCATCATCATTTGAGAAAATTACTTGAAGTTTACTAAAACGCGACTTTTTTTAAGAGATTCACGCATAAAATGAGAAGTCCATAAGATAAAACCATGCGGCGGCTCATTATACACACCAACTTAATAGCTTTCAGTCTAAAACTTTTAATCGGAGTGAATCTTTTTCTGTGCGTGTGGCGAGAAAGAAAAATGTAATCCAGAGCCAGCCTCACTGCTAGTACTTGCAAACGGTGCCGAAACAGCAGAACACGTACATGCGCCTGCCTGTTTGTTTTTTTTTACAAATGTATGTACTGCAGCCCTTAGCGAAATAAACGTGCGCTGTCTCGCTTCACATCCGGTTGATTAGAACGTAAACGACGCCTTTGCGTCAGTAAATCAAATCTCATCTTTGGGGCTCGTGGCGGTCAGGAATGCCCACACAGCATTTATATGAGCTTTCTCCTAATTATTCTCCTAATAGCCTAATTATGTACTAAGCGGAGGAAGAAGTATCCAAGGGGCATTTTATCCCTGCTGTTGCACATCGGAACGAATACCGCCCTTCAACACGCTCACGCGCACTCACATCAGTAGATGATGGACTGGTAAAGAGAATCTTGCCATTTGACTCCAATTTTCCTCATTTTCTCACGCACTAATTTTAAGCTTTTCTTACTTTAATAATTATTTTCAAGACGAGGCCACCTAAGTGTTCTCTTCCCCCACTTTGTTTACCTAAATGCATTTCTATAGTGCTTGAATTTGAGGTGATGGAGATCCGAGGCGTTCCAAGCATGGCTAGTCTGAAGTGGTATCACTTTTGGGTTCTTTTGACTGCGATTGATACGACGAATCTGAAACACTGTTTTGTTCATTTTAATTGAATTTCAGATCACGGCACACAGCATTGCCTAATTATCTTCATGTTATTTTAGGCCCAGGCAAAACGGGTCATGCGGTGCTTAATTCTAGCCATGATATCTCCTATACAGGCTTGCTGTTGCTGTCACATAATTCAGTATGCCACCTACAGCGTCCCGTAGAGTTTTTCCGTCTAAAGTGGCCAAAATTTTCGTTTTCCATAATACTTAGCATCCTCCTGGTGGTAGCACGGATTCAAGAAGTTATTTTTGTTGTTGTATTGTTATGAAGCTCTCTCAGAGAAATACTTGGGGCAGATCTTGTTTCACTACATATCCGCGCTGCTCTGCATTAATGTATGCTGAGTACGCTTATTATGACCGCAGATATAACGAATCCTCGCTTATTATCAACAAGTGCAGTACTACCGTCAAAATATGCATCTGAGCAATGGTTGCACGTCTCAGATAAAACGGATAACTGTCGCGCGCATCAGTCGGTTATAGAGAACGTGCTCGCGCCGTTAGCTCACTCCGAAGTTCAAGAGGTCACGCTTCCAGCAAGTGCGGAATTCGAAGAGCACCTGTGAGCCCTCGTTACCGCGCCTCATTAGAATGCAATAAAACCCGGCATTGAAACGGCAAGTAACCGCCGGCCAAGCGTGCCTCAATGGCGTACCACGGCAACCATTGCATGCGTGTTCGCCAGCTGGGAAAAGCATACGAAGTGGAAGTAGCGCGACTGTTTCGAGACAGGAGCGCCGTCGAAAACGAAGCTACTGCCCATGGTCGTAGATCAGTTAACAGCAACGATTCGAGAAGTTTGAATGGTTTGCGGTCGTGGTATCACGTGCTGGCAGCATCATACAGCACACAGGGCAGCTGAAACAAACTGTGCAACGAGAACTGCATTACTTTCGTCGCTGCATGGCCTAAGAACGATAGGTGAAGCTCTCGAAAACACATGCATTCTGAAGTATGTGTATCTGTGGCCACGCGTCGTTAATTCATAGTGGACCAGATGTTTGTTCGGATGACCTAGTTCCAACGTACTTACCACAACATCGCAGAACCGCTTGCTCTGGCGAAGCCGTTTAACACAATGTGCGAGCAGTACACTACAGCTTGGAATCTGATTAATGTAGCTGACCTGTCATCAGCTCTCATGGACGCTTCAACCAAGATTGGTTATATGTCACCCCTAAAGTTGATTGTTAGCAGCAAGGGTTTTAGATGCGGAGGATATGACTGCCGTGGAACTCTGAAAAGAGCCGGGGTAGGGTCTGCTTTGACGAATTAGAAGCGCATAGCGATTCGCCATTACTCGCCAAAACTAGTCAGTTTAGATCAAATCATGAAGTGGTTCTCGCTCTTACTCACGGAGCATTTCTTCAGTTTTCAGTGCGTTTAAAATTCCAAAGCGACTAAGGCTGTCAGCGGCGCCGTATTGGAGGGCTCCTAGTAATTTCAACCACGAGCGGTTCATTAACGCGCAGTGACATCGCAGAATACACGGGTCTCTGGCATTTTTCCTCCATCGCAATTCAACCGCCGCTGCTTGGATCGAGTCCGTGTCTTTCGAGTCAGCAGCCGGTTATCACAACCACTAAGCCACCGCGGCGGCTCTAAAGTGGCGGAGCAATCGTCGGTTTAAGGCGAAGAATCTGTCTCCTTTCATGCTGAAGCTGCACTCTGGCTTTTTGTCCTTTCGAGAGTAAGGGCTATGCTCAGAACCCGGAGGCAAACGGATGCAACCAAGACACCGAAGCATGTAAGGCTAAAATATTTGCGCGCAGCTCTTGAAACGTCACCTGCCATCGCTGAAAGGCGGCCCGCTACGCTGCTAGCCTCCCTTCGAGATATTTTGTGGAAGACATCTTCCGGTTGTCTATTCCTTTGCTGTCACAACGTTGCCAACGATCGCAGTAGCACCTGCTGCAGAGCACCGTGCGTCAATACTCGCATGGACAGACCACATTTTTTTTCCTCGAAGAACGTCCTTGTAAGCGCCTCGACTCTTTTTTAAGGCTTATCATAGCCCGCTGCACAACTCTGCAAAAATATAACTCTCACACATTGAGCGCATTACATCAATACGTTCGATAAATCACCGTTGGGCTACGTTTAGATCTTCGGTGCTTATATAGGACCCACATACCCACATATCTGAAATCAAAAGCTTCTCTAGCAATGACTCGATCTCTTTATTGCCACGTTTAGTAATTGTTTAAGGGTGGAATTAGATCCAGTGCGGACATCATGCTTCAGTAAGGCATACCAGATTGAAATGCTGCCACTCATACAGAGAATCGCATGCAGTTCTCATGCCCCTGATAGACTTGAACTTTTTCAACGACTTTTTCTTATATCTAACGGGCCAATATCGCTAATTAATGTGGATTGAAAGTATCTGAAGAATGTTTTAGCATTATGTCCCCTGAGTGTAATTAATGACACCGTAGGGGGCTATCAAGCCTGAAGTATAAAAGGGTACAGACGCCACATTTTTGGATCGCATTTTTTTGTTTAAAAAGTACTACGGGCCTAGTAATCATGAGAATGAGCTCAAAACGGCAGTGCGCATCGTTAATACTTAATTACATACGATTTTTTACCAGAAGTATTGGTCTCAGTCGGTGCCAGCGCTGAAGGGCACCTTGACATCACAGTAGATCAGCCAACTGGAATTAGCACGTTCATGATGACGTCAGCGTCACCGGCAAGTACTGGTTGTTGCTGTGAGGAACCTCTGGGTTTTGTGACTTCATAATAATTGTGGAAAGTGGAACTAGACGTCACTCGATTCTGATGGAAATGCTGAGCGGCTCCTTGGAGAATATTCAAATTCATAATAAATTATGCAGCACTAAACACCTGGACTATCAATTGTAGAAAGCATCTGCTTAGGCCATGAAGACATATCTTATCGTTCGTAGGCGTTCTAAATTTGGTGCTGTAAACCTTTAGGAGAATGTATATTGTACCAACATACATGGAATGCAGCGTGTCCTCGAGTGCTGTGACATCACACACGCCTCCGTTGCAGTGCTCGAACCTGACCTTGACAAACCCTCTGACTGACCGTCATCAGGTGGCGTCTGTGTAGCGTGCGGCACGGTTCTAACAAAGAGGAGGGTGGGGGAGGGGTAGTTTCTTTTGTCCGATTAGTACACGAGGCCTGCTTGCATCTTCGTTTCGATTGAAACGGAACGCAAAAGGCACCCGTATTCTGTGCGATGTCAGTGCACGTTAACGATCCCCAGGTGGTCAAAATTATTCCGCAGACCTCCACAACGGCAAACCTTTCGCTCCATTTTCTTTCACTCTCGCCTTCCTCTCTTCCCTCAGGGCGCGGTTGAGGTGTCCACCTCAAAGTGAAACAGTTACAGCGCCATTTCCTTTTGTCGAAATCCACTAACTTTTTAGCAGCATAATTACCACAGAAAAACTAGTAAACCATAAGTTCTAACTCAAAGCAGCCTTAAGAACAGTGTGATGAGCGTAACGATCTATGCCCTTAAAGAGTCTAAACTAGAAAAAAAAAAACTACTTGCGAGATTGGAAAGCAAAGCGCACGAAGCAACGCAGCAAACCCTCCGCTCATCGAATACACAATGCAGCACGGACCAACCTGTTCACCTTTCCAGTATCGCTGTCCCGGCACCGGTAGCGCTGAGTGAGGCGCCGCACTGAACCGCCACTGACGAGTGCATGGAGTTTATAGTCGGAGCCTACGCTGTCTGGGAACGATGTATTCAAGCTGAGATCACAAGGCAGAAGATAGTTTGACGAGAGGATAATCCTTTATTTTAAACCAAGTCAAGCTTTCTCGGACACCTCTTAATTTTGAGCAACTGTATAGTACTGTAGCATACTCTCATGAAGTATTGATGGGAATGCGTAGCGAAATCTTAATTTTAAGGATTATCCTGCCCTCCCACAAAATACCAATGAGTTGCGTTCTTGAAAATTATTAGTAGAACTCTACAAGCCCACAGAAGAGAGATCTGCGGATATATTAACATTACTGTGCAATTCTAACATATGCGAAAAAATTGTAGTCACCAATTACATCCATAAAAAAAGGATGTGCTTTTCTAGACTTTATGGGTATGCAACAGTGGGGTCCGACACACTGTTCTAAATGAGAACAGTGCGGCGGAATATAATACCCCCTTCTTAGCTCTCAGTAAGGTAGGCCTATCCTGGATCCCTGCGTGTGTTTCCACACGAGCATATGCTCAAAACAATCTACACAGCGCGCTCAAATATGAATGCCAGAAGACAAAGCCGGGTATACGGCGTGCAGTCTGGCTCTAGTAGTGCTAGCAAAAGATGGATTCGCCTAAAAGAAACTCCGGAGCCGAGCATATTGAACAGCAAGATTCGCTAAGATTTCCTGCGCATATAAACGTGTATGGCTTAGCCATCAAAGTTACCAGAAAGGGGGTAAATGCGGGTAGCCTGTGGCGACAGCATACAGAGTACCCTCCGAGCTTCCCTAGAGAAAGTAATTTTATTCATGAGTTCCTCCGGACGAAATCTGCCCTTATGTACCTGAGCGTAGTTTCCCTTCTAATCGCTCTACGTTCGTTGACTCATTTCGGCACAAGCTTCTAACGCGGCACGAATAAAAAAAGCGACAAAAATATCCTTCATGTGGCGCCAATGGGCCTGCTATGAGGAGAAATAAGAGATACCGAACCCACTTTGTAGCGTTCTCTTGCGACAGGTGAGGATCGATTTTGCCCTGATTTGGGAACCGTAGCTCCTGTAGGACGCGTCCAATCTCCCGTGCTTAGGAACAAGATAATGCTCAAGCCTCCGTGCGCGCTTCTACTTAGCATAAACCTTGAATACCACGGCCACAACGTGGAACTCTTATCCACACACTGTGTGCGCATACATAGCAATACTGTTGCAATAGTATGGTTGTGCTATCGAACACTGCGACAGGTCGACGGCTAGAATTATCTCTTGATCGTTGGGGCAAAGCAGGACCGAGTGAGCTTTGAATTAGGACTGGCGTGTAATGAATGCTATCAAGAGCGAACCAGCTTGTTCGCACTTATCGCCACTTTTTCTCGTGAGCTCTAGAAGCAGAGTGACAGATGGACTCGCCTCTAATTGGTCAAACTCTTTGCGTCATAGAGGGGCTGAAAGGATTACGTACGAAGTGAGAGGCAACTCTGGCGGCCTCTGATTCGTCAGTGCGAAATTGGTGGGCGGTGTCCAGGCATTGCCAAAGTGCCAACCGCTCCTTTATGGCCTGTCTGCCAGCCTTGACTTCCATCATACTGCGCATTTCACGACCACCGCGAAAAAATTCCATCAGCCTATGAGGCTCTTCTACCTTGAATGTGAGGCAGCGTTTCACTATTCGCAAGGGTGCAATAGTAGGGGACTTGTGCTCACACCATGATTTTCCCCTGCACAGTTAGCGCCAATATGTACGACCGCCCTTTAAGAGTTTCCATCATGCCCGTAAGTATTTTCCAGGTTGCAAAGGCGTACATACCACATGCAAGTTAATCACAATGCAAGAGATGGTTAATTCGAGTTTTGGGCATAGTTTGGTATTCAAGACATTACCACGTCAAAAGTGTGAATTTTTTTCCTCCGAATATTAAATTTGAATATTCGAAGTTCATGGTACTACGGGTGATTCCGCTTTGCTTGAGGTACGTGGAGCTGCCCAAAGACCAGATAAAGATATTGCCGGACGTCACTGTCCATCTACCGCCTTCGTACGATGGGAAGTCCTGGCTCCGCGAACACGTAGCCACGTTCTTCCCGAGGAAATGAAATATCATAACCACGTGTTTTGTACAATACATTGAGTGCACCGCTCGACTAGCTGTCTGCGACAACACATCTCGATGCGGAGCAGATCTGTGCGACATTCGATACGCGCTCGCCAACCCCTGAAGTCTCATAATGAGCAAGGCGTCCAGGACCGTCCTAATGCCCTGGTTTAGAATATAGTTACACAATTTATTCTGAATTCGTGAATGAAGCTGGAACTTTTCGGAAAGTTTTGTAGGTTGAGCCAGAGCCCAAACAATATGTTACTGATTGCTAGTGTAGATTAGGAAAAGATAATGTATATAATTTTAGTATCACTAAATTGATGTTGCCTAATTACCCACATACCCATAACTCCTGTCTGCTAGCCTTCTATTCACCGAGTCTTGTGGATTGTTGTAGTGGTTCATAGAAACAGCAAAGAAAGCATTTTAAAAAAGCATCAGTAAGACTATTACAAAAAAATAAAGCATTTTCAGGTAAAAATTGTGTTTTGAATGGAAATAAAAGCCTGAGAGCACCGTTCCAAAAGACATTGTGAGGCCCGTAGTTATTTAAAACTGGTCACCCTCTCAAGGAGTGTTATGAAGTCAATGTGCGGAACCACTTATTTCACAAATGAACAGAGGAGCTGAAAACCATGAGCGTAGGCTAACGGTTAACGGTTGCCTCCACACGGCTCCTTTTGTTACTGCTCACGTCCTGCGCCTTTACCATCAACTAAACGTAGCAAAGCTCGAACTTTCATTTGCTGCCGTGGAGCATTCAAACGTAGTTAATGAATCAACCCTTTAAAGAATTGAACGCGACTGCCGCCTTTCCGCTAATCCATTCTCAATATGCCAGCAGCGTTTGTGATCTGTACTGGGCAGTTTTAAGATCTGTAGAATGTACGATGTCACAGTTGCCACTCACACCAACTGCTACCTTGGTCGTCGAAAAGAAAGTTTATCCTCCTCCTCTCGCAGTACAGCCCTCACACGGTTGTGGCCGGTGGTACCCATGGCGGGTACGTTCTTTCCGGACCAGTGGGAAACATCTTCAACTCTCTGGTCCAAGCACTGCGTTTCAAGTGAGTGGCCGATTTATTGCTGGTCTTCTGGCTACTTCGGGGTATGTGCTAAAGCTACTACGTCCAGCTGCTCATGTTCATGCTAATAGCGTTGCACTGTTCGGTCCTTTAAATGCGTGCCCTTGGCGATTCTGTACACTTTGTGCAATTCCCACGAACACCCTCCAGCGTCATTAAGTGGGAAGCAGATTGTGATTATGGGAGAGACAATCGCTTGCAATGAATTTTTGTTAAGTCTACAATATAACGTCATTAAAATGTTGGTGCAACAGTGTGCTTAACGAAGCAAGCAGTGTGTTAGATTTTATAGCCACTCTTCGGCACTGGCAGTGTGCAAAGGGTTTCTTGCGAGACAGTGACTCTCTTTCAGTTCTAGGTTCAATTTATTGCTTGAACAGCCGGGCATGCGTCACTTTTGTGAAACGGTAGGTGTGCTTAGTGATAGTAGTGCATGCTTAGTGATAAATACTCCTGAAGTTAAGAAGACTTTCCGTATTGCCCCAGTGTAACGGGTAAAATTTCCACCAATGCTACAGGAGCACCACTACATGGCTTAGCAACGAGCCGCCAGGGTTCTAATCTTTTGATGCAGGCTCTACATCTACAGCCGGGCAGGCATATAGTACAAATACCTTTTGGAACTTAGAATTCCTAGGCAAAATGCCGCGCTAAGTGAAAAGCAGATTAGACACTTGGCGTATTCGTTATCACAGTTTATCTGTGCTGTAACTTCCACTATTCCCTTTTATATACCTATTTCTTTTCATCTCAGATTACAGTTACAAGAGTTTCGTGGTAATTCCGCTACTTGCTGAGTGGCAAATACGCAGACCGAGCATGTGTCAGTGGAAGTTTGGATCTTTGTTGTAACGAGCTCAGAATTGATGACCTTCACAAGCGAGTTCCTATCGCTGCCCTGTATCGCGTAGAAAATATCTTGTGCCGCCACAGTACTGAGCATTTACACGGTTCTTCAGAATCCTAGCTGCAGGTGTTGGATTGCGCAGATTTACGTGTTATACAAAGAACTGGGCGAAGGCCTGAAGTATCTGATGCCCCATTTCGCGTCCCGTCCATTCCGTTTCCGAGCACTTATTTGGGCCAGTATACACTCATCTGTGTAGAAAATTATACGCACACGCACACACACACCAAGCCATAGCTTTCAAGACCACGTTATGCACAAAATCCGCCCCGTCGCCGAAGCAGCACCAAAGCACCAATGCAGCGGATGACACGACAGAGCCGCTGCTCGATTTGAACAAAGACGCGCTTTGGCCTTGAATGAAAGAATCCGCTTTCTCACGTGGCAGCATCATAGTCTCGGCCTGTGTTCGCCGCGCATGCTTTGTCTTCGTCTCTCATTTTTATGAGTAATATAATTTAATGTTGTAGATCTTACTCTTACTCGCGTTCCTAATTACATCACCCAACTGCCGCTGCAAGCAAGACTGTCACGTCATAATCGTAAGGTGTAGCTTAAATGTCCTCCGAATTTTCACTGGCCAGACCTCATAAAGAAATATACCTTTAGTACTGAAATTAAAAGTCAGTCATTGCCGACCTCACCTTCCAAAATCAAGAGAAAGCAAGCAAAAGTAAACGTCGGTGGCACTAACAAGAGGAAAGACAAGGCGCAGTTGGGAGCTTGACGTCTTTATTTGAGAGAAGTAAACGATTACATGGTCAGGAAGGAACATGTAACACTGTGTTAGCCCCGTCCAGCCGCGCAAAATATGCTCTCGTCAAAAGATATAACCAGGGTATATAGACGTAGTGAACAAACTTCCACAGACACGTTATGAAAACAGGCTTGGTTTATCTTAACCAGTAAACTTGTTCACCTGTTTATCGAGCAATCTTCAGCTTAATGCCACTGTATGTAGCAGGTAATGTTAGAAAACGAATACATTGCTGATAACTGCTCCAATAAATGAAAAAAAGAAACGCAAGTTTGCAAGATGAATTGCGCAGCTTCTCCATCGCTCTACCGCCAGAAGTCACTACTGGCAGCCCGCAGCCTGACGGCTCCTGGACTGGCTGCATGGGCATGCTGCATCGTAATGTAAGTGTATTCCTCTTTGCGTTGCTTGAACGAACAGAAAACTATCAACTCGCCATGGTGACTTATTGCGATTCCAGTTTTTGCCTGTAATCTGGAGCATTCCACGTGACATGACGCAGACATTGCGCTGAACAATCGTAGATTTTCTGTAAATATCTTTTGTATGGTATTACACTGGTGAAAATTTGCCGAGCTGGTTTTTGGCGACCAAGGTTTATTCGTGCCTTGGCTCCCATCATTAGTTTATCAAAATAGCAAAACATCATCTCACGAAAAAATCGTAAGATGTGAAATTTTCTATTCATGGGCACGAATATTTTTTTTTCTGGGATTAAACAGTACAGTGCTTTTATCTACAACGACTGCAAAGTAATAACTTTTTTGCTCTATATATCAAACATGCAAAAATGTAGATGACATCTGCAACCTGAATTTTTTAGTAATCTTCATAATCTCGTCGTGCTATCTAAATTCACACATTGTGTACAATGTAGAGAAGCAAATAAAATCATTTCAAAATACAAGAATTGAAAAAATGCCATAAAAAAATTTTTAATTTAAAAAATAGCAAGATATGAAGATGCTTGATGCAGTGGTTCCGGCAAAATACGAAAGGCAATTCGTTGCGCAGTACCAATCATTGGCACAAATTCACGGAAGATTAACAGGAGCACTTTGTTTTAAGCGTTATAGCTATTTTCTAAGCTTATTACGTGAGCCCTTATATACCGATATTCCTTACTTGCTATCAGTGCAGCAGTGGATTTTAGTTGAATTTATTGAGCCATTCATATAGATACACGTCCTTAATCCACCATGCTCTAGCCGCATCTTTATAGCATGTCGTCCTTGATTCCCGTTTTTCTGAAGTTTCAAATGAAAGGTGCACCTTCAGTCTATGTTTAACTTCCAGTTCGTGAGCACGTCCCATGGCATTTAGAAATTTTATAGGTTGCGAATGTACTTTGTTTATATGGTGACAATCAACACTTTAAGCGACCCGTTCTCTGAAATTTAAGATCTTCTCCTTCGGAATGGAAGTTTTGCTTCACTACGCTATCCAAGCCTTCGTACTTTAGCGAAGTCATAGTGGCTCGTTACCCAGCAGCAGCCGTCCTCAGGGTGCCTATCCTAACTAGCACCTTGCCCTTATTGTACCTGACGTAATTTCCTGTTTTATATCCTTCTACATTATTCACTCGCTCGGTGTCACCGGATGCTTTCTGCGAGTAGGGCCTCCAGGCTACGCATATCCTGGAGCACTTCCTTAAATCTCTCTTTGTGTAGTGTAATTTTGATATTATGCGACAAGCATAATTTTGATTCTTATTGCACTATCAACTTCATTATATTGGAACAAAACAGCGCGAAAACACGGCACTACAGAAAGCAAGAACATAGACACAGCGCTGACTTGCAGCTCGGTGTATTTCGTGAGAGAAAGCATTAAATACAGAAAGCAAGCACCAGAAAAAAAAAAACAGGAAAAAAACACAACACTTTAGTGATATCAGTTGCTAGTATCTAAAAAAGCTGCTTCTTCATTTGATAAGTGAAGAGACGGTTCGCTCAAGCACTCACCTCCTCTGTGGTGGATGATAGAGGCTTCATAAATGTCCCTTTGAATCTGGCTGCTATAGGTGCGTAGCACTTTGCACTGCCAAAAATGAGGAATGCAACCACATGTAGTCACGTGTTTGGGACTAGCAACACCTTTGCTATTCCTCAAATCATTTGCATGCTCTCTTAATCTATCGTTAATGCAACGACCAGTCTGCCCGACACAAGTGGCACCGCAAGAGAGGAGGATTTCATAGTCATGTATAAAATCTATCAAAATAAGCAGCAGAAAACGCAAGAAGAAACACAACACACTACTGACATCACTTGCTAGCATCTAAGAAAGCTGCATCTTTATTTCCTAAGTGAAGGGACGGTCATAAGTGAAGAAACAGAGGGATTTCATAGTGATCTATGAAATCCCTCTTTCGTACGTGCGGTGCCACTTATGTCGGGCAGACCGGTCGTAGCATTAACGACAGATTAAGAGAGCAGGCAAATGACTTGAGGAATAGTAAAAGTGTTGCTACTTCCAAACACGTGACAACGTGTGCTTGCATTCATGTTCGGCAGTACAAAGTACTACGCACGTAGAGCAGCCAGATACAAAGGAAGATTTATGAAGCCTTTATCATCCACCACTGAGGAGGTGAATCCTTGAGCGAACCGTCTCTTCATTTATCAAATGAAGAAGCAGCTTTCTTAGGTACTAGAAAATGATATCTGTAGTGAGTTGTGTTTTTTTCTTCTTTTATTCTGGCGCTTGCTTTCTGTATTTAATGCTTTCTCGCACGAAATGCACCCAGTTCTAAGTCAGCGCTGTGTCCTTGTTCTTCGTTTCTTTATTCCTGTGTTTTCGAGCTGTTTCGTTCAAGTATCTTGAGCCAACTACCCCAACAGTCGTCCCTTCTGCAGTCAACTTCAATATTTATGCATCTAAATTTTTTGTTTCCAATTTCAATATAGAGCACGCTTCTCATCACACAGCCTCTCAGTATATTCTGTCAATGCCCTGCGCTCACCGCGCTGTTTTTCCTCATTCGTAATAGAACCACTTCTTGTTTTTTTTCTGAATCCCTTTCGCAGTCTACGATGGCTAGACTCGGGAGCAATGATGCAAAATTGAGGCTCTTGTCGTCTTGGAAATTTGTCCTGCAGGAGAGTGACCTGGCCATGGGTCCGTTCTTCCCTGCCACTGAACGCCTCACCATCGCCAAACCTACGGCCGTCTTCTACCTCGAGGAACTGCGCATCCTGGCAGGTCGCACAACATCCGAGGAGAGCAGTGTCTTCGGATACATAATGGCTTTTGACTGGATGGTCTGTATACGCCACTGGAACGGGACGTGTAGTGTTGCTCAATTACTGCATGCATTCCTTCCTTCACTGTCAGATGTCACTGGAAGATTGCATTTCTACAAACCTGTCGCGAGCATCGATTATCCGATAATCGCTGCTCATTATTCTCGCTTTCACTCTTCAGAACAAAAAGATTCGGCGTGGTTACGTCAGTTGGAATTCCTTTGTACCAAAAAGAAAATAAATTAGGAAACGATAGCTGTTGAACGAGGACATTAACCCAGCCTTTGTATCGTCGCCGTTAGCTGACTTGTATTGGACTAGTAAGAAGAATACAGCAACTGATTGAGGAAAATCAACCGAGGAAGAACATGACACCTGAAGCAGTCATCAACGTAACAGGTCTGCGTGGAACAACACAGAATAAACCAGAAGATGGAAAGAATCTTTAGTCAGGCAGCCAACATTCCAACTGGAGGCCTCTTCTTCGTCCTTGCGAGTGCGGTCAGCATTTCCAAAGTTTATATTCGCTTGTCACCTGGGGGAGGATGGCAAGGAGAGGGCAAGGCAGACAGGCTGACGAGTGGCGGAATTCTTTGCTGGTCTCAGAAAGGTAACTTGCAACATTGTTTGCCCATAGTTGAGTGCTGCTCCCGCTGGGGATAAGAAGAGAGAGCCCTTTGGACCTGGAAAGAGCAGATAAATGAGAACTGCACAACCAACTGAACTGAATTAGTGACTGGTGGTTCAAAATGAAAAATAACAGAAGTTTACGAAAGAGAACAGTGCCATAGCGTGATCCACGTTAGATTGCCAATAACAAATAAAGGCATAAAAAGCTATGTTGAAAATCGGAAACCGTAGGTGCCCACCCGAGGTTAGAAGACAGACAGAAGATTAAAAAGCAAAAGAAAATTAGTTCAAAAAAGAAACAAGGAAGAAGCTCCACGAAGCACGATTCAGGCAGGTGTAGTGTTGTCTTTCGTTTGGTGCGCTAGCACTTATAGTTGCCAATCCCTGCATTTGGGCGTTGTATGTTGATCGGTCTGTCTCTTTGTCTGAAGCCGAGTTTGAGGTAGGCCATCCGCCCACGGGTAAACTGCCCACGGCGTCTGGTGGCAGCCAATTTAATCGTGAAAGGCTGCTCAAGAAGAGCTACCGAGGTCGCAACCCAAGTCCCATCGACGGCCACACCTGCCCTGTGCCACTGCACCACTGCTCACCTGCCCACCGCGTTGCTTACTTGAAAAACACAGCTAATGAGGCGAGAACCTGGGTTGCTAATTAGGCGGAATCGCCTCTAAGTGCACCGAGCTAAGCGGAATGAGCAGCAGCTATTAGGAGGAGAACGTGATTCAAATGATGCTTGCACAGCAGCTAAACGGAAGCAGCAGTAGCGGTTTCAATTCAGTGGTAGCCTGGCACAACCTAGGAAAGTCGTAGCTCCAGCCGATAATTTACGTCATGCTAGCGCACATATCCGCATTTCGCCTAATTACCCAATTCGACTTACCTTTTTTATTCTATGACTTTTAACTTCCTTATTTCTTTACTTGATTGTTTATCCAGTCTCTAGACAATCGCAAAACCTAAGGTGCAAATCACGTCAGTAGACGTGAGTAGTATGTAAAAAACATTCCTAATTGAAATCGACAATGAAAGCAAGGGAACAACATTTCTTTAATTACAAATGTCAACACACCTATGATAGGTCTAACTCAGACAAATCCGAAGAAACCAATATTATGATGAGCAGTAACCCCTGATTGGCGCTTCCGATTACAGGTTTGGATGTTCCTCAGCGTGGCACTTCTCATCGTGTCTGCGGTGACTGCCTTGCTTAACCACCTGCACGCTAAAATGATGGGGCACCGCCCTTCTGTCATAGACCAGCTTACTGATGCGATGTGGATGTACGTGGAAAACCTCTTTTTAGAAGGTAATAGTTTCCAGGTCCCTCATGTCCTTTTTACTTTCCTCGTGCTGAAGAAGGAGGATTTTCCTTTTTATAAACGAATATTGCTTGTTAGGAAAGATTAGACCCTTAACCGTTAAGCTTGTGCCTCGAGGTAAAGCTCTCGTAGCTAGAACGTTCTCTTATTTTTATCTTCATTTAGTCGTATACCTCTAGTTTATGAAAACAAAGTTTATTTATATTTTGCTATGACAGCGACGTAATACTTGAACGCATGGCGAAATGCTCGGAGGAAACGTAAATTACGGCTACACATTTACTAATTGATGGAACTTGACAGCTTCAAAAGCAAGATGTTTAAGGCCGGCTGGTAGGCGGTAAAGAGTGATGTTTTAATATTTTTTTTGGACAGAGCATGCCTTAAGCACGATATCACGACAAAGTCACCAAATATTATTTTGCGCTTATCTAATGAAACGAATCAAGCACTCGCGAAAGCTACAGCTGCCGTCTGTCGGCGCTATGGCTTGACAATGTTGCACCAAATCGTCATCGACCTCACGGCGGCTTCGCCACAGCAATAGATATCTAGGGCATCGGTTACACTGGAGGTGAAGAAAGCCGGGCAAAACTTTTGCAACAAATCTTTCTCTTTTGCAAAGCCTTTTGAAGTGAACAGCGATGATTAAATGAGCACAGTGAAGAGCAGGATTCTATTGCTTCTGACAAAGTAAAATATAGAAACATGGGAAAGCCACTTAAGTAGGTACTGTTTGCTAATTTCACACCGTTGCCGGCAAAATCTGTTATCTAGAGCAGCAACGCTTTACTTTCAGTTAAGTTTATTACCTTTAAGGCCCCTCTTTCTTCGGTGGTATTGCACAAGGGCCTGGCCTGGCTTTACGCTCTGGCAAGCACTGGCCTGTGCTCTGGCATTGTCGACTGCCATCTTTGTTTTCTTGATCAAGTTTATGTCATCTTTATTTTCCTCTTCTCGATAAAGTATGAAGCATTGCTGTTCATATATATACAGCGTGTTCAGAATTAGGCTGCTGATTTTTTAAAATGTGAAGCCCCGTATTCTAATGCCGCTTTTTCACTTTGGTAATGAAGCCAGGTGGACACAAAGTGGGGTTATATTGTCCCCATAAATCACTAATAACTGAAATTCATTAATTAACTTTTTATTGTCTGAAGTTAGCGTGGATGTTTATATTCAGAACTTGGAGACAGTTCCTTCAAAGGGCTATTCTGTTTTGCACAATTTTAGTAACGCGCCTGTGTCCTCAGATGCGGGCATCTAAAGTTTCTTCCAAGTTTGTAAAATTACGCATGCGAGACAGCGGCTCTCGGCGTGAAGCACCTCCCTCGTCTGACGCAGCTGTTGCGAATGGCACTCCGCCTTGCAAATGTATGCAGCGAGAGGCGACGCGGATAATTTTTGTGGCGTAAGGTGCACTGGCCGAGGTTGAGCAGTTTCGCGTGGCTCCTGGACAGCAGTCCTGCGCTTGCGCGGGGAGCGGTGACGTCACACGTCACAGCTGGTGCACCGGGGCCGCTGCCGCCGCGCGCGCCTCGCCAGTCTACGCATCCTCTGTAAGCCACACCACGTGACTGGTCGCGTCACCAACCGCGTGATGAACCACGTGCCCAGCCACGTCGCCGCGCCGCCGGCAGCTGCTCCGCAGCTTCCTCCGAGTTCTCAATATAAACTTGCACGCTCACTTCAGGCAATAAAAAGTCAACTAATGAATTTCAGTTAATTACTAAATTTGCGGGGACGGTTATATTGCCCCACTTTGTGTCCGCCTGGGCGCATTACCAACGTGCAGAAGCGGCGTTGGCGTACGGCGTTTCATATTATTTTTTTAATCAATAAAATCTTATTTTAAACACTGTAAATGTATCGTTTGTGATGCTCGCGCAGCGTCGGCCAGTGCCCCAAAGCGCAGCGGCCAACGGCTGCTGAGCGCCGTCTGGTGGTTGGCCACGGTGGTGCTGATGAACGCCTTCTGCGGCCACATGCGCGCCTGCCTGATGATCAAGTCAGAGGTGGAGAGGATTGAGAGTGCTAGCCATCTAGTGCGGAGGCCGCAAACCGTACCGCACATGTGGCTAGGCACTTCCTACGTCGCTATGGTGGCGGTGAGTCGCTTTGAATACATTGCTACTCTTCGGGGTGCTCCGGGGGATCGCCTTGTTGCCTCCCTTGCTTCATATCTTTTTGTTCAATTGAAATTTTCCGACATGCATATTGGAAGGAATAATGTAGAGCGCCGAGGAGGAATACTTCAGCAGTGACTTCAACAATATTTCAACCATCCCTTAGCATCTTAAGCCACTACTTCATAGGTACTTCAAGGACGACTACGGCACATAACCTATGTACGGAAAAGCCGAAGTAAATACAGGGAGAATATAGTACACTGTCCTAAGCATATTATAAAGTTGAATGCTCTGGCTCGAAATCAGCGGCCACAACTTTCACCGAAGCCATGGAAAGAGGTAGCTGAAAAATGTATCGAGAACAAAGTACGCAGGTTGGTTCAGGTGTATAGAAAACAATGTATGATCTGTAATAAGAATGAAATTAAGCATGCCTAATGAAGGCTGCTAGTTATGAACAGCGGCTACATAACATTTCGAAAAAGAATGGCGTTTATCCAAGGCGGGGTATAGATTCGCCTACGGCGAGCTAAATGCTTTTCTTATGTACACCCAAGGAGTGGTTTCAGTAAATACGAGGTTATGAGAGGGACAGGGAGCCAAGTATTTTCTTCACTCGGGTAGGGTTCAAGTAATTTCATCTCTGTATCTTTTAGTGTGCCCCGCAAAGCTCCAAAACTTAATACACAGTTCTTACAAGTCACAAATTCATGTCAACATTCTGGTAAAAAATTTTCGAAGTAGGAAAATTGTAAGGTGCTCTTATGAAATTATTGACAGTAATGATTCGTTCTTCTCTTTCTATCAATCGCGTTGGACAATTACGCTGCCAGAAAAAGACAACGGGGAAGGCTTTTCACGATACCAAAACCCTCATAGAAAACAAAATTCAAGCCTGCCGTCGGGCAATGTGCGCATATATTGATTGTTATAGTGAACTGTTGCATTACATGAAAAAACTGCTTTTATCAGCGGTTTTCTAATACGGAATACTGTTCGTCCTGATTTGTTGGGTACTATTTGTGTCGGCGTGAATTTTTTCGACAAAATATATGGAACATATGCATAGAACAACGGAAACAGTAGTAGAAGGTGCTCGGTGGAGTAACTTCTTCCTCAAGACGCAGAAATATATGCTTGCATACAATATAAGTAACTGACACAAGTCGTCAAATTTAATTTATTCTTACCTGGTACTGAGAACCTTTCTGCCGGGACGGTCTTCTAACCTTCCAGTGGTAAAATAAGAGCAGTGCGATAGTTTCTAGGCATCACGTCGTTTTCCGGTCACTACAGGAAATATTTTGCTATGTGTTTACCAGTCCTCTGAAGCACATACCCTGAGATCAAGGATTATTTTTTAAGAGGCAGCAGAAAGCACATAGTTTTTGATCAGTCACTACGGCGGCTACAATCCCTCTCAAAACTTGCACATTTTGACGAAGATCTTGACACTTAACTAGGGTGCAAGCAAACCCCTACTTTTTGCGTGACTGCAACACCACTCGCGTTGTGTCTTCAACTATTATGGCCTCTGGAAAAATGTTTCATGCCTTCTTCCTCGTTTTTTTCTACGGTTTTCAGTCTTGGAGGATCGTAGTGTTCAGCTTTCTTTTGCCAATCTTTTTCGTTATTTTTTCGCCCCACGTTGGTTACGTAGTATTAAGGCGATGCTTGTTCTTTTACGGTTCGGGGGTGGGGTGGGGGTCGTAAGGAAGGAATAATGATAAGTTCCTAGTCACTCGAGACGTCTGCACTGATCCGGATTAAAGAACCGGCTACAGGCGCTTGAAAAAGGAACGCGAAAGACCTGATTGTGAAATTTAAAGAGAGTAGCATTTTCACCACAACCACCATTGTCCAGATCATCTAGCATCTATCTAGAAGCTTTCAATGGTTCGTGACAACATTAATAATGAAAAAAAAGTAACTTGTTTTTGGTCATACAATGTGATACGTCAAGTCTGCGCTGGCAACTGCTGAAGTTTTTCTTCACTCTGTCGCTGGTGCCCAACACAGCGTCGCATCGTCCGCCGAGCTACCGCCATGTATTCGACATTCGCTTGAAAAGCAAGAATTGACATCCCGTATGTACGCCCAGCCTGAAACGCATGCGGACTCATCGAGTAGGCTGCCCCAGCACTTTGGACGGCACCTATGGGCTCGGAGTGTGTCTTGTTCACGCGTTCTCTACGCGGAGTGCGTCCGTCAGCAGGCAATGTTCTGTTTCCCCAAGAACACTAGTTGCTCTCCTTTTCGCTAGTGGCTGACCGCATGGCTTCACCAAAGGCTGTTACTTGAGCAGTACGCCCCGTGACATTGAAAAATGGTCAGCGCAAGCACCACCAACGCACTGCGTTATTGCACTGCGTCTCACTAGTTTCACTATTTCTTGTGTTCGTAATTCAAGACGCGGAGTTAAAAGAGGCAGGTTGATGCTGCAGACAATGGACGCACCGTGCCATTGATGACTGGTTGAAATATTGCTGGCGCAGTAGAATGCGTCATAGTTGGTGTATTTTGCTAGTGCTGCTTTAGTTGCCGGGCGGCTGTCCCGGTGTGCTTTATCCTGCATTCTAAAGAGCAATAACACCACCCCTCCTAGCCGCTGCTTAAACGTCAATGCGCACGTAACACCAACGCCAAATGAAACGAGAGTGACTGAAATACCATCACAAAAAGAAATATCTTCGTTGCAAAGAAAATACAGGTGTTTTTCAGTAGCACTTGTACCGAGTAATGTTTGCAGCCTTCAAGCGAAAATCATTCACCTGATATTTCGTCCGATTCCAATAACATACTCTGCTCTTGATGTTCGCGTTTCGCATTCCTGGGCATTTTTTTTTTCTCTGCTGGATGTATACAACGTCCATCACACTATGCGTGAACACGGCTCCGCGTGGCGCCGTACACATGCAGCACTATTGCGACCAAGCTGGCAGCAAACTAGTAAAAAACAGCAAATGACACGAAGCACCTTGAGGTCCCTCTTCTCGTGTGCCACTCTGCTTTTATTCATGGACGAATTACATGCAGTACACTCCGCAAGTACGTTGCCACGCGGAGCCGTGTTCCCTCTGAGTGTGATTAGCCCATTACATCAATGCACGAGAAAGGAAGCATCACACTAATTTTGGGTTCATACTTCATGTTTAGCGTTCACCACTGAGTGTAACTCAGAGAGCAAAGCGATTTACTCGCTCGTCCAAAAATGCTACGTGCTTCAACATTTTCATGTTGTCGCACTGCAGAACTCGACTAATCCTGAGTTGCGCCAGATCGGCCGTGTGGTCCGTGACCGGGCCACCGCGGTGCCAGTGGCCGAGATGTACGGCAAGCCTCTGCTCAAGCGAGTAGCACGAGGACAGGCCGCCATAATCAGTGACGCCACCTCACTCGCCTTCCGGGTTTCTTCCGTATGCGGGGACTTCTCTGGAGCGGAGTTCTACCTGGCCCGGGAGGGCCTCGTGTCACACCCGCTCAACAGCTTTGCCCGTAACGATATCGATCCGAAACTCTTCGCTGACATCAACATGGTGTAAGTCATTTTATGACATTGTCTTTCTTTCTGTCACACTCTGGGACAGGTATTATTAAGCTTCAGCCACCGTCAAAAGAATGCAGCCAAAGGGTGTCGCTTGTGAGGTCTGCAGCGTGCCTAGTTATGCATCCTGAGCGACTGCAATCTGTCGAAAGAGGGATAGCTTCGTGTCCTCAATCCCACCAAGCTTTGCACTGCCAGATGGGTAAGGATCCCCGCAAAACTCAAAGAAGAAAATTGCTTGAGTTGCATAGTTTTCACGGGGCTGCACGTTAAGAACACGCATTCCAATATACCAGAAGACCAAACAGAGAGAAAGATGGTGGGCGAAGCACTCGTCTTAGGTCCTTCTCCCTCCCTTCTCTCCCGTTGGTATGTAGCGTATTTTCTCAAACAGCGTTTACAAACCAGCTAGCGCTAAACATTAACTATGAGGGATTCCTCACTGATTCCTATTACATCCTTGTTATGTTTCTCCAGCTGCACATACTTGGCGTCATGCCTCCAGTATGTCTGGGGGTGAACCAAGAATGTGAGCCCAATACTGATCGTGGGGTCGGCGCACACTATATCGGGAAGTAGGGAAACAGAAATGGAATGTATTTTTAACAGACAAGTTATTTTAGCCTTGTCCTTATCTTCAAAGAAGCCTTATTTTCCTTATCACCACCTTAGCAGAATGAAATGGTTATTCATGGCGGCTCTAGGACTACTAGAAGACACTTTCTTAGAAATCGAAGGGTAGTAATTTTAGGTATGATTGACTCTGCGTTTAATGTCTTTTCACGGCATAACACGACTTACACTCTGTCACTAATCTTTCACTCTGCACGCTTACAAAAATGTTCGCTTTCACACGGTAGACATTATTTCGTGCTATCTTCACAGGATTGTTCGTTACGTGACTTAGCTTTCACACGTTTCACATCGCGGTAGTGTCTTTGCCGTCCACCGAGTCATGCACCCTTCCAATATGCCTGCCTTCATCCGTAGCATTGGGCGACTCGTGGAAGCCGGATTGGTCAACTACTGGTGGAGCCGGGCAATGGGTGACATGAAGCGCTGCGGAGGCGGATCTTCCTCTACCTCAGGACCAGAGCAGGCGTCCACTCTGACCTTCGAAGACATCTTGGGGGTGTTCGTACTCTGGCTGGCTTGCGTCGGCGTCTCCTGCATTGCCTTCCTCGGAGAGATGTGTGTGCTATTCAAGAAAGGGACTTCCCTAAAGGCACCGGTCAGCATGGCGCGCAGGCGCCGCTTTGGACGGCTTCCGAGGTCGTGGAGGGTCGTGTGAAGGAAATGGAACTTGACGCTGCAATATTATCTTAATTGCTGAACCCTGGCAAGGGTAGTGATCTTTCTGTATGTAATGTGGTTAGAAAACACTCGCACGCTACAAATGCTATGATACAGCTCCGCAGCTTACGCTAAACTCACCCACAAGTTAATGACCCGAGGCCACAATACGGTCAGCTAGTAGGCGCAAGCGTTCTCAGCACAACACTCTGGCCAAAATTCAAGCACTTCAGCAGACGTCGATACGAAATCTCATTTTAGATAGGACAGTAATAACTTTATTAAAGTACCGGCAACCGACGGTGTAACGCGCTGTGACGTCCGCGAAGAATCGGCCGGGATTATGCCCTACTATGCACTACCCCAGTTCAGCCCGTTTGTAGTGGGTAGTGAGGCTTGTGATTTTCGAGCGCACCTTGGGCCTGCTGGACGGCCCAAAAGCTCTTATTAGAAATGGCATTGAATATGAATATAACCATTCAAATTCCACTCGTTTTCATTGTGTTTTCTTTCGTCTTTGCCATTGGTTGAAGGGACGTCACTCAATGTCTTTCCTCTTACCCGCTACGTCAAGGTCACAAACGGCGGCTATCTGGCGCCTTGTCCGCCAATCACAAAGCGTGAGCGAACAAACGAATACAAATGTAATCAAAGAGGAGTCGCCAAGTTGCACCTGCCCTTGTGGCTTATAGGAACAGGATACCTCAATAAACCAGAAGTTGCCTGTTGCAAGGGAGTGCCGTTATCTACTTCCTATTAACGACAAAATAATAATTCAGAGGAACTGGCTCGCTCCAGCAATCGCGCAATTGATTGATGGTTGGTTAGCTTTTCTCGCCTTAGTGTATTTGTAGGAAAACGAAACAGATTTCTCGATCAGCATAGGTCAGAAGTTCTTGAACGACAGAGCCTCATGCTTATTGGCCGCATGGAGCTGTACAATCTTTTGCGACGCAGGTTAGCACACACTTATTTTCTCTGATTGTTCCTCACGACATTGCTGCCCCCAGCTACAGAGGCAACTTGATATGAGTTAGAAGGATTTGTGACAACCTAAAATTAACAGTCAACGAATAAATCTTCCAGTGTAAAATACTTGTTTGCAACCTATGTAATTTCTATAGGTATGATCCTAACTAGCGTCAAATCTCATAAAGCGCCAGGGCTGTATTTTATGTCTAATTTTTGAGCAGGTGAAAGTCCTGCATTACTCGACAAAATCAGCGCTTTCAAAATGCTTTGTGTCTTTATCGTTTTTGAAGGACCCAGTCTTTGTGCGATAGATAGAGCAATAAATTCGTTCCACCAGAAATAGGAACGGACGACCAATATCATAGCTAAATTTATCTTAAAAATTACCTTTCCACGCACACGCGAGGCTCTTCTTCATTTCCAGAGCGTGTAGCTTGTTCTCTCTTTAACTTACAACTGAACACCTGCGCACCATTTCTGATCTGCAGTCTAGCAAAATCCACACAGCTGTAAAAATAATAGAGATTTTCGCGCTCTCAAATAGTCTAATGCTACTTGAAAGCGTTTGAATGAAGCACTAGCTGGTTCAAGCTATTATCTCCTCTTCTGAGGTCTATCTATCTGTTATGCAGTTAGTGCAGATGCTTCTTGTAGTTGACATGGCCCAACGCTGTCACGACTGCGGACGACGAGTCCGCCACTTCTATTGGACCACGACCGGCTTTATTAGTAGTCGTAATGTCATAGACTTTTTTTAGTGATTTGAAAGCGCACAATCTGGTTGTTGTCGAGCACGTTCTGCAAAACAGACAGTGACCTATTTCAATGTTACAATACTGTGGAAAGATTGTGCAAAAATTTCTTTCGAACGAAATTTAGAAATATTTTCGGCCACCCCTCGCGTTGTTGCATCCGCTGTATCGGACAGCTTTTGAGAGAAATAGGTCTGTAAATATTGGTAAAAGTTGCAGGTCCTTCAGGTTTTTGAGAACTGCACAATTATGGTGCGTGTCAGCTTCAGGCTCCGAATTGTCTCCTATATGTTATACGAAAAAAACGTAAGGATATACAGATGTTTGTATGAAGCGCGAATTGTGTAACAAATTTATCAAGATGCAGCGCGGTCGGTGTGGTTGAAGAAATTGCAGTAATTTACCCAGACGCTAACGAGACAACTTCTTGTTGATAAGTGGATAGACTTTTGTCCTCCAGTGTCCTGGAAGCAAACACTGAATTTTGCATCCCCGAAGTATTTTGCACGCATGCATGAAACATAGTTCTGACGTTTTGACGCAAAAATAACGTGTGGAGTTCCCATGTGATCACCGGTTCCGGATGGTAAGGTTTCTACCGGCCATTCCGGCTTTCCAGTCGCACCAACCCCACCCGAACATGCAGGGGCAAAGGGAATTAAGGAGTTCCAATTAAAACGGCGCCCAAAGCTATTGTGCTCGCACAGCTGCAATAATTATTGCCCGCACCGAAAGGTATGAATACATGCTAAATCAAGTTTCTTTTTTTCATTTTCCCCTCAAGAAGACCGGAGCTATTTCATTTATTGCAAGTTCTCAAGTACAGTATTCTGTTGAAGTGATGGAGTAGGAGAAGGAGAAAGTAAAGTTAAAGCGCTGCTGGAAGTAATTGTCTTGTAGTCTACCGGGCAAGCTACTCTAAGAGTTGGCGGCGAAAAAATATGACACGAAACACAAGCGCACTCAACATTCGTGGACAACATCAGGTTTATATAATGAGGAGAAGGTTCGTGCAAGATTAATGGTATCTAAAGGGAGCCTTTAAGTAACTTTCGAAATTCTTAGAAGCCACTTGTGCGCCGTCTTTTTTACAGATCAGGACGATGAGAAATCATCGACATTAAGAGGTATGTTTGCACACCCTCTTGTATTTCCAGTCGCAGCCTAACAATAAACTCGCTAAATGAGATTTAGACCCGACTACGGCGGCTCCGTTTCGACTGAGGCGAAACGCTATGGCGCCCGTGGGCTGTGCGGTGTCAGAGTACGTTAAAGATCTTCAGGTGGCCGTAATTATTCCGGAGTCCTCTGCTACGGCACCTCATTCTTCATTTATTCTTTCACTTCCTCCGTTATTCCTTCTCTTACGGCGCGGTTCAGGTGTCCGCCAATATGTGAGACAGATACTGCGCCATTTCCTTTCCCTAAAAGCGAATTTTCATTTTCATTTCTGTCTTTTTCAGCGCTTGAACAACAGAATATATTTTGCCTTCTCCGTTGACATGGGGGTTTCACGTATAAAATAAGCTGCACGTTTGGAGCTTTCAGCAGCAATTATTTTTTTGCGTCAAAAAAACAACCGGGCTACGAGGTGCTGTCTCGTATCTAGCAGTTATGGCAAGCAGCGCCAACTATCTGCCACTTTGGCAAACATTGCAAAATACTCGTTCTATCCGAAATTCGTACGCTCTGCCTAAAGGCAGCGCGCCGCTGTTGCTATGGTGACGAGTTAATGTTTCCCCGAAAGCTCAATAGATGGCAGCATGGAGATGGGAAGAAAAACTTTAGGTAAATGGCAGAAAATTGAAGTAGGAAAAACGAATACATTCAACAATAGCAGCTTTGCAGGCGGGCAAAGTTATTTCTCGTTCATCGGTGTGGCTGGGAAATTTCTCCGAGGGTTGGTAAAATCAAATATGTTTTACCGACACGTACAGAAGTTTTTCTTTTCAGTAGAGAATTGTATTGCTGAGAAACCTTGGCGGGGGGAACACTGGAACGAAGCGGTGTGCGCTAATATGACGTGTTTTCACCACGTTCGACATCTCGAACAAATAATCAATCTCCCAATACAGTCCCAGCAAATGACCTTGGTGTGAAATTTAACTTACGAAATTCAGCTTAAGGTAAGGTAGGCTGCTGAAATACTTATTTCGCCGTCGCAATGCGTTTTTCTCTGCCTCCCGTAGCAAGTGGGCGCGGCATGCTAGGTGCTGTCTAAAAAATTCGCATCATGTATTACCCGTGACGGCTCAGAGTAAATTCTCAGCAAGTGACTATTTAGTTGCGATTTGCAAGCTCGAAACGTGAATCCATGATAGAATGACACAGAGGGAAGTCATTTTCGAGCATTTCCTTGTGATGCGTTTATTAAGGATTTTGACTGAAGCCGTCGCCTCAGTAATACACCAGGGGTATCATATTCATTACAAAATACTAATAACTTGCTTTTATACCGTTCTTTACAAGGAAGACTAAGTAAATTTCGAAAATAGGATTTTTGAGTCAGAAATTTTGGTTTTTGAGACATGTTATTGCCAGGTTTGGCGGACACCAGAAGATTTTCGAATCATCTAAATTAGTATGAAGGTTAACTAATTTCCAATAATTAACTTTAAAACTATTATAGTTAGCAATCTAGTTGTAATAAGAGATTTATAGCCGGCCGTTAGTAACCGCCATATCAGTTTTTGCAATTTCGAAAAGGCGATTACCCTCGCCGCTGTGGCCCGCCAAAATTTGGCTGCATCGTGCGTGAGCACTTGAGCTTCGGAAACCATGCAAGCACAGCAACCCCTCCAGCGCACGTAACTGGTCGAAAAAGTGAACTTTTGTCGAGCCCAATGGCGAGGCTAATCGCCTTTTCGAAATTTTAGAAACCTACGGCGGTTACTAACGGCCGGCTACAAACTCCTTGATTCCTACTCGACGTCTAACTTTAATAGTTAAATAAATATTGTTGGAAATTTCGTATTACTAGCAAAGATCATTCACTGGTCTTCTGGCATCCGCCAACCCTGGCAATACTATGCCGCAAAAGCCATATTTTTTCCTCGAAACTATGTTTTCGAAAATTGCCTAAAATATTCCTTGTAACACTTGTTATACCGAGCATGTACAGCGGCTGTCTCCCTTCAGGCAATGAACTAGAAGGAAAAACACTGGAGCCACCCACACTGCTCCAATCTAGAAGCCTTTCAGGATAACTTTATTGCTCTTCTTAAAATATGTTTAAAAATTATTTCCAACGAGCAATTAAAGTTCATGATCTTCCTATGGCGTTATAAACTTACGTCCATCTGTGGGTGCCATACAGGCGACGATGATGTGAAGCGTCGCATGAAGCTGTAGGCATGACGTCAGGGGCTCCTGCCATCACTGCTAGAAATGTCTTGCGTTAGACAGCCATGCTTTGGCAGGGCGGCTGCTGTTATGTACAGGGCTCGTTCGCTTTGCTGCAGGCAGGATTACCTACAGACCAAAGCGCCATTCCGATTACTGAGGTACAGAGGCATGGTTTCCTCTGTAGCGCTCAGGAACCTCTATGCCAGAAACGAAAACATCGAGCCGGAAGACGAGATAATGCCGCAAGAGGGAGGGTCTGCTGTCTCCTACTATGAGGATTTGCACACTCTGTACAACGAGGCTCGGGCACCGACGGAGCCGACCGGCACGATGAACCGTGACACAATTACCGTATTCGCCGGAGCCTGTAGCACTATGTTAAGCCCCGTTTTGCCATCGAACACCAGCGGCAGAACGCTATGCCCATGCTACAATTGTCCTGACGTCAATTGCGCCTTTCCTCTCCGTGAAGGCGGAGCCAATCAGGAAACCATAAAATAAGGAAGCGTGAGTTGTGCCGGAAGAAGGTGTAAGCTCGGAAGCTACCGTTGCCAGAAGCATCCAGAAAGCCGGTGTTGTAGCCATTTTCGACAAAGAGTTCGGCTTCATCGACGACCTGTGCTCAGCCCTTCAGTACTACATATGCGGACGTGAGGATTAGACGTGTGGGAGAGAGAAACAAAGGCTACCCAGATCAGAGTGCGACCCTGCGCAAGCTCAGCAAGACTCCCCGCAAGACCACAACGGAAGCTGACGACTTTGACGTTGAGGATGTCGCTGAGTTCTTGGAGGACAGCTACGGCGAACAACAGCCTCTTACGGAACTGCCTATATACTTCTCGCCCCTACTTCTACAAACCATAGCAGTGCTCATAGTATCCGCCAGAATCATATCACTTGCGTCCCTTCCGAGGTGAGCAGGTTGCAACTACAGCACGCTAATTAAGGAACATGCCGGTAGTAAAGCACAAACTGTGTACAGTGGTACTATAGCCAGTGAGCGTTTCCAGTTCCCTGCCAAATATAATTAGATAGCTCAGCATGCCGGCGAGTGTGGAGGCTGTTTGTGTCAGCATTTATCTTGAAGAGAAGCATTGACTTGTTATTCACCGAAACTGCAGGCACGGACAAAGCAGAGGAAATGGAAGAAAACTTTTGACTCCTCTCTCTGTAGTTCTGGCTCTTTCGTTTCCGGGTTTCCTTTGTGCTGCGAACACTGCCTCCCAGTTTAAATTCTTCCAGCAGACGCATGTCGGAACGTGACATGCATGCGTTTCAATCTTGTAAATCACCAGATATGCAAAACAGGGCTGGAAGCCGCTGTTTCTGTGTCGCAATTGTAACGCGCAAACAAACGTCGATTCTGGTAAACAAAACCTTGTGGTGCAGAGCAGAGGGAAAGAACAGTGGTGAAGCATGCTTCAGACTTCTCGACAAAGGGCAACGAAAGCTTCCGCTCAGTTATACCGCCTCTACATTCATTTCATTTTCCTTACGTTGTCATCAAGACTATTGCGAACATCTTGCCTCAGGTTCAGTTTCATGTATGCTTTCTCAGATAGCATTCATTATTTAACGGCAGTTACGTTTTGGGTCTTTACATTTCCCGTCTCCGGTTACTGTGATTTATTTGTTCGTTACAAAAATTGGACGCGAGATTAAGTCATTGTCGACAAGCGTTCCACGAGAAAAAAAAAATAGCCTGCATGCAGTGGCATTGTCACGGTTAATAGATTGCTGCTTTTTACTCTCATAGTGAACATGTACTGCGTCAACAAATCGTCACTCCGATGATTGTGACATCGAGAACCCAGGCAGTCTGATGCGAGAGACAAAATATTTACGTTGCTTCATCATGCAGGAAATTTCAGCTCTTGGCAGCACTTACACCTCTCACTTACACCAAGCACTCCCAAGCAGTAATGAACTGCTAAACGGCGGAATGAAAAAGTAAAAAAGCTAAGTGAACGTCTCGCATCTTTTTAACGCCTCTCTAGCAGTTTAACACATCTCTTATTACAATTTATTGCCAACTTAGACAGGAGTATTATACAGCTAGGGCTTCATTCTAGACACTGGTGTCCACCCTGTAACCTCCATTTTGTACTACAGACTGCGTCCTTAACATATCTTTGGCAAGGACGCCTAGCTGTAAATCTCTGTTCTACGCCCAGATTTCTACTTGAACTGCAAGGCAGAAAGCCAGAGCTTCTTTCCGAGTCATTATATGAACTCATGCAGAGTACACCTATGGTCCATTGCGGAAAAAAAGAAAGCTAGGCAAGATGAGAACGTTGTAACGAGCACAATCTTGACACGATTCCGACTACTAGAGAACACGATTTGCTGTGTGTACAGTCAGAGAACTTCCGCTTGAAAAATCTAACATACCGCCTATGTAAACCTTATCTGAACGCCGGGGATAGGCTTTTTACTTCCTGTACTGTTGCAGAAATGGAGGGGAGGGGAGGGAGGGGGGAGCCAGAAGAAACAACCCTCGTGCCGAAGCCATATCTCATTTTCAGATGACGCCAAAGATAGACCAGTTGGAAATGTGTGATTTTTCACTCATTAGAGAGATGAAAGAACCATATTTTAAATATTTTGTACATGTAAGAGGTCACGACAAATCACGGGCGCTTTTCAGTTTCAGCGGTTGCTTGAACGAATAGCGACGCCACACGCACACCTTCGTCGGATTACTCTGCAATATTAAATGAATGAGCAACTTTTCCACCTCATCACACTTCTAAGGGTTTTTTTTATGTTGCTACCTTCGTGTCTAAATGGGCATCAAAATGTTATATTGACGACTGGCCTGCCTGTAGTCTGTCCTTCCGTCCCATTCACTGCCGCTTCATTTGCATATAATGGGTTAGCACGTAATACAACATATAGACCTTGACATGTTATTTCGGTTCATACCAAATAAACAGACTACTGTTTAGTTGTGCCGTGTTGCACGGTTGTCTGAAGAAGCCTTATAGAGCAGCGATGAACGTGACGTTAACGTCTAGCTATAAGCTTTGCCACAATCAGTTGAATATTTATTTGATTTTCTTCTGCCTGGTTTAACAGTAATTAATACATACAGGTGCGTGCTTAAGTGAATCAAAATTTGCGTCTCCGGTGCCCCCCTCTCGCCATCTTTTTCGCTAATGCATTTTTAATTGCAGGCTGCCTTGCCACCATTTTCAAAGGCGCACTATGCGAATGTTATGCTTGCATTCAATCCTCGTTTGTTTTGCATTTCAGTTCTGCTTACAAGCTTAGGAATTAACAAGCTTAGAACTTAAAAGTTTTATTCACACCGGAAACTAGGGCGAAAGAGACACGACGAGTAAATTTGCAAAGCCGTGTGCACGCTTTGTGTCCTGCTTCCTCCTGAATACGCATTTCCCGCGGGCGTATCGCTGTAACTTTTTGTTTACCCCCATCAAACGAGAACTCTTTGAAGCACCGACGGAACGTGTGCACTTTGTGCAATTACGGGTGCGCCCCGAATGCTGTCGGAGTTTCCGGGAAAATGGCATTCGCTTACGGTACCACTGTTGCAGCCAGCAATGGCTGCATTATGTGTATTTTTTACGACCCTTTGGAACATATTGATTCACAGATGGCGTCCGCCCAGTAAGCTGGCAGAAAGCCTCCGCTGAACAACTACTGCTGTGCGATAAAGCAACAGTGAAACAAGCACCGCTCTTCTAGCCCCCATTCGAAACTACAGCTATGCGGGCTGTAGTTTCGAATGGCCTACGCGTAAGGCCTGCGCGTAATTAGTTTGGTTTACACGAATGCGACTCGAGCGACACGAGTTAGAAATCAGGCTGACGACAGCCGGCCCCGCTACCTTTATGCCACCAATATAATCCCGCTGGTCCCCGCGTTGAAGTGAGTCAAAAGAAGTCACAAATAAACATTCCGGATTATAAATGATACTTGTTGCAGAACTCTAGCTCACCGCTTATTCGACTCAACTGCGCGGTAAATGCTGCTTTCTGCTGCAGTAGAGCCCCTCAACACCATCGGCACTAAGCCACCGCGCCGGGTGGTTTTAAAAACCTATCGCACTGGCTGTGTGCAAGGTATATGCATGCGCAGTGATCAGATACTGCTTAGAAAATATGGAGAAAGAAGAGGTTTTTGCTATTGATGAAGCTTTGTGATATTTGTTTTATGACACTAGTTATAAACAAATCTGGTGCGGGTTCTCTAAAATTTGCTTGAAGGCTAACAGAGTGCAATCAGCATCACTCTGCGGTCACTAATTCTAAGATAACTGCCTAAACGCAAGTGCTTCTTCGTTAAAGTACGCTGTTGCCTCCTCAGAGACGCTCATTCTCCACAGCGAAGGTCTCTAAACTAATTTCTCCATCGTGCCCCTTCCGTATCATGTTCTAATGCGCTCGATAGGATGCAAGAACTTGCGTTCAAGTGATGCCCACAGTGGTGACGCAACATTGAATCACGTGGCCCCGCAAATGTCCAAATCATTCTGCCTGAAATTCTGCCTATCTAACGGCTTCGCATTATTGGTCAAACTACATCAACCTACCAGTGAGGGTCCTTCGTGCTCGAAACTTTGGCAGTCTCACTAGTCACTTAGTACTGCTGAAAATGTTCTTTCTCATAACAAGTGTATCTTGTTTGTCTTCATTTACATAACTGGTCCAAGAAACCTAGCGGTGCTACTAAAGAAAACATGAACTTCAGAGAGATAGAGAACTGCTCTGAAGCGCGTTGCACAGCCATGAAAGTCGACAATGTTTCCAATGCGCAACAGTAGCACTGAACTAAAGCCAAAATAGTTTTTCGCTTCTATGCGAATTGAAATTATGAGACCAAAATTGCGCCTGCGATCTCGAGGACACCAATGTTGCAGCTTGCGCCAGAGTAACTGGAAGCTTTTCAGAGTACCGCTTTCCTTCTGTCGACAGAGCTGACGCAAGCGAATTTACAACGGATATAGCCACCGCCGCTGCAATACAAGGTGAAGTTCACTGTACACTCTGGAATTCGCGCAATGTAAATATGCGGATAATTGGTGTTTTGGAGAAGTGGCGTAAAAGGGGGCGAGCTGTGCTACCTCTTTCCGGGGAGTTTTCACGCAGTGATGCATTGCGGTGGATTAGAAATGTAGCTATAGTTGGCGGAAGTTGGCTGTACAGCAGTAAAATGGAAATAGTGGAAAGAGAAACAAAACTAAAAATCCCTTCAGCAGTTACTTGATACGCTGCGTACACCACTTCGCTCTAATCTATGCCCAACGCCACAACTAAGAGTAATAAAAAAAAAAATATCACGAGCGATGCATACGGCACCAGTACTTCTGTCTTTCTCATTATGGATATGTACTTTTAATGGAACGAAGGCAACGAAGTCGGCAAGAAAGACTGATATCTGGCCTGCCACTTTCCACTGGGGAAGGTGAGGAGGAGAAGAAAGAGGGCCGTGATGGGTGACGATGGGATGAGAAGACAGGTGAGATAAAGTGCGCGCACATTTGATGGTATCACAACCGCGAACCGAGGCCCGTGTCGCTAGAAAACGTGAAAACTTCAACATTAGCTGGAATGCTTGCCAACTCTGCGGCCTAACACCTAGCAGTAAGTTTTCCGAGAGGGTCCTTCCACCCAAACACTTCAAGGGAGCCCCCAACGCTATTCTTTTGCTCGCATATACCAGACATACCACTGGTGCATGCTCCACAGTATAAGTTATACCCCAAGTGGAACAGTCCGCGTTGTCTACTCGTCCCATGAAATGTAATCACTAATGCGTGAAAGAGACCTCTAAACGAAGTCTATGCATCAAGCATGCATGAGACCACGGAATTCCCCGAGGTACCCATAATTTCATACCTGGATCTAGTCTTTTCAAGCGGACGTGCCAAGTCCCTGGCTGGGCTCAGTATCTCGCAGCCGCCCTCTACACAAAGTCCGCGAGAAGGCAAGTGGTGTCCGGTTTTCAGAAACTCACAACTGTACGCCGGCCATTGCTGAGAACGTTCCTTGTTTCAGCATCGGCCTTCTCATTTGCAACGAACCCGCAGTGTCATGGTATCCACTGAAAAACTATTCGGTGACCTTTTTCTTAAGTAAATGAAATGAGCTCGGTGATCTATATTAGCAGAGACTGGTAGACGGTGTGGCGTAGAAACTGTCCTAAAATATGTAGTGCAGGTTTTCAGCACGTGATATACACCACCTTTGAGGTTGCTCCCCGCAGATGTGCTCACGGGGGCTGGACGGGATGATATATTAGGGCAGCTGAATGCGCTTGAAAAACTACAGTCTGACTTTTCATTCAGAATGTTCTTTAGTGTGTGACAACGGTATCGCGTAAGTAACCGTAAATACCGAAGATATGGTTCATGTGAGAAGTATATCAATAGTTGGCAGGCAGACGCTTCCTCAATCGTGTCTTTGTTAGAGGTACACCACGGCAATCCAATGCATGCCCTGAGCACCTGCGACTGAACGCTCTCTAATGACCTCAAGCACAAGAAATGCCCATATTAAAGAGTATTAAGAGGCTGCATAGGATGTAGCCTACGATAAAGAGTTTGGTATAGTCTGAGTAAAGAGCACTGCGTTGGACCCCATTTGGTATCTGCTGCGAAGCGAAGAACATGAAAAAAAAACTAGCAAGTCTTTTCTTTATCATGTTGATGAGCCTCGACCAAAGCAGACCACAGTCAATGATAATCTGTGGCGAGAGATGCTGTATCTTCGCCTCGTGTAGTGTTATCGGCTAGCGGGAAGCAGATTTGCATGTGAATAAGGTTGAAATAAGAAATATTTTGAATCACAAGTTTGAACATTTTCATATCTAAACCAACTTTTCGAAGCTGTCGAAATTGACTGGGGAGGGAAGCAAAAAGTGCGGCTCATAGCTCGTGTAACCTGCCAGACAGTTCCCCTCTCACAATAAAAAGAATATCGTAGAAACGCCATTCCGTACAACATGCGAAAAAGTATCTGCTGAAAATTGGGGTTTTTCCCATCTAGACAGCTCAAATCGAACCACTGGCACATTGCTATTTCATTCGAAAGCGGCGTGTTAGAAGCCGTACCTTCAATTTGCCACCAGCAGATCGCTTGTTCGTCGAGGCTGATGCGAACGCGTGCGCGACACGCAGGACGGTGTTTTTCGAAATCGCGGTGCGTGTGACTAGTTTGTGTATTTCGTTTCTCTGCCATGTGCTCTACTACAAAATCTGAAATTTCAGTCAGCTGTGCTACACCACGGAGAGGAGTGAATTTCCAGCGTATATTGATCAGACAGAACACGATCGGCAGTGCTGAAGTGCCCGTTGGGGATTTTAGACTACACCAACGCACCTGTCACTGAACAGTTTTTATGATTTTTCTAATATACTAAATAGCATATCAGGTTTCATTTATTCGATTTGTGCGATCATGAAGCAGCATGCGGGCGAAATAAAAATCTCCGGTAACTTTTCGCATAAAACTGGATCAATTAGTAAAGAACATTTGTTAAATACAGCTCGAACACTAGTGTTTCAGTGGCCCAGTTTCGGCATACACCCCTCGTTACGGAGATGTAAGCATAACCACCTTTTTTTCTCTGTTGGGCCTTGAGGCCATCTGGTGTTGGTTTTCGTACTATGCTCGTACATTCCAAAACTTGGCATGTTTAATATGCCGGGAAAGGCCTTTAGTGGTGATGCTCGTTGATTGATTGCTTCAGTTCCGCTTCTACCTACGTCTGTGCCATGCGGTTCATGCCTGGAGGAGATTGCTTGCCGTTGATATGGAAAACATTCACGAGCAATCTTAAGTGGCGAGACATCTTCGAACTCATGCGGACAGTCCCTAGTATTAAAATGTGCCTTTAGTGCCATAGTCAAACAATGTTCTGAATAATTGTTACAAATTTCTAATAGGTGAATAGAGCAGTCGCAGCTGTGCAAAGTAAATGCGTAACCTGGCTTGAAACTGCTCTCAACGCTCAGTGTCCATGTAGCCAAAACAAAAGATAAAAAGCAATAAAAGAAGGCATCCTAACGGTAAAACGAACTAGGCAAATGCGTTCTCATCAATCATTCACTATTTTCAAAATGAGGAACTTGGTCTTCAATTCTACAAGGAAAATCATGATGTTTATTTCACTCTCGTTCGACAAGACGTTTCTTCTCTCAAAAAGAACCTATCAGAAAATTCTAAATTTGTCATCATGATCGTCATCATTATCATCATCATTATGATCATCAGCCTGACTAAACCCACTGCAGGACAAAGACCTCCCCCATATATCTCTAGTCAACCCTGTCCTGTGCAAACTGTGGCCGCCGTATCCCCGAAAACTTATTAATCTCCTCCACCCGCCTAACTTTCTGCGCCCCCTGCTACGCTTGAATTCTCTTGAAATCCACTCCGTTACTCTTAAGGACCAGCGATTATTTTGCCTTCGCATCACATGCCCCGCCAAAGGCCATTTCTTCCTCTTGATTTAATCTAGGTTGTCATTACCTCTTGTTTAATCCCTGACCCACGCTGCTGTCTTAATGTGTCAAAGGTACACCTATCATTGTTTTTCCATTTCTCGCTGCCCTCTCCTTGCCTGAAGTTGAACCCTTTCGTTGGTCTCCATGTTTCTGCGCCATGGGTGAGTACCGGCAAAATACAGCTGTCCAATACTTTTCTCTTGAGGGATAGTAGCAAACTGCCATTCATTATCTGAGAGAACCTGCCATATGTACTCCATCCAATTCTTATTCTTTTAGTTATTTCCGTATCATGATCCGGATCAGCGGCCACTACCTGCCCTTAGTAGGCGTGTTCTCCTACTTCTTCCAGCGCCTTGCTACCATTTGTAAACTACTGCTTCCTTCTGAGGCTGGTGAACACTACTTTAGTTTTGTGCATATTAATTTGTAGATCTGGAATACATTTCTGGTGGAAACTCATTGGTTTTGTTTCCAACTCATATCCTGAGTGACTTAAGGTAGGATAAAGAGCACACCCTTATTAAGCCATAGTAAATAACACAGAAAAAGTGTTAGGACTGCGCGAATGAGACACAACAAGAGAACGAGGAACAAAAACGACCACACAGCCGCAGACGTCAAAAGAGCATCGCGCTTCGTTTGCGCACACAAAACAGTGCTCAGGGTAGAAGAAATATGACGAAGTAGAACGTTCTTCTGGGCCAGTTGGTTCATTGCAGGAAAAATATTAGGTCTCGTTAGGACTGTAGTTTCGAACACAGCCTGTGCCCTCACTCCAAACGACTCCTGCTCCAAATGCCATGCACCGTCGTCCGGCAGTGTCTAATTTTTCTGTGCTGTATTTTCCTGCTCTTTCATTCTCAAGAATCTTTCTTTTGTTTACCTCATCCTTACTCAATGTTCGCATTTTTTGCTGATATGTGACAAAAAGAAAATAATTGCAAGAAAGCACAACCGAGACAACAAAAAAATGCTCGCTTGAGATGAATGAGAGTTATTTCAATGACCGAGCAAGAGAAACACAGCTATAACGTGAGAAATTTTGAAGCTGCACAGACTGCTTTCTTTCCGGTCAAATATTCATTCCCTCAGTTCCTGTGAATCAGACATAAGCTGCTCGCAACGTCCTTGTGTCCGCACTGATAAATGGAGAAGAAACATCATATAAACGAGCATTTGGCGAACAAATAGACAAATACACGTTGTTTAAAACGTCCCAATAGCAACCGCGTGTGTATTTTTCCTCTGTTTATTCTTGCACATTATGGGAAACATTCAACAAAAAAAACTACCTTATTTCGTACTAGAAGTCTGAAAAGTAACCATGTTATTTTTCTTCAGCCGTAGAATATCAGTAAATGTTTTACTCTAAATTTTGAACACGTATTTATTAACAAAGGAGCATAACATATAATTTCTACGGTTTCCTTCGGAGCTCTTTTTGCCGCCCTGATTCAACCTCAAAGTTTTCATACTGTTATGGAAGGTTGACGAAACCTTCCATACGGCGACCAACAAATACGGCGCCGTGTGATCAAAATCAGTCAGCATCATGACCTTTGTTGAAATTATTATTTAACTTCGGATTTATATTTGCGCGCTAAATATGAAAGCTATATTTCGTCATTGGAAAGCCAAATGTCCAAGCAGCCTTTTAACCTATGCCAAGTCTACCGGCTTCGTGTGATAGGAAATGCAGTTTTCCTCCGTAACCGTGTCAAGTATTACCAACATATGAAATTCTGTGACGACGATTTGGTTCTGTATCCTCACATGGTTGTAATTTCGACACGTGAACATGCATAAAACGTTGGAGCAAATTAACTAACTCGTGGGGTGGGCATTTGTACTCACAAAAAGATGTAATTGGATTTGCAATCAGCAGCGCTTTAGCGAGTACATTTGCAGTCCCTTTTCAAGCGTGACGTCCAGATTTTCTGTCTGAGCTCGAATGTAAGACGAAGAAAGGTCATTGGTCGCAAGGTTGAATGTAAGGAGAAGGAAGGCAATGAGCAAGACTATGCTTGCTTGGCGGCCGAACATTTGGTGCAGTTTTATTCTGCCATCTTGTTCACTGCAAAAAAAGGAGAGTTTCTTTTTGTAGCGTGAGCTACACTTGCCGAGGTTGAGCAGTTTCGCGTGGCTCAAGGAGAGCCATGCTGCGCATGCGCGAGGAGCAGTGACATCACACGGCACACAACTGGCACGCAGGAGCCGCCACTACCGCACGCGCCTCGCTGCTCATAGCAGCGGCAGACGCACTGGCGCTGGCGCGTGCCCAGCTGTGCGCCTCCGTTGCGCAGTAGCCAAGTCTGACGCTGCGCTGGAGCCGCTTGATAACGCCTCTCATTTTGTGCGCATGCGCAGAGGTACCAGTAGGGGGTCTACATATAGCGAGGCGTTTGCCAGTCCGGTATAGCCATGGAGAAGGAGAGCGGAATTGCTGCTCAGCGGAAATTAATGCTCAGCGGCTCAGCGTAGCTCATGGTACATATATCCTAGCTTAGCCGAGCTAAGCCACTGCTAACTTTTTCTCTGGCCTTGCTAACTTTGGGCTTCTTGCTACATCTTGGGGCATTTCATCGCAGTTTAAGGACACGTGAAGGTGTTTCTTTCTGGAAGCCTTCTTTCTCACTTGATTTCGAGACCCCCGCATAGATAGCAGCCCGTTTTCACCCCATGTAAGCCGCATCAGTGGCGCTTATTTCGTCTGTCTGAAAAAATTTCGCGTTGGGCCGTCTACTAGGAACACGGTCAAAGGTGCGAACATTTTGAATGCATTGCTTGTACTTGCCAAAAATATCGATCGCTTTGACATGGCTTTTACCTTAAGTTTGAACTTCCACAGCGCTTTCACAAACTTTAGGACTGTTTTTAAGGTCTTGTTATTCACGCTATGGAGCTAGATTGGCATAGTCTTTAAGGCTTTCAATTCACGCGTGCGCTTTTACTTACAGAATCATTCACAGGCGCTTCGGCAAGCAATATTTACATAGTGTCACTGAAGCCGGCAGTCGTAATAGAGTGTGGCAACGTTCTAGTGGTTTTGAATTGCAGAAAGGCAAGTAACGGGGTACGGTATGTTTGCACCTATCGTAAAGCGGCTTTTGATCGTAATGGGAATCGAATGAAATTGTTTCTGTATACATGGCCTATGCAATATAGCAAGGAGCCGTGGCTACATTCCATTCGTTTGGCTTCTGCTCACATTAACGTAATAGCGTTAGGGAGCTCGAGCCACAGAAAATCCGGCGTCTGTAGTTATTAGCGTTCACGTCGTTATTCGTGAGCAAAAAATGTCCGAAAAAATCCCCAGAGAAGCAAGCTAGGAGGTGGGTTGGTCATCAAGGTCACGTGACCTTATGACTTCATCACAACCTGCCCACCTTGGCAGCTCGCATTTAAATTAATGATTGGTCATGAGAGGTTACTCGGTAGAGCAACCTGGACTGCATAAGTCCCACCGGTGGCAGCAGCTGCCACCTCAGGGACGGGGTGCATCGCTTAACCATTGCACCACTATGCCAGGATCTATGAATATTAAGCAGAAAACGGCCAATTTTTCACATATGCGAATTAACCCATTAGCTATCACCTCATGCCCAGATGCTGTGGCTTGAGTGTATCGCTATATTTTTTTTGTTTTATAATCCAGAGAAAGAATGCAGAAAAATTCATTAACAAAACGGAATTCCTTGGATTCGAAGACTCTTTATAACTTCCAGCCGATTCTACAGAAAACAGAAAAGGCTGATATTATCGATCGATCGCAAAATTGCGTTTTAGGGTTCTATCTGCGTTTTTATTATGGTGCCTTTCGTCTATAACGACGAAGGTCGGCGCCCTGAAGAACGTGCTGTCCAGAGTCTCGCCCGAAGCACAAGGAGAAAGTGGCACCTAGCACACCGTACAAGGAAGCAAGAAAACGGTTCCTCTCGCTTTTAAAAACCGCATTCATGCATATATATTGCGTGGAATAAGAGCAAGCCCATCTCTTGCGACGAAAGCTCGCGGTCGTTTATGTGTCAGAACAGCGGTTCTCTGCATTCACTTTTTGTAGCATGTTCTATTTCTTTTCTTGCGTATTTTCATCTTGAGTACTTACGGGTGAAACATTTTCACGCGAAGTTTCAGGTACAAAATCGCGGTCGCATTGAATAAGCGACAAAGTTTAAGATCGGATGGATTGCTTTCAGGGATGCAGCCGGTATTTCCATGAGATGATGTCGAAAGTGATTTCAGTATTTGTTTCCATCAGCGAATGCCAGAAATACTGGAAGAAAGATTGGAATTTTTAGTTGGCATACAAAGGGCCGGATGAGATATTTACGGTTTATTGGGGTCTAACGTCCCGAATCTACTCGTGCTATGAGAAACGCCGTAGTGAAGGGCGCAGGAAATTTTGATCACCTGGGATTCTTTAAAGTGCACTGACATCGCACAATGCCCAGCCCTCTAGAATTTCGCCTGCATCGAAATCCGACCCCTTCCGCCGGGGTCATACACGCGTCTTTCGGGTCAGCAGCCAATCGCCACAACCAGTGAGTCAGCGTGGTTGGTTGAAATATTTCGTGAGACACTTCATATACATTCACAGGGGTTGTAAAGCGGATGCAAAGACTATTTAGCTGTAATAGAAATTTTTGTCGAATTTTTCTGTGTTTGTTCGTATACACAATGATTTTTTTCTCGAACGCTGAATCGCTGTACCAAGAAAGAATATAGAGCCGCTTTCTTTCAGTATCAAATATCTTGCTTTCTTTCTCTGTGCCTCTCAAGTTCCCAATGTTTTCTTCTTTTCTTTGAAGCGCTAACTGCCAAATCTTTCCCGTTGTTCTGGAACAAGAATTTGTGATCGTCATCTAAATAAATTACGTCATGATAGGTAAAGGCTACATGAGCCATTAATGCACACAGTACTTGCACATACACAGTTGCGCATACCCGCACACATTGTAAGTGTACACATACCTGTTCGGCCCAATCTGTAACATTGCTATAAAACACAATGCTGCTACGATCGGGGAATCCGAATATGCAAATACTCCTGCGAAAAGACCAGCTTATTTCAGTGCCCACTTTTTGTTGACAAAACCAAGGCCAAGTGTTTCAGACAGCTTGCATTCAATGCATCATTGAGCGAATGAGCGAGTGGACGGACGGATGGACGGACGGACGAATAGATGGACGGACGCCGATGGACAGACGGATGGACGGACGGATGGATAAATGGATGGATGGATGGATGGATGGATGGATGGATGGATGGATGGATGGATGGATGGATGGATGGATGGATGGATGGATGGATGAAGGATGGATGGATGGATGGATGGATGGATGGATGGATGGATGGATGGATGGATGGATGGATGGAGGATGGATGGATGGATGAAGGATGGATGGATGGATGGATGGATGGATGGATGGATGGATGGATGGATGGATGAATGGATGGATGGATGGATGGATGGATGGATGGATGGATGGATGGATGGATGGATGGACGGACGGACGGACGGATGGATAAATGGATGGATGGATGGATGAAGGGTGGATCGATGGATGGATGAAGGATGGATGGATGGATGGATGGATGGATGGATGGATGGATGGATGGATGGATGGATGGATGGATGGATGGATGGATGGGAGACAAAAACATCGCCTTTGAAACAGGCTGATGGCAGTTGCCATTATGGTTGGCCAATTAGTCGGTCAGTTGGTGTGGAGCAGCTGCCGGCGGCGCAGCTGGTCACGTGGTTTGTCACGCGGTTGGTCACGTGGCCAGTCGAGTGGTCGGTCACGTGGTGCGGCTTCCAGAGGATCTGCAGGCCGGCGAGGCGCGCGCGGCGGCGGCTCCGGCGCGCCAGCTATGCGCCGTGTGACGTCAATACTCTTCGCGCATGCGCAGCATGGCTTTCCAGGAGCCAGCGAAACTGCTCAACCTCAGTCAGCATAGCTTACGCTACAAAAAAGAAGGATTTCTCAGAAAAAGCACTGACACCAAGATTTCTTTCGAAATACCTCTTTGCGCTTCGTATTGGTTTTGTCCACAATATGCCATATTTTTTATTATCACCATATTTCTTCAGCTTTGCCCAAAGTCTGTGCTTTTCCGTGCATATCTGTCCTTCGTTTACCCATACCACGAGATAGTTCTATTTTGCAGCTCTGGGAATTTGATGGTCTTGTATCGTAGGCATCTGTTCATTTGAATCGTTGAAAATCACGGCCTGAGCAGACGTCCTGGCACGCCATCTGCAAGCTTGTCGAGCAAGTTTCGATGCTCGTTTTCACGCTAGAGGGGCTATCAGTTAGGACAGAACGCGCGAAGTGCTACAGCGCGGGCTTTTATGTATTTCGAGCGGTGATTGCCCGGAGATTTGCTAACATGTCTCACATCTTCCAACAATAAATGCTGGCATGACGATTCGGGTGAAACATTGACATTCTTTCGATCTTAAAAAGCGCGAATATGTGCAAAAGAGATTAGTATCATGATATTTAGAATAAATGCTGTGTCTGTGTGACTGCCCTGCGGATATGTATACATAGGCCAGGTGGGGCGCTGTATCAACACACGTCTGAATGAACGTAAAAGTTCTCCAGGCTCAACACGGTGCGCGAATCTAGCTAACCACTGGCAAGAGCGCAGATTTTACTTTTTATGTTTCTATGTGAGCGCCACAATTGCAGTACTGGCGGCCTAACCTATTTTCTTTCTTTGTCCTTTTTTACTGTTCGACATGGTTGTCTTCCTTTAGTAATGGTCATAGAGAGCCCAAAACGTGGCCTTTACGTGCAATCCTTGAATTCTCAATGCCCGGGAAAACATGCATATTTTAGCATTTCAACCGAGGAAAACCAGGTACTTTCATTTATTGAGCAGTGGCTTTCGGTTTTCCGAATGCGACTTCTCAGCAGTGCCGTACCGTATATATAAACGTCTATCGGACTGGATACACGGTTTTGAATACTATATTGCTTTCTCACAGCGCTGTTCAAAAGTGTTTCGTGCGTTGTTATCTGAGGGTAAGTTGTTCCTAAATTTGCGCCACTATTGTCCACAAACGCCGCCTCTGTTTTTCCGGCTGGCCATTTTATATCCCGCCGGACTGGCCACCTTTATCAAATAAGGGCTATGCGAGTGCCATGGTGGCGTTCAATTCTCGCTTGTTTTCATTACTGTTCTGCACGTTCCCTTTTGTTTTACGCGTTTGATGAAGAGGGCAGCAATACCTGTGAGCGTCTGAATTGCATTTACTCCGGAAACCGCACCGATAGAGCAAGGAAGGATGGGGCTTTAAAGCTGAGAACCCGCTTTGTGTATTGCAGCATGCCACCCAGATATTTTCTGTGGGAGGATTACTGCGATGCCCTGTTTACGCGCGCCAAACAAGAACTCTTTGAAACGCCGACGCAGTGCGCACCCTTTCTGCAATCAGAAGGGAGCTTGGATTGCTAATGGCATTTTAGGTAAGACGGGGTTTGTTTACGGTACCCTTGGCCAAGATAACAATGGCCGCATTTTTTCTATCTTCATACATAATACACTTTCAAATATGTAGATTCGCAGGTGCCGTCAGACCAGCAGGCTCTCGAAAGCCTCCGCCGAAAGGCTAGTCCTGAGTGACCAATCAAGAGTGAAACAAGCACCGCTGTCCGAGGCCCCATTAAAAACTCCATCCCAACGGGATGAAGGTCACGGGCTAATTAATAAGTTTTAGAAAACCTCGACGCTAGCGGCGCAAGTTTATAATCTGGCTGTACCAGGCCCACCTCGCCACGTTAATGAAATTGTTGCTTCCAGCTGACACAAGCGCTGGAGTGAGCCAAAAGAACACACTAATAGAAAGTCATTGTTGTTCGCGATGTTTCATGGAGAGGTCTAGGCTGCCGCTTACTAGACTCAGAGGCGAGCTAGATCTCTGCCTTTTGGTCCGTTCTGCTACGCCTACTCCGTAGCCTCTAAGCGACCTCGGTCGGTAGTTGTACAAAGCTGTCACGCATGCTACATCCAAGATATACGCTTGTGGAATCAATGCGAATTTTTTCTGAACTGTTTGTCGAGAAATATTAAAATTGCGCTGCTGACAACCTGTTGCGATTTTTTTTATGACGCAAGATAATAAATAACCCTCGTGCCAATAGACTGAATTATTTTTAACGCTTAATTCGGTGTAATCATCCCCGCTTTGTGGTCGTTAAACTATGATTCCAGTACGAATATTACGTCGATTAAGAATTTCGCTGTTACCCAGCGGACACTTACATCCTTTAGTGAAGACACATGAAAGAATTTCCACCTACTGCCCGTTTAGCAGCATCCACTAACGTGCTAGCTCCATTTTGTTTATTTACGCGTGAAGCTGCCACTGACGAAGTGACTTCCAATCAGGCAGCCCTGCCTGTGATTTGGACCATCATGCTACAAATTCTACGCGAAGTAAACATAATAGTTTCGTATTCTTCGTACTAAATATATAAAGCCACCGGTGCTTGGTGGTCCTTTGTGTTCTTACCTCGGGCCGCCTCCCTCTGTTCTTGCTGAAAATATTTGTGCGTGTTGTCTTTTTTTTACTTCATAGGTCAAGCGGGATTCACGGGGGGTGCGTCTCAGAGGAAATAAGCTTTTCTGAAGCCCGTTCCAGAGGCTTGGAAGCCAAGGATCTGTCTGACTGTACAACAGTGACCCTTTAATAAAAATAAAAAGTTTTATCGCTTGTGTGTGAATTGTATATATCACAATAGACTTCTTTTAATGATTGAAGAACACCAATGACGGGCTACGCGCGGCGCAAAGGAATTTAAAATGGATATGTCTACCGCCACTTCAGGTTTCACGCATATAAAGCAACCTCCCACTGCTGCTTCCTTTTGAGTTGTGCAAGCAGCTGTTACCAGTGTGAACCCATTAAAGGAGTGTCACAAACCTAAAGTGCATTCAGCGGCAGTTTGAAATAGCATTCAAAAGAATATAAAGAAAGAAAACTTCGCCCTTCATGCAAACCCGAACTTGCGCGTCAATACGTGTTCTACACCGTATTCGTATACGCGCTCCGTATGTGTTCTATGCGTGTTCTTCACTGTTCTACACTGCTCAAGACGCTGGAAGGCGGCTGTAACTGAAAAGACAGTATAATATTGCGGCAACTATGTCTCTAAATCTGCTGACGACACAAGAAAAATGAACGTACTATGATCATAACTATCATCCACCGACTCAAGTTTGCCGTGTAACGATGCTGCCTGTTTGTTTTCTGCAGTTTTGGCGCTGGAAATGGCGACCAGCGGCTTCCGCGCGTCACCTTTGCCCCCGCATTGTCGTCCTAGAGTTCTCGCATATCGCACTTGCTCCAATGATGATGGTTTGGTTTATGGGGGTTTAACGTCCCCGCAGACCCGTCCCGCCTCTTCCACTATCGCTATCGATCGGACCCTTCCTGTCCCAACTGCCCCTGCATCTATGCGGACCTGGCCCATTGCCTCTTCTATTGCCCGGCTGCTCAGCAGTCGGGTTCCTTCCCCCCACCCTTTCTATCCATCACCACCTGGCTCGACTGGCTTGGCGCTGAAGGGGAAGAAGAACAGCGGCTTCTGGTCGCCCAGGCGGTCGACATGCTCGGCCTATAAATTATGGTCGAATAAAAGTCTTTACTACTACTACTACTAACGTCCCAAAGCGACTCAGGCTATGAGGGACGCCGTAGAGAAGGGCTCTGAAAATTTCGACCACCTCGGGTTCTTTAACGTGCACTGACATCGCACAGCACACGGGCCTGTAAAAGTTTGCCTCCATCGAAATTCCACCGCCGTGGCCAGGATCTAACCCTCGTCTTCCGGATCAGCCGAGCGGCATAACCACTCAGCCACCGCGGCGGGGTGTTCCGATGATGAATTCCTGTATCCATGAAAAGTCGCTATGGAATGGCGCTGGGCAGCTGACCCGAAAGACGCGTCTTCTATGCCGGCCGCGTCGGTCGCTTTTAGACAAAGGCAAAATGCAAGAGGTCCCTGTTCTTTGTGATGTCAGAGCACGTTAAAGAACCCCAGGAGGTTGAAGTTTCTGGAGCCCTTCACTACGGCATCCCTCATAGCCTGGGTTGCTTTGAGACTTTAAACCCACATAAACCATAAACATCTCATTCGGCGCTTTGTATACCAACTAAAAATTCCAATATGTCTTCCAGTCTTCCGGGAATTCGCTGATCTGAACAAATACGAAAAGTCGCTAGATGTAGTAACATGACTTTTCAGAAGTAACAATGAACGAGCGGAAAGAAAAACAAAAAGAAAATTTATTATCAATAACTGCATACCTACATCTCTTACTCCGTTCCTACATTAAACACAATCGAACATTTGTTCAGCCGTTATATTAAAAAATGCGCCAACAATAAAAACATTACCGATGCTTTTATTTTATAGGTTAGATACTTTTTGGTAATGCTCTATGAACGCAAACGAAAAAAAATTGAAAATATTCATGGACTTTGAAGTGATCGATATATACGCAGCAGTTCAAAACCTTCAAAACTAACTCGTGGAGGCCAGCAAAAAAGCGGAACATGTCGTAGCTCGTGTAATACACACCCTATTTGGTATCCGAAAAGTAAATAGATATCGAAAGCCGTCCTCGCCGACGTCATAAAAAATGGTCTCTGAACGAAATTGGAGTTTCTCGGAGCGAGCTAAATAAAACGGAAACGTCGGCAAGCAGCTGCTATATTCGAAACGCGGTGTTCCAACTTATATACTTATTTTACTACCAGCAGAAAGCTTGTCCGTCGGATATGATGTTAACTCGCGTGTGACGGACAGGACGGAATTTGCTGCTCGCGACTCGTGAAGCGAGATATTGCGTCTTTCTGTCACACACGCTCTTTTGGGCAGTAAGGTTTGAGCCGAAAGCGCCAAATCATGGAGAGGAAAGACTTCATCGCGTATATCTGCGGCCTGTGCAATTTCACAACGTCCATCTAGCTGAAGGATCTTTCGGGATGGCTCTGGAATAAGGTAGAATGAGTTTAATTCGCATGTTTATTTTCGGAAGTGAACATGAAGGGTGAAAAGAGTCAGTTTTTCAACATAAAGAAGGCCCAATTCACCAGACGACCAGTTTTCCTAGTAGGCCAAATAATCTGATATTTTCCTTGAAGACAAAAAAAAATAATTAGCGTTTCTGAACTATGCGTACTATATACATCTCTTTACCTTTAACGCCGGAGGGGGGGGGGGGGGGGTGCCTGCAGAAGCCTTTTATTCTCCGTTGGCTCGTGATTATATCAATGGTTCAATTTTCGGTGCCAAACGAAAACTATGATGAACCTGAGGATATTCGGTTCATGCTGGAGGTAGTTCACCAGTTTAAACAGGAGAAAGCGCTAGAAAGCCGCAGCTTCTTGTATTATTGAGTTCCGCTCTACTCAATGTATTAGACATGGTATACGCAAAAAGCGTACAAGCGCTAAAAAACGGAGACAGCCCACACACAATACAGGACTGGCGTCTTTTAGCAACAGTCCTGCGTAAACTATGGCATGCTTTTTGCGTAAACCAGGTCATCCTACAACCAACAAGCTCAAATCAGTCTTGCCGAAATGTATTAGGTTCACCTCCTACTCCATGCCGGGAGGGGAGTAGCTCACAGTGGGCAGGAAAGAGGCGTCCACACTCGGAATGGTGAAAGCTCTTTCCACTCCTGCCAAGTGTCAGTAGTCATAAATTTGCTTTTCAGTGTCTTAGTAGGGCAAAATGCTCACACCTTATCCCTAACTCGCCAAGTTTCCGTGTTTTAACTTAAGCACAGTTGCATATGCGCTCAGTAAATATTTTATTATGTAAGTACTAATCCGATGGCTACAAAACGCGAGAAAAATCTTCCGTTGTTGCCTAGCGCGAGCACTCCGTCCCGCGGTACTGCTCCCTCTTTGTTGTCTTCTACGTAACAAAATTATATGCTTTCGCACTGATTACAACCTATTAAACATCCTCTATAGAATGTATTAAACATCCTCACGATCAGAACTGCTCGGAATACCTAGTCTCCATTGTGTCAACGCAAAACATGCGGATCAAAAAAAAACAAACAATGGGTGTATTTGAAACTGCGTCAGTGGCATTCACGACCTTTGTTCATTATGCACGACACGGTGAGCCGACAGTTCCTGGTTTCGAGAAGAATAATCTACATTCTTTGTGTTAGTGTCGTTAGGCAAGTCATTTGCTTTGTGAATACAAAAGAAGCAAAGTGTTCGAAGTTTGCCTTAAGCTAGGGTAAATACTGGTACATACGCCATTGTTCGAAATGCATCCGCCTCCAAACAACCTACACTGACATCTTTGACATCTTCAGCTTTCTCTTTCTTTAGGGTGTGTATTTTCTGCTGGTCTTACAATCTCAATAAAACTCTCTCCAATTCATCAAATCAATAGAACAAGTTTCAATTTGGCTCGCATGCGCCCAGAAGAATATTTTTGGAATAAAAGATCAAATACGCAAAAGCAAAAATTACGGAGCGCACTTAAGATTACGTGCTGTGAATGCGAAAGCATGTACAGATGTTAGCGAGGGTGCAGAGACCGGAGCATCCGGAGCAGCATCCGGAGGGGCTGCAGGGCTGCACCTTCGAGAGTACCCTGAGTGACGACCAACTTCGGCCTCGCTCTCATATGGGCGCTTATCAAGCTTGATAAAATTGTAGCGACACGTTCTGCTACTCCGCTACTGACTAGAGCGCTGCTGAGTTTAGCGCGCGGAGTGTTACGGTGCGGTAATTCCCAGCGAATTTTACAGTTCACGTCCGCCTGGGTTCGAAACCAACTTCGAAAGAAATTTTAGTTTTCTTTCTTTGCTGATGATGTAGGCACTGCCGATGGCATTGTGACGGGACAGAACGCGAGATTTTCTTAATGATAAGCTATATAATGCTTTCGCATTGATATGCGCTTGCATGAGATGCTAACGTCTATCCTGTCTTCTCGCACTGTCTAAATATCATTGTCAACAAAGTAGATGAAATGTTCGAGAAAGCGTGTGTTATTTGCTTAAGAAAACAACCAATGTACCGAAATAGAATTTTTATTTCACCTTTGAGTTCGTCGATAAGCTCAATAGAGAGAGCGTTTATTCACGGGAAAGGCAGAGAGGTTGACCTGAAAAATAAATATCTGGCCTGCTACTCCGCACTGGAAAAAAAGAGGATCACGATGGGGGATCATGATGATAAGAGGAGGCAGATGAAAAAGTACATAAAAAAAACAAGGCACACATTCGAACATCATAAATGCGAGGCAAGGTTCGTGTCGCTAAAAAAGCAGGAGAGCGCGCTCGCGTTGCCTGTACAGTTTTCAAACTACCTGGCCAAGCGCCGAGGATCGAATCCTTCGAGAGGGGCCTTGTGTTCATAGACTTCAAAGCAGATGTGAACATGAGTTTTTCACGTGCATATGCTGGACATGCCACTAAAATATGTTCAATAGTCTCTAGCACGCCACATGTGGTACAGTCCGGGGAGTCCGGTTGTCCTTTTAATTGCAAGTATTTGTGCGCGAAGGCGACGTTTAAACGCCGATAAGTTCAAGTATTGTAGTCATGTTTTGTGAGGTCAACTTTCATTAAAATATTACCGATTAAATTGTTTCAAACCATTACGCCGAAGTCCCAAAGGCGCTGCAGCATTAAAAGGCTTAAAATAACATGCAGTATTGTAGATTAACAGTTTATAGAAGTGGCAGGGTTTTCACGTAGTCAACCCGAGTCGACGTGCAAAAGCATGTGTTCATTCTTCGCTTCGTCTTTGTGGGATCTGCGTGTGCGCGCAACCGCGTTTCTCTCTCATCGCACCTCCTCCCCACTCAGCGGCAGTTGGTGACACCCTCCTCCCACTGACTACAGCTGGCGCAACGCTGCTACAAGCTTACCCGAGCTTCCTCCAACTGGCTACAGCTGGAGCAACGCTGCTACAAGCTTACCCGAGCTTCCTCCGATTGGCTACAGCTGGCGCAACGCTGCTACAAGCTTACCCGAGCTTCCTCCAGTTGGCTACAGCTGGCGCAACGCTGCTACAAGCTTACCAGAGCTTCCTCCTATTGGCTACAGCTGGCTCAACGCTGCTACAAGCTTACCAGAGCTTCCTCCCATTGGCTGCAGCTGGCGCAACGCTGCTACAAGCTTATCCGAGCTTCCTCCCATTGGCTACAGATGGCGCAATGCTGCTACAAGCTTATCCGAGCTTCCTCCAATTGGCTACAGCTGGCGCAACGCTGTTACAAGCTTACCCGAGCTTCGCCCAATTGGCTACAGCTGGCGCAACGCTGCTACAAGCTTACCCGAGCTTCCTCCCATTGGCTGCAGTTTGCGCGAAGCTCCTGCGAACATCAGCTTACATGAGTGGTTTTGATGCTTCATGCAAGATTCTTAGTACTGTTTTAGTGCTTTTGGGCTAAAAAAACAATTGGTAACACTCGGACGCTGCCCGCGGCGTCTTGCATTACTCCGCTGGGCCACCAATCAGTGAATGAAATATTTTTTAATGTATCTCTATATTAAACAGCTCAGCCATCAAAACTTTATATCCCAACTTTCTAATTGTCATTAACCCTTTCCTTCGTGAACACGAGAAGTTTTAACAATGAGCGACTTCTTTGCCATGAATGAATTATGTGCGGCGGTCCTGGATATGGGTGCAGCTTCAATGCTGACTTAAATCCGACTGTCCGACGAGAGCAGAACCATAGGATGACAGCAGTTTGTGAAAATATTTCTGTTTCTTTGAGTGTTCATATTTCTGTTTTTAATTTTTATTATTGGCAGAATTGCAAAAGAAAAACGGAAATGAATAAATGAAAGGAGTGACACCTCAAACATGAGCGACAAGGGCCATAGTTCGAAAGGACGGGAATGAAAGACAGCTAAAGAAAGGAAATTGAAAGGAACTAGCGTGACACCCGTCCTATAGTATGAAAAAATAGCAATTTCTTCTTGGTCGCGTGGCGCTCGGTCAACTGCCCTACTTCACAAAGGAATCCCCTTGTTTGCCGAAGAAAATAAGCGACGCTCAAACAGGGTTAGGAAGTAAACATGACCTCCTCCCGTATCCACTGTCTTCTTTCTGCCCCTTAGGGAGCCTCTTCGGGGTTCTTAATTAGGGATGCTGGTAGGACTGCCGTGTTTACCAAGGCACGTCCTTCTTTCACCCTCTTGACTTCGGGAACCCGGCTTTATTGGCAGACTGTGTTCGCACGAGATCAGCCATTTCCGAAGCATCGAACACATAGAACATTTTAGAGAGAGAGCTCCACTTCTCGGGGCACAACTTCCGATTTCGATGTGGATGAGCCAATGGCCTTCAATGCCTCACAAGGTCAAATCGAACTTAACGGCGTAGCTCCTATATTACTCAAGCTATTGTTCTCATGCTACCCATGCTAAGGTAGTATGAGCACGTGATCATATGACTATGATCATTGGGTACCTGACCTTGACCTTTGACCTACGCCCTTGACCTTGATCATGGCGCTTGATTTGAGGCAGTGGGCAACACATCGACAATGATCTTCAATGCCTCAGAAGATCAAACGAAACTAAACTGCGTGATGGTAGGGTCCAAGATATGGTACTATGACCACGTGAGCATATGACTATGACAACTATATTTTTGACCTTCACCCTTGACTTTAACATTTATTTGAGACGGGGGCATCACGTATAAACTAGCTCTAACCTGAGAGTAACTCAAGTTCTAAATGCAGGCAATTACTTCACAGAACATAAAATAGTCTTAACTTTATCCAAGCCACAGCAAGACGGTGACATGACCTTTGATGTGCAATAATAAAACATTCAAATCCAGCGATTCGTGTCTCACCATGCTTAACAAAGCTTCCGCTCGTATAAATAGGTTCAAGCCACGTTAAACCCAAGCCAGTTGTTTCCATGATCAAGTCTAGTTCGAAGCTTCAGAAAGTAATTTTTACTTCGTATCAGAACAGCAGGTGGAAAAGCCTCGCAACTGCCCCATGCGTTTGATACTTGGGAAAGCTAAATAACGGGCTACGCTATGCTTGCAGATATTGCAGAGTCGGTGGGACCACGATACAGCTGGTATTTGACTGAAGTCTTCCATGGGTGGACGACGGGATGCACTGGCTGAAGGAAATCGCTGCGGCGTGCTGTCCCTAAAGAGTACTTTCGTTATTTTGAAGCAAGGAATAAAAGTTATGAAAATTGTTTCAGAGAAAGAGGCTTTCTTCGATTCACTGATTCTTTACAACTACCAGTCTTCTGAAAAGGAATGAAACAAGGCTTAGGGCTTACATCGGAGGAACAATTTTAATTTCCTTAAGTTCCTTTTATCAGGAGCATCAATTTAACCTCGAGCGGTGGGTGTTAACGCCCGTCGGAACTTGCTTTCTAGAGTCTCGCTCAAGCAGAAGGAGAAAGAAAGAAATAACGCAACGAAGAAACGATCAATAAAGAAGCATCCAATTAGCTTGGTTCGCAAAAACCACATTTATGGAATATATTGCGTGGAATGAGAACAGGCCTGTCCCTGGCGAGCAAACCTCTTTGTTCTTGGTTCGCCAAACGTGCGGCGTAGGAGGTGCTATTCATTCTCTCTCGGGAACGTTCTTTCTTTTTGCTCGTTTTATTATTATGAGCGCTTATGACAATGTTTTCTGGATGCGCTATTCTCAAGATAATTCTGAAACTCGAATTCGATTAGCACTAAATTGAGAGAGGTGAGCGTCTGTTTTTGAACTTGTTGCGCGTATATTTCCATGAAGAAAAAAATGCTGAATTGTTACCAGACATCGTCGCATGCAGGAGGTGGAAATGAAGTAGAAGTTTTCAACAAGAGCGTTAAGCTTCAGGTATGATGTCGCCTCCTATCTTCATTCCAGTATGGAGCTCGCAATTTTCCTTGTTCCGCGGCTCGGACCTCTCCCAGGTATACGACCATCGCCAGATGCGGATTCATTCGGGGGCACCTACCACCACTGCCTGTATGCGAATGGGTCTACGTCATTTGAAGAAAAAACAGTGGCAACGACTGCGTCACGCCTTGACACATTGGCGGGGGGGGGGTGCATGCCAATTGAAGCCAGGCTCTAGGGCGCAATGTGGCGGTGGCACGTTGGCGTGAAATGCGCCTTGAATATCATGTGCCGGTAGTGAAAGGTACTCAAGGGTCTGGAATGCGCGTCCTTAAAGGAATGGCCTGAATCTGGTGACTGTGTAAAATGAATTAAGCTGCTTTATTCATTTTGGGGACACTTAATGCAACCCTCCAATAAAGTTCATGCATCGTGGGGAACGTACTGAGTAGACTATCGTCCGGGTGCTGGGGTCACAGATCGAGCTTGCGGTGAACTCACCAGCTCAGACCCATCTGGCAGAAACTCAACAGGGAAGGGTTTTGCGAACACTTGCTCAAGATGTCACACGTGCTTCCATCTCCAGCGGTGACTGGCGGCATCCTGCAAGGTTTACGGCAGGAGCGCTGCCGACACAGGCGCTTCGGAAACGATAATAGCAGTCATCTACATTTTCTGCACGGCCAAAATGTCTGCTACTGGCTGTGGCTCATCAATGTCAGTGTGCACGCGGGCACCTAAAACTCAAGATGAATCGGTGGCTCACTGGCTGCCTGTGGCTCTGCAAATACCCTGCTCAGTCTGTTCTTAACAGGGTTCAGTTCATCGCCTTAACGATCCGCTGCGTGAACAACAGGTCTATTGCATGCAATGCGCCTTCCTGATCGTGGTTCTCAGCCAGCTTGTTTCAGGAACGGTGCTGCATTTAGATGCGATAGTCGTGTGACATCGCGAAAGAACACACAGCGCAGGCGGGGAGAGAAAGCAAGAATCCTGCCTTACCCGAAACTTAAAACATGCTGGCTGTAAGCTGCAACGCAGAAACTCTGCGTCTGCTCTGCAGTACCTACGAATGGAAGAGAAAAAAATTTACTGTCGATTTGCGTAGTTAAGCAAGATGTGAATTAGGAGGGCTAGCACTTTTGTTTTCACCTCAGTTCCGGCGTTGGTGTTCGCTCTTCATAGATGGAAGTTATTCGGATAGCGATAATAAGTAAATGCGCATAAAAGAGAAACTGGGCACTCCTATATACTTTGCATATAAGGACCGATGGGAGTCCTTGTGCCACTTCTGGCACAGTGGTGCACCATGTGAGCCATGCGCCACTCTCCTGCGTTGCCAGGTATTGCTATCAGTGGGGAGTGGCGTTTGTGAGACACAGATTTTTCTCTTCCGGAGCACTAGAGCACTAGCTCGCGAGCAGTGTTTAACTGCGAGGTAACACGGTGGGCAGTTTGCATGGAGAGAGGAATGTGTGTGTGTGTGTGTGTGTGTGTGCGTGTGTGCGTGCGTGTGTGCGTGCGTGTGTGCGTGCGTGTGTGCGTGCGTGTGTGCGTGCGCGTGCGTGCGCGTGTGTGTGCGCGCGCGCGTGTGTGTGTGTGTGTTTGTGCGCGTGTGCGCGCGCGCGCGCGCGCGTGTGTGTGTGTGTGTGTGTGTGTGTGTGTGTGTGTGTGTGTGTGTGTGTGTGTGTGTGTGTGTGTGTGTGTGTGTGTGCGTGCGCGCGCGCGCGCGCGCGCGCTCCAAAGCAAGATGAACCAGAAGCCAAGAAAATAAAGAAAAACACACGGGGTATACTTTAACGATCAAAGAGGAAATAAATATAAACGTCCACCTCACAGATTCGGCCAGATAGCACTCTTTTAGTGGCACGCTGCCGTGGATTTTATAGCCTGGCGTGTTCATCGCGCACTCAGTGTGCATGAAAAAAAAGTTCCATGGCGAGTAGCGACAAATGCGCGGGTTGTGACAGCGTACATCGATCACCTCCGGAACCGCAATCTGTTCTGGAACATTACAGTATCGTTGTAAAAATTTGTTATAATATTAATGTGGCTATTTTGTAATTAATCTTACAAGGAAGAAGGGGAATGAAGGAGGGAAAAGTTGTTTGAAACTAAGAGGCTAAGAACGGATCCGAAAAGAAGGAAATCACAGAGGTGTAAAGAGCAGGAAGCAAAAGAAATGGACATAACGTTGGTCATATTTCTGATTCCTATTAAGCGATTCAGTTACAACAAGAAAATCTTCGAGAAAAAGGTTTTTTTATTCACTTATTTTTTATGGCGGCCGATCTTCTCTGATTTAAAGAAGCAATTCTGTTTTTTGTCGCGCGTGAAATTTCGCTACAGCTACATTTTTTATGTAGTGAACTTGTTTAAGCGAAAAGGGGAAATCGGAAAGCCTGATGAATGTGAGTAAGAGAAGCTCCTTCCATGTGAAAGGAAAAAACCACGTGTCACATACAAGAAAAATTAGGGTACCAAAAGAACACACGAATCCTCTCACTTCAGAAGCAGTAGGGAAGCACACATAATGCTTGGAATCGAAACAGACCCAAAGCATAGCAGTAATTTCCCTCTGCTTGATTCGCCAAACCAGAGCCGTAGGCGGTTATCTTCACAATTCATCTTCGACGCCCCAACTTTCTCTCGCCGCGATTCATATCTTGAGTACCTGTGGCTGCAAGTTCCCCGTGTGCGATTCGTCATGTGCACTCTTTCGTCTTGTGGCATAAACAAGAATGTGTAAGAATAGAGTAATTTAATTTTTGGCCGCGATGCGTTTTTCCTCGAAAGAAACAAGGTAGTGGTAACAATAATTTTTCACAAACAAATCACATCTTGGAACGTTATTAGCCAGATTCTTAATAAAGAAATTGCGAAAGCATTTGGAATTTTTCCCACCCGCAAATGTTCCAAAGAACCCCCAAAATTCTGCAAGTAGTCATTAATTAGAAAATAAATTAAGGTTAATTAGTTGGGACTAGTGGGTGGATTAAAGTGGATTAACGAAAATTAGCAGGGTTGATGGGTACATTTTGGTAGATTATTGGGGTGTGATTTTTGGATTGAGGTGGAAGTGTTGTTGATCTCGTTAATATGAAGTGATATGATAATTCTTGAAAGTATTTGATTATTATAATCCTCATATTTTGAAATTTGATGGAGCTAATGACGTCACGACCGCCACAGTCAATAAGAGAATTTTGTTACGAAGAAACGGGTTGGTCTTGAAAGGCTGCAAACTAAATGCTATCACATTATGTCGGGATCGTTGTTTCCGAGAGGATTGAGATGTGGGTAACCTCTGCTTTGTGAGGGAGTAGAATATTATTCTTGCAGCGTTTCTTTACATTCACGGCGGGTGACATGATAGAAATATATCTCTCTTTACGGCTTAAGTTCTCCCGATTTCATTGCATCATTCAGACGGAGCTGAAGTAGGGTAGTATTATGGTTGTGGCGAAATAAGAATCAAAATGGACTAAGTTTCTTTTACACACTTTGTTTAGCCGTTTCTAGATGCGTGCGAATGCAAGAAAACACCGTTCCTTCGACTTGAAACCCCCGAAAGGAACTAATAATATTTCCGTGCTACGAGTAAATTACTCCACTTCACTAATCCATGTATGCTTAGCCATGTTTTGTTTCTCTGTAAATACATTAGGTAGTGCCCCGAAACAAACATTTCTACATGCGCTTTGTTGTGCCTATAGTACGCGTTGCTGATGCAGTAAACAAAGTTTATCACGCTTCTATGTCACGTCTACTTACAGTCCTCATCTTTTCTTTGCATGTGGTCTTCAATTTCATTTTGTTTCCTTCTGTGTCACGCGTGGTAGCAAGCGTTGGCATGAGTACAGGCTGCTAATGCGCCCGATAAATTTAGAGAGCGCAAACCATGCTTGTGCTGCCGCGCAGTGAAGAATAGGCGTCCGCGTAAATCCTCCCAAAGAGGAAAATAGGGCACCTAGAAAAAATAAACGATACACATTCAATGGTAATTGACCGGGAACCCTTCTTCGCAAAATTTCTAGGGATAAGAATTTGAAGACCTTTGCTGCTTCCTATGATTTACAGAGGCCGGTCGTCGTAGAACGAATCATGGCAGCTGTTTATCGTCTTTCTGAGCTCAGTTGCTGGGCCGAGTCACAGCAGTGGAAGTCGCTCCGGGATGATGAATGAATCATATAAACGTACGTACCGCGAATCTCCAGGGCATGCACTGAACTTTTCTATGCATCAAGTGCATATTTAGTCGCCTGCACAGATTACGGTGCTATCCCTTGTTTCCACCAACGCATTAAACGATTTTACACTTTCAGCGCGAATTGTCAGAAAATTTAGGAAAACTTAGTTTGCAAACCACGGAGAACATCAAATCAAACGTGAAAGCGACCACGAGTCTAAAGACACCCGAACCTTTCTTCAAAAGTGGTGCCCTAAAGAAAAAACATTGCCACACAACTGCTCCTAGAAGGATACATATCAGCACCAACACAGTCTCTTGTGAAGAGGTGCAACAACCTAAGGATTCTAAATTATCATAATGACCATCTTAAATACATAGGCTACGCGCGAAGGCCAATATTGGGCTGTTGCGAATTGAACAATTTCAACAGCCTGTGGTGTTGTACGTGCGAGATCAAGCAACGGACGAGGAATGTTGGCCGCATGGTAAAAGTTTCATTCACATCGAAGCCGATTGTTCTCTGTCATTCTAAAAGGTAACGGTAAATCTTTCATACTCTCTATTTTTAAAGCACATTTATTTGCAGTAAATTCCAAACAATTATTTATTGGCCTTCAGGGGTGCTGGTAACTATCTCAATATCGTATGCAAGTTACCCGTTTTAATGCGGCGCATTTTTAATCAATGTCGGCATAACTTCCTGGAAGAAATATAAGATTTAAGGCCATTAAATGTGGTTACAACGAATAAGATGACGGTGTTTTAGGTGTTGCCCGCAACTTGAGACAAACATTGCAAGCTGAATGAAACCGTCGACATATTGTTTTTCTTCATGTGGCATCCCTAAGTCTATATATATATATATTAATGTTAATTATGCAAATTCTTTACCATTAGATTTGGGGCCAAGAGTATTTCGTTACACTATGAAGAGAGTTCAAAAACAACCGATCCAGTTTTTTTCTGGCAACATACTTCTGGGTGAACCTTTATACTGGTATTTAAACAAAGCCCGAGAAAAATTTTTTGTTTCACTTAAGCATTACTCTACATGATGCGATAGCGTTAATAGGTGTTTTCAGCCGTCTGAGATCTGCTTCTCATATCCTTTTCCGCAACTGACACACTAGGACACGACAGCAGAGGCCTAGCTATAGCAAAATGGGACAAAGTTCTAACAAAATGGGACTAACGTGCCTCGCTGCTCATAGGGTACTTGTCTAACTCTCAACTAAAGTACATGTTTGGGTCCAATCGATCCATTTTTTTTTTCAACACAGTTCTTTTAATTTATATTCTTACATGCCCGGATAACTTTTGAGTCAGTTTGCGGGCTTATCATCGCAATTTATCGAACCGTACCCCGCAATTCTCGACAAAAGCATTTTAAAGCGGGAAACCGTTAATGAGAGCAGTTTTTCATATAATGTAAAATTTCAGTATAACAATCAATACATCCGCAGATCACCCGATGGCAGTCTTGCATATCTTTTCTAATCAAGTTTTTGCGATTTTCAACAGCGTTCTTCATTGGCTTTTTATGGCAGTCTTAACTGGTCGACGCGAGCGATGGAAGCACTCTAAAAGAAAGATTTTGCTATACATCAGAATAATGGGACATTGCCTTTAATATTTGCATAACAGTCTCTTACAATTTTCAAAATTTTTGCCCAGGAAATCTGGACATGTTTATATTTGGTCTTCAAATTACGCAGGTCCGTGTCTGACGTCAAAACCCTCTGGACAAATTCGGATTTCCCCGACACTCCAACGTCACCTATGACGCATATAAAAGCCTTAGGCGCATCTACGAGCCCGAATGTGCTCACGGGTTACCATACTGCAGCACTCACAACGTTGCTTTCAACAGAAAAATGAGGGAGTGGACTGCGCCCAAGTGAGTGGTTCGCCATTCAGTTCGACGGGCTTCGCAACGATACAAATGAGGAGAAAGGAGGCTGCTTTCAACTACAAGACACAAGACCTCAATGCTTTCAGTCAGAGCTCAGTAAAAGCACAGATGCGTCCCTAAAAGCTCCGTCGGAATTGGCTGCACCTACTACGCTGGCTCCTACTTGTAACGATTCTTCTACTTCTGCGTGGCAGCCTTTATTTATCTACGGCGCAATGTCGTCTCCGTACATGCTGTGATATAGGTTTGCTGTGTCTTTTAACGTTTGTGGGATTACAATCAATTCTGTAATTAATAGCAGTCGTGATGGTACTGCCCCTTCCTGGGCGTTTCTGCTACCTAGTTCTATCGTATCAAGAGCGAGGTCTCCACGTTGATGATTGCTTGTTTGTGGGAAAAGAACTGTTGAACGCAGTTGTAAGCTCTTTCACGCAGGGCGGCTGTAACCCCCACTAGCATGGCTTCGTGTTCTACGTTTTCGATTCTCGTGCAAGAATTGGGGGCATTTAGCATTATCGTGTCTGTTATTTGCACGCTCTTCCATAATTCCTCGCCTTTCGGCATGGGTGTTATTAACATCGCGGGTGTTGTTGAAGTTCCCAACTACGCCTAACGCCTGATTCCCGGCTGTTTCAGAGTTAGTTGGATTAGTTTCGTGAATCTCTGAGCTTCGGGTCTGTGTGAGCTGTACACAATTAGGACGTACACCTTGAAGTTTCCGCTCTTCTGCAGGAAAATGATGACCACCTCGTCCTGCAGGTCGAAGTATTCGAATTTCATCCTTGTGGCCGGTATATTTCTCTTTACTAAGATAGCCGTATTCTGTTGATCGTTTTATTTTGAGAAGATTTATACCCAGCGAGCTGCACTCGGTCGATGGTATCCTGGAGTGCTCTCACATCTGGTTCTTTTTCTTGGGCTGGAATTGGGAGCTGCAGATTGCTTCTCTTTCGTTTGAACCCTCTGCAGTTTCACTGTCAGATCGGTAGGTTACAATGTCTAGCCATTGTAATCTGGAAATTCCAGCCCGTGCCTGGTTAAAGGCTCTAATTTGGTTTCTACGGTTGTGGTTTTTTGGGTTGGTCTCTGACAAGACGGGCGTCACGCGCGTTCTGGAGGCTCAGGGTTTATAGTTGTCTGCTAGAATCTGCCTTTTAATTGCTATTAGGCTCATTAGATCATTGCTGAAACTTTTTTATTGCTTGAAGATTTGTGTCATGTTCCACTCCCGGGAAGGTCAGTGCTTGCCCGATGACTTCTAGGGCCTGCGCTGCTTCGTTTATTAGTTAGACTATCGTGCTTGCTAGCCTGTTATTGGTTTCACCTCATTGAATTAGTGCTTGCTGTCTTGGCTAGCCGTCTTTTCTTTTCGTTAGCCGAGGTACCTTACTTTGCCTCTTATTTGGTTTGACTTGTGTCACTTCTAAGAACGGTATTGTTGTTGCCTAAGAAGCAGTGGGTTATTCTCGTTAGCTTTTTTTACACTTTCGTCCTCTTTGTTGCTGATTTGAAGCCTGTTTTCTTCTTAGTTTACTGTTTCTATTTGAGCGGTTTTGTGTATTTATTGCTCGAAGAAGAGTGTCTTCGGAGCTTTTCGTGTGGAGACCGCGTCTGCCTATAGCTTACCTGCATGAATATCTAGTTGCCCCTGGCGCCGACGGGTGCTACTACTGTTGGCCTAGACATGGATCTAGATCCAGATCCCATCCGCCTTGCTGCCAGTATCGGTGTCGTCCTGTTATAGTCCACAATGTTGCGGTGATGTCATCGGCGGCGTAAAGGTCCAGTATAATAGCTAAAATTCGGATGTATTCTGCGGAATGCATAAGCAGCGACGAGTATGCTAACTTCAAACACATCATGTGGGACTGCAGTCCGAACACTTTAAGCCAATAACTATGAAGGAGCAGTGTTAGACCGCACTGCGCAGCTCAGACCTGTGGCAGCAAAAATTGCCCACGGACTGATCTGACCAGGTCGCTCACATCCAAAAGATCAAGGCCACCAAGCTACACCAGCCTACCGGCCCCAGAAGGAAGGCTTCACTTTCAAAGACTCGAATTAACTTTATTCTCGCGCTCTCTGAATGTCGCTATCTCCCTATCAATTATCGCAGATCAGGGCGTTCGCTTCCCTTATTCCTGAAGGCTGTGCTCATGCAAATGCTGGGAAAAGGAGCACTACGGATTACTATCACAGCCACCCTTGACATAGCGGTGGTAGTGAAATCGGAACATTATATGCATTTATTTGTGTGGCTTTAATAACAAAGTTTTCCGCACCGGCCTGACTTCGCTTGCATGTCAGACTGCCACGGATTCTGAAGCAATACCTCTAACAGCTGTGTCCAAGTAAAGAAAAAATGCTGCGTAAGATTAAGACGAAAACCACTCTTAGACCCGCATTTGTGTGGTTGGATAGCTGCTCTTTTGTGTTTGATTCGTGCGGTAAATAAGCGCAAGAAGTTCGGTTCTATTATATCTAAATAAAAGTTTATTGTTTCATTATGTTTAAAAAGTGCAAATTAGTTCAGCTTCGGCAGTACGTGCCATTCTAAACGTGCAAAATTTAGGGCTGATGGCCACTGCGTCGTGAAGCTTCTAATCATGGTTCAATGAAGCGCAGTGCAATAACGGCGCATGATCATGGAGGGCTGGAATCAAACATAGAGCCCACCTGGTTTCGAAAGCCGACAAGACGAGGTCGTTTCTCCCACTGCCTCAGGCAGGATGCTTAAGCGATCGATAAATTCCGAGGTCACCAAGCCGATCATAAGCTAGGCAGCTGCCTGGGTGGCTGTATAGCAAGGATCCTCTCTCTGGTCGGCAATTGTATATAATGTTGAGCACGTGTGCAAATTGTGGGGGATGTCGAGTTAATGCCTATTAATGCTTGGTACACTGGCGTGGGGCGAAGAGATGGAGGTTGTGTAGGACCTCGAGCGGTAATTAGCCTGATGAACAATTAAGAGAGAGCGTTTTTTCGCTCGGACGCCTCGCACCAAGTCACTCTTTCGCTGCTACTTCATTCGCCCATGAAGATTACAGGTATAACTGGAACATTTTCAGTGTACTTTCTTATCATTGCGCTCTTAGTGTGAGCGAAACGATTGTTCGCGCAGCGCATTTCGCACGTCTTCTTTGCAAACATGTCTGAAGTTATTCCAAATAGAAGATAAAGATTTAAGCCCTGCACAGTATTGGATTGCAGTTGAGAATACATCAGTAAATTTGTACTGGGGTCCTTTCAAGACATCCCTCTGCTCATGCTGACAAAACTTACGATTTTACTTGCAAGTCAAACCGAAATAGCCTACACTGGTAAGGCGTGACATGCTTGTCACGATTTCTCTTTAATCACTGCATGTCCTCTCCAAAATGCGTTTCATCTGTAAGGCCAGCACTCAGTATTTTTCGAGGAATTTAGGGATTACGCTCCTTCTGTCACCTTTCGCGTTTACAAGTAGCGAGCAATAGTTTTTATATATGCATAACAGGCAACTGCTAACGAACCAAAGGTAATCTTTACGACTGTTGAAGAATTCTTGAAAACTTACAGCTTGTTTAACAATTGTGGAAATAGAACAATCCTGTTGTAGGATTGTTAAATGGCCTGTTGTTTTTTTTTTTTGTGGAGCTTGGCAGACAGCTAAGTATCAGTGGCCGCTATGCGAAATGAAAGCATCCTTTAGCAGTAAGTGGTTCTTTAGTGCAAAAAGGAAGTAAGGTTAGTATAAAAGGCGAAAAATTGACTTGTCCACAAAATGCAAATACCACGATGCTGTATTCAGTGAATCTTTGATGAGGCTATTGCGCCGCTAAAAGGCAATGATGAAGATTTTGTCGTGTGTGTTGAGGCACAGCCGTTGCCAGAAGTAACCAGTCTGGATGACTTGCTTCTCAGTCGTATATTCAAGCTATTATTCCAGCCCCCAAGCTTTAAATATCTGTGCTATAAGAAGGACCCTTATACTAATCTTCTGAGAACTTTTTGATCTTTAGGAACGCCGTAACAGCTCTACTATTCGAAAGAGAAGCAAAACATGCTGCCTGGTTACTTTTGGCAAAGGCTGTACGTAGTGTGCACGCGATATTTATGTTTTAATCAACATAACACATTCACTACACCCAATATGTCGCCCCGCAGTTAGACGCGCCGTTGCTCGAGGGAATGGCAGTAGCGGACGACCGCAGCCGCTTCGTCTTGTGAAATGCAAGGTGGGTACAAGGCGCACACGCATTATATTGCTGGGAAGGTTCACTACTAAGTCAAATGAGGTCTACCCATGACATCGCAGCGCTAAATGAAAATTCGTTATGCAGAAAAGAAAATGGCGCAGTATCTGTCACAGACATCGGCAGACACTTAAACCGCGCCGTAAGAGAAGGGATACAGGAGGGTGTGAAATAATAAAGAAAGATATGCCGTAGTGGAGGGCTCCGGAATAATTTCGCCGACCTGGGGATTTTTAACGTGCTCTGACATCGCACAGCCCACCAGCGCCTTTGCGTTTCGCCTCCTTCGAAACGCGGCCTCCGTGGTAGGGTTCCAACCCGAGTACTCCGACTCAGTAGCCGAGCGCCCTACCCACTGGCCCACCGCGGCGGGTTATTTGCCTGATCAGAATATAGCAATAACAAAGGCTCAATAACAAAGGCATCGGCCATCATCTGTCTTCTGTGTTACACTTACACGGATTGTTTAGTAGTACTGATAAATGCTGTCGAAGTGAATAACACCATGATTAGGATGAAAACCGCTCTTGGACACTCGTCAGGGTGGAGGTGAATAATATTTCTTTTTCTTTTATTGTTTCCCGCTCATTAGTAAAGCAAGTTCTTTCCTTATATAGGGAAATGAATGTTTATTTTTTTATTCTCCTTTAAAAGGTGCACCCCACCGTGGTGGCTCAGTGGTTAGGGCGCTCGACTACTGATCCGGAGTTCCCGGGTTCGAACCCGACCGCGGCGGCTGCGTTTTTATGGAGGAAAAACGCTAAGGCGCCCGTGTGCTGTGCGATGTCAGTGCATGTTAAAGATCCCCAGGTGGTCGAAATTATTCCGGAGCCCTCCACTACGGCACCTCTTCTTCCTTTCACTCCCTCCTTTATCCCTTCCCTTACGGCGCGGTTCAGGTGTCCAACGATATATGAGACAGATACTGAGCCATTTCCTTTCCCCCAAAACCAATTATTATTATTATTATTAAAAGGTGCGTAGGTTGTGGGTGATCATTTAGGTCAGTTGCCGCTTGATTGGTCCTAAAGCATGCAAAAGCACAGACTTCAGGACCACTATTCTTCGCGATTTTTACTGAATTTGTATTTTTTAGGAAAGCAAATGCCGCAGTAATTGTCTCACATTTCGGTGAACACGCGGACCGAGACTAAGGAACAGAGCAAGGTGGGAGTGAAAGAAGAAAGAGCAAAATGCACCGTAGTGCAGGGTTCCGGAATAGTTTTGCCTGGAGATCTTTAACGTGCACTGACATGGCACAGCACACGGGCGCCTTTTTGCCCTTAACCTCCATCGAAACGCAGCCCCTGTGTTAGGGTTCGAATCCGGGAATCCCGGCTCAGAAGCCGAGCGCGCTATCCACTTAGTCTACGTGATGTGTTCAGGATGCGCCATAAAAAAAAAACGGCGTGCGCTGGAGGACCGCTGAATCAAACTCTCAACGCTGTTTGTTGGGAAAGTCAACTGGAAGAGGTCATTCCTCCGCTCCCTCACCCCGTGGTGTCGTAAGAACGATCGATAAATTCCGAAGTCACCAAGCCGCTCAGGAGCAGGCCAAGCCTTTTCTTTTTCCAAGGTAGATCGAAAGGTAGCGCTTGTAAGTGTGAAGCGCTTGGGCGCATAGCAAGAGATATCGAGTTAATTTTTACCATTTAGGGGCGCAAAGGTGTGGAGAGGAGAGGGAATCAGTTTAATAGTCAATTGGGGTTTAATTATCCGGGTGAACAGTTTACACGGACCGCTTGCTTCATCAACCGCCTCGATCTTAGTGGCTGTTTCGCCGCTGCTTCATTCGCCCGTGATTATCGCTGGTATAAATAAATACAGTTTCTAATGGTCATAAAACTAACTTCAATTGAATGACTTTATAGGGTGAAAGAATTGAAGGCGCGTTTTTGATCTTGTCGTAAATAACAGACGCATATACGCCACCTACTGTCTTAGTCACTGCCAACAAAACGGAAGCGATAAACTTCTTGGATGAAGCCTCCAGATCTAATATGCAATAAACTTTCGCAGTTTACAGATAGAAAAGAGAGCTCAGAGATATAGAAAAAACTGCTTTTTAGACTAAAGTTCGTTCCATATATCTTCGGCAAGCTTCTTCCTTTTTTTTTTTCTTATGATATGTCGCACTTTCTTGTGATAGGACAGTCAGTTGAACTCTTTGATTAGTGCACATAACTTTTGACGCTACATGTACTGCACAATGCATGCTCTGTTTTCGTTTCCTAAACTGTGTACTATCGACGAATGAGAACCGCAAGCCAGCATTTGTTCCTCAGTCGATGAGCGATGTCTACCTGCACTGTTCTGATTTGTTTGTTGCTATGAGTCAACTCGCATTGTTTGTTAACCCTACGAAAACCACAGTACGGTTGCCATTGGCGCACTGCAGGCGATTATGAGCGCCTTTGTGCATTATTTTTAATGGTCTCATAGCCAAGTTTTTGAAATTTTTCGTTGTTTCTTAACTATTGCATCTACATGTCATCTTTCTGACGACCCAAAACAATTAATAGCGCCATGGCAAGCCAACTGTTTGCGCTACCCGTTTTCAAGTATGAGACAACAGCACGCTCGTGTTCACTTTAATTCCACTCTGATATATTCCAGAAGTCTTAACGTGCTCTATCGGCTAAGAGCTTCATGCTTATTTCAAAAGCGCTTGCTCAGACTCTTTAGCAGTTCGGTTGCACCACGCACCTATAGCCCCATTGCTCACAGCGTGCGCATACCTCTCTGTTGCGACTTGTGCAACCAAACAATCGTTCAGACACGTACGTTAGCAGCTGGCGCGAGTATTATAGCAGCGTAAAAAATGCTAGCGATTTGTTCCCTGTTTCATTTGGAGTACGAGTAATATACTACTGGCAACGTTATCCAAACTGGCATTATTTCGCCAACGTACATGTTGTCCAAGCATTAAGAACTAAACGCGCTACGAACGTTTGAAAATACAAATAAAAAATTGAAGCGGGCAATTGGGCTCTACCTGAATGGTATGACACTATAGCGTATTGGTTTAATTCCCATATATGACCAAGCTCATTCTCTACAATCAATCAGAAAAAAATATCCACTGGTTAAGCGATGCGCCACTGCCCTGCGATGGCAGGTGCTCCCAGCGGCGGGCCTTGTGCGGCCCAGGTTGCTCTCACCGAGCGACCAGTCATTCAACTGGCAGCAGGCCCGGTGGGAAGTTTTCTGACCCCCGGTGGGCAGGTTGTGACGATGATGCTGCTTGGTCACGTGACCTAGGTAGCCCGGCTGCCCCCTAGGTTATTTTCTGGTTACCGCCTGCCAGAACCATGCTCGTGATTTTTTGCTCAAAACGACAACGCCGACAACGCTCAGACCAGAATTTCTAGGCATCTGTATCTTTCACATGTTGCATTCAAAACGCACTCATCTCTAAATCAGCACAGAGAAATTAGCGTGCTCACGTGAAGCGAAATGACAGTGCGAGAAGGTCAATTTTTTTAGCTTTTGTGCAAGAGTAAATAATATCTATCTAATCATCTGGCCGAAAGGTAATGAAAGTAAGCCGAGAACAGTACTAAAGATGGGTTGAATACATGCTAGCTTATTAGCACTTCAGTTTTTTACAGACCTCTGGCTGCTTTCGCTTACGAAAATTTCTGATCTTATAGGAAGTCAAACATAAATGCGCGTCTGTTTAACCAGCTGCCAACCTGTACAGTATGCGTTGCATTTGTAGCCCAAACAATCACTGCTTTTCTGAGCAATTCATGACTTACGCCGCTGTTTTAAAGTTTCTCGTTTTCACTAGTTTTAAGAATGGTGCCTGCAAAATGCGATAAATAATATATGCATAACAAGCTACCGCTGCCAAACCAGCAGGGCATCTATTAACTACTCCTGTACGATTTTCTGCATAGCCAACTGAAGAAGTTACCGTGCCATACTTCTCTTCGTGAGCTCCCCCTCCGTTTGAGGTTGGGTGCTCTGTCGGGAAGATGTGGATTTAATACCCTTTCTTCGTGACATGTGCAGAACGGTATTAAAGCCAGCTAACGGTACCCGCCTTGCGTGCTGCGTATACGGAAGCCAGATTATCATATTTTTCTGTGTGCCAAGGCTTCGCAGGGAATGTGCCAACACCTTCTGCACAGATCTTTCAAAACAAACTCGAAAGAGAAAAAAAACTGTCTGAACGGAAACGCGCCAAGCGAAACACCAGGTTCTCAGCCGCATGTGTTGTCTTTTCGCGACCGGTGGAGGAGGAGTTTTCCGTACAAGAGCGCTCGTTAGGTTTGGATTACTGGCGAACGCAACCACTAACCCCCCCCCCTCCTTTACACCCTAAAGTAGTGGTTGTTTAGTGGTTGTGGCATTTGGGACCTTGGAACCTTACTATTTCGCACGTCCAAGGAACTGGAGGGACAGGATTAAGGCGGTTCACTAGTTTTCATTCATAGAACCAGTATTTAAAGATGTAGCACTAAAAATTCAAGGGAAATAAAGAAACTTCAGAAAAATGAGAAACAGACACCATTTCTTCATGTTTTTGTCTCTCGTACACCATGGCACCACGTTCTTAAGCGCGAAATTGTTACCGGCATTCAGACATTTGCACCAAATAAACGGACCCCCGCAATCATTACACCTAGGCAAAATCTGAAAGGCGCTTTATTTGTGTTTTACAATTGTTTTAATACGTAGAGAAGGTTCTCCTGGGAACTCCTTTAGATAAATGTTTGTGTTAAGCATTTGTTTCTCATAGTCAACCCGCATTTGGCCTTGTGGGGGTTATATGAAATTAAATTAAAGCAAACAACGTCATTATTAAGTTCTCATGGTGAGGAAATTTTTGACGAAAAGCTCAAACACCGTCACCGCATCCCTTTCAATACAACAGCATTATATTCACGACATTATTCATGGCGTGTTTATTAAACCCGCATAAATTTAGAACTTCATTTAATGTAACGTCATTAGAAACTGTTGCGTTTCGCCTACAACGCGCGGTATAGCCGGCGCGGATGCAACGGACGCCGGGGCTTCGTTCAAAGTGGCGGTCATTTTGGGCCCGTTCATCGCTGCCGCAACGCCTCCCCCCAAACGCGTCCAGGCAGGTTTCAATGCCACGTGTCGTCGTGTGTGCGTGTGTGTGTGTGTGTGAGCATGTTGGTGCCCACGCTTGTCAAAGCGCGGAAGCCGGGGAGAGGAGCTCCCCAACTGGGAGGCGAGGAGGTCTGACCGGCGCCGGCCCGGCGGACGCGCCCGTCACGTCTGTACATGTCCGTGCGTCGCCGTCTTGTGCGACTCATCCCAAGCCGTTCCTTCTTGCCCTCGACTCCGAGGGTATAAAAAGACAGCTGCGCCGGACGCCAAGGAGGAGAGCGCGCGTGGCCCTGCGCGCGCGTTCTTCCTTCTTCTTCTGAAACCCTACCTATCCTTCTCTCTATCTGCACGCCGGCAGTGGTTGTGGTGTTTTAACACCAGTCACAGGCCCGTGCATTTTCCTTTCCTCTTCCCCTTTCATCCACTTACTACTACTACTACGCCAAGGAGAGGGCCCCTGCGCGCGCGTTCTTCCTTCTTCTTCTGAAACCCTACCTATCCTTCTCTCTATCTGCACGCCGGCAGTGGTTATGGTGTTTTAACACCAGTCACAGGCCCGTGCATTTTCCTTTCCTCTTCCCCTTTCATCCACTTACTACTACTACTACTACGCCAAGGAGAGACTTCGATTTCTTCCTTCGAGTAACGTGGTCGCCCTGACCGGCTGCTCTTTTGCGATGCCAGAATAAACATGTTGTTCTGTTGCCAGTCGACTCATCCTTTGCCGGGACCTTCGGATGTTTCCAGCTTTGCCCCAGGCCGCCAGACCACGCTACCCTTGGGGCTTGCAACTCTTTTGCAACAACTGGTTGCCAGCGGTGAGATCCCGACAACGGAGGCCAGCAGCGAAGATATGCGGTCAACTGTATGCTGAGCAGCACAACGACCATCCGGGAGCAGTGCAACGAGCCCTGTGTGATGACTGGTTGCCTGCAGCGGAACGACTGCGCTGAATTCTTGGCTGCGAGGTTTGGTGAGTGCGGGACTTTCTTCTTCTGAGTTTTGCCAGGCTTTTGTTAGTGTCAGAAACAGAGCTGGTAATTGTGTTGTCGTTGCTGCCGGGTTAGTTTGCGGCAAGACAATAGTAGGCAGTAGAGAAAGCAGCATTCGGAGCAGCCATGGATTTGAAGTCGTTGCGCAAACCGAAATTGCTGGAGCTTGCAAGAGAGTTGGGTCTGGATGCCTCAGACAAACTCAGAAAACCAGAACTGCTAAGGGCTATTCTTGAGTTGGAGGCTGAGGATGACGAGCTGTCGGAATGCCTTGAGACCATTGAGGAGAGGGAACAAAAAGAAAAAGAGAAAGACGAGCGCGAACGTAAAGAACAAAAAGAGAAAGAGGAGCGCGAACGTAGAGAGCAATAAGAGAAAGAAGAGCGCGACCGTCAACACGCTTTGGAAATGAAGCGTCTCGAGGTAGAGATGGAACGCGCTCGTAATGGAAGTCAGGCACACGGTGCAGGAGAACGGGTATCGTTCAAAATGACTGACCTGATGCGGCCGTTTAAGCTTGGAGAGGACATTGGCTTGTTCCTGGTTAACTTTGAGCGAACGTGCGAGAAGCAGGGGTTCTCTCGGGAAACGTGGCCACAGCGCTTGCTCACTTTGTTACCCGGCGAGGCGGCCGACGTAGCCGCTCGCTTGAAGAGAGAGGAGGCAGAGTATTTCGACCAAGTGAAATCGAGTCTGCTAAAAAAGTACAGGCTGTCAGCGGAGGCGTTCCGTCGGAAGTTTCGGGAAAATGAAAAAGGCAGAAGTGAGTCATATACAGAGTTTGCCTACAGGCTTATGTCAAACATGCAGGAGTGGCTCAAAGAAGAGAAAGCGTTTGGTGACCACGAGAAAATTCTGCAGTGTTTCGGGCTAGAACAGTTTTATAGTCGGTTACCTGAGAACGTGCGGTACTGGGTCTTGGATAGGCCAGACGTTAGTACAGTGGCTAAAGCCGCCGAGCTAGCCGAGGAGTTTGTGACGCGTCGGGCTCGCGGAGCTAAGGACGGTCAAAAGGGTGAATTTGGCTCCAAGTCTGAGAGGCCGAAGTTCACACCCATGAGAGCAAGGGGGGACACACGTAGTGCGGATGCGAGTGAAAGCAGTCCGACCGAACGTAAGGAGACGGCGGCAGCCGAAGCCGAACGCAGAAAGCGGTTCGAGAGGAGGCAAGCGCGCGTGTGTTATACGTGCCAGAAGCCGGGTCACTTTTCGGCGCAGTGTCCAGAAACAAAAAGAGAAGTCGTGTGTTTGTCATTATGTAGCACTGACGAGAACATGAAGCTTCTCGAGCCTTACATGCGAGACTTCCTCGTGAACGGGAAAGAGTGCCGAGTGCTTCGTGATTGTGCAGCTACAATAGATGTAGTTCACCCCTCTTACGTAGAACCCGATATGTTCACGGGCGAGTGCGCATGGATCAAGAAAGCCTTGGAAGCTCATAGCGTGTGTCTGCCCGTAGCAAAAGTGCTTATTGAAGGACCTTTCGGAGCACTTGAGACGGAGGCCGTAGTGTCATCTATGCTGCCCCCCCAGTACCCGTACCTATTTTCGAACAGGTCCGATCACCTCCTGCGCGAGAAGGGGCTTTTGTTTGGTGAGGCTAGCGTTCAGGCCTTAACCAGACCGAGAGTTCGGGAGCTCGCTGCAAAGGCGGTAGTTGCGGGGCCGAGATTGTCGAACAATGAAAAAGGGTCGGAGGCGCAGCAAGCTGGTATTCAGAGCACGTCCGAACTGAATAAAATTGAGCCTGTAGCGTTGAAGGCACCATGTACTGGAGAGGAAATGCCCGACACGGGAAAGTTAGAAGAGCTTCCGGTCGAACTTCCGGGACTAGGCTCAGTGACGAACAGGGAAGACACTGATCAGGTCATTAGTGACTTAATCATTAAAGCACCGCTGTCGCCTGAGCAGAAAACCGAACTACACCAACTCTTACAAGAGTTTCAAGGTCAGTTCTCTGAGAGGCCTGGTAGGACTTCTGTCCTTACTCATGATATAGAACTTACCTCGCCAGAGCCAGTACGATCCAAGGCGTGCCGGGTGTCACCCCGCCAGCGCGATATTATGGAGGCTGAGGTAAAGAAAATGCTACAGCTCGGTGTTATTGAGGCGGGTGAGAGTGATTATACCTCCCCTTTGATTTTAGTTGAGGTACCGGGCAAGGAACCTCGTTCTTGCGTCGACTACCGCAGGCTTAATTCCATCACTAAGGATCAAATTTATCCGATCCCTAACATCGAGGAGCGCCTTGAGAAAGTTAGTAGCGCTCAGTTTATTTCCACCCTAGATCTTGTCAGGGGTTATTGGCAGGTTCCACTTACAGAAGAGGCTAGTAGGTATGCGGCGTTCATTTCACCAATGGGAACATTCCGTCCTAAAGTTTTGAGTTTTGGTTTGAAGAACGCGCCATACTGCTTTTCAAGCCTCATGGACAAAGTGTTGCGGGGACAGGAAGAATTCGCTTTACCGTATTTAGACGACGTAGCGATATTCTCCGCATCCTGGTCTGAGCATATGGCACACTTGCGGGCAGTGCTAACCCGCCTGCGCGAAGCGGGCTTGACAGTCAAGGCTCCCAAGTGCCAATTAGCACAGGCCGAGGTTGTCTACCTCGGTCACGTGATTGGACAGGGTCGTCGCCGCCCCTCTGAAATAAAGGTGGCCGCTGTGCGAGACTCCGATATCGCGGCTCCCCTGACGGATGCTCTAAGAAAAACAGAGCCCCAAACAGTCGTCTGGAGCGAGACAAAGGAAAGAGCTTTTAGCGCCCTAAAGAGCGCCCTAACAAGCCAGCCTGTGCTACGATCGCCAGACTATACAAAAGGGTTCGTTGTTCAGTGCGATGCTAGTGAGCGAGGCATGGGCGTTGTACTGTGCCAACGGGAAAATGTAGAAGTGGAACACCCCGTCCTGTATGCAAGTCGTAAGCTGACCTGTCGTGAGCAGGCGTACAGCGCCACCGAGAAAGAGTGTGCGTGTCTCGTGTGGGCCGTTCAGAAATTGTCATGCTACCTAGCCGGCTCGAGGTTTGTCATTGAGACGGATTACTGCCCTCTCCAATGGGTGCAGACCATCTCTCCCAAAAATGGCCGCCTCCTGCGCTGGAGCCTCGCTTTGCAACAATATTCCTTTGAGGTGCGTTACAAAAAGGGGAGTCTCAACGGTAACGCCGATGGCTTAAGTCGAAGCCCCTAACGTAGAAATCCGCCTCAAAGTTGTTTGTTACTGATGTTTTCTTCCTGAGGCAGGATTTTTAACATATTGCTTTTGTTTAGTGTTTCTAAGTGATTATGTGCTTTCTAGTGCAATTTTCCAATTTGTGGACGCGTTCTGAGTGCTGCTTGACTACTGTAAGGAACTAGGCAGTAGTATAAAAGGGGAAAGAGCCTGGCAGAGGTTAGTGAGGGTTGTCTCGTGCTTGCTGACTGAGCGGTTGCGTTTGGGCGTAGTTCTAACGCTTGCTGGGAACGAGCACAAAAATGGCAACTCTCCGGAAGTCACTTTGCAGTGTCCTGTGTGATCCTGAACTTGAGAACGAGGCCTTCTCTGTGCGCTACGCTCAAGCAACGTCGAGGGACGACCGGTTTCGTTTACGAGCATCATCGAGCGACATCCCTCCGGACAGCGGATGCAGTCCCCTGACCATCGGGATCTCCTTCTCCCGGCGGGGCGGTCTGTTACGTTTCGCCTACAACGCGCGGTATAGCCGGCGCGGATGCAACGGACGCCGGGGCTTCGTTCAAAGTGGCGGTCATTTTGGGCCCGTTCATCGCTGCCGCAACGCCTCCCGCCAAACGCGTCCAGGCAGGTTTCAATGCCACGTGTCGTCGTGTGTGCGTGTGTGTGTGTGTGTGTGCATGTTGGTGCCCACGCTTGTCAAAGCGCGGCAGCCGGGGAGAGGAGTTCCCCAACTGGGAGGCGAGGAGGTCTGACCGGCGCCGGCCCGGCGGACGCGCCCGTCACGTCTGTACATGTCCGTGCGTCGCCGTCTTGTGCGACTCATCCCAAGCCGTTCCTTCTTGCCCTCGACTCCGAGGGTATAAAAAGACAGCTGCGCCGGACGCCAAGGAGAGACTTCGATTTCTTCCTTCGAGTAACGTGGTCGCCCTGACCGGCTGCTCTTTTGCGATGCCAGAATAAACATGTTGTTCTGTTGCCAGTCGACTCATCCTTTGCCGGGACCTTCGGATGTTTCCAGCTTTGCCCCAGGCCGCCAGGCCAACGCTACCATTGGGGCTTGCAACCCATTTGCAACAAAACGTCGGGAATGCAACGACACTCGTTTTCATGCCTGGCCTTAGTGAAACAAGTAAATAACTGTCGCCGAACCTAGTGACCGCCTTTTTCTTTAAAAAGCGGTTTGAAAAAGCTGCAAACGGCTCGAGTCGCATGCGCACATTGCAGTCATTTCCCAGTCATGGCTGGCAGGAAAATTTACTAGAACATTGAATATTTCTAATGTTTAGTTTTGTATTGAACAGAATTCATGCATGCAGCTATTGTGTACAATGGTTTGTCTGTTACAGCGTACCACATGCATGAAAGAAAACATTTACGCGCAGACCAGCGTCTGACACAAGAAAACAAGATCACTACGATTCCTGAAGTCCTATGAGACGAAACTTTTTTGCCGGGAACCACAATAAACAGTACAGTGGGTGTTCTGGGAACCTTCGGCCTTGCCAGCTAGCGCATTTGAAATAAGCATCGCACGCCGCTGCCACAGTGGCTAAAGAACTACGCCTCGTTTGGAGAACCAAGACTACAGGACCTGATGGCTTGCAAGATTGTCGCGTTTTCTTTCCATCTATGGTGCCGAACTTAAATCTGGTGTGTACTCGTGGACACTGCACATGTGTTTACTTCGTGTCCTCCCTATTATTACAAAAGCATCATCCCAAAGATCGCATAAAGGTCTCTCTACACGGCGCGGACATTTGTGAAAATTGCAGAACCGAACACTTTTCGCAACGCCAGGTTAACTAGCCTACACGTAGGGTCGACGATAAAGAGAAAATTAAGCGAGAACAATGTTTTATTGGCGATGGTAGCATGGAGGCAGTCCTCGCAGTTCTGTGGCCTAGAAATATAAATGGCGCCCTGAACTCTGTTTACATACCAGCCCTTAAACCTGTGGCTCTCAAACATTTGTGGAGCACGTGAGGTGTTAAAAACGGAAGCTTGTGAGATATAAAACTATGGTTTCCAATTTAAATACCTTTAAAAAATAATTCATTCACATCTCTCGCCGAACAAATGTCTGTGTTTTAATTTATATGTGTATTTATGAAACTTTATCAAAGCATTTATGAGCTACCTGGCAGGCGCTGTAGAGTCCCAAGGCAAAACAAAAAGATGGTCCTTTCTGCGAGGTACAGCAGCTGCGCTGTACCAGACACTGAGGGCTGAAACCGGTGAATGCATAAAAATAGCAGCCTTAGGCATTAATTTTAAAGCCGGAGGGCTGCTCCTAATGACGATTTTAGCCTCTCCGCTTTCTGTTCATTCCAGAAAAAAATTGCGACTATCAATTCACAGAGTACGGTAACTAAGCTGTTAAGTGCTTCAAAGTCTCGTTTTGGTTGTTAACACAATAAATGCATAGCCTCGGGGATATAAATCAGTTTACTAGGACAGCAATGTGTGAGGACACAACCTAAATAATGCGAGGGAGCCTTAGTGCTTCTCGCCATGAATGGCTTTATGCAAACTATTTTATAATACCGCTATTCAATCATGTAGCGCTTATATAATGAAGTTTTTAAGCCCTGGTGTGGACGCGCTTCTCGCAGATTTTCTTCTCACCATGTGTAGAGCTCGATTAAGAAAAGTGCCTGCGCTTGTGAAGGCGCTCCATCGCACCAGCGAATCAACTCTACTCTGCCCTTGCTCGTGCATTGTGGTCTCTTACAGCAGCGTGCAACAAGGGCTGGCAGCTGGATCAACCGAGGAGAGGACCACAATTTCGGCACAAAGCGCTAAAAAGCTTTTGCAGCTAGCGCCATGACCTTCAGCGCTACCCTGAGAGGAGACACTCTTCGTGCTGTGCAATTATATTTTGTTGCGATAGTCGTCTCGCTCTTCCCTGGAAAGATGCCTGTCAGGATCGGTTTGTTTTCACTTTGCGACCACGCGAGAGTGCGCTACGTGTGTCTAGCAGCTACACGCTCCCGCGATAATGGATGCTTCTAGTCTTCAAACTCAAAAACACTGCGCAAAAGCTGGGGCCTACACGTGGAACTTGCGGGAGCATTATCTCGGCCGGTCCTCGAGAGAGTTGCCTGCAGTTCTTCTAGCGTCGTGAGAGAGACCTGCCTAACACTGAGCGGTGGTTGCTGGAAGAAAAATTGCACTGCTTACAGGTAGCGGTACTCTTGGCGGCCTTGCGTTCCGTAGTTACGATGGTGTTCTGGATAAAAAAAGAACAACGCGGCAGCATAGGCTTCATAAAAAGGTGAAATGGTAGCAGTGCATATACAATCGCTACTGCCATTAGATAAATGATTTAGTAACAATTTTCTTCTGCTCAACTTCTGATGATTATTTAGATACAATACATTTTGTTACCCTGGGATCAATAGCACAAAGCCGCGGGCCAAGCTTCCTTTGAGGGTAGCAGTAGTTCTAGGAGTCATAATTTAGGTCGTCTGAGGAGAGATAGTTTGACGTGTTTTACAGCTAACGTGGGGCCCTTCCCTCGGAACTGTGAGGGAAGATGGTGAAGTTGCTTTCTTAGTTTATACCACTATAACAGAAAACGGTTCAAAAGGAGCTAGAATATTTAAAAGATTGGCGCAGACAAGCTATACGCAAAGAATGGCTTCAGCAGTGCATATTCAACCGGGGGCGATAAAAAAAGCATGAAATGAAATCTACTGAATGTTCCCGATAGCGAATACGTCCGATGACTTATAATAACTCATTAATACCTACGGTATAAACAACAACGACATGACATCTATTTTTGACCGTACAACAGAAACTGCTTAAGCAAAAACATGCAGTTTTCTATCGTAAGGAGCGAAAAAGCCACGATATCAATTCCGCGCCCTTCGAGACAAAACACCTCCTCCCACGAAGTAGGCCTGATATCTGCATCACATAATTGAGGCATTGGAAAATTGCATCACAGCAAATGGACCAGTGCCTCAGGAAGGCGCATTTTTTTTTAGAGATCGGTGATCTGGCCCATATTTGTTGCGATATACTTACCGAAGAACCATTCGATTAAGTCACAGTGTGCCGCTGAAAGCTTAAACTGGGCCGTGCACTCAGCACAGAATTTGCGTGGTTTCAATTTTTTTTTCCTTGCTTCGACTGGGCGCATAGCGATAGAAACATGCAGTCCGCAGCGCGTGCGTACAAAGGATAGGAAAGACCACCAGGAGAGAAAAAAGCAACGCATTTTGAAAACTGGGTACATGAGAGACAGAAGCGCTTAATGAAAGTCGGAGAATTTCGCAAAATTTGAATGCTGTAAAGAAAGAAAATAATAGATAGAAATGCCTGATATCTCATGGCCTTGGTCATTCCGAGTCGTCAGTCTTCATTAGGAACTCCCAGCAGTGGGCGATAAGCATGCGCACGACAGACTGGCCAGCAAGTCACGGCTCAAATGGGCCCCGTGCGGATGTATATGGAGCGTTGCAGCTTTGCGTAGCCGTGCAGAGGGAGTCTTCCTTTGCCATATTTTTGCTTCCGAAAACTGCTTTTATGGCCTTTAGAATACCTTCGGGAAATGACGGCGCTGAATTTCCCAAGACCCATCCGCTTAGAGAAGCAGAGAACATGATCTGTCAAGCAAGCAGGCTAATGTGCTCTTTCTGCTCAGGGCTATCAAAATTTCCTGTCACGTGTTGGCTGTCGACAACACGCATTTCTGTCTGAAACTCTGTTTCTACTTGTTGCTTTAGCTACAGCTGTATGTTTTTTTGAAGAGAGCAGTTGTGGTCATATTCTTCTCACCCTCGCCCGTTTTCCTTGCACACTCATGGGGTAATTGTGCTCATGAAATGACGTCATCATATGACGACCTCCTATGACGATGTACTGCAACCACAAAACACGACCAGAAACACCTAAATCTGTACTAATCAATACAAGGAGGATGAAGTTGGTTTGGTGGTTCTTGTACTACTCCTCACCTGCCCTCTAGCTCCGCCCTCGAGTCTACTATCTTTCACATGACAATGAAAATCGGTTTTCAAGGAAAAGATATAACGCAGTAACAGTCTCACATATATCGGTGGACACCCGAACCACGCCATAAGGTAAGGGGTGATGGAGGGAGTGAAAGAAGACAGGAAAAAAGGCAATGACAATCAAAATTGTTTTTCAAGGAAAAGATATAAAGCAGTAACAGTCTCACATATATCGGTGGACACCCGAACCACGCCATAAGGTAAGGGGTGATGGAGGGAGTGAAAGAAGACAGGAAAAAAGGCAATGACAATCAAAATTGTTTTTCAAGGAAAAGATATAACGCAGTAACAGTCTCACATATATCGGTGGACACCCGAACCACGCCATAAGGGAAGGGGTGATGGAGGGAGTGAAAGAAGACAGGAAAAAAGAGGTGCCGTAGTGGAGGGCTCCGGAATAATTTTGACCAGCGGGGATCTTTAGCCTTCACTGGCGTCGCACAACACACGGGCGCCATTTTGCGCTTCGCCTCCATCGAAACGTGGCCACCGCCGTCGGGTTCAAACCGGGTACTCTGGATCAGTAGACGAGAGCCTTAACCACTGAGCCACCGATGCGCCTTCTCTGTGCGAATCAAGGAGACCGTAAAAGTCGTGTTATCAGTGTCACATGATTCTCGCATTTTTTCTCACGTTTTCTTATTTACGGCACTGATTGCTCAGAACAAAGATTAAACCTTTCAGTGATGAGCACTGATTAAAGACTGATCAAAGACCAAATCAAGAAATAGTTGATGACACTGCTTCTCATGTCCGTTGTTGTGCTTCGCGCCGATTGGCTGTACTACTTAAAGAATCATTCCAAACTGAGCAGAGACAGTTTGGAAAAGACTAAAGCAATGCTATTCTTTTGCTATTTGCCACTCTACCAGAGGTTACTTCAAATATCTGCCTTCGTGAAGAGAGATGCGAGAACGTATAAAAGCTATCTAATGTAGGTTTTTGCATTGTAAAAGATCGAACGATTTTGAAGTCCCATATCGTCACTTTTTTATATTTTTATCTGCTTAACGTCTTGCTACCGTAGTTTTTAAAAACAATGCAATTCTTAGACAAAAGGACTCCAGTTTGCGTTTTATATTGTGTCTTCTCTGGAATATACCAGTGTGCGTGTCGACGTCTAGTATGTGTTCTCGGGACAAGAGAGTGCCAAACGCCTATCACGAAAGGCATTGTAGGGACAGTTCTCAGTGCGTGAACAAATTAATTACGCTCAAAAACGCGAACTTACGGCCTTGATACTATTCTGTTCTTGGAGTCACCTACCATCGTTGACGAGCACCTTTGGTTTGCGCCAATAGTCCCATAATGTGGATAAAAGCTCAAAACAGAGCCATAAATTCTTAGTATTGTTAAACTGTGGCTTAATCAGCTTCCGGCGCCCGAACTAAACTGATCTAATGAGGCCTGAAAGATTCAGGCATATTTATGAAAAATTTCGCTCTTGTTTAATTTTGCTTTGGTTCACAGTGAGCCTTTAACAATACAAATAGTGAACGGGGTACGAAAGAAGCTACCGTGGGAGTCACTCGAGGAACATGTCATGCATTCTGGGCACTAATGTGGCTGTTTGCGAAAATAGCGCGGAAGGGCGCTATCAAGACGGCTGGGGCCGTTAAACATCGAAACGGCAAACCTTTGCTACAAATCGCTGTTTTGTTCATTCCATTTCTGCCTCAGGAACAGGTATAATATTTGTACCTCTTGGTACTTCGCATCGAAATGGTCAAAGCGCGGAGGGTGCACGGCATTCCGTGCGCAAGCATAATAAACACGTGTGTTCGTGCTGAATACAAAAACGCTATCTCTAATGGACATAGAGGCATGCTTGTTGGCTTCAAGCATTCTTTTATAATGATTAAAACAAGAAGACTTATACTATGAACCCAGTAACAAACCGCGCAGATTCCTTCATTGTAGGCAGCCCTCTCTGAAAATGTAATAAGTTCACTTCAGCCTTCTCGTTTTATTTTTGAACAAAACGAGCACATTGTGAGCAGTAGTGCATTCATCACGATTATCATTATTGGCGTCTTGACTAAATCGCCATTTTCGCTCACTTAAGAAACATTACGGTATGACGCGTTATCGTTGATGGATTACTGCCCACATATGGGGAATTGGTCATCCTGCACTTTACATTGATAGTGCTCTGGGAGTCCTCGCATCCCTCCTGGAGTACTGGTGCAGCAGTCAAGTGATGCGCCACTGCCCTGCGATTGTAGGCGCTGCTACCTGCTGACACTGACGATGATGCCAGCTTTAATGCGACACGGGACTTATAACGCTGTCACGTTAAGAATGTTCGGTCAGGCTCAAAAACCACGATGTGTTTACTGCAGATACGGTACTTCCAATGGATTGCTCTTACTTTTGCTTTCCAAAACAATAACACAATGAAAGTCATCAAGAATAATAAGGCCGCAGAAAATTTAAATCTGTTCGATTTATTCCACTTCGCGTTTTCTTTCAATACTGCTGTCCCTCTCTGTCGTTAGTAAGGCTGAGCCATGCGGGTATTGCTTTCAATGTGATCCCCGAATAATGAGGCCCACTTTAGATTTAATGGGAAAAAATACCGACGAAGCCAGTGGCGGCGATGTTACAGCTCCTTCAGAATGTTTCCACTTCTTTTCTCGACCTTTCACTAATAAGAAGAGTCTTCTTGTGCGGATTATGTCATTCCGTCCTAGAGGCCAAAGTGAAAGAGGAGCCAGACAGGAATTTAAAAGAAGGTGCATTCACACGAGATCAATATATTTTTTTTTTTGGGGGGGGGTCAAAAAGACCGCCAGCAACAGCGCGAAAAGGAAAAGGAAAAGATAGAGAAAAGGCGCTACGATCACGTGTTCTCTGAGTCTTCTTTCTAGCATGTAGTAACATTCAACACTGGCGTCGCGAGAGAAGATGGACTAGAAGCAATTATTTCCAATCAGGTTCAGTAACGCACACTCTCTTTCATGGTTGTTGTTTATTTTGCTATACAGCAAAGAAAAACCAAGCTGAGCCAACCCATGCTGCTTCTTGGGGCGAAATACTGTATCATTCGTGTGTTGCGTTCCTTCCATTTGCGCAGGCGGATTAATATGACGTGTTACGTTACGCTGACATAAAGTTATTCCACCAGGAGCGTAATTTTTGGTTCTCCGGTTTTATAAAAAGTGTTAAAGGTTTTTGGTGGTTGTCAAACTCTTGGAGCCGACGGCAGCCCTTCAGTGACCGACACTATTGCAGTTTCCACGTTACGCGTTTAAGTTGCACATCTGAGCAGATATCGTAATCAACAGCCACGGGACCCTGAGCATTGTCGAAGCGTGGCTACACAGGCGGACATGCACAATGAATCCATTACTGCGCCGAGCGAAGTACAAAATAGAGAAAAGAATTTGCCTTAAATAACATTGCGCAGTTCTGCGAGAGCATCCCCTGGACACACGATGTAGATTTATCTTGTCCGAATGCTTCGTTACTGTCGCGCTTCCTTGTTAAGAACATATTTATTTTCTCTTCTGCCTAGGTCCCCGAAACGGCCAGTAGTAATATAAAACAAGTATAATGAATCCAAATAAAGTTCAAATCAGAGCTAGTGAACTTTCTGAAAAAGGGTCATTGGTTTCGAATCAGTCAACACCACTTTCCATGTCGGGGCACCGACATAACACTTTCAGATGTGAAGACAGACGCTTCCTTCACGCTGGAGTATCCAAACAAAAGATTGGCTCAGATTTCTTATTGCAGCTGCTGCCGAAAAGGTTTCTTAAAATGAAAGACATCGAGAGTTTTTGGATCATGGCACAAAAAAATGAAATAATTGCATATCGCCAGCGGCATGCTTGCACCTAGTGAAATATTTGCACAAAATAAAAGCCTACTGCTTTTTCCACCAAAACTCACTAAAGCTGATCAACTTCAAAGAAAGAAGCGCGACGAAAAAGTCTGGAATGTTCACAGCACGAGACCACTCCACAATGAGCCCTGGTTGGTGCCCTGTCCACGGCACTTTAGTACTCTCTGCATACGTCATTGAAGAATGAGTTAAGGTGTTTACAACACTAGCGCTGTCGTCTAGTGGTGTCTTATTGCGAATCGTAAATACGCTTAATTTGCTATTTCTTCTTGGAGCGCAATTTAAAGTCGGGCTGCGCCAGGTTTATTATCTAAAGAGCCTCAGGCAAAGTAGGCGCTCGAAATTAATGCGAAGCTTGACCTAGTTCTGAGAACGCGTAATTCTTTAAACAGTCGTAATTCTTACCTAACTAGCCATTCCGTGTGGGCCTCAGTAACACACATCGCTAAAACAGGAGGAGAGCTCACATATCACAGCTCGGTTTAAAATATTATGGGTATTTAAAGGCATCACTCCGAAAAGTAATTTCAATTTGTTATTTGTCTTGCGTTTCCAGCTTAGTACAATAAACAGAGGTGAAGTTTGAACAATAAATTGTTTGCGCTGTTGAAGTCGAGCTTTGTTTTACTGGACCGGTGCGCTTGCTTTTATTTTCACTGATATTTGATCACCGTCTCTCTCCGTAGCCTGAGGCTGAATAAAAAGAAGAATTTCTGCACCACCAGCGTGGAGGTAGAGAACATTAAGCTGTGCACATTTGGTGATGTGTTACGAAACACGAACGCACTGACCTCGGTACTTGAGTCAAGCTGATGGTCCGTCCTGCTTTTCCACTTGCCATGCTATTGCTGCTTGAGATTCCGCTGCTACCCTACGGGTAAAAGAAAACGAAAGATGACCCTTGGACGAGCAATTCAAAGTGCCTGACATTCGATTGAACCCTTACCCACACTTTTTATTTTGCTTGTTACTACTGGGAGCTGCTGGGAAAAAGAAATCAATGCGACATGTCTGACGAACTGTTACTCCTTTGCTCTTTCTCTTTTGCTTTGAATTAATGTGAAGGTTTTGAAAATTGCAATATAATGACGCGTTTTCTACTCCCCACCCATGACAAAAGAACAATGTGGTAATGAAATAGCAACGTTGGATTTATCCTGAGGGAGTATAGTTCTTTGATGGAAGTCAGTGAATGCGCATTCAAAATTAGGACGCAGGCAGATCGAGCTATAGAATATATGGTCTCATCATCATTTATGCTCCTGCTCTGGTAGATTACACGTGCGAAAAAAAATACCGGTAGTCTTAAAAATGCCAATTCGATTCACACTTGTTTTTCATTTGCCAGATACGTGCATGTTATGTGTTAGTGCAGGAAGAAAAGGAATAACACCACGCCTAAAATGCCGTCTGAGCTTAATTACAGTTGAGACGCGTGACTACGCCGACTAATTACGCTCAGATATATGGCAAGACTTTCGCTCAAATTTTAATGGCATCATGAGTGGGCAGCGCATAGCTGTGTCACCTGTGGCAAGGAAAATCGAAAGACGGGCAGCAGCAGAAACAGCTGCACTGCGTATGCGAGTAACAGAAGAAAGCATGACTATTCAGGCTGGCGATGTGCTTTCTGCCCAACCTGCTGGTATGCACGATCTTTTTATTAGCGCTGATGACTCTCAGCATCAGAATAGCTCGCCTGGCTCTGTGTATGCTCACAAAGGCATAGACCAACCTGTCCACATGTCCGAACTGAGCTGCACGCTTCTTCGGCAGAGCAAACACCTTCAGTTCACTTATGCTATAGGGAATTTACTGTTTTAACACATTCAAAAGCGCTGCGACAGGGGACACCAAGAGAAAGACAGAAAACGAAGGAGAAGCGCTACTATCAACTGAAGTTTATTGGAAAAAACACACATAACATTAAATATCTCACACAAGCCAGCCAGCAGCGCATGCGCCTGCCCCCAAAATGACAAAACGAATCACTGTGTTGAGTTAAGATACCGGATTTCACAATCATTGATTACAACAGATGGTGCGCTGACAGATATATCGGGGTTTTTGTGAATATGAAATGCCTCAGATAATTCCCTTGTTAGCTGATTGGAATGCCTTTAGAGAATGTTTGTTCTATTGAACAGAGGTACTCATGCATTTTTAGAGAGGTACTCGTCTGTCGTCTTGTGTGTTTCTTCTCTGTCTTCGTCTAAGTTTTGCGCTAACTTTTTTCTATATCATGCAAAGCCAACTTGCCCGACAACACGCTCTTCTGTAGAATTCTTAAGTTCGCCGTCTCTGTAATGGAGGGCCAAATTAGAGGAAGGAGCCCCCATCAAAGACGAATTATGTTGGCGTAGCCTTGTGTTTATACATTTACCAGTTTGGCCTATATAACTCTTGCCGTTCTGGAACTCCACAATCTTACGGGACGTTACATGCCGATTCTTCTCAGCGGCAAGAATGAGATCTTCAAATTGCGAAGTAGTGGCGCCGTAAGGTCCTTCAGCACATCCCCATAGAACGAGAGGAACGCGCCTAGAAGCTGGCAAGCCCTATTAGTGCGAAAGCTCTGTTTCAGACATACCAACCCCGAGCAAGAATCGTGTCTTCAGCACTCTGTTCTGCAACCCCGAGGAACACTCTGGTCTTGTGCCTCGAACTTACCTGGACTCTTCTGTTAAGCTCCGAAATTGCCTGAGTTACTCAGGTAAGCTGGCGTTAGCGCAGAGCACAAGTGAGGGCAAGATTCTTGCTTGGGGATGGTAGGTTTGGAACAGTGCTTTCGAGATTAAACAAAAGAAAACTTTCGGTTGCAGCGGGATTGATTGATTGATTGATTCATGGATTAAAACGCGTCCTTTAGTAAACCCTTACATAGCTTGGGGCATATGGGCGGGTATGTGGCTCCACAGCTGTCACGGCGTCCTCGGCGAGTGCTGATTCGGCTGTCACCGACTACAATAAAGACTGTGCTGAAGGGCTTTTCCCTTGCCCGGAGCGGAAAGATGGCCGTGGTGTCGTGGGTTACTGGAAAGACGCACTCGCTGTACGTGTTTGGACGGACAGCTGTAGGAAGTTCTGCGAGCCTTGTTTAATGAAGCTAAGAATGTTCATGGTATTCCTATACGGTGTGGCTAGCAACCGCGGGGCTTCTGCAGCGACAGCACATATCTTCGTTGGTTTCATTACTTTAAAACGTATGTCTTAACGACGGCGTTGCTCAGTTTTGGTTCACATGCGGCGGACTAGTCTGCATACCACTCGGTAGCCCCTCCAGCTTGGGAACAAACAGTGGCAGATGCTTAACGTAGATAAACCGAATGCACTTGTGAAACCAGGGCACACTTAAGCTCCGCCGCAAGGTCTTTAATGATAAACCGAATGCACTTGTGAAACCAGGGCACTCTTAAGCTCCGCCGCAAGGTCTTTAATGAGTTAATGCCAATATATGCAGGATGGGTCATTCCCTACTTAACATTCATAGATCGAGTCTAGTCCTCGTACCACTACTAGCGAATTCGTGCCCACTGGCGAGGTTAAGCAAAGCGTGAATGCATTGGCAGGTGGCTGCTTTTATCTCAGCCACCGGTAGGCGTTGCGCGTTCCATGTCCCTCTTCCCGAGGAGGCTCTCGCTACCAATAAATAATTTAACTCTCACCTTCCACGTGCCTCTGATTGGCTATTGCTGGAGCGACGCTCCTCCGAACTTACCCGAGCTTCCTGCGACTGGCTGCAGCTTTACTGCTAAATACTTTTGTCGGTGTTAGTACTTTAGATTCCTTATAATTTTCTGTAAACCTTTCACCTACTTAACCGGAAACTCTCCAAGATAAGCGGGCGGCACCGATCGGCGTATTGCCATACCTTACACCGTAGGTGTACTCAAGCAGACTTGGCCCAGGAAGGAATCACATGACACGACGCCACGTCTACCAGCTGTAGTGTTGCTTATCGTTTGTGAAGGGACTGAAGGGGCTGCAGAAAAGTTTCGCTCTGACGGGGGGCCCACTTCCCGTTAGGCGTTTGGCATGTCGTTTCGGTAAGGCTTACATGATTTAACGCAAACTCACCGAAGATTTTTCTTTTCTTCATAGCGCAGGTGGTGCTTCACGATGTGAATCAACCTATGTTGTTTTATGCGTGCACCTCCGCGCCTTGTGGGCTCCGTCGGCAAAGTGCTTGCCCTGGCTTCATTGGCTAGGCGGCGCAAACATCCCACCACTCCTTCGCTTCTTCCTGGTGACAAGCTTGGTAGAGCTGGTCGTAGCGTATCGATTCGAGATACGATACGACAACGACATTTAAAATCAGTGATTCAAAAGAAAATTGTGATCGTGCTCAAGTATGAGGGAAGCCACATCTTCAGGTGGTAGTGCAACGTCAACCAGCGCATGTACTGAGCAGAGCAATATGACGTTCTCATTGTTCTTTCCTGAGGGTTTTCCATGGGGCATGAGGTCAGAGCAGAGTTATTTAGGAAACGCAGAGCAGAGTGAGGTTAGGATTGAACGACAGAAAGCGTAGAATATCTTGTTTTTATGGCACTTTACACATTAAAGAAGCACTGTCATAGGGCAGAGGCAAAGGTAATAACAGTGATGGCCTGACTAGGTCCTTAAAACCAAGAATTCAATCATATTGAGCACAAAAAGAAACTATTCTGAGAGAAAATCTCTGCAGGACTATGAGGAGGGCATTGTAGCAACACGAATGACGGCTGCCAAATCGCTGAATGGCCGGAACGAGTGTGCTGTAGTGGCAGAGCACTTTTAGCGACCTAGCGTGCCATAGCTTAATTGGGTCCGAGCAATTTAGAACTCCCATTAGGAGTGCCGGCGCAGGGCCATAAACAAACGACGAGCGCCGTTGAACTAAGTCTCGACCCTGAAATCGTTGTCAGTGCTCCTGGCATTCTTTATGGCGGCAGAATGAGAAACGCAGCACCTTTCAGTGCTTTCAGATAATGGTAGCGCGTCACGCTAAGTCTCATAATAGTAATCCTGAACGCGTTTCGTAATCGACGCTGTGGTGCTTAGTTTGTGGCAAGTGGCTAATGTCTGAATGGTCCCCGATAGCGGAAGACTAATGACACCCTGCGTGGCACAGCAGGGGCCGATTGCAGCACCCTTTCATCTCCATAAGTGCGCGCTGTTTCACACATAGAAAGCTTCAAAACTACTGGTATGGTATGAAGGAATTTGTGATGCTGCTTTGGAGAACAAAACTATTTGATTTCAGATAGCCTGATGACATTGCTATGCTGGTACACTCATTGCTGGAAGAGCGAGAAATGTAAAAAAAATGGCTTTGAGCGAATGAAAGCGGTTCTTTCGGTGATTGTGCATAGTGCACTGTACAACGCACACTGAACGTAGATATTCAACAGGATAAAAATAAAAGCTTTAGTTTGCGTTTTCACACTGACAAAAGTCAGACAAAAATCGCCTCCTCGGTTTGCTGGATCCGATGTGCACGTGGCAGTATTACATGTCCACCCATGATGCATTCTCGTAGGCTCCCGACTTTTGAGCCATGTGATCATAATAGTTCTAACCTAAATCGACGACATTATGTTTGTAGAGCAAGCGGAATTCTTTACATCACTAGGTGAGCTTGACCTCTAATCGCACCATACCGAAGCAAGCCAAAAAGCGTAAAACGTTCATGCGCTAGCCTTAGAATTGATGAAAGGCTAACACCGAACGTGTCCCGCACAGTAGACAAAACGTTTTCGTCCATGTAGGGTTTACCCACATGAGAGAGTACGCTTCCAGCAGAAATAAAATGCTTATCACAATGACCTCTGATTACACACTTCCTAAGCCAGCCAAGGCAGTCCCGCCCGAGGAACCTTCTCCGTGTCATTTTTCTGTCTCTTTTTCCGCCACGCACAACTGCGTTTTCATGCCCTCGTTGAATACAATGCTTAATTCCGAAAGGAAGCATACATTATCAGCTCTCCGCTTCCGAAATGTATGCTTCCGAAAGGAAGCATACAAAGGAAGCATACAAAAGAAGCATACAAAGGAGGCATACAAGCTTCCGAAAGGAAGCATACATTATCAGCTCTCCGAGTTGCATTTAACGCTCGTGTTCATTTTCAATCTTTATTGTTGCCAGCTTTAGGGTAAATTATACTTCCTCCCTTTTCTACGCTGCCCTTCATGTAACTGAACGTCACCCCTCTGTTTTCTCTTACAGCAGCGCCTGCTTTGTTCTAATTTGTTATTTTCTTCAGCTTCAGGCAATGCAACCTATACGCAACACGCTTCGCTTGTACAGCGTGCTTCTATGAAGTTTGTGAGTTTTTGCGTGTAAAGTGTTTTAATGGCTTCGTTTGGTTTGGTTTGGTTTATGGGGATTTTACGTCCCAAAGCGACTAAGGCTATGACAGACGCCGTAGTGAAAGGCTCCGGAAATTTAGTCACCTGGGCTCTTTAACGTGCACTGACATCGCACAGCACACGGGCCTCTAGAATTTTGCCTCTATCGAAATTCGACAGCCGCGGCCGGGAGTTTTTTTAATATGTGGTAACATCTGTAGTGGTTATTGTCAGAAAAGAGGTAAATGTCGCTAAACAGCAATGTGGTTATGTCACGTTTAAATATCAACTATTACACTTGGGCACCTGGTTAAAATCAGACATTTGTAGCTGGCAATTTTCAGCTTTTCGAAAATGCTTACGCTCGTCGCTTAGGTAGAACTAATTTTCTCCTTTCCGGACGTTATTATAAAGCCGTGCGGCTATGGAGATAACACAAAATATAACCGCTAACAGTCGTCACTGGGTAGCCCATGGACCATTTTACCTTCTCTTACCCGGCCGGGCCTTCAGACGGGCGGCTGCTTAAGGCCGCAAAGCAACACAATGCCTCAAACTGGTGGTAGACATCATAGTCATCATCATCAGGCATACTACGCCCCTTGAGAGGGAAACGTGCACTTTGCTTCCAATACCACTCAGTTTATTACGGTACCAAATAAACCTAAAAGCGCGATGTGGAAACGGTTTTAATAACACATGGGCGAGCACTGGATATATTCATGACATATTTTTCATTATACCCCCCGGGAGCGGCCCGGCGCGGTGAATTCGTAAACAGAAATAAAACAAGCTGAAAACCAACAATTTCTCTAATTTTCTCGTAAACAAAGGAGGGCCGGTTTCGTTTCCCCAGTAAGTGGCGCTACTGCTCTTTCATGCTGCTCGCGTCCGTTTTAACGGGAGTTCGTTTATATGTATATGGGAATGCACAAGTTTTGTAGGCTCTCTCATTAGCGAGCGGAGACATTACACGGGTTGCTGTCTATTCCGCAGTGTATATTTTATTTAATTTCGGGATTTAAATATAGCGCGGCGAAGCATTATTACATATTGCGCTAGATATAACGAGCTGGCAGACAAAACTAGAGGTCGAAACGAAGCAAAAAACATTCCCTTTTAACGACGATGGTTTTTGCCTGGACGCGACAGCAGCAAAGCAATTTGTCTTCCCTCCGCACACAGCCGGCGCTGTTTCTGACAGGAAGACGTTCCTTTCTGACCTTTGCGTCGTCTCCACACTGCGCTGCTTTCAGTAAATGTAGCTCTAAACAAACAGTTGATGGCCTGTACGTCCGCTATGTGAAAGAAGGCAGCAACCTAGACAGACAGAAGCGTTCAGCTGTGAGAAGCATAACGCCACAACCTTTGTACTCTGTTTTTTCACGCGCAAAGGAAGCAGCACACGTCGTTATCCTTTGTTTGTGACGCGAGGTGCAACAATAATTATCTCGAATGATCGTAGCTTGGAATAGAACGCGGCCGATAGCTGCAGGCATTCTTTTCGGCGACTGGCGAGCATAGTTCAGTTCAGACCGCTGAGCAATTCAGTTCTTTGTAGGCGTTAGACAGCCCAATAAACAGTTTCTTTTGGAAGCCATTTTCGCCGTCTTCATGTCTGGCGGACTGCTGTCACCGCAACGCGACAACTATAGAGCGTTGCGAGGCATAAATATCCATCATGCATTCAGAGCAGGCATTGTATTGCATTTTGATAACTTTAGCACCACGAGAAGGAAAAAAGTAGCTTTGAACTGAGAATACCGAAGCAAAACATTGGGTTGTGAGCCGGAGACGTTTTCCTTCGTCTACCAGCGGAACAGGCGGTGCTTGTGCACGCGCGCTCAAAAGATTTTTTCTTGTATTTCATAGGCTTTATTTAAACGACGGAAAAGAGTACAACTTCGGTAATATGCTGCCGCTAAAAACTTGATGGGTTGGTTCTTAACCCCCTCTGAAACTTACTAAAGGTACAATATTGTAAAGTAAACATTGAGAGTATTGCATAAATATTCTAAGCTAATAAACTAAATAAGCGCACTTTTAAGAAAAAAATGATCTGATGAGCGCCGACCGACGGGAACTACTTTGTCACTGGTTTCAGCGAGCTCCGGTCGACCGAGTTTTTCTAATCAATGCTTCATAGTCAAGTCAAACGCCCCGTATATTTACGGACTACCAATGAAAACTTTACATTAAATGCCACAAGTACCCTGGAACAAATTTTAGTTTCGATTTTCACCCTCACTAGCGGAAGTGACGTGCGTGATTCTTGCTTTTGTGCAAGTGTCTCGCATTTTTCATCTCAGCTAAAAAATCCCTGGCGTGACGGACACAAGTGTGAGCACATGGCATATGGGTAGTTTGAATGCTCCATGCTAAATTTTTGTATCATGTCCCTATTTTACGTTAGAACACATATGCCACTTTCCAACAATAACTGCACGCATGGATTCTGTAAAGAAAACAAATTACGCATTCGAAAGATTCAGTGCCTAAGTAATTCAATATTTCAGTAGTGCTCGTTTGCGTCGTTCCTTTTCCATCCCTCGTGTTCCTTTTGCGCAACTTTTTCACCATGAACGCCATCCAACCCGCCCAACTTTTGGCTTTGCTTAAAGGCTAACTCTGTGTTCAAAGGAACGAAACTGCGATCTCGAGCAATAGCAAAGAAAGCATAACCGTTGTTATTGTATTTTCTTAGCCAGTAACAAGTACTCAGAAGTAGCGCACACCATATAGGTATCTTTATACGTTTACAATATCGCTTTAAGCAGCGAAGCACCTTTGTTCTTAAAACAGTTTTTGATTGTGCTATTTTGCTTAGAATTCCTAAGCGTGAAAACCTGAGGGGAATGTTTTTCATAATTACGTCCGGCACCTCACCAACCAGCCGCAGTCAGAGTACAAAGAAGAACCCTCTTTTTGCTTCTGAAGCTCTGCCCAAGTAATATTGGTCTCGAATTTCAATGACTTTTCGAACGAATCAGAAGTACTCCTAAATTGCTCTACATGTGAACCCAAACAAGCAGGTAGCTGTCGCGGTTTCTCAGTGGTTCTGGTGCTCTGCTTCTGACCCGAAAGACGCGCTTTCGATCGCTGAGGCCGCAGTTAGATGGAGGTAAAATGCTAGATCCCCGTGTACTGGTGGATGTCAGTGCACGTTACAGAACTCTAGGTGGTCGATGTGATCAGAGCCCTTCATACAAACGTCTCTCATAGCCTGTGTCGCTTTGAGACGCTATACCACATAAAGCAAATAAAAAAAGAAATGAGCGGGTTAGAAAGTGGTAGACATGAAAACGTTTAAATTCGTCATGAACACAGGGCGGCATCTAACCTGAACAATAATGAAAGGGCGAAAAGGTCAGCCAAATGCACAGCAGAAATTAAAAATAACGATAGACTTAAAAATGTCGGAATCGTGGCTAGAGGGAGCTCTGATATTTTTACCAAAGGGTCAGATATAGCGCAGGCGGACGTGATATTATCACGTATTTCACATTTTGGTTTTGAAGCGTCCTGCATTCTCTTTTTTATTGATTACACGGCTTTGGTTCGAGGACTGTCCCTAGAAGTTGTGCAGACGGTACTTTACCAGTGTTAGCCGGTAGAGTACGCTTCCAGGCTTTCTCGAGGAAAACCAATAGGACGAACACCATTTTGACAGTTAGAGTAAGCCGACGGCTTCATCATTTCAGTGTGGCAGGACGTCTACCGAGTCGTGAAGAAGTGGAAAGTACGTGTGAGGCAGGGATACCAAGAAGAAAGGGCTAAACTTCAGAAAGACTAAAGCCGGAGAGTCTGCTCAACTGGAACATAAGCGGGACGCATTTGAAATCCATGTGGATGAATGAATGAAATAATCAGCAAGAGTAAACAAACTTGAAAACGGGCTTTGGGTTCCGGAGTGCAATTATTTTTAACAAATAGGACAGAATGTGTCACGTTTTCCTAACGGGTAATACTGAGGCTTGCAAACTCTAAAAAAAAATGCTTGAACTGAATGTCGATATTGGGAAATCAGATGTTCCTGTTTTCAAACGCGGGGCAAGCCACTTTACTGATGATTGAGCAATTTTTGTGGCCCGTCACGAAGTTTTGTGTCGCTGAATTTGAAAAGGAAAGAACTTTCTTGCCCAATACGCCTCACCTAAAAGTCATTTGTATTCTAAGGCTACGTTTTCGCCTTGTGATTTGTACCGAGCATCATACACAAGTTTCCTTCCGTAGCGCTTGATTTGTCAGATGCCTGTTGATGTTCTGGGGCAATTTGCTCTGTAAAACGCGGGAGAAGAGGGCCAGGTCATGGGCATAAAGAGTTGGGTCAAGTACACTACGCTGTTATCTGCTTACTGCTACTTCAAGGTGTGGGAGGCTGCGCCACTGGAAGTGTTCGACAACTTAGGAAGACAGCTTTTTTGCGCTCTGTTACATTCTTCATCTAAGTCTTTTGTACCATTATTTTTTGTGTTGGTGTACCCGTAACGCATATTTCGTATGTTTCAATAAATTTATTTTGCCTTAAAAATGGCCGTCTGAATCAGCCACAAAGGTCGGGAGATAGGACGGCATTTTGCAGCAATTTCGGCAACACCAATCACTTTTTGGTTTTGGCAGACTTATGAAATACGAGCTCACAAGAAAGCTGATTGCTGGTTGCTGATTGATGGGTTAGTTCCGATGGAAACCATTATATACATAGTGTCCAAGTGGTTTGTGATAGGAACAGGTGAGTGTTTATTCAAGTAATGATCCGTGTTTTTTATTTGTTTGCGAGGGAGATTAATAAAGCGCATTTGCATGATTACAGTAGTGTTAGTGGAAAAAATTCCATCTGGTAGAAAAGGAAATGCCCTATTTGAAACCCTCTTCATCTGTTTCCAAAAACAATAGCACGACATCACAGTGGATGGTGCTTGAACTACTGCCACACTTTCGCAAAATCGTACACAAAACACAGATTTTAAAGTAGTTCCTTGCCATGGTATCAGGATTTCAAATGCCGAATAAAATGTCTTTCATTCTTTGTTACAGAGTGTCAAATACCACGATACTGTGAAACAAGGATTACAAGGCAGAATACAAGAATAAATAAATATACAGGCAATGATCATGTGGAGAATGCATGCCACAGTCCGTGTTCGTGAAAAAAAATCGCTTTGTATTCGAAATGAATCCCCAGGGTAGCGTGTGTTTGTGTGTTTGTATCTTGGCAATCGCTTTCCCTCTTCCTGTTATCAATTGCTCTATGCAGGGAAGCTTGCTTCCAGACTGAAGAGGAACCGCTTAGAACCGCCTTATATAAGAAAATGAGACTCGGAATAGCTTTCTCGCGTTTGTTTTATTCAAGCCGGAGGGTCCTCGATGCTTGGGCTGTTAGCGTCCATTGATTCCATTACATTCTAAAACAAATTGCGTGCACTGGATAATTAAATGTCACTTGGTACTGCTTCCCTGTGAAGAAAATCGCATATTATGCCGCGCGTTCCGCCATACTAAGTGCCATACAGGAAGACCGTTTTTTTTTAAATCTTATTCCTACTAAACACACTGCCTGCTTACTTGAATCATTGGGATTAAAAATTGATAATATCTTAAAATCACGAGCGCTAGCAGGTCATTTATGCTGCTGCGGATCCAAATTTATATATTCACCGTTTTCCTCACAGCGGATGTGTACTCACATTCATTTAAGCGTTTGCTGCCGGTATCTTCTGAGCGTAATACCAAACATACTGCATGACGAAGGCGTGATTCTTAGTTATTGCTGACTGGAATTTTTTTTTAAGTGCAGTAGCACTACGACCCGCACTGTACGGATTATGGGCATATGTATATACGCCCCTGAAGCCTGCATTGTGACAGGCGGCCCACCTGCAACATGCCAGGAGTTTACACCTCGGTGAAGGCCTTGAAGGCCTTCAAGTTAAATGCCTTTAGAGTAAAATCCATTAAGTCATACGCCTTGTGCTTTAAGTCAAAGGTCATTAGGGCAAAGATCTTATGATAAGTGCCTTATGGTAAAGGAGTTCAGGCTAAATGCAAATATGCATAATGCCTTTTAAAAAGTTATCGTTAAGGTTTTTAGGCGAAAGGCTGATTTTTCATTCACAGCACGTAAGGTCGTGAGGTACCCATCGTAACTACTGCTACTGCACGATATTCCACGCTTAGAAATGCTAAACCGTCTGCTATTTTTTTTCCAGGTGCATGTTTGCTTTGGGAAGAAGGTTAATGTTAGACCCAGATTCATCGCCATCGCTCAGCTCTTGAGACCGCTCCATCTGTCACAGATGGACTACCTTGATCATTGCACCAGTTAATACCAACTTTTGCAAACAAATCTCCATGCTACAATTTCTGGAGGTAGCAGAGCAGCACAAATCAGGACCTTGAGCTTCGCAGTGACAAAACACAGACGCCAGCGATGACAGAGGGCACTAGTCACGAATCCCTGCGCGCCCTTCGGCTGTGCTGGCTCCCTTTGCCAGTGATTCTCTGCTGACTTAAGCGAGACTGATTACGTACAAACACTGCATAGTTTACATCACTAATATAGTCTGCCCACTGAGGAAAACATAGGGCACTCTATCATATCTGTTTAAGTTAACCACCGCAGATTAAAGCGTGAAAAATGTGAAGCAAGCAATGCTGTTCTGACTTGCAAACACTGCATTGTGAATTTTTAAGCTTGCCAGAAACGAATACTTATCAGTTGCTTCGCTACATCACTTGTAAGCAGTGCACAAAGGCAATTAATATAATTCATGTTGTGGAGAAAAAAGCTAAATGCTTTGTTGAGACTATCAACTTCGTGTGAAACCAACTATGAGTGTGAAAGTAGTACTGTGCAAAAGCGAAACTGCTTCTTTATTTGCTTCTAGAGAGGGTATCGTGAGAATCAACCAACGAATAACGCAAAGATGGCTGAAAAATATTGCGCAAAAAACATAACCGCGCTACTCAAAACCAAAAAAAAAGAAAATAAACCGGACACGTTATTTACATCCACATGACCACTACGTGAGACTCCATACACTTGGTCCACTTGCGTCAACGCCATTTCGGTCATGTTGACTTAGCAGCGTGAAACCAACAAGGACGAAAGACACGAAACGGCAGTGACGGGCCGCATGTCCCTATCGTTTCGTGTCTTTCCTTCCTGTCTGTTTCGCCCTGGGAACTCAAAATGAACGGCCACCAACTTGCCCATATAGCGAATTCTGAACAATTTCGGTATGTGCCCTTCATTTCTGAGAACTTATTCGATGTAGACCTCGCGCAGTTTTCTTTCTTTTGGGGTACTGCACTGCTTTGTATGTTCTTACTGTTGTGCCTAAGGCGGCTGTTATGCTAGAAGGGCCCCGATCTAGAGCTTCTATTTGTATCCAGAGATAAAACTATCAAAACTATCAGTGAAATCGGCAAAAAAATAAATACTGCGACATCATGCCTTGAATAATGCTGGACAAAGTTTAAACACCTGCTTCACACTGATGCACCCTCGCTGCCTTCGTGAAGTTATCCGATGCGCATACCGTGTATGTGTGTTTGTAAGGCTACAGCATCTGTCTTTCTTTCATCTTTTGTACCTTAATTTGCAACTTTTGGCGGTAGAAATGTTTTGTCGGCTGTATTCTTTGATTTTTCTTTCTCTGGCTTTGGGAGCGCGGAAAACTTCTTTACGAACGAACAAATGCACTCCCACGCATGTTCCTTTGTTTTGTATTTTCCTTACTCCCGCATTTGGTCCTTAGATGCAGTGTGCGGCGTGTTGTTTCAGCATCGGCTAGCCCAATAGTGGAACCTGGGTATGTTCCTTGCATCAAAGACTTTTTTTCTCGAAATTCAAAATAGAATAGATGGAATGAACAGAAAAAAAAGAACACTAATTTCACTGCGCGTACCCAGTTCTTGTTTTTCTTCCTGGTGCCTAACATGAAGAAAGCAATCTGCCAAAGTATGTAGATAGCCAGTCTCAGAAAGAAAACGCCCGTCGCATGAAGCGAGAAGCCCGCATGAATGCCCGTCGCATAGCACCATGCGACGGGCGTTCATGCGACGGGCGTTCATGCGGGCTGTTTTTCCAGTGATAGAGTCACTGTTTCCTTTCACATAACCTAGAGCACTACGTGCTTGCATTCACGTTATGAGCTCCGTCGGGAACCAGCGGTCGTCATCTGCTCCAGAAAACGTATAGCGCGACACAGAATGCAAGTCACTTGTTTGGATAGAAAAAAATTCTTCATATCAAGACACTTTCTAGGCATAGGAATGTGATGAAAACAACGGCATCCCATGGGCACTAAGCATTCTGGTAGCAGAGTTCGCCAGCAGTCAAGAAGTAGTTGTTGTTTTTGTTGTTGACCTCACACAATGGCAGTCAACGACCTACGTTTATATTTTCTTTTTCGTTCCTTCTTACAGTCCGGATGCACAAGGTGATTTCTTTCCAGTCACGTGTGTTTCTAGCCACGGTGCCAAGCGATGAGCGCCGTTTAGAGAAGGGCGTGATGTAGGCTGACAGCCCGGTCTGTGGTATTGCGTGGACGGGAATGTTCCTAAGAAACTGTACTGTGCTGACAGCAGCATTACGCTCGTATTTTGTATGAATTAAGTCCCAGCTTCGCAGATCAAGGCAGGCATTCGAGATCTTGCGTGAAGCAAAATTTTCTGTTTTGCACCTGTTACAGTGCAGTGCGTTCCTGGATGGCTGGTGAGGTCCCCACGGAATGGAAGCTGGCGAAAATCATGCCCGTTTTGAAACCCTGTAAGCAGCCAACAAGCTACGCATCATTCCGGCCCATTGCCCTACTGAGCTGCGTAGGTAAGCTCATGGAGCGCATGATCTGCAAGCGCATAACTTGGTTCCTAGAAAGCCGAAATGAGTTCCCCCAAGAAATGAACGGGTTCCGTCAAAACAGGTCTGCGACTGACAATATCATCGCCCTCGTCTCATCAATTGAGGAGTACCTTCATGCTGGGTACATCCCAACAGTCGTTTTCCTAGACATCAAGGCCGCTTTTGACTCCGTCTTTCACCATGCAATTCTCGCAGCCTTTGGCGGTCTTGGCCTCGGAGTAAGGCTATACAAGTGGATTGGGCATTATTTAAAAGAACGACAAATTTTTATTACCACTCCAAACGGTCCAACACGCTTTCACGCAGTGGAGAGGGGCGTACCACAGGGAGCGGTGCTCAGCCCTCTCCTGTTCAATATTGTCCTTATTCACATAAGAAGACACCTTCCGCGAGGGGTCCGCATAACAATTTATGCTGATGATATCTGCATCTGGACCGCGTCACGTTCGCGCTATATTACCCAGCAACGTCTTCAGAGAGCACTATTGCACATTTCGATGTACCTGGCTTCCAGAGGTCTTCGTCTCTCGCCAGAAAAGAGTGTTGCAATGGCGTTTACAAGAAAAACGATGACCCGATATCCGCTGCTCCTTGGCGGACGATCGCTGCCATATGTACGATCTCAGCGATTCCTGGGTGTTGTAATCGACTATAATCTGTCATGGTCACCTGAGATCAAAAAACTCCGTGCGAGGATTACTGCAGCATCGCAAGTGTTCAGGTTCATGGCGGGAACAAGGTGGGGTAGCAACTGCCGATCAATGCTTCTGCTTGAAAAAGCCTACGTTGAAGGAACCTTGCGCTACTGTCTACCGGTGCTTCAAAGATTATCTACATCAAGCAATAAGACTCTCAATGCCGCACGGAACAACTGCCTGCGAATATGTCTTGGCCTCCCAAAGGGTTCCTCTGCATCAGGAACAGTAGCGGAGGCAGGATGTCTCCCACTAGAGGTAATTGCCGCCCAGGAAACTATGCGTACCCATCTCCGCCATGTCCTGCAAGGGAAGAAGCACTTCCTACACCGTGTCCACCTAACTCACAGAAACTCTAGCTTTGGCCAGGCAGTGCAGCTTCTGGCCCTTCCTACTATTAATCAGCCTCAGAAACTACTACCTCTGGCCTTTCCTCCATGGACACTCTCTCCTCTAAAGGTGAAGAAGTCTGTTCCAGGTGTGAATGCAAAGAGCCGCATGCCACAGGCAGCACTTCTGCAAGCTACTCTCGCCTACTTAATCGAAGAATATACGCAGCACACCCATATCTTCACCGATGGTTCAACTACTAAAGAAACTTCTTCTTGTGGCCTTTATGTGCCCTCAACAGGCCATGCCCTTTCTTACCGGCTGCAGAGGAGGACCTCCTCTACAACAGCTGATCTTCACGGCATTAAGGAAGCTGTTTCTTACATCCTGCGCCGAACCGCCGGCCGTTGGATTATCTTCACCGATTCAAAAGCATCTCTGCAGGTCCTGGCCAACCTGCTGAAGAAAACGAATCACCAGCCAGTTTCCCTGGACATTGGGTATATCCATCATTTAGCTATTGCCGCAGGCCACTGCATAACATTTCAGTGGGTACCTGCTCACTGTGGCATTATGGCTAATGAAAAAGCACATGAAGCGGCCCGTAAGGGCCATCAACATCAGAGATACATTCGAAGTTTTCTCACGAAATCTGATGCTTCCCAAATGGCTAAAAGGTTTGCGTACGAAGAAACGTATCGGCTTTGGAGTTTGCCGACACATCAGTACCAATTTCTTTACTCAATCGACCCACATCTTAGATCAAGACTCTCACCCAGAATTCCTCGACAACTCGAAACACTTTATCACCGACTTCGTCTGAATGCTGCATATACAAATGGCCTGCGATACCGTTTTGGACAAATGAACAGTCCGCATTGTGACAACTGTGCTTCGATAGAAACTGTGGAACATATCCTGCTTGAGTGCCCTGCGTATGCTAACGAGCGTGCGTACTATGAACATTGCATGCAGAAGCTCTGCCCAGTGCCCTTAACAATGGACAAAGTTTTAGGCCCCTTAGCCTGCTTCAGGCAACAGAGACTTGCAATGAACTTTCTTTTTACATATTTAAAAGACATTGGACATCTCGATAAGCTCTAAATTCACTTGCAGGTTACCTTCATGCATTCTTCTTGCAGTGAACTTCGTCAGCCTATTCGTCGGACAATGCTCTCCATCATTCCATAGGTTACATCAATACTCGCCACTGCATCCTTATACCCATTTCACGGCTGCATTTTATCTTCGTTTTTTTTTCCCCTTCCACCTCTTCCACGCTGCTCTCCTTCAGTCTTTATCTCCCAAATTCCCCTCCCTACGCAGAGTAGCATGCCAGCGATATTGAAACGCCGGCTAAATTCTCTGTTCCTTCATTAAAGAGTCTCTCTCTCTCTCTCGTTGAAAAACAATTACTGAAATGGTAACGTGACTGCAGGCGGCGCACTTTCTATGCAAAACCCAGGAATTCGACTTCTAACAGCTGTCGCTGATAACGGGGCAGCATCTATATTTTTGAAGCTTTTTTTTGCTATTCACTGGTGGCGTTTCGGCAGATATTTCCTTTTAATTTTATCTGAACACGGACACTGGACGCTCAACAAACGCGGAACTGAAGGTAGATATAGGCACATAGTCAGGAAATACTGTATAAGAAAGCGAATCGCTCAAAATGAGGCCGTATGCTGCTTATTCTTTCATATAAAGGCCAGTCTATGACCGCATTTTAACGAATGATTGTTTTCCTCCAAACTGTTTGGCTAGAGTCCGTTTTCAACCCTTCTAAGTGCATTTTTGCTCCTGGCTGCCTTTTCTTCACAATCAGAAAGAATTGTGTTGCCAATTTTGAATGCTTAACTGTACTGCATTGGTTCTTCTGAGTGCTTTTCTGGCATTTGGTCTCTTCAGTTTGTTTTTAATCTACGGATGCTTTAGCCTCGTCGCCAGTAAACAATTGATTGTCCCTTTCCCCTTGTAATGCCGCCCTCGGCCTTTACGGTGTTTGTTAATCAGGAAAAGCATTTCAGGGTTAAGAAAACAACTTATATTTTCTGTTCAAGAATTCTCTGTCATTATGTCACGCATTAAAGCACCTTTCTTTTTATTTTTGTCCTGCTCAGCATAAACCGGAATGACTAGAGAGAAAAGAGCTCTCGGAAACGCTGTGCATACATTACCGATTCAGCATCTTACTCCCCGCTAAGGTCAAACGGCACCGTCTGAGGCCTTATTGTAGCGCCACGTAGAGCGTCCTAACGTAGACTTTTTTTTTATATACCGCTGAGTGGAAGTGCGTTTTCACTCTTTTTTTTTAATTAATGAGTTACGTCCACCAGTCTGCCTCACGGCTAATAGTCGGGGCAAGCATAGAGTCCCGCTGTCAAAGGCCCACCTGCGTGTAACTAATGATAATTTATGCGCTTGCAAATTGAAAATAAGAATGCGGAAAGTGGCTGCTGGCTCCGTTCGGCACAGGTTCCTTTTCCCTAGTTTTTTTTTATTTTAGTTTGGGCCAGGAGCGATTTCTTCATTTAGGCGCTATTCTTAACATCCCGCGACCTACCGGGCCTGGAGTCTTTCGCCTGGCAGTCTTCGCGGGTTTTGCGTGGAGGATTCGCCGACTCTTCGGATTGGCATCGCTGCTTCTGCCACGGTCTGGTGAATCTAATTGCTGCTTCCTGCGGTGGGATCCTTGCCAGCTACCTGTTTGCACACACGTGCGAACCCGGGTTTGGCACCTGGCGCCGACCATGTCGCAGGCATAATAACAGAGGACCCACCTCGGACCCCACGTCCAGGAGAAAGTCTGGATGACCCTGCTTCGGCCACACAGTACCCAGCTCACATTGCCGTGTCATCCTCAGTTGCTGGGGGCTGTGATCATAACACCGACGTTTCGATTGTGGGATCTGCTAACACACCGATAGATTACATTCAATATATTTTGGATACTAGCGACGTTAGCCATTCATGCTGCTGCTGCCATCGTAAATGAAACTTGGGGCCAGTCAAGCTGCCTTCTTTGCAGCTTTTTCCCTTTGTTTTCCATCGCAACCTTGTACCTGTTTGTCTGTGGGAATTAACAAATAAAACAAAATATGAGGCTGAGCAACTCCAAACTAGTGCGGTAAAATCAGATTCATTAATCACCCTCACCCGAAGGTACGTTCGGTTAAGAATGAGACGTTACCCAGTTTCATGCCGTAGCTGTTTGTTAATTTGAGGGCTTTCGAGAGGACGTGGCAAAAAAAAAACGCAGTCGAAATAAAACCCTCGTGTTAGTGTTCGAAGCTGTTCAGTGCAAAAATGCAATTCTTAGAGCACGTTTATTCATATCTTATAACATTACTGCCCGTAATCTGGCCAAGCTGCGCTCCTACGCAGAAGCTGCACGGAATTCACTTGTTCGCTCTGCTACTCAGAACTCGATGCTTAGTGTCTGCGGGCCAGTCCATCACGGAAAAAGTGATGTAGCTTTTGAACCCCCCCTCCTCCCCGCTGCTCCAACACCAATAGCAGCACGGGATGCAATTTCAGCACTTACGAAGAACATTCGTCTTATCTCCGCATCTAATCTGCGGTGACTGTGGCGTCACACGCATCATGGTATCCCAGTGTTGGCTCCCGCCGAAAACGGTGTTTGAGGACAATCCTCTCACAGGTACTATGCGTGTTGCAGAAGAAGGATACCGCGAGTTCTCATTTCCGAAGTTGACCCGGATGTTTAGGGAGCTTTGGTTAAAGCACTTGCTATCCGCAATGCGTACCTTAACCTTAGCTCGCAGGTGTATAAATGCCGCGTTTCCCACTTTGAACACCGGGTATAGTTATCCCATCAGGCTTCAATAAACTAATGTCTAGATCTTATTTACTCCTTCGCTGGATGGCGGTGACTGTTCGGGAGGGCCTTTATGTTTCAATGGGCACGTATTGTCTGTTTTACGGTTAATGTCGTCGCGCTTGTCCTGTTCGCAATGACCGTACTGAAATCCTTTTACGCTAAGGCAGGCGGCTTCACTCGGCTGATTCTTGCTCTGTCCATTTTGGAGACGCAGCTGTGTCGTGTGTAGAATTCCAGAGCTGGAGTTGCGATTATTTTTATTGTAATGAACATTTCCATTGGCCTGTTCTTCGGGCACGGGCTGAGCACATACGCAGCCGCGCAATGTATGAATAAAACTGTTTGCCGCAGATGTTCTTATCAAGCTGCGCTGTGCGTTACTTTTTTCTCACTTGTAACTAGGTTCCACTGGCAGAGCGGCCTTGCCTTGGTGAGTAGCGGCCATTTTCTTGCTTCATTTTTCTTAGCTTTTTCTTGAAGCAAATTTTCTTTCCTTCGTTCTGCCCTTGCTTTCTGAATATCGCTACTTCTTTCTGCATATTTCGACTCCCGAGCTGGCGCCTGCCTCGCAATTGGTCCCAATATGCGCTCCTGGCTCACATTGTTAGGTTTATTTTCAGCCAGTTTCTCTGCACCTTTTGCACAGGCATGAATAATTTTTTCATTATTTTCAGGCTAGCCTGAACATTACAAAGCTTGCGTCATCAGCGTTGAATTATGTTATGGTGAAGCGCAGCGTTCCTATGGCTGCTGTTTCTGATCCCTACAGCCACCATGGTTCGGTTCATGACGTTTCAGTTTCATATCGCGTCTTCTCTAATAATGAGATCTCTCTGTGTGATGTGTTTGCCCGCACAACCCCTCTTGATTATATGCCTCTATTCTTTTCTCATCTTGTGGGGGCGCTACGCTGTTCGGTCGAACACATCTTTCCTTCTTCTTGATATGTGTGCTGCTTCTCATGTCTCATTTTTTTTATTCTTGATGATCTGGCGAAATCAATCACGAACATTCAAGAGGTTTTAATTACGGTTGAGTTGATTGCTAAGCACCCTGCCCGGAGTCCAGGAACTACTCACGCTCGTGGATGCACTTCGCCCATATGCACTTCATTATTTTACACGGCTACACTATGCTAAACGATCCATCTAACCACTCATTTTTCTTACAGAATATGCCTCTATCTGGATTGATGTTACTCTTGCTGTTCCTGCACTGCATGCATATGATTTGGCGTGGATTGTTATGGATGTTGAGGCCCCGCGTCATCACATTCTCTCGCTTATTGGGGTAGGTGGCTTTTCAGAGGCTAATTGTGTGCAGCTCAATGCGGCGGGCAAACACAGGCTGATCAGTTGCCACGACGGCCTGGTTCTACCGCATTCAGAGAGCGCCGCTTCGTTCCTCTTCTACCCTTGATGCCGGCGTCGATGCGTTTTACCGGAGATTTCATCGTGAGCCTACACATAATGAACACCCTTTTAGAACCGCTTCCTCCAGAGCTTTTAATAGTGGGTGGGCACCTTAACTAGCGGTGTCACGGCGTCGCATTCAGGCGATGCTCCAGCGTTATCAACGAACTTCTTGTCCGCTTCTACTCGAGATATTTAAGCATCAATGTTACGCTGCTGAACGACTTTGCCAATATTACACTGCAGAAGCGAAGCGCTTGGCATTGCGTACCATTTGGTTCAGATTCACAAAAAGGAATTTTTGGGAGCAACTTTTTGTACTACAGTTGAGAAAATTGGTCCACCAATAACCTTCCCGCCACTGCGACTTCCCAGTGGTTTTCTGACGACTCACATTCTTCAGTCAGCATCGCACCTCTTCAAGACAAAGGTTGCTCTGGGTGATATATCCTCTAGTACGCTATGGTAGGCTTAAGTGACAGTCTTAGTAAACACTCCATACACCTATTCGGTAAATTAGGTTCCTTTATTTTCTTTAGAAATTATTGCAATACTTTCTAGAGGCAGAGAAAGAGATCCTCTTTTCTATAACGCATTGCGCGGCAGAAGAGTTTAAGCCATTTCATAAATAAAGACAATGTTTTAAAACGCGAAAAGAGAAGCAACGGTATAGAGGGAACGCTTATACCCACCGGCATAGGTATCGTCTTTGCCGAAACAACACGGAGCGGGCTTTCAGCCGGGCAACGGCACTGCTATCTTTGGCGCTCGCCCACAAAGAAACATGCATTGGCTGGCCGCTGCTCCCCGGCTGCAAGTGTAAACTGGCAAAGGTAAGCCTGCGCCCTCGATCAGCATGACAGCACTACAAAGGCGCGAAACTTCCTGCTAACTTGTTATCATCTAAGGAAAGAGGGCAGCAAGAGCGCGGGCTTATGCCAGCCAGCTTACACTCGCAGGCGGGGAGCAGAGGCCAGCGCAGGTCAACGCAGCGCCGCCGCTCGGCTGACAGCCCGCTGCCGCTGCCACCGCGTTTGCTTGGTTATTTTTGCCAAAGACGGTACGTGTGTGTTCCCTCTAAGCGCATTGTAGTATTTGCGATTAGAAAGATGTCTGTTATTATCCATTAGAGACAACAAATCATCAGAGAATTTATTGCGACGACAATGAACTGAAAGGCACTGTTATTAACAAGAGCAGCGGAGGCGCCCAGAAGTCTCGCTAATGAATAGTTCGACACTGCCTGCACAGCCTGCTCTGCAGTTGATGCATATGGCCAAAGGTCTCGTCCAGGCACGTAAGAGTGACATCCGGTCTGTCAATATCTTGTACATCAAAGGCGGACTCACGCGGAGTTTGTTCTCTTGTCTCCTGCATAGTAACACGCATCCTCCTATTGCCTGCTCGTACATACGCTTAAACACCTACAGTCTTTCGCAAAAGACTAGAGCTCAAAGGCGTACTTCTGGCTCATAGCGTGCACCACTGTACGCCTTACTGCTGTATGCAAGCATCCTCAAGGAAAAGTAGTCTAAAGAAAACGGCTTGAAAAATTTCTGCGAAAAGACTTTTCGCGCAGAAATTGCGACATACGGCTGGAACGAAACTATAGGGGGCGCTGCCCTCTCAATGTGGGACACGCAGTTGGCCACCAGTGAAGAATTTTCTTAACAGATCCACTCCCACAGCGGACACTACGGAAAGGACGTTAAGTATGACATTCAGTGTCGTTTCCTTCTCCTTATCAATGAGGCTCTAGTATTCGCGTAATGCGCGCACACCTGTAGGCCTCGACTTGTACATACTTTCCACAAAAAAAAATTTTATTCTGCGAAATGCAATGGCTTTGCTACTGCTTTTGGGCCCGTCCAGATTTATATGTTGTGTAGTTCTCGAACGGAGTGACGGGGATATGCATCTTTTTTCGTCTTATCATTCCGTATGTCTCTTAGTGTGTGTGTCGATTTGGCTGCCACAGATCAGCTTTTTACGTTGTTTGTGCTCGTCCCACGGATGGAGGCTCCAGTTCTAGGGCTTTGCTAATTCTTTGTGAGACCGTAAAGAAAATTAGGAAAGGAAAAATGAGAACCACAAAGTCCTGAACAAGTTCAACCAACAAGTGCATGAATAACTCAATGCTGCAAACTCGGCGAGATCAAAAGGCCTCGGACGAAGTCAAACTTTCTCCACGCTGGGGTGCTCCCCGCTTTCTTCGCTTACGCTTCTTACTGGAGCTAGATGGCGGCACTGTTCTTTGATGTTGGTGCTGAGTGCAATTGTCGCTTTAGCAGGCTCTGTTTTTGTCGGTTCTCTGTATGGATAGCCGTGTGCAGTATTCTGCAATGCTTCAGTAGAGTTGCATACCGAGCTTTCAAGGAGATGACAAAAGGAATCAGGAATTTTATTCATTGGACAGAAAAAAATTGTGCACTGGGTAAGCGAGTCTCTATGAACAAGAAACAGCACTGATCTTGTCTGTGGTGCTTGAGTGCTAAAGTTGTACCTGCTGCTTTTTACTAAAGTGTTTTATGCGATAATAAGTGCAATACTTTTTAGGCGCTGAAAAAGGCAGGCGCAGAGGAAGATGTTCTCTCTCGTATTACATATTTCTCGGGGAACTTGTAAAACGAATTTTATGACAAACGGCAATCGTTTTTTTAAGCGCGAGAAACCAAGCAAGTGCATCGACTAAACCCATACACCCACAGGCGCAGGTATGTGTGTTCGTGCGCGTGCGGTGCTGCGTGCGGTGGTGCGTGCGTATGGGCTTTTGTGTGTGTCTCTTCCCTAAAAGAGAATTGTAGTTCTCGCGATCAGAAAGGTTTTTTTAGGCATAGGGGGAGGAAATAAAGAAAAAAAGTGATTACGAGGGCAGAGAAAACAGACACAACTATTTAACAAGAGGAGCGGAGTCGCCAAAGAGACACGTAAGCCTAGATTGCTGGCTTATGAATAGTTTGTCATTGCTTTTACAGGTTTTCCTGCCCTTGTTGAGTATCACCAACGGTCTCCTCCGGGCTCCTCACAGTGACAACCGGCATGTCGCTATTCTGTGCACAAAGGCCGGAGTTACGCGATATGTTCTCTACTCGGAGGCATAGCAACACGCATACACCGACCAGTCGTTCTGACATACTATGCCTCCACATGCAGTGTTTCTCAAAAGAGTAGAGATCGAAAGCTTTGCTTCTGACACATGGTGTATAGCGCATTATGAATTGCTGCGTCGGAAACATCTCTCAGGTGAATGAAACTGCCATCCTTACCCCCTCCGTAACTGCGTACTTTCAACCACTGCCCGGCTTGAAATGGTGTTGTCTGGGCCAGTTACGGATGAAAAAGCCTGTCTCTGCCACGCATAAATGTGTGACAAGTGCAGCATTACGTAATATGTATATTGCCGCATAAAAAGGTAGCAGGATCTTACCCTGAGACACATGCGTGTAGTTGCAAAACTGACCGGTCATTGCATCATTGAAATCAAACTTTGATCTGCGCTCCCGAAATTTTAACAGCGCCATTTTTCAACGAGAAGCATATGTGCGAAAGGAATAGTTAAAGCTTGTTTACTGTCAGGGAACCGCAAATATAAAAATCTGCGTAGTAGTAAAATTAAACTAATGGGCCTTATCGGTTGCTGTATATCATAGGCCTGTAGTCCTCTCAGCGGGTGATGAAGAGAGCTATACTTTTTCCCCTATCACTAAATTTCGCAGCCACGGACATTGCTCCCTAAAAATAAAAACGCTTCGTTAGAGTCGTTAATTTTCTTCGCTTTTACAAGCAACATGTTCAAAGTTGCATGTCACCGTAGCCCCAATTTCGGCAGCTTTCTGAAAAAAACCGTAATAATGAGGGTTAACCCGCAGCGGTGGCTGAGTGGTTAGGGCGCTCGACTACTGATCCGGGGTTCCCGGGTTCGAAGCCGACCGCGCCGGCCACGTTTCGATGGAGGCGAAACGCAAAGGCGCCCATGTGCAGTGCAATGTCAGTGCACGTTAAAGATGCCCAGATGGTCGAAATTATTCCGGTGCCCTCCACTACGGCACCTATTCCTTCCTTTCTTCTTTCAGTCCCTCCTTAATTTTTTGTCTTCGGGCGCGGTTTAGCTGTTCGCCAATATGTGAGACAGATACTGCGCCATTTTCCTTCCCCAAAAACCAATTTATTCATTTAACAATCAGGAACAGAATGAACAACACGCTATTCTTTTCTTCAAATAAGGCTTATATTTCAGCCTGCAGACTTCTGGGCCATTCTTGAGACCACCTTAGGAGCCGGACTTAGTCGCTAAAAGAGAATATTAAATTGCTGTTCTTCGGACGCTAATTAACATTGAATTCATAAAGCCTCTCACGAATTGAAGAGTGCACTGCCAAATTCAAAAGTAATTATACGCCTAAAATGGCAACGCACACCTTATCCAGGTGCCTTTGTCGCATTTATCATAGCTGTGAAAATCTATACTAAGTAAACAATAACATCAATTTAAATATAATCAATTTAAATACGTCGCTCTTCATTTTCTAACGATATGTCGTGATCAGAACCTATTGACATTACATGTAAAGGAGAATTTAATCGTCTCAGATACCTGTATCGCTGACTGCGCAAAGCCCCAAAGGATACTAAACTGTTGGCGCAAGAAATCCACTTCAGTCTTGATTGCGGCTGTGTTGTGTGGCACTTTTCTAAGCAATCCAATATTATAAATTGGAACCACCTCAAAAATAACTCACTGGTAAACATTTTTCAAAACTAAACCTTAGATTTTTGCCCTTCGTCCTGTTATGGAGCTTCAGGGCTAACAACGCTTGCAGTACCACCGCTGCTTCGAAGTAATAACGTTATCGCACAGTAGTTTATTCCGTGCGCTTTCCTTCACTAAATATTTATTTGAACTTAAGAAGCCTTCCACCACTACATGTTATGAAGCCTTAACCTTACCCGGTTTCTTTTACTGCAGTGAGGTGTTAAAACACTACTTAGGGGCACTGCTCATTGAAATTTAGAATTAGGTGTCTAGAAATATCAGCTTGCTGCTTAGGGACGAGTTTTGAGGCCATTGCTTCCTACTGATGTACCAAGATTAGGTTTTCATATTTCCCTGGATGCCTTTCTTCATTACTTCCCCTTTCCTTGCTATAGCCTCGTCAGTATGTGTGCATAAATAGATATGCCTTAAATATGCTTCAATTTTCGTATAACCCTGCGTCCTTTTGAATGCTGAACCTGAAGACTGCCGGGCTTTTTCTCCGAGTTTCTTTTCCTGATATGGCAAGGCAAGAACAGCTGTCAGTAAGAGGCGTACGCAAACGACGTCGGTATAATTTTTTCTTGCACTATGTTATACTTGCTTTTGCACTCATTTTGCACTCATGTTGCACTCACGTTGTTTCCTCTAAGTTCCACGTTTATAACCGTCATCAATTGGCCGTGCTGCATAGCTTGGCTCCTTGGTGCACAAAAAAAATGACAGACAGTTAACAACTAATCCGACCGAAACACCCAAGATGCTAAAACAAAACATGCGATCCATTCAAATAAAGAAAAGAAAAAGAACTGTACGAATACATCTTCTCCCGTGATTTTGCTCTGCCTGTGTCTTGTGGACGTCAGCTTTTATTAGAAACTTCCATATATGGTAGATAAAAAGGAGAAGACCGGTCTCACGAGATTGTGGTCTGGCCTGATATATACTCCATGCGGCTGTGCATGAGAGTCTGTTTGCAGTGGAATTGCGCAGCCGACGCAAGAAAAGCCCGTAGCGCAGGCTTTTTTCCGCTAGCGATTCTTCTGCACTGGGGTAAGAGCCTCTGCAAAACAGAACGGTAGACGTTAGCGTTATCGTTAGCTTATGAAAGAGTGAAATATGTCTTGTCTGAAACAGCCCTTGATTTCGCGAGGAAGGTGTTCGTTCAAATGGTCTCCCTTTTTTTTTCTACTTGCGTTTGAAAGATATATTGCGTAAGAAGATTGGTGATGATTCTTGAAGATTATATTATTCACCATTATTGGGCTCTTAAGAATTCAGGCTGGCAGCAGTATGTGGGACTGTAAAAGACTGAGTACAGGACGCATGGAGCGCCGTATGGAAGTTTTCTTGAGAAATTTTGATCAAATAATGTTTTTTTTAGCTCGCACTAACACGCACAGCATACAGGCAGTTTCTGTTCCTTCAGAATGAAACATAAACCACCATGGCCAGGAGTAGAACATGGCGATCTTGATCTTAGAAACTTAAAAAGCCACTAAGCCGTCGTGGCCTGGTTAATGAAGGCTAGCTGTCTCTTATATATGAATGTTATAATTTTCTTTATTTTAAAATTTCTGGTAATAGTCCGCCCATAGGCTGCTCGGACGCGATATTTGTGCTTTGTGTGAGTGGTAGCACTGTAGGCTGGTGCAAGTACTGTGGAAAGAAATGACTGGGTGAGCGAAGTCGGCGGCGAAAATTTATTAAAATATAATGTCTTAACTACCTTCACAAATTAGCCGAATACATTTAAACAGCCCTGACAAAACTTCTTTTCTTTTTTCAGCGCAATCTGTGAAGTACACAAAAAACAACGCTAGAAAAAGAAACATGCGTATTTGTCAACGCTAATCACTACTGATTCGAATTATGAAAAAGAAGCAACGAGAATCAGAAAAAAATTTAATATTCATGCACCTAATTTTGAAAACTACTGCAGGACCTCGTATGCTTCAGAGCAGTGGAAGCATTACATCGTTAAATAAGCAGAAAAATTACTATCTTCAGATTATTTTCATTGATCAAAAGAAAATTCTCGAGAAGAAAGATATAATTTCCCGGCTTTTCATCGATTACTAGTACCGACTTGGACTGCGTAACCAAGAACATTCAGAAGCCCTTTTGTTCTGCCTAAGGGCATGACGCGATAGCGTTAAATGGTTAATGCCCAGATATACGGAATTGACAATTCTCAACTTTATCTTCATATGTACCTGGGAATCATCTTGCCGCTCCTGACATGGTGGTGCAGCAGTTCAGCGATCCGCCATTACCCTGCCAAGGCAGGTGCTAATATGGGTGGGGCTTGTACGAGATAGGTTGCCCGACCAATCATTTACTTAGCTGCCACCTACCATGGTGGCCAGTTTGTTTCAAATCTGTTGGCCAGGTTATAAGGACGCCACAAGGTCGCGTGACTTAAGTACCCCACAACGCCAAGGATGTCCAACGCAACGCCGATGCTGTATTTTCTGCTCAGCTTAACACTATCGCGTTAACAGAAGTCCATCGTCTACCTAAGATAGACGGCACCCTAGACTGTCTTTGCAGCGCAGCTAATGAAAAATGAAAGTCAATTAAAGTGACCGCACAAAGATCGCTTACAATATGCCTGACGGCCGCTACGAGTTGAAGTCAGCCATTTGTAATTTTTTCTGCCACAGCAATGTTCCAGCACATACTGGACACAATGTGCGAGTTGCTTTAGCGCAGTTTTTGTCTCGTATGTTTAGATGATGTCGTAGTCTTCACCTAGAATATTGAAAATCAGCAGAAAAAGGTTCAGAAAGTATTGCGGGCAACAAAAAGCCATCAGGTAGATTCAACAATGAATGAAACGTGAACAAGAAAACTGGGGTGGTGACACAAAGAAAAGCATCATATTAGCTCCGGGATTGGAAATGCAAGCGAGGTTAAAAAACACTTCTGAACAGTCTTCGCTCCTTCTAATTTAAAATAACATGACCTTGTATTGAACTTACCCTGGCTAAGAGGTTCTTATTTTCCTGTTCGTGTCCTAATTCTCTTGTTCGTGTTACAACTCTTGCTGACAGTGCAGCCTTGAATGCAGAAATATGGCATTTATCCTACGAGGAGCTCCTAATTCTTGGCCACATCGCAAGCAAAAGAGTAAGTAGTACGCGCAGATACAAAGAAAATAGCTGAAATCACACTTTTTGCACTGCTGGCTGAGAAAAAAGCTGCGTGCAGATTTTCCGGAGGTGCGCCTACTACCGACAGTTACTCAACATTTTTTGGCACAACGCCGAACACTGGACATAGCTCAGGGAGTGAGACGCGTCATTTCAATAGAAAATTTTGCAATTTGAAGCGTTTATAAAACTTAAGCTTAGTGAAAAATTGACACGTGTACATAGACTCTTTCTAGAAAATGCCGAAACCGAGATTAATACTGACGTGATGTGGGCTTAGGCGCCGTTTAGTGCAGAAAAAAAAATGCTGTGAGAGAGTCTTAACCTATTCCAGCCGCTGTTTGTCGAAGCCAGAAGCCAGTTATTCAATGGCAGAGGGGTTCCTAGCGATAGCCTAGGTTATTCAAAAATTCTGCCTGTATTTGTACGCCTCGTCTTTCAATTTAGTGAGTTATTATCACGTGGTGCGCAGGCAGGAAAATCTGAAGGATCTGTATCGCGTCCTCGCTCGATAGAGTTTGTGATCCCAAGCTTTCGACATAGCGTTCCAAGGCAGTTAGCCTGTAATGAGCACCCGTCGGAACCCCTCTGAAGGAAGACAATGACAAGCTCTCATTAGATTGTAATGCGGAACCAATTTCGCCAGAGAGCTACTCGTCATTTCCCCAACTACAACGCTTTGTCGAGTCCTTGAAAGAGAATGTAGCTTAATTCCACGAAGTATTCAAACGCGATTTATTGTTCATATCCTGCTGTAAACAAGTGATCGCGAAAAATAGTTTACCACGTAACAAGACCTCTTATCTTAAGGTGCGCGCAACGCTTCGGCAAAAATTTCTGCAGGCTGCGCACGACGTGACGATAGCAGGACATGCTGCTCAACGTCTCAGAATTTTTTCGCTCACAACGCCGTTGAGGTGTCCACCTTCAAAGTGAGTCATGTATGCGTCTTTCATTAAATCCGGCGAAAGGTTTATAAGCTGAATAATATTGCAGTTACGCACGCTTCACCAAAACCCAGAAAAGTATCACTGGTGGAGGCTAGCCAGCGATGCCTCACGTTACGTCAATACTTCCCTTAGGTGGCAGCGACAAAAGACGTCACAGATCAGGCAAGCCGGATTATTCCACCTCATAAATCGGCCAATCAATCCCTTTCAGGAAATCACAATGGACGCATTGAGCCTTTCCCAACAACAGTGCAAGGTTAGTTAATGAGGCAGTGCGCTTACACTTATTTTGGATGAATCGAAGTTTTTTTCTTTGCTTCTTCTTCAGTTCGGAATGTTGGTCACTCATTTAGAAAAGCAGACAATGTGATCATATTGAAGCATAGGTTTGATGAATGCTTGGAATGCTAAGAGCTTAGATGATGGTAGAGAAAGCCAGATGATTCATCACGGCGAACAAAATTTGCGCAAGTCTGCCGATTATATGCTAGCAAACTGCGCATTCAACCTGAGGTTAATGGTTAGTGTGACATCAAAGTATTTTTGCTGATTAACTTTAATAATTGGAGTGCCGTGCCCAGTGTAAGAGAAACATGAAGGCTGTTTTTGATTCTCCACTGGTAGGAGCGAGATGTTTCATTTGACCTTAATCTAGAGGTATGAACGTCGGCAACAATCTGTTCCAGGGATATTAACTTTTTTATCTTCTGCGAATTATCGTCTACGACAGCAAAAAAAAAGTTTCCCAGTGACGACAAAATCTACCTATGTATTAGGGCCGTAATTTTTCAATGCACTCGACGTTTTCAACACCGAGATCTTTATTAAGTACTTTAAGATATAGCACACAGCAAATGATTTGACGAGAAAACTGAAAAAAAAACTTCCCAGTCTCTACGCATATCAAGCCTGCGCGGAGACGCGCATATTTTCTCTCTTTATTACCATTGGAACCCATGAGAAAGACGATAATAAAAAAAAGCAAAAAAATCTTCTTAGAAAGTACGTTACACGTAAAAAATTCAAGGACAGAGAGAATGAGACTTTCTATTTCAAAAGAACATTTTCGTTCGGCGGGAGAACCTTGTTTGCACTTCCTACACCAGAGACCTGTTCTCTTTCTGACGAAACTCCAAAACGCACCACTGTTTGCTTTATCGACGATTTTTTTATTTATTTTTCAAATACCCTAAGGGCCCACTGGGGGTATTACATAGGGAGGAGACATAGGTCAGAGCACAATTTTCAAAGACGAAAAACCACTTCGGGTGGTTAATACGGCAAGTTGAGAAACAACATAACAACGTAAACACTGTTACAAGAACTACGCAGATAACAAAGAGAGAGAACATATTGGTTTGCGAATAAGTCATATAAAAAACAAATTTTGTTGCTGAACGCGCTGGGATTCCAGATAAGTTAGCAATTCGGACTGAAATGAGGAAAACTGGGTTTTAGTAGCAATACGTGAGAGCAACTCTTTCTATTTTTTTATTGACAAGGTTAAAGGCGAATTCTTTACTTTTCTATCCCAGCGAAGATTGGGTTAACTTTGTAGACATGATCAGTGCGACGTGAAATATGACGCTGCGGTAAAATATGCGACCGGGCAAATTGTGTACCGCTCTGGTAGAGAGCGTGAAAAAAGGATAATCGGGCAAACTTTTTGTGCATTGCGAGTGGAGGCGTGTTGAGCTCTTCCTTCAAAGGTGAAACGCTTGTTGCGACGCTATCCGCGACATCGTCCTGGCAGTACTTTCATGTACGACAGGTAGTGCGTGAATTTTCAAGCTGACCTGCGCCGCGAGAAATCAAGAAAAAACTGACAGTGGACACAGCCCATGTTCTTCATGACAACAGCTGCAGCCACGTAGCAACAGCGCCGAAGAATGTGACGCTGCTAAGTGAAGGGCAGTTGCTTCTCGATCATAACCGCAACCATGACAATTGACTGGAGTGGACGTAGGAAATCACGAACACTTGAAAAAAGAAAAATTGGTTGAGCACTTACTACCAAATTATTTTTTTTATTTTGCGAATAGTCATCATAAATTGAGGCCGCAGTGCTGCGACAGGAGGATGTCCTGCCTTTCTGCTTAGATTGGTGGCGTTCCCACTCCGCTTTAGAATATTCTTTAGCCGTTGTTTTTTGTTCCGCTGCTGCTAGCTTTCGGTGGGCGCACGCTTCTGGACGGTGGAGACGGTTGGAGGCGTTCTGCAGGGTACAGGTGGGTAATGAGTGGCGGCGAGTGAGTGGGTGGACGTGAGGAAAGGTAGTGGGCTCCTCCTTTAGGGTAGATGTCGGTTATGTTCTGACGCTGCTTGAACTTTTGGCGGGGAAGGCTCCTGGAGCCTGACGGTTGTTGAGGGCGCTCTGTAAGGTGCAGGCCTGTGTGTGTGGCGGGCTCTCATCAGCTTCTCAATGGTGGCGCTTATGCGAAGGCTTCACTCGTTTCATCTCATGCGGCGATGTCTGGCTCGAATCCTTGATCTTAGACGTTGACATTGGGATTTTGTGGAATGATACTACTACTGTGCCATAGTAACAGACTCCTCGAGTGCGCGCCCAGTGATGCTTTTAAGTATTGCCGATATTCCGGTTGGAAGTGAGCACAGACAAAACACTCAATTGAGATTTACGTATTCTCAAGATAGTCTACGCCAAAAATGGTTTGCCTTCACGGTAAGTAAACTGGGAGTTAAAAAAATAAATGTGGGTGTACCTTTCTTGAAAGCGTCAATCGGTGTTCACGCAAGCCAGTGCACGGAATAAATAAAAGGTGTCTGGTAGTCGGCACTGCCTCTCTTCATCCATCACCGTGTCATTGATTCTTCTTCCACACTAGACCGCTACTAACTAGTACATTGTGGCAATGTAATATCTGGATGGCCCACATCACAGTTATATTTTTGAATGGAGCCAGACGACCAGTAGTAAGCCGACTGGGCTGCCCTTGTGTTCCACATGTTCCAACACGTTTGCGTTCTTCACAAACGGAGAGATTGATATCTCCTCCAAATTCAGACTTCGGGATTATAATTTTACTTTACACCACACTGTGAACAAAGTTGATCTCCGACAAAGGCGAGTGTTGATGAGCACAAAACACAACTATATAAGACACAGGCGCTCTTTTTTACCTGGTTTTGCAATTCGAAGGAGATATCACTGCTCATACCGAAGTGTATTTTGGAAATAAGGATAGGTAACGATATTAGCACCGCCGCGATTTTCGTGAGGTTTCAGCATCCGCTTAGAATGTTGGAGGTGCGGGGTTCGATTCCCAGTTCCACTAAGTACCTGCCGGTGATACAATGGCTACAAGAGGGCCTCTACACTTGTGCTCGACATGTGCTTGCGCTCGGCATACTGTGCCTCTAGTCACAAATTGCTATACAAAAATCACTCTGAATGATTTATTAGTCTGCTCCAAGAAACTGAGTTCTGCAACATGTGCATAGTAAAGTACCAGAAAATAATGGCACAATAACTGCTTCTCACAGTGAGACCTGTAATGAGGTAGAGAAAGCGTTTTCAAAAAGCGTGACCTTGATATCGTATGTTTCATGATTATTCCAACTTCGTGAAACGTATCCTGCACTTCACATTCCGCTTCCTGGTTGCAAAATCAGCGTAAATATTGAGGGCGGATGAGGTCAAAAGTTAAAACATCATACTTAGTATCTCTAGCTTTCAGTTACCGGTATGTCTAAGGTCACCTAAAAAAAAAAAAAAACATCGGGAATGGGTAGCTTGTTTGCGGCAGACAGCACCAAACATTAGACACTGTCCTGAACCTTAACTCTATTCACGCTCCTTTACACGCATTCTACATGGCAGTGGACCGGTTTTTCGTTATGAGTAGCCACGAAGCTCAATGCATGTGCTTCCAAGACTTTATAAATATATGTTGTGGCCTTTTGTTATCCCTACAAAAATTTTATCTCGGTGCATTTAAGAAGACAACTGCAGTGGGCTAGAAAGCGGGTACTATGACTATGTTATCCTGCGATGTGTTGTAAAAATTATCGTAATTTTAAGCTACCTTTTCGCGCCGGGAGCCAACCTGCGCCACAAAAGGAGAATGTGCGTCGGATACGCAATTTACTGAGACAAATCATCTCTTCACTCGGCGTATACATAAAGACGAGCGAACAAGGCACACAGGAAGATTGCACTTTGGCTCGCTGCGCCAAGACGAACTGCTTTGACTGCAAATATTTATTCCCCTTTTCGAAACGCGGTTCATTTTGCGTCGGGAGGTCGATGAAAGGGAAGGAGCACAAACCGTCAGACAAGGGGTAGCCAAGTAAATGCTCCATAAAGATAAGAACTGGTCCAATCTTACGACCAGGCTGCAATGTGATGGTTATTTTGTTTTAAATGCCTCTCAAAACCCCGCGCTTTACCGAAAGCTCAGCTCTTATTATATATCCTGTCCAACCTACCAACCTAGTACTTCTTCGAGGATGTTGCTGTTGCACAAACTAAGAGTGAGTTGTTATTTCTTTCTAGTCATCCAAGAGCCGAAGTTTGAGTAAACAAGTCGTGATTATACCCTTTGCAACATCACGTAGTGTGTAAGACGAGAGCAGTGCGAAGGCTAAAATGCGTTCTCTTTCTTTTAGTCCGCTTCAAAGCTAACTCAGATAAAATATTCAAATTCATATTTGAAAACAGCGCAAACAACAGAAGGGAAAGCACAGGGCGAAACGACGACACAGGCCCTGAACTAACAAGTGAACTAACAAGTAGTTGTTAGTTCAGCGCCCGTGTCCTCTTTTCGTCCTGTGCTTTCCCCGTTTGTTGTTCGCGCTGTTTTCAAATATGAACTTTAACCAACTCGCCCAACTTTCGGTGTTACTAAACTATTCAAAACAAAGCTACTTCTCTTATCGTGTGGTTGAATCACTGACTAAATGAAATTAAACATATTCATTAACTTCACACTAATTCTTGGTAAAAGCAATAGTTTTTTTTTTCCTATAAGCTTTTTCCACTATGTCTGATAGGGAAGTCTTTTGGAATAAATAAAATGTGCTATCACACTTCTTGAACTGCATATCAGCCAAAAACGACTGAAAACAAAAGGATGAATTTGCTTCGCTATGATAACAAAACCAGATTTTAAGGCATTTTATCTTAGTTTCGAGAGTAAAACTGCAGCACCGTAGTGTCTAATGATTTTACTTGTTTACCTTTCCTGGTTGTCACCTATCACTTTGTGTTCTTTTCATTCGCCGAGACGAAATACGGGCAATAACGAGAGACCTGTGTCGATCGCGTACTGCTGCGCAGTCGATATATAATTTGGCTGAGAGAAATTGAAACCCACATTACCATTGTCTGTTTCTAATTTCCTTCTCAGTCTCCGTTCATTTAGATATAAACATATTGTTTCTACATCACTGCCTATCTCTCGGTGTCTAGAAAGAAAGCATCTTCCTTTAGGGGGGGGGGGGGGGGGGTCGTTTAAGTAGCTCTGCGCGGAGTAAGGAAAACAACGAAAATTATTTCGGCAGTTTAAAAAAACAGGCCGTCTATGTGAAGGCGCTGTCTTGACAATGATATGTCTTGCGGTGTTTAAACATTTATCGCCAACAGGAAAGTTGAGGTAATACATGTTTTATCGGGTTTCATGGTATTGACCACCATCTGGTTTTTCATGTGATATTACTGCCAAAATTCATTTAGCAGGAATAAAAACGTTAGACGTTTCATGGAGTGAACTCCTCTATACAAGTATCTTTTTTTGTATAAAATGCGGAGGTACGATGAACTGCTATTCGGGTTGAAGTACTGAAGTCTACTCGTTAACAGAGCCGCAACTATAGCAATAACGACAATGAGAAAAAATACGGAATGATTATTTATTACGTGGGCCCAGTTAACAGAGCCACGACTATAGCAATAACGACAATGAGAAAAAAATACGGAATGATTATTTATTACGTGGCCCCGACATAGCGCTAATCTTTCGCGGATATCCAGACACCGGCCACTCGGCTGCTGGCCCAAAAGACGCGAGTTCGATCCCGTCCGCGGAGGTCGAATTTCGATGGGGCGAAATTCTCGAGGCCCATGTACTGTGCGATGCCAGTGCACGTTAAAGAGCCCCAGGTGGTCGAAATTTCCGGAGCCCTTCACTACGGCGTCTCTCATAGCCTGAGTCGCTTTGGGGCGTTAAACACCCATAAACCATAACCCAGCATCAGTGTGGCTTGTATTTTTTTTTAGATGTTGCGCCTCCTTTACAATAAGTGCAAGTGTTCAACGACAGACCATTACCACGACCACAAAAATAGTCATCGATACATCAGAGCTCAGCCTTACCTTAAACTACGATGACTGTTTGAAGAAGGACAGCCCACGGATTGTGGTATATGTGACTGCAATCGTTTATACTTTGAGACATTACGACTGCTGCGGCAGTTTATTGTTTGCTGCTATTCTAAGTTGAAATTGAGCGCGAGCCAAAGAACACAAATGGAAGGGCACTATAGGACAGTCGCTCTCTTTCATCAGAATGTTCGCCGATATAAAGAACAGGCCCTAAAATAGGGAAACAAGCAATTCTGAGGGCACTTTTTACGCTTGTTTTTATCCATGGCGCTTGTAGGCATCTCATTTTGGCTATTGTGTTTTATTTTTGTCATTCTTTTGTTTCCTTTTTTGTTTCTTTAGTAATTTGTATTATTGTTTGCTTCTTATTTACAAAAAATGTTTGCTTAGTTTTAAAACTTTTCATTTTTATTTTCATTTTCCCTTATTTATAATATGCAACTCCTTCTAGTGATAATGACAACCAGGCAATGAGAAAACCTACGTTGTCATATGGGAAAAACTACGTTGGCCAATGTGGTACGTGTCTCAACGACCGCCTCCGGGAACATTGTAACAATGTGTCTGAAAAGAAAGGCGGGTTTCTTGACGCACGCTGCAGGAAATGCAAGCGTGATAACAGCCGAGCAAATGAAGATGGTGAATCAGATCAGGTTTCAACGTGTCAGGCCCTCTACCAATCCTGCACTGTTATTTCCAAAAACAGATGTCAACTGACTCGCGAAATTATTGAAACCGAAATGATAGATCGTTTACGTGGCTCTTGCGTATCGAAGCCATCGATCGCCCTTACTCGTAAAGAACTTTTTTACCTACTTCAGCGCCTGAATGTTTTGCTTGCCGCGCATACGTGATGTCATCCATGTTATACCTATACATTCCCGGGCGACGTTCGATGTAAACTGGTTTAAGTCGGCGCTCCCTTCCCTCGCATGTGGGAGGCGCGGGGTTCGACCCCCAGTGCCGCCGGGCACCCCCCGGTGATACAATGGGTGCAAGCTTTTTCCTGGTCTGGCGCTCGGCTTATTTAGGGTGAAATCTTGGGGAAATGGGTATTAGACCCCACCGTGAGTAGAAGTAATTACCTTGTGCTAGGGCGCTGTTTGGCCACGGATGCCCTTGCGCAATAAAAATTCATTATCCATCATTGTCTCCTCGTCCGGTGTGCGCTGTTCAATTCTGCCATGCAATTCCAACATGCCCAAACTGCCGCGCTAGTGTACTAAGAGCGTCATAATTACTGAAGGAATCAACATTAGTGTCAGCATGTCGAGCTATTCAGTATATGATTTATTCTCAGTTCACGGCCGTTGCTACGCTTCGCCTATAACAAAATTACGCCAGCTAATGCAACAAATCGAACCCGCAACCTATTGTTCATCCACAAAAAGTCATAGCCATCTAACTGCCATGGTGGGTGTTCATGCATTTTTTTCACTGAATTTCTGAGGTTCTCACGCATGCTATATATCACATAAGCCGAACATAACCAAAGATAGACTGCCAGGAATTGCAAGCTTAAGAGAACTCACGATGTTCTGTGCTATAGGTTAATCGGGAAGGTTATTTGCCTAGTTATTTAACAGTCACGTGTGAAGAATTAGTTCAACAGCGTTTAAATGCTCCTTTGTTGTACTGCCTACATTGAGGGGAATAGCGCACGGCGGAAGGTAGGGAAGTTCAAAACGATACAGGCAGAAAATAGGTCTGTGTGAAGACTACAGTGCCAATTTGACGATGCGAATGCGGGGCCAGAAGTCGTTTCATGAGAGTGCAGCTGTCCAGCAGCTTGGTTGCGCAACAAGCATTACAACGTCTCACACTTACGCATTCAAGGGTATCGGATCTGCGATACTTACTTTAACCTGCGGGCCTAATCGCTTGAAAGAGTTTGGCCACGAAGGCTGCTAAGTGCGCTGCTTATGAAAAACTAACGGCATTCATTGTAAATTTTATGTATAGTTGATTGAAGTGACCTTGGCAGTCCCTACGGTTCACTACTTAAGCGTGGAAACGTCTTTTACGACGCATAAGAGCCTGTTGTAAGCAATGGTCTAATGCTGCGCGTGATATTCTCGGCCTTTATTTCATAAGATTTCTGAACTCTGAAAACGCCCCGACGCTCATGTTTGATGTTTTATGCCTCGAAAGTGGCGCTTGTCATAAAACTCTCCGTCGCGGAAATTATCCACTACAAAGAACCACACAACTAATGCCTTATAAGGCGATCCTTTTATTATGCTTCATATTGAGTCGCATTATATGTATGCAGTAAGAACATGACCGCGTTGGCAAGAAAGCTTATTACTTTCTATGCATACCTGAGCATCGCGTGACTACACTGTTCTTTTTGTCTCGGGGCATTCCAGAGAGAAATGCTAGTCAGGATCAGCTAACTTTCCATTTTCTATCGCATAAGGCACCATTAAGTGCGTCGAGCTTTTATAGGCTGCTGCAATAACGTATTCACTCTGTTTGCAAAGAAAGCAGCGAGACGCAGAAGATCAGGCCATTAGTGGCTCCTGCTACGGTTTTGCCTACAAAATAGATATCAGCATTACCGTCACCTGTGCTAGAGGCAGCCGCACAGCGGCGCGAAGAGCTCGCTTAGAAAGGACATATATTCTGTGGTCGCCACAAAAACAGGCCGCAGCCCTTAGAGATAACTCTCTTCTCTCGCTCCCTCCTTTATCCCTTCCCTTACGGCGCGGTTCAGGTGTCCAACGATATATCAGACAGATACTGCGCCATTTACTTTCCACCAAAAACCAATTATTATTATTATTACTTAGAGATAAAAAGATAGCCTCGACAGATACGTATAGTACCTGCACGCTGGAGTGACAGTTAAAAATGTTCTGCGCGCCAGAAGAAGGCCCACGCGAAGTAGAAATGTCAGAAAGACAGTAATCCATAACAGCGCGACAGACGGGACAGAGAAGAGAGGACACACCACGGAGCGCTGACTTTTGTGTCCTCTCTTCTCTGTCCCGTCTGTCGCGCTGTTATGGATTATCGTGAGCACCAACTCGCCCAACAAATGGTATTGTCAAAAAGACAGACAGATTTGCTATTAATGCACTGATGGCACTTCCTTGATATTCCTCTTTCTTAATTTATTGAACAGCATATGTTTCTATCTAATACTCTTTTTTCTCATACCGTACCCAGAGGCGGCGTGTTTAAGGGTTTTCTGGGAATTATTCTTTCTATTTCTTTTGTTTCTACTAAAATCGCGAGATTATGGGGATCCGTAATATAAGAAGTCCTTAAGTGATCAAGACCCCGAGAAGCATTCAAGGCTGTCCCCCTTTATTGCCATACATTCCGAGCAAGCTTTTATCGAGGAGTACGGTTAGCCACCTCATAACCGTGAGTGCTTACCTGCAGCGCGCAATGAGCCGCTTGTGTCGACGATGTGTTCATCTGGTATGAAAAGCTTGTAGTTGCTTTCTCCGCACAAGCTTTCAGACTGATGAGGCCAGCGATACCGGTATGCGCAAGTTCTACTTTAGTGTCGCTTCTCCGTCCATCACCCTCGGGATACAGCCCCTGGAGGGCAGCCATTTTGACATTATGCGATGATTTTTGCTCGACATCCCTGGCTGTAGCATAATGTTTGGATTTCCTCAGGTTGTGGCCTATATATACTGAGGGTTCTTGGTTGCCGCGATGTCAATCCCCTGTTTCTCCACATAACATCGTGAATATTCCTACTCCTCATTTTTATACTCAATTTAAGAACAAAAAGCTTCACTTACGGACTTTTAGCAGCCACTGCACAAAAGTCGGATGCAGATGTACGTGACTGTTGTCAGCACAACAGATTGAAATATGTGGAAGAGCGCTATTGGAGCAACGTAAACAGGAAGTGAGACAAACGCATGTTTACACAGTGGCACACCCTCACTCACTGTCTTCAACCTTTTTACTAAAGTGCACTTTCTTGAATTTATTCGTCCTCATCGGAAGCAGAGAAAGCATCAATGGCTGCTCACTAAATTTTCTGGTTTGATATAAGCCAAGCCGTAAATTTTTATTTGACGCTCAGGTATTCTTTCCTCAGCCGAGGTCGTCTTACACCAGGCTGAAGGCTTAGTAAATTGTTATATTCAGGAAAATACGAAGGATTATTTATATCTGAATATTTTTAGCAAAGACTGTTGTGATTCGATAAGAGCATAAAAAAAAACACTTTCCACCAGCCGCTTGCGCTTAGTGACCATAGCGTTCGGCTGCTGTGTCCAAAGGGTATCAAATCTTGGTGAAGGCGGCAGCCTTTCGTTTGAAGGTAAATGCAAAAACTAGTGTGTGCAATTCTATGTCACAGCACGATAATGAAGCCAATGAGGACGGAATTATTCCGGAGCCCTCAGAAATGGTGCCTTTCATATGCACCGAACAGCTTGGGTCATTAAGCCTAACTAGTCAAACCCTACTATAACTCACGCTAGCCGGCGACGACCTGTTTTTATGGGACATGCTTTAACAGCTCTGACTTTGAATGAGGGTGCAAGCTATACCTGCTTCTTCAGCGCCAATACACTGTGGTACCAAGTTATTTACTCGATAGATCTACTAGACAGAGAGCGAAATACTTAGGAAAACATACTAGAATTTGCGTCGTTGAGATAGTGGCTAAAGGCACTTACTTCGTAGGACAAGGAGCGGAAGGTTACGCCACATTCGTTGCTGAAAAAAGAAATCCGGAGTGTTAAACACAAAATGATGATGATGTACAACAAACAGCAAGCTCAATTCCCGTACATAGCAATAATTATTTCAGCGAGTAGATTCTTTCTGGGCTTGAATCAGTTTGTCTTTTTTTCCTCTTGGCCTTTTGTGTTGAGGAAACCTCGAGCTGACGGTGATATTATTTTCCAGCTGTTAAAATTTAATATCCCCTACGATAAATTTTTGCCGACCTCCTAGAGAATGGCACGCGTGATATATACTAACGTTTAATAAAAGAGAAAGGCGTCTGCCCCCCCACCCCGCCCCCCTCCGTGGAGACAAGACTCTAGGAGCTCTTTTTCTTTGTTATAACACTGTTCCGTAGCACTTAATTTTACGTCGTCCTTCAGGTCTAAGTAGTCCCAATTTCCTCCATCATTTAAGAATACACAGTCAGATAGTGAACACTTGTCTAGAATAAGTTGCAATGCGTGTGTAAAAGACAATAACTGCATCCCACAAAAATATTATTTCTGAAAACCATATGCAGCACCATCTTGAAAGAACAAAGCTGCATAACTAAGACCAGGGAAAGGAAAGACACGCACAAAGGGTGAACTCACAACTGACTATTTATTCGGAAGAATAGTCTTAAACCTCAAGCCGCCACACGCAGTCAACAGGCTCGTGACAGTGAAAACGGACGAGTACTTTCTCGCTGAAAGGTATAATCCCTTCTGAAAAACCTAGTAAGAAATTGATCTAGAGGGAAATACAATGTGACTGTGCATACGTCCGGTCGGACAGCGCACGTTGGAGACATCGTGCCTCAGATTACTAAGTGCGCCTTTCGCCCTTCTGAAATGAATAAGCTTGAGACGGAGCATTGCTCTTTTTGAAAGGTTAACGGTAAGAGGCTCATTTTTCTTCGTGTGACATCTCAGGTTGCACAGTTCTATAGCGTTTTCATCGGCCCGCACGAATATCTAGCTTATGTACGCTTGTTTGCACTTGGTGACCGAATAAAGAGCTTATGGAAAGAAATACTCGACTCGCCGCCACTAGCGGATGACAGGACCTTTGTTTTGCTTTCGCTAGAAAAGCAGCTTATACACGATCTTTTCTGAAATATAGATTCAGTTCGAAATAACTCGCTGATATTTCTGAGCACGAACGGACTGCATAAGCGAGAGGAAAATCTTCATATAATTTTTTCCGCTAGTTGTGAGTGCCAGCTTTTCAAGACCCATAGTCTGAAGACTAGCATCAAAGTACGACGGACTCTCACTTGCACGCTCACGCAGTGTATAATTTATTATTTATGCTGACGTGGTGACGACATCAACGTAACCTCCCTGCAGCAGTGCTCAAAATTGATTAATTTCTCTGCCCGGTACAGCTGTGTGACAAAGTTATTGCACATATTTTTTTCGAGGTGAGTGAGAGCGAGAGGGTCGAGTGCAGTGCTTTCATTTATGCAGTCGTTTCATTGGTACTGCACATTGCAATTAGCCTAATTAAATTCGTCTGGTAAGCTTTTTTATTTACCCTTACTTAAGCTCAGATCTTCGAAGAAACGTCAAATCTCCTACCTAATTATGAAGGAATACAGTGCAAGAGGAGCGGGGCAGAAGCGAACGAGGCACACGCCCACACAGGCACAGTAATAACCTTGGGAACAAATTTACGCCTACATGCAAAGTGCGCTATTAAAGCATATGGGCTCGCTTAATGACGAAAATACTCCCGGCAAGGAATAATAAACCGTGGTCATTTGTCTATGCTGGGCCAAGTTCTTGCTAAATAAATTAAAGTGCAATAATACCCAGCAAAGGGAAATATCATTAGCCCCACTTAAAAGCGGAGAACTTTGAAAACACTCCCGCTTTGTGAGTTTCTGTGGAGGGCAAACACGCTAACCAGTGCAGGTTAGTCATTTTGCCTTCTTTTAACGAGAAACTTCCTCTAGCTACATTGTGTGAGCTCACCTGTTGCTTTAAGAAAAGAAGCCACAGTTTTGTGTGCTTTACTGCGCACTTCACGCAATTTTTATTCGAGCTTTGTCCCTAAAGGTCACGTAAAAATTATTTGAAATTGTTTACATATAAGTAAACACGCTAATTTGGCGACACCTCTTTCTTCAATCAGCTATAGCTATTTTTCATTGTTAGAAACATAAACAAGTACCTAATTGCATGAAAACTGTTTTGATCTAACTTTAGGCGCCCGCATCGATCCACTGATTGCAGGGTCGTTATCACTGTTTCAATTTTATTTAGGTATTTACGGCAACTTTACGAATTTGCCCAGATGATACTCTTGCACTGAAAACAAAATGGCTGCCGTTTAGCTCGGGTTAAACCTGGATTGACGCGATAGCTACAGCTGGACGAGTGGAACTCGATCGTTCGAATTGCAACGTCAGTCTTTCGCCGCTCCGTTTCACTGGGCGTTCCTTCTTCATCTTCATTCCACTTGACACGGCGCATGCGCACAGCTATTGCAGCGCAGTTTCGCCGCTGCGCCGCGCCGCCGGCAGCAGCAGTTGCTCCGCACCACGTGACCAACCACGTGGCTGGCTGGTAAAGTGACCAACCACGTGACCTGGGGTGGCCACGGTGTTTACGCTGGCCACCCCTGGTCACGTGGCCACGCTGAAGGGTCGAAGAGGTGGCGTAGTGTAGCTATCGCTACAATACCAAGGTCGTGGGGTCAGCTCACTTGATTTTGGAGCTTCAATTGTAGTGCTGCTAACTGGTGTCCCTGGCACTTTGGTAAAGCCAGCAATCGTGCTTCGCCTTTCCGATCCGCATCAACTCATCTACCAAGAGATGCCGCGTCAAGAAATAACGCGCATTGAGTCTACGTAGCCTACATTCGCACCGCAATCCAGGCAAGTAACTCAGCATTCACTGGCCGACTTTGGTGGTGAAACAATAATTGACGATTGCATCTGCGGTGATTTTGCGTCCTAGAGACGGAAAAAAAATGTTACGGTTATGCATCTCGTAACCTTTTTGCCGCTATTTTAGGCGTCTGGTAGTTGTTTGGTAAACCGTTCGTCACGGCAGTTTTAATGCAAAACCTCTTTCCTTAGTGACCGTGACTAACGCTGTGGGCACCCGGTGGTAGCAGGTGGAACGATAACACAATTATTCAGACTTCTCCCATCACAAGCTCTCCTAAACAGGTGTGGGTTAGCTCGTATCAACGAAATCAATCGCGGTATAATTTTATAGTACCTTTAAAAGAATCTGTGTTTTTGAATAAAAGATATTTAAATCGCGGGGTATAAGAAGCTATTTTCCTTAACATGACGGTTTCGAGTAGTCTTCTCAATCAGGTTAGTGTATATCTGAAGAACCGTTTTTGAATGGACAAACAGAGATAAAGAAACTATGCGTGCCAAGGAAAATGCAAATGAACTGCGTAGTCGACGAGTGGATGACGCCTTAATATTAATTTGTTAGCTGATTATCTACCCCCGCAATACCTACACAATCGAGGTAAATATGTCTTCGAAGCGCCGAAAAAAAAATAAAGTGAAACCTTTATAGGCTTCATAACCACTCTAGCCATGGCTGAAGCTCCACAGGAATTATGCTCATGATAGGAGAAGCTCCAGCCCAGATTTCTCTAGTGAAACGTGTTCCACAGCGCAACAATGGACAAGAAAGGCGTCGGCGCCAAATACAGTTTCCGACTACGTGTGGAAATTAGAAGTGAATGGATGCACATTTCGGCCCCTGATAGAAATGGTGTCTTTTCAAAGCGGGATGTTGAACTGAAAACTTTTCGCATAAAGGGCCGATGGATTCCAGCTGTTTCAACTCGCGGGTATTCTGCCGCGTTGTTTTGCAAGATCTTTGTCGAGCTTTTTGTTTCTCCAAAAAATTCAAAAGATAGGGGCACAATACTGCAGCCAAGGAGACATTCGGCTAGTTGGTGGATGTTTACGGTGAAAAAAATCACAAACTGAACTGAACACACAAGACGAAACAGGCACCAGAAGCGCCAACCCGCCACTGATGGTTCATTGAAAAGGCGAAGGCTTAAATACAGGGAACCATTAAAAAAATACTCACCTCGCGACTGCATGCAGACAAGGTGCTACGCGTGCGAAAAGGAAGAAAAAAAAAGGAGGATAAGTACAAAAAGATATAAATCAGGAGCGGAGGGTAGCTGGTTAAAAAGGTAGCGGAATTCTTTGACTGACAGGGTCATTTGCAATAATAAGCTCTCCATGTCTATAAGTCTGACCATTTCAAATTTATAAATGACGGCAGACAGGTTTCCTGCCTCAAGGCAGCTGCTTCTCGTTCATGTCACCACCTCATTGTGGAAAGTTTATCGGACCAGGTTGCCAGGGTTAAGAACAGCGGTTTGCATGAATACGTGATTTTTAAAGGAAGCAAAAGAGTCCTCCGGTGATTTTAGACAAGAGACAGGAGAAGGTGTCACGATTGTAGTGAGCGCAGAAGACCGGCTGTTATCCCTTAGGCTCACAGGCTCTCCCATCGACTGAACAGTCCGGCCAAGAGATACGACATTAGGGTAGTGTTTTTGGCGCCGACGAAGCTGATTGAAATCAGTCCCACGCAGTATATAAAATTAACGGCGGCGGCAACCGGCACCGGAGGGTCTGCACTACAAAGCACGGGTCGCCTTTCATGAAGTGTAGAAATGCCATTGTTCACAGAGCACTATTCTCATGCGGAAATATGCATAACGAGGAAACAAACCGGTGTGTGAACGTGCGGCTCTTAGAGCACGCCAATTCACTAAGCAGTGACTATCTTTACAATCATCCAATGCACTACCGAAAATGCAAATGTACGCCACACTTTTCGTGCACCGCTATCCTCCTCTGTTATCACGACCAGGCGATCTGTGAGCTGATGGAATCCTTTTTCATTTAGACAAACTGCGCGGTGTCTCAGTTAGCACTCAGTGACCTTGTCAGACAGAGAATACTTCTCTTTGCATAACCAGTTACCCTCTGCTCCTGACTAGTAACATTCTGTACTTGTCTTTTCTTTCCTTTTTGGAGATTCTTCACCTTGTCTCCAGGCGGTCGCCATGTGTGCAGTCTTCTGTTGTTCCCTGCATTTATGCATTCGCCTTTTCTTTAAGCCTTCAGTTGCAAGTGAGCACTTCTAGTGACTTCTTTCTCTTGTGTGTTCTGTCTAGATTAAGCTGATTTTCACCGTGCACGGTACTGCTCTGGCAGGAGTTTCGTATTTGAAATGAGGTGCATGGATGCAGACGTTGCCGATTGTGTGCCATGTATGAAATAACAAGTCTCTCAATCCATTCTTCCACGACTTAGCTGCGAATAGCGCCAGTTAACAAAATCTTTCTCTCGTGTAGTGAGTTTGTAGCACAAACAGCGTATGCTTTTTCCTTTTTTATTGCACCGCTAGGCTGTCAACAACTTTCAACTGGGAGGCGAACTGGTAAAGTGTGTGGGGCAAAACTGAAGAACAGAGGTTAGAATTAACCTAACCTTCTCGGTTTCATTCCTAGTCCTGGTTTCGTATGTGATTTAGCGTCTCTTGTCAACGAATTTATTTCATGACCTCCACAATAAAAGACAATATGTTACCTTACTCTGCTCACTTTCCACAAAGACACGAATGAAAGGAGCGTTAATGTGCACACGCACCTGTACAAACACAGTATATGAGCGGATAATAACAAGTTTACAACTGCAGGGGCTTTGGAGAAATATTCGCAGTCTGTGGATTAGATACCATACAGATAAGCAACAGTATTGGCATTGCTGCCAATAAGTAAAGATTGGATGGAGGAACCGCTGGGTAAGCGTGTCTGTATACCGGAAAAAATTGCACGGGTTGAGGGGTGGACGTTACAGAAGCACATGTATTTAATGACGTTTCTCAACTGTGTCAAATCGTCACGAAGTAGATATAGGGAACAAATTGATTCACTTTCTTCTGCGCGCCAAAAAATCAAATAATTTAGGTTTCAACTTCCTCTTCTGGACGTTGGTCTATATGTTCCGCAATCAAGTTGATTGAAGCGACGGACATTGTGTACTCGCTCAGTAAATTTTTGGACTTTGTAAGGCAGGAAGGTTTTTTTTTTTACGTGTACAGCTTTCGTCATTCTGATTTCTGATGATGATGATTATAGATTTTTAAGGCGCAAGAGCATCTATGGCCAAGGAGTGCCATTGCACATGGTATTTTCTAGTTATCAACGTGGGGTCATAGACCCATTTCCCAAGCATTTAACCCTAAATAAGCCGAGCACAAGACCAGGGAAAAGCTTGTACTCAATGTATTTCCTGTGGGTACACGGTGGCGCTGGGGATCGAACCCTGCACCTCCCGCATGCAAGGCGGATGCTCATCCACTTGCCCACCGCTGCGGTCCGTTCTGATTTATGACACTTGCGGTGAAGCTTATCTTCCAAAATGCAAAAGAACGGTGCGAAGAAAGAATATGGAGATTTTTCTTTTGCATTGGCGTAAGCGAAATGTCCGAATTCATTTTGCACATATTAATTTCTCTCCATTCACAATGTATTAGTCTTAAGTTGAAATACACCAATTTTTTATTAATTGCCCCCACCCCCAATCGCACTGTATGATGATGTAAATAAATCATTCTTATATAAATATTACCATTGCCCAATAAAAGGCAAAAAAGGGGGCAAAAAGCGCTTGGGATCCCTAGACGGAAGTGTAATATTTACACGCCGCCAAAAGAGTTTTGCTTTTACGTGTGCCTCTGTACTTTATATCTTCGACAATTAAACTACAGCATTGGTCCTCATGACCATAGTTGAAAAGCCAGTATTGAGATTATTCCATACTTAATAATTAAGTTCACAAAGCTCAAGATTAAACGCTATCAAACTGGACAAAATAACTTTTTGATCAATCTGCGGATGTTCACTTTTCTCGCGTCTATTCAGGAAAGGTCAGGCGATTGAGCCGTAAGGTTAGGCGGTTGAGTAATGAGTACAAAGGATTCTATGATTTAATGATGGTTTCTTCGACGTCCCGCTGCGTGCCTCATTGCAGAGAGATTTTATTTTTTATCGCATGGTTGTTGCCCTTAGTTGCCGAGGTGGCAAAAAAAATTGCCCGCATAAAGGCACTGTCAAACTTTTTCGCCTATGTTCAATCGTATTTTTTAGCCAACACGCAAGCCCCAGAGGAGATAGAACCAGTAGGAAAGAACGAAACCTAGCAGAAGAAACTTGCTTTTTTTCGGTCAATCTTTCCTTTTGCCATCGCTGACCCAACTCTACCTTGATGAATGGGTGACTCCTCCTGGGTGCAGGAGTCAGACGCGCCCCCGAAATGTTTTTTTTTTCGTTCTTGTTTCTCTTCGTACAGAGCAAGCTGCAGGAAACTCAAATGTAATCAGAGTTGCTAGGCGCGGCGAAAAATTCTGCGTGTGGCGTGTTCCCGGCCACTGAGTGGGGAGATCGATATCCGGGAAAGAACTTGGTTTGAACTTGGGGCTTTTATTTTCTTCAGGTCAGACGCGTTGCTTTGCCAGAGCAGGAATTTCGATGCGGCAATCAATATTGGGCTCGCTGTTGTCTTTTTTGTGGGTGTCCAGAACTAACGGAACAAAACGACATGCACAAAAGTGAGGACACGACTGACGTTTACAGTGAAAAGAATTAGAACAGTGATCAAAAACCTGTAATAGCACGTAGCAAGTGGGGGAAGCGATCATATGGCAAAAACTTAGCTTAATATTGGATCACCAAAAGGTGCGAAAACATCCGATAGACGAAAGAAAAAAGTTAAGTGCACATTGATACAGAGTAGGGCTTCATTTTCAGCCAATAAAAAAGATATATTTAATCGTTGGTGGCATGTAAAGCGTTAATGGACATTATCCTTCAGGTCCATGAAGATGAAAAGATGTCCGTTGACATTTTAACACGAATTCCGTTCGATGTATCACAAATTTCGACTGTCACTGGGTTTCAAAAATAATAATAATAATTGGTTTTTTGGGGAAGGAAATGGCACAGTATCTGTCTCATATCTTTGGACACCTGAACCGCGCCGTAAGGGAAGGGATAAAGGAGGGAGTGAAAGAAGAAAGGAAGAATAGGTGCCGAAGTGGAGGGCTCCGGAATAATTTCGACCACCTGGGGATCTTTAACGTGCACTGATATCGCACAGCACACGGGTGCCTTAGCGTTTTTCCTCCATAAAAACGCAGCCGCCGTGGTCAAGTTCCAACCCGGGAACTCCGTATCAGTAGTCGAGCGCCCTAACCACTGAGCCACCGCGGCGGAGCCAGACAAAAGTTTTGGTTTTAAAGAACCTACAAGCAGAAGAAAGATTTTTGTGTAGCGAGCGCGAGATTTCTCCACGTTGTCATACGGGGTTAAAAGTTGTGGAGCCGAACAGAATTACGGTGCTCAACCCTCTGTCCAATAAACGCACTTGTACTTAGCTGAGCTACAGATAAACGTGGCAACGATGATTCACTAATGATGTGCACAGGTTCACTAGCCACGGGTCACATTCACCTGTAATTCATCTCTCATGGCTGTGTAATAAAATATAATTTCTTCTACCTTCACTTTATTTCCTCTGCAAACAAGATTTCTCTAGTTATTGCCGTAAGGTTCTTGTATACGCCGTGCCCCTTCAAAACCATTACAGGACAAGTTTCTTTTGCAAACCTCTTCACTAAATGACTTGTTACAGTCCACCGTATAATCATCGTCTCAACGATTATTGCCCCCTTCAGCTCGCCAGTACTTTGATCTTAATACAGACATCGTGCCTACGAGAGTTATAGCGATATTGCTTCGATAGCTTTTTATATGCAGCCTTCACCCCAGGCGGGGCAAAACGCGCTTTTGTTCTTAAGGAAGTAAGTTGCCAACAACTTTAAACGCTAATTGGATTTTTTTTGCAATAACCCATTGCCCGACTGATAGCGAGTCCGAATCCTTCTGTTCGCCGATTTAACGTACGAAAGACGCAAGTCTAGATGTTTATGCTTTTCTTTGTTAAACATCATATGAATCTTGATTGTAGACGAATGATGCCCAGCACAATTATGTGAATGGATTAATCGGCACAGTTATTTAACAAGTCTGTAAAAAGTGGGCTAATTAGAGCTAACGATCAGAGATAGAATGGAGCTTGCGAACCGCAAGATCGCATCTAATGGTCGGCAAAAACCTTTTTGTGCCGATTTTGTTTTTATCAGCGGGAATGACCCCAACAGGTCAACCTCGAAACTGTTTCAGTCTGTCGGCCTTTTGCTTACGAGGAACGACGTGTGCAACAAACTGTGTCCCCCATCCTGAGGTCTATGTACAGCGGTTTCTGTAACACTGTTGCCTAATATTCCTATTCAGCTTGAAAAAAAGAAACTTTAAAAATGGTGCAGAAATATTCCAAGCGATATTCATGCCGGCGATTAAGTGCTCAATTTTATAGAAGTCGCTGTTTTTTTTTCCTGCAGTTGTAGGAAAGATTTCCGCGGAAAACCCATTGTCTATATGAAGCCTCCAGCCTCCGAAAGCATGGTCCTGTCAGTCTACCTTCAGGTAGCCACCACACACCTGCTCTCTCTAGAAGCCTTCCCACAAAAGGAGCGCGCACACCAACCAAGCGAAAAAAAGCAGCAGAGTAAAGAAACTCGAAGGCGCAATGAGAAAGCAATCAATTTAAAAGCGAAATGTAAAACCATTCTCATAACAGATATCCGTCGCATCACAATGGACCCTGTGTATTTTTTTCTTGTTAACTATTAGTTGGAGGCAACGTTTTCTTTGTCAATAGCAGCATCGCCAGTTACCTGCAACACACGACGGTATGAAGCCCGTTAGCACTTATAGACATCATTCAATATAAAAAGCAATCAGTCAGTACATCAATGTTTATTTATTGTGAATTTGACTGCGACAGCCCTTGTCCTGGCGGACTTCAGAAGGAGATAAAGATTGGAGATGTTTGCTATGAAAATGCAAGAGAAAGATGACCAGTATAGTGCAAATAATCAAGAAGAGAAACAGGTGACAGAAGTTGGATAAGGCTACTAGAAGCTTTGAATCACCGATCACACTAATGGAGTAAAGAAGCTAAAGCAAAGTAACAGGTGCAATACATACAAAAAATAAAAAAGGGTGACAAAGAAAAGTCGACACAGTGTACCCAAAAGGCAGATAAAAATGTCACTGCAGCAGCTAACGAAAACATAAACACAACGTAACCAGCTCTCAATTACGAAAAGCACCTCCCAATCAGATCAGCATGTACAGAGGATGTGCAACAAATCTTGGCAGTCAATTCAGAAGCACAAGAAGGATACAGTGATGACAGAAGTTGGTCCAGGTCATGTAAGCACTTATCAAGTGTGTATTGTGTGTATTGTAGTCTCAAGCATGGGCAGTGCGTGTTACGTACAGTCACATGCAGTAATTACATTCGGCAGGTGCGAACCAAATATAGAGCCACGCCTAAATTTAAACAAAAATATTAATCTGAGCAGGATGTGTTGCTTGGCCAGTTGGTTTCACATTTCTGAACACTGCCTCGTCCTCCCTTCGTCTGCCAGCGCTTCAGTGTTCAGAAGATTAATCTGGCCTGTGAGTGTGTGGCATTTGTAGAGGGAACTAATTACAAGCAGGTAGGAAAATACAGTGCGCTGTACATTTCGGCAAAAAATGGTTCTTTTCGATGGACAAAAACTTCTTTTCCGTATTAAGAATGACCTCTGTGTATGATCGGCACGTTCCATTTTAAATACCTGCTGCACAATCCAGAAGAGGATGACAGATGACCTTGTGCAACCTCAGAAAGACACAAAATTAGGTAGTCTGCTACATTATGGCAATAGCCTATTGGCGAAGGGCTTGTTGTTTTACAGAGCGATCATAAGTCGAGAAAGTGAGTGCGCCGTGAAACATCTCCAATATGTGCATTAAAAACAGTTTAGCCGGTTTTCCCGATGCAGGATAGCACTCATTTATGTGGTGTTCAAAGTAAGTTTGTTCGTGGTGCGCCATTTGCCTAAGGCATTTTTGTGTGTTCGAGTGGTGGTAGAGTTATAAAGCAAAGAGGTAAATAGCATCAGTGCGAAAAGAAGAAAGGAGGAGTGAGTTAATAAAAGCGCGATGTGATCAAAAACAAAGAATTAAGGAGGGCTCCAAGAACAGACCACTGAGTAACACCAGTAGTGGGGAAGTAACTGATCGATTCCAGGCGATTAAGGCCCATTTGACAAGCACGACTTTCAACGTAGCTCCTCAGCATGCGGACGAAACACTCGTAGTTCCCCACAAAGGAATGCTTCTGAATTAGCAATAGGTGGTTAGCCTGGTTCTAGTTCGAATACACAGCGTCGAGTTGCGCCCTTCTGTGTACTGCCCCGGACGCCTTCGACTTACGTAAAATATGCATGGCACGTGGTAGTAGGTCAGGCATGTAAGAAAATATGTTAAACAGAACTGGGCTTTCCACTGCAATTGACCCGATAATGGGCAGCATGGATTCGAGGAGCTCACTTGCACCGCCTAGGAGAAAAGTAGGTCTGTAGCCTTCAGCATTGGTTGTTGCGCCAGAGTTCGAAACGTTAAATATATGTGCTATGACGACTGCACGAAAAGGATGGTTTCAGGTGTAAAAAAGCCATGCTAAAGTCGGCTGCAGTAACTTGCAGGAGGCAACATTGAGATGGGCTAAACGAAGGCCAAGGAGAGGGGTCAAATTTATCAGGCGTAAAAAAAAATCAGAACAAGATTTTAACTCAAAGGCGTCGGCAACATATAAGGCCTTGTTGCTTTTCGAATCAACGAGTAAAATATCTCTCACAAACTTTTTCGCTCCGCATGACCTAAACGAACGCACCGCCAGAAGTTTTTGAAATCGCGTGCTATTTTTAGCTGCAATAGCATAATCTGAATTATTACGCTTGTAAACATGTTTGCACTGCGGTCTCTAATGAAGAAAACGAACGAAAACGATCAAACGAAGCTAAAGCTTTTTTTTCTTTTTTTGCTTCTACTGCTACAGGTGATGTGGATGTCTGAAATATAAAATTGAATCCATGGTTGATATCAGCATCGACTGCCAGGAAGATATACTGCGGTACTTGTTCGAACGGTATAATACGAATTTGTGGAGCCCCAGCCTATTGTAAGCCTATTGGCCTGGTTGATTGGGCGCCCGTCACGGCTGCGGGAGGTGGTTGGTTCGAAACCCACCGCCGGACACCCACCGGTAAAAATGGGTACAAGTGGCCCCCGGCCTGTCCCTCGGCTCCCTTTAGGGGTGTTCGCTTGGGAGAGGCTCCGTAAACCGCGCTGCGCCCCTCGCGGGCCAAGCGCTCGCCCAGGTTCGAACGGTGGTACCCCTTCGGCCAACGTGGTTAGTAGGTTCGAACCTTGAACTGCTGTGTCATTCATAATTTTTGTGGCTAAAGAATGAACACTTTCAGAAATTCTCTATCTTGGGCAATATAACATCGCCACGTCCGCATTGTTCGGGCCCATTATAGATATTTGGTATGGTAGTTATTGTAGCCGTAAGCTGGTGAAAATAGCAATGGCAAAATTTTTATCTGTATAACTGAGTACAGTACCGGCATTTTATGTGCTCATTTGCCGCAACAGGCTTTCCTATTCACTGCAATGCAACGACTTGTTCCTAACCCTTCGGACGCCCAGTATATACGTCCAACTATCTACTGCATCTACTGGCAATAAACATTTCTTCTCATTCAACATGACAGCTTTCCCCATCTTGCCAACAACAAATTTCGTCAACCTCAGCCTTTGACGCGAAATGCAGTGTTCACGAAAATGACTGAAAGAAAGGAGCACGGTACACAAGAACGGTCCCAACCCGAAACACTACGTGTTCATGGAAGACTTATCCGTTCTCAGTGCATGGCAGTGTTGCTTTTTGGGGGCGCCATTAAATGTTCCCTAAAGAGGAATCTTGGCCATAAGCTACAACTGCCTCACACTGAAGACAGTGACATCAATTCTGAATCGGCTTTAGAAAAATTTCGTAGCGCCGTGCGTGGCACTCAGATTGCCTCTTTATAGCGGAGGAAGCATTTTCTCCGTTCCGGCGATCATAAAATGTTCTCTGAGTAACGACTGCGGCTTATGGTTCGGGGATGAGCGCTTAGACGCTGGAGCTTGCTTTATAGGCCCCCGCCGGCGTTCCTAAGGCTCAATTTAAGTTGCCCGACCAGCGTCGAAAAAGGCCAGCGTGCGGAAAATACCCTGCGATTAGAGCACAGCAGATCCGCGGATTTAATGATTTGGTGTATCGCGCACGCTTTGGTATGATCCTGTGGAAGCTCCTCAGAATGTTTTTTCCAGATTACTTTTGCCTCCATTCGGTGCGATCAATAATAATGATAGTATTTACTTCCATCAATACAGGGTGACTAAGATGATTAGAATAAAAGCAACGGGCAGGTAAATTCTTCGCGTTTTTCGTCGAGGGAAACTCATAGCACCAAAGAGTGAAGCCTCTTTTTATTTATTTTATTCCTTTCAGAAAGCATCGTAGGATTGTATTGCAATAGGGACTGAAGCACGTTGATAACAAAAAACGCAATATGTTAAAAACCAAGTAATTTGTGATTACATTGTATATACTACACAAATGACTAAGTATGAAAGCCGCAGCGGTGGCTGAGTGGTTATGGCGCTAGGCTGCTGGCCCGAAAGACGCAGGTTCGATCCCGGCCGCGGCGGTCGAATTTCGATGGAGGTGAAATTCTAGAGGCATGTGTGCTGTGCGATGTCAGTGCACGTTAAAGAACCCCAGGTGGTCGAAATTCCCTGAGCCCTTCACTACGGCGTCCCTCATAGCCTGAGTTGGCTTAGGACGTTAAACCCCCATAAGCCAAAAAACCAAACTAAATATGAAAGACCACTCCGTTTCCAGTCTGCGAACCTACACGGGGAGGTGAAGGCAGCAACTTTTGGGGATGGCAATTTTAAAAGTTTGTACTACATGGGAACGACGACATTAAAGGTATTAAACTAAAATCCTTTTGCTTCCTCAAGCCTTCTCTCTATTCTACTGTACAGTCACGGAGAAATGCTCATGAGGCTAAGTTGAAGGAAAAAAAATTATTTCTCCACAGTCAAATAAAGCACGCCAGTCGAAGGCCTATCAGCCTGTGAAGGTAAGCGTGCTCCATCTCTTGGAACAAGCACCAGCTTAATTTATTCCTACATAACGAGACAACGTGGAAATCATTTTTTTTGCTTGCAAATACGCATCCTTTATACTTTTATTCATATCTGTACATCGTATTTTTTAATAGCGTTGAGACACTTTGTAGAGAATTTTAGCCTCTGGATACTTCCGCGTCGACATCGCGAAGCTTTGTCAAAACGACGTTTACAAACCCTTCATTTGAAAGGCCGTATATTGTCCATAATTTATTATGGACAACTTAAACACGTCCTAGCAGTCGTGAACGCCCAAGAGTACTCATAGTCCGAAAAGATACTGTAGCCTAAGGCAGCCTATGAACCAAACTGCGGAGCTCGGTTTCGGAACACTTGAAAGGTTGTGATCTAAACTCGCGAGATCCCTGCAGGTCTGGGAGTGGGACAAGTAATGGCATTGTTGTTGTTGCCTCAAATACGATAGCACATAACCACAGTGGAGGATTTGGCAGGGTAATGACATGACAGCGATCAGGAGACAACTCATGCTTCCTCTTTCTTGCCATGGACGAGGCGACGAGTGCGAGATATTTATGGTGCGCATAAATGCAGAGCACCAGGCTCAAGCAAGTGTTGCAATAGTTAACTGCGCTTCAGGTCATTCAGCCAGCCCTGAATAAACAAAAACACTGAATGGTGCAAATATGTGAAAAGAGGGCAGCACTTCCGATGGAGCGTCACCTCCAAAGGCTACTGTCTTTAGTAAATTGCGCTCAGATCAGAAGGGGTGCGGCGGCGCCTACGTAGACGCATGCAGACAGACAGACAGAAAAACTTTAATGCTGCAAGTGAGTTTTATACCCTGCTGGGTCCCTGGACCACTGCGCGGTTCCGCACTGCATCATGTTGGTCATGTCAGGACATGACGTCGGCAGCCCGAGCACCGCAGCAAGTTGCGATGTCGGGTCTGCAGATGTGAGCAGGACCTCCCAGTCCTGCCAGCTCGAGATGGCGTGTTGTCCCTGCGGGGTAGGGTCAGCAGGGCAGCCGAAAAGGATGTGGGAAGGTGTGGCGTGAGGGTAACCACATAGAGAGCATGCAGGGCAAGTGCCACATTAGTGGGAGAACGGCTGAGGGGATGACAAAGAGCGGGTCTGGAGGCGTCTGAAGAGGATCTGTTGGGAGTGCGTAAGAGAGGGGTGGGGACAGGGGTAAGTCTGACGGTCTAAACGGGGTATTGGCGTGAGCTCCGCAAAGGTGTGCTCCCGCTCCCTCCAGAATCCTGGATCGAGACGGTCCTGAGCCCGGCAAATCAGACGTCGGACCAATTTATCGGCAGCCTCGTTTCCAGGGTTCCCAGGGTGAACCGGCCCCCTCTGGAGCTCTACCCTGCGTGGTAAATTTTGTGTGGGGGTGTTCAACAATTGCCAGGCAGGGGTATGAGTCCAGCCCCTGGCAAAATTGGACAGAGCCGTTTTGGAGTCGTTGAAGATGTATTGGCCGTCCGAATGTGCAAGGGCTAGGGCGATGGCGGTCTCCGCTGCCGCCTTGGGCGTAGTGCCCGAGAGAAGACGGTGAGTTAGGGGGTTGGGTAGGGTTTGATTGTAGGCAACTGCTACCGCTTCATGCGCTGTATAAGCGACGTCTACCTAAACGGCATCGTGGGCTTGCCCCTAATACTTATGGACCATGCAGACCCATGCAGACCCATGCAGACCCATGCAGATGTAAAATTTCCAGCTCCGTGGCAACGGGTTCTTTCACGCCGCAGCGCGCACCGGCTGCGTTCACAAATTTCGCGGGAGCGCATACACCTTCTAACAAGTAAGCAGTCTTAAGTGTCTCTGCTGACATCTTACGTACATGTGAATATTTGAATTTTTCGAAAAGCGAACCCAATATTCTCGTTTTCGATTTTCTGAGCGAATCAAACAGTGCAAGATAAATATTATTTGAAGTGGATCGAATCCGTTCAAATGTTTTCTGGTAGTTTTTCAAGTACCGGCATGTTTTTTTTTTTTAATAAGAGGAACCTTGTAAGCTTACGTTTGATATAACGTTAAGAAATTGGAGGGATGTATTAACTTTACGGCATATCGACGGAAGATAGCCTCAGAAAGATTGTCTCCCATTGATATTACATCAGACTGCCATTTAAAATTATTGCCGAAACACGGTCAAGAATAAATAAACCATTTGCTGACAGGAGATTCACAACGTGAGGCTCAAACTTATCACACTCTGTAAACACTGTATGTCAGGAATGAAAACACAGTAATTAGGAGGAAAAAACTTTTATTGCTCTATTAAGCAGAGGTGTTAGCGGCTTCCGGATGTCTTCATCCCTTGGGCTGAAGTCCCGGTTGATCCGGTGGTTGGTTACCTTGTTCCATCTCGCATGCGTGCTGCACTAATCCTCTTTGGACAGACAGCTCGCTGCTGGTGAGCAGGCCCTCCCACTGTTCCGCATTGGGCTCCTTTAACTTATGGAAGGAGAAATTGTTCTTGCATTCCCATGTGATGTAGTGTAACGTAGGGGTTGCCCCGCACCACGTGCATGTGTCCGCGTATTGGTTCGGATACATTTTGTGGAGTGTGTGTAAGTTGTGGAAGGTTCCTGTCTGCAGTCTTCGCCAGGCGACTGCTTCGTGTTGTGTTAAGAGCGGGTGTAACAAATTCGCCACCTGTTTGCATATAGCCTCAAGACAACGAAGGACGTCTTCTCTTCAGATTTGTTAGCGTCAGAACAGTTTCATCAGTGCTTGAAAATAAACATTCGCTGGCGTTAGATTTGTACTCTTGGCAGAAATTTATTCTACTTTTAATCAGACTCCGAATGTAAATATTGAATTATTCTGCAGTGCAATTTATATCCTGCAAGGTAAATAAGTATTCCAAAGTAGCTTCTTTTCTTTTGAATTTACGCAAAAAAAACAACTAATTGTGTGAAAAAACACAATTATTTTATTTTATTCAGTGTTCTATACATGTTACTAAAAATTAAAAACAGTTAAGAATGTACAGAAAGAAGACAACGCATCTTTTTTTGTGTGTGGCTCCAGCGGCCAAGGTTAGCTAGGTTATCTAATGTCCTAAAGAAAAGGAAGTCTGATATCACACCGGGCGGCCAGTGACTTTATTTTCTGAGGAAAATGCCTGCAGCTAGAAGCAGGCACGTAGCTAGAAGCCAGAAATTCTTGCTCCGATTCTCAATTTCTCTTCCATAAAACAAACGTTGAAGGCGCAAGTCCGAGATGTTCTCTGAAGCACCGAGATCCGTGATCTGCCCTTCGATGCAAGAAACAAAAAAAAAAAAGGAATAACAATGCCTCGCTGCCTTAACAGCAGTTTCAAGCGGGGGTTTCTAACACTTAGGGGTCGTTTGGTCTTAACGCTTCCATTGAAATTAAACGCGTGCTAGCGATGAGACGCTCGAAATTTTTATCATACGGCTGGCTAAAACTACATTTGTTCTGAGTTATCTGCGTTGCAAGTAGAGGTAGACAGGTACTTCTCAAGCCAGCACTTCTGGCGTCCCCGCCATGCTTCCAGCAACTTCTACTGGTGCCGAATAAAGGCTTTAATGAGTGATTTGGTTCGGACAGAACCGCAGTGTCAGGGGCGTAACTAAGGCGGTACAAAAAGGGTTATGAGAACTCCCGGGGATCTATCAACGCAAAATATAGAATGACCGTCTGCATATATGAAAATTACCTCACTACGATATCGCGTCAAACCTTTAAGCGGAGCTGCAGTGTCCTCTCCAATTTTTCGGTTGTTCATTGTGTATGCGCGAAATGAAAACATTGAACAGCACACACCCGCCGCGGTGGCTCAGTGGTTAGGGTGCTCGACTACTGATCCGGAGTTCCCGGGTTCGAACCCGACCGCGGCGGCTGCGTTTTTATGGAGGAAAAACGCTAAGGCGCCCGTGTGCTGTGCGATTTCAGTGCACGTTAAAGATCCCCAGGTGGTCGAAATTATTCCGGAGCCCTCCACTACGGCACCTCATTCTTCCTCTCTTCTTTCTCTCCCTCCTTTATCCCTTCCCTTACGGCGCGGTTCAGGTGTCCAACGATATATGAGACAGATACTGCGCCATTTCCTTTCCCCAAAAACCAATTATTATTATTATTATTGAACAGCACACATGCATTTCAGATGTGGGGTAACCTAGGCGCAGCAGGTTGTGGTTTTGTTTAGTTTGCTTTATGACAGTTTAACGTCCGAAAGCGACACAGGCTGTGAGGGAGGCCGTAGTGAAGGGTTCTGGAAATTTCGACCACCAGGTGTTCTTTAACGTGCACTGACATCGCACTGTGCATGGGCCTCTAGCATTTCGCCTCCGTCGAAATTAGACCGCCGCCGTTGATAGCACGCCGAATACTATGGTTCTCGTCCGATCACCCGCAGTTTTTAACAGAACCCATTTATCGTGAGGATTCAAAGGCCGCTTAATAGCAAAAACTGAGAACTTTTTTTCCAGCTAAAGAACTTGTTGCTTAGCAGCGGTTTGAGAGAAAACACTCCCGAGCTAACTAAGAGGCAACCTTATGTATATGATGAACAGCGCATGTCGGGATAACAGTGCTTCTGCTTCTGAAGTGCGCTCTTGGCAGTTCTGAAATAAATACATTGCCGGAACATTCACTCTTTTGAAAAATCAAAGTTCTTTTTCCCCTCGGAGGCCCATTTCATCCTGTAGCTTTGCATAGCGTTGTCCGCGGTCTGCACTAATAATTATCCTACGTCTGCATGTTAGCACCTTAATAAAGAAGTTTCAGTTACAATTAGAAAAACAGAGTACCAGATAAGGACCTTTCGGCGCAATATGCACGAACCACTGGCACTGCCGGCAATCACAATAATCTTTTAGGTTCCGCTAGAACAGCAGATATGGTATGGACTGTATAGACAGCTAAAATGATGTATTCAAAAATAGCCTGCCGGCATTTTGTTGACAAATGTTCTGCCGGAAGCGTAAGGGAGAGCTGCAGCTCATTCCTTCCTCCCGCTTTAAGGCTTACTGTTTTAAAGACTGGCAATAATAACGCCATGGCTCAGGAAATGACGCGAATCAAAACACCACGGATTCTCACTGGCCACCTCACACAGTGAAGTGTTGATCTATCTTTATGCAGACAAGGTAATCTCTTAAGCATGGTGCGTCGAACCCAGTTCTCAGAAGATATAATTTTCCCTTGCGAGAAAACCTGTGGTATAAAGCTGCCACTCATGTCTTTTTCTTTTTGCGGGATGAGAGATATAGGAGGGGATGCGGTTCTTTCAGTTCTGCAATAGTTTCACCGAGGTTTTCACAATATAGTAAGCTTAATTGCCTCATTCATAAGCATTCGCAATAAGCTGTGGTTCATTATCAGAACTTTCTCAGCAAATGCTAATCCTGCTTTAATTTCTGCAGAAATAATATGATTTCCTTTCTAAGAAAGGTTTGCATGCATGCATCTTGCACTTTATGACTCCACACACGACGAGCTTAACGATAGGAATACTTATGGTAACAACGAATCAGGCATGTTCATTTATCGACAGGGCCATGCGAATATAGTAGTGAGAATATAGTAATAAACATATCGGTAGAGTATTATTAGCGCCACGATGAAGCGGAGAGCATCAACACTTCTCTGAATGAAATATTGAGGAAGGCAAACAATGTAAGTGATACATATTATTCTTTGGGCGTTTCTCCAGGATTGATATTCATCTTGCTACATGATTTGAAATTCACCGTGCTTCCTTCAAAAATAAAACCGAAATTACGTGTACTTACCTCCGGGATTCCATACCTGTATCATAGAGGGGGAGTGGGGGAAGGTGCATTGTGGGTGTCGTTGTATTTCCGCCCAATGAAAAGCGGAACGAAATAAGAAAAACTTCAATATCTTCCGTGTCTGCTTTGTTCTCTTTTATTCGTCTAGAACTCATTTCTTCCTTACTTTGACAGGGGATGTACTGTTAGTGCTGCAGCTGTTCTTCATTTATTCACCACCTGTTACCCCCCCCCCCCCCCCCCTTACCCCTCAGCAGAACCCTGGATGACTTCGCCCGAGCAGGCCTCTGCAAAACCTCTTTTATCAGACGCTTCTCGGATGGAGTTAGTGCAGCGTGATCGCGTCAGTTATTGATAAATCCGGGGCAGCATCAGCGATTCTCCTAGCTAAGAATAAATCTGCTTTTTTTGCTCAGGGCGCAGATCCCGCCATCGAATCGCGTTAGTCCTAAGACTGCCTTCCGAGTTACATGCCCCAGCGAACGCAATCTCTTTGCTTGCGCTAACTGGTTCTTAATATGAAGAAAAGCGCACAGGTGCGAAAACACAAGTACACTAAGCAACAACGGCTCTTGACGGCTGCTGCTGACGGCGAGCAGAAGTAGAGTGGTATGAGTTTTGCACATCTTTTGAGAGAATTGTGCTCTTCTTTCAGGTGCACTTGAAACTGCGAATATGAACCATAAACAAAAAAAGCAAGGACCAAGAACATCTTGAATGAAATTATAAGGGAATTTCTGGACTGACTTGTACGTATCACCTCCTTTTCTAAGGAATAAACTCAGCGAAATGTTTCGCTGCCTGAAGCGGCAGAATAAGCAATAAATCACCAACTTTGCATTCTACTACTTATGATATTATTTTCCCGATACCGCATTTTGGTGTCATTGCTGGACAGGTCGTCACATAGTGCATGACTGGTGGTGTACGACAACCAGATTAGTTATGTGTCCAAAAACGTGATCTTCCTACTTGAAGACCGTACGCTCTCGATTAATGGCAGCTCTGCAGACGGACTAGAATGAGCCGGATTTTATACAGTTCTACATTTGTCCGCTTGAAAAAGATAACCTGTAGGTATATGTTCACTTCGGCGCTTTTATGCTGATTATGCTTTTTTTTAACGTTTGCATACACGTTAATTTGCTTGTCTTATCAGCGGAAGATTCTTTTGGTACGTATGTTGGGGAACTGTGACATTAAGCTGGCAACTCGAAGACATTCTACATGAAATCGGTATTTTTTTGGTTGCTTGTTGAAGCGCTTTTTTGTTCGCAACAATTACGTCCGCGAAACCTGCTCATACGGGGCAACCACCAAAAAGTTGGATAGTTACAGCAGGTGCGTCATAAAGGACGGCTGTATGGACAGGTTATTCTTGTACTGGCGGTGGCAAGTAGGTGAGAACCCAGAAGAGCCGATTTCATTGGCAGTTCAAAACATTGTATTCTTTTATCTGTGATCTTTAATACAGCGACCACTGAATGCTGTCATTTCTGTGCATGTTGTTGGTAAGCTTTGAATCCATGATGTGTAATATTGTTTCCCATGCAAGAAATTGTGTTGCAATAAAACTTATGGTTCGCTTGTAAAAACTTTTCTTTTTCTGGCACATAAGAGTGGAGGTGAAAATTCGGCAGCATGGCTCAAAATAAAGGCTAGCGACCAGTAAACCACAACTGTGATCGCCGAACAGAAAATATATATTACCGCATACGGCACACATGCATATAATGCGATAGCCAAAATATGGAATCATGCGAAATGAGATTGTACAATAGCAATCCATTGCACTTTATTAATCTAGGAACACATGGGTTAGCTGTATTCAGCTATGCATGCCTTTTCTACATAAAATTGCAGCACTCCTCTTTCCTAATTTTCTTTCTTGTCCGCCACGTTTTATACCAATTTTCAGCCTGATTTCAACAGCTAATCGCAATGATGTACCGAGCTGGAACCACTATTCTGATTAATCCTGCATTAAATTGGAACTGCCATTGCATTTTTTCCTGCAGAATTTGATGACAACCAACCTACCCAGCCGAGCAGTTTTGGCCATCTCCACATTTTTTATACCTCCTGAGCTAGGCGCATGCACTTTGTAGAGGGAGCTGCGGCATTAAGCGCACAGAATAAAATTCGCATGCCACCCTTTCACTCGACCACTATATCTGCTTGCAACATGCGCGTAGTATAGAGAATTGGCCTAAAGCCCCACATGTAACGAAAAGGCGGACACATTGATCTAATGTGTCTTTAAAGATGTGAAGTTTTCTAAAACTTGCCGGTCCACAAACGAAGAATTTGATGCTACACCTTAAATTTAAGGCCTCTACGCTCGATCCGTGACGTCACACCAGTTTGCCCTCCTCCGCTCGCTCGCTGCTGGGCAGACATATGCTGGGAGTATTCAGCGCGTTATATTGCTATACAAGCAGCAGTTGCCGCTTTAATGAGCTTAAAACCTTATTCCGACTATTACCTACGATGCTTTAAGCTGAACGTATGCTTTCTTTATACAGGTTCTTTTAGCTTATTCACTTACTTCTTGTTTGCTTTCTGCTCTAGGGGCAAAGAGAGTGCTGTATTAGATTGCTGCTTTTTGTAATTTCTGAATTTCTGAACAAGAAAAGCGAGTCCTCAATCTTCGATTTGTTTTATAAGTGAAAAAGATTACAGCCACCTTAAAAATCATGTTTAAAATATGTGTAAACAACACAACATATTCATATGGGGCAGGCGGTCATGAGATGAAACGATGTAATGGGACCTCCTTTATGAATGAAAGAACATTAGCGGTAATAGGCAAAAGCGCATAAGTTGAAAGAAGTTAGATGAAACCGAAATAACATCACAATCTAAAGCCAGGAATATTATATATTACAGGACTTTTTTCGCTATTATTATTACTTACAAAAGTAATGTTAGAGGTTGAAATGCAATTATGAACTCTTTCAAATTCGTTAGTGTTTAATTATTTTGACGGTACTACATTCCCAATTATCTTCCTCAGTGCCTGGCAATCAGTGCACATCAGCACCATAATATTCTCTCTTGGATGACAACAAGCAGGAGGTTGTTTCTTAAGAAGTATATTACAACACCTATGACACTAAATAAAATATAGAAGATCAGTATTTGTCACATCTCGGCGGACACCTGAACCACTCCGTAAGGGAAGGATGAAAGAGGGACTGAGAAAATAAAAGAAAGAGGTGCCGTAGTGGAGGGCTCCGGAATAATTTCGACCACCTGGGGATCTTTAAAGAGCATTGACATCACACAGCACACGGGCGCCTTTGCGTTTCCCCTACTTATTTGCCATTAAATTATGTGATACAAAAAACATTTACCTAAAGATTGATGCGGAACATGAGATAAACAGAGGTTTCAAGTAATAAATGCGCTAACGCTCACAAGCTTGGGAAAAAATTTCTACGAATCACTAAAACCTTGGTACGCGTTCCAGCGTTGTGTAAAGTGGGACGGCTACTTTATGTCCAGTGAATTCGGTTCTGTTGTCTATACGAAAAGAACACACGCACGAACGCAGTGCTACGTCTGTCTGTTCACTGGTCTTAACTGGGATTTTCAACCTCAGGCTGCTTCGACATCGTCAATGAGTGCATCAACATTGATAGCCGTTAAGAGCATTAACCTTCTTATTTCCCAATCGGACAACAAATAGTGAATCGAAAAGCGTCACTGATCAAGGTAAAGCAGTCTTCAGGTAGCAGCACAATGACCTAGAAAGACCGTCAGCCCAACCAAGCATCCCATAAGGCGCGGTTCAGGTGTCCACCGAGATGTGAGACAAATACTGCGGCAATTCTTTTCCTCAAAAACCAACGTTCAATTTCCTCTTTCTTCTTTTCTTCTTTCCTTTCCTCCTTTATCTCTTTCTTTAGGGCGGGGTTCGGGTGCTTACCAAGATGTGACATTTACTGCGCAATTTTCAGAACATACACATGGTTCACCAAAAATTATTGTGAATTAGTCCAGCTAATCGAGACTATACTAAGCGAAAGCAAGATTGAGATCTCCACTGACCCATGGAGCCGGTTGTGCGCCCATGGAGCCAGTTGTGCGCCTTTCCTATTGTGAAAATGAACGGGTCTTTGCAAAGTTGTCAATGCCAATGAACTCTATGAACCCCGTCGGCACTTTGTTTTGTTTCGTTTTTGAGGAAAGGAAATGGAACAGTAACCGTCTCACATATCGCGGAGGAGATCCGAACCGTGCCGTAAAGGAAGGAATAAAGGAGGGAGGGAAAGAGGAATAATAATAAATGTTTTTTTTTGGGGGGGGGAGAAAGTAAATGGTGCAGGATCTGTCTAATATACCGACGGACACCTGGACCGCGCCCTAATGGAAGGGATAAAGGAGGGAGCGAAAGAAGAAAGGCAGAAAGAGGTGCCGTAGTGGAGGGCTCCGGAATAATTTCGACCGCCTTGGAATCTTTAACGTGCACTGACATCGCAGAGCACTGCACTGACGTGCACTGACATCGCTGTGATGTTGTGACAACGTATCAATTTGCTGTCACGAAGTGACAATGCAAAACGCTCCCTAAGGGTTGAGCAATAAAGTCAGCCCACGGGCGTGACCTGACGTCTTTTAGGAGACCTACGGACAACTCAGGTTGTTCTACGCTTTCCACATGGGAATAAAATGGAGACATAGGAGAGCAATTTCACTGGGTCTACGGACCTTCGCTTCCCTTGCTTGAGCAATCTCTCCTGAGACATACCTTCCTATACCCTTGTCATACAGGGGGCACGATGAGACTAAACCCTTGAGGCAGGCATGTTTCTCGGTCAATGAGGAAATAAAAATCAAGAAAGAAAAAAAGAACACCAAAATCTTGTTACTTCACCCTGGGTAAGGTATGTAATAAAATCTCTGACATTACCGCTCATAAATATATTTTGCCCCTCTTGAAAATAAAAAGGAAACACAACGGAGAAAAAAAAGGAAGAGATATTTTGTTAGCAGTATGGTCAGCTATACGCTTACATAACTATTTACAGTCATATGTAGGAAGGCCATCCCCTACTCATGAGGAATCGTTTATCTACCTGCAGGGAGAAAAAAAAATGGAGACAGTGAGACACAGGTACACGCGCTGGACTCCAAAAGTAATCGAACCAAACAGGGCACTTAGTAAGAAAAAAAAATCAGTATTACAGTTCATATTATTGCTTCTTTCTCTTTAGATTTTATAAGCACCGCAGGAGACGGATCACTCAAGACAAACATCCCGAAGCCCAGGCTGATGACCGATTCAAGAAAGCATCTCGACATCATACAGAGGGAATTGTTGGAAAAAATATGTAAATCAAGAAATTTGTTAAACATATACGTCAAGATTAAAGCAGTTAAGATGTTTGTATCTCACATGAAAATCCTAGAATAATTAGCATTCATTGTCAATAAAAGCCGCTGAGCCGCGCCCCCTCTAGGCTGTGGCTTCGCCGGTAATAGTAGACTCCCCCCCCTTTTTGTATTTTTTTCTGCAATGCAAAATATTTCTTTTATCTTTTTTTATTTTACTAATACTTTGACCCCGTTGTAGCATATTGCTGGTGCGGGCTGGGCACTAATGCTTTCATTTTTCTTTTTTAATCCCACGCTAACTTCTGTCAGCACGTGGCACGATTGTGGCTCAGCTTTAGCCATGCGGCAGGCCTGTGCAATTTCCTTTTCATTCTTCCTTCAACCGCAACAACGCATGCAGTCTCGCCTTCAATGAGAGTGCGGCTGACAGTGTGACCTACCACGGTGGCTCAGGGGATAGGACGCTCGGCTACTGAACCGGAGTACTCGGGTTCGAACCCGACCGCGGCGTTCGCGTATTGGATGGAGGCGAAACGCCATAGGCGCTCGCGTAATGTGCGCGTTAAAACCTCAGGTGGTCGAAATTTCCGGAGCCCTTCACTGCGGTGTCCCTCATAGCCTGAGTCGCTTTGGGACGTTAAACCATCCTACACCCTTCTTCTCTGTGCCTTTAACACTCGACTCGTTAGCTGCATAGGTGTATTAGCTACCATTCCTCATGCATCCATATTGAAACCCTGAAATGATTTCCATGGCCATATTTTTGTAGCCTTTGTCAGTATTCGAGTGATAACTGAAAACTCTGCGTGGACCCTATAATTTAGAAAAAAAAAACTTCTTAACGGTTTTACTAATGCTGAATGTGGCAAAAATGAAAATTGGATTTTGAGGGAAGAAAATGGCGCAGTATCTGTCTCACCTATCGACGGACACCTGAACCGCGCCGTAAGGGACGGTATATACTTCTTAAAGGTTTTACTAATGCTGAATCTGGTAAAAAATGAAAATTGGATTTTGAGGAAAGGAAATGGCGCAGTATCTGTCTCACCCATCGACGGACACCTGAACCGCGCCGTAAGGGACGGTATAAAGTAGGGAGTGAAAGAAAGGAAGAAAGAGGTACCATAGTGGAGGGCTCCGGAATAATTTTGACCACCTGCGGATCTCTAACGTGCACTGTCATCTCACAGCACACGGGCGCTCTAGCTATTGGTCACCATCCAAACGCCGCGGTCGGGTTCGATCCCGGGAACTCCGGGTCAGTAGCCGAGTGGCCTAACCACTGAGCTACCGCGGCGGTAAGAAAGCGAAATCTGTCGTGCATCGGGCATGTAGCCACGGCTTGGCGTCTGCAACGTTGAGCGCTTTCCGCACACTGCATAAGAAGAGTACCCACCCTGCCGCCCTGGCAGGGCGAACCGAAAATCCAAACCGCCGAACCGAAAGGTCAAATGTCAAGTGGTGCGAAACCATAGTGGACCACATGTGGTAAGTCCTATAGACACACTTGACCTCTGGCTGACTTGGCCAACCGGCAAAGCACGAAGAAATCTGATTTACCTAGCGCCGTGAATCTTCCGCTTCTATTAAGTTGGTTTCTAAGGCATGGAAATGGTGTAGTATCTGTCTCACTTACCGGCTAACACCTTAAATGCGCCGTAAGGAAAGAGATAAAGGAGGGACTGAGAAAAGAAAGCAAGAAAGATGCTCCCTAGTGGAGGGGTCCGGAATATTTTCGACCATCTGGAGAAGTTTAACATGCACTGACATCGCACAGCACACGGGCTCCTCGGCCTCTCACCTCTATCAAAACGCGGCCGCCGCGGTCGGGTTCCAACCCGGGAACTGTGGATCAGTATCCGAGCGTCTAACCACTGAGCCGAGCGCCCTAACCACCTCTTCCTTTCTTCGTTCAGTCCCTTCTTTAACCCTTCTCTTACAGCATGGTTCAGGTGTCCGCCGATATGTGAGACAGATAATGGGTCATTTCCTTTCTCCATAAACCAAAAACCAATCGCACAATTTTAATGGCATATTTGTGGTGAATTTGTGCCCAAATTTCCACAAAATTTTGTAGCGTTTGTATCTTTACATTTTTCTATTACTCTCGCATGATTTTAAAAAAATTCTCATCCGGGCGTGCGCGACAGAGAGAGAGAGAAAAAAGTTTTATTTAGAATAGGGTAATTCTCAGGAGCCGGGTATTCGGAGCCCCTAGTCCGGGCCTCAGCTGGCGGCAGGTGACTTGCGGACTAACTGCGGATGCGGACTAACTGTTGCGCCTAGGCCTCCTATTGCTGTCCCCATTATTGCCTCTCTCTCACCGCTGTCTCCGCTGTTTCGAAATAAATGGTTGTTTTTCTATTTTTCTCTTGAAGACCGCGAAAAACAAAAGATCTAACGAACAGTGCTCGAACCGTTCATTTCCGCCAATATTTTCGAGTGCCCCTACTAGCAGTAAAGTAACATTCCCTAGACAAGACGCAAAAAGAACGATGTAAGTCCTCTCGCAATCTTTTTCATTACACGAGCTATAGACATACTTCATTCGAAGGTTCAGGTGGAAAAAACCCCGAGAAGAAATTTGTTCCGAGAATACTTTCAGCGCCTGAGGCCCACATATCTCAGTGCTAAAATTGCTACACCACGTCTTCAAGATCGACATATTAGTCTGCCTGGCAGTCGTTTTCATACTAAAATAGAGCACTTGCCATCCGTTAGCAGAATTAAGGATTTAAATACATAATGATGTTTCACATTTTACCTAATTGTTTGTCGCGGATTCGATAAATCTTGAAAGAAAACTCAAGCACAAGTAGCGATTTGCCATTAAGAAATGGCAGCCTTTTTTATTTGAGCTCAGTCATTGTTTGTCAGTTCTCTGTACAGCGCGCACATTATTTATCTTTTTGCTTACTCTATTTCCTTTTGTACTGCTCCTTCTTTGCTATTTTAATTTAGGTGCCATTGAATCACATAAATTGAATCTTGTTTACGGTAGGGATTGCGAAAACTCTTATTGCAGTTTAAGCTGTACGCGCACACTCGGTGCACCTTTCAGCACAAAAAGCAACAATTATAAAAAAGACAGCCCTTTTCGTCGATCTAAATGGTAAATAAGGCCGAGCGTGAAGGGTTAAACTAGGCTGTATATAAGTACAAATACCCATTTTATGTTGGCCTTTAGATTTTGTGCCCTCAACGCGTCCGGAGTGCATTGCGGTGTTCTTTTGTTCACTCATACAAAGTGAGTATATTGCGCACCATGAATGCTGCTGATGTTTGGTGCAGCCATCCGCGGCACAAAGCTTTTCTCCCAGCTTTCACGAATTCCCCTTTCATTATTGCGTTTTGGTATGCAGGTGTGTGTTTTGGCGGTGTTGATGAAGAGCTTGGGGAAAATCTCTTTCTTGTGTTAATGACTTTCAAACGCACCAATGTCTGGCTGATGTAAAGTTCCAGGGACTTTCCCCCAGAGGCTGTGCCAGAAAAACAGGCCCTAAATCTTTCAAATCATGAAACTGTGAAAAGAAGCGAAGAAAGAACCTCTGCTTATTGCCGAGTAAACGATTGTTCAGTTTTTAAAGAAGTCATTTCTTAAATCAAGTCAGCATCTGTTCTGCACATACCCCTGTGGTAAAATTTTGCGTGCATATTTTTAGCAGCTTTATCTATTGTAGTGAAACAGCTGCTCTCTGTTAAAACCACGCGGAGAGGAACGTGCCGATAAGCTCTTACCAATTAATACAACACGAGCAACAGTCTTGGATTGTGCAAGGATTAACAAAGTTATCGACCATGTGTCTTTTATCGATTACCTCACCGTACATGTCCTTAGAGATTACAAGCATGTCAGGGTAGGAGATGTGTAAAGAACAAATGTGTCCGCGACTGCTGTGTACTCAACGTCTTAATAAACTTCAACTTCAATTTGGCGCACAAGGTGGCCCTGGAAGAACTAAGATGATTATGATATCTCGAAACATGAAATTTTACAATGAAGCAAGTGAGCAGACACGCTACCGCAATGCACTGAATGTCAACCTTCCCTGGGGATACTGGCCCCGTTAGAGTTAGTGTGACCTCGGGCTACGCGACAAATTGGTAGTACCATCCGCTTCCTTTTTTTTTGTCCCCACTGCCCCCAAGGCAAACGTGCGGGGTTTCCAGTTCCGCGAGCTGTTTTTAGTTGAACCGAAAAAAAACGACTGCGCTCTTGTTCCGTCCAGCCAGTGCACCCTCTAACCAATTGCAAACCGGTTGGAATAGATTATAACACTGCGATATAGCGTAAACATTATCTGCTTACTCTGCGATAGGAAAGCAAGAGCATTAGTAGCGGTAGAAAATCTATTTTAATTTCTTAAAATATTTTTTTTTTCAGTGGCTCAAGGAGAGGAAAAAACAATGAATAGTTATTCTAAACATTACTGGCAGCAGAACAAAATTTCACGCCGGAGCTGTTACGACGAGACTTTCTCCGGTCAGTTTCAGTTTTCAGTTTATTTGTTTTATTCTGATTTACAGTAACCGGAGCAAAGGCAAAAGGAAATAAGCCTGTCAAAGACCTCTGCTCCGTAAATGGCTGCAAAACAATAAAAACGTGGAGAATGCTTACGTTCTTTCCGGCTACGGTGGCCCACCCGAAGAATTGCTCATATCTTCTTGAAAAGATTGACAAAATTCTTTAAAGCAACAATATTTCCTTGCCAGAGCCAAAACATTCACTTGGTCATAGGCGTGCTCAGGTCTTACCATAGGAGATTGTCAGTGTTCATGGTTGCACCTGAGAAAGCGTTATGGGCAGCAGTACACAAGGAAGAACTCATTTTACCCCTCTCTCTTCCATGCCTATGAGAGAGGCAGCTTCCTCCTTGCCATCTCCTCTGTGCGCAAGCCTAAACGCGTGACCTAGTTTTTGTGACTTAGCTAATTTCTGCTATATGCCTTAAATTAACATGTGATTTTATAAATTACCCAAGCGCACTTTGAAGTGAGAGGTATCAGTTTATCAAAAACATTCTGTTGACTACAATCTTCCTTGCTTGGTCACTACTTTGAAGACAAAGTTTAGCGAGTTAGTTCAAATGCATGGTAGGTATAAGCGCAAGAAAGGATAAAGGGCAAATGACGAGCGCTATAAGGATAAGAATAATGATGAAGGATGAGCGCTATGCCTAATAAGTACCATGCTTGGTCACTACTGCATAGTACTTTTAAGAAAGCATAGGTTTACGTAAACACTTTAGCCGCAGGCGTACGCCATTACTCTGCTTGCATCGCAGTGACGTGAACTTTGCAGCGCCAAGTTGTTTACTTTCTAAGGCAGATACTTTACTTTAGGTGGATACTCAGTGCTGGGCACAGCAGCACACTAGTCCATTACCTCACGATCGCCAAGTGCTCGTCTTGTCTAAGCACTACCTCCGGGTCGAAGTCTTTTTTCCAGTAGACCACTTTATTGTTTTCTTTGCCGAGCTTCCACTTCATTGCCTGACGTCACACAGTGACGGAGGCGAAGTCCACGGCTTCTAGTGCTGAAATATCGTTGCACAAACTTGAGCATTAGGCAATGAATTCAGGCCTTTCATTACTGGTGCGTCATATAGCGTACATTTTGAAACGTTATTGCTAGTAACATATAACATAGTAACATAGTAATGCTAGTAACAAAGCGTCCAGATGGTTCGGAAGCCGCGACATTTTCTCCAAACGATGAGTACGGCGGCTCATTAAGACCACATCGACGGCGTTTTGATGAATCTTAATGCCAAAAAAGCTCATGCACTGATGTTTAGGCATATCGTGAACTTGTCTCCCTGACAAAATCTCTCGCACTCCATTACAGCGTTCGGCATAGCTCAAAGCAGCGATCTTGTAAGTTATAACCTACTACCTTCAAACCCAAATGAACATTGAGACCCTAACGCTGGCGGAAAAAACAAAAGCGGAGCCAATACACTCACGAACCTATCTTCTCCTGTTCTAACCTTTTGTTCTTCATACATCAGCGCGGGCATCATAAAAATTATAGCGTTCGTAGTTCAACCAATAGGAATCCTCGAGTTGTAAGGTGATGTTCTACACCACCAAAAGCGGCGCTAAACGGACATGAACCATTAACAGCTGCGCTGTAAACAAAAACATATTACCTTGCGTGGAATACAGGCAATCCATAAACGTTTGTAAGTCACCCTAACTTGTGTTACAACACTCATAAGCCATGGCCTTTTGCGTATACATGAATGAATTTTAAGTATTGGTATGGTATGGGTATTTATATGACATTAGTGTGGGTATCTATAAGTACGAATTTACACCACATGCGGGAGCGTTAACCGCGAAGAACGAGCCCAACACGTTTCCCGCACTGTTTCTCGTAGTACCAGACTATTTTCTTGTTTTTACTTGATTTCTCGTAAGCAGTGCAAGAAAGGAATGCAAAGAACACCATGCCGGCATGATACAGTCATTTCTGTCGAGTTTTATTGTAATCTTAGTATCCTCCAAGTAGCTGATCTTGCTCGAAGGGAGCGCATGGGACGGCGAAAAATAGAGAAAAAATTAAGAATCAAATAACGTTGCAGTGAAAGTGCTGTGAAACTCGCCATGAATAAGAAAGCTATACATCGCCATACACGTATACCATAACAAGGAATGTCATTATTGGGAAACTCGGGCCCTGAACGGTTCACGCGTTTGAAATGAACCTGTTAATAATTTGTGCTCAGCGATATTTTTGATCAAACACCCTTTCGAATGTATACGGTCCTTCATTCTCAGAAGAGATATTTGCTTTATAAATAGGTTTTGGTCCTGAGAGGAACACCTCTGTTATGGTGAATGCTGATGAAAAATCAAATTTTATTTGCCAAGGGTACAAACAAGTTATCAGGTCGACAAAATCAGATTAATCTTGAAAACTGGCGCTTATTTTTTTCTTAATCGAGCAGAATATCTGTTCGCTTTAAGTTTTATTCCTACCGTACATCAAGTAGCGACCTCCGTGGTCGAAATCTAACTACTGACCTCATATACACTGTGAGAATGCGCTCAATCCTGAGCAACTGTTGTACCTAAGACCACATGTAAACAAAAACACTCGCGATTGCTACCAGTTACGGGCCACGCAAATTAATTTTTCCCAGTAGCTCAAATAAATTAATGTGAACTACGCCTTATTCGTTCACCAGCGACTCAAAGACCTGCAGATGTCAAAATGGAAGGGCATCATTTGGAGCAGCTTGTTGGTTGCGACGAGTAGTAGCCTATTTTCTAGTAATTTTTAACGGCGCTCTAAGGTCTAAGTAGTGTACACGCTCGCCCTTAATACTGGTTCAGGCTGCCTTGTTAGCTGAGAAAACGTTGCGAAAAGAGAACACAGCGCTGGTTGTGACGAGCCAATAACGAAGCAGGTTATTCGGCTGAGTCAAACTAGCAAAGTATTCCACGGTGAGGAAATCTCTCGCATGTAAGCTGGAGTGAAGTGGGTCCAGTGTTCTACTAAGGAATGAAAACTTCCTGTTTGATGTGCCGTGTATGGAACAAAAAAAAACGTCAACCAAGGGCACTTAGACGTTCTTCTATTACATAATAATAATAATAATTGGTTTTGGGGGAAAGGAAATGGCGCAGTATCTGTCTCATATATCGTTGGACACCTGAACCGCGCCGTCAAGGAAGGGATAAAGGAGGGAGTGAAAGAAGAAAGGAAGAAGAGGTGCTGTAGTGGAGGGCTCCGAAATAATTTCGACCACCTGGGGATCTTTAACGTGCACTGACATCGCACAGCACACGGGCGCCTTAGCGTTTTTCCTCCATAAAAACGCAGCCGCCGCGGTCGGGTTCGAACCCGGGAACTCCGGATCAGTAGTCGAGCGCCCTAACCACTGAGCCACCGCGGCGGGTACTATTACATTGCAAGCGAACATTCTCGCTAGAGGGCTGTTATGAATTTACTTTTTTTACCATTGTGACAGCAACACCCGAATGCACTTGCGGACCATACTAACAAAGGAGAAAACGGCACGGTTTCACCTACACTGATCGTTTTGCACTATTTCGCGGCGCTTGTGCGAACGGCCGTAGCATTCCATGAACCGGCTCTGTGGAGCCTGTATATAATGCGACCGCCTGATAAAAGCTTGAAAACAGACAGACTTGATCTATTTTCTGTGCCTCTGCACAGGTTCAGAAGCTTTTTCTTCCTCTCCGAGTGTTCAATTCGCTACTACGGCACATCGCACACATTCACAACACAAGGACCAATCCAGTATCGTTCGACTGAGCGAATACAGAAACTCTAGCAGGATGCATGGTGAGACCGGGGCCTCCAGAAGCCTGTTGCTTCCTTTTTATTTTTTTTCCTCGCAAAGCAAGGACCCCTTTGGCAAGCCATCATTCATAGAAAAGTCGGTCACATTTGCACCATTTCTTGGGCGCCTGCCCAGGCTTCTGTCAAGGTATCGGGGTGCAGGTGCAGTCTGGCGCGTGCACATTTGAAGAAGCGTACCTTGACAATGACTCTCTTGTCTTCGGAGTTTGAACAGGATATCGCGACTTTTCCCACTATTGTTTGCTATTGATCTGTTCGTTCCCTCCCAGGGCGTTTTTTGTTTTTCCTGCGAGGCGCAGAATTTAAGGAACGAAAGTGCAGTGGTGCGCAAGTTGCACAGGCAGCTCAATCCTTAGAGGTACCCTACTTTCACATTCAGGATCAAGAGCTGACTGGACTGAAGCAAGCATGTAGGGACAAAATATTTATCCTAAAGGGGCATTTGTCACTTTCTTAAAACAAAGGATCCAGGTCGAAATATTCTCACAACTGCAGAAAGAAAGCCAGCAAAGTCTTTGTACTCTGTCTAGCCATAAACTACAACAACCGCCCAATATAGTACAGAACAGAGAGCAGAATGTATTTTATCGCCGTCTTTCATACTTTCGAACGAAATTGAAGGGATGTGGTTAACTTATAGTGACGTTCACTGAGACCGAATGCCAATACAATTGTAAGGTGAATCGACGACAATCACTTTTTTACAACTATAAACAGCAGTCAACCAGAACAAAGAAAAATGATCACTGCATAAAAATAAAATGTAATATAAATAAAAAGAGATTAAAAACTAAAGTCTAAACTGCTTTAGGTTTGCCACACACGCAACCCAGGTATTAAAACTTCTTCAGCGTAGGGAAAACAAGGGAAAACACACCAGATTTTGAACAGCTGGACTGCTGCTAGAACGAAACAGAAATTACCAGCGGCAGGCCACTCGGCGTATGAAAGTGGAAGGCAGCTGGGTTCACACAACGGGTGATTGTGCGGTCAACAGCCACGGCTTGACGGCGAATTTCAGGTTCTGAAACTACTAGCTATTTTTCGCCCAGTGACTAGAGCTGTCCTATCTTTGGCATACCTTCGGTCATGCCCTTCCTGTGACGCCTCGATTGCGGCCTCTTTTTGTGGCCCATGAGAAATTACGCAAGTGGGCTTTGCCGCATGTCGTAGTTCATCAAAACGAGACTACAGGGCTGCTGCTAGAATAGCTGTGAAGGCGACTGGCTGAATGCTAAGGGTGTAGGCGCAGCGGTCTTTTAGTGCAAATAGCACTAATAGTGGGCACTCGCCGCATTTAGCCGTTGTGAGTGGAAGAATTTGGGTGAGAACTTCGCCGTCACTCGGATTCGAACCCAGGCCATCTGCGTGCCAGGCAGCCATGCAAGTGAAAACGGACGAACACGGGTAAAAATTTAGTCGTGGTGCAGACGAACTCATTTGCCGCAAGAATTAGTCCATTTCCAGACTATTAGAATGGCTCAACCGTTAGACCAGCACCAAATCATCCCCTACGGTATAATTATTCGTCAGAGGCGAGGAACATTCAGGTTGCAACCATTCGTATAAAAAGAGCAACTTCTGTTCCCGCAGTGGGAATCGAACCTCTGCCTCGTCGGATGGGTAACCGTCGAGCTGTCTACTATACACGGTTGAAACCAGTGAACATTGCGATTACTCTGTCTATATATTATATGAAGCACGCAGGAGGCAAATGTAGCCTTGTCACGGTTTATCCAGTTTATTGCTGGATAGATATCTTGGTGTTTTATTGTAATGCGCCTCAGGAGCAGGCACTGATTGGCCTGATAGAAAAAGACAACGCGCTTATAACTGCCTTCCCTGCGCTATGTGACCAAGCCGTTTGTTAATTGACGCACTCTAATTCCCAGCCGGTGCTCTCTTCTTTTTTCCACTGTTCCTACGATAATGAGGACTCGAAATGGTGTCGTGCGCCTCTCTGTTAATCTCCTTGGTACCGACGATTCATTAACTATTCCTCGCAATAAGCGCAGGCTGCCTCATCCCAGAGTGGAATTAGCCTCATCCCGCAGTTACTGTTTCTGCTCACCAAGCGTCGCCTCAGCGGACTAGCTTTCATTGTTAGTTTTTCGCTGGGCTTTATCTGCGCTGGCAATAACGTAAGAACTAACTCATAATGTTGGGCGTATTGGTCGATATCCTCATCCATAATCTCAAAAAAAAAAAAACCACGGCGAGGACACTGTAGGCCATATAAGTGGTACTGAAATAACAACTGTGCACTGTACTCCGCGAAAAAGATGATAAAGGCGGGATTGAGTGCTAAGTGTATAGCCACAGAGCTTTGTGAGAAATTTGTTTTATTAGCGGCAACCAGTATGCTGGTAACCATAAAAAAAAGAAATCTTTGAAGCTCCGCGACCTTCATGATGTCAGCGTGAGGCGTTCTAAGTTTGATATGGTTTCCTGACATGAGGGATGCAGATATCCGCCTAGACCTGTTGAGTAGTTGACAAACATGGCACGTTTCTGCGCTTTATCCACCCTAATCGTCAGCTTACCTGTACGCCAACAGCAGAACAAATTCCTTCTCCATTTCTCTCCAGATAAAGTTGCCCTGTGGCAGCTATGCCCTTTTTATCCCTGAAAACTTTATCTCTTTCCACCACTGAAAATTCTACCGCCCCCTTCTACGCTTGCCTTCTCTTTTAATATAGTCCGGTACCGTTAACAACCATCGGTTATCTTGTCTACGCTATACACGACCTGCCACGCCAATGCCTTCCACTCAATTTAGACCAGAGTGTGATTACCGCTATTATCTGACGCACTGTTCTCTCTTCATCTGTTTTAATATACACGTCTCTTTGCTTTCAATAGCTTGCTGCACTGTCCGCAATTAAAATTAAACCCTCTTCTTTCACATCCACGTGTCTTTCTCAGGGGGCTGTCGGAAACATACAGCTTTAATAGATCTTCCCCTTGAGTCATACTGTGAACTCCCATTCACGATAAATGTGTATCTGCAGAATCTGTTCCACCCCGTTCTTATTCTGCTAATAACTTCCCTCTGGTGGGTCGTAACAGCGATCACTAGCCACCAGCCATATATGTACATGCTCTCGCTTATCCACCGATCAAGAACTGTGGTTCCCTTCAGAGGTGGTTGATAATTACTTTAGTTTTCAGAATAACATTTTTTAGAGCCATCATATGTTTTCTTGTTCAGGTCTTCGATCATGCTTCGCAGTTCGTCTCCGGAACGCGTGAGCTTGAACTACAATAAGTTCTACTGTTAGATCCTATAAGCATGAAAGCATATATTCTTTGCCACAAACACAGAGCTGAAGGAGTTCACTCCTAAGCAGCGTTGTGGAGCTCTCTTGCGTATTTTGCATTCCTAAACTTTGGAGAGCCCAGAACACAAGTTTCCCCCGCCTTTCAGCCATTAGGGGCACTAAAAATTGAAAACGAGCCACGCTGCAAGTCTGAGATACAGACACTTTGGGGTGTGTACCTGTCAGAAAGGTTCTACATGCAAACGACCTTTTTTGCCTGGTAACTGGAAAGTGTGGAATCAGATTATTTAGCAGTTATATGTGGAGAAACGCTTGCAACAAAGTTTTATTTCGGTTGCTTCATATTCGCTATATTCGTGGGTAGAACTCCGGTAGGGGACGGTGTGCTGAAAACTATACGGGGCTGAATGATAGGCCTGTGTCGAAAGAGTGTGCGCCACTTCCCACATGACTAAGATGATGGATGCCACCACGACGCTTCGTGGTATTGGTGGTGAAAATTTTACTGAAGAAAAAATGTTCAGCATTTTAGGGCTGTGGCCTCCCACAAGGCTTTACCCGTGATCAAAATGGTGGCGATCTTTTCCCGACCAGGTTCCTCGGATCGCAGTGTGGCCTCGCAGTTCTGCCAGGTGTCGCGTGTTGCGGGTCTAATGGGTGGGGGATCTGCCGGGCAGACCTGAAGGATGTGGGTAAGGGTGACGCTAGCGAGTGCACTGAGAGCGCTGGCTGTAGATCTGAGACGATAATGAGAGAGAAGAGAGGGGGAATGGAGTGTGTGAGTCTGGAGTCTCCTCAAGATGGCCTCCTCCCTGTGGCTTAGGTATGCTTAGTGCAAGCATTGTATCCGAGGGCCTTCGTATCGCAAGGAGCATTACAACGCATAACACCAACGCAAGTGTGGGTTGTGATCCAAGTGACATATTTAAAGCTACAGCGCATCTGATCTCAGAACTTTGCTCTTTATTATGCCTGGTTACTGTGCTGCTGGTCACGTGCGCGCTGAAGAAAATAAGGCTTCTACTACCATGTATAAGGGGACTATGGTAGGGCCAACCCTTGAGCAATCAAGGATGGAAACAGATTTTATGAAGGATAAAGGTTTCCTCTCAGTATTGTGCAATTGTTACTAGTTTGGTCCTCAGCCTCTATATTGCCCGATTCCTCAACGTAGATATCGCTGTCTTGCTCATCTTTGATGATTTGAGGTTCCGTACAAGCGCGTGGTGAACAAATCTATGTCACGCAACTATTTCACTCCAGTGCACTGAGAACCGGATAGCGTATCAGTCATTAATCGATCCTTTTCTCGGTGCTTATACCGGATCACGTTATAAGTGCGCAGTAAGAATATGACCGAACTTGTCGAAACCTCCATGGCCTTCAACGGGCACTTCACCGTGGGCGTTGCACACATGTCTGCGTTGACCTTGGCCTCTTGCCATTCCCGGCAGAGATTGCCATCAGCATCGATTCGCTTTCACTCTGCCACCTCGTGCGAGACCGGCAAGAGTCTGTAGCTGTTAGAGGCTGCGGCGGTAATGGATTTTCCTCGTGTGTAAACAAAGCACTGCTGTGAATAAACCCAGACCTATATTTGCGTCTAGCCACAGTTCTGCGAAAAAAGGGATTACCGTGGCCTCCTCTTGAAACACTCCCAGTGCAGCCTAGTTGGAACAGGCTGAAAGGAAGTACTCGCCGCTAAAAAAAAAAGACGCAAAGTGCGTGTGGGTAAAATCAGGTTCTCGGCCGACTGACATATTGTTTTTGTGCTGCAGGAATAGTTAAAAATTCAGCATAATGGCAGAAGGCCTACTGAAATTTGGAATGTCAGAAAAGAAGACGCATTTGCTTCCTGTGCGCACGTTGCACATGTGTCATGCTTTTTCCACAATATACGACTAATAAAGGTTCATTTTGCCCATTTTTACGGTGACAGCTACTAAGCACCCGTGCCTGAGTTCGATATCTTAGTAGTATGTCATAACCACTTAAATGAACAAGAAAAGAAAACCTCAGGATGCTTGCAAACTTTTCCAGAAGAGGACTTGTCTTCGTCTGGGACCAGACGAAGACAAGTCCACTTGTCGAAATGTTGGCAAGCACCCTGGAGTTTTCGCCTTACTTGTTCACTTAGTGGCTATCAAGAGCCACCTGGCCAATTTCTCTTTACCATGTAGTAGTATGTAATAGTCTGTCACAGACAGTCGTAGTCGTGAACATTTTCTTGCCCCCGATTTGTATAACTCCTTTGGCCCTTAAAGGGTCACTGAAGACCAATAGAAGCCAGCTCGCATTTGTGGGCTAACGCGTTGTAAACGCAGCGACCATTCTCTCCGAGAACAGAGCTTTTTTTTAAGCTAGAAAAGAGCACGAAGTTAAATACAGACGTCGCTAATACCAACCAGTTTCTCTACCTATATACGTGCGTTGATATTAATTTTCAAGTGTTGTTCGCAGTGGCTGCGATTCACCGCTATTCAACTGCCGCGGTGGCTGAGTGGTTATGGCGCTCGGCTGCTGGCCCCAAAGACGCGGGTTCGATCCCTGCCCCGACGGTCGAATTTCAATGGAGGCGAAGTTCTAGAGGCCCGTGTGCTGTGCGATGTCAGTGCACGTTAAAGAATTCCAGGTGGTCGAAATTTCTGGAGCCCTTCACTACGGCGTCTCTCATAGCCTGAGTCGCTTTGGGACGTTAAACCACCATAAACCAAACCAAAACAAATCGCCGCTATTCACTCCAAAACGGTTGCAACTCGTTCCTTTCGGTATAGGCGTCACGAGTTAAACAGACCGGTCAGTATATTTTAAAGTCCAATTTGCTCGGTATTAAATGAATCTTTTCCAGCCGGAAATACGTTTGACCAACAAAAAAGTGCCACACGATTAATTTCCACTGATAATAAATGGATGGCCGGTGACCAATAAAAGAAGGAAAATACGAAAAATTCAAAAAGAACTTCAGTGCACGTTGGTAAGCGGAACTTTGTATGCGCACGGATTCACACTGCTTTGACCAAATTTGTTTCGTGTTAAACTGTTTCCAAGTTCGGTTCTTAACACTCCTCCGAAACAATAGAGCCTGCAAGGCGTTAAAGTTTATCGTCTGTGCAGAGCTAATGTGTTTTATAGAGGCCTTGATGCGCCGTTCTTCGAGAGTACAATTTCTGCAGCGCTTGCGTTTTCTTTCCACTTAGGAGCCGGTGTGGGCCCTCGGGGGCTGCCAAGGCTCCTTAATTACTTTAAATGAATATTTGCCTCGAACGCAAACAGTACTTGTTCCACGATACGTGATCGATCGCCACTTATCTGGATTAGTATCTGGCTATAAAAAAAGCCGGTGTGGCGTGCGGCCGGAGTGGCCATGAACGGTTCTTTTCTGAGATGCGTTCAGAATTGTGGCTCTCATTGGCTGGCGGAAGGTATAACTTCTCCGTAAGGGCCAGTAGAATGTACAACGAAGTGTAAGAGTTGAATGATTGACCAAAAAGAAGGAAAGGGTGCCAGAATAAATAAGGTTTTCTGCAATCGAATTGCCAAATAATTGAAGTCATGATATTAGTAAATCGCATCGACCAAAAATAAGTCTGGAATGACGTCTCGGCGCCCACACGGGAGCCTTGTGAACAAGCCTTGATCACTGCAGTGATCAAGGCTTCCGTATGGAAGCCGAAACGTCTTCGTTTTGAACAACAACCTTTTGGTCGGCGTTCCTTTTTCTTCATACATGAATCTTCTACCCGACCAGACGAGTTTTCCTCAGACTTTAGATTTCAGGGTACCTCAATCTGGTGATTCTATAAAACTGTGTAATCTCTCGTAACACACAAGACAATCTGTCTGTGAAGCCCTCGGTACGACTTCCAGCACATTATCTTCTTTTTCACAGCATAGAAGTGATGATCGGCATTTCTTTCACCAATGCACTGGAACAATACTTTTGAAAAACAGTGTAGTCGCTTAGTATCAGGGATATCGTTAAAGCACCCCAACGATTATGCATACTTGCTTTTTAAGTGGTTACGCAAAAAAGAAATATTTATTTCAGCGATGGGAAGCAGAAAAAATGGAACTTGCAAATATTAAGCTCGCAGCCTATGCACTCGCCTTTCAGAGCTTTGTTCAATTCTTTTTTCTAAAAATATCTAATTCATTGGCATCCATGGCGCACTGCTTAATATTTAGGTGGTGTCTGAATAACCGTTTGAGAATAAAACTGCTAAAGCTGCATTAAAGCTGCAGGCAAAGTACATGCTAACACCGAGATTCTAGTCTAAAGTCAGGTTAGGCAACCTTTTTAACTGCAGGACTTAGAACCACCTCCGCCAAGTGTAGAAAAATAAGAAATGTGGTGCGTTAAACGGAGGATTAGAGCTGACGCCCTGCTGATTGGCCAGGTGCGCAGCGCTGCAGAGCTAGCAATCAAGCAGATGGCTGATGACTATCCGTAAGTCCCTGCAATATAACTGCCTGGATTAGTGTGAACTGCTTTTTGTAGGTATTGCATCAACCTGAAATCCGAACAGGGAAAACTTATCGGAGATATTGAACTACGACATTTCGCGTGGGGCAAACAGTGATAAAAGGTGTCCTACCGTAAAAATCTGTTCTCGGTTACTCTTAGAACCAGTTCTATACTATGAACTGCGGAGAAAGTACTCCGCACAAAGTGTGATGGAAAGTACTACCTGAAAGTCTCAATGCTTCACAACCCTTTAGAAGTTTTAAAACATGGTAGACTCAACAAGCGCATGTTTTACGATGGCGAACCACAAACTGAGCGGATTCATGGGCATTTCAACATGTGCTGGCGTATATTCAACTAAATTTTAGGCATCGTAGCTGTTGAACGAACGTACATAACCACCGATTTCAAAAACAAGTTTTTCGATTTTTCCTTGTGTCCGGGTAAATGTTGAAACATCTTAATCATTGGACATTTTCCAGCACGTGAGCCAAACTTCTGAATGAAGCAAAAATAGTTCGCAAACCTTTTGTACAGAAAATTATCGTGGCCTGTAAGTCTCAGAAAAGTGGAACAACAATTGCTCCTTTACTGTCTGGAAGATATATAAATAAAACTTCAAAGCAAGCATCGTTATAAGGTGTCATCCTAACGTCGGAGAAGGTCACCGTCAGACACCAGCTGTCAGCCACCACCCACGACCAGGAGCCAGCCCACCTCTGAAATTTTGAACTATGAGGCCACACCCAATAATAAAGTTTTGCACCACCACATTTACGTCGAGAAATCGTGTGCAGAAGCAACGCAAAGGTGCCAGTGATGGAGAGCACCGCACTTTCCCTCTCCTTTCAAAGCATGCCTCGTTAGAACGTTGTATTAAAGAAGGTGTGCTGTGCTCAGCGTTTTTAAACCATGAAAGAAGAAACAGTGATAGCATGCGTCTTCAAAGCAATGGGAACAAAAACAGGCTTAGCACGGCGCCATAAATTCGCCCACGCCGAAAGTGCTCCGCTTGAGTAAACGCTTTCGGAAGCTCATGCTGACGTGTAATTTTCTTCGAGAATTTTTTTTGTCTTCAACTCACTTGTGGCGCAAGATCTTCGTGAGCGCACTGCTCTTGAAGGAAGATTTTAGACCAGTAATATTGTACTTCAACTGCAGTATTCAGCAATTCTATTCCTAGTTCTTAAAGAAAAGTTACTAACGGAATGGTGCTCCGGCTCGCGTAATGTCAGACAATGCCCTCGGATTAGAGATTGAGAATCAGCAGAGGAAATGAGCACGTGAATTGTGGGTCAGTAACGAGCATTATTGAGCAGTAAAGCGCAGGTAAATTGTGGTATTTCCTGAATTCCCGAAGATACTCCCGAGTGACGCATCTGCGTGGCGCTTGTTGCGAACTTTGCTGCTTGCGTATTTTTTCTTTTCATCCTTTATGTAAAGGTAGCAACAAGAACAACAATAAAAAGACCGTGGTAATTTACTTCAAACAGTCGAAATTCTTCAGCACACCGCAATGTCTTAAGGCTTCAAAAGTGGTGGCTGCATTCTGGTAGTATATCGTGTCAGAGAAGAGTTAAGAAAACGGGTTCGTGTTCTTGGGCACGAGCTACCTGTAACCATACTATAGTGCTCGTTCAGCACCGAATGCATGCATTGTTTTCTGTCAAGAGCTGCAGTCAAAATTGTGTACAGCTACATGGTACCAAGCTTCACGGTTGAACCGAAGCAGTTTCTTCACGGCGTGGTTCTTAACTTGCTTTTGTCAAGAGAAGCCATTTGTCCCACCCAGTCAAAGAACGGGTTACAGAGAAAACTAACAGGCGAACTCGTCACTGCGCGAACATTTCAAACGCAAGTGTCTTTAAATAAGACGCGACCATATGTACGCAGTCGAAGAGCGTGCAGCAGGGACATCGTACGGTAGAATATCGTAGAGCCTTGGGCGCTTCTGGAATGAATGTCTTGTTGCAGCATTTCATTTTCATCATCATCATTATCATTTATTGGCCCTTAAAGACCCCTGGGAGGGGCATTACATAAAGGGGGGGAGGAACATCGAACACAACAACGTAGGTCACTGTCAAACATTGTCACAACCAGTGATTAGCAGGATATATACAATACCTTTAAATAAGCATTAAAAATGTGTGATAACAGCAAGAGTAAAGTAAACAGAGGCAAACAGTAGCAGGCAAGAATTTATAAACAACATGTTTTCAAATAGGATGTCAGCAGCTGCCGGAATTTATATGGATCACGTTCTATTACAATATGGTCTGGTAATGAATTCAATTTTTCAAATGCAAGAGGCAGGAATGACTTGGTAAATGCGTTTGAAGGGCCGTGCAGACGTAGAATGCTCATGGAGTTGAGGAGACGGCGTAATGTTCGGAAAAGTGAAAGCAGTAAGTAAGGGGCACTTTTTTGCTCTCGGTGTCCGATCTCATCTTGCGCTTTGCGTAGCGTCATCCTTGGCCTCCACGAACTTATTTAATCTATAGCCGATTACTGCCACATTATTAGGTAATTTAATTAAAAAATACCAAAAGCTTCTGGCGCAAAATGTACGTACCAGCGCCGCAGGCAGTAATCAGGATGTTCATTTTGGCTTCCCTAGTATAGCAGCTCATTCGCGGAACACTGAGACAGAGTGATGTAGCCAGAAATAACCTGCCGACATTGTGTGCACAAGTCGTCTACCTGAAGTGATAGGGAGAGTTGCATCCCTTTCCTTAGTCCGTATTAATTAATTAATTAATTAAATATTACTTTTCCTGGCCAGCAGAGCTGTAGGACCAAATTTTTGCAGAGCTCTCTTTTAGAGAACAGCGACGAAAGAAACACAGCAGCTCTGGAAATGGTCGCTTTCAGTTCTGCAGTCGTTTCAATTAAGCTTCACAATATAGCGAGCTTAATTCCCATATCCTGAATGCTTCCGTAGCGCGCTACCACTCGTCCTGAAAATGTGGCAAAGGTGACTCCTCGTTTACTGTCTACAGAAGCACTGTGAGAACATTCCTGGGAAATGTCTACTCCCATCCCAATAACGCTTGAATAAAATAAAACGATTAACTGAGTGATGGCAATGCCTATGGTAACGAGGAATCAGGTATGTTCAATTATCTATATTGGTGCTGGTGCTTGCTGAAGAAATGAGAGTTTAATACATATGCAACATTCTTGCACATAAATTTTGAATATTAGAGAACTGCAACGAGCGTATATGGCAGTATTGAAGATAATGGTCCATTCTTCCGACATCTAGCAAAATCTTCATTTCGAGTGTTTCCATCAGTCACATCGACTGCCATAAAAAAATAACGGGGAACGCTTAGATAATATAAAAAAATGCAAGCCTGCTGACGGGAGATCTGCGGATATATTTATTGTTGTATTGAAATTTTACAATATAAGAAAGAAAATGCATTCATAAACTCTTGCCCATCAAAAATGCATTCCACCAAAATTGTTGAGTATGAATAATAAAAGGGGCCAAGGGGTCATTAGCACAACATAAAATTGGGAAGTGTAAAAACTCTTCTCAGTGTTAGTTTATGAGGAGGATTTATAAACATTAATCGCTCTGTATTAGTCGAGCGAACAACTGCATCTGGCAACATGATTTGAGGTTTGCACTGCTGCTACCAGAAATAAAGTCATCATGTAATTAGCTCCCACATGCAACACCGGTAGTTTACCTGTGGGAGTGAGAAAGGCCGTGCATTGTGGCTATAGTTGTTATTTTGGCGACCAATGGGCAGGGCTAAAAACAGTATTATTGTAGATCCACTTTTTCTGCTCCTTCTTTTTCGGCGTATCTGTACATACGTTATTGCCCCCTTAGATTAGTTTGACATCATTGTACCGCTAAGTAAACAGCTGTTAAGCCTTCATTCGCGAGTTATTCTTTCCGCTTTTTTCCTCTCACCACGTTGAGCTTACACTGAAAAACCACTTTCGTAAGAGGCTTTGCTCTCAGCTAGCTTAACGTGATTGCAACAAATGTTGCGTAAACGGTAGAATTAAGGAGTCTTGTAAGTAGGTGTCAAAACAAATTAGGTTGAAGAACCTACCATGGAATCCTGCGTAAGATCCCGTTGGACCATTTATACGGCGCTTTGGATTATCTGTGCCTGTAAACTCAATCCATTGGCCTGCGCGAACTAGTTGCGCAATATCGAAAGCAGCATCGAGTGAAGCAAGTACAGGCGGATTGTGCAAAAGCAGCTTCATGCTTTATTAATCTGTGGCCCAACTACTGCCTGCCACTGACGGCATGCGGAGCTAGAGTCGTAAGAGTTTTGTGCTTTTTTATTTGAGCCCTCCTCTCTTCTTTCTGAAATATTTGAAGGTATGAACACTAACATTGATAAAAGAAAACAGATACTCAGAAGGGTGACTTCGCGAGAAAATGGTCGGAGAATCCTTTGGACCAACTGCCGGAGATATTTCTTTGCTGAAAAAACTTTCAGATTAGTTTCTTTTTTTGCCAGAAGCGCTCCGATAAACATCATATCACCAAACTCCCACATTACAGCGTGGGATATTTTTCTCGCTATAGAATGTCTGTAGGTATCTCTTCACAACAGAATGTCACTAAAGACTTCTATTACAGATGTATGAAAAGACGTCATGTTCAAACGCGAGGAACGGAGGTTCTCGCTTACAATCAGTTCTACTGCATGATTTCAATAGGCCAATTTTTTTTTCGTGCAGTTGTCCGGTTGCAACAGATCCCTGGAGCTTACAACATTTATTCTGTGTTTCATGCGAATTGAGCGCTGTTTAATCTTCTCGTGCAGGTTAATATGCTTGTCTCGTTAGCGACAGTTCCTAAGAAGACTTGTTTTCTAGTGGTTTCATATAAATTGCCACTGCAATGACGTTGTTGCAATACTTTCTCGCTCTCAACCGACACGACTACGTTCCTGGTTCGTAAAGTATAGAACTAACGGTCGGGTTGTCACCAAACGGATGGAGCGTCAACAAAGGCGGTTGAATTAGCAAATCCTTAGTGCAGTGTATGGAGCCATGTCATAATGAGCTGGAAGAGTATATCCATCGACATTTTTCATTATCGTTATAATCTACATCTAATGTCGAACAATGCGACCTATCAGCCATGTCATTTTTATGCTATTTATTCATTTGCTATGAATAAAAGTGATAATATTCAACACCCATAATTCTGTTTCTCTTTAAAACAATGTTCCGTCAAACCCAGGTTTCGCCCGCAAAATCTTATTTGTGGACAGAGGATGCTTAATGCGCCCTGAATAGCCAACAGTTCCGCTTGTGTCGACTATCAGGCACATGAGCAAGCGTATGCGAATGTTGCAATTTGTGGCAATAATTCAGGAAAAACGAGAGCCGTGGTCCCGTGTTTTCCACTCACACTAGCGTCGACATACGCCACGTGCCGCTGTAGTGAGGTTTCAGTCGTAGACGAGATGGCATCCGCCTCCACACCAGACTCACTCAGGTACCCAGCGGATCGTGAGTGTATGCGGGTCATTGGCTGATTGTCTGTAACTTGCTGGCAAAGCCCCAGTAATGGTGACGGGCAGGAAACGATAAGCAACACAGAGCCATCTTCTATATACTTCGCAGAGCAGCGCCTTCAGGGATATTGCGGCATTTTATGCACCTTCCTTGGCGCCGCTGGTGAATCAGTTCGACAAGCGTATTTGTTTGCGCCTCGGCCTGGAGGCCGTGGAGTGACGCAAATTGTTTGACGCCAGTAATAACACGCATTGTTGATCGATTGATATACTCCAAGAGATCCCACTCTGCGCGTGTCATGGGCTGGAATTGGGTTTTAATAAATCAATTTTTGCTGCAGCACAGACCGTATGAGATATTGGACGACATGACGGATTGTGATGCAATATTTGTTGTTGGCCGCGGGTACAGTGGCACATAATTTAATGGCTGCAGGCACAGCGCGACCTCTTCTGCGTCATGCCACGGCCCGTTTATTCTTCTTCTCTCCTGTGACATTCTTATTTTAGTCAGTGTCGTGTTCCAAAGCAACAAAGGGTGCGATTTGGCACCATCCAGCAAGCGGTGCAGTACAAGCACTTAGGATGGCAGGACGTCATTTAAAGGCGCTTGTCAATAGCGTGGGAACGTAGTATTTTCAGTCTAGTCAACTAATGAGCATATATATAGCCTTTTTATATCAAATATCGATTATTTGAACTATTTAAAACCCGCTAGGTGGCGCTGCCCTGTTTAGCTGGCTGCCTATCGTGCTCCGCTTTCACCTGCCCCTGGCCTAGTCCAGGGCTTCGCCCGCCCCTGGATTTCCTCTCCGTCGTTTCCGGAAGGCTTCCGACGCACGTGGATACCATCGGCATCACGGCCCGCTGCCGGGCTGGCCCTCCAAGCGCCTCCAAAAGTCTGAAGCGGCGCGGCGCCTCGCTAACTCTAACGCGCCGCGCCTGCACCTCTGCAATGCAGCGTCTGACGAAGCCCCTGGGGCCCAGACCCACTGATGCCGCCACCGCGGGGTCTACTCCAACCGCCCACGCCACCGCGCAAACTCTTCTCGCAACAAACACTGTGAGCGACGCTGGGAGCTCCGGATCGACGGCCGCGGCGCAGCCGGCAGCGTTCGTCGTCGCCGCAGCGTCCACTGCTAGCCAACTCCACGCTCTAAGGGACGCCAACACCTTTGGGCCCATAGACGCGTCGCAGCCGCCTGCGTTCGTCGACGCCGGCGGTGCCGCCGCGCCTACACCAGCCACATTACCCGCTGACACCAAGACCTGCAGCCCGGCACCAGCGTCGCAGACTGCGCCTCAGGCTGACGATTCGTCGGCAGGCATGGACTTCATGGCGTCCCCGGTAGACGACACTCCATCCCCGGAAATCGGCTGGGGCACCATCGGTGCCAGCCGTAAGCCTGCTTCCGCCACCCGACCCCGCTCCGAGCTCATCACTGTTGGCATACAACTCCCTCCTGGTACCCTCAATCCCAAGCTGCCTCTCTACGACGTGCTCGCCGCAGTCACCTCCGCTGCACAACTTTCCTCCAAGACCAGTGCAGACATCACCCTTCAGGCCAGGCCAGCCCAAAGCCTTGTGTTTTTAAAAACTCCTTCTCCTCTCCCCGCCCACCTCCTACTTTCTATCACGCACCTTCACCTTCACAGTAAGCCTGTCAGCATCAAAACTTATTCCCCCCATCCTCCCATCTCATGCCTCGGCGCCATCCATAACGCCGGTGGCCACTTCACTCCTGATGAGCTCATGCATGATCTAGAATCTTTCAAAACAGATATTCTCGCTGCTCGCATGATGGGATCCACTCAATCAGTGCTCATAACGTTCGCTGGTACCGTCATCCCCCACTTGGTATATTTCAAACGCGTTGCCTTCCGGTGCCGTCCTCATAAACCTAAGCCTCCCACCTGCACCCGTTGTCTCACTCTAGGCCACCGCGCCCGCCAATGCCCCCCAGCACAGCGTTTCGGCAAAGTGCCGTCGCTGTGCTGCTCCTCTACCCGCTGACCCTTCCGCTCATGTGTGTGCCCAGCCCTGGTGCGTTCATTGCCAGGTGAACACCCACCCCTCCCTCGACCCCACTTGCCCCTTCCTCCTTGCTAAACAACGCGAGTGTGCTAAAGCTGCATACCTCCGGCGCCTAGCTTTGCGCCGGGCCACTCAAACCACCACCCCTCCTCCTCCTCCTGATGTATTCCTTGATCTGCATCAGCGATAGTCTCCTGCTTCATCACCGATGAATCATCCACGTTTTGAAGGGTACCAACCTTTGCGAATAAAGGCAACGGAACATCAAAGAGTTTACTGTGGGGGACCACCCTGGGCGCTAGGAGATATGTAGGCGTTGGTGCAGATTCGCCTCCATATTAAGCCCTCATCAGGCTGAGTTACTTATGAGGCGGGGCATATTCTGTCTTCGCCTTTCTATGATATTTATTGTTATTGCTGCATCCCGTACCCCTCCAACCTTTCCCACCTGTGCCTTGTGCGCGGTGCGCGATCAATGTGTTCTCGTGCGTTCACGTTCTTGTACTTGTTCCCGGCGATACCCTCTTGCTCCTGTCGCCGCACCCCAGAGAGTTAAACAGGAGGTGGGAGTTGCTGGGACGGGGTATACTGTCTCCACCAGTGCTATTTTGGCAACCTCTATTGAGGACTAAATCTATGACAGCTCATTCCGCCTTGCCGAGATAAAAGGCGCAATCACCCTTGTTATGACTCGTTCGAATCTCACGGCCACTACTGCTATGCACAGTTTGAATCTATGGCCGTACCGGCGTAAGTCATGTCTTTCCTGAGGTGAGGGAGAACTCAGAAATAACTAAGCTTGACCAGGTACATGGCATCTACATCATAAGTGCACACGTGTGAAGAGAGAAAAAACCTGATAACAAACTCATTAGCGGAAATACTTTTGTGTATTCTGATGTTTTAATGTCACTACTTGTAAGGCCTTCCGCAAGATATGAGGTATTTAGTGTTTATGAAAAGGCAAAAGAGAAAAAAAGGACTTCCATGCAGCATGCGCCGTATCTATAAAGGGTCTTTTGTATAATTAACGAAATTTGTGTCAAACAAAAGGCTGCTTTTGCAATCGCTGTTCCCTGAAAACATGCTAACAATCGCATGATTAACGAATATTCCACCCGTCATGAACGGTGCGATGAGATCAAGGAGTCCAAAAGCTGTGGATTTCACGCATCTGATATGCTTTTGCAATAACTGGAATTTATCCATTCGTGCAGAATACCCCCACAATAAAAAGCGGACTTCAGTGCTGCCAAATTACTGAAATCAGCTGGTTTCGGTCACTGAATTTGCTGGTTTATTCACTAAATTGAGTAATAAGTGCCAGAATAAGGTGAAGTGAACCAGCTTACTGTCTGGTATTCAACCCCTTTTGACCATGCGCTTCTCACATCAAAAACTCGTGTCGACCCTGCAGTTCCTATTTAGTAGTTCTTGTGATGGCTCTTATAGCCGCCAACTTAAGCAGGAGGCAAGTCTGGTGGTTCACATAAGAATTTGTCCACATTGAATACATCATCGATTATTTCCAGGTGCTCGACGTCATAAAGGCTTTAATAATTGGGCAACGCAGATAATTAGATCTGCTAATTCAGTCGCCTAGAATTTTTACAAGAGAAAAATAAAATTTGCGTCATAACACTGCCCAAACGTTTTCGGATAGTTCTTATAGACAGATAAATGGGGCGTCTTCGACACCTCGAATCTATCGGAGGCTCTGACTGCATGTAACAAGTTTCCCTCAGAAATGTAATTTATAGAAGCTGCTCAGCGAAATAGAGACTTACTTGTAAACTATACCAATACATGAAGTGTGCCAATACCTTTCTCGCGCAGTGTGACTTTCGAATAACGAGAGACACAACTAAACATACAGTGTTGGGAGAAGCATTTCCCTCGCCATTTAGAAAGATTTTGAAAGCAAGCGACCAGAAAAGATCTACTCTGTAAGGCTCACGAGCTCAACTGTCTGCGCAGCAAACATTGTATAAAAAAATGGCCGCGGAACCGAAGGAAGACCGTTTCAGTTCAACGCATGTGCTCGACACAGGAACGTAAACACCCTTGACAATCTCTTTCGGAAGACGGAGTAGGAAGTAAGCAAAAACTTTTTCCAATAAAGTCACAAAGAGATAGCGGACGTTTCGAGAACAAGTTGGCTCCTTCAATGATTTCGGGAGATGGCACCAGAGATCTCTTTTTATATTTGAGTACTGCGAGTACCTCTTCTTTCGGGCTTTGGCCACCGGCTTTGCTCACAAGATGAATGTGACGAAAGTGACGTTTCGTTTGTCAAACGCTTCATCTTACTTTTAAGTAAAGTAAAAAGAAGCACCTTGGGAAGGTATCTTCGTTATTTTATGAGGACCCAGAAAAGCCGCACTGTTAGAATGATATTTTTTTCATGCTGAAGGCGTAGAAGCGAAAAAAAAGAACACGCTTAGAGATAAATACGGCTTCACTTGTTTTGCAAGACTAGAGAAGCAGTCGCCTCTTCCACCGAATGTATTCGTTTGAATTTTAGGTAGGACAGAACTGGCGTTGCTTTTATAATCAGGACAAAATTTCCAAGATCTGGATTTATTGTTTTTGTTGAATGAAGCTGTCATTTTACATGCCATTTTTTCCTTTAAGATAGACAGTTCTACACAGCCTGCTTTGTGTTCCGCAGAGGGAACTTTTCCTCTCAGTGCCAGTGCCGGTCAGCTGCCAAATTCTTCGAGAGAATAATAGAAAGAACGATAAATTCTGAAGCACAAGTTTTTAAGGGATGTGTACCCGCTGAAGTTTTTTATCTCAAATCGTTCTTGTCTATAAAACGAGCCTCGAGCGGCGAAATAGATGGATTGTTTCTGCGGGCATATAGATTATGAAGCATATTATGTAGTGAGTGTAAATATTTTTGCAGCTGCCAGCAGGGTTTAAAATTTTTGCCATCCCCTTTGCAGCACGTAACCATACTTTGAGCACACCCAAAATTTTGCTCTTTGAGCAAATATTTTCTCCTACAGTCCATCTTTAAGAAAAACATTTGCGTCTTACTGAAGCGAAATTCAATGTAAAATTCCTAAGGAGAAATTTGCCCAGAGATAAATTAAGAATTAGATAAACAGAAGAAGGTGGCTTCCTCGCAAAATTAAAATCTTAAACTACAAACCCGTTTCACCTCTATGTGAGCGGTTCGCTTTATCCTTTTATTTTGCTTTTAGGAATATTGAACTCGGGGTTATGCAGTGTTTTTACTTTATGTTCGAAGCCTTATATCTTTCTAGACGAAATTTACTGGAGTGGCAGAGGAAAGATAAATTTTTTCGTCTACACGGCGTTCTGGTTATCGCCACACATTAATATTCAGGAAAGCTTAGAAGATATTTAAAAATGCCTTTTACCATGCTCTGTTTCTGCATTTTTCAATTATAATAAGATAAATTACCAACGTACCGAGATAATTCATTCTGCGTCAGAGCAAAGAGGAAACATAATGGCAAATAACATATGGGTTGGTTTGCCGGCGCTTCTTGAAGGTTGAAGTTTGTGTAGTGGAATTTGTCGTAAAATAGCATAAAAGAACCCACTGCACCATTAAGGAAAAGTTTTGCGACTCAGTAAGATATAGCAGTGAAAAACATTACTCAATAACTTAGATGTTCTACAGTTTGTTAGAAAAAGGATCACAGCAGTTTCTACATAGTAGGTCTAGATACGTTAGGAAAATTCTCTTTTCAAGCCATAAACCTGGTCCAAAGCGCATCAAGAACGGAACATGATATGAAAAACCTAGTCAGCAAACAGGAGAAAATGCAAATCCTGGTATAGAGCTTTTGGTGCTCGAAGTTTAACCTGTGTGAGGAGACAGCTGTTCCAATCGTCTGTGTACTAGATTACACCGTATATTTACCTCCCAACGTTCTGTTCAACTAAATAAAATAGCATATCACTAAAGAAAGGTTCTTTCTATTCAATTTCTCGACTTCGAGGTGCTCGTTGATTTGACGTCCGACGTAACGCAGACAGCCAGACGTCGGAAAGACGATGGACTTGATTTTTACTTACTCCTGAAGAAACCAATTGTGCGCGATGCCTCACAGCAGAGGTCTGGATACGTGTGACTCTTGATAATAATGACGTAATGTGCACTGCTAGATTATTGTCACGTTGAGTCGACCTGACGGCAACTGATCTAAAATGGTAAGTGCTTCCGATTACTGTGTGTTTGCGAGAGAATGACATAGATTGGCATTTGTGCAGATTAAGCGGCATGTGCCATTTATCGCACCACGATGGGATACAGTATTTGCCTGTTGGAAGGTAGTAATGTCGGTAGCTTAACAACTATCACTTAATCACGCATTAACTAGTGGTGACCATCCTCTAAACTTGTCTGTCGTTTTTCCGGCTACCACGCCGGAAACTCCCAGTGTTAGCCATTGCGGTCTTACAAGCCCCGTCATAAGAACACTGCTCTTTGCCCAGTTGATATAGATACACAGAAAAGGCCACCACTTGGTCCCTACACGCCGAAAGTTGGCGTGAACAGTTCTCGCGCATTGTCCTTTCACAGCAGGCATCACATTCGCGGCAACTCGCAGTTCTTGCAGTTGTGCGGACACCACAGTTCCTGAAGTTATTTTCAGGACAGTGTCCTTGGTTCCTATCGCCTCCCATGTGTCGCTCACCAGCGCACACACAGACGTACAGCCAGCTAAAAATCTTTGACTAGCGTGCTCGACAACTGCCTTTTTGTGCTCCTTCACCTTAGAACCAAACAAATTTGCTGAAAGCTCAAGATTAAGCACGGGCCTGACGAGCGCGTACCGAGATTTGATCTTTTCTCAAGTTTTTTTCATCACAAGCCGCAGGAGCGGAGAAAAGGCGGCCGTCGAGGAAGCTAGCTAAGCGAAATAATCAGCTGGCTACACAGGGGCGAGCGGAGTCATACGTGTCCGACATCGCTGCATGATTCAGACTCAGGGCTACTCTACACAAACCTTTCGTGGTAGTCGGGCAGGTGCGTCGAGTAGAGAGAGTTGCAGTGCCTAGCATGCTTCTACGGCGCGCTCGTCTTGGCATGGAGCTTTATACGCTACACAGAGCGTCTCGGGTGCCACATCTCATGTTGCCGTTAGTAGCGCGGCTGTCGCGTCTTTGCAGTGTGTTTCAGTTGTTTCGTGATAAATGGAAAGGAAAGATTTCGCTCCTCATTTTTGAATTTTTGAATGAAGGAATACTAGACACATTTGCGGTTAGCCTCTGAATTCGCACTTTTTTGTGTTTAACCGCGTTGGAGCAAAATGCCGAAGTAATATTGACAATCATGCGTCCTCTAACAAATCGGCTTAGGAAATGACCAAATTAGCATTAAGACTCCTTGTACGCTCTAATATGGTGCACAAAAAATGTTTTGAAACGTTTGTCATTAAAATAGGGTGTTCTATTTCTGAAATCTCAACAGAATTGTATAATGAAGCTGGCATATAACCTGCGTTGCTCTTCTAAATCTGGATGGAAATAGAGAATCAGACTGACGTAGAGCTCTTGACGTCTTCAACGTTTCACGTGATTAATTCAATGGAGAGTGAATACGAAACTAATTCGATGTTTAATCGAGAGCAGGAAGGTAGAAAGAACAGGGCCCCAGTTTTGAAACAAATCATTAAAACTGCCTATGCAGTTTGAAAATGTTCACTGCAGCCTAAGACTCTTAATAATGCCAAATAAAACATTACTGACTAAAAAAAAATACCTTTGTTCGGTGTTTCCATGAAGGTCGAATTTTCGTTCTACGGCGATAATGCTTAGAAAATACCAGGTTTTTATTTGTCACTGCATGTCTTCGGTTGAGTGGATGGGAACATAGAGTCACTCAATTAATTTAATGCTACAAAACCTCTGAGAGTTTTTTTATATATATACACGTTACTAACTGGTTTGAGCCGACTTTATGCCATAAGAACTAGAACTTGTGGCTAAGTCCTTTGTTAACTTAGGTTTTTCACTGCCGTTTCACTTATGATACAACAACGCCTCTTTATTGCATGGAAACGATTACTCCTTACGCGGATTTTTATGCGAGCGGAAAAAATTACTCCTTCCAGGGTTTTGTAGCAGCCAAAAAAAACTAACAAAAACAGGCGCGTACGAAGCAAAGAGCCCAAGTTCGTTTCTGTACACCCGTTGGCAAGAAGGTGAATGAAATGAAGCAAAAATGCCTCGAAGAAAGCAGCATTGGAGATCATGGATGGATATTTTTTGTTTGGCGCAGGGGCACCTATGGGCAAAGAGCGCCATGGCACAAGGTATTTTCAAATTTTCAAGGTGGGGTCGAAGACCCATTTCCCAAGCATTTCACCCTAAATAGGCCGAGCACCAGACCAGGGGAAAGCTTGTACGCATTGTATCACCGGTGCGTACCCGGCGGCACTGGGGATCGAACCCCGCACCTCCCGCATGCGAGGCGGATGCTCAACCACTTGGCCACCGCTGCGGTACATTGGAGATCAGCTTCATTGAAGAAGTCTGATGAAAGTTATGTTATTAATAACATAACTCAACATAACATAATAACATAACGGCCGTAAGAATAATAATATTCTGATGGCCGAGTAGGATATAACGCTGCTTCATGCTTGCTTCTTTGATCAGAATGAAGTTGAACATCGTGAAACAACGCCTTATGGCCCTGAAATGTCCAGTTAGCCGATAAAACAAACACTGAAAACGTTTTTACGAGGGCAAAGCTTGCAAACGAAATTGCCGACTAAAGGCAACTGCAAAATTTACGCCCGTCCATACTGCCAGACACCACTGCTATTATCGAAGGAACAGCGAAATCACGCCTCATTAGAACATTTTGACTTAAAATTGCCTTGCAAGGGCAGTTGCCGACTGGGGAGCAAGCTGTTAACGTGGCTTCTTTCTTCCGCTTCTCTTTAGGAAGAGTGTCCATTATTGAGAGAATATTCAGTAGGGAGGAATCTTCGTTCCTGCCCGTCGGCTACAGCGATGGGATGGGGTATAATGCCTTGCAGTTAGCAATACTAACCTCATTTTCAAATCTGAAGAACAAAATACGAGAAAGAACCTTCCCATCCCAATTTTCTAAAAACTTGGACTTTTCAGTTGATTTTTTCGTCCTGTGCATTAGGCGTCCTGAAATTCCTTGAAAAGGCAGAGTGCTCTTTAAGTACAAGTCAGGTTTGCGTCTTCTAAATGATATAAGCATGGACTCCGATACTGCTCATGCCTTCCAAGGTTTTGTGTTTTTTCTTTCTACGTGGCACGTATACCAGTTTACGTCTGCAGTTTCTTCAGTCAGAGAAATGAGATAAAGCAGAGATAAACGAAACGGGAAGCCTAGCGAGCGCTGAAAGAAAGGAGACCACCTTTCCTAAGGTGTAATGTGGTTGAAGAAGGATGATCACCAATGTTTTTTTTTTTCGAAGTGCACGTCTGACCAAGTGGTCATGGTGTAGTTTTTGATCAGGGTGACTCAATCCACAGCGTGTTAAAAATGCCCAAGACTTTCTTGTCTATTGAGAGCAAGCAATTTTTCGTGCCATGACAAGTTTGCTATGGCCATATTTTTTACTTCCTTAAGGAACGTATCTTCGACTAGGTCTCTAGTTTCTTCGCTCTGACGAAACAGGTTCTCTGGACCCAAGTTGAATTTAGCCGATGGGAGTACTGGTTTCTGTCTTATTCATTTTACGAATCTTTTCTAACATCCATTCGGAAATATACTTCAATATTTCCATTACGCTGAGGGCAGGCAGGCAATTTGGACCCAAGGTATAGATGTTGAAAGGAGCATCTCAAAGGTACTGTTTGTTTAGAGTAACAAGTATAAATATTTCATTTGAAACTTTTAAATGTGAATAATTTTTTTTACTCTCTGTGACTTTATACGACTGAAACGTTATTTTTTTTTAAATGAATGACTTCTGTCTACAATACGAAAGCCGGTGCTCGTGTAATCTCCATGCCACTTTATGTGTCTAAAGTGCTGGTTCCATTGGCGTTATATGCGCGGCAAAAAGTGACCGAGAAATCATGCGAAGTGCTTGGCCTTGTACCATACATAACGGCCACAACACGATCAAGCGAAAGAAAAGCTATTATTGCATCGCGAGAGCATGGGCATCATCGTTCATTTATTGCAGAACATGGGCGGGTTCATTTTTTTATCCAACAAGTGTAGCCTAGATAGACAGCATATATAGCGAAGAGAACAAAGTGCTTAAAAACGTTGCGTGACCGACGAAACTAAGCTCAAGTTTAACAATAAAACTTTTTTTCGCAATGCGATTGATTCGTGGGCAACTAAAGCAATGATGAACTTGGGGCTTAGGTTGGGCATATGATAGTCCTATACTCATCGCCCTCCCACGTCATGAAGTAACAAAAATAACAGTATAGCACGTTTCTACCTTTCCCATGTACTCTCAGCACCCCCTACCCTCCGCCCCGTTGATTACAAAATGAAACATTCTGAGCTCTGTCGTCCCAAGCATCATCGGTGCGCCCCTGTTTCATTTTCACTCATAGGCTTATGAACGCGAAGTTGTCCAGAACTTCCGAAATGGTATTTACGGCCTCCCAGAGTACAGCGCACGTTGCAAGATGAAAACCCCTCTTGGAAATGCTTACCTTCTTTAGACACAAGACGTTCCCGATTCGGTACTCAAGATAATGTCACATGGCGAGCTCATGAATATGGGCTTTTACAACATGTGCTAGCTGCAAAGGTGATCGAGCGGCCGTGCTGCAGCAGAAAGCACTCATCTCTGAAGGGAGCATGAAGCAGATGGGAGGTGGGGGGTGGAAGCAGGGGTCATTTATATCAACGTAAGGATCATAACAGAATCTGTAGAAAATACGACCGATTGGTATTTAGCTAAGCATGCCGTCGACGACCAGCATGTTAACGCAGCGGCTTCCGCTTGGATTTGTAGCCAAACCTTGCAACAATGCTTTGCAACAAAGCGCCGCGTGGCGAATAAAAACATATTAACTCTCTTGCCCCACACCCGCGGTATGTCACTGTTGATGCAGTATTCTATTCTTCTTTATGTACTATCGCGCTGAATATGCCTTGTAAAGCGTCTGGATTTACCTCCCTGATGATTCCGCTTCATAGTAATACATTCGTCCCTTATACAGAGCTCCAACGTTGCACAAACCTTTAGTCTACATATTTCTTTGCATCAACGAGTAAGTGAACAAATTTACTGGATCGTTGGGCTGGGTACTCTTCAAAAATTTACCTGCGGCCACAACTCGTGTGTTGCAGCTCATATTGAAATTGGTTGATTGATTGATTGATTCAATTTTATTTCTCAACATTAAAACCCTTTCACTAAGGCTAGCCAACGGGAAATCACTAGATACAGCAAATGGGGAGAAATTAATTTACCGAAGCCGACTGGTGTGACTGGCACTGAATTCAAAGAAACGCTGCAGTCAAGATGACACAAGAGTTGCAAAAAAATTAGGAATATTTTTCGTTCTCTAGCTGCTAGTTAAATTGCGCATATATGTCCTATCGTATAGTTGTTCTTCCGTGTTCGTCGCTATCATGCAGCTCATAGTTTGTGCGTCACGTTCATCAGTTTTTGTTAACCAGTGAATAATAACTTGTGATTCATTGAAACGAAACCACTGAATATCAGAAGACTCCTGCAGCGATTGAAATCTACTCTGACCTGTGCCAGCTGCACTTCTTGTTTGGAAAGAGAGCAGAGCCAGCAAGTTATCGAGGCGAGCGGTTTCAGAGCACGCACAAATTGACAGCGCTGGCTCCTTTATAGAAGAGATGTCTTAACTCTCAGACGAGTAAGTGACGCATTGAAACTATGAAGTCCAGACATGCTCTGTAATTCTGATAGAAGGAAAAGTATCACAAATTAAGAAATTTAAAAATTATGGCTGACCAAGGAGAAAGACACAAAAAATGCTGAGCGCTATCAGTCAGGTGTCCTATTTTGAAACCGCTTTTACGATATATATCTTGAAGTGATATAAACGGTATCATTAGAACCCGGAGAGTAGAAAAAAGAAAGAAGATCACTTAGTACGAATATTACTCTGTGGCCACAGAAAAGAGTGATCATAATTACATTTGTAATTTTCTCTTTAATACATCGTTGTTCAGCGCATGTCGCGTACACCCTTCACGACTGTGCCGAAGTACATATAAAAAAATACATTTTCACTGACAGCCGCTGGAAATCACGGCTGTAAGCGTGTTATTTTACCCACTTTACTGAATGCTTACGCTGCCTAATTAAAGGTGAAAGCGGAGCAAGTCTTTTTTTGTCGACGTCAGTATTCACTGAAACATATAAAGCAACGGCTCTTCTTGCTCTATTCTGGAACTTTGCCTGCGCTCCTGAAACGGACAGTCGATTAAACCTGATTAAAAAAATGGCGCAGCTTTCAATTTTTTCGTGGTACGTGCGCCGAATTGAATATAGAGGTAGTATAGCAGGAATAGCGCATCCCCTGTACCATATCAAACGCGCTGGTCGTCACAAGCGTTCCCAGGATATTGCTTCGTTCCAGAGGACACCAGATAAATGAGGTTTTCAATTCAGCACAGCGCAGTACGCAGGTACAACACGTTTGTTTCTTGTTTAACTTTCAATTTTGTTTTAATGCCGAGCCTAAATAGACGGATGGCGTTAACAAAAGGCGGGTTTGTTGTGCTTTATTCTTCGGTCGCGCAAAAGCAAAACCCAGTTAGGAACATTTATGCGAATACTATTATGCCTGTTTGTGTGCACTTCCTTCGCATACAGCGAAGCGGTTTTGAACACCCGCGCAAAAAACAGGGTTATGTCCGAGTATAGAATGTATTATGCAGGCAGTCTCGATGCTCAAGTGCGACGGCACAAGCTGCCCTCGAACGCCGGGCTCGTGAGGCGGCGGGATCTTGCGCCATCCAGGACCAGGGACGCGGACCAAGATGTCGACATTCACAAACAGCGCCGGCTCATCCTCCCGATTTCATTAATAAAGGTCTGCTCTCTTCCTCTCTCTCTCTCTCTCTCTCGATGTCTAAGACGAGACAGAGAAGAAGGTGATTATGATGAAGATGAAGAATGTGATGAAGATGATGAAGAGGGAGAAAAAAATGAAGAACATGAAGATGAAGATGAAGAAGAAGCAGAAGAAGAAACATACTCGCAAGAAGCAGAAGACAGACGGAGGTTGAAATATCCTGCGCAGATGACATTTTATTTGTGCATCACAACCAGCAAAAATGTGTTGCAGCGTCGCCCCAAACACCGCTCATATTACATATCTGTACAGAATTTATAAACACGTACTAGACCCGTGCTCTATTGTTCAACCAACAATGCCAGTTAATATAATTACTTTGGTTAATAAAGAGGAACGAGCTAAATCTTGTGTGATTTGAAAGCCATCGATTTAACAGATAACTGAAGCGGCTCTAGCTAAACTGGCAAGTGGCGGCATGTGCAATCTAAGAGTAGTCTGGAGTAAGATGTACGATTAGTAATAAAATACCTGGGCTATTTTGTGTATAAAAGAATGAGAGCAAATAATATTATTGTGCGAGTTACGTCCGTCACTGACATTGCACGTGGATGGGTTGTGCGCTAAGCTGGTAATTGCAAACCACCCTGATGATATAAACACTCAAGCCCCACAGCTCACTTCGGCTTTTCAGCCGCCATCGTTCTGTTTCTGTTTCCACAGGAAGGCTTTTTTTCTTTGAGTAACAGTTGCAAGTCTTTAATACTTTTATCGAGTTTAATGGAGCGGCGAAATGAAACCAGCAAGGCTTAATCTTCAGGGGGAGCGCAATAAATTTCCTCCACATTCCTGAATCTATTTAAATGAGCTGCTATCGGTAGGCAATATGCGGTGTTTGAAAAAAAAGCAGTTTTTTCTTCTGAGTGTTTTGTCTCACTAGAAATTGGTTGGATAAGTTCTACTGACAAATGTGAGGGCAGAACGCGTCGAAGTTTCTTGAAACCTGATGGAATCCAAAGCGCCGAGCCGAACTACAAATGCGTGCAAGCAAGGCGCCTACAAAGCGTCACTCGTTTTTGTGCAGAAGCACTACTGGCCGCACTTTGCCGATCTGTAGCATACGTATATACGTCACTGAAGTCTCTTGCACCTTCGCGCGCGCCCGCGGAGGAGAGGAGGAAAACGCAGCTGCGAGAAGGACGAGCCAATTGGAGGCGCGCGACATACGTGACATCACAGGCGGCGCAGCCAGTCAGAGAGCGCTCGTTTCAGGTGTGCTTCGAAGCAACTTCCTTTCTTCGTTGGACGCGCCATCACATCTCCTCGTTGAATCCTTTGTCTCGGTGCCTTATGGCAGGAACTGGACAGGAACATCAGCTATGCCGCATGCCTACTGCCGTAGACTGTTATTGCGTCAACATCCGTGGACTCGAGGCAACCACAGGTGTCCAATGACACACCGCAAGTCAGCGTATTTAATCTACATGGCTTCGATGCTTGCCCAAACTGCAGTGAGGGCACGCGGGAGTCCAGCTTCCGTCGACTATTATTCGCCCTGTCGCTATCATTCTTCACTGCAACTGAGACGCGATCGTAACGTAAAAGCGCTAGACCTTACCCTGGAAATATATTCGTTTTCACCCGGTTCTTACTTAATCCACTAGTTCTACATGCTCAAATCAACGCTGATAATATCACAATGTGCCTATACTATTGTTCGACAACGTAAGTTGTTGGGCGAGTTGGTGACGGTAATGTATGGCTAAAGCGCGACGAACGGGACATGGAAGAATGAAACTCTTAGGGACACAACACAGCACTGTGTTGTGTGCCTGGGTCTTTCCTTTTTCTATGTCCCTTTCTTAGCGCTGTGCTCAGGGGGCCTTATTATCGCTTGTCCGAAATGGCCAAGTTTGTGGAAGAAACGTTTTCCACTTGGCGAGCAGAAGTGAAGTAGTACCTTTATGCTTGATATGTTCTCAGTGCTGTGCTGGACATTATTTTTTTAGGGGGGGGGGGGGGGGCACTCAGTTTGTACCGATATTTAATATCCCGGGAAAGTCTGTACTGTCCTAGGGAAAGAAAAGTGCCTGCTAGTTTAGAGTATTGATAAAAACTGATCAAACATTTGCTACTCCCGCTTGCCCTGAACTATAGAGAAACCTACGCTCAACGGCTTACCAAGCCGGTAACGGAACAAAGCTCCGCCTTTGTTTCTCTTTCACCATTGTCTCTAAATCACCTAGACAGGCCATCCTATCTATGTCAACAATATCACAATATTATTAGAAAAAATGGCTTGCAAATATACGCCTATCAATAAAAAGCTCGTAATCTGTATATGTACAGCCCGGGAAAAGTTAAATAAAATTTCTGAAGAGCTAGATTTCCCAGGAGATGGGCGTTCATCTCAACTTTCCCGTCCATCAAGCTGTCGAAATGCTCCTCATTTTTTAGTAAGATTCGTATCTCACAGCTTACCAAGAGTGCAAACCCTTGTTGTTCGCAATTAGGACACACAGGATCGCGCAGAACATTTCCCGCCGCAGAATGAGAGAGAAGCTTGATCTCGTAACAGTGTAAAAATGCAGCGGTGATTTGGACAATTTGCGTTTCACATGAATGAATTATCTGCGTAGTTTCCTATAAAGTATTAGGTATGCAATTTGTCGAGACCAGTAAATGCAGCTTCTATCGCGGTTGCTCGTATTCCGAAAACTTCTTCGGTTCGTAGTTTTCAGCATTAAAGCACGCGAAAACATTTAGAAATAGGTGAAGTTTACGCCTCCCGACATTATAAAAAGCTTCCGTCCTGGTACATTTTAGGTAGTGGAAATTTTCATATTCGCCCACTGGGTATTAATTTATTTAACACAAACCTACCAGCCACTCTTCCTTTTGTCGATGCGGAGGTCGCTCTATAATATGTGACGCTAATGACAGTCTATCAACACAGTATAAGTGCAATTTCACTCCATGCACAGCGTCAGAGAAGGGCACTGAAGTCTGTTTCTTCGTGTGAAAGCCCTATGTTCAGCGGCCGCACAACGCATTAGCACTGACGGCTATTGAATATCTAAATAATGAGTGCATCCACTGTAAACACACTTTCCTGGCTTGTTGCTGGAGCTTTCTTGAAAGTATACTTCCTTAAAGAGAACTTGAGTACTGGAGAAAATCCTCTCCTTCGTTTATAAAGTCCCATTTGGCTCGGAAGATAATTCAAAATTAGGCCTAAAAAATAGTGGTAATGATGCGAGCAAACTCACTTAAAGGCGCTACAAGTATTCCTCTGACAAAAAACTCACTATGTACACATGATCATCTTGCAAGGTAAGAATAGTTTAACGACGTTTTCATTGGTGTGCACAGTCGGGGACTAAAAGTCTGTGGACCATGTGTTCCTTAAACGAAGCCGATAGCTCTGTTATTAGCCTCCGGCTGGAGACCACACTTGTGTTGGTGAAAGTCAAAGATTTGTTCTTTCATAACCACTAATGTTTAAAAGTTGTACTGAACAACCGAAGCAATCGATAGTGCCTTGTACTCCGACCAGCAATAGAAACCAGGTTTACGAACGACGACAAAACAAACAAACAAGAAAGTGATTTTTTTATAGAATTAAAGTGTGGTCTAGATACGAGACGAAAATACGATATTTTTGCGATTACCGCACACGGAACCGTCCCCTCGGGGTACCGGTATAGCACTTCGGGCTCCTTATTATCGATTGCTTGAAGCATGTCACGTTTATTTACGAAGCCAAATAGCACCTAGTAATGCCCTCTTATATGGCAACCTACATTCACATGTGCTGGACTGCTCAGTCCGGCAATTCATTTGCGTGCTTGTTTAACTAACGCCAAGCGATCGCTAACGCTGACTTTTGACACCAGACTCTATGAATATGTTATGAGGGGTCAGTGTTAGTGATTGCGTTTAGTAGACGTTAAAGGCTCTTTCCGTTTTCGTAGAGAGTAATCGCTTAGTCTGGTTCTAGAAGGCAACCAGCCCGGTAAATAACGGTAAGTTGAACAACGAAGCACCGCTTACTCTTTTCTTTGCGCTGGGACAGGAACATAATCTTGCCTTTCTTTCAGTTGAACTGAAGAAACTATTCCTGGCTTAATCCTATGGAAAAATGCGCAATATGTTGGTGGCATTACGCTCATCATTCGTTAATAAGGACGCTGATTTTATCGCGTGCTCTTCCGCATCTATTGAAGGAATGCCATATTGCTCCGCTGAGCTCGTTATCTTTCACACAGACATTGGGAGGCAGTACTGCTGTTGTCTGCCTCTGCTTCCTATTTCTTTTAAATATGCTTTGTTTTAGCTGTCTCATTGCTTTTGTTTGTTTTTCTTTCCTACTTTTTATTTTGTCGCTTTATTTATGCTTCATAATGAGATTCCCACTAGCCAAACCATGTCAGTCATTTTTGCGTTTCACTCTTCGAATACTCCATTGTGCTTGAGCAGCGTAAATTTTGAGCGTAATTACTCTCCTTACCAAGCTACTGTTCGCTTTTCCTGACCACTCAAACTTACGTGGCATTCTTTTTCACTGCAGATGCTTAAGCCATATATATAGCCTGGCGGATCGCTATCCCAGTCTGTCCTAGCTACGCATCCGACTCCTCATGGAAAATTTAATTACTTTCGTGGGCCTTAGCGAGCTAAGGTTACAACTTGAGAATATGAATGACTGTGAAACTATAAACCCGTGGTTCCAGTGACAATGTATTTCCAAGGAAAAAAAATGAAAGAAAGAGGTAAGAAACACATTGTCTAACCTTGCGTGCGGAGAACGCCATTTTGCTCTCGACGAGACTACAAACCGTTTTATTGCAAGACTAAAATAAAGTTCTCACTTTTACGCAACATAGCTCTGAAAGACGGAATATGTTCGTTTCAGCATGCTTGTTTGGGTAAGCCTCGTTGCCCAGAAATATTGAAGCAGAGCACAAATTCTGGTCCAGACATCATGCAGAGTCCAGGTCGCATTTCCACTCATCGCGTGCCCCAGATGGAGTTCTGGTAAATTGAGTTCCGTGAGTTCCTTCCGCGTGCAAGAGGCAGCGGCGTGCGATGTTGCGTCCGTGCCACACCATTCCGTCTCCTTGTCGGTCACGCGCAGAGGACGTAGAAGATCCAGTAGAAGGCGTTCAGTAGCACAAAGCTTGTGGGAAATACGACACGGGACACCTTGTCGATTAGAAGCGCCCGCAGTCGCCCATGGTCTCTCGCGTTAGGCTGGGACGGACTTTCGGGTTCCTGGGCAACAGTGACAAATTGTGAGTGCTTTCTTCTCATGATCACAAAAATGATTATAAGATTAATAACAGCGCAAGAAGGCAACAAGGTTACCATACCGTATTCGAACGTCTTGTACCCGCCACCTAAATTACTGGACTCAGTTTGCAAAAATCCACCAGTATTACCGGTCGCTAGATCTTGTTTCCGCATTTTTTAAAAATCCACTTGTTATAATTTTACCAATAACAAGTTTATCTTCCGAGGTCAATAAGCAGAAGAAAATAATACCCTACGAAAACCTCATTGCGGAAAAATTAAGAGCTCGTAACAGTGAAGCACTTGTGTGCTTATGATGGCGAATCATCTGAAAACAAGAGAACTGCAAGCCGCAAGAAAAACAGAAATTTTGGACACGAGAAATATTCCATTCCTTTCTTCGGCCTCCAAACTACGAAACGCACCCAGGAGGTGTTGCCCAAAATATGTCTAAAATTGTGTATTTCGCAAGCGGGAAATAGACTTAACAAAATACTTTCAGTAAATGAACTATTAGGTATAATGCACTATCTCTCAATATCATATTTCATAACAGAGCATTTTGGGTGCTTATGCCAGGTGTTCCTGCAAACACATTCACAATTCTTTGAAAACGGACTTTTTGAGTTAGAGCGCTTTTTCTGCAAAACTTTGTCTAGGGCATCAATGAACTGGCTAGATTGCTACATGACTTGACCACTTTTTGTCAGCCATAATTTTCTTGACTATATTACTACAAACTGTCGTAGACAATTTTATACACAACAGAACAACATGTGAGGATCTGCCCACACATTTACAGTAATTGAGGGTAGCACTGCTGCACTTTCAGCTCCATCAGTGTTTATTGTACCACGGGTGCGTAGGCATTCTCGTAAGCTGAAAAATAATTTTTGAAAGTGCACAAGGAGTAAACGCGGTCTTTTATTGAGTACGATTGGAACATTGAGGAATTGAGGCATTTACCCATGATTGTGGCATTTACCTATTGGTGGCTTCTTCAATAATTAATTTATCGCTACATTCTTGCTTTGATCGAGGAAGGCTTAGCGTTCGATCTCGACGGCTCCTGCGGGGTGGCACTATGCTATTCCGCAATTTTCCCGAATCAGGGCAGTAGATTATCAAAGACGAGTTTTGTAAGAAGCTTCGCAGCGGCATAATCAAAGAGCTATGTGTCTTACTACGTTCTCTCTTTCGGCTTTTCGGCTACCCGCAAGCGATGGCAAAATTTCGGTTCCAATGCACAGACCTACGCTAATCTCCGCACACGCTGCGGAGGTGACAGCAGGATTTCTGCGCACGCTTCGAGGGGGCATTCTACATTCTACACGAGACACTCATACTCACCAGCTGTGCTCGCACTACGTCGAGCTGCTTGTAGCCGTCTTCGATGATGATGTTCACCACAGCGTACTCCATCAGCGAGGCGAACACGAACACGGTGCAGGAGGACATGAAGATGTCGATGGCCTTGATGTAGGACACGGGAGGCAGGTCTGCCTGGCTCTTCGCGTGTTGCGTGCACAGAGTGAGAAGACTGGTCACGCCCAAGGTCACCCTGGCCGGTACAGCTTCCGGCTTGATCCAGAAGGAGATCCAGGACATGATAACAATCAGGCAGGTGGGGATGTACGTATGGAACATGTAGTAGCCCAGTCGCCGCTTCAGCTTGAACGTGAGCTGGAGGCAGGTGAAGTTACCTGCGTTGGAAGTAGTGGAATGTAATTAAAAAATGTATGGTGTACACTTTGTGTCGTAAGCATGGCCGATAAATGGACGCTTGCGCGAGAAAGGAGCCTCTGAAAGGATCATAGTGTTTTTAGCACAATACTTTAAACTTATATAATGGAATATCGTTGGTTTGTTTGTGGAGATATACACTTTCAGAATTTGGGCTATCTAAGGATCAACGGGTATTCTTTGATCTCTCTTTGAAATAATAATAACAATTGGTTTTGGGGGAAAGGAAATGGTGCAGTATCTGTCTCATATATCGGCGGACACCCGAACCGCGCCGTAAGGGAAGGGATAAAGGATGGAGTGAAAGAAGATTTAAAACGTAGAACAGAGATAATTGGGTTTAACTCATTTCACCAAATAAAAGGCGCTACGAGCGGCCTTCACTGATGAACGCCTAGAAAAGTAACGCTTGTGTCAAAATCTTTAGTTGGTAAGGTGATAATTCGCACCACTTCGCGGAGATAACATTACAACAATAGCGCTCGTGCGCGTGCAGCTGTGGGCATCCAATCACCGGTGGTTCCGTGGCCCCACCGTTCGACAGCGACTGTGCCTAGGTTGCGAATAGAAAAAACGTTGTAAGCCAATTACAAAATATCATGCTGCCTAAACGCGAGGATACAGAAGTTATTCACTGTTGTCATCTCTTAGTTTTGATTTTGGGTGGGACGCAAAGTAAACACGTAACAAGAACAGTAAGAAAAATTTTGCAGGAAAAGTCTCTTGGGCGCACATACGTCCTTTTTAATTACACAATCATGGAGAGCCCAGTCCTGACCCTCTTTTTACAAAAAATAAAGCGAGATGGCCAGCGGTAGCAAAACACAAAATCATAAACCCTTCATTCCCGACGAGGCATGAACTGCAATTCTCAAATTAATATAGTCACCTAAATTGAAAACGTGGCATGCAGCAGACGTTTCCAAGGTGTAAAAAAAAATGTTCAAGCAGGACAACAATAAAATTTCGAGAACCGTGCATGCGTTTGGTCGAACTTGCTAGCGCATAAGGTAGATAATACGGGTAGATCTAAAAATAAAAGTGTTTCACAAATGAAATGCGAGTGAAATTCACCTCGCGAATAGGTTCGTTATTGGTGTACACAAAATAAAAGCACAGGAAAAATCAGCACGCGTCCACAAAGCACGTCAGACAAAACAACACTGGGACAGTACAGCACGCGGAAAATACAGCATGACAAAAAAAGAGGTCAGGGGAAAAGACAACACGGCGACAAAACATCGCATCGCTAAAGGAGAGGTGCACTTTAGTAGTCACAACCGCGCACTGCAGAGCGCAGCACTTTCAGCAGCGGCGATGTTAGGTTAGGCAATCTCAAATTAGGTTAAGTTAGGTTAGGTTGTTAGGGACAGTACTTACGAAGAGACCTTTCTGTGTGTCATCTAGAATCTTTTCTTTAAATTGCCTTGAGTTTAGGCACGAAAAAGCTTGCCCATCTCAGAGAAAACACGTACAAGCCCTCGCAGAATTTATTATTGTTTTTTAGTGCAAGTTTCACCTGTTGAGTACGATTCGGTGCAGTCCTGCGGATCGGTTTGCTCCAGGTCTAGTTGAGGCAGCTCGAAGTCCGTGTGCACTACGGGAGGATCCCGGTCATTCCACTCGAAGACCAGGTCGTCGGTTGTGTGGGACACTGAAATATGAGCGCCTGATGTCTTACATGACTTCTTTTTTGGACAAACGACCTGACAAGTGATAGGCACCCCGGGATGCGTTCTTAAACAGAAAAACAAGGCGTTCAAATGAAAGACTAAGTGGAAATTGTAACACTGCGTGTCATGTACAGTATTACGTGCGAAAATGTGTCGCTGCAGTAAACTAGCTAAAAGGTTGCTTTGCAGAATTGCATTGTTAGCATCATAACAGTCCTGTAGAGCAAAACAGATTTTCTTTTTTTTTGGGGGGGGGGGGGGAGGGGGGGACAGACTATGACCAAATTTGTCCTTTCATTACTTCTTGATGAAATGCCCGGCAGCCCTGCAAATAGGTACATAAAATTTTCGGCCGTATCTATGGGCCCTGTGCAGGCCATAACGACAATTGTTATCACAACTACAGCGCCTCTTGTAGAATTGCACAGTCACCTTTCATGGCGCCTAAAAGTGTCGGTCGTGACAACAAATCAATGTCTCGTATTTTTGGACCAATCTTATTGTCAGTTTTATATTGCAATATCGCTTTGATATATTTCTACTGCCCTCGCCCGCCACCTATATCTAAACCACTTAATTTTTTAGCTGTATATGTGAGCAGTCGAAACTTTATTGTACTTTAAAGGAAAGTCGAGCTATCCACTAACTTTCGTTTGATTATTTGGCAGTGTTGCTCGAAAGTATTTTGGAGGTGGATACCTGTTTTACGATATCTCGTCGGAAAATTGAAACTGAAGCTGGAACGCGGGAGAGCTGTCGAGGTTTTCACAGCTCCATTTCTTTCCCCAGTTTCCTGACTTGGTGAGACAGCAGTTATGCTTGGTTAGGCTTTGGATTCAGCATAATATTTGTGCTGATGCTTAGCCACAGCCAGTTTCAAACACTCAAGGAAAGGTACAAAACCTTCTGGCGAATGACTACAACGCAAAGAAGGAATGTGTGAAAATGGGAGTTTCTTGTTTGCTTGCGATCGGTTTGTTCTGCTCCTTTGTGATTAGCTTACAGGTTTTACATCGCAATGTATTTGTTGCTGAGTTCGTTGTTGTTGTAGTTCCTGGTGGAGCATTGAAATAGAAACTGACACATTCCAGGCTGCAATAACACAAAGCACGCTTGGATGATTAAACTCCTCTCACGCCTTGTCTAATGAACATTGGCAATTTATTTGTACATGTGATGGCACACGTCACTGGTTCAGGCACGTGTAAACACAATAAACCACTATATCTTCGTTTATAGAATCGGGGAACAAATTTCAAACGTCAAAGCGGGCTCGGCAATATTTTGGCCGCACCTATATATATCTCTGAGGACTAGAGAGAGGTTCTTTCCGGAATGCCTAAGTAGCATTTCGCTATAAAGAAGTTGAATTGAAGAGGCGTAATTAATAACCTATATTGTGAATTCTATTCTTTTCGATATATCAGTAACCAAATATGAGAAATGAATATTATGTATTTCTTCAAGGAGAAAACATTTTCACGCTTCCTTTCATTTTCACCGCCGCTCGCGATGCTCCCTGCCGCCAATCGCGTTAAGGCACTGCGCAAATCGATTTCCTGCCCCTGCCTTTTGTCGTGCCACTTTCTGTCAAGCCATCTTGGTGTTGTGTTCATTGCTGTCCCGCCTCCGCAAGGATGGCAAACATAAAAATGATCACCGTTGTGAATATACGTTGCAAAACGCAACCTTGCGGTACTCTTGTTCCTCAAAGGCCGGGTTGTTGAAAGCAAAACAGTTCTCTCAGTTCCATGTTAATCATCCTTTCTCTATTGCGGAGTCTATTCTTGCACTTCTATCGCTTCCGCGGCAATGAATGCTACCTGCCGTGATTTCGCGGTTTCATCTGCCATGAAGTGCATGCAGAGTTCCGGTAGCCTATCCTTAGTTTTCGGCCGAAACGCTTCGATCGCGCGGGGTATCGTGGTAGCCACGGACATCATTTATTCGTACAAAGAAGCGATTCTCATAAGGAAAATAAAAATCAACTTTAATAACAATAATAATGGGTTTTTGGAGAAAGGAAATGGCGCAGTATCTGTCTCATATATCGTTGGACAATTGAACCATGCCGTAAGGGAAGGGATAAAGGAGAGAGTGAAAGAAGAAAGGAAGAAAGATGCGCCGTAGTGGAGGGCTCCGGAATAATTTCGACCACCTGGGGATCTTTAACGTGCACTGACATCGCACAGCACACGGGCGCCTTAGCGTTTTTCCTCCATAAAAACGCAGCCGCCGCTGCGTTTCACTTTCACTCCCTCTTTCTCTCCCTTTTCTTTCACTCCCTCCTTTATCCCTTCCCTTTCGGCGCGGCGCAGGTGTCCAACGATATATGAGATAGATACTGCGCCATTTCCTTTCCCCAAAAATCAATTATTATTATTATCACTGTTACGATTCGAAATCTTCTTATCTCTTAAAATAAGTCAGTAAACACGGACTTTTATCATCCACATCGCCTGCGTGAGCACATATTTCAAAACAACATAGGACCGCGAGGGATGTGATGTGCGAGATGACAAGGTGCATCCGCTTCTCGCAATATGTGGACGCTCTACGACAGAGAAACTTAAAATATTTCGCTTCATCCCATTTCTTTGCCTCCAAATGTAATTCCTTTGTCCTAAATATAGATTGAAGGTGACCCTGCAAAAGACTGAAGATCAGGACAGACACATATACACACATGCGCACACACAAGCACGCAGGAACGCCTCCCACACAGCCACGCACGCGCACACGCACACGCGCACACACACACACCCACACATCCACACACATATACCAATTCATGCTATACTGTGTCGAAGCTAATCTTGGATTTTCTCAAGGCTCAACATAATTGATGGAACATTAAAAACTAATTGCTCCTGCCTCTGGAAGATAGTCGAGGAGAGCCTTGTTGGTTCTAGTATAATCATAACTAAGGCGAAAAAGACTGAAATACCAGCTATATATCAAAAGGCTTTTAGGTTAAAACAATCTGTTTTTTTTATTTCATTTTCTATAATTCCGTCGAAGTGCAAAGGCGACAACAGTGCTAACCTGCCTCCTGCTTTTATGCATCGATATGTGCCGGGCGTTTTTCGCACATTTCGCTACGCAGTGATTGAGAAAATGCATACACAGCTTCTTATATCCGGAGGCAAAAAGAGTGCTCCAGAAACATCACTATCAAAACGGAAAGACGTAGTTTTTTCCACCATTCAGTCATTACAGTTAAAAAAATGTAAGGCGAGTTATAAACAAGGCAGCACACTTAACTTCAAATAACTTGCAAAGGGTCGTTGTATTATTGAATGGTCTTCTATGGCTAACTGCCAGAACACTTAAAAGGTACGAAACAAAAGATGAACACATCAACCATTGGGGTCAAAGATGCAAGAAAATATGTTTTGCTAATACGTTTTCAGTATATTTGGATGATTAGAGAATATAGCAATTCTTACATGGTGCATATTCGATGATTACCTCAGCAAATCTTGCAACTTCAACTTCAATTCATCGAAACATCCTGAATGCGAGGAAACTAAACAGCTTCTAAGAGGGCTTTGTAATTTTTACAAGCATTAGATAGAGAAAGAAATTAACATAATAAATTCAATTAGTGGCAAACCATTACTTACAGCTCTCCATCTGCATAGAACAAATCTGGGTGTCATGAGGATAAGATGCGAAGTTCATTGCACACGACAGTGTCAAGGTGAGCCTGCGGTAAAAATAGGGCCCAATTACGCTCAGCGAATGCAAAAAGTGCCTTCCAAGAAAGTTCTAATTTGGCTAGTTTCTAATGGGTTCCTCGTGGCGCGTTATTTATAACTGAACAATTTGCTCCGATATCGTGAGGTGTGATATTAGGCACCTCACGATGTTGGCAAGTCTTTACATTTCTCAAGTTCGCTTTTCTCCTCTGCTAGTTCTTGCAAAGAAAAAAGTGGCACTTAAAATCCTTTTTCTGATACAATATGGAATGGTTATAACTTCGAAGCGCTGCGGCTTTGGTCCTGAACAGTTTCAGCTCCAGTTTCTAAGCCGCCCGAAACTGCCTGCTGCTGAGCCTGATTGAACCGCCTATTGCAAGGTGACCACACAGGTGTTAGGCGCTGTCATGTGCCCTGATATACACTTGAAGCGCAGACATGCGAGAAGTAAATGATGGTGGGCTTAAGTGCACTGATTTTTTTCGTTAAAGCAATAATTTAAATTTTCAATCATGACGTTTAAATTTATTTTAGGTGTCTGTTTCCTTTTCCAATTTGCAAATATTGTTCAACTTAACGCCATGAAAATTGCGTCTTAAAACTTAATAACTACAACGTTAATCTTTATAGCGCCGGTAATCATTCCTGTTAACACCTCCATGCGGCAGGAAAAAGACTTTTTGTCTAGAAAGGTTTGCATTTTCTGCTTACAAAACAAAAAAATAGCAAAACTTGCACTCATACATAAAAGTTGTCGATCATATTTGGAACAGCGCCAGGACGCAACACAGTAAGGAGACACCACTGTGTCCCGTCCAGCGCTCGCGGTGATATTCAGATATTTTGAACTTTAATTTTTTTTTCTCACAAGGACAAATTGCGAAAAAAGGTTCGAAAAGTATTAAATTACATCAATTTTCGCAACAGACGGAAATGCGCTTTCACACTTTTTGCAGCAGCTGGTCGTCTATCTAGTCTCGGACGAAGAATAGCAATTGCTCACTTCACCATGTAGAGGATGGTCTTGTCTCTGTACAGCCATATGTAGTGGTTGGGCACTGTCATTGTCTGAAAGGTGACCTGCTTGGCATTCTTAAACACGCAGTCCGGCCTCCACACACGCTCCAGCCAGTCTGTCTGTAGAACTCGGTAGTCTGCCGTCATGTTCTCCGGCAGGCGAAGTCGGTGGTCTTTCCATGACTGCGAGAAAAAGATGTCCGCAGCGTATGTCTGCGGCACGGAGGAAGAATAAATCATGAGTGAGCGGCAGGTGCCAGTCTTGAAGCCTAGTCATGAAAATGAAAGACAAACAGAAATATTGACATGACAGCCTGTGGCGCTCTTTATTCGTCAGCGCCGCGTCGCAGCCCACACATGGGGCTTAAAAGTTGGCTTGTTCAATGAGAGAATGGTGAAGATGAAGGACTTCAAAATTGCTTTGATAACAGAGGTAGGCACATGAACTAAGGCTCCCCACTTTTATTGTCCTTCATAGTATACGGCACACAAGGAGGAGCCCTGCTGCTTAGAAAGTATGCGAATTTTTAACGGAGCTTTTAATCATGCAAGTAATCTCATGAAAGAAAAGCCTAGCATTCTTTACGTCGATCTCATATGGTCAAAGAAAAGGATTTCGGCAACAGATAAAAAGCAAGATAGTAAGAAAATAAAAAAAGCCACCGGCAATTCGGAGCGCTTATTATAAAAACATCTTTTCTCTCCCTTCACTCTGCAGGTAACTGTTGAATTTGGTAGCTTGCTAGAAGCTTTCATAGTGAGGTAATCCTGCATTTCGGGGAAAAATTATATCCCTCACGACACCTGCTTTGCCACGCAACGGCTTGGCATTTATTTTCAGGCCTGCTTTTTCGTTGCCGTAAACCACTTCGACTAGCCCGGGTTTTTTTTCAGCTTCAAAAGTGCTGAAATAAACGAAACTAAATGATTTCGGCAGTCACGTTTCACTTCTCGCAGACTCATCTTTGAGTGAATAACCACATTTTTTTTATTCTTTTAACATTCATGGTAGGAAGAGCAGGACTGAAAAGCAAGAAGGATACTACGCTTCGCTCTGCAAAAGGAACCCGTGCGCTCAGATAGGCGAATTAAAAACCTTGAAAAATCTAAAAAAAGCCGCCAGGCTCACGTCGTATTTTACTGGCAGGCAAAAAAAACTCCTTTAGAGGAAAGTGTTGCGACACTTCGTCTTTGCAGTATGTGCGACTCTGGCATGGGCATATGGGTCTGTCATTACAGGGATGCAAAAGACAAGCTTTGAGGTACCGACATTCGCGCTTTTCCATATATTTAGTGCGCAATAATATAAGCGACTTGCAATTTGTACCATTTCTCTTCACGCGGAAAACGAGACGCATTGACGACAGTAAAACATGAAATTTCTGTATTAATAAAGAATAAACCACCCCTAAAGAAGCACACAAGAAAACTGAGAATAAGATAGGAAAAGGCTGGTCCTAACTTCCTGTGTGCGTTTTTTGGCTGGTTTAATATATTTTTTATACAATGCACTAACTAGCCCAGCAAAGTATGTTATAGAATTTTTACTTACTTTCTCATATTCGAATCTCTTTCCATTCAATCCAAGGCGCTTACTCCAACCTAAACGTTTACCGGCTTATACTCCACTCTTGAAACTACACCATCCTCTATGCTGTCTCTGCTCTAGCACAGAAAAATCTAAAAATCATTCCTAGGCTACGAAGACTATCACGCCCATGAGGAAAATTTGTTACCATAAGGCCGCCTTTATTTACTGTCGGTCATCGCGTTTTCTCTGCACACCGTTTAGGTCACTGCTTGTTGCCTGCGTGTGGACATGTCCTGTATTTCATGGCGATATATAAACCGGCATTAGTTTTGCCGCATCAGCCTATCTGTGGACTGCAAGATATGTCCGTACTAAGACCTGTTCACCCGAGTGTATGAAGGCATGTTGGGGCGTGAAGCAGCTACAAGAAGCTACTTAAACCTAAGTAAAGAAGTCATCGCGTAGACCGGATAATAACATTGAACGACCTTCAGCGCAACCACGTTAGCAGTGTAGGACCATATGTAGGACAGCTATGATGTAGAACCCTTCACCTCTGACCTTGACCCGTGACCTTTAGTTGACCTTTGACCTTAAGAACATTCGATGGGGTGGTGTGAAGAAACGGGATGACATCCGATGGGGGTGTCGTAAGACCATGTGATGCAATGTCATAGCCATGTGGTCGTGTGGGTATACAGAGTGTCCAGGCTAACTTTAGCCAAGGGTTAAAAGATATTTGAAGTAGACCAGGGAAAATCACTTACATACACCTACCAACCGGCTTGCGCATCATAGACATTTTTTGTTTTGTAATTATTATTTCGCAATTAAGATAATCTTTCTCAATGCGTATATATTGACTTTAGAGAGCAAATGTGAATAGCAGAGTTGGAGAGCTCCTTAAGAAAATCCCATTCTACTTATTTGCGATAAAGAAGGACTGACGTGTATCTTTTTTCCGAGCTCCAAAGAGGGCCCGCCAAATGCAAAAAAAAAAAATCACGTGCCGCCACGATTGTGCTGCTCTCAATCCTGACTTGAGTTAACGAAATCAGCTTCTGGCAAGGCGCGACGATCCCATTTCTCCGGCAGGCCGATATGTCGACGGTGGTTGCGACGCCAGCGCGAGCCAGTCTCCAAGCGGGTCGCTGCAACTTGCACATATATATATATATATATATATATATATATATATATATATATATATATATATATATATATATATATATATATATATATATATATATATATAATCACTGTACACAACCAATGATAAAAATAACTTAGAATTTATTACCTAACGCACAACAAACGCACTGTTCGTACTTTTTCTAAAAGTGCGTCGTATCTTTTATAACCTATCTATTTACGCCCTCTGTTTTACCATTTTTTCTACCACTAACTCGTCCAAGTTCCCTCGATGTCCTCTTTTTATGTGAACTCCTTTTGTTGACCACAGAAAAGGTACAATACCTCTTAAACTCTTACAAGCGCAACAAAGGCAAATGTTTGATGAGTCGGCGTTAGTAGGTTCATGACTGACGTAAAAAATACAAGTAAACATATAATTACTCCCCTTATGTCCTGCCTGTTTTGGTTACTTTCCCTCTTCCCGCTTAGTGCAGTATATAAGCCTGCCAACTAGGGTCATATTGCGTGAAATTTTACAACTCCGTCACGAACTGAAAGAAATCAACAGTGAATCAGACACTCCGACCCAGTACAGGCTACAGCACAACTACAAAGCAGAAACTTACACAAAAACATATCTCTGGCCTGAATATTCTTGTTTTTTTGGTGAAAACAGCGTAGTTCACTTAGGAAGCTCCTGTACCTTATTAGTGAGCTTCGCTTTTATCGCGCCAGTATTATCGCTGCTATTTCATGAATATTTTAGTACCGTCTATATCGCCATCTTTGCAGCTCGCTCTTCTTCGAAGACCTCGGCGTACTCATTAAGGTCAAGCATATTTTTTTCTTTCTTTCGCCTCTTCTGGCCCTGTAGCCTCTCCGAGCAGCATGGACCCGCCTAATTAGGCGTGTTGGCTCTACCAGGCAAGAAATGCTCCCACTGTGCCCAAAGAGACCGGTGAGAGATACGGAAACGCGGAATATATTCCGCTTTCCCTATTTTTGCGCTTGCCGTGATTCTTGCGTTTTCTTGACACCGCTGTGTCTGTAGCGCTATGACGCAGTGATTCAAGGATAATCAGATGTCGAGTTACAGTAGCAAACAAAGAAAAATTAAAAGTAAGTTTGTCGCTGCAGCAGGACCGTAGCAAAGTTGGAGAGAGATCCCACAATGAAGAGATTATGTCTATAGTCGCATACAGCAGATCAACAATGCTGCAACTGCTTTTCAAGAAGCCCATCAGGAAGGTAATATTGCCAACCGACTGTCATTTTACTGGGGTTAACCGCATTGCATCCACTAGAGATGCCACTTTACTATATGCAGTGGCATCAACATCAACATGATTAAAATTATTAGACTCCTTTGGCTAGAGAGCCTTCATTGAGAGGGATTTGTCTACGCGTTCTCGAAACTTATCCGGCTATAGCAATGCATATAGATTGCGTCCCTTCAGGAAACAATCTTCATATATAAATGAAAACCTATCCCACAACATATCTCATCATAACGCGCACCCCACTCTAATAGACTCTGTTATCCATCTCCATATAGAGCTGTAATTTTGTGCCCTGATGGCTTAGTTTTTTTTAACTTAATTGTTGCTTTACTGATCCTTTAGTGCTAGCTACTTATGAAACTACGCACCGCAAACAGAGCTCTTGCATTTATGCGCCAAAAAATGCTTAGTTGGATTGGCGGACAAATTAACAGCGAGTGACTGACGTCCCATTCATCCCGAGAATATGCACCGAATAGTCAGCAATGAAGAGGTAAATGAGTCTGCGACAAAACCCAAGTGAGGAGGAAAGACACCATTCTGGGGCATGAAGTTGACAAGCAGAAATATTATAGTTTTTTTTTCCTTCCGTACAGGAAAATCGCTTACATTTCACTCGATTCCAGAAGCAATGCACATCAGAGACAGTGAATAGCCTTACATAGACCCACACTTTTTTGATGTGCGCCTCGGCAACTGTTATTCGCTTGGGCTTCGTATAGCTAGTAGGCCAAATAAGATCAAGAAAGATGGCAGAGAGGCAGTGATCGATGTATCTGGGAGGCGAAGAAGGAGACTCCAGTTAAGTGCGGAGAGAGCGTGTTTTTCGCCCCCTTCCGTGTCCTTCGCCCCATCTTTGTGCTAGAGAAATCGATTCAGGTACTGTCCTCTGAACACGGGACTGCACTAACGCCATATCCTCCCCGATAGGAAAAAGCGGAATGGACTATAGGGCGACGCACGTTCCGTGGAGGCGGGAGAAATTCCAAGCGTGCGCATGAATCTCGTCGGCAACGATTAATTCCCATGAAGCTGATGATGACACTACAGACTCTCTATTTCTATGTTTTCTCTATTGAAGATTCTATACGTGCTTTTAGAGTCCACGCTCCTAAGCAAAGTAGCTGGAATGTGTTAATTTGAAATAATTCGCAATGTGCACTCTGAAAATACCCATCTCAAGTCCAATGACAAACAAGTAAAAAAAGTTTCGACTCAGTGACTCTACAACGGTATCTAGTGCTGTCTAGAAAACGCATGGGGTTGCCTACAGCGAAGGATATGACTTGGACAGTCAGTGACTTAAAGGAGAAAGATACAGTGGTTACCATTCAGAAAACACATCGTAAAACTGTACCGCCCTTAGTCAGCAATCTAAGGCAAACCGAGATTTTACTGCAGACATTAAAGGCTTTCATTTCGGGCTGGCACTGTGCTGCCAACCAGGACATAAAATTTTTAGCGCCCTTGTATTTACAGGCTAACCAATTTTGTGAACTTGCTATGTTTTCGGGTTTTTCGCATGGCAGGTTCGAACTCAATCCTGCCGTGCAATACAAGCATGCCCAGACTGCCATGTTAGGCTTTTTCCTGTTGTGCGTGTGAAAATAAGAGCAGGGTATGTGTACAAAAAAATTGAACCGCATGCCAGCCCCTAGTTTGTGACGAACACGCAAGCTCACCATTGATTCTTCGTCAATGGAATCCAAGCTCATGACGGTCACATGAAAAAGCACCACCGTAGGACGACCTGCAGAATAAAATGAAAAATAAAGGTTAAGCGTTTGACTCCTGCCGCATTGCAGCGTGTAGCGTTTCAGCGCACGTTTTCCGGCGTCCAAAGTTGTGAACACTCTTTTTAGAAATGTAGAGCGCATAAATTGTCTGGTTTTCTTGATTGTTATTAAACGGTTTGGCTGAAAAATTATCTTCGCCTGTCCTGTTTCAATCATTAAGCAGACAAGGGCAAGGAAACGAGGGCCTGTTATGACCTACTTATCAAGGACGCCAACAGACACCCAAGCCATGGCAAGCAGAGTACAACGCTGGTTTTTTAGTTTTTAGTTTCTGGTCTTGATCAACGCCGAATTAGTAGACTAATTGTTTTATAGCTGAACGATAATTCATTAGACAGCAGAACGAAAAATAACTACATCCCGCCAGCGCAATCTGAACCCACGACCTCTGTGTGTCGCCTATGGTGCTCTGTCTAATAAGCGGCCGCTGTCCAATCATCTTTTCTGGGCAGTATTAATATTCCGAAAAACCTAACCTTGGAAGTGTTCACCAGCGCCACTCTCGTCCACAGCGGCAGCCATAGATCGTCCTGTACTACCGTGAGAGTCACGTGGAGCCTCATCGAACGACGATGGCGGAAACTTTGCGAGAACCGCCTTACACTGCCTATGGCATCAACACTGCCAGAACAGAACCCTTGCTAAGGCCCTGCATACCCTTGTATGCTCAGAAGCATAACGAAGTTCCCGGCTTTCTGGTGAACTTTCGCCCACGTTTAGAACCATCACACAATACTTCACCACAAAACGTCTGCTGCTAAAACTTTCCTTAACGCCTGCACATTGGCCTACGAAACTGGCCTACATTGGTCTACACATAGCGACCTAAAAAAATGGCCCAGCACTTTGGTTGGCAATTTGGTTGGCCAGCGAGGAACTAAAGAAAGCTGCACATGTCTCTTCTTCTGTTTCCTTAACGCCTGCTCAAATGGATGAGAATGGGTAATTGCCTGCTGGAATAAATGCTTTTATATTTCAATACGCAAGAACAAGAGCACCCAATAGAAACGCTATTAACTTCTGTAAGATTTTCAAAAAGCGCACCTGTGGCGCTTTAGCTATTTTGGATTAGCAGAAATAGTAGCATCACTAGTACTGCAATGCCTCAATTATATCCTGGGCATGGCTTTAGCATGCAATCAGTGTTCCTGGCGCGCTAACACGTACCTTCCTTTTTGGGCGGAGAAGACTTATCGTACTGGGCGGGGTCGTCAGGCAGGATGTCCTGAAGTGTCAGGTTACACCAGCAGCTCCTGTCGCATTTTTGGAGATCAAGTTAGTTAATGCTAAGACACGTGTACAAACTCAAACAAGCATATAACTGCCATCAGATGCCGCCATTTCTAGAAATATCATAGATATAAAGTACGTAAAAAGGCTTCAGTATAAATATTAGTGCACACTCTAGTTGAATACACTTAACAATTTCAAGAAATAAGCAAGGAGAGGTCAATCGATTTTTTTTATTCTCGCTCTTGGCGAGAGGCTCGCCGTCAGTTTGGGCCATGCACTAAATTTAGACTAAAACACTAGAGCGAGACGACGGGCTAGTTGTAACTGCATTTTGAAAACAAAGCGCTAGGCACGGGACAAAGTGTGGCACAAAAAGTACGAGACACACAAGAGAGGCTAATACAGCCTGTTGAACAAGGAAGAAAATATAATTTCCTTCTCATTGGGCTCTCTTCAGAACTAGTGTTTGTCTCGCATATTTTCTGTAACTCTTTCGCCTCTGTCTAGAGTTGTATTTTTGCAATTAGGTATACAGTCTGAAAAAATGATTGATATCTTCTAAAGAAAACTAGAATGTAGATCAGAAATGCAATAAACGGAAGCAAGTATTTTTGCGTAGGCGCACAAAAGCAACCTGAATTTTAAACGTATAGCATGACCAGCACCGGAGACGCACGTGTTCATTGAGCTGTATTGAGGCAGCCATTGCGAGAAGAGTAGCCAATGTGACATTATAATCCTAAGGATTCATAAGAATGTTACTGCATAAGCTGCTTTGAAATTCTGCGGCTTCGATAGTACGCTTTTTTTCTTGCTTCCTACCTTCACCTTTGAGCGTAGAGTACACCATGTTTTCCGAGAAGCAACTAGCAAAAGCGTATATTGAAAAACTACAGCATTTATTAGAAGCTCAGCCCTGAAGCTTCAAAGTAACTGGCGAAGTGGGAACATGAAATGAAGCCCATAGCATCTGCGCTCCATCTTTAACTCATCGATGTTTTTATTAAATTTTTGGCTCAAGCTTTGCATGGACGATACGGCCATAACTCACCGTATACAGACCGCCAATCCCAGGAGGAGGACTCCCACTGCATTTCGCCACAAAGATGGGTCCAGGGTTGCTTGGCAGTCGCTGCTGAAATTTGCTGCGCCGACTGCACTACGTGGTTGCCTCAAGGATCTCCGCAGCCTCCAGCACAAGGCGTTTCCATCTGCGCCAGAAACACAAGCCACAACATTTTGCTTTGTGCGGGTCACCTGAAAGAATACAAGGTAGTCCTGGAAGGCGGAATTATTCATACTCGAAAAAAAGAAGATAAGTGGGAATTTTGGGAACCTTTCGCGCAGGGGCCAGAAGTTTTTCTACTTTTGCAATGAATCAAAAGTTATGGGCATGCGCTTGCTCTCACCTTTTTACTTTTGTGCGGATTCGAGGTTCGCTGTCTTGCAGGTCACGTTTTATTAATATACTGTGTGAGGCGATCAATGGGGTTTTGCCTACGCCGTCAAATAGGATGGCAAACGAGCCTTTCGGTAACTACTTGTTCGTTTATTACATATATGGCCTCCTTTGTTTTTCCTGTATGGTGTTTCGCAAGAGAATATTAATATGAATTATTAACAAGAAAAAAACTTACACCTGACAATGACTACCCCTGAAGCAAACATCACAGCTGTACTTATCAAAACTGATGTTCTGAATTCTCCAGCCATGTATTCTGTTAACTGCTTCTTTCTTTCTGAAAATTTAATGGCCTTACTAATGACAATGAAACGCAATCTGTGACAAAAAATATTGCTTGCCTGCCAGACGAGAAGTTCATCTAAAAAAACTACATTCTGGCATCACTGCGCCACCATTTCTCTGCTGAGGTTGTTTTGGGTCGTAAAATTGAATTTTCTGCTAAAGCGTTGTGCATATTGCTCCCCTGGGCCAAAAAGTTGGGACCCAACTTCAGGTGCTCACTGCTCCTACAGAGCAAAGCCAACACACACATGCACACCAGAGATGAATGAATGTAACACACAACGAACACACAGGCGTTACACACACCGGAGAAGATGGAGCGTTGTCAAGTTTCAGCAATGTGACACTCAACGAGCCGCGTTCGCCTTCAATTTTTTTTTTGTTTTTTTTACGTGGGCGTTTATTTACGTTCGTGGTTTAATCACATGTGTGTGCATACGCTTGGCGCCCCGCAAAAGCGCGCCTTCTAGAACGCCTTCTAGAGCATGCTATTCATATTGACATGCGCCAGCACTCGTGTGTGTCTGTTCTCTTCTGTTCAGTTGCTTTTTGCGTTGTGCTGCTACGCAAAGTCACCAACTCCCCCATCAAGGTACCTTAATTCAATAGATACTGTAAGCTCCTCTTTGCGTATATTCAATGTACCATAGACATTCTGTATCCTGAGTACCTCTGTATTGACCTCGCAAGTTTAACTCCTAGTTCTGAGTTGCGGTCGTCGTAGCGGATAAAGGCCGGAAGAATAAAATTAGGTGCAAGCCTCAGCTCAAGAGGTAAAATGATGGCTGCCAAGCATATTTTCTCGTCGTCTTTTTACATTGGCGCCGGAGAAATCCCTTGGCCCATGCCTCGTAAAACATTTAGTAATCATGGTGTTCTTGTGCTCAGATTTTTATAGCTGCGGTGCAGCCGAATATGTCTTCCTATGCGTGCGACATTCTACGTTCGCATGACAGGTGACCGGAGCAGAACGGCCTAAAGCCTGACTGCCAGTGAAATGAACGCATAGCGAACACAGCAACGAAAAAAAAATGTATTTCCAGTTGGCTGTTTATCTTCTGCGCCACAGTCCGCAAACACGCAAGTCTGGGATGTTTTCCTCTAGCAGCGTTCCCCAAGGGATCCCCCTGTCACATCTAGCAGGCATCCACTTTTTCAGAGGGTACGCTAGGGGGTGAAGTGTCTGCCTAGAAGCCATGACGCTAACGCATGCCGGAAGTCTGAGCAAGAGAGACACGGCAGGCGTCACGCAAATGCCGAGAGAAACAATTCTCCAGCCCCGGTAGAGCGCACCAAGGGGCAGTTCTTCCACTACTGGTCTTGACACTCAAGACTAGATATATGCGCGATGAGGCATCATGGGGGATGGAAAGCAGATGCGACGGAGAGTGAGTGCGTCTGAGTTAGTTCGACTAAGTGCGCCGTTCTATTACCCATTCACGCCTACAAACAAACACATTCTGCAGTCCGGCTATGTGGAGCTTCATATACCCTCAGCAATTCTCAGAAAAATATAAAGGACGCAAAGCTAGGGCCACGCTCGACCATATAATATGGAAGTGCCCTCGGACTCTCCCTGGAGCACAATCAATAAAGTCTAAGGACCAATGGGAGACGTACCTACTCATCTCTGACCCGGAGACTCAAGCAAAGATAATCCAACTGGCCGAAGACGCTGCCAGAGCCTACGGTTTCCTGGCTGCCGTCTAAAGCAAGGGTGTTAGCCCCAAAGTCTGGGAATAAATTTACTGATAATGATGTTGATCAGGCATACAGAAGTCGCAGGTGTAGCAAAAATAAAGATATATATTGGGGACTGGCAGGACCCTCTTTTCGGGAACACGGTCAGAGTTGAAAGATGAGAGGAAAGGCGACGAATGCAGAGAAACCCACTTAAAACTGGGAACAGCTAGAACAGAGACATGTAGGAGGCTGATACTAAGCTAATGTCTATGTGCGCGTTTCCGCATTGTAATGAAAGTTTGATATACTCGATGCACATGAAATCCGCTATCAAATGAGGATTCCTTTCATTAGATTACATTCCGTTCCTGCCATTCGCTGCTACAAGTGACCAGTGTCGGCGATAGCTGCGCTTTCACCAAAGACGATGACGAAGATTCTTTTAATATTAAGGAGAGCCACTGACACCAATTTATTTCTGGTCCAAATAGGGTGACATTGTATTCCTTAAAGATCTGTCAACAATCGTCCTTGATTCTGTTCGAAGCTCTTGCACTCGACGCTGCCTTGTTATGAACGTTCCCCTAGGTAATGGATAAAGTTAAACCAAAAACTACTTACATGTTTTTCACTCCTTGATTACGCAAATACTTCTGCCGCTAAAATATTAGTCCACTAACAGCGAATTGTGAGAGTTCTTCAGAAGTTCAGATTTGTCTCACATCTACTTCAGTAATAGAGCGTTAAAGGTGCACCCGGCAATGTAAGTGCTCACTCAACCATGGCGTAGCCTGGGAAAACTCTTTGTCAGATGTGGTGAGCCTGTAAAATTGAGGAGTGGCGTTGAATATTTAAAAATTATTACAATATACGTGTATTTGTCGCCGCGCGCTTTTAACTTTTGAAGCAATCATTAAATTTAGTGTCCTGTAATCTACAACTCGGGTATATTAAAGACAACCATATTTTATCCCCTGAACTCAAGCCTTAATTTCATGAAAGCAAATAGTCCTTTAGTCCAAAAAGGCAACTGAACCAATTAAAACACACAACAATATAGTCCTAGAAAAAGTTTCAATACAAACTAAAAGTCATTGCTGCACACGTAGACTTTATGCGCAACTGCTTTCAAACATATCCAGTGCACGTCTCGATGGATCAGCAGCAACGGCATTCGCCGGCTGAACTCGTAGTCACAGCTTCTAGGCATAGAGTTTCCCATGCACTAATCTGAAAGAAAACCCTGCGACGGGACACTACATTCGCTCAAGCAAGATTGGGAAGTGCACACTTCGTGTATGGCTTGCTTAGTATTGGGGCCAACATGGATTAAATCATAAAAAAATGGTTTCACTAGGCACGAAGCTCTGACTAGTGAGCTTAGAATTTCCTCATGAGCAGAACATTAAACATTCATTGTTCTCTAATTAATAAATAATTTAGAGCATCATAGCTAAAATAATTTTGGCCGAACACAGTAGAGGTCTTCGCCGCGCAGGTTTGGTTCCGCGACAAAATACGCTTTTTTGACGCAAACCGAGACAAGTAAAATACGAAATCCCGTCTTTCCGGCGTTGACGTGATGGATCAAGTGGCGCTAAAAAAGTCGCATAGGCGGCGGTGCCTGTTTCCCATTAAAGAAATGTCTAGAACCTCTAAGGTTAAGGTCGTGAGTGGCACCAGCATTTGAATACAGTCAAAGTACAATAACGGTAGGTATTTTAGAGATTGGTAGTCATTAAAAAATCCCCTCGGTCGAATAAATCCACAATCGTTAACTACAAGTTTCTACATAACCAAAAGCTCTGTTAAGGCAATAAGGTGATTGCACGGGCTAGTTGGTGCTCAATAAAGAATTGGAGCGCAACAAAGTAAAGAAAAAGATTATTTTGGTGTGTTGTGCTGCAATTCTTCATCATCTGTTAAGGCATCTTAAAATGCACTTATCTATTATATATACGAGGAAGCTAGCAGGCATAGTTCCGGGACTGCAGCAGTCGGAGAGAAACAATGCTAGACATACTCGCAAAAGGCTCAGTGACCCCGCTGCATAAATATAATTCCCATTCACTGTCCTCAAAAGCTCCTGAATTCGACGGCGACAAACTACCGTGCAGAAATAGGAAGGATAAAAGAGCCCACAGTTGCATAATGGAGGAAACGCTGTCCAGCAGATACACGAATGTTCAACAGCCGGTGACCGGAAGGGCTAGAGATGCTGAAAGATCCTGTGGATTGGCGGCACTGGAGTCGAGACAATCAATTTTTCTACCAATCAAAATGTTTTCATTTCACCTGCCTTTTTCCTCTTCTATTGCTTTTTCATCTTGTTCACCTTCCTAGTCTTTTAACAAATTTATTAACGTAGACTACTTCCCCATCTTCACTACTGTGTTTGCAGTCTGTGCTTTCCGTTCCCTTATGGTGAAAACATTCCATGAGATGGCAAGCCTTCATCGTTATCCAGAGGAGCACAGACATCAATTGTTACCCAAGATAGGTGCGCAATGTTGGAGCAAAAGTGTTTGCGAGGAGTTTGGACAAAAATGTGGAAATCATTTGTGGCTCAAGCCCCAGAATTAAGTACTCTAGAAAATCTCTTCCTTCTGAAGTCAACAACCATCTTGAAGCAAGTCCGGAAAACACCCGCTTATTTGTCTCAAACGTCTAGTACCAGTGCTGCAGCGCCATCTGAGTTTTGGGCGGAAATTGCGTGATATCTTTCTTGACAGACGAAGATTCGATGTATTTGAGCAGCATCCAGGACGCTAATTACTGGCGCGGCGCTCACCACGTACCGAGAGCAGGTGCCCTCAATCAATTGTGCTCACGCATTGTATAGTGAACGAGAGAGGCAGTGCGCGTTGTAATTATGCACTCCTTCCAGTTGGAGCCGTGCTAATTATCCTAGGCAGCGCGCAAGAAAACTACGGCTTGAAGATGCTGAACTTGCATTACAATTCCATTGCGATTAGCCGTAAAAGTATGACGGCTACATCAGTACGAATATGACAATATAATATGCTCTTATCAAATCTTATGTAAGAATTTGACAATACGCCGAACATATACGTACACTGTTATACGTGCGAACATATTAGCTGAGTCTCGCGTAGATCGGTGGTGGTATAGCTCTAGCTTAGCGAACGCTGACGGGTTTCTTGAAGTTAGGCATGGGACTACTTACACCAGAGGTGCACTTCACTGAAGATTTATGGTTAACAAACAGTGATCATCGCATTTCTTCCGCAAGATGTTACACAGACATGCGTGTCCGCGTTTTTTCGCGCATTCAGAATGCCTTATTGAGCAGGTGGAGCCGAATGTTTGTAATGCATTCCCACCTATTCCTCGATTGCCTAAGTAATAAAGGTCCCTAGATTCCTATTCCGGATATTTATACACCAATGAAAAGTATTTTGTAAGGATAAATCCCTGGATCTACTTCGACGAACGCAGTGGAAACCGTATTATTCGTCTTTTATCACTGTTTTTCACAGCACCGTGAAGAAAACGAGGTGTCAAACAGCTTTACAAGCATTTTTACATCCGGTATGTATTTTTTTTTACACTCACTTTACAAATCCCAGATTGATAGCGCGGGATTTCAGAGTTTGGAATACATGGGAGAGGCACGGCTCGATATTTCAAATTGCCGCTTTGTGTAGGCAGGGCACCAGTGGTACACCGCACGCAAGGTCATGCTTAATATGCAAAGGTTTATTCTGAAATCGCATGTTTAAAATGATTTGATTCCTCAATATTACACTTATTACAGCAAATTCACGGTTTTGCGAACACGTGAAGGAAATCCAACGTGAAGCAGTTAAGCAAAACTTACTTAGAAGTAATTTTCTCTAAGACATTGATGCGCTTCATTAAAAGAATATGCTAGGTGTGAAGCACATCTTTATAATGTGGCGCTGGGAGGTAATTATAAATCTTGAGTCTACGACAACTTCCCATTAAATTCAATGCCCTGAATTTTCCTCTCGTTTTTTTTGCCTTTTTCTATAATTTGTTGTCATTGAGTATTTGCAGCTGCTAATGCAAGCGCACAGGCTCCAATATATAATCGTAAACCAGTCGAAATCGAAGCGCCTTTGTGTGGTGGCTAAGAGCAAAAGATGCACGGATAAAATCTGTTATCTTCATATCATTAAGATATTACCACCATAAAGTGCAGTGTACACGCTCAGTGTTGGAATAGTACAGTCGGCATCACTTTAATGACACTTACTGAACAAATTTTGAGGGGGCGCTGCGTTCGCCGTGGTGAGCAGACGTGCTCATATCGGCTCCGTCGTTAATGCCCGCTTTGGCAGTGCTGATTAGTTTGGATTACGAAGATTTTATTACCACTGTGTTCGTGAAGGTATCCGCTATCATCCGATACCCGACTTTCCATCCAAGGTGCATTTTTCATCGATTCATCGGACTTTTCCTGGTTCACCGCCAAGAGGAGACGCTAGGCCGAATCGAACCCAGGGTTCGCTAGGCCTAGCCAGCTGTTCTTCTGCCACAACATGGAGGGTTCCGCCGCCGCTTTGACGCACGGTTCCCAGGTTTCCCAAATGTGCGTGCAAGTAGAAGGCGAAGAAATTACGCCCGAGGAATTCCGACGCTCGCCCGGATGGCTGCACATCGGCGGGCACACGAGCCGAACACGCCTGCAAGGAACGCAGGGTGAGTCGACTTCTCGTGCCGATACTCCGAGCTCTCGACAGAAGCCTAAATTCAACAAGAACGTTAGGAGCGCAGTTATTCGGGCGGCTCGCATGCCCGCCATGCCTGTAGAAGAAATTAAGATCGTCGTGCGGCCCCGCGATGGGCTCGATATTTTCAAGGCAGGAGCTGCATGCGTGGCTAATGCCATCATGGCGGCAGCGGGAATTGAGACGGCAGACCGAGCTGAGGATATGGCGTGTCTAAATACCCAGCAGAACATTATGGCGCTCAGCACTCCGAGCGAGGAACGAGCGGAGAAGTATGCTCGAATTCAAGCTATCAACGTCCGAGGCAAAATATACGAAGTGCGCGCGTACGGAACGACCGCCCACGACACAGTCAAGGGCGTGATCAGGGGCATAGCACTCGAGGACAGCGAAGCCGAAATAATGCAGCAGATTGTTACCAAGTACAACCCCCTCGCCGCGGGGGCGAAGCGTATCGGAAACACGACGACAGTAATCGTAGGGTTCAACGGTATCAAGGTTCCCAAGTATGTGCGTTACGGATCCACGCTCTACCCGTGCAGCCTCTACAGGAAGCAAATAGAAGTTTGCAAGGTATGCGGCAAGGTCGGCCACAGGCGCGACGTGTGCCCCACACCGGACGTTCGCGTTTGCCTTGCCTGCGGTGTTTCTAATCCAAGAGAAGGCCACAAGTGTGTCCCCAAGTGCAAGCTCTGCGGCGAAGAACACCCCACCGGGGATCGCCTCTGCAGAGCCAAATACAAGGTTCCATACGTCGTACGGCGACGGCGATGGGAACGCCGTAACGCCGAAGGAGAGCAAAAGCAAGCACTCGAATCAAGCTCGTTTCCACGCCTCGGACGCTCCCGCTCGCGCAGTGCGTCCCGTAGTGGATCCCGCAGCGCGTCGCGCAGCGCGTCGCGCCATGCCTCACGCCGCGCTTCCCGCCATGCCTCGCGCAGCGCATCCCGCGGCCGTGACTCATCTGACGGGAACAGCTTCGGCGTTCAGCGATCGCGCTCCCGTGACAGAGTCAGCTGGGCCGACGCCGCAAAGGGCGGAGTTAAAAGCAGCAGCGCTAGCTTCAGCAGCGCCACAAGTGGCCGAACCACGCCGAGCAGCTGGCAGGCGTGGATTACCAGCCCCTACTACAAGGAACTCGAACAACTCCGCGCAACCAACGCGACGCTGGTAGAAACCACGCGCCGGCTCGCCCAAGAACTAGCCGAGGCCAAGAAAGAACTCCAAGCACAGTGAGCCCAGCCAGCCACTGTCCCAGCTCAGTCATCCGAGACACGTACACCCGCCATTATCACCGAGCAGAAAACCGACACGCCATCACACCAAGGCACACAATCAATGGATACAACCCAAGACGAGCTCCAGCCAGAGCAGACCACTGACCCAACCCCCAAGAAACGAGCACGCACCTCATCACGACAGTAAAAGGACCTGACCCAATTGGAAACTCAGCTCGAAGTAAAAATCGAAGCGTTCGCCAACACCTATGCCAGCACGGCTGCCGTCACGGACCAACGCCTGGCGCGGCTGGAGGAGCTGATCACCACGTCCTTCTGCACCATACAAGAGCGTTTCGCCTTCATTGAACAGACCCTTAAGCCCATAGTACGCAGCCCCACCTTTGTGGCGCAATTCTCCAACCACCCATACCTTCAAGAAACCCATACCTTCAAGAAGAGACGCAAGCCCCAACTCTGACACAATCATGTCCCAGCCCCAAGCCACAATAGGATCGCTACCGGGCCTGACGGTCTGGCAGTGGAACTGCAACAGTTACAACAGCAAGAGAGCAGTGCTGCAACAACACATCACCACAGTAACCAAGAAACCCGACATCATCCTGCTGCAAGAAACGGGGACGGTGACCCCCACCCTCCCTGGGTATCGCGCTCATGTTAGCCCGGCGGAGGGACGGGGCGTCTGCACGTTCGTCCGCAAAGGGCTCACGTTCATCGAGCACCAACTCAAACACGGCCGCAGCAGGGTGGAATATACCTTCACCGAAATCATCCCAAACAAACAACGGAAAGGCAGCCTGTTCATCGCCAACATCTACAGTAACCCCAAGCACCAAACACAGAAATTCAAGACCCTACTACACACAGCCAGCACCCAAGCCAAAGACAACACGTTGCTGATCGGAGGGGACTTCAACGCCGCCCATCGAGCGTGGGGTTACGTGAAGGATACGGCCAAGGGACGGGACCTATTACAAGATATCCTGGACCACAACTGTGCCCTGATCACGGACCCCGCTCATCCCACCCGCATCGGCAACTCCGTAGCACGAGACACCACACCAGCCCTTACGTTCATCAAGAACGACCACACGGGCAAAGTAACGTGGCACAACACCGGCGTCGACCTGGGCAGCGACCACTACATCCTCGAAATTACGATACCGAACCAATTCCGGGGCAACACCATTATGCACAAGCGGACAGACTGGGACGGCTTCCGTAAGGGACGTCCCACCACAGCACAAGACATCACAGACATCGAAACCTGGACGGAAGAGCTTTGCGATGCTGTGCACTCGGCCACCAAAACCATCGAAACGGACGAGGACGTCATCGCCATGGATAGCCGCCTGGCCCATCTGTTCGAGGCCAAACGTTCGATACAGGCGCGCTGGAAGCGGCAACGGTGAAATCGCAAATTGAGAAAGAAGGTAGCCGACTTAAACAGGGCCATTGAACACCACTGCAAGGTCCTGTGCCGTCAGCAATGGAACGAAATCTGCAACCGAGCTGACAGGCAACTGCATCGCGGTTGCACCTGGAATCTATTTCGGCACCTCCTAAACGAAACCAAGACCAAGTCACACCAGCGCGACCGCCTCGCCCGCCTCCTGCACACCACCACACAACAACAAGGAAAAGACGCCGTTATCAAGAGCCTGGAAGCCAAGTATCTGCCGGACACGCCAACGGAAATCCACCCGCCGTACGGGGGGCTGCCCAACGCGTGGCTCGACCGAGACATTACCGTGTCAGAGGCACGAGTAGTACTGCACGAGCTCAACACCCGCTCAGCAGCCGGCCCCGATCTCGTTACCAACAAGATGCTACGAAACCTCGACAATGCATCGATCGAGGCACTAACCCGTTACTTCAACGAATGCTGGCGTTCGGGCAAGCTCCCCGGACAGTGGAAAACGGCAAGAACAATCCTGATCCCGAAACCGGGCAAACCACCGGACATCGGCAACCTGCGTCCCATCTCGCTTACATCCTGCGTGGGCAAGGTGCTGGAGCACGTGGTGGCCAACCGGTGGCAGGAATACCTGGAGAAGGAAGGCCTCTATCCGGACACGATGATCGGCTTCCGACACAGACTCAGCACACAAGACGCCATGCTACAACTAAAACAAGAAATCATCGACAACAAGACACAAGACAGCAAAGTAATTCTGGGGCTCGATCTACAAAGCGCATTCGACAAAGTCAAACACTCAGCCATATTAGCACAAGTATCACGACTCAACATGGGGGTAACGAGCTACAATTACATCCAAGACTTCTTGACCAACCGCACGGTGGAACTGCACGCCGGATTCCTCAGACTCCCCGAACGCAAGCTCGGTAGCACGGGTACCCCGCAGGGTTCGGTCATCTCGCCGTTGCTCTTCAACCTCGTTATGATCGGGGTAGCGAGGGCAGTAGCGGGGACCGGCGTCCGGCATACGATCTACGCCGACGACATTACCCTGTGGGCGGCCGGCGGCACCGACGCCAGCATCGAGCAACAGCTACAAGCCGCGGTTACCGCCATCGAGCAGCACCTTGACGGCACCGGCCTAGTGTGCTCGCCCGCCAAATCCGAGCTGTTCGTCCTCACACCATTACGACCGGGACGGAAACGCGCTCCCCCTCGGGAGTGCGATCACATCAAGATCATGACCGCATCGGGGCAACGCATCCCCGAAGTTCCCAAGATCAGAGTCCTGGGCCTGCTGCTAAACAAGAGCGGCCGCAACGACGAGACCATCAACAAACTTACCACCAAGGCAATGGACGCCATCCGGCTCATACACCGAGTCTCGACACGACGGGCGGGCATGCGTGAAGACAGTCTCGTGCGCCTCGTCCAGTCGTTCGTGATCAGTCACATCGCCTACGTTGCGGCCTACCTCAACTGGCAGGTCACTGACAGGAACAAGATCAACACGCTGATCAGACGGGCTTACAAGACGGCGCTGGGCTTAACGGAGACCACGAGTACGGCTCGGCTCCTGCAGCTCGGCGTCCATAACACCCTAGAAGAAATAGCCGAGGCGCAGCTCACCGCGCAAATGGAGCGCCTCTCTACCACCAAGACGGGGCGCAGTATACTGACATCCCTGGGTTACAACCCCCGAACCCCCAGCCGGCAACCATGCGAGATCAGCGAGGAGGCGCGGGCTCACATCCATGTGGACCCCATCCCGAAGAACGTGCACCCCGAATACAACCAAGAACGGCGGCAGGCACGGGCCCAGGCCCTCATCGAGAAACACGCCCAAGACCCGCACGCCCGGTACGTGGACGCAGCGGAATACAAACGAGAAGGCTTCGCGGCAGTGGTCGTTGCGGCGGCTACCGGCACCACGACAACGGCAGCGAGCGTGCGGTGCACGGACGCCACAGACGCCGAGGAGGTTGCCATCGCTCTGGCGATCTCCGAGGCCGAGTGTCACACCGTGCTCAGTGACTCGAGGAACGCCGTGCGCAACTTTGCCAAGGGGCGAGTGAGCGCGCCGGCGGCCGCCATCATCGGCAAGCTCCAGCCCCAAGACCGCCGCAGCACCATCCGTATCAAGTGGTTCCCGGCGCACGCGGGCGAGTGTGCATCCTCGCCGAACCACAACGAGACGGCCCATTCGGCGGCGCGAGCGCTTACCCTCCGCGCCCCCGAGAGTGACCGTTCCGTGTGGTGGTTCGAAACCAAGGACCGCGTAACCAGTTATAGCGCAGTTACCATGTGTTACCGCCTAGCTCGACGGACAATGCCGCCTTCCCACCCGGCACTCAGTCGGGAGGAGGCCGTCATCCTAAGACAGATACAGACCGGGTCACTCCTCGCCCCGGCAGTGCTACACGTACTTCACCCAGAACTCTATCCGAGCGATGTGTGCAATGTTTGTGCAGCTGGTCCGGCGGACCAATGGCACATCATGTGGGACTGTGCCAGGTTCTCGACCGAGGCTACCTCCAGGATATACCCGCCCGAACATCAAAGTGCAGTGCAGTCTGCAGACAAGGACATTCAACTATGGGCCGTCCAGCAGGCCCGGGGTGCGCTCGAAAAGCACAAGCCTCACGACCCACCACAAACGGGCCGAACGGGGGTAGTGCAGAGGAGGGCATAACCCCGGGTCGACGCTTGGCCAACGTCACGACGCGTCAAACCGTCGGTTGCCGGCATTTTCAATAAAGTTTTTCCTACCTACCTACTGAACAATTTTTTTTATTATACAGTAGCGAGGCGCATGAAGAGAGGCACAAAAAAGTGTAAAGTTATCAAACTTGTTACAGCGTTATGAAGATTACGTCGTCATTCTTGAAAACTTGAAGGACATGGCCGTCGCAGACAATAGAACACTCCTCCTCGTCCCATTTGAGGATTATCAGTCCATGAGTCCTGCGAAGGCCTGGAAAAGTTTGAGCATTAAAAGTGGTACCAACGAGAAAGAAGAGGGAAGGTTATAAAGGCCACACATTAAGATCTCAATAAAGCCTGCCTCCACGAACCAAATATGTCAACGTGTATGAGAGGAGCAGCTCCTATTCTAGTCCAAGTCCTGTCGATGCTGTCGTCTTCGCCGCCTTCTTCTCAAACGTTTTGTTATTTTTCATCTCTTCCTTTCAAGCACACTGAATAACTTTTTATACAGTCACCATCTTCTTGTAATCGCAGGCCGTCCTTTATAACCATGCATTTTATTGAGGCCAAATACCAGACGTCAGAAGAGCAGAAAAATTAGACACTACAGGTTGTAATGATACAGTAAAGCCATCTATCTGCCTCTACGTACTTCGACGATATCCAGCTGCATTTTTCTGGTCATCGCAGTCATGTAGTTTTTCGAATACGCCTATATAACGTAGAAATTAGAAATCAAGGCTAAAAATCGTTCCAAATGAAGGTTTCATGTATGCATAAATTTTAAGAAACTATGCTACATCATTCACTTTCTTGTCTCGTTCCTAGCACAAGCAGCGAGATCATAGTGTTTCTGATTCTCAGAAAAAAACGCTTCTCCAGTCGTCAATGTGTATGTAAGCTTCATTCTACTGCTTCCTTTCACAATTACTAAATAATCATGCCTTTTATTTTTCATGATCTTAATAACAATATAATTATTATCCCCGCCACCGCCACCATTTATGGCGCTGGTTTAAATTTCGCTGCGCCCTTCACGACAGAGAGCAGAAGGACGATTTCAAAAGCAAGAGCTGAGTGGACTTCTTGAAGAAAAGCCATCACGCGCTCGCCAAAAAAAATATTAATGAAACAGCTCGTTCAGATGAGCAGAATTTTGAAGTGGCATTTTAAGCGACGATGCGCAAGGCCTTTTGGATTATATTTTTTCAACAGCACGTTTAAAGAAATGGTTTCCTGAGTTTCTCTTGCTCGCAAGAACTGAAAGTGTCCAGTATATTGCGGCTACAGCTACTCCTGCTGCGACAGGTCACTGCCTGCACGCTGAGCAGTGATGCAACGCCTTTTCCTCTATCTGAAATGGAGGGCGACGGCCTATATTTACTTTATAGACGTAAACTCAGCCAGCATATCGTCGCGCGTAATGCCTGCCTTCTGTAGATTTTGCAAGAGCAGCGCTTGGAAGTTCAGCGTTTAGTAGTCCATCAGCGCTCCCCTGTCTCGTGGCCTAACGAGGCTCAAGCAAGGGATCTACTATTGTGCGGCTAAGCTAATCTCCATTTGATTTATTTTGACCCTTCCTGCGGCGACTTTGCAGCATTTTGTTTAATGACGGTGGCGCGCAAAGATATGCAAATAGCAGTCAAAACAAGTCGCGTTCTATTTCTTTTCAAGGCTGCCAAATGCGTGTCCTTGTAGTCACCACGAGCAATACAAGGAGAGGAGACGTTTTTATCCCTAGAACCATGGTACAGCCAAGTTTACCGCTTTCTTTCTTTTTTTTTTACCTTCTATTTTCGTTTCCTCTGCGTTTTTCTATCTGTCCTTTTCTTTTTTCTCTCCTTCTTTCGTGCTTTCTTCCTTTCTTTCTTTCTTTTATTCCCATTCGTCTTGTATACATTTTTGCTATTTTCTTTTTTATTTTTTAAATCCTTTTGTGGTGTCTGCATGTAATCTTTTTTTCTTTCCTTATCATTTTTTCTGTTAGATACTCTTCAGAAAAACAACAGCTATAACTCACTGACGCCCTGTTTCTTGCCAAAAAATTTGTACCCTAACATATGTGAAATTAGGTAACAATGGTGGCAGCCAGAAGATTGCATCGTATGATAGGTGTGTGATGTTCGCTTTGATACATCGATAATGAATATTATCGCCTATGCAGGAACACTCTAAATTTCAATAGGAGAGTTAGAGAAAAGGTGTGCAGGGTTAAAGACAGAGTGGAAAGCGAGCACGGAAAGAAGATCAGAGATATCGTAGTTTAGCAGGGTCCACTCAGCGGATGCTGAGGAGACAAGCGTCCCTGCATCATTGTTTAATTTGCAGTGGTACTCAGCTAGGCGTTAAATGCATCCGCCTGGAGAAAGCCACCTGGCTTAGCGGTGAACGCGAGTTGTTAAACGCTAGCAATAGAGGGATAAGGTGTGCTTTCCGCCAGTCGAAACTTTTACAAAAATAACATGATATGCTATTGGGAAACTGTTCCCAAAAGGGCTACCAGCGTTACTGTTAGCTTGGTTGCGCAGCCTGCGCTAGGAATTTTCTGCCTTCACTGGCTGCCACTGTGATGCGATTTCATAGTCCGAAGAGTAAGTCCGCCGTTTAGGGTTAAACCGTATGAACAGTGGATCTGGGAAGTCAGCTTGTTTTGCACCAATCCGTACGCCACATTCTAACCAACAACAGCTTACTGATTTTGTGCTATAATTATGACGGGGCAAATGTTAACGCTGCACACAGTACACGGACGGCATATAGAATGCCTATTTCGTGAAATTACAGCTGTAAGAAGCTGGGGTATCATTTGACATCGGATTCTAGATTGCTTCACTTCAACCAAGTATAGATAGCACCTTTGTAGAGACGTTAAAGTTTTGTTCAGCTTATGTACACTCGCATTACTAGGCAGTCGTGTCCACAGTATACCATATGCTTTTTTTCTAAACCGGCTGCTGGCTAAAGGAAAGAAATCAACCACTATGAAAACCGCAAATTTTCCAAGAAAGCACCATCTGAGGTTCAGCACTTTCTTCAAGTAAGCACCGCAACCAGCATAACCACGAGATTTGTAAACAGGTCTAGAGTAGGACAGGCACAGCAACGTTAGACGGATAGACTATCGTACATAAGCACAACGCTAGACGATCATGTGACCCCGAAGAGCGGAGCAACATCGTACAAGAAAAGCCCATACGAGTGAACATGCACCCGGTACACCATGCAGGAGGAATTGAAGGCCGGATCTCAAGCCATAGAAAAACAAAGGAGGAATAGCTGAGCTACGCTGTACACAAATGAGGTAAGGCCGGTAGGAGACACCATCACGATAACAGTCACAGACATGGATGGCAACATTAGAAAGAGCTCATCAATCAGAAGCAGAGACCAACACAAAGCGGATGAGACAGCTGTTGTGCTCGCATAACCACTCAGGAAAAAAAAAAATAAAATCACGGATTCGTAAGAAACACACAGGAACTAAATCAGGGCATGATAGGGTAGGCAGCCATCAGGATCCTGAAATACATCAAGGAAGCCGAGAATCACACAAAGCTCATGTCGACACTAGCGGATCGATCCGTAGAGAGGAACGAACGCGCACACCTCGTAGTCTGCGCATTCCTAGCTCGGGCACTCCACCAAACAGACGAGCACAACTAATCAGACACGCTGACCTCATACCCAGAAATCCTACATCAATATAGGTGAGGGCGAAAAGAACACGTGCCAATGAAAGAACTAGACAGGCAGCAAGAAATAACTGAGAAGAATGCTAACAAACACGTACTCAAGGCCAAAGTACTTCACACATTCCACCCAGCAGGCCATGACCCACAATGCCCACATTGTGGGATAGGAAATAACTGAGCAGAATGCTAACAAACACGTACTCAAGGCCAAAGAATTTCACGCAGCCCACCCAGCAGGCCATGACCCACAATGCCCACATTGTGGGATAGGAAATAACTGAGAAGAATGCTAACAAACACGTACTCAAGGCCAAAGAACTTCACGCAGTCCACCCAGCAGGCCATGACCCACAATGCCTACATTGTGGGATAGGAAATAACTGAGAAGAATGCTAACAAACACGTACTCAAGGCCAAAGAACTTCACGCAGTCCACCCAGCAGGCCATGGCCCACAATGCCCACATTGTGGGATAGAGGCGGACCTGTACAACGAAGTATGGGTGTGCAAAAAAAACAGATATAGAAAGGAATAAAGAACCGACGATTGAGCGGTGGGTTGAAATGCTGTCCAGCTCAGACATGAAAGTTCTTCAGGAGAATTGTCTGAATGTGTGCATAGATGGCGACTTCCGGAGTGGACTGTGATGTGGACCGTGTGGAGTGAATGTGTGCATAGATGGTGACTGCGGGAGGGGAATATGTGCTATTAGAAGTGATTGTGCGCATGGTGGGGTAGATCCGACAGGATTTGGGACATTATTAACTTAAACGTGACGCTACAGTGGAGCAATTTCCGGCAGAATAAGCAGGGCGAATCCCACCTGTAGAATTGAACACATCAACTCAACTCAACTCAACTTCAGGAGCAGACGAAAAGCGCTTGAGTGGCTGAAAGATCCTGTGGACTTCCATAGCAGAGGGACTCACAAGAAGTTTTGGTTACAATTAAAATGTTTTCATATCAATCATCATCATAGACAAGTTTATAGATGCTTGTGTTAGATGTAGTAAACACATCCCGCTCAGTCTAAGTGGCGTAAGCATTTTTTTTCTTTTTCTTTCAGTAAGTCTGAAGATAAATCTCTGCGTACTCCTAGCCCATGCGCCTAAATCTTGCAGCATTTTCCTTATTTTTATCCTAATCATAATAAATCATCTAAGTGCGCGCAAAACCCAACGCAAATGCGTGCTGTGCTTTGAGAGAAGCAATTAGGACACATTAGCGTGCCTTATTGATATTTTCTGGTGCTTTCTTCATTTTTTTATGCAAACGAATGCGCTACGTTGCAATTAATAAATCTGCAGGTGATGAATCGCAACTTCAACAAGCGGTGTTTTTGTAAATTTCCCGTTCATTCCCGTTCTCCCCGTTCATTAAAGCAGCTGTCATTAATCAGAAGGAATTTCGGCCGAATTGCTGGGACATGCTGAGCAGAAAACAACAAAAGCGCCACTCCCAGTCCTATAGAAAGAGTTGTGACAAAGGCACTGCTGCGAGTAGGCGTAATTGTTCCGTGTTGCGTGCTATTTTTCGCACAGTTTCGCTAGAAAAGGCTGTCATTGGTAATATTTTCCCGGAAAAAACAATATTTCCGAGCGCATTTTTCTCTTAAGTGCTCGCAGCAGTAAATGCAACAAAATTCAAGAAAATATGACATATTTACGAATACGGCATCATCATTGGTCAAACAAACCTTCTCGAGATAAATGCCTTTTTTTCCATTTAGTTCCTCAGTTCACAATTTTTTTTGTTTATTTTAGTTTTAGTTATCAGTTTCGATTGAGTTATGAATTATTGCTGCTTAGTATTTTATTCCACTATCCTATAATGTGTTTTTGCTTGTTTTTCACGTCTATTTTTGGATGACTTTCTATTTTTCGTCGCTACAGTTGGCTGTTTAGACTGTACTTTTTTCATTTAAGTGGCTGTGATGTTTCCATTATGTCATAGTTATTGGTTGCTACATCATTGCACTGTTTTTGTGAAATATGCCACCTAGCAGGTCTGCCTCTAAGAGATATAGTGCGCTTCGCCCGTTACCAGCACTCTAGAGCGCACAGTGTTGAAGGATATAAATGCAATAATTGTCCTCTCCAATCCTTAGTTTAGGAATGCCTGTGCTCCAACAAGAGCCACACATCACGAAACTGTTGCAAGCACGTTAGGCTCTATATTTTTTCAAATCTTCACTTTTTTCTTTCGGCGCTAGAGTTACACGGAAGCAGGACGTGAGTAACGTTCAATATTTTTTTTTTGCATTTCCTTGAAAATGCTACCTTGTAATCGGCGTACTATGAAGATCAGAGGGCTCCAACGAGGTTTTTGGACCATCTTTCTTGCATAGTTTAAGAAGAAATTAAGTTAACTGCAAAAAAGACAGTTCTATACTTTACTAAAGCTGACATTAAATAAATAAAAAGAAAAAAAGGCATTAAAATTTCTTCACTTTAGTCGAAAACAGGTTTCGACCTTCAGTAACTATTGACAGTTGGCGACTGTATAGTGACGACCGTAAAAGAGAGCCTAAAATTTATGGACTGTCCTTTCATTAGTGTTTGTCGGTTTTGTTTCTACGAGTGCAGCTTGAACCGGACAAACGCTAGCAGTTCGGAACGCGAAGACTGCTCGCGGCAGACTGTGGCCAGATTGGAACTCAGATCATTCGGCATTCTTTCACGTTACCCGGACCGACGTGTAAATGGATCGCGCCATACCAAATGGTTCCTGCGTTCTTCTTGCGATAGGCTTCAGGTCGATGGAACGAAAGTCAATTTCTCCCTTGGAGGAGAGAGAAAGGCTGTTTGAAAGGCACGCTGGGTTTGTTTGAACGAAAGTACGGCGGTGATTTCTGTTGCGCACCGGTTTGAAGCGAAAAACGACAACGCCTTTTGCACAGGACGCAACCTAAGACCACAGAATTCCGTGAATTCTTGGAGAACCATCCGCATTTCTTAATCTCGTGGCAGTATATTGCCTCCACTTGCACTCGCGTTACCTTCATGAGGATATTCTTGACGCACGCAACGGTAACTGAGGTGAAGAAGTTCTCCCCACAAAGAGGAGCTGAAAAAAATTGGGGGCGTTTTAAAGCATCCCAACAGGCACGCTCACTTTCCATCTCGGTTTCGCTGAAACCGCGTCTTATGAGTCGTATATTGGGCTGCTTTGCATTTCTGTACCACCTTACTATAGTCGGACACAACTTAAGCCTGCAGTGAAGCTCCGCCCACATTGAGGGCCACCGCAAACAATTCCTCCACGACACAAAACTAGTCCGTTGTTAAAAGTTTTCTTGTCACCTAAACAAGAAGCTACTTGCAAGAAAAAAAATTAAAAGCTGTAGAATTTTTTTACCTAGCTTGTTTAATGTAGTGACACAATAAAAAGTTGATTTCGTTTACTATTTTGATTGGCCAGCAGAGTAATACACTAAGACGCGGACCATGACCCAGTGTTAGCAAATTCTGTTTTTTAAGTTGTATCCTATTATAGCAGGTAGAGTGACGAAATGCAGCGAACCACCCGACATCTCTGAATAAATAATTAAGACAATATATTGAAGCTTCGTGGCAACCTCAAGGTTATGAATACTCAAAAAATACAATATTCTTTAGCCTCTGTATCTGAAAAATTAGACAGAAAAACAAGTGAACAGCTGTTACGAAGTTAGAATGGATGAACTGAATACATCAACTGGCCAGGAGGAGATAATCCTGCGCCTTCCATTAAAATAAAAGGTAGCGTTTGGCTTGCACTGTTTAGCTTCTGGATTTTACCAGTCAACGCAAAATAGGAAACAGGTTCTATAGATATTTTTAGCTTACTGGATATTTTTTGTCACCCTGGCCGTGTTAACATAATATTCGCTCTTGACAGCTCTATACTCAATCGAAGAAACTATCGTGATTCAAACTCTTTTGTGTTTTGCATGAGCTCTTGCATGTTACATGCTCCAATTTTGAGAAGTTTTTTGAAAAGAAGGCTTAAACTGCCGTGGTTACGTGAAGGTCATTTCGTTTAGGTATAGTGAAAAAATAAGCGGAAGGTGCCCCTGTAAGTGCATGCGGGAACAATTACGGAGGGCGCATGAGACTACTTAAGGGTTCTGAAGGCAAAAGCATTATTTCAAATTTTTATTTTTTGTCCTTTCTTGCTAATGTCACATCTACTCATTACCATACAGTTTTATGGACACGCATACACTGCCTTCACCTTTATTCGCTGAAACTCAGCGTGGTTTTCTTGCCATTGGGACGTCGGCTCGCCTCACAATCTGTAGGTGCGTGGTTGAATTCCACACACCATGGGAAGGAATTTATGTTGGGCACATCGGACGAGACCCGCCCAATTTCCTGCATAGATGTTTGTTTCAGTACCGTACTTATTTTTTTTTTACGCAGGCCTGAAACTTCAAAATATCTCGTCGTTGGTACAGTGACTTTGCGCTATAAACCTAACGATTGATAAAGAATGATTGCTCTACTGATTTGTTCAGTCATTAGGACTTGACTCAGTTATTTATTTCGGTAACAGAATGCAGTTGCCCCTTTCGGTGTTAGTTTTTCTGGGCGGTGCGGAGCACAGTCCTTGCGTCAAATAAATATTGAGGCACTTTATATTAAATCCACAAGCGCAACAGCTTCACGCACAAAAATACCACAAACGATACTGCGCAACACCAGCAAAAAAAAAAAAAGAACCGGTTTCCCTGACGGCTCGGATTCCGCGCCCGTTACTCGCCATTTTATAGTGGCTGTAACTGCTCGCCATAAAATGGCGAGCATGGAAGCTTCGTTTTACAGCCGTTGTACGATGGTGCAGACCAATAGCCCGTAAATATCAACAATTTGGTGGTCGCTTCGAAATCGGGCAATACATGCTCTGCGGTCCGTGCTAAAGTATTGCTTCAGGAAAACTGTAAAAGGTTGTTCCAGGTGTGGAGCTGGCGTTTAATCCACACCAAAAATTACCACATAGTACAGTAGGGAAAAATAATTTTGAAGGTTCGGAATGTTTGTAAATGCCTCGCGAAACGGTGGGCCGCAAGGCCGCGAACTATGAGAACGGAGGGCACAGACCAAAATCTTAGACCTGATTGAATGGTGTCGCAGAGAATTTCTGTGATGATCTATCCCGTGTATACGCCTCCTTTGAAGAACTCTAACGTGGCACCGATTTTGCGCTCATTAACGGCCAAAATTTCTTTACCGAAAAGCCAAAAATTAAAAACAATTTGGCTGGTGTTCAGCCCGGATGAACCTAGTTTACAGATCGAAGCTGGATTAAGCATGGTTAGACAAGATTTGCTATGGTTTAACGTTTCCTCGCACTCTCCTTCGCCAACACGCCCTGTCCACGTTTTTGATCATAGGGATTATCAGATTCAACCAGCCGTCTACGATACAAAGCCCAAGCACTGGTTCCAGCGCACTTCTCCTCCATTGATATCTGCGAACATTAAGTAACAGTTCCCGCTTATGAGATGAACGGATAGTCACGTGGGTCAACGTCGTCGTGATTCAACGCCGCAGCTGCGCCGACGCGTGCCGGGTCTCATGGTATGACGTCACAGCCACACTCCCTCCCCCCGCCCCAGCTACACAGCTTGAATGTCATTCTACGGAGCGACATGACCTCCAGATTTTTTGCATGACCGGAGTAGAGCTCCCGCTCTAAAAATTACAGGTCAGTCTTGAAACGTGATGCGTATAGCTGGAAGAGTTCTTGGATTTGCGATCAAATATTTGTTTAAATCTCTTAATCTGATGACTGTTTTTACGACGACATGGCTTCTCACATGCCACTAAATTTTGCTCAAGAGTGGATGGAGGTGGAGTGGGAAGGTGGCTGTTAGGTGGTGCTTCCAGGTGGCAGCGTACTTTTACACTGTGCCTTACAGTCATAAGGTGGACGCAGGTGGATGGGGAGGCGGCTCGTATTGAGGGTCTTAATGGGTAGGCGGCACATCTCTAGCTAGGGAGATGTGGTGGGAAGGTGGATAGTGGATAATGTTTCTGGTGTGTAGAGAAACTGCTCACCGGGGCATCCCAAAAACAACGCCGGCATTTTTGCCAAGTGCCACTGCTACTGCAAATGCGTCTTGTGGTATGTGACATGAACCTCGAGCCAATTATTCGCCGGATAATGTGCCGCTCCCGAAGAACCGTCTCTTTTCATAGAAGTTATTTGAACAGGATGGAGAGTTGGAGAGGCTGGTACTGATCTTTTTTTTTTCTACTGGAAAGCAGCGCAAAACCTATGAAATACAGGGGAGAGTACACAGACAGCGCCTACCAATGACTAAAGCGTTAATTTAAAAAGAGAACAAACGTAAATAATAAAATAAAAAACTAACATCTACACAGGAGGTCGTGGAAATGAAAACTTTCTTCAGAAACAAAGCTAACAGCAGGAGAATTTATGAAGAAAAGAAATTTCTTTGTCCATAAGCGCCAAAGGCACATGTGTGATGCATTCAACAATGCATCACACATATCTCTACAAAGATTCGACAAGCACTAAGTTGTAAAAACAAACTTTCAAGAAAAAACGAAACTTTAAATGAGACTGCGAATTTGAAGCCATTCATCGGAAAACAAGCAGCGTTACCTGAATTTGAACCGAAACACAAATCTGCCCAATCTGTTTGTTATCAGTGAAATTCCACTCTTTGTTCGGCTTTCTTTGGCTGTGCCGGCGTTCGTTCGATAGAAAAACCCGTATTTACGGATATCGAATTGCAAATTCAAAATGGAAAATTTTTTCTTCATACTAATTGCGGCAGAGTCGGTCACAGAGCGCCGCGCAAACTCCGCTCTCTAGACTGCAAGAGAGATGCAGAACCGATCAAACATAACATCATCTGGGTGCCGGTGCACACGGGGGTGGCAGGAATCCAAGAGGCGGACAGGATAGCTCGAGGACATACTAGCCACCGAGCATCCAACTTAAACGACCTTGTGGAGTCCCTGCCAGTACCTCAGGAGTACCCGGCCATACTAAAGCAATAACAAAGGCAGCAGGATGCGGTACCCTTCACCGCACAAATCATTAAACAAAGAAGAGGCTGTCACATGAAGAAAACTACGAACGGGGTCATATCCAAACCTAAACACGCTAAGTAAAATTCACCCCACACGTTACGAAAACAAGTGTCCTTGGTGCCATGAAAAACCTACACTATATAAGGTAAGATAGGCATGTCAAAAAGTGTACGTTGTTCCAATTATACCAAACCGAAGTGCGGAGCAATGGTAGCGTATACGCTCTCCAGCGACTGCCACGATGACCAGATCTGCCTGATACGGCGAGCTCAGCTGACGGCATCATCCAGCGGAGCCCTGGAATAGGGGCAACCGACCGTTGTGGCGATGGACTCATCTGAACAGCATAAAAGCACTTGCGCTTGAGCTCAATAAAGTTATCCTTTCCTATATCCTCATTCCAAACTCATGAATTTGAACGTCACAAAAATACCAGTGTGATCAGCGAGACAACTGGCATCGGTGGACGTTGGCACAGCCTATGTTCAGAGACAGTAGTTAAAAACTACGGATGTTATTCCAATTTTCTTGCAAAAATACCGGTTGCGAAGACGTCCGGAGGACATTTTTTGTATTTTCCGTCCAAATAAAACTTTGTTTTTGTTAAATTTGGTTCTGTGTCCTTATGGTTTATGGTTTATGGGGGTTTAACGTCCCAAAGCGACTCTGGCTATGAGAGACGCCGTAGTGCAGGGCTCCGGAAATTTCGACCACCTGGGATTCTTTAACGTGCACTAACATCACACAGTACACGGGCCTCTAGAATTTCGGCTCCGTCGAAATTCGACCGCCGTGGGTGGGGTCGAACCCGTGTCTTTCGGGTCAGCAGCCGAGCGCTATAACCACTCAGCCGCCGCGGCGGGTTCTGTGTCGTTACAGCCCCGGTTACTATAGCAATAGGTAAGTTTAAACATGCTCTCTTTGTTCTTTCAGCCCGGGTTATAAAACCAACGCAAGTAGATATTAATATGGATTGGTACGATGCTACGATGTACGATTAGGTAATATGCTGTGTGGGACAAGCAGTGCGACCAAAAGCATTGTCCGATAGTTCATTATAACAGTTATGTGGTTCGAAAGCGCTCGTTAATTTCGCGTAGAAAATTAGATGAAGGGCAGTATTATTAAATACCATGGGATAAATTCGCGACGACCTGTGCAGCTCCAAGATATAGTTAGAGGTAACTAGGCTGACTTTTCTCACCAAGTGACATATATTCGGCTTGTGTCGACGACTTTCACAATTTTGGCAGCCCGTCAACGTCTCGTTCCACTCATTAAATATATATCCTAAGAGGGAACGCATTGTTAGGCGGTGAAAAGTTCTATTTCTTGGTGTAGAGCGACAAAATTTAACACTTATATTAAGAAGTTCATCGAATGCTTAAATAAAAATTATGTTGAAATATTGAAAATATTTCCAATGTGAATTCCTATCTGCTTATTTTGTACGCTAATGATGAAAAATGCTGACTTGACAACTAAGCATGGAAGGAGCCTGCAGCCGCTGTTCAGCTTAATTTAAAGGAATGGGTAGCACAGTCACATTCTTCATATATTTTCGCAGCAAAATTTTTTTTTTACACAGAATGTTATGCTTGCATAAGTCACTCAATATTTTCAAGTCAAATTAGTGCCAGAGCAAAAAATTAAAGTCATGAATATAGAGAAAAGTCATTCAACGAACAATTTATCAAGCAACACAATGCAACCAACTGCGCTTGAATCTATAAAGCCATTGTCACGTTATGCTCTCTGACAGCAGGGCCGTCAGGTAAAGAAAAACTGTGTTAAGGCGGATACTTAGTTAAGCTGGTACATCGTAAAAGGAGAGGTGGAATGTTTTTTTGAGAACTCTAGGTTATATACGAGTTCGAATTTATGAACCTTCTAGGTAAAACATGCCAAGTTGTTTTGCTCTATGATTTAAAATGGTGACGTAATCGCTGGTTAAAACCACGACGATGTTCAGGTGTCTCCTCCATGCACTGGAGAAATGCTTAGAAACCTGTGATGACGTCATTGTTGCCGAATATGACTGCTGGCTTCTCCCACATGCTGCCGTGTGTCGTCCGATGCAGCCAAACAATCCTTCGCAGGCATCGCTTTTGGTGGGGTTGGTTTTCTTCTTTGAAAGTCCCGTTTCTACGTTGGAAACGTACCACCACCGCACCTGACGCCATGATTGCTGCATGTGCCCTTTGCTGGGCATTGGAGGGAAGACAAAACGCCATCGTTGATTTATTCGGCTATTACGCCTCCATTTCAAATGCTAACAAAAAAATATTTCGCAAGCATTACTTGCGCGTTTGATACATTTTACCGCCTGAAACTCGTCGAGTTCAAAAACCTCTTCACTTGCCATTTAAAGAAAGAAGAAGCGCCCAGAAACACAGGCTGAACAAAAGAACACGACGGCACAACGCGCAGAATATCAACTCGTTTTTATTCTGCCAGAAACGAAATACTTGGCTAAAAAAAACATATAAACATAATAAACACAATTTTTTCGTTTTTGTTTTTTAGATGTCTTTTCCACATATATACTTTGCTTTCGGCGGAATAAAAGCGTTGTGCTCTCGAGTTATTTCTTCGTCCTGCGTTTGTGCTCTCTTGTTCTCTCTTTAAAGAGAAACGCTTTTAAGATAAGTGCTATTTCCACGGAAATCTCAGCCACTTAATTGCTACTTACGTTGGCAAAAACATTTTTGTGGACACTTGTGACCGGTTTTCAGGGAAAATTGCTCGGGACATACTTACAAATACCTTATAGATGCCATGACTTTTCTTTTCTAAAATCAAATTACTTTTTAATTTTCGTTATTTGATCCCCTGGACGCCCAGTAATCATACTCCATCCGTTTTTAGATTCCGGTTCAAATTGGAAGAGCCGTTTCACTACTGGACAGTGACGACGAAGCAATGATCCGGACAAACTGTAGGGCCTCGTTTCCGTGGATAAGAAAGTTCATGTAACTGGTCCCCGTTTCTTGCGATATCGTTCTTTCTTGAATTTTTCTTGCAACATCCGGGACTCTTCGTTCATTTTATATGTCCACTGGATATCTCTTTAGATTCTTCTTTTTCAATGCCCTTGGAAGAACTCCGTTCATAGAGTCGGCCTGGAAAAAAATGGACAGTTCACTAACAAGAGCGAGAGCGGTCCTGCCGCAGTCTATGAAAGCAAGCTGTCTTAAAGAGAGGCCAGGAAGACGTGTTTTTTGGCAACACAAACTGAAAAAAAAAGAGAATATTTAGGGTATTTCGCCAAAGTTTCGGTAAACGAACTTGCCTTCGTCTTCCAGGTTACCGCGCTTCAACCAACTCTAATCGCTGCAACTATAGTGTGAAGCATGTGCTAAGTGATGTTTTGTGCACGAGTAAGGCGCAGTTATTCACATTAGTACACGCTATAGGCTCGTGCAGAATTCTTGCCTCCTTCGCTCGCTGTGACTAAGCCGACAGTCGGGCCATGAGCTCAGCGCGACGTCTTTGGCTCCGCTGGCTGATAATTATTAATTGCTTCACGGTTAATCACAGATATTTGTACTAGGCATCAACACGAGCAACCGTGCTGTTGCACTGACCATGCATAAATTCAAAGCACCGATATTGTGCAGCTTAGCAAGCTCGAATTATTATTCCGGTGTCTATACACCATAATTATCTGACTTGGGTGGGCTCAAAAAACTTTTTGACTCGTAAATCGCGACTTTAACGCAACGTTCAGTACCCTTAAAAAGCCAGTAAAAAACGTCATTCTACTTGCACTCAAGAGAAATTAGGAATAGTAAGTTAGCCGCTTCTCTAGGCAGGATGGGAAGACTTGGTAGGAGATCCAGCCTTTGGATTAGTGCGGATCATTTCTGGACGCGACAGCTCTCAAAGAGTGCACGTTGTGGGGACGTTCGCTATGATGCATCCGGTGGATTGCAGGAGGCTTCCTGCATGTTGGTGTGTACACAGTATGTGTTGAGAGTTTGTGTCTTAACCACTTCCGACACCAAGTTCTTTTACCAGGTGAGTGTTACCAGGGCTGGGTATCGGCACTGTGTATGGAAGGAGAATCTCGTCAAATACCTCTCTTCTCTCCAAGAAGGGTGCCTTACTTACCTGGAGAGCACGCCGAAGGCGTTTTTATTTTGTTTTATCACGAAATCGCGAATACATTGGGGTGCCGGACGCGCGTCAATATAGGTGTAGCGCTAATCGCAAGTGCTGCGGTGCAAACCGCGTATGATATGAACTGTGGCACAAATTTTCGGCAAACATTTTTCCTATTATAAGAATCAACTTGACCCGATAGCTCTCGCAAAAATAATTGTAGGTAACAGGTAAAAGAAAGATCTCGAAGACATGCATACACACCTATGAATACGTTTCTAATGTGGTCTCTATTTCCGAAACTAAGGCCAATAAGAAACCCAAAGCACGGACGCACCTTAATCCGCAAAAACATTTTTTTTTTCTCAGCGGTAACCTATATTTCAACTGACGCTGATGGTTCTACCTATTGCAAATTATCAGTTCTCTCTTGTCACTGCCTGCCTTACAAGCAATAAAGGTTTCGTCAAGTGTTCTGATAATTGTTTCGGATCCACTCTACAACTCTGTAGTGATCTAACATATTGGTAATGTTACGGACAGAAATAATATTGTAATGAAGATAGAAACGTTATTTTTGCCGACAGCGTTCAAGGGAAGGGTACTGGTTCCTTTTATGCATCAGGTTCGCGTGAAGGTTGAAAGGAAGGCAGTACGTTTCTTAGGCGCTTAGCAGTAGTAGGTTCGTTCCTGAAATTCCTTAAGTGCCTCCGGTAAATTTGCAGTTCATTTCCGGCGTGAGCTTGAACTCCACCACTCGCGCCCTTCGTTTGCGTACAGTTTGTTTTTGAATGAATGAATACGGGCACAGCCAGATATATGCTTTATTCAGCCCATATTCTAAAACGCCTTATGTGTTCTTTTCTATTTCCTTTCCAACATACTTGGACAGAAAACTTGAAATGAGTGGCGCGAGAATTGAAATTTCCAATCGGGATGAATGGCGCTAGTAAGTACACCATCTGTGTTGAAGTAAAGCAGATGTTTTAATGATCATCAATATAGCTTTCTTTGCTTTTTAAAACCCCCTTCAAATCAGGTTGGTCCTGTGTCTGTACTAACTCAACTGACTTCAGCAGGAATGAAGTGCCGTGAAGTAGAGGGAAATTTTTAAAAAGGGCTTCTTTCCACGAATCTATGAAACTAAAATTAAAACTCAAAAAGTACGAATAGAGCACAAGGAAATAAAGCAAAACGGAACACCCTTGGATGTCTGCCCTCTCTGCAGAGAGTATTTGGGGGATGATGTCAACAGCACCGCCGAGTCGGTTCAGAGAGAAATACTTGCCCTCAAAGAGGCCATTTGGCGGAAAGAGCAGCCGAGCAGTTATCGACCCGCCGGCGCAGAGACTGACTGCTGCACTCGGCAGGCAAACAGCCCTGGCGTGATCGCCATTTCGATATAGAGGGCTATCGAATATTCATGCTTCTCATCATCGCAGCCTGGGCACGATGTTCTTTTTCGATATATTTCTTTTTAGTGCCGCTATGAACGCGAAATTTAATAGAAGCACGAGTCCACGAGAGCTCATCGGCATGCAAGTTCAGAAAGTTTTTCCGCGAGTGATATGTGTCGTCGGCTGCCTGAGAAACCGTTTGCAAGGCGCAGTTGCACGAGCTAAATCTTACAAAAGATATCTGCAAAAATGTGGCTCTAAATTAGGTCGTGTGGCCCCTTGTCATCAGATTCTTTCACGGCGAGCCACGACACAGATATATGCGATAAATTAATAATTGTCTTTGCTCCTGCGATAGTTTCCTTACAGGATTGTGAACCGAGATATCCAAGTGTAAAGTGTAACTACGTAATCTATGAAGCCACGTTTCGAAGTAGCACTCCTCCTGTCAATGTCATGATTCGAGTAATCATCGCATGTAAGTAACATATAGAGGAGTGTGGGGCAAAACGCTACTAAAGTTTACTAAACACTCCGTTCTCTTGATGCGTAAGGTTTAGAACCCTTCTGCGGGAGAAATTTCACTCTGTCATTCCCTCTGAAGCCTCGCTTGACAGATATCAAATGGGAGAGCGGGAAATCCTCTTGTCTACATTGTGGGGTATGAAGAAAGGGAGAGACCCAAGACGAGTCTAAGGTGAGAGCGACAGGTGGCGGGTTGGAAGTATGGAGAGAGGGTATGGCGTGACACAGTGTGACTGTTGGATTACATCGGGAGATTGGAGCGGGACTGCAATGTGTCACACGCAGATTTACGGACCGGTCCCTACACTCGGTGGCATGGTCTGAATCCGGCAGTGGCTGCGGCGTCCTCCGATAATCCTAGTACTAACGCAAATATCTTCCGTATCAATAGGACTGACCGTTCAAAATTTTGCATTCTCAAATTTCTGAAAATAAATAACGCACGGTTATTTGGCGTAACGCTCAGTGAACATGAAAAGGCGAGGTGAAGTGGAACGTGCAAATATTTAATGTTTTTCGCGTCTTCAAAATAAACGGATTATTCAGTCTTGAATTTAATGCGGACGATTTTAAGTCCATGTGCATCAATATGGTTTTCATGCAGTTTTTCGCATGAGAAACACAGCATTTAGATGAAACACAGCGCATTTTTGTTCAATTACGCTTGACATCTTGGCTGTTCTACAGCCAGGCTTCGCGTGCAGGGTTGGTAAGAGATCTGTTGGAATTTTCTGCTAGTTTGAGAACTTTCTGCGATTTAAAATCGCGGTTCTTACTTTCTGCTTTCTCTCTGTTGAACTAATATGCGGCATTTCGATTCGCACCACGTAAGCACGCAGTTTCTACATATATGTGCATCACTCTGAACATTGCCTGCTCCATCGTGATGTACACACCCACACCATGTTTACAAACAATGCGGGGATATGCGGCAGGCAGTTCTAACGGGTGGTGAAGAATAGGCGCAGCGCCAATAGGAATGCATGGAGGCAAATTATTTCAAAATAGCTTTTTTTTATTTCACAGTGCACCTTTGATGTCGTCCTTTCATTAAGAAGAGCCGAAGTCTTCTTAGAACAGATAGTGAAAGTATGAAACTTCATCTTCAAGCTGATGCGTTTTCAAAACATCTCGTCACGTGCGCATGGGGGTGATTCCCGGATGGGGGGGGGGGGGGGGGTACGGATTGGGAGCGCTGCCGATTGAAACACATGTAAGCAAAACCTTTTAGAAATATTTTTCTTGTCACATGTAAAGTACTCAAGGAGGCGGCTGCATGCCAAAAATTGGTGAGCGCTTTGAAGAAGAATGTCCCAAAGTATGCGAAGTCATTTCGAAGCAGTTTCTGCAAAACGCCACAATAAATGTGTATTGCGAAGCCGGGCAATCCCCGAGATGCGCTGTATCCACTCGGTTTTTGGCAGAATTACGCAAGCCTACGTTTGCCTGAAACTCCATATTGCCTGCCAATGAAGTGCATCCCAGCGATCTGTCGAGAGCAGGCAACAGGACCTGACCACTGGCTGCCATTGGATGCGATATGCAACTAACCGTGAGCTCCAGTCGCCATATACCCAACGGCCAGGTCGCTTTCAGCAGACTCTTAAAAACAATTGACGCAGGACCAAATGAACGTGAAATGGGCAGTGAGAAATAGGACAGCGTACGCATAACGGCTCTAGATGTCGGCATCACCGGTTGATTTCGTAATATGCGTCCCTTAAAAAATAAAATCGAATCCTGGTCCCAGAGTCACCGCTGCATTGGCATTCACTTCAAAAAAGTGGCAACCCTTCCTTTTCCATAAAATTATGACTAGTTTGAATCGACTGGTGGAGAGATTCTTAAATCTAATTTTTCTCGCAGGTAAATGCGTCTTTTTCCTCCGGACAAACGTCACCATAGCCGCAAAGAGGACCACGGCAAATTTCTTCTGAGAATAAAATTTCATGGAGTTCAGTTCAGTCTTTCTTTAAACATAACGGCTAAAGCGACAACAGGCTAGCAAGGAATCGCTCAATGCCAATTCAAAGAAAATAAAAACCTGACATGCTTCGCGGATTCTTTCGTGTAAGAAAAGCAGCTGATGGTAGAGAAGCTGCAAATGTTTTTCGCCGTTAATAAAAAGTGGAAGGAACGCAAGCGTTGCTTCCTGTACGGATGGAAAATAACCCACTAGCCCAACAGCAAGTGTTGCTTGAAGAGAACTAGAACGAATCCTGGCTAGGTTTTATGGAATGTTTGAACCTTCACGTCATTTAAATAGTCGGCTTTTCCTGACGGTGCCATGAAATGGAAGCATCGGCAAAAATAAAAAAAAAGGAATGCGTTTGACAGATGCAGCGTTGTTCACGCGATGCGGTGCTGATTCAAAGAGTTTTACATCATTTGAGAAAAAGGTATTAGCAGCGGAAATCTCCCTTCATTTCATACTTTTCAGTCTAGGGGAGTCTTAGTTTCCTTATTTCTTTACAAAGTAAACGAAACCTTTCCAGAACGCTGGAGGCATTTCCGGATTCACAGTTAGTCAGGCGAAACAAACTCCGTAAGGAATTGCTCAACCATGCATGTCCTGGTTTCTTCCAGTTGAAAAGAAACAGCGTCTGCATCCACGGGAAAATACTGCATTTTTTCATGGCTGTTTCGAGATTAGATTTTTTTAATTTTTCGCATTCTAGAGTTTACTACCCGTTTCTTTTAAAGATAAAGATGCAGTGTTACAGAAGCTAGGATTTTCCTAATCTGAGAGTGAGTTCGGACAAGTAAAAAAGTGCCCTCCAAAAGCAGTGCTGCTTGTACCCCCTATGGGCACAAGCACTGACAGCTTAGGTGATATTTGATTAACTGTTGTAGAAAAGAAACCGCTCTTAACAGAAAACAGCTTTTCAAATGCTTTTTCTTTTGGAGGCCCACACGTAATCCATGCCTGCTGCCTCTTTTCGAGACAGTGCTCAGTGGGCGCTTGGAATGGTTATAGATATACCTAAGCCGATGTGGCATTGTAATAAAGCTTGTTGTTGGGGCGAGTTGGTTTATGACTTAGCTAAAAAACAGAGAGAAAAAGAAACAAGGAGGGTAAGACGGTGACAAGGACTTGTGCAGCATAGAGTTTAACCAGCACGGCTCCGTATCACCTTCTTGCTGTCAGTATTTTTTGTGCGGTGTTTCCCAGATTAGTCGGTGTGATACAGTCGCACAATAGGCTGTGTATCATGCCGAGTGAGAATCTGGCTTCTCGAAAAATAAAGAAGATTGGAGCGTACAATTAATTAATTGTGGTATGGTTCCCGTGTCAGCTTAGTTTCGTACCTTAGCACACTTTTCTTTCTTGGCGGTTTATTTTGCATACACTTCAACACGATATAGTGCCCTCTACTTGCGTCAGTGTTTCTTTTCTTCGTATTCCATACAATAGCAGAATTCCTGACCAGAATTTAGCTCATATATCATTGGTTACACTTCGCACGCTTTTTTGGTGATGCCTCATTTTGGTCAGATTTTAGCGAGAAATATTCTTCAGTGAGAGCTATATGTCATACTGCTCAAGAGCGGTCTACTAGCACAAAGCTAATTGTCGTCACAATCGATTAGTCTGACTTCACCAGTCAGCCGAGATTGTTATAATTTTATTTTGTCACAGGTTCACAATTTAAACAGCAATTTAACGCTCCTGGCTTGTTTCTGACGCTTAACAAGTGAATGTATTCACCTTTCAGTAGCATGTTTTCTGGACATAAATTTAAAAACTGATTCTCCTTTGGCTCCACATTACGACGAAGGCTTCGGAAAAGTTGAAATCAAGGTTGTATCTCAATGTTGTTCGCTAAAACCCAGTGAATGATCGTTTCGCATTCTTCATACCTATAACGCAAAACGCTCTTTCAATCTTCTCGCGCATCGCAATCTTCTCGCAATTTCTCGCGGATTCACCAGTCACGAGAAAATGGAAACGTAATGATCACGTGTTATTTCGATGAGTTCAAAAAGAGGACACGCAAATGCTCAGCCATAATTCAGCGCTTAATTTCTTACAGGTGGCAAATTTAGTACAGTTACGTTACATGCGCCTTGAACCTGGGAACGAATCGAACGACGAATCGTTGCCTTGCGTCAGTTTCAGCGCGCTGCTTTTCGTTCGCGATAAAATGTAAGTGGAGCAACGGGTGCCATATGACGCCATTGCACTCCTGTGTCTTCAACTAATGTGCCGTGTTCCGACAAGCTGCGTCAGGTATTCTACCTAAACTCGATGGGGAAAGCATGAAGAGCCAAACCGCCACTAGCCAGGGCTCCACTGGTGAGGAACCGCTGAAAACAAATTGAGAACAAAAATTTTAGGGGACACGACTACCGAGCATATAACTCTCATTAGAGAGGCTGCGTACAAATTTACGGAGTTTCATAGGAAGTAATAAAAAAGCAACTAATACATTCAAATGCGAATTTTCTCGTCTGGATTTATGAGTCTATCTTTTCATACGATGCGTTTTTAAACTGGAAGCGAACTATAACACTTGGAAATGTAAATATTGTTACGGGTTCAAGCTTTTACGGAGGGCGGAGTCAAGTCAGAGACCCTGCCAGCTGCAAAAGCATTGGGAGTCCAGCGCGAGAAACGATCAAAGGGAGCAACAAGACGGGAGAGTGATGATCAGTTATAATGGTGAATGGACATCCGTTCAAGTATGAGCGAAGCTGCTCGGCGGCAAAGATCACGGCAAGACGCTACTGTTTGGTGACGGTTGAATACCGCTCAGGCTTCTTTAGGGACAACTCGCGTGTGCGATGACTTGCTCTTGCTCGTCGTAGCCCTGCACCAAAACACCAACAGTGCCAACACAACTTGCATCAGTGTGAACTCAAATATGCGCGGGGGAATAAAAAATCTCAAGCATAGGACGTGACGTCTATATGCTATCGGAAGCTATCGGTCAGGATGGAATACCTACATGCTTCTTGAAAAGGTAGGCTGAATAGATTTCCTTCCACTTGGTAATTATATTCCGAAAATCACTCGCAACTCATTCTCTGCCGCAAGACTGGCGCTCTGCTAATGTTACGCCCATATTTAAAAGTGGCAATCGCACACTCATGAACAATGAACAGCCATCAGCCTGTGTCCCTTACTTCAATCAGCTGTAATGTTATGGAACATGTTGCGAAACATATTATTATTTTTAAAAAAAACGGAGTACTTTCTGAATGTCAGCATGGGTTTCATCGAGGGTTTTCAACAGTCACACAGTTATTTGAGACAATACATGACCTTCCGAAAGTTATAGATGACCGAGGCCAGATTGCTGTTATTTGCGTAGATTTTGAAAAAAAAACTTTGATAAGGTTCCCCATGGAAAAGTACTCCTGAAACTGCAAAGGACTGGAATTAAGGGGCATGTGTTGAAATAGATTGAAGAGTACTTGGCTAATCGCAAACAGGCGGCACGTGTTGACAATTGCGAGTCTGGCTTTTTGGATGCATAATTTGGTGTGCCATAGCGTTCTGTGCTGCGGGCATTGTTGTTTTCAGTTTACATCATTGACGCAATAGCTTCGGGTGAAAATTATATTAAATTAAAACTGCTTGCGGATGACTGCCTTATTTATGCACCTATCGCATGTGAAGGAGATCAGATTAACATTAACCAAAACCGGCAGGCTTTCGCACTTTGGTGTGATAAATGGGAAATAAAAAATAGCATCAATAAGAGCACATTTACCAATATAACTAACAAATGAAATATAAATTTCCTGTCAGTATAATAGTGCAGGTCGCAGTTTGGTTAATGTTAGCACTTTCAAGTATCTAGGGGTGTTAATTTCTCACAATCTAAGTTGGCGCAATCATCTCGAAAATGTATGTGCGGTGGCGCAAAGAAAACTGTGTTTTCTGAAAGGAAAGTTGGGGAGATCAACGAAAGATGTCAAACTTTTAGCGCACAAATCTTTAATACGGCCCTCCCTAGGAGGAGGAGGAAGAAGAGGAAAGGCAGGGAGGTTAACCGGAAGAATAATCGGTTTACAACCCCACACTGGGAGAAAGGGGGAGGAGATAAAAAAAAGAAAGAGAAAAGAGACCCATTAGGAAAAGTCTGCGTTCGTTAAAGTCACAGCCTATCGTGCAGTCCAGAAGTTCGCAAGAAGCAGAGCAGTGCCTTGGAGGCCTTCACCGCCGACGATCGCCGCAGCCAGTGGTCGAGAATCTTCATTTCTGTCTAGAGTATGCGTCTGTAGTATGGGCTGTTTAGCAGAAAGTTCTCTCAACCGAAATAAGTAAGGTTCAAAGACGAGCGGCGACATTTATTTGTTCAAAATATAGAAAAACAGATTCTGTAAAGGAGTTGTTAAACTCATACAGTCTAGATACATTAGAAAGAAGACGCAAAAAGCAAAGATTAAAAAAACTGTACAAAATCAACTGCGGTGAAACTAACATTAACAAGGAAAGATATCAGCAGCCTCCAGGTAGATTGAGCTCCCGCCTTAATCATCGCGAAGCGATTCGGCCATATGCTTGACCCGAGCTAACGTCTTTAGCTGCTCATTCTCTCCGGATGCTATTGAGCTCTGGAATAAACTGCCAACTCATGTTGCTGAGTCAGTACGTATAGCGGAATTCTTGAATGCACTTGGTGACTCTTTCTGGGCATGGGATTTCTGTAGATGTGCGCGTAACTGGCTTTCCAATATTTATTTTTTATGGCAGGTGGCTGTACCGTGGTGTGAATTGTGTTGCGTTTTTATGCTCTCTTGAATGCTCGAAGAGGCTTGTTCAATTTTGTGTATATATCCATTCTTCTTTTTTTCATTTTTTTCTCCCTCTAATGGCCCTCAAATGAGGGTTCAAAGCATTCATAAATAAATAAATAAAATAAAAAGAGAAACTTCAACGCACGAAACGAGGCACCGCACTAAGGGTTTCAGTAGAAAGGGGCGGTTTTCTGTAGAAGGCACGTATATGGGTCAGCAACATCAGCGAAGCGGTGTAAAAACGGCGTAAAAAGAAACATAGCCTCAGGAAGCTGTGCAGCTCTTTGACGCACTGTAATGGTTTAAATGACTCAACAGCAGCACTTTGGCAGGGATCAAACCTCAGGCCGTGTTCGTCCACGACATGTACGAGCACCAATGCTTGATGCCCGCAAAGCCGCCAGTTCTCCGAAATGAGGACTAAACAATGGGGATGCAAACACTCCGATACAACAGCTGAGCGTTCAATATGCTCATCAAAGGTCTCTTCAAAAGTGGCAACATATCATCAAGACCGCACGTACAACAGTCCAGTTTTAAGCAGCGCAAGATCGCATCCATAAATCGCTATAAGGCGACAGGGGTATTGCAAAAGACCCAGGAGAATAGCAGTGTTAAGGAATGGGCTGATCTGTTACAGCGTTGTTCTGGTAACAGGAAATACTACAGGCAGGGTGTCGCTTCGCTTTTTTTCCTCGAATTGTTTCCCTTCTGTGAGGAAAAATGTAGTCGAAATAGCAACTTCATTCAACTCTTTTAATACAGCATATTATTTTGATTCGTCTAATTTTCAATAAATATATAAAATATCGTTTCCAACATTCTTTGAAGTAGCTGCGTCGCATCGCGCAAAACAAAAATCAACGCTGTCAACAGTTCCGCACTGTTGCATATCGCCGTGTCTTCTGGCCGACAAGAGCTGGCTCTTTCACACAACCAAAATGACACGGCCCCTAAACATTTCACAGATTTGCCTCACTGTCCAGAAAGGAAGCACATTTTTGCTCTTTTTACAGTCTTTCTTTGATCTCCTTCACCAAGTGATAATATACAAAGCGGCAAATTTTTTAAATGTTCAGCGGTTGGTTAGGATAATACCTACAATGCAGAGTAAAAATACTAACCCGCTGTAGTACTAAATAAAAGTTCTACGAGGTCCATGTATCTCCACATCCTGAGCCACAACTGCTTTCGAAATCGTCATTCTGCTTCTTTTATAGATTTGCGCCATTCGAAGCTGTAACGTAATAACCGAACAGAATTTTTGGCCATTTAAAGCATTCACGCTTAGAAAACATGTACACAAAACGACACACTCGCTGCAGGCACAACAGTGCTTACGCAAACCACTAGCATGACCACTGATAAAACAATTTACGGCGTTAATTTCGCATTCCTGACTTTAAGTATTCCTATGCATTACTTTGCTGATGCCGTCAAATTTTATAACGTCCACACTAGTGTGCATCCCAAATCCTAAAAAAAAAACTAGAGAGCGTTAAAGTCACGCGCACAAATGCGGTTCCTGTGCCTTAAGGCATTAAATTCATAAAATTTGGTAGTGCTTTACAAGCTGGTAGTGTTATAAGTAGTAAATTTAAATCCTCCACTGCATGCTCATATTACACTTCCACTTAAAACCCATACTAGGCCTGAAACAAAAATGGGCGTGTCTAAGCATAGACTAGTGGGCGCCACAAAGAACAAGGTGACTAGTCATTCGTATCGTATCTACAAAGTGATTTTCTTTAATTGATATTTGTCCGTTTTCCACTATCGTTATGCTCGCCGCCAGACATCGGTCTAGACGTCTTCATCGAAAAATGGCTTCCAGGACAAAGCGCTCATGTCAAGTTTGCGCTGACATTTCAAGGGACAAAGAAAACGCCCCTAGATTCTTTGTGCGAGAAAGTTGTGCTCCGAACAAAGTCTTTCCACTGTCTCTCTTCTAACAGCTCACATGAGAACAAAGGCTTCTCACCAACACTCTGCTTATAGGAGCAACTGCTGTGTCCTTCACTGAGATGGCCCAGCAGCTCGGATATTTCGCAAGCCAGAGTCTCATATTTTCTCATCCGCGAATATTCGATCCACACAAAGAAAAGAGACGCGTCGGAAAGAAGGCGCCACTTTCGTTTTCTTTTACAGACTGCAGAGGTGACAGTTTCTTTGTCTTGTGCGCTCAACTTGTTAGATCGATATCTGTCGCCAGTGCCACAGCGCAGAACCATTGCTTGTGTTAGTAAGCATCAAAATTCTCCATATTCTCGCTTCCGGTGGATAAACTAAGAAGCGTCCAGCCATCTCACTTTTATTTTCTTTGACACCCTCTATAATAGACGAAATCGATCGAACCCTTACTTTGCTCGAAGGAAGTTATTCCCGCCCAACCGGTGCATTCAAGTAGAAAAACAAAATGCCGCCACCGTCTCGAAGACGTTGAAATAACGAGCGTTAGCGGTTTAGTGTACTTGCACTATGACTTCATAGTTACGTGGCGGCCTACATAGACCGCAATCTTGGAATAATTGTTGGCATCATCAAATAACTACCATTATTGGCCGATATATTAGATTCATTGGTGACGTCAACAATCATCCGCCCATTGGATATACCAGTGTTGTGACCAATCACTCACCAGTTTGATTACTATTGACGTCACCAATCAATCACCAATTGGGCTGCTATATCAATTTAATATGGGGGCCGCCATTTTGAATTCGTCGGACTTGGAAAATTTCACGTCGATGGGAGGTGGTAGCAGACGCAAAGAAATCGAGAAACGTGATGAGTTAGTGTTAACGCTCTTTATAAAAACGGAAAGTGATAGGATACGCTGCAAGGTGTTCACAAGGACGAGAGCAATAGGAAGACAAAAGGTGGAGTATTACAAAGTGAATTCTTTGGCACAGATGTTTCCGAGAAATTCACAGATTGCCTGCCACTTTATGCAATGCTTTCTGCAAGAAAACATGCTTCCCTTTCAGCATCACCATTAACAGGAAGGCATGGTTAAAGATTACATCCAGGCTGCCTCGCATTTCTGTTCCCTAAAAAGAAGTCACTGGTTCACTTCTCAGTTTGGTCACATTTTTCCTTGCGCATTCGCTAGTTTCACGGGAAAAGTTCTTTAATTAAAACGTAAAAACGTTCTGTATAAGTAGTTTTTCAGTGCATTCAGAAAAGAAATGCAGATATTGAGCCATAAAAGCGCCTTTGATGCGACAAAACGTTAGTATAGTTACGCTGTATGAGGCACAAGGCAGGAAGAATCTGAATGAAACGACGCATCACTACCTCGCATAACAATTAGTGACGTTCCCTGCCGTTAGCGAATAATTGTAAGCGGAGCTGTGGACGCTTTATGACAACTTCGCTCTCATGTGGGCTGAACTAATGTGCTGGGTTACAAGTTGCGTAAATAGGTTCAACAAAACTGGACGGGGAAACTCTGAACTGCTAGAGCGCAGCTAGCCTTGTAACAGTAACTCCGTAAGAGATTATCATCTATTAAAAGAAGGACTCGCAAAGGCACTGATCAATTCAAAACTTTTACGTCTATATTTCATAGTCTCTCTCTCTCTCTCTCTCTCTCTCTCTCTCTATATATATATATATATATATATATATATATATATATATATATATATATATATATATATATATATATATAGAGACTAAGAAATACAGACGTATATATGTATATATATATATATATATATATATATATATATATATATATATATATATATATATATATATATATATATATATATATATATATATATATATATATATATATATATATATATATATGGGTTACATTTCTCATCGTCCTATCGTGCTTTAAAATCCACCGCGTTAAAGGGTAGGATAAGAAATCTAGACGGAAAAATTCGTTTTGAAATGATATTTAGATTGTCTTTTTCTTCATATTATATATATGTATATATCAGAGAAACCAACAGACACGGACACCGACAAGCACAGGGGACCCATTTAGTTTCTCAATTTGTGGTGCCAATCAATAGAAACCATTGATGAATATCTTATCGCTTAAAGATAACTAATCACAAATACAGAAGAAAAAACAACCATTTGCAACCGGCGGGAATAGAACCCACTGTCTCCGAATCGCGCGCCTGATGCTTGAAGATCGTGTTAAAATTGAGTAAAAATTGGGTCAGCTTTGCAACCTGGTAGAGTGATAAACAGAGAGGCTGATTCCACCAAGGTATCCAGACATAACCATGCTTCCTGCAACAGCAGTAAGCCAGCGACAGAGGTGAGCGTATCTGAGAGTACAGTAACATGCTGCACTGACAAAACTCTGGCTTACATTAAATCAAAGCTGACCTGTGCTTTCTGTTGTATTCAATAATTTATTTTCATGCCTTATATATGCCTGCGTTGGACTGTGTTGATGCTCGCCGCCAGTCACAGGTCCTGACGTTCGTCACGAATAAACAGCATCCAGTCTAAAAAGTCAATGTCCACAGCATGGCGATATTTTAACAGACAAGGAAATTGCATCCAAAATGCTTGCTTCAAATTGCTGTGCTCCAAGCAGACTCTTTTCATTTTGTCAGCACTAACACCCGACAAGAGAACAAAGGCTCTGCTGACAGCAATATCTGCCGTATTCTTCACCCAGTTGGCCCACATTGGTAGTTCTTTCGCAAGACAGCAGCCCATATTTTCTGCTTGGCACGTTATCGATCCACCGGTTGAAAAAAAAAACACGTCTGAAAGAAGGCATCACTTTAGTTCTGTTTTGCGGACTGCAGCGGTGGCAGTTTATTACCTTTGTGCGCTAAACTTGTAAGATCGAAGTGTGTCGCCACATGCGACAGCGCAGCACCCTTGCTTGTTATAGTAAGCGTCAAAATACCCGATATTCTCGCTTCCGACAGAAAACCTGGCAATCATCCTGTCATGAGTTCTTTTATTGTATCTGACGTCCTGTTTAGTAAAGTCGCTCGATCGAAGGAATAGTGTTCTTAAAGGTAGGCAACACCAGGCTGCCTAGTGTATTGAAAACGTAATAAAACTGAAAGTTAGAAAGGACACGCTACGATATGTTAACGGTGACGGATGTGAAAGTGGCACAGGAGCTGGACAAAGCAGCCGCAATACATCGATACAGGAGCTGGAGCGGTGTGTGACTGCTTGGCTGCTACTTTTTGGTGTGCTCGTATAAAAGGCAGCCGACCATGCCCGTCTAAATCGCGTTCAAAACCTTGAGCGGAGAGCGTTTCAGTAGTGGGATTTTGAAGCCAAGGAGATACTTGAAAATTTGTTTTCCACAGAAAGAGTTATCCTCTTAAAACATGCATAGTTCTTTTGTTTTGCTTGTTCTTCTTGGCATATTGCTACAATAGAAAGCTACAAAATATGATAGCATCCTCTGAATTAAAGCGCCGAATATCGCAGTTCTTCAATGGCAAAAAAGCGAACGGCAATTTCTTGTTGGCCACCTCTCAGCAGTTATCTCAATTGGAGCAAACCTTTTGCTTAGCTTAACCGAACATAATCGTGAATTCGTGCAAAATACTGTAAAAGCCTGGGTACATACAGTGACGAGGCTTTGGAGCGGTACATAGCAAGTAATACAGGTTAATACCGAATGCAGGCCTTGTGGACAAATGTAGTATTTTTTTCCCAAAAGCTATTCACCTCTTCCAGTGCAAAAGCGAAAATGGCGTTTCGAAAAGGCCAATTTCAATTGTGCAGATCTATTAGGGAGGTATATACCAGTACGAAATCGAAAGACCATTACGAAAATATTACTTTTCGCTTGAATGACATGGTAAAAAAAAACGAAGCCAGCCAGTGCGCTCTGAAAAACCCAAGAATATTGGAAGAAAACGCGAAGCAACATTTTTTTATCTTTTTCACCCTACGAACACATGTTAAATCTACTGAAGGGTTCGTTACACTCATTACTTGAGCAAATGACACCTATAGAAACACATTTGTTCTTTATAGTGGGACTCAGGTTTTGGTGCTGCATAGCTGGGGTGGTTTTAGCTGTTGATAATAGAGAAACTTTTGTTCGCGTGGTTTTCAACAGCGTACGTCCTCAATAGCTCCTGGGTCCCTAAACTCTGCCTTACGAAAGCAGTCTGTTCCATCCAGGTGACCTTATCACTCCAGGCCGGCGCGCAGAGGAATTAGAAATGAAACGTGATGGCACACATCACACGCGTGCCGCCTGTACACATCTTATAGTGTAAATAGACTACCTGCATATAGTACCCTTCTCTCACCTATCTTTTCTGCCTTTCCTTTCACTTCTTTCATTGCAGTTCTTCAGTGTGAATGCTGCCCCTTTATTTCCACTGCTCCAGTTCAGGTCCTTCCCGTAGCGATGCCAGATGCCGCGGGTAGCAAAAATTTGTTCCTTCCTTTTATTATTATTTTTAAATAAGCCACTACTTCTACTACTACTACTACTGCTACTGCTCCTACTACTACTACTACTACTACTACTACTACTACTACTACTACTACTACTGCTACTACTGCTACTACTATTATTATTACTACTACTACTACTACTAATAATAATAATAATAATAATATTTTTTCGTTGTGCCGACTGCAACAAACGTGTACACGCGAAGTGTGTCACTTGGAGTGACGACGAGCTGCAGCTTTTGAAGTCCGGCTCGCGACCATTCATGTGCAATCTGTGTTTGTCGTCTTGCGGCGGTGCTAAGCCTAGCGACGGTGGCGAGTCAGCGGCTGCATTCCTTTCTTCCACGGCCCACCAGCCCCATCACCCGACCGACCCGACCGGTTCCCTCGCTTCCTCCCCGACGGGCGAACCTGACGGTGCGCTTGCCTCCCTTCGGGCTCTCCTCCTCGACGCACTCGAAGGAATCTCGTTTCTGAGCGACGAGATCGCCCAGCTGCGGGAGAAGAATGAGCGCCTTCGTGGTGACAACTCGCGGGCGCTCGCTCTCCAGGCTGAGGTCGTTGCCTCTCTGCGGGCTGATGTTCGCAGCTTACGCGAGGAGCTTGCGAGGCGCCCTGCTTCATCGCAGCGTGATCCGCCTTTCGTCGAGCCCCTGTCCGCGAGCAGTCCTTCCCGTATGTGCCAGCCATCCAAGAGCTACTCTGCTGCCCTTCACTGTGGGATGGCACCTGTTGATTTGGCCACCTGCCCGACATCTGTATCTGTCCCCCCACTTGTTGTTAATTCGCCTGAGGTGCAGAAGAAGCACCGAAGCCCAGCCATCACTGGCTCGTCGAGCTCATCCAGTCTGAACGTCGCCAGACCTCAGAAGCGCCCGAAGGCTATTTTCGTCTCCAAGCTGTGCCCTGAGACAACGTCGGCTGATCTGACGAACCATCTGAAGTGCGTGAACGTCACCCCCCTAACCTGCCGGCAGTTGAAAACGAAATATGACTCCTACTCGTCCTTCCACCTCACAGTCAGCGCGGAATTTTACGATCAGCTTGTTGACCCTTCGATGTGGCCTACGGGCTGCATCTTCAAGGCTTTTCGTGGAAAGCTCCTGGATGGTATGTTGCATCCTTCCGAGCTGACGGTTGATCGCAGTCAACCCTAACTTGGATATATATTATCAAAATGCCCGAGGTCTTCGGACTAAGGGACCTGTATTTTTTTCTAATGCATTAGCCTCTTGTTACTCGGCTGTTGTAATTACTGAGACCTGGCTGTCTAGCGAAGTTAACTCAGGTGACTTCTTTCCTAATAACTATTCTGTTTTTCGAAGTGACCGCCCTGAATCAGCTTCTAAACAAAAGGGAGGGGGAGTGCTCATTGCTATTGACAGTTCCGTGCAGTGCGTTCGGCGTTCCGACCTGGAAACCATCGAAGAATCTGTCTGGTTAGAGCTCACTTTAACTCGACATCAAAAACTCTTATTGGCAGCTTTCTATATTTCCCCTAATCTGCCTCCTCCTGCCTACGATGATGTACTACATTCTATTGAATATGTTATCACTTCTCATAGCAAGCACAAACTGCTCATTTTAGGGGATTTTAATACTCCAGGTATTGACTGGAATACCTTTACATATTCACACAACAATCATTATGTAGTTAGTAAGTGCAACCGGCTTTTAGATTTCATAGCTTTTAACACCTTGCAGCAACACAATTTAATTGAAAACTGTTGTGGTAATGTTCTTGACATTTGTTTATCTAATTTTGAAAATGTTCGAGTCTCGTCATCTGACATCTCACTTACTCGCTGTGACAAATTTCATCCTCCAATTCTAATAACGGCTTCGGTTTCTGTCCCACCTTCTGCTAATTCAAATCGTGCGGGGAATTCCCCCCGTTTCGCTTACGCACTTGGCGACTATGTTGGTCTCTTCGGTTTCTTCTCTTCTGTCGACTGGTCTGTTTTAAGCGAAATCAGCGATGTTGACGAACAAGTCAGTCGCTTCACTGAAATAGTTCTCAATGGTATGCGCCAGTACATACCTATGCACACTCCTACTCGCAGCAAGTTTCCGGTCTGGTTTTCCAAGGAACTTAGAACAGCGCTGAAACTTAAGGAGCGGGCCCACCATAAAGCGAAACGCCCTGGGCTGGATACATGGGCAGATGAATTTCGCCGCTTGCGTTCCCTTTGCAAACGCCTGTACAAGCGGGATCATGAGTCCTATCTTGATTATTTAGAGAATAGTGCCTCTAATCGTCCTACTGAATTCTGGCGATACGTTCGCAAGCGTTCGAATAAATCTGATAGTCATATTCACTTAGTTGACTCTCATGGGAATGAAATTCGGAATGTCGCTGACGGCTTTGCTCAACACTTTTCCTCCGTGTACAAATCTCCACTTTTCGACTCCGTGTGCCTTCCAGCTGGCGCACATAATTCCGTTCTTCTCGACGAGAAGTTAGTAAGTGAGAGTCTTAAGTGTTTGAAACCATCTTTATCCCCTGGACCTGATGGCATTCCAGCCGCCATAATAAAAGCCTTCAATAGTACCTTCGTCCCTGTTTTAACCACGATATTTAATAACTGTTTGAAAAATTCTGCCTTTCCCCGCGTGTGGAAAACGGCACGTGTTTTCCCTGTCTTCAAATCAGGAAACAAATCTGATGTTTCGAACTACCGCCCCATTTCTCTTCTTTGTGCAACCTCTAAGCTTTTTGAATTAGCTTTGCACAAAGTACTTTCCTTCCACCTCAAAAATGTAATCATTCATAATCAGCATGGTTTCATAAAAGGTCGTTCTACTACAACTAACCTTGTGACTTTTATGACGTATACATCAGCTGAAGTCCTTCAGAGGAGTCAGGTAGACGCTGTGTACTGTGATTTGAGCAAAGCTTTCGACGTTGTTACTCACTCATTACTTCTTCAAAAGCTTCTGCTGTTTGAGATCGACGTTTCAATTGTAGCCCTCCTACGCAACTATCTTCTTGATCGGTCCTGCTTTGTCAGTGTAAATGGACAGACCTCATTTGTTTACACTCCAACCAGCGGAGTTCCTCAGGGCTCGGTATTAGGCCCGCTTCTGTTCTCTGTTTTTATCAATGACGTTTCCTCCGTGGTCAAAAACTCCTCATTTCTCCTTTATGCGGACGATATAAAAATGTTCAAGGCAATACATACTCTTCACGATTGCTTGTCATTGCAATCTGACATATCCGCCTTCTCTGATTGGTGCTTGAAGAATGGGCTCACTCTCAATTCATCTAAAACCAAGGTTGTTTCATTTACGCGTAAAACGCACAGTCTTCTCTACTCTTATTCTGTGAATGGTAGGCCGCTGCCCAGGGTTGATGAAATTAATGACCTCGGCGTACTTTTCGACCGTAGCCTCAGCTTCTCCTCTCATACAAAACGCATTGCTCTACGGGCTATGCGTACACTCGGCTTCATCTGCAGGCTTTCGAGAGAGTTTCGATCCCCACTTCCTTTCTTAAAGCTCTACCTCTCCATATGCTTGCCGCTTTTGGAATATGCGTCTGTTGTTTGGAACGGCACTTGCCAGTCGAACTGTGAAAAAATCGACAGAGTTCAGCTAAAGTTTTTACGCATATTTCAACATCGGTTTTCTTGCAAAACTTCCAGCTCTCGTCACAGACGGAGTAACTCACTGCAGCTTCCTTCTCTTAGCTGCCGTCGCGTGAGGGCAGATATAATTTTCTTGTATAAACTTCTTCATGGTCACATTCTATGCCCTCAGCTCCTAGCGCGTATCCTTTTGCGTGTACCGCGAAAGAGCGTAAGGGAATTCAGACCATTCCAAGTTTCTGCGCTCCTGCACTCCCTCTCCCCTCTGGACAGAATGCAGAAGTTGTTTAATTATCTTTGTCCTCACCTAGATATATTCGAAAATTCTCTCCCTTCCTTTATATTGGATGTCCGTGACGTTCCACTTTGAGCACTCTTTTTCTCATACATAACTTCCCCTTTCATGCATTTTGTCTTTACTACACTTGTGCGTTTGCACCGGTATTATATTGTTTTTTCTCTCCTTAATTGTTCATCACGTGTACTTGTTTTCATTAATATTATTTCTTTAATACTGTATACTCACGCCTGATTGTCTGTAACGCGTTCACTAATTACGTTTCTTATTGTGTATGATTGTATTTCTAGCTTGTATTTCAGAGGTTTCATATTCGTTCATATTAGTATTGGCTTTATTCTTGTTTGTATTTTGCTATATGCTGTACTTGGCTGTTATCGGTCGTTCATTCTCTTTGTTTATTGTTTCATTAGTTATTTATATGTCTGTTGCCTGTTCTAGCTGTTTTCATTTACCGCTGTTCTCGCTGTTTTCTTGTTTTCGCTTTTTTGCTTCATGCTTGCTGTCACGCCTAGTTTATATGTCTTTTTTTTTCTATCGCCTTGACTGCTGCATTACCTCCCCTGAGTGTCTTCCTTTGTAGTGAAATAAATTTACATTTTGTGCGTGTGAATGGTGTACCAGCACCAAGACCTTCGGGTTGTTCCTGGGCACCGAAAAATAAAGATTGATTGATTGATTATTATTATTATTATTATTATTATTATTATTATTATTATTATTATTATTATTATTATTATTATTATTATTATTATTATTATTATTATTATTATTATTATTATTAATATTATTATTATTATTATTATTATTATTACTACTACTACTACTTACGGCACCCTGTCCACCAACTACTATCAGTATGCGCTTGTGACGCGCCGTCGGCAGGACACCGCGAGCAACATGAATTATGCACATGCCAAGTAGCTGGTCTTGCTTGAAGTGTTCGGTGGAAGAAGAGCACGGTAACAGCAGTCGGGAAAAGCCGCAGGGGTTTCTTCGCCGTATTGTAGAGCCAGAGAAAGACCTTCCTGTTTTATTTTTCTTCACTTCTTGGTCGAACACAACAAGCCACTCGGCGACCAAGTCGCCTGTTTTGCTTATGCCCCCTCTAAACTTATGCCTAGTGGCACACTCGACGAATAAAAAAAAACTCGCGCTTCATTCAGGCTGTTCGTGCATGTAGCTTCTAAAGCACTGCGCCTAGCGAATCTTCCCAATGACAAACGGCGACCAATAGTCACTGCCGTTTACGCTAGCGCACAGAAATAAGCGAAGTTTTTTCTGCGCATTGCACCAGCGCTACGCACCGTATTTCAAGGCATGCGTTTTTCACGGCCGCATCAGGTAAAAGGCTTTGACGTCATTCTGCACATGCCTTATTTATTAACTCTGATTTATTTTTACTGCTTCTGGATTTTTGTGTCGGTGCATTATTTCGGTACGAAGGAGAGAGCGGGTGACATGGAGGCTAGGAGACACTCTTCGATCTGCGCTCCTCCAAGAAGCCAAGGTTTACAAGTGCGGGGCCGATTCTACTCCGCCTCCTAGTTCGCTGTAACCGAGTTGTGTATCAAAGCTGTTCGTTATATCTGAGACGCATTTGCCCGAATACATGTTTCGATAGTAGCAGCACATTCGTTTATTCAAGCGAGCATTCGTTATAACTGCGGCCGTTATAAGGGGGCTCGACTGTATCACTTTTTGTAAAATGTTTATGGGAATCCCCCAACACAGAGTAGACTTGGAATAATGGACTAGTTACTCAATGGCCTCCACCCAAGCGCAGCCATACGGCTACAAAAGAAAGCTATACAGTTTTCGCAGAAACTTTGTAGTTAAAGACGATTTTGCCCTGGTTCAGGGTTTGGACCCGGGACCACCGCTTCACCGGCGCAGTTGCTCCGGTGAAGCGGTCAATTCTTTGATCAATTCGCTCTCGCCCTACAGTAAGCTTGCTGCCCTGGTTAGCCCAGTTTGCACAGTGACTGCTCCGTTGAAACGGTGGTGCCAGGTTCGAGCTCCGCATCAGGAGAAATTTTTCTTTACCTTGGCTGGTAGGTATGATGACGTTTGTTAGTTGGTTCATAGTATTAAATCAAGAAAGGCCGATGTCGTAGAAGCTGGAGACAATTATGGAGTTTCCACTTTTTGATTCAATAACTTGAGGAACTAAAAACAGAAGAAGCCTACCGCCGCGCTTGCAAAAGGCAAAGCATATTAACAGAACAGGCAAAACCAGTTTTATATATTTTTCACGTTACGAACACACATTAGATTGACTTAAGGGTTAGGTTACACATAATAGTTGAAAAAAAATGAAGAAAGTTTACAATTCAAACAACTGTTGCGCTTTTGCGGCCGGACTCACGTGGGTGCGCTACATAGCTAGAATTATGTTAACTGTTAATCAAAGCAAGAACATCTGTTGCTTTGATAGTAAAAATTGTGAAATTTCCTTAGACTTGAGGATTACGACATCCTAAAGGATGTAACGATCTGTTTCCAATCAAGCCACGCCGCCAACGTTACACTAAACCAATTTCTTCTGCTTTCTCCCTATGTTCGTCCTTCCACAGGTTCAGTTCAACCTGATCAGGTTAAACTGAAAACATTTCCCACATTTACATGACTTTTGCAACGTGTTTGTTGCATATGATTGCGCAGCAATTGCTTAGTAACGGCATATCTTACACCGGATGAAGGTTTTTTTTTTGTCAGCGAGGCGCCTTTAACAGTAGAGTGGTATGCCATGCAGCGGTGTCATTGTTCGTTTCGTTGAAATACAAAAGCAATGCCGATCCGCGCTCCATCATACTTCAGTAAAGTTTGACATTTTGTTCTATCCGTTGTGTTGGTATAGATTGCAAAGAAAGCTAGGTCATAATATTGTACACAAAGTTTTGATATTTTTCCTTAGGGCCTATTCTCAAAGTACAATTAATTATTCCGGCACGTATTTTTGCCGTCTTACAGGAGGACATTGTGCCCACATTCTTACTGTTAGTTGGCGAAAATAGATACATAAGGCTAGTAGCCAAACTCTTGGCCAGAACACGTTATTTGAGAGAGAAAGAGATTAAAATAAAAGGCAAACATGTTAGCTTCAGCGATCTCCCTCTGGATACTATGCGCGAGAGAAAAGGGAAAGAGGAAAATACTTAGGCATGAGAGGGAGTAGAAAGGAGCAGAGTTAGTGTACACACACTGCAGAATCCACATAATGTCGGTAAAGGGTGCCGAATGCTTGTGGCATACTATACGCAGAATAATGCATGAGCACGCGACGAAAATCTGATCTAATCAATAATGGGCACTCTGGGCCTCTGCTGCAACGTAATGCATTGTGGTGCTGATGCGCAAACACGCGAGACGGCTATGCTTTCGTATCCCCAAATACAAAGCTCTGACGCTGCGCCGATGCTCCTTGTGGTGTTTGTTTGTGCTCAGAGAGATTCAGGATGGGCGCTTTCATTCATACGCTCTGTTACTGCATGTTTAGGGACGTGGATGCCTTTCATGTAAGGAGTCTGATTACCAAGCTCGAATAAACGAGTCAATGCCAGCTCCGGAAGGCAGACGACACGATTAAGAAACTCCTTCAACGAGTTATTCACTTGAAGTTTTTTGTTTGAATCCTTATTGATGAATCCTTATTGAATCCTTATTCAGGTTTAGAAAAAATATTTAACAGGAACACGCAGTTATCAAATAGTGCTGGTATTTAACGGCGTGCCCTACAAACTTATGCAGAGCTGCGTAGAATTCAAATATTTGCAGACAAATTCGCGAGCCTGTCTGTATTAAAAAATGGTGAGAGGGTTTAAAACAGTGTGATTGTGCGTGGCCTCATGTCCAAAATGTTTCCCCATTTTTTATATTCTTACACTCAATTATAATTGCTGCAGAATTAATCTTGTATTGGTTATAAATTCTGACAGCTTAGAAACAAATGGGGGCGCGAATCCTAAAACCGTCTGCATCAACCATTTCTTAATACGTCTTCAGAAGTTCTACCACCAATAAATATCATTAAAATTTGGAATCTCTGATAAAAAAAAACTAATGAGCTTTCCACCACACCAGCGTAGACATTTCTGTGGATACTGCGTCATTCTAAAAATGTGTTTTTGTAAGGTTTGTTCGATGTGTTAAACTGAATCTCCTAAGGAGTCGATCACTTTTAGGATGAAAGTGTACTCACTACCATAGTCTCATGTGGGTTCATCGCCTACATCGGAAACCAATACAGGTTTGGCACGAACGCCACACTTGAAGTAAAATGACTAATGAGAACTTTCTCAGTCATTTTTATTTGCCTCTTCAGACATACAATCCAGGCCACACAAACCTTCAATATGCACATATAGCTTTCAAAGCTGCACGATATTAATGGCAAAACATTAGAAGCCCCGCTATGAAGCAGTGGTCGATGACGTCCGGCTTATCGTTGTGTACTAGACCTGCCATGGTTAACAGGTGGCTAAGTGGAGAGATAAATCCCCTCTCTACGTAAAGGAAGAGTAGGGAAAAGCCGCAATATGGTTGCCACGAGAAGGACCCAAACTGAGGATGACTAACAATGACCCAGCAAAACAAGACTGCAAAAAATTTGAGGGGCGATTTCAGCTCCCCCTTAGGGGCGTGATGCGGTACCGTATCAGGGTAATTCCCATATGTGCGGAAGGTCATTCCCAACTTTACATTAATAGATCCTTAGGAGTCCTTATATACCCCTCTTGGAGCACTGGTACGGCGGTTAATCGATGCCCTACTGGCCTGGAATGTCAAGTGCCTCCAGAGTTGAACCCTGAGCACCCCCGGTTGCTCTTCCCAATCTACCAATCATTTATTTAACTTCCACCTGCCATAGTGGAGAGTTTGCTCAATATCCGGTGGGAGGTAGTGATTGCACCTCAAGGTCATGTGACGTATATGACCCTCCTGCCTCCTAAGTTGCTCTGTGGGGAACACCTGACAGAGCTTTGCCCGTGATTTCTGGAAAACAGTGCCGACGCAGGATTTTCTCGACAACAAGGCCTTTAACGCTGTCGCGTTAAAGAAACTGCCACCTGCCAAAGTGGAGAGAGGAAAATTTGTCCCCTCTCTACTTTTAGCAGTACTAAGGGAGTAGACGGATGGTGCCAGTCACGGGAAGAGCCCAGACTCATTCCAAAAACAGCGCACCTAAGAGAAGGACAACGGAAGAGAACGACAACAAGAGCGCTGACAGCGAACTTAGGTTCCAATTCGACCACATGGCGCACATCACGCGGAAAGCAAGCCCCACCTGTACAGTAGATGGCGCTCGCAGTCGTGTCTGTCTAGCACGACTGCGAGCATAGTGTAGAACTATATCGATGCTTGAAAACGCAGATCAGGAAGGAAACATTAGATGATAACTCAAGAGGCAGTGCCCTCCTCTTTGAAGCTAGGTCAGGGTGTCTTATAACGCGCAGCTACAGAAAGAAATTTAACGAAGATGACACATGTGCTGTGTGTGGTAAATAGGTAGAAACAATTGAACACCTCATACTAAAATGTGATGGTATCCATCCTGATGTGGAGGCAGGCACAGTCACTCTTCCTGAGGCCTTAGGGTTTAGAGATAACAATAGTCATGTAAATTAATCTGCGGTGGAAGTTAGCAAAAAGCGATTGGAGGATTGGTGGTACAAAAGAAGAGAGGTGACATTAGTTTTAAAGTGTAGGAAGACGTTTTTTTAAGGAAATGGCCAATTGTATTAACAACTTACAGCAGAGTAAACAAAAATAAAGGAAAAAAACTGAGCATAGTGGCAACAACTACTGCCCCGTTTCAAAGGGGATGCTCCTACCTTCCATCCATCCATCCGTCTTCTTGGGTAGTAAACCTCGCAGGTGAGGCAAAACTTGTTTCTTTTCTACTTTTAAACTTTTCTTTTCTGCTTTTCTACTTTGGCAAAAACAGAGGGTGGCGCTGCCGTAGTCGGAGTAGGAATAGGAGTGGGAGGGAGGAAAGAGCAACCTGAAGGGTGATTGGCACGGAATCAACTCGTCGGGTGATTGCTGTGAAAGGTGGAGGGCCAGACCGGCAATGCCAATCAGCTTGCGCCGACTGATTCGCTAGGCCGGTTATCTTATCTCTTCAAACAAAGAGAAGACCTGATGTTAACACACTGTCATCGCAGAAAGATAATTAAACGCTCCCGTAATTTTAAGGCACCAGGTCTCACATGCACTATTTATAAAGGAAAAACTAACTGAACTCCTCTCCCAGCCATGTTCCGAATAATACCTTATTATAAACTGCACATCTGCAACCAAAAACTATTTTAACCCAACGTTTCGAAGCCAAGTCGGCTCCTTCAGCAGGGGTGACTGAGTCCAGTAGCTAACGTCTTTAGGTATGGAGGAGAGTAGCGGGTCAAAGGAACGGAAGCTGTTATGCGAAAGGCGTGGCGTACGGGGAGGAGAGGGGGGGGGGTGAGGGGTTAAGGCTGTGAGTCACGTTGTCGCACTGTGGGGAGGCTGTCGATTGCGACTTTTTTTCGTTTAGTTGAAGAGCGAAGTCCCTGGGTAGGTACTGGGGGCAGGCATATACCTTTCTGTACGTTGTCGCCCACAGTGCGACAACGTGAATCACAGCCTTACCCCCCTTCCTTTCCTTCCCCCACGCCTTTCGCATCCCATCTTTGATTCCGTTGACCCCTTCCTTCCCTCCATACTTAAAGACGCTAGCTAATGCCCTCAGTCACCCCTGATGAAGGAGCCGAGTCGGCTCGGAACCGTTGGGATAAAATTAATGTTTTTGGTTGGAGATGAGCACTTTATTATAAGTCTTCAAGCCCAACCAGACAGGAAAATCTGTCGAAATGTTTACTTTTCAACCGAACACTGCCGTAATGCCGTACAGCATGCTGGCGCCCCCTGACGACGATGGACTCCTGGTGTCGAGACTGACGCAGTGCGCCATTCCCTAAAAAATGGCTGTATTGTCAGGTGAATGGCGGATGCATCGCGTTACAGGTTTGTGAATTTGGTGGGGTGCCACTTACTTTTGTTCCCGATAGTACGTCTGTAGAAGCATATGGAACAGAAAACACGCTTCTTTGGTAGCACCCTCCTCCAGAGGCTAAACTACCTTGTGGGCTAATATAGAAATGTTTCCGCAAGTCACTCAGTCCGAAGGCCATGGTACCGGCCAATACACACTGGTGCCGCTTCATTCACGTGGAATAGACGGCCAGTTTTCCTAAAGCTGAGAGAAAGCTACTTAAGTTTCCTAGGAGAAAGAAACGACAAAATGGCGCTGACAAACGGTACGACAGAAAAGAGGAGACAGACACAAGGGGTGCTTGTAGATCGAGCACTTTCCTTTCCACCTTTTGCCTTCGCTCATCTCTTGTATGTGTCAACCTTCTGACTACTGTCACGTGACGGACACATCTTCTCAAGATATGGCTGCAATTTAGCGTTGGTGTCTATCTCTTCTTTTTTCTCGTCTCCTTTGTCAGCACTGTTTCGTCGTTTTGTTCAACATGATCCGACCCAGCCCGACTTAGCCCTATTTTTGGATGTGTTTCCTAGGAGGTAGTGTCTATTAAAAAGGTGTTGTGTGATAAGGAAGGGTGCAACTGACAAGAGAGATATCAGTAACAACGTTTCAAAACTTAGAGTACGGTTTGATTCTTAGTATGCAGGGCACACATGGCAGTGTAAAGAAAGCAAGGGTATTTTTGCTGTGTCATTGACGTCCTGAGTTCAGGCCTGTATTAACAATCCAGAGAATTCCAAAGGGGTGTCAGAGTTGGATGCGTCTAATAGCGCTGCCGAAAGAATTTTTTTCCTTTCTTTATTCAGTGCAGTCATGTTCTTGCGCAAAAATATAAATTTTGCTATAAGGCCAGCTACAAAAGGAAGTTATCGTAATGAGCACAATGCATTCGTTTGCTGGCCTTCTTTTTAATGTTCTATAGTCACAAGAGGCTAACAGAAATTAAAAAAAGCTTGTTAAGTTCATGATTGAATGCTAAAATTCAACCACTTGAGTGTGGAGCGAGCTGGCTTTATCTCAGACGACGGAATGCTTTTTTTCTTTCTTTCCGGCGAGATAACCGGTTAGATGGGGTTCCGAGCAATGAATCTTAAGTGCACGGTACCTTAAATCACCCAGCTCTTTTCCACAGTACGATTTGGTTAGTAGTATTTCTTCAATTTATGATATGACAGCTCAGCGCCCGATTTCTATTTCTCAGCCCTTTCGCAATGAAGTGATCTTTTTATGCATGCAATGCTATCTAGTTTCCCAACCGCTGTTGTCAAGAACTTTTCCACGCACAAGAGTAGCCGGTGGCGTCATTAGGAAACTTTCGCAAGCCGCTTCAGTATTTTCGGAGAAAGCTCACCACTTCACGAGAACTTGTCGGTAGTTTCGTTTTTTATGCTTGACAGTAATTCTGTCAAAAGCCTTAAAAAGTTAATCACACAGATGTGTTCTTAAAACAAACACGGCAGCATACACTCAGCGTTTGAACACGAAAATAATTCGGCATGGGAATGTTTCAACCTGTAAGGTAAAGTTTCCAATCCTTTTCAACAAAGAGTTAGTTATTCTCATATTGTTTTTGTTTTTCGGATCATAAAAAATTATATATTCACCTGTACTGCTTTTTCCGGTTACATAGGCTTTGGCCTTTGAGCGCACCAAAATCGTTTATTGCTTTAGAACATTCTGCTCATTAGTAAGGGGCGTTAGAGAAGAATTTTATCACTCGGAGTTTTATGTCATTTTTTTTATCCGCCCATGTACAAAGGCATATAGAAAGTAGATTGCTATAAAATAGAATTCTGGGTACTTTATAAGGAGCGGCCTAAAGCCTCAAAATGTAATCCAACTGCAGTTTTAAATGAATGATGACTATAACATTTTCTAGTTACAGTGCAAACTAAGTTTTTTCTTAAAATACAATGTCTGTAATTGCTAAAACTCAGAACCTCAAAAACCCTTCTCGTTTTCATCGATATTATAAATCAAATCTCTTTCTTTCACTTCCCGAATAACATTTTAAAAGCGGTATTTCACTACTAAACACTGCGGCTTGCTCATCATACTTTCAGGCGCAAAGATTACATAAGCAGTTTTTTCCTAGAGATTTATTATAGAAGAAAGGAAATCAGTGATCACGAAAAGTACACGCATTGCTTACACAGATATCACATTCAAGACAATGAGATAAACAGCAGGTCAACCCGTGACGTTTAAACAACCGTTTACGAATGCATCAAAATACTTAACAGGAATCAGTCCAGATAAAAGCTCATCTGCTTATTTTCTTCACCAACGCGTTTATTGAGTATATATTAAAGAAAAGGGCGTCTTACCGTTTTTCTCAAAGCACTACCAGAGGATCCTCCTTTGAGCGTCGGTACAGGACGTCACAGCGTACAGTAAATGGTCGGCAAAACACAGCCGCAAGGCTAACACCAAGATCTTTCGTCGCCTTTCAGACGTTGCTACCGACCACAGCACTATTATTCCAGGCTCCCTGTTGCAACAGCGTTACGGTCGAGACTATAAAGCTTCGTTTTAGGAACGCGCGTTACAGCAGCGGCTCGTAGAAAGCCGCAACCCGCCAAGTGTGTTACCCGCAGAAACAGAGGCGGCACCTCACTTTTCAGCTGACGGCTGCGGAGCACGTCGTTCGCGTGGCATCCAGAGCGAAAGGAGAGCGGTCTGTCAGCACTGCGCTTTCTCCTCGGAGGTTATCGGATACTGCGGCTGAGTGCAGCGTCCGTGGAGGAAGCGGGAGGATGGAGAAAAGAGAGGGAGTCGGCCCTCTCCACTGCCCCGCAGCGTGTGCCAGTGCATGGGCGTAGGACTGCACCGCCACCGTGCGGCACTCGAGGGAAGCAGTCGGGGACCGCGGGGCCGCTCTCCTGCCAATAACGCCGCTGCGTTTGGGAGCAGCGCCGCCTGTGGGAAGTTCTGGACGCACAATAGGTTCACTAGGAATGCGACGGGCATGTACGCGGCAGCGTAGATTTCGAGGCACTGAGTCAAAATAACGAGATAGCGATCTGTTTCGCTGTAGCTGAACTCGAGCAGTAAGTTATTACTCACCCAGAGTTTTCTATAAAAGCGGACTTTGCCCACCGTTCTTCTGTAGTTAGAAGGAGCCAACTTAAATTTGCGTTTCGCTGTCGCATGCTATCCAGTTAAAGTTGTGCTGAATTAAACTGGCGCGAAATGGCAGTTCTGTTTCGGTCAGTCTTCTTTCAAAAAGAAGCTCAGGGGGAGGACATTGTCCGATTTGGTGAAGTGAAGAGATCAGCTTCGACATAATTCCAACTGCACAAGTTCACATGATTCGCAGCAAGAGAAGACCAGCTAATCACATTTTAATCGTCCAATATGAAACAAAACAATGCACTCGTGACGGAAAAAATCATCGACAAAAATAACACAGGGGAGGAGGCACGCTACTTGTTGAGAATAGCACTGAAAAAAAAAGAAGAAAAGGAAAGCTATTCACCAAGAATTGTCTGTAAAGCGGGCTTCGCGCACTGCTGCATTGTAGCTGGGAAGAGCCAACTTCAGCACCAGAGAAGGTGCAGAGGAGTGTGTTAACTCTCCGGAAGCAGAGGTTTGCGTTTGAGTTTTACATGCGTGGAGCAGCTGTAGCGGTAACAAAAGAAAGCAGTTTAGCGAAGCATTTCCAGAAAGAGAGCGGGAAGAGAGGCAAGTTTCAGGCGAACAAAAAGATTAACCAGAAAGAGCAGACGGACGTCTTACTTAACAGGAGTCGGATGCACACGTGGCGCCGTCATGCGGCAAGTTAAGAAAAGCAAAATACAGCCTAATTAAGAGACGAAAATATGGCGCGAATACAGAGAGGAAATGATCTCGCTGTGATGTGTGACAGCACACAAAAACTATCGTGTCTCACGACTCTGTCACAATTTGCTCACAGTACAGTGTAGTGTTCTAGTGTAGTGTAGTCCACAATAGGCAGAACAAGGCCATGTCACAAACACTCCTCTGTGGTATTTTTATGATATTCTATCTGCTTTATCAGTGCGCCTTAGCACTTTTTACAATACTAACAAAGCTGTCTGTATTGCTGCTGAGAAATTTCATAAACCAGGATCAGCTTGCCGGCCGAGAAACGCAGCAGTGCAATCGATTATGCAAGCAAAATTTGAAATGGGTAGTTAAAGTAAAAAGTAAAATTAACATAGGATCCTTGTTTTTTATCATAGTCACGTAATCAAACGAAATTTTTTATACGCGCCGAACCGATTATTGCAAAATTACGTAAAAGCATAAGACCAGTATAATTGGCTTGCAGCGGCTTAATCGATAGCACTGTCTTAACGGTCCCAAACATAGTGCCGGAAACCTTTTCACACAAAGAACTATTTTTTTTCCTTTTCTTACACGGCAAAAAAAAAAATTCATTCTTTTTACTTTCACCGGTGCAGGAGCAGTTCTGGAAACTGAACGCGTAAAAGCATAAACATAAAGCACTTCTTCTTTCCATACGAAGCCAGATAGATACAGCCTCCTATTTCCTGAGTTTTCTGAAAGCAGCTCAAGAAGAGAGCCCACTTGTTAAAAGTGGTGTGCGCCTTCACCTGGAATAAAGCGAGAATGCTTACTTCGCTTAGAGCATGATATCATATTGCTCAATTATCCAATTTATGATTTAAGTGCGTCATTATCCCTGCTACTGAGTTTACCATTAACTATATTTTTTTCGCTTGATCCTTGCTCCATTCACAAATAAATTCAAGATCAAAAGAAAATCGCCATTATTACAGCAGTCAAAGACCCTGTGTAAATCCTCCTAGCACAAAAACACGCCCTTCTAATTTGGTGACCACGAAAGCAAAGCCCTATGGCCCTATTTTTTCACCTATCGCCATATTGAATTGGTTTGTTCATTGAGGAGGTTGTGAACAAGTTGTACAGAGGGTGCTAAATCTTGTTCTAGTGAGGAAGTGCGTTGAGAGCTGCGTCGTCCTATATATCTATTTTATTTCACCTACGAAGTCTGTACAAGCATGGGTCGCGGAAAGCCATTAGCAAGAGGCCACACTCACAAAAAAGAGGATAAGGCCAGTATGCTAGCTGTGCAAGCCCACGGTGCCCTGCGGGCATTGTGGCTTCCCACCTTGGACAGACGTGACAACCTCACTAATCGACCGACCTTTCAGCGCAGCTTCCTCCTTCAGACAGCAGCTAGACAGAGCAAAGTAGGGAAAGCGAAGGAAAATGGATATTGAGGTCAAAGCGGCTCTAGAAAAGTGGTACCTGCAGGGGAACTTCCATGAGCACTATAACGGTATTATAGTGCACTCTCAGCAGCGAGAATACCTGTGAAACAACAAGAGGGGAAAAATACGTACGCACTACGGATCCCGGCGTCGTATCTCCAAGAAACCAAGTAGGATATGACATCATGGCGTCACTTCCAAAGCCATCGCAGTGTTTAATCAATGTGACTAGAAAACCCGTTGGTGTCTTACAACTACAATAACAATAAAGGAGGAACCGTCACTGATTCTTTTTCACTTTGAGTACCCTTGTGCAGTCTATCTTAAGCCCCCCGTTCCATCATCTCAATGGAGTGCATTTCGGGTGACAAAAGGAACATGGTGGTGTTCAGCAGTTCTACGTCTGTTCGCTGATTGTCTTGACTTGTGATACGAATGCGCAATGAAAAAAAAGGTTAGTTTTCATGATCTTCGCAAATTGCACGAATCCAGCGTCAGGCATATAACGCAGTATTGTCCCATTTTACAAATATAATTTCATTGAGCGCTATATTCCACTGCCCGCCTTGGACCGAATGTGCCTTCAGGTTAGGTGGAGGCTCCGCCTGCAACAACGGTTCTCAGTATCGGCACAGGTACGATAACACAGCAATGACTCAATTAAAAGAAATGGTGGTAGATTTGTGTTGTTAGGCTAAATGCGAATAAGCTGCGCTAGCAATTCAGTTTTCAGTTCAGTATATATATTCTGATCCAGTGTTCAAAGTTGAAGGTTGTTCGGAGAGCTGTAACGAGTTCCTTTTGGTCATTCTCTCCTTTAAGCTCACGAATACCTAGGAGTGCTCGTGCCACTCCTGGCGGAATGCTGCAGCGATTAAGCGATGCGCCACTGCCCTTCTATGACAGGTGCTACCATCGGTGGGACTTGAGTTGCTTGGGTTCGGCGTCGACTCAGGTTGCTTCTCCCGACCAGCCTCTCACGAATAATTGAGCTGCCACCTGACACATTGGCCAGGTTGCTGGATATATATGCGCAACGGACGTTGGACACAGTTCTCATCCTCCGATGAACAGATGAGCAGCCTGTCGCAAAACCGGCTTCAGACAAACAAACATCCAAACAAACACACAACATCTAAATGCGGGAAATGGCCGCACTGAGTACTAGCGCACTCACAAACAACAACGGATAGTTCATTGCTCACGATCTGTCTCATAACTGCCCGGTAATGCGTTCTAATCTCTATGCCATCGTGGACCTAACAACTTTCTAAAGGGCGCAAATGACGCAAATCTTTCATACACGAATCGATATCAGAACGTCAGTGTCTCCGTCCAGATAGAGTCCATCTAATCAGGAAGACTGAGTTTTATCATAGGTGTGTCCGATTTTCTATGCAGGTCGGCTGAAAGACTGGGTGCTTTATTGAGACAAAGAGATGAAAAAAACAAAGAGAGTAACAAGACTCTTAGCAAGAGCAGTGCGTGCTCCTATGCAGTGTAGGACTAATTATATAACAAACAAATAACTGCCGTCTATTATAGCCAGGCATGACACTGGTCTTGAGAATACCTCATGTACCACACACTTGGCGCGACCATATAAACTTCATTAAGACAAACTCGACACGACAACAGGGAACTCTAAAATTCAGAGACGCGCTTGGCGATGTGTTCTAGTAAGAATCGAGCTCAGAAATTCAAAGCACGCGTGTTTTGCTAACCGCAAGTTGGTTATAAACGAAACGTTTCCGCATATTGTAAGACTGCATCATAAGCATCAATATATCCGCTTAACTTTCTCGCGGTAATTGTAGTTTTCTGCTGTATACTGTCAAATACGTGCGCCATTGCTTTTCTCTGTCAGTCTTAACTACTTAGTGTGGCCACAGGACTGCGATTAAAAATAGTAATTTTCTGCCCTTTCAATGGTAGGCCACTCTCATCAATATGCTCATAACTATGCTTTACAGTATTACACAGTTGCTTCATGGTTAAAATTGACGCCTCCGGAGTTGATGGAGCTAGATTTCGGCTAAATCGTCGTCGTTATTTTTCATCGCTTCATTCTTTGTTTCCTAGCACTCGGCCAATTAGGCGCTGCAACTTTAACCGCGGCGTGCCGCCAGATGTGTCAATAAAGGAAAAGGCACGCCTACGTCGCAGAAAGGCGGACAATATGTCTGAACGACCCACTAATACCAAAAAGGAGCTTGGATTCCTATTGCGCATACAGCCTGGACAGAGTCCAGATGGGTCGAGCGCACTTTCAAGCTAGACGAAAACTCGTTGATAGCGACAACTGCTGAACCCGCGAAAGCAGCAATGGCGCTGCCCTGCACGAAAAACCGAAACGAGCACGGACGGCAGCACGTCTAGTAGCTCAAAGACCAGACCAATACTTGGCCGGGACAGCCATAATCTATGAGGTGTCCTGGAGTGTTCTACGCCTCTTCTTCGATGCATTTCATTCGATGCATTTCTCGGCGATTATATAGACTGGAGATGTTCGCTATCGCACTCAATTTGCATTCCTTGCATGAGCCAGTAACGGAAAGCTGAGAACTCGAACCGCGCTGTAGGTGCTGTAGTTGCGTTCCAGATCGTGCGGTGCATACCGTACCGTAGCTGGCACTCCTGCAGTCAGCTTCTATGCGTTGCGGAAAAGAACCGAGCGTTTTAGTGTCATCCATTACCTTCCTTTTTGGTATCAAATTAGATTGTAGAGCACTTAGGAAATGAAAAACATTTCTGTTTGTTCGCACTCGAAGATATCTTTCTTCTAGTTTTCTGAACTAGGAAAAGAATGATGCTCTTCTTTTTCGTCCCTCAAAGAAACGATTAGATCACAGAACACTCCTAATTTAAAGTATTAAAACAAGAGTCTCAACAGAATAGCATATGAGAGTGGAAAATGTAAATGGCCCACGCTTTCATTTTAGATTAGTAGCTGTTTTTACTTCCCAACATTTTATTATAACCAAGCGTAGTACCACAAAACCTGTTGACGTTACCCATTGAGGAAAGTTTTTTTTTTCGCATTCGTTGCGTACTATTCATAAAGTGCAGCAAAGTTGGAAAACAGCCAGTTGCTACTAGAGCCTATATTATTTTATTCCAGCGCAAGGAACAAACGTTACTAGGTTAAGGCACAGAAAAAGCGTTATTTCATGTTTATGAATTCCGTCCACCGCTTATTTACTAAGCCTTGCAAATTTTGTATTTAACAAAAAACAGGCCGGCACGAAGGTCACGACATAAATGGCCCTGCAATCATTAACCCGCCCAACCACAATAAAAAAGAGTGACCGGGAATGGCTGCGTACAGCCAACAAGACACTTAAGGAACAAAAGAGCTGAACCTAGAGAAGAACACAGTTTGCAAAGATAAAAGGAGACACTTTGAGGCGTCGGATGGTAATCGCGCGCAAACAGTGAGAAAAATACAAAATAAAAAAAAAACAGAAGCTGGAGCATCTTCTTTTTTTGACGAGTGTTCGTTTCGCTTGAGCTCCTCTCTTCGCCCATTACTTTCTATGGCACCACTGAGAGGGGGATCCTACAAATCAGCAAAACTCTGTTATGACTCATTTTTTATTTGCGATGTGAGAGGGCTGCGCTGGCTCTTATCTCTGCCTCTTGTGAAGCTTCTGGCCGCTACGGTGATTTCGCACTGCGGCGTCCGTAGAACAAAGACATTACTGTAATAGGATTTTTCTGTAGACACGAACAGAATCTACATCTCTGGTTAATGTCGTTTGCGTTTTGTTCTAAATATTGAACTGCAGACAAGAGACAGCACACTGCCAGCGGAATTAAGAGTGAGGCTACTTATTTGCGGCCACTGTAATGCTAATTGTTCTCTTCTCTTTATTGCATTATAACTTTCATCGTAAACAGAAACCCTGGCGGAGATGAGCGGTGTTTTCCTTACTTTTCGATTGAAAGAGATGTGCGAGATCATGTGCACATAGGTGCCGTTAACGTTTCTTATTTGTTGAGCTCCTGCGTTGTTTGGTCTAGTATAGGCGCTCGCTGAGTGCTTATCTCATACCGCATTGTTCTCGTGTCCTCCCCTTCATGGAGACCGGCATTTCTGGCACTGTGCTGGCACGTAACTTTGTTGGAAACTTGTGTGGCTGTGGACAGATTGTTCGACCTGCTTAGCGCTGACATGTGCGCTCACTTAGCATATTTACATTTTGCAGTTTGAATACATGGTATGGCATGAAAACTGACGAGTGTGAATGCACCACGTACAACGTTTGTTGTGAAGACTGAATTAATGTTAGTGCGTAGTAAATATAATATAGGGTCCTAACGTTTCTCCAACATTCATTGCATCTAGAAGAGTGCGGTGAGGGGCTAGTTGGTACGACATTGTGGAAAATATGAATAACTGCACAAAAAGGACGGGACAAGAGAGAAGAAGCACAGAAACACACGAGACAAGCGCAGACTAACAACTGGTTTATTGCACCAACGCCTCCTTCCTTCGACAACAAAGCGCGAGATTAGGGCCTTACAAATGTGTTAGCGAGGCTTCCATACACCTGTACCGCAAGGAGTTGGAGTTTCTTGGTTTGGCGTGATGATTATGGCTTTTGTCTTTGCTGTTTGTGCGCATGTGCTTTGTTGTCGAAGGAAGGAGGCGTTGGTGCAATAAACCAGTTGTTAGTCTGCGCTTGTTTCGTGTGTTTCTGTGCTTCTTCTCTCTTGTCCCGTCCTTTTTGCGCAGTTAATCATATTTTCCATAATTCATTGCATTATAGTTCAGTCACTGCGTGGCTGCTTTTATGAACTGTCATTCGCACTTGGTGCTTAATTCATAGCAGCAGCTGCTTACCCAATGTTCTTAATATCAGACAATACTTTCGTAATAATTTCTTTCAGCTGTTGCCGCGTGCTGTTGTAAATGGCGGCACACGTTACTTAAAACCCTTTTGAAGATGTCTGATAAGGCTGAGTGCTTCGCGCAGAAAACATTATTGTCCATCCAAACCATAAGAGAACTGAAAATTCTTGCACTCGGAGGCTAGTAGCACGCAGGCCACAACAACTGTTAGAAAGTGCAGACCAATTCGTAGACAAAGAATCTCAAATACGACATTATGTGTTCTAAAGGCCAGCATACCATGCATGGCAAAGATATGATGTCAAGGTGGCTATTACACGAAAGCGCGCACAGATCCAACTGTAATCTTCCACCGTAATACTGGAGCGCAAGATGCATCAGCTGCATTCAACTGTGTAGCATGGTCGTCGCTGTCATATTCGTGCCGAACCTTGGCCGGCTGTTTTCGTCATCAGGCGGAGCGCACGAGCTCGCAACAAGGCGCCGCAAAGCACATCAAAGCGCCTCTCTTGAAAACATCCTGAAGGTCGGCAAGTTCGCCCTCGCATGTTGTCACCGAAATTTCGAAATATTTTTTAATCTTAACTTTAACGTCGATGTCATGAAGCGCAAGCAGTTTGTCCTCACCGTCGCAACAAGGGACCTCAGTCTCGAAATTAATGCAGCTCAGTAGAGACCACCATGAAAAACTAGCAGCAGTCTGGAAGTTTGCCCGGCCGCTTAGTGTAAAAGCGATTACGCCGATAGACGTGTATATCCGTCACAGTAAAGCCGGTATATAATCAGGCTGAAAGGAGAGGGAAATGCAAAATTGTAATAAACGCAAGAACCTTATGCAATGATACATACTCGCGCCATTTCAATGATAGCTATGAAACCAGTGCAACAGTAACCATGATCAAGCTGTTTGTGCATTGTGTCATAATTTTGTCGAATATTTTGTGAACCAAGTAAAGCTGATTACTCCTCCCACGATTAGAGTAAACGGCCTACATTTTCCGCCCCGTTTTCTCCAGCATCTCTTTATGTGATTATTTTTCCTTTCCTGCGCTACATTCTAGTACCACACCCATGTGTTGGTAAAAAGTGTCACCAAGGAAATGCTGAATTTTTTGTCAACTCTGTGTGCGGTGTCATGATTCTTCTTCTGCGTATTCCTTATTTTATGCTGCAAGCTTCGTGATGCTTCCGAACCAACTAGCCCGCCAGAACGCATAAACGCAATTCTTTCCATTATGAACAATTAGAATGATATAAGCTGTAGCAATTAGGTAATATGAAATGAACCTACAAGCAACAACGGCTTAGTCTCCAGCTCATGCACGAGGATTTCTATAATTCGAGGCAAGAGCGACTCATAACAGCACGAAAGATGTTTTTCGAAAGACAAAAAGAAGTGGGTGAATTTGGGACTGTAATGCTGGTGCAGTGGTCTTAGCATCTGCCTCGTGTACGGAAGGTCAGTCAATAGTCAATAAGTTTATTTTCCAGGTTCGACTGGAGGGTTTCTAGGCAAAAAGCTGCCTGGGTGCTCGACTGGTCCAGGAGACCCTTACAAGCAGTAGCACAGGAGCCGTACAGGGCATTTTCAAAACCAGTCAAACATACAGTAGCAGAATAAATGAAGAGAACACTCGATGCATATATACACTTACTCGAATAATGTTTAAAAAATGAGAAAACTGAAATGGTCATACATATGTTGAAAAAAAAATACATTAACACTCAAGCAAACGTTAAGCAATCAACAAGTGGAGGCATAGAATGGCATTTGAACAAAATATTTCCGCAGCTCAGCTTTTGTATATCACGTTGTATGTTCATATGTGTTCAAAAAGTGGGGCAGATTATAAGACATTTGTAATTTATAATCGGTGCGTAAACGGCGTATATTCCATGAGTCCAAAAATGCTAGGGTAGAGTAAAAATTGACAATTCATGCCATGGAAAAATATATTCTTTACAATAACTTAAAATTATACAAAGGATCAACGCGGACAATATTATATGCTAGTAAGGCGCACTTGATGGTAGTCATGTTATCAATAGTGGTGATTATTGGAACAATTTTCATTTGCAATACTAGAAGCCTGTGATGTTATCTTTAGTCATTGCGGCCCATACTAAGCTACAGTATTTAAGGTTAGAAAAAATAACGCGTCAAAAACTTGTAACATACATTTCAAAGGTAAAGTTTCACGGCATCGCGAAAGGGCTCCGCAGACCGAAAAACGTTTTTTGCCGAGGGAATAAACGTGGTCATTCCAGTTTAAAAGACACGAAAAATATACTCCAAGGGTCTATGGTTTTATTGAAGCGACGATCATCTCAGGCCTCAGAATCATCCCTGTGGTGCATTTATGTATTATGTTATCGAAATGGGCACGTTGGCTAAGAACCGCGAAGAAGCAGCAGTTGAGGTGCAATGAGAGATGAAAAGAAGATCGCGACAAATACCGAATCGACCAACTGGAACTTGACTGATGATACTGACTAACTATATTTCTGAGTTGATAAAGCTCACGCATCTGCATCGAGCAATGCAAAAAAAAAAAGCGAGACACCTTGGCATCCCCAAAAACTCATTTCATTTAGCAGTAGAATTTATCACTTTAACATGCACATGCATCGACCAAAACCTTCTTTATGTAGCCTTTCTTGTAGACACTTTTTCGATGCCTTTTTCTTGTGGGACAAGTGCTCATAAGCGCAAGAGTTTCTAGGCGGGTGCATAAGCCTTATGTTGCGTACAAATGTAAAGGTACTAGTCAGAATTTTCCCCGTCCCTTCTTGCTGTTTCCTTTGCCTCCTGGTGCGCCATCCCCACTACTCCACTGGCACGGTCAGAAGTAAGGGCAAGCAGTAACAACGTCATTCCCAGCAGCGGCCGCCTTCTTCGGCGCTGTTGCTACGAGGCTTCAAACCTCGTACCTTTACTTTTCTCTTCGATTTCTCACACCTTCGGTAAGCTCGTATGATGACATCTACGGAAACAAAAATTCTATCGACTTTATATCTGGCTCGGTGCCAAGCCGTGCAACACGGCGGAATGTTCCACAGGTCAATTCGATAGCGAGCGACTGGAGCGCTTCGATATTTACTGTATAGAAAACAAAAGGTATCCGGTGCAGCCGATGCAAACAGAGTTTCGCTGGAGAAGTGCAGTACATTTGAAAAGGAGACTCTTGTTTCAGTAGTTCTAGAAGCCTCCCCCCTCCCCTTGTGCATTCTTTACAGAGGCATTTATGCGTTCCGTTTTATAGCGATCAGCGACGCATGAGCCTCGAGCAAGGAACGGCGCATTTGAGCAGTCACTTCGTAGGCGCCGTACACACACAGCTGTCTCAGAACTTTCTTTATAGTTTTTTAGCGAGGCACCCATTGTTTGCAATGGTTTCATTGGAAAATAAAGAAGGGGTGGGGGGTGTATAGTTGCAAGATTCAACTTGTATGAAAAATTCTGGCATAGGCGCTTCAAACAGCATTACCGTCGCAAAGAAGTTGTTTCGGTGGCTGTCAGGCTGCCTTTGACACCTCCTCTAGAGGAATAAAGCACCTAGTTACCTCCCCTACGCTTTTGAGACCACCCATGTATTCATGAGAGACGTAAACTTTCTTTCCTACTGTCGCGATTCGGAACGGCATTTTATGTCTTCTTTTGTACGAAGTATCTTGTTACGAGTGCCTGCGTAACGCGGTACCTTCGTACCTGCTTCATTAGAGCATGCCTGTTCTATAGGCTTTATCTCACACGAGCTAGTCCAACTCAAAACATCTGTTACACGGGCCACTACCGGCCGATAAAAGTGCTAAATAGCGTTCCGAACTGTGCGTCCTAATTCGCACGCAAGCACAAAAGCCGCCGGGACTGCACATAGAGACGCGGGCCAGTTTAGCATTACTTGCACTGCTGTTTCCAGCAGCTCCCCCTGCACCCCGGCGGCTGCGTCATCCCAAAACTGGCCGCCAGCTTCGATGCTCTCGCGGCATGGTCGGCACACTTGAGCGCAAGTTATATCCCTTGTGTCACTTGAAAATGTGACCCAGAGTTGCCTGTAGAGAGTGCTTGATTGTTCAGTTACCTGGCCATATAAGATGAGGCTTGTTCACTCTTTTGTCCATGTCTGTTTATAAGCGCTAGTAGCATGTGCGATTACAACCAACCAGCCCAAATGAGAGCAACAGCTGTTGATGAGGCCCTGTCAAAACATCGCTGCCTGTCGCATTCATTGCATCCTTGTCTTAGTCCCTACCAAGCATGAAGCATTTCGAATTAACTGCATAAATCACAACTGGCACCAGCTTTCGACCCAGGAGTGATTGATACTACAATCATTTTAAACCTCCTGACACAGTTCAATGCACAACCACTTAAGTTAGTTCTTACGACTGCCAGATTGGCACGCAGGTCACGAGTAAATAGCTCCTGCCATCATTCATCTGCGCAAATGAATAACAGGCGCTCTACCGCAACGATAGAATAGAGCCATGAAGCTATTCCGGCAGGGGAAAGCAGGAACGAAGTTTCTAAAGATGAAAGCAGACAAACTGTGTCTAATGGTTGTCGCGCGTGAGAAGAGCTGAGCGAACAAAAGCCGGAAAAACATTGAAAAGAGAAAGATGAAAGGCAGCACGCCCTTATTTTTTTCTAGGCGCCGAGCCTTCATTTATGTGGAGGTCATCTTAACGAGCACGGTTTACAAAGCACATTTATATGCAGGCTTCTTCAATGTAAATCTCATTTGAAAGTTCTTACCATTGACCGGCTAAGTTCGGCTGGCTCCGATGAGTTTTTAGTTTTTTGTTTTACTTTTCAATATCTGCCATTGGGCGATCTCACATTACCGATATGGTCCTTTTTCCAGTGAAAAGAAAAATATTCAATCCAAGGAACCACATGTCGCACAATTAAAGCACGTTCTAATGCAAAAATAGTCCAGTGCTCATTTCTCAATGGCCAATTGCACATTTCGCCTAGCTATAGTCTAACTGCTTGTTCACTCACGCATGACATTTGTAGTGAAAAGTGCTTAATGTTGCGCGTTGCAACGAGAGTACATGCTCACAACGCTTGGCATGTATGTAAATATTCAATGAATAGCAGTTAAGTTGTTGCCTGTAGCCTCTTATCGGCTTCGAGTGGCTGCGTTGAGCAGAAATCCATGCACAAGTGTTTAATGCACTAGAATATAAGATATAAGAGGCTCGTTATTTCGGCATCAGTCTCCTTCAGCTCGGAGGCACTTCTTTTGGAGCGGGCAGTGCGCTTCACTGAAACACCATTGTCCGATGTCCAATGAGGCTTTGCGCATGCACTAAAAACGCTCTCTTACACACACACACCAGATATCAATTCATATTCTTGTAGTTTCGCATTCTTAGTACAAACTTTACTAGAATTAGTGGCAGCGACATGAATATATTTAGAAACAGAAGCCCCGACACCTCGTTCTCTTTATCTGAAGCCTAGAAGAGCATGCTGACCTCTAACGCCCCCTCACGACAGCTGTACAAAACCATGTGCATAGCTTCCAATTTGACGTTGCACTAGACTCGAATAAGTAAAGGAGCACAGGGAATGCCTTTCGATGGGAGTCTATGCTAGCCCCATAATTCGATCCTCATTCCAGAATCACCAACGTTCTTCTAAAGCAGAGTGCTGCGCACGGTTCTCCACAGGAGTGGATATTCTCCGCTTATCGCAAAACGTTCAAGAAAAAAAAAAAGCTCCAGATGTGCGGGGAATTGAACAGCAAAAAATTCCATCGTGACACGTGCGCGCTACCTCTGACTACCGCTTGAATGGTCGTCCTTTCTGTTGAACACATAGATATTCTTCATTTTGATGATGGCGCCCTATTGCTCAGCAAACGATTGTCTTCTAAAGAACATCACACGTACGCGATCTGTATATATATATATATATATATATATATATATATATATATATATATATATATATATATATATATATATATATATATATATATATATATATATATATATATATATATATATATATATATATATAGTACCCCTCCCCCTATCCTTTCTGCCTGTCCCCTCGCCTCTTTCATTTCATATCTCCAGTCAGCCTGCTAAACTTTTATTTCCGCTGCCCCACTTTAGGTGCTTCCATAGTGATGGCAGATGCCGGGGTCAGCAAAAATCTTTGCCTTCCTTTTTATTATTATTTTTATAAAAATAATGCACTACTATACTATTACAGCTGTGCACAACGGACATTCTTCGCTCGGAAGCGATATCATGCCACTTGTTATTTTCAATGCTCGCCCTTCGTGAACTAGAACAACTGGCGTTCTGTTGCAAATTTATTTGTGTTAAATGTGTTCGCAGCTTCACTTGCACTCACGTCGAACATACGCACTTTTAGAGCGCTGCAAAATGGAATCTGTGAAAGCAAGTTGCGCTGCGCACCGCGAAGGTTTACGGGGATTTGGTGGAAGTGTTTTGCCTTCAAATAAAGCGTCGCTCGTTTGTGCGAAATGTTTCTCCTCCGAAGTTCACTGTATTGAAACAAATGTTTCAACATACAACCCCCCCCCCCCTCTTTACGAGAGCGTCTGTTCTTATACTCGAGAACGTAGTTGCACACAAAGCTTCGCTGAATGGCACGTTTTGCGAATATTTGCTCAGGTATATCGCTCGCTTGGTGCCCTTCAAAAGCCGATCACTTTACTTATGCCCAGCGTACTCAGCGACACACCTTTCTTGCGAGCGATACGGATCACAGGTGCTATGAAGCTCCACTCTAGAGATTAGTCAAGTAAATAAAATCGATTTCCTACTATCCGGACCGAGTTCGAGGCTCAAAGCCGGATCCCAGTCCAGGCCCCCGGTTTCAATTCCGTTCCTGTCTGACCCTCGATACCTCATAAGTGCAGTGGGCCCGGGCCCATTCCAGCAACAGCTCTAGAGGCTAATTGCTCATTTTGCGCAAGTAGACTCCGACTCTACAAAAAACAGGAGGCCGAAAAAGACGCTGAAATCGAAATAACATTTGAAAAAGTTGGTTCGGTAAACATAAAAAGATGACTTAGGGCGTCTTCGCTGGTTTTTTGAGCAGTAATCTCGTCTGCGAGCATCTCTGATGGTCCGAGAGCCGAATGAAAACGTTTAAATACACGTAACGTAATGAATTTTTCAGGCGGGTAATAATTGTCTTTTCTATGTTTTTGCCATAAATATATAGCAAGAGCTGCAGCATACAGTGTGCATCGCCATTGCGTAGAACGCTTGAGTGGCCCCAATACTCTGCAATGCAAGCTACGCTCCTGAAAGAAAGCTAGCGGGTCAACTGAACCATAAATAGCTGCAGATGTCGGGTTATAGCGACCTATTACACGAGTTTTTTTCACAGGTGCAGACTTCTCGAGCTCTTTACCCAAAACTTCTTCACGCCGAGTTTACATGCGTCGTCTGCCATTTAGGTAGATGCATTATCACTTGTATTTTTGGCGCCGCGTAGTAAATGTACAACTGGCGGCAAAGTAAGTCGGGGTATCCGAAACGCTAAGGCGCCCGTGCGCTGTGCGATGTCAGTGCACGTTAAAGATTTCCAGGTGGTCGAAATTATTCCGGAGCCCTCCACTACGGCACTTCATTCTTCCTTTCTTCTTTCACTTCCTCCTTTATCCCTTCCGTTAGAGCGCGGTTCAGGTGTCCGCCGATATACGAAACAGATACTGCGCCATTTCCTTTCCCAAAAAACCAATTATTATTATTATTATTATTATTATTATTATTATTATTATTATTATTATTATTATTATTATTATTATTATCGTCGCGCAGTGTGCCGCTGCACTTCTGGTGTCGAGAAATAGTAGTGCGCGTGCGCATACTTTCATGCCCGCTGCCCTGTCTTTTTGATCGCCTGCAGTGAACTAGCTGATTGCATGCAGCGTTCGGCGGTAGGGGCCGCTCTCTTTATTCACTACCTCACGCTCACACTTTGACGTGCACCCGCCAAACTGTGAGCGTTACGCTGTGAATAAAGAAAGCGGCCCCTACCGCCGAACGCTGCACACTATCAGCTAGTCCACTGCAGGAGGCCAAAAAAGACAACGCTGCGAGCATGAAAGGACGCGCACGCGCACTGCGTTGTCTCGACACCAGAAGTGCTGCGTCACACTGCGCGACGATGATGTTTTATCTGATTCTGGCCGGCTGTGGCATGCCACGACTTATTTTGCCTCCGGTTGTACATTTGCTTTCTTCGCCGTAAAGTTTTTGTCTATAAACGAAAATGTCCGGAAAAGATGCACATAAATCAAAAACAATTAAGAGGTTTTGTGTTCATTGCAAAAAAGATTTTAGCCGCCCTTCCTGATGCTCTGTCACCACACGCAGGGCCAAGAAAAAATGCCCTGTTGAAACCAGCGCAAGAACACACAACCAGCGAAGGAACACACGCACCACTCAAGTTCTGCTGAGGAGAACCCACAGTACTGGAAATTGGTTTAACTAAGGCTGCGATCTAGGAGAGGTTCGTGTTTATTCATGGTTCATGAGCCTTGAATCAATACCAGCACGCTCAGATTGCGCCTTCATTAGAGCGGAGAAAATTTCCTCCTCGGTAGGTACAAAGCGCGCATATCATGAAATTTCTTCTGAGCTCCCTCAGCAAAGACATAGCAGGGCACAGCTTTCAGGCCCAATCCTAGGCAAGACATGACTGCGGAAGTACTTGATTACGACCAACCACGAATCTGATTCCAAACGCAAATAATATATATATATATATATATATATATATATATATATATATATATATATATATATATATATATATATATATATATATATATATATATATATATATTAACCGAAATCGGTGCCTTTTTCGGTTACATTGCAAAATTGAGTCACGCGCGCGCGTCTGCTAAGAACATGTTCTCAATTATTTTCTCTGCGGAGTGTAAAGGGCATCCTGAATTGTCGGGAACCCTTTTCAGAATGCCAGCGAAAGAAAACAGAAACTAGGCCATATTCCGCCTTGTGTCTTTTCAGTCGTAGCGTAGACCACTCAAGAAACAATGTTTTATGCTATGCTTCACTCTACTACATCGGATGAAGAAAGCGTCTGGAATACAAGCAATGTGCAGACCCGCGTTAGGGTCGGACAACATTCGACGCTTAGCGCTCTCTGCTATTGCTTCATGGTAATTCGGGAACTTATTTTACATGCTTCCTTGGTGCGTAAAATGCGTCTACCGATTAAGCGACTCATCGAATCTTCGCCATGTTATCAGACCAAGACCTGGTGACCACTCACTCCGGGCCGACATAAAAAGAAGGTGGTGAGCATAACAAGTGTTCGTAATCTGAGGAGTTATGGTTGTCATAATATTTCTTTTCATATCCTATCTGATCTTCATTGCGGTTTTATTAAAAAATAAATGAATTGTTCGTGCAAAGAGATTCGTGAATGAGGCCCCTGAATAATATACGGCAGCGTCCGCATTACGGCAGGCATTTAAAGTGACCGAGTATATATAATTACCTCTGCCGCTTCATAGCTCGTATGCGCTGGAGAGCTTCGGAGCAATTAATTTAACACGGGTGCTATCAGTCTACAAGAAGCGCCGCGTCGGTAATTAGTTTGTTCAAAGCATCCCTAATTAATTCGGAGTTGGTCGGTTGCGATCGATATCGGGATCCTTTCTGCTCAGTGACTTAGAAAATCAGACGCCTGGCACGATGAAATCTGGTGTGAGTTTGAGGAAAACGAGAGATTTTTTATCAGAGTTCGTAATCATAGGCGTAAGCTTTTTTCGACGAAAATTTGCATCTGCCATAAACTGAAATATGTGTTCGTTAAACATACTCCAGTATGTACGCCTGTTTAATAAGTTAACAGATGAGATGAATTTTGAGGCACGCTGAAGTCCCAGCTTGAGTAACCCTTATGACCACCTCGGGTTCATACACAGCCACAAAAAAATGACTCTACACTGTCGCTTGCGCAATCTGTCACGATAAAAATGCTACTGTGACAGAAGTACCAATCTTCAGCATGCTAGACAAGAGGAATGAAAATGGTACACATTAAAACAGAAAACAAAATCAGTTAGGGTCGAAGGGGAGCCTCAGTTTGCTGGTAACATCAACCTAGCTTAGGCGCACCGCAAATAAGTTACATGGCTCAGCGCAGTTTGCGAGTTTTGATTTTTTTATTTGATCTTGATTCAACATCAGGTGATGTTGGGTGCACAGGCAAAAAGCCAGGAAGGCTTGACTAGGCCAATGCACCCATTTTTTTACAGCAGGGGTGGAAAATATTACGTTACACAATATGAATATATCATCGATAAAAATACGCAATACAAGTAATAGACTGTTCGCAATACTGCTGCAAGACACTCGTTGTAACGGATGGCATCTATCCATCCGACCCTTTTATTCCAGTAGAATTCCCCATAAAACCGCATCTTGACACAGGCAGAAAAATTTTAGGTTGTCCTTGAAATGCGAGTGCCGTATCAAAATTTCTATATCTAACAAAAGTAGTTCAAGAAAAACAACGCGCAAATATTAGAGCCGCTGCTTATATGCTCTGAGATACTACTCTCAACCAAATTAACTTTATTCTCCAGTATGTGTAGTCATCATAGCAGCGACTGCTTTAAAGAGGAGTTTAAAGGCAAGACACTTGCGTAGAGTGCTATCTCTGCGCACAGTAAAGAATTCTAGGTGCACGCAGCTTAATTCAGGGTCATCACTGCGGCGTCCCCTATAGCTCAAAAGTGGGTTTGGGACGACAAACCTCATATTACCATCGAATGCCACGTTTTACTTCGTGGCCATACGTAGTGATGGCTATGAACAAATCCACATAACGGCGTCAGAAATATGACCGGAAAAAGTTGAACTGTCGTGGACATGTATCCAAAAATGTGCGCACGAAACGCGGCATTATAAAACGCACCCTGCTAAAGACGCACCAAAGAAGAACAGTACTTCATCGAAGAAGCCTTTGAAACCTAAAAATTACTTTCAGCGGCGTCGCCAGAACTTCGGAGCGAGCAAAAAACAAAGATCTCACTAATACGACACCCATCTTCCGCAACACCAGGTATTCAGCACCATGTCGGCGGTAGTGCTCTGTTTCCATGGTGATAGCAACACGGAAAAGAGGCAGGCACGTGTCAAAAGCGCCGTCGACGTGTATAAAGTCAGGCCACCTTTTTGCGCGCTTTCACCAAGTTAGCGCTGCTGTCATCTAAATAGAGCGCGGAGTAATCCGACTAGCTTTTAGAAAAATTCTTGCCTCAGCTGGCAAGCAAGTCCAGTATGTCACTTTGCAAACTGAATCTTCGTTGGAATATTTAGCCTTTACAAGTTTCAAATGAAATGAAATAAAATAAAGGCCACGCGGTAGAAAGTGTGATATGCTCTCTTCATGAAGCTACACTGAGTAGACAGCAACGGTTACTGGAGACAACACTAAACCTCGCTATTTCCCCCTCTTGAAGGCTTCAGTCTCAAAAGTTTCGTGGAAGTTTCGTAGAAGAGAACTTTAGGAATGCCTTCTCTTGAACACATTTATGCTCTGTTGGTCAAATGTTTAAGGGAATCGCCCATGGTGGAGTATATTTGTAATAAAGGAGTAATTAGTCATTCCCGTTTACCGAAGCGCTGTCATACGGCTACAAAGAGAAGCAATACAGCTTTCTCAGGAACTTAGCAGTTAAAGAAAAAATTCGCCCTTTGTAGCCACTTGGATGCGCTTTGGTGGATGCCAATGAGTAGTTACTCCCTTATTATTTATACTCTGTTTCTGAACCGTTAGGGCCGGCAGTTGAAAGCATGACGCTCAGAGTTTCGCACAATCACAGTGGTTGAGCTGTCACAGTTCCAAAGCGAGAGTTGCATTCTGCGGGTTCGTACATGCGCAGCTTCCGTTTACCAATGGCATGCCAAAAGCAAACAGCCGCACTTTGTGCGCGGAGTGGTAGCGCTTGCATTGCAGTGTTTCACCTCCGTCAAATAGCTGTCAACACAGAAAAGACCGCACCTGTTACACTGGGTGGAGCAGCCGAACGGATTCGGAAACGAATGGCGGACTCGGACTTCGCCATTCGTTTCGTTCCCCTTTTATTAACTAGAATTTGTCCGCAGAACTTTGTCCTCGCGAAAGGAAGTGAAAGAAATTTAAGGCGAAAACCTTTAATGGCTCATACTCGCGGCGTCCGTCCGTCCGTCCCTGCCTTGGAACGGTGCCAGCTGTGTCCTCTTCCTCACGCATCGGCGCACATCCTCCTCTACCTAAGCAAAATAGGTTGCGGCGCAGCTGCGCACAGCAACAGTGACGTCACTCGTCCACCAGATGGAGCCAGTGCACGCGTCAGCGGCAGGCGCGGCGACGCTCCTTCATTAGACGTCTCGTTGCAGTAGAGTGAGTCGGATAGCTCCCAAGCGGTTCGGTGGTTCCATGGCAAGCGGTTCAGAGAAGCGCCACAGGAAGACGGATTCCCACAATACCAAACGCCAGAAAAATTGAGACACTTTGGAAATTCTGAAGTGTGTTCGGCAAAAGCCTGTGACCTTTCAACTGGAGGTGCCATGTGCAAAAAATAGAGTCATGGGCATAATCAGTCGAATGGACACAGGCTTTCGCTGAACACAGTTTAGAATGTCTAAAGTGTCTTTCAGTTTTTGAAAGCAGTTCTCTAATAATCATTTACGCATACACAGAAACTGATATAGATTGACTTTGACCATTTTTAAGGCTTACTCAGGTTCTCCCCGGCACCCAATGCTTTTTTTTTCTGTCACGTCATGCCTTTGATCAACTTAATGCTTCTGACGGTAGGCCACAATTCCTCCGTACAAGTGAACACCTGTCTTCGTGTTCAACCGGAACATAAAAACTGTACATGCGGATCGAGTATGAGCTAGATAGATTAGATCTGTAGTTATTCAAAGCGTCAATATCATGAACACTCGGCTCGTTTGGTTTTGTTTTAGAGGCCAATTACTAGACTATACTCATGTAACGCCGCTTTAACTGATCGGCTCATCAATACACATGCACGAGCATAAAGGGGGTGTTAAGTAACATAAAAGTAACATAAAAGAGTTTTCTGGTGTATTAATCCACAGTTTTATTTTCCGTGGCTTAGTTTTCATTTGCACACTACTTGGTGTCGCGAGCACTTTAAGGAAAGACAAAAATTAGCACGCATTGCATAAGCGGTCGGACGCTACTCTGCAGTGAAAGGGGGTGGGGGTGAAAAGGTTGTATCATAAGCATATTCCCAGCACAACTCCCGGTCTTAGTAAAGGGTAACTCTCGTCTAGAAATAATCTTCTGCCAGCTGCTTCCTATGCGTCTTTTTCCTCTTCGTCTGCGTGCCCGTCACCGAGATTTAATTCTCTTCTAGCTAAACCGTTTATCTTTTCAGAGACATCGTTTTGCACTTAATAGTTATCTCTCCGAAAATTGATCGCAAAACTAATAAATCTCCAACATAGTCCCAAAAGACCGCGATGCAGTCGGCAAAGCAAAATAGCTGCTGGACATGTTTCGAATTTTTGCTCCAATAGGAAATTTAAGTGCCAAGTGAAAGCACAAACGTACAGAGAGGAACAATACAAAAAAATTTAATGTAGTCAGTTAACCATAATGTCATCTCTGTTGGAGCGCTCTAGGTTGTACTAATACATAAATCGCTTAGGAGCAGCGCTATTCGTTCCAGCCTTCCATATTCAGAGGGAACGTGGTTCTTAAAGCATGAAACGCTCAACACATCAATAATTTTAGCGCAGTTAAAGGATTCGGTTTAGCGTGGACAACTAGATGTTTGTTAACGCCCAGCGAAACATGAACGAGGGAGAAGTTTTAGATTTCAGGAGATTTCGTGTACTAATCTAGATTTTAGCAGCCTCGAAACAAATTTGCGAACTCTCTTTTTTTTCAGAAGCAGAACGTCGCAGCTAAATAATGAACTGCGACAAAACCTGGCCTTCGTATTTCATATTTACAGGCTAGAGAGCATTAAAACACAAGTGACCGTGAACGGAATTGACACTTACGCCGTTCAAGAAATGCTTCAAGAAAACCGCCCACACCTGAGATGTCCAGTTAGTAATTTTGTTGTGGCAAGTTGGTTCATAAATTCAAAAATATGTTCTTGTACAATAAGAGAAAGGGCAAAAAACATACAAGCACATGCGCTCTGTACATGTCGTATGTGTTTAGTTCTTTGTAGTATGCGCAAGAACGTAGTTTTCAGGCATCTGGTATGTAGAAGTTTCCAACAAACGTTCATCAGTCTATCGCGCACAGGTTGTCCTGGGCATCTTAAGTGACCTGGTGCAGAATCATTGTTAAGACCTTCGACCACTCAACAGAAATCATGTATTCGTGCTCCTTTGCAGAAACTGAAAAACTTTCAATTATTAGCTACATGCACCCCCCCCCCCCCCCCCTAATGTAAAAAAGTTTTGCGAAACTGATTGAGGTACCTGTTGCTTTTCAGCCGCTGACATGTTAGACAACCTATGTAAGTTATGCAGGAATATATGCAACTTGCCCAGTAAGTGCAAAAGGAATCATCAGAATTCCTTGTGATGAATGGAAAACTGTTGCGTGCAAACTACCACTCTCGTTGGATAATAGTATGTTGGTCAAACCGATAGTGGTATTCATGGTCGCCTTCGAAAGCATGAGCGCGTTGCGGAGACAAAGTGGGAAGAACACGGACTACTTACAGTAAAGTGCAACACGCGCAGTATACATTGAATGTTGTTAAGAACATGCGCACGCGAGAAATTTTGGAAGTGGAAAAGATAACGGTAAAAGTTGTAGTTAGGTTAGCCTCGTGCTGTCAATCTGTCAAAGTCATTTGGTATCAGGGCATGGGAGCATGCACAAATAGCTGTGCGCTTTATTTATTTATACAATATTGCAGGCCTTGGTGTGGCCCAAGCAGGATGGTTGTACGGTTCTCAATGCAGCATAATTAGTGTAGCACACATAAAATACCAAATAATTCACACATAAAAGACAGAAAAATTCATAGTACACAGAGTACCAACACAGTATACTAGCGGCGAGAACAAAGCGAGAACAAGGAAAACAATCTCTGTGGTAATGAAGGAATGCCAAAGCCAATGTAATCAAAGAAAGCTGAGAATATATACAGCACTGAACCGTGGATAGTTTAAGCGAATCAAAGGAACAATAATGCAACAATCAACCCGGGTAAAATTCAATTAAAAAGACAATGATGTAACATATTCAAATGTTCAATGTAATCAATGCCAATTAGTACCGACTGAGGTAAATTGTTCTAATCCGTAACTTTTCGCAAAAAACATCACATTTAAAGTGTTAATTCTGGCAGTACAGGAGGTTAAAGAGTGAACGTGACGATGTTGTGTTCTGTGTGATGCCAACGGTGTGCTGCCATTATTATGTCGCAATTTAACGCTGTTTGTGTCATGTCGTTCACCAGCCCTTGTCTTTTGGTGCTGTCAACCTCGTTAATGAACACCGAGGACGGCATCTGCTTGCTCTTTGCTGCAAAAAGAAGGCCCTATATATCAGAGCCACTATTCTTAAAGAGGGGCACCGACACTTTTACCAACATGCAAGCCAGTCGTTCATTGGAACATGATGCTGTGTTACTTGCGGGTGCGTTAACCAATGTGGCTAAAGATACTGCTACGAGGTTTCCAATGCTGCATCAGCGTAGGAAATCAAAAGGAACGCGACAAAACGCGTTTCTTTAAGAACGACAAAGTAAGTAGAAGACTCCTGGCGGCATCAGCGGAAATTATTTAGGCTCACCTACAACAAAGAGACACGCGGGATTCTTCCATTCTTAACACCGAGCGCTTTGCAGTAAGGAGTGGGAAACCACATGCGTGAGGAGCTTTCATGGCGAGTGTATTTTTAACATAAATAGAAAAACAAGAATTGCTTGAAAAAGACAAGCCAAATGAAAAACTAATTTGCTTTCATATCTGTTGTCTTGCCGCAAAGAAAAGTTTTTCTAATGATAACATGCTTGAAAGACGCTGAGTACATCGACCGCATGTCTTAATATTAAAGAATTCAGGGATTATAGTTCCCTCCGCCGTTATAAGAAAGCACCCAGCTATGGAAAGGTTAAAGGGCTTAAAGAGATATACACAGAGGATTTGTTTTGTTTCTCCTGCGTTTATTCTGGATCACGTGTAATGCTTTTAACAAAACAGCGCACAACCGGTATTTTCATAGTATACGATAGTCATTTTTTCTGGAGAAAAAGGCCAAAGAAGATTCGTGATTCCATCTCGTACATAATGATAACTGAATGCCCTTTCTTTATAAAATATTAGCATTACGGTACATTAACCTACAGATTATTTCTTATTCGGTAGAGATTAATGAGAAGGCTCTATTTAAGCGGCAACATCCTTCAGTATATTGACAGCGCTTTTAAAGCTCAGAAAAGACGGAAGACAATTGACAATGATTTACAGCATAACTAGGCCCATCCGGCATTCGCTAAATGAAAATAATAGAATCAAAAAAGAATAAAACCAACAGACAAGATTTTAAGTGCAATTGTTCGGAAGCAGGCGCATGCAGCAAATCTCTGAATTCAGCTGACGAGAGGATTGGGAGAATAAATGCCAAGGCGTGAGAAACTTTAAGCAAATAACTACAATTATAAGAGAATATCCGCCACTAGTTGTAAGTATTCGGCGAACTCAGTCCTGAGATTACTAACTGTGCGTTCAGGAATGCCAGCATCTGGATGAGCAAGACTGTGTATTAGCTTTATTAGTGCGTAGTTACGCCTGTGACAAAGGTGCCTCTACCTCGCAGTGATTGTAAAACTCGAGCCAGTGCAGGTTGCATTATTTCATCCACAGAGTAAACTGAAAGTGGGAAACCAAAATCTCGAGCGGCACTTATGCACGTGTGCAATCAGGAAGCCGCATGCTCTGGTGTCGGTCGAATTTAACGAACCCAGCAAGATTCGAAGTGGGCACCAAGTCTCAATTCACGTCCGGGATCCTCAATTACAATTTTGCGTGCTTATGGAGAGGAAGAAACAAATGACGATGGAGATACTTTAAATTAAGGCACAATGAGATAGACTTCTTGCGTAGCAAATTTTTTTTACCTTTATCGCCACTACAGATCTTATTTGAAATATGACTACTATTTTAATTTTTTATAGTCAATATTGTCTATAGAAGGGGAAGTAGCATAATAGAAAACGAATGAAAAAATTGGCGGTTGTTTATCTCTGGCTAAACCTGGAGTGACGCGATAGCTACAGCTGGCTCAGTCAATCTTTGGCCGCTCCGTTTCGCTGGGCGTTCCTTCTTCATCTGCGTCCCACTTGACACGGCGCATGCGCAAAGCTGTGGCAGCTCGGTTTCGGCACGGCGCCGCGCTGCCGGCAGCTGCTCCGTACCAAGTGGCTGGTCGAGTGACCAGCCACGTGACCAACCACGTGATCAGCCACGGCGCCGCGCCGCCGGCAGCTGCTCCGCCCCACGTGACCAACCACATGACAGCGTGGCGGCGCAGCCACATGCGTGGCCACGCAGCCATGGGGTGGCGGCGCCGCCACGCTGAGGGCTTGAAATGCTACCGTAATATAGCTATCGCTATAAAAGATGCTGAGACATACGCAAAAGAAAAAGCACTAAATGAATCTCAATATTTTCTTCCAAAGAAACATCTGCGCACTGGTCAGCGTGTAAAAGGTATAGCAATTTACTACATCCTCCGATGTCTCGCCTTCAACTTCTCTGTAAAAAACAACGTGATGTACTTGACATATCGCTTCGGACTACAGAGGGCGTAGAAAACTATACTTAAGCACGGCTATACATCTTCATTGTAAAATTATACGACGCGAAATGGTTACGGCTAGAAGTAACTTAGTGGACTCTGATAAATGACAGCAATAACAATTTTAAGGCTCAAAATTAGAAGCAAAAATATTCAGTGTGGTTACGTTTCTCCTTGAAACAATCTGCTCAACAGTTAAAGGCGTATTTTTCTCTCTTCGTTTTTACTGCCTTGACGAGTGTTAAAATCCCAACCACAGTGACAGCGATTAAATCTCCTACTCCGCTCATTGTTTTCCTTTCCTCTTATGGCCAGCCTCATGTACTGAAGAGCAGTCGGACAGACGCAGTACAACGCTGGCCTTCCAACAGCTGCCCCACCAATATTACATTGAAACTTGGCTGGCGTTTCTTTCCTTGAACAGAGCGCTGTAGGGTTATTTTGGTTTTGTCGTTAACTTAATGCGAAGTTTCCGTGCCATGTCGGTGGCTTCGTGACTTTTCACCGACTTGAAGTTTCCCGCCGCTTGACTGTAGCCACTGAGCACTCGCCCAAAAAAATCGATGTGCTAATGACAACACCTCTCAAGTTATCATCGATAGGATGTTTTGTTGTGCTTCTTTTACTTTCATTGTTCCAAATATTTGAATAAATTAGCTTTGTGAAAGGCAAGCACGACAATACTTTTTTGCGTGACCCATCCGCGGCTAAAGCATTAGTTCGTGCTCGGGGTGTGTGTTTTTTTTTTACCACAGTTCGGTTTCGGCAACGTGTACAGATAGCCTAAATGAATATGTACACACATGCAAATATACATGAACACCACGTACGCAACATGCGAAGGCCGTTGGTACGGATCCCAGGGGTGGCTTCTTCTTGCCTATGCCTTATTTCTTTCAAATGTAAGAGAGTAAAAACTGTGTGCCGAAAAACTTTTTGTAACAAAACCTGGAAACAATATATATATATATATATATATATATATATATATATATATATATATATATATATATATATATATATATATATATATATATATATAATATATATATATGGTTGTTTTTTCTGCTGCTTTATAAGTAATTTTCTTTAAGCGATTTATTAATCTAAGTAATATTATCCCACTGATAAGCATAACACATTAATAATAATAATAAAAAAAAATATTAACGTTCCCCTATGCACCTTGGTTTCGCTGACTGTTGGCTCCCTTCATAAATTTGTCCAACGGGCCCCTCATTTCCTTTAACTTGTCTGATATATATATATATATATATATATATATATATATATATATATATATATAAAATCACCAAAAATTGAAGAAACATAACAGGATTTAATTCACGACGTTTCGGCTGGGACACTCGAAAAAGGCTGGTCCTCCAGCCGAAACGTCGTGAATTAAATCCTGTATGTTTCTTCAATTTTCGGTGATTTTATATTATATTGACCAAATCAGCTGCCAGAAATCACTTTTGGTATATATATATATATATATATATATATATATTATATATATATATATATATATATATATATATATATATATATATATATATATATATATATATATACATACATGAAGGAAGCCAACAGTCACCGAAACAAAGGTGCATTTGGGAATGTCTTTTTTTAAAATTTATAGTGCGGATTAGGGGGAGAAAAATACTTCAATTAAGCTTTGATTTAAAGAAAACTACTTATATAGCAGCAGAACAAACAACCATGGCGCCGGTGGGATCACCAAAAATTGAAGAAACATAACAGGATTTAATTCACGACGTTTCGGCTGGAGGACCAGCCTTTTTCGACCGTCACTCGAGAAAGGCTGGTCCTCCAGCCGAAACGTGAATTAAATCATGTTATGTTTCTCCGATTTTTGGTGATTTTATATATATATATATATATATATATATATATATATATATATATTAGGTAAAAGAAATGAGGGGCTCGTTTGTAAAACATATCAAGGAAGCTAATAGTCATCGAAACGAAGATGCATAGGGGATGTTTCTATCTCTTTTTTGTATTGCTGATCAGTGGGACAATAATGCTTCGAATAATCTGTCCCTTAAAAAATCGCTTATAAACGAGCAGAAACAACAGCCGCGCCGCCGGTGGGATCCGAACTCAAGACCTCCAAATATCGCGTCGGGTGCTCTACCAACTGAGCGACGGTGACGGCCGTCCAATCTGCCTGCGATGGTGAACACTCTCAACGTTCGCGTACACCAATTAAACATAAATACCCACGGGAGCAGCAGAATGGACAGCTATTGCCGCAGCTCAGTTGGTAGAGCACCCGACGCGATATTCGGAGGCCGTGGGTTCGAATCCCACCGGTGGCATGGTTGTTTTTTCTGTTACATTGTAAGTGATTTTCTTTATTCCCCTTATAGGGTAGCATACCAGGCTCTGCCTAGTTAACCTCCCTGCCTTTCCGTTTGTCTTTCTCTCTCTCTCTCTCTCTCCTTACTCCTCTATGCACCTTGGTTTCAGTCACTGTTGGCATATATATATATATATATATATATATATATATATAGAAAGATAAACGTATTTGGTTGCTAGAGGCAAAAATTCAAAGTTGAAAACGCTTCATTTAGCCGTAGATTTATTTTGAGTAGACGTTTCGGACAGAGCCTGTCCTTTATATATATATATATATATATATAACGCCCATGAACCACCTTGTCCTTCTCATCGTCTCCGTAGCGATGCCGTCAAAGCAGTATAAGAATCGCAATATATATATATATATATATATATATATATATATATATATATATATATATATATATATATATATATATATATATATATATATATCCCCAGCCCAAACGTAACTTAGAATTTTTTTTTCCGTGCCAATGATTTGCATATAATCTGGCCGCGATGCGGCAATTTACTCTTGGCAAATCGACTTCCAATAGCGCCATTTCCTTCGCCTCATTTAAGACGATTTATTTGGTCAACACTGCGTTTGCGACGTCATGATTATTTATCGCACTGATTCACATGCTTCAGACGTGAAGAACAAATTATGAGGTTTGTACAGGCATACTATGAATGGAGTCGTCATTTCCAGTCGTTATTTCAGCGAGCCGCCGCGTGTGCAAGTGTTCTTTTTAATAATGGCTGTGACGTCACTTCTGCACCAACCGCAATGTCATCCAGGGCAATAAAGCAGGCTGTCGATTTCAGGTATCTCTTTTTGCTGTTCTAAAGTAGTTATACTTGGCCTTTTGAATAATAGTTTCTTGGGCTGTGGCGGAAGGGTCCTAGAGATCTCATGCCTTAACGAAAAAATGATAGGAAAGCGGACAGAATTGCCTTTTGTAGGCACTTATTTATTTACAAAAAAGTCAAATAAGTGAATGGGTGCTGATTCAATGAATTTTGATCCTTTTCCTCAATTTAGTGTATCCCTGCTCTCAAGCATAAAACACTGCCTTTTGTTGGCTGCTTTATTTTTCTTTCGTCTTGTATGGTGCTCCTTGTCTCCTCTGCAAATAAATCTCTGTTGAATAAAAACCCCGAAGATGTGTTACGGCCCTAACCTTAGGTTTTGTGCAGCCAAGTATATGCCCCTTACACTATAGCGAAAATTGGTGACCTTCTGAAATCACTACCAGGTTATGAGCATGCGTGATTCAGCTTCTGCTTCAGCAGAGAGCTTCCGTAAACGCAAGGAAAGACAAACGCTCAGTGCTCAGTTTCTTGCTGATGAAGAGTGGCACTTGATAGCTCTACATAGACTACGCCACTAAATTAAGATCTGCCAATGCTACACTCGGATAATTATCTTCATTGGTATTTGCACCTGGGGCTTCTGTGGCGTCAGCGTGTTCCATAGATAAAAACCAGTAACCTATCAAAAGAGAGAGGGACAAGAGAATGAGGCTAAGCCTACTCGTTCCCACTTTTGTCTATGGAAACACGAAAGATTGCGCTGCTTTTTAAGGCGCGTAAACACTGTGCACGAAATGGCCTATTCGGGGTACCAACAAAGACGCACTTTCAAAAAGTTCACGCCTCCCTGATGCGGTCGTGCAGCCGATGCACTACCTTGTTGAAATAGTAGTGCTGTGTTTTTATTTCTCATTCTTCAATTATTTCCCCTTCAAAAATTATTGCAATAGCGGATGCACATATCGATACAAATCAGATTTCTAGATTGTAATTTCGGTGCTGCTCAGTTTGGCCGTCCACTCCTTGACAGTTGGTGATCTCACTGCGCGTCAAGTCGTCAATGAACAAGCTGGCAGACCCCGCCTGCATTTTGTCAGTCATTTTTTTCATCTTTAAAGGGGAAACTTCCATTCAATTTTTGCCCTTACTGCAGATCGATCGGGTGCCTGTTTTGCCTATTTTGATGTTTTTCCGTCTGCAAAATACGCAATCGTTGCTTAGAAATATGGATTTGATAATGAAATCGGACGTCTTTTCCTTCCAGTTTATGCAAACTCGCGACTTTAAGACCTAACAGGTCTCCGTGATCATGGTTTATATGTGAGTGGCTGTGTACCCTAGGGTCTGGTATCCGAGTCTCAAACACTGCCATATCGTACCCGCAGTCTCCTTGTGAGAAGGGCTGGCGAATTGTCTTCACCGGTATTTCATTTCTTGATATGAACTAGTCTACAAAAGCTACAAAATTACTGTTCATATAGGATTATTTTCATTAGAACACGCTGACCTCGTGACACAGGGCAGCTTTATTACGCATTTCGCGCCTGTTATCCTGAAACTAGGCAATCAGAAGCATATAGAAGGCTTAAACTTAGGGAAACCGTATAAGTCTGTAGCAGTATGGTTACCAGTCATGCATGCAACAAACGAAAACACCATCCAGAAGCAAACGTTTTTCGCTAGGCCCGATCAGGACGCGGCGATGATAGTTCGATAAAGGTGATGTGAAAACGCTCCCGTGTATTGTGCGATGTCAGTGCACGTTAAGGAATGACCAGTGGTGGGATTCAACGGGGAGCTGTGCATTAAATTACTGCGTCTTCATAGCCCCTTGCAGTTTTGGGGCGTTAAATCTATATATAATTGAATAAACGCTCTAGGTGTTATCTCTAAAACTAAAAGAGCCTTAATCTCAAAGCAAGTAAATATACAGCTGAGTAAAGTCCTAAAGGGCATACTTTTTAGTTACTGTCCTCTACTTTCTTCCCCTGTTTATATAGCCATTCTACTGCCTCTGATTCATTCGCTTTTCAATACGAAAGCGATCCCATTCGTATCAGGAGCAGCTTGGTGGACTGGAAGCGTTCAGAAAGATCATTACTCAGAAAGAGTATCCTGGATATCACAAGCCCCAAAAGTTACTTTCGGCAAAGGAATCAACCGCTTGGAATGCTATTACAATTAATTAAGTGTTTGTATGTTTTGTTTATGGAAGCAGTGAAACGATATCGTAAACAGCCGTTACGCTTTGAGTCTGGAAAGATGCAGAGTGGAGAAATAATCAAGGGAAAATTTATTTACGGTTTAGGTGCGAAAACCAATTCTTGCTACTTCTTCGGACATTTTGAAGTGCTACAAAGCTCACCCGTCGAAAAATAACCCATCTGAAAACAACGAAGTTTGTGGCTGGTGGTCGATACCGAGCAGGACTCTCGGCACAATAATATATAAACGCTGCTCTTGTTCAGGTGAGATTTACCGACAATTCTAATTTAGTCGAATTGCACCGAGCAACTGGCCGGTGCACTCCAGAAAACTACAACTATCAAGATACATGTGAGGATTGTTGCTTTAACGTTTACATGACATTTAGGACTGGATTGTCTATAATTCCATTGCTGTAAGAGGTACAAATAACTAGTTCTGCTCATATAAAAGTTATGAAAGAAGGCGACCGGTAGCTAGAAAGAAACACGCAATCTCTAGCTAGACGAGTACATATTTCCAGCCACCATAAAAAAATGATGTTTCTAAGACGCATACCTACTGAACGGAAACAATACCGAAGTTCATTCACAATGCAGTTCCCTATTTGAGCTGACTGTTGTTTTTTTAGAACTTAAGCCGCTATTGTCCGCCCAAATCGTTAATACGGTCAACAAAACAAACAAACTTTTAGGGGCACTGAAAAGAATGGAGGCGGAGGCAATGCGACAGCATTTATTTTTTACTTGCAATCTCTTGAATTTTCAAGTTCCTTCCACTTGAGATTCTCTTCAAACTCCAAATTCATAGTATCTGAGTGACCCATCTAACCCATTTCTGATTCTAGCCAATTTTTATTGTATTCCAATTTTCTTCTCTTCTATATTTGATTCTCTCCTGACAGTTATTATTTAATTTCTATTCGTATTGGCTACTTTTAGTAGATTTTTGCGCTAATTATTTAGCAGTTTTTCTTTTTTCTCAGTAAATATTAATGTGGCATCTCCCTGCTCTCGCCTACAAGGGGGGGGAGGAGGGGTGTAGCGGGGAGTTCACATCCGAGGAGGACGATTGACAGGTTGCAGCCAGCGAAAGAGATATCCTCCTAAAGACAGCAATCGGCTGAAACGACTCGAAGGAGGAGGCTTCACCTAGGTTGTGACACTGCTGCCGGGTAGCTTCCGCCCTCATGAGCCTCCTAAACGCTATCTAAATGATATGTAAAGGCTAAACACTAAAGCGCCACCTGCCACGGTTGATAGGTGCAGGATTCACACAGATGCGCACTCCGGACAACGTTCGTTTTCATGTCCTCGTAATGCTATCGCATCAAGGAAAGCGCTGCAGATAAAAAAAATGAATGTATAAAAAAAAACGAAGTATGTTGACACCAACGGTCGAGTAACGCTTCCTTTTTTATCTTCACTTTAATCTCTTCGCGCTATCTTTGTTTTACTTCGTTTGTGGTGAATTTTTAATTGGTGTTTAGTGATCCTCATTGCAAAACCAACAGACGAGTCAGCAAAGTATAATTACCTCTACTCGCGTCAACCTGGCACCGAAAGTGCTTTAAAGTATAGATCACGTAGACAGGCGTGATTGCACAACTAGATACCTTAACGCCACTTCGCTTGCCTGGCGCGGGCCTAACTGCATTTTCTAACCAGCAGCTAATTGTGGAAACTTTAACATTCTGGAAACCTGAGAAATGTAAACAGTGGCGCTACAAAATTGTGGGAGGTTGTAGAAAGAGCATCTCATCTGTAAGATTAGTTTCAAATTTTCCCTCTTCGTAAATGCCGTAATCCTATCACTGGCAGTTTTATCAGGCCATTTATCTTGAAGCAGGCAATCGGAGGCCAAACGCATGTGGAGGAAGAACTTGAGCAGTACCAATCCAGTTTACCCTACGCCAGCGCCCTCAAACCTGCAAAGACTGAGCGCGCCTGTTGCGTAATTACGTAAACAACTTCCTCAATTGTTTACGCTTGAACGCGTCCCAATAGTTTATCGACGGCACCGGAAATCCTCAAAGAGGAATGCCGTGCCGCTAATTATCGTGTTCCAAGGGGCTCCAACGAATTCCAACTTTCGGCTGTCGGAAGCAATAAAGGGCGCCTTCGATTAATGCTGCCTGCAAACTCCAACGCGGCTTCGAGACGGCTGGTTTGTATTGAACGCTAATGAGCGTGCTGTCCGAATTCGTTCCCACATGCGCGGATGTTTCTGAGCAGAGACCTTGCAAAGCTACTGCCATCCCGGGCAGTGGAAACTTTCAGGTTTCGCATTCGCTGTAAGTAATGAGTAATTTTCACGTAAGGTAGCAGAAATATTCGCTGTGAAGTACAGGTGTGAAGTTTTCAGGTTTAAAATAGATCGTCTAGTTTTTCTAAACACCAGTAAACCTCAATTTACTGATTTCTTCACATTCCACCTAGCTCCAAATGCAGCCATTGTGCCAGGATCCAACGCGCTACCTTGTGCTCCAGAACCGAAAGCTGAGGTCAGAGCCATCGCAGAGGGTGCTATACTTATTTGCTCCCACACCTCATCTGAGTTAAAGCACAATTATTTTCCTTCAGTCTAAATATGACAGAGCAGGAGCCATTGTTCTCGTAAGATCCCGATATTTGGATAGACATGGCAGCCTGCAGACTCTAGCTGTAAACGCTTCTTGGGCGTCGCCATCTTGTTCGCTCGAAGGTTGTGTGCATCTGTCGGTAGGACGGTGCAGGTGACAGCCCTTCTTTGTTGATGTTTGAAACAGTACAAAGAGTACATGTTCGGCGGTGTGCTTGTAAACATTTTAAAGAGGCGTGACCTGAAACTGCACTCCGTTTCTCACAATAACCTCTCTTTTTTTTTTACTAGAGAAAAGAGTGGAAATTCCTATCACCACTTAGGACCATTCAAAGGAAGCCAAGCTAAACGTTTCAAGAACAAATATGCACTATTTCAAGATTCACCGAGGTGATGACCGCATGGCGGCATAATGAAATTGATGATGAGTGCCTTTACAAACTTCTACATTTTGTTCTTGGGCAGTGTATGCTAGAATTTCGCTGTTTGAAAAATCAGATAGATGCCTTCCTAACATTCGCCTTATAATAGTTAGTGCTGGGTTCTATGCAGCATGACCGGTTGAACAGCAGACTTCAAAAAGAGGTCATTGAATTACTCATCTAAGCTTTCTGAGTGCGTAATGAACGGGCATGCTTCCATGAACTCTTTCTCCGGTTCGGTCAGTTCATACGAAAATTGGGCCATTTAAGATGGCACAATCATCAGTAATGCTAATGAAGCGCAGGTATAAAAGTGAATTGGCATTATTCCACACAACAGTGCTAATGTAAACATTCCAAATACTTTGTATAGGAGTCCTTATCAACATACTTTTTTCCCACTTTCTCTTTTTGCCTTCATCCTGGATAGCTGCCGTCATTAAAGACTTAAACAAGCATTTGTTTTTAATCGCTCGCACAAAAAAAAAATTCATGATTATTGAAGGTTCTACGTGGTACTGTCCTTTTACTAAAACGCAACGAAGGAAATTTCGGAGAGAGTTGATATCTCGATACTTAGGCATAAAGTAGTGCCCACATTTAAGCGGAAGTTGTTAATGGTGCGATCTACGAATTTTTCAGGAAACGTCTACCATATGCAATAGTGTGACTACACTGTGCGCACGACTCTTAAAGTTCTCGGAAATAACGCATGATATCACGAACGCAGTGCAGCTCGTGAAACCAACCTTTATGTGCCAAGCTGCGAAGTTGGTTTCAAGGAAGACCCAAGTCCAGCTCGCAAGCCACTAATAGACACAAAATGTAATCTGGAAGAAGTCGCTGCGTTTTTATGGAGGAAAAACGCTAAGACGCCCGTGCGCTGTGCGATGTCAGTGCACGTTAAAGATCCTCAGGTGGTCGAAATTATTCCGGAGCCCTCCACTAGGGTACCCCATTCTTCCTTTCTTCTTTCATTCCCTCCTTTATTCCTTCCCTTACGGCGCGGTTCAGGTGTCCAATGATATATGAGACAGATACTGCGCCATTTACTTTCCCCCAAAACCAATTACAATCACATTACAAGTCACCGGGCGTAGGCTGAAATGAAGAGCGGTTAAAGAGAAAGTACACACACAGAACCGCTGCTTAGTGGAAAAAGTATTGGCAGTCTTTTCCGCCACAATACACAGTGCCCATGAGACTCACATGTATTCCAACCGTCCCTTTACATACAATCCGCCTTTTTCACGACGCGACTGCGCATGCGCCCATCCCCTGGCGGCGGTGTCGCGAAACATATTGGAAGGGTCGCGCGCTCCACTCGAGACCGGCCGTGGAAGTGTAAACAAACCGGCTTCCTACGCGGGGTGCGTTGCTGCAGCCGTCGGGCGTTCAGCGCGACGCATTTGGCGATACCTACGAAATGTGTTGCATACGGCTGCAATGCCGAATATGTAAAGGGAAGAAAACTCGGATTTTTTCGCTTTCCGAGCTCTTCCCAGGACAGCCTTCGACGCGAAGCGTGGATAAAAGCAGTTCGCCGGCTCGACGATCGTGGCCACCTTTGGGCACCGTCGGGCATGTCGAATGTGCGGGAATCACTTTGTTACAGGTGCGGACGAAGTACTGTGGTTAAATGCGTATGCAGCCTATCACGATGTGTTTTATTCATGGGCAGGAAGGCCTCGAATGTCATCGCGGCACCCAGACTTCGTTCCGACGCTTTTTGCTTTCTCAAGCAAGAAGGCCAAATGGGCAAGTGCTGTGAGCCGCTTTCAACACGCGATGGATCGGGCAACGAAAAAGAAGCTACGAGAGCATTCACGCATGGTGCTAAAAGTTCGTCATAACCTCCTATGGAAATTTCCTTGTTTATGCCACTACACCCTGGCGAATCCCCCCGTGCGGGTATGTGCCATGTATTAGGAGGCAGAAGAAGAAGAAGGTGCGTTATGCGTGTGTTCAAATCATATCCATGATGAAGAGCTCTGCGTGGTATCGCCGGAATGGATCAATGTGCGCCTATCGCGCTCGTCTTTATGGACGCGCGTGCTTGCTAAACCTATGCAGCGGTGTGTTGTGGGAAAATACAGTGAAATGCTAGCAGAGCTGCTTTGTTGCGAGTACGCTTGTGCTTTTATAGCTCGTGTAGCTATTCTGCAGCGCTTGAGCACAACGATTGCTTAAGAAAACTATTGTCCCCAGTCGTTTTCTGTACTATGGCGTGCACGATGTAGTATCCACCTTTCATGAATGGCAGGAATATACAGCGGAAAACGCCAACCTCACTGATCGGGGATATTTTATTGAACATTATGTTCCGAATGTAGCCTTCATCTCTGAAGCGGCGGCCCTTGCGCAGCTGGTGTTCGCATCGCATGCCGGTTGATCGGAGATACTGAAGAATTTGCTCTTCGGTGGGCACTGCAGCCTGCCTCGGACTTCGCACTCAGCCATCAGTCAATCCTAGAAATCCTCCAGGTACCAGGTGCTGCCCAGGACACGCCATCGTTGACAGATTCCAACAAAACGTGCTCCGCAGCGGCACTCAGTCCGGCCGGGTTGGGCGCGCAGTACCCTACCAGTGAGCTTCCAGCGTTGTACGCGAGGTGGCAGCACAGGAAAATGAAAAAGGCTGATTGACTCCGGTATCCAAATTTCTTTTTTATTTCACCACGTGCCTAGCTTGCAAGGATCGTGATTCGCGTCTTCTGGCGTTGATATATGTACGTTGGTTTTGAACGTCTTAAAGTTGCTCAAGGCCTACTGGGGATGCCGCCGTGGTATACATCGCATTTTTTTTCTACCACGTGAGGTTATTCAACGTACAGTTAAACACCACACAGTGGTGAAACAGAACACGGGTGTGTTTGCATTTCACCTCTACAAAAATGCAGCCACAACAGCGTGGATTTGATCTTGCGACAGTGGGCTCCGCAGCCAAACACCGTAGCCAGTAAGCCACTATGGCGGGTTCTTCTGGGTGCGGTGAAGATGGGTGATGTTTGAGGAGGCGGTGAACTTTAACGCAAGCTTGTATCATGCATGGCGCGACTCAAGCCATTAGCGACTCCTGGAACTACCACACGAGTGGCGCAATGAAATGCTCGTCGTGTTTCTGGCTTTTGTTATCTGTATACAGTGAATTATTGGCTCTTTGTCCGTGTTACGCATAAAGCAATAAATCAGGAATTTATTGCGAGTACTGTCTCAGAGCTGTTGAGAGACATTGGGTTTCATTTTCTGCTCGATCGCAATACTTATCTGACCTCCAAAGGTAACAATCCTTAAAATAAGGGTTTTGTACGTGTACAGCTGGCCTAACTCGAGCTGTGCTTTGGTAACATGGTATGCGCTGTAGTCTGGCACAAGGAAAGGACCAAGAAAGAGAAATCAAAGAGGCATGTACTCGTGTATACGACCTTACCGTATTTAAATGATGCTTTTGTGGGTCTAAACCTTGTAAGATGTGGAAAATGTTACACAGAAAAGCCATTAACAAAATCAAACACAACATTACTATAAAAAGTAAAGCAAACTTTGTCACTTAAATTTATTCGTTTTTTTATAGGCTCTTATTGCCTTGGTCTCGACAGTCATGGTCGCGTTGTTGTTAGAACGCGCCGATCTGTTGATACAAGCCTGCTTCAATTTCACCTCAATGTCCTCTTAACTCTGGTGGCCTGGAATGTTCCACGGGGGGATAGCGGAATATGCTGTGAGCAGGTCACTGCAGCTCAACGTAAAAAAATATTTGCTGTCGATATATGTAAAAAGTGTTCATATTAATCTTTGCGAAAGAAATCGCATTGAAAGACAGAGTGACACTTATTATCGTACCTACTTCCACTTCATGACGGACATTCAGGAATTAGACATATTGTTCAGAAGATTAGAAGTTTTTAGTGGTTTTATCTATGTTTGTAGTACTGAAAAACTTTTTAACTGCATTCTTCCTATTCTTCAAAATTATAGAATTTAGTTATACTGGGTACTAATGCAGCATACGAATTGATAGAAAACTATACGAGAGATTTAAGCTCATCCTTAAGGGCATGGCATGATACACTAACGAGTTATTGCCAACATATGAGGAGTTGGTCATTCTCTAACTTGCATTCATTGAACCCTGGCAGCCCTCATACCACCCTTGCCGCAATGGCGCAGTAGTTAATCAGTGCGCCCCTGCCCTGCAATGACAGTTGCTGACACCGGTAGACGTGATACCAGGTTGCTCTTCCTTGCCCGGTCACAGGCTGGTCTCTGGGCTTTGAATGATGCTGCTTTCAATAGGTATTCACCGATTTCTCCTTCACGCTCATTTGAAGCAGGAGATGTGATGACTTACCAATTGTCAAAGGTAAGAAAGTCTAGAAGGTTTCACAGCGATGAAGAACACACAAGATTTAAATCATTCATGCATGCTTATCCTACCAGACAGAATCAGCAAGAGCTCCAATGTTACACGGAATCGAGACTTCAGTCGGTCGTCTACTGAAGGCCTGTCCTGCATTCTCTCCAAGTGAGCATGTAGGTTTGAAATTCGCACTCGGTATTGAAACCAAGATCACGGATCTCCATAGGAAATGCTTACTTATAAGGTTCCTTTCAAAAAGTGAGCATCCTAGGTTTGGAACACAGGCTCGAAACAGTAGTAAGAACTTGGGGCTACACCAGCAAACTCACCATGCTTCTACAATACTGGATGTTTATAAGTTGGCCCGCTTATTCATTCTACAAAAACAATTTGTTCAAAAATTATACTCATTTTCTACCCGGAGATAGAATTCAACCCGTAACAATTCCAAAAAGTGTGCTCTTGTCTCATTTGTTGGGGCTAAAAGGACTGTGTGGAACCTGACCTGAGGTCTGGGATATTGCTGCCTCTGCCTCTGCCCTCCACTAAAGCGTTTCTCTGTCAGGCGCAATGGGTCAGACCCACCCCCGCAGCCGCATCCACTATGGATCTTGCACCCGAACTTGCTGGGTTCCTGCCCTGGCCTTTTTCACCGTAGTCACGGGCCCGCCACCCTAAGGTGACGAGAAACCAACCTGGGCCACATATCCTTTCGGTTGAGCGATTGCACACACAACCTCCCAGCTTCTTGTCGCTAGCTTTATTTCCCCTCCAGGAAGATGGTTGTGAAATAAAGGCTTCATCTAGTATATATGCCTACCAAGTTCGACGTAGCAGGACAAGCTTACAGGCGCGCTCCACAGATCAAAGAGGTGGCTGGTGAAGCGCAGAGCTGCAACGGCCACAACGCTGACGTATGCTGATCAGCAGTGCTGTTCTAGTGGAATGTCTAACACTTGAAATTTCATATCAAAAGTGAAACTACGACACTTTTTGGTTCCTTCCAGTATATACTAATACATTAGTTTATAGATTTAACTAAACATAATTCAGCCTGTTACATTTCAGTTAAGCGATTTACACAAGACTTCTGACATCCCGTGCATTTTTTCATGAGCGCTCGCCATTTTTGTCCTCATTTAGCGACCCCTGACAATATTCAAATGCTTTTTGGGATGTTCGTGCACCTCGCCACGACCAATTCGCGGCTGCCCTCTTTGGGCTAGATATTTGAACCAGTCCGTAAGATTTTGCCAACGCAGTTGCCTAGACTAAAATCGCAGCACCGCTGGCATTTAGAAAGCTCGTGGAGTTAATGTTAGCAATTTGTGGCGAAGATCTTTCTGCTAGGTAATGTGAGCCAGCGATCGGGATCGGCACAGAAGGATTGTTGTGCTGGACAATCCTGCTCGACAGCCCAGAGGAGACTTCCTGCGAAACCCACCGCCTCTCTTGCCTCCTCTCTATCTCCACCCTCTACTGGTTTTTCCCGTCCTAAGGGGCGTTCATTAGAACTAATATCATGTTTGTCGCTAAAGACTTTTCAGGACCGGCATCATTTCTAGCGCGTGCCTTCCTTGCAGACCGACCCTATTCCCTTTGCGAATTCTCACGATGAGAGAGGAAGGCAAGGCGCGAGGGGCAATGTAAGCTAATCATCGAAATTCCTTCCACACTCAATATAAAGGACACATTTCGTTATCAATGAGCAACTGCGTGAAGGCACGTTTTTGCAATGATAACATTCCGCTCACGTTTGAAACAAAAATAACAGCCTTCGCTCTCAGGCAAACCCTGTTTGGTATACTCTTGCCTCCAGGACAAATTACCTTCTGCGACAATTGCCTTCTTGCGGTGTATTTAGGTCTCAGCAATCGATCCTGAATGCTACCGGAGTCACTCACAAAGCTCCTTTATACTTCATTCTCCGTCTACGAGATGTACCGGCTAATACTGCATCGGAAGCACCAGGATGGCTGCCACAGTGGACGAACTTTTCCGCCGTTGGCAACAATGAGTGAGAGTCACCATTCTTTACAAACCTACAATTTAGAGCGAAGGTTCCCAGGGCAGGAATATTAGGTGTCTCATGCTCATAGGTCATTTTACCTCCCATATCGCGTCACCACCTCGTGCTCAGAGCCAACATATCGTACCACCTTCGTCTTCGTCAGAGTTGGGTCTCATGTAAACATCCTGAAGTGACAGGACGGAACAGCATCCTTTGAGCATCTGCGATAGCAGGCGCCACAGTTATGATACAGCAGGCGGCAGAGGTGTGGATGATCAGTGGCTTTGTTGAGGGTACTGACTGCAGCTGAGGCAACGTGAGCTGACCGAGCCAGCAAGCGGGAAGGCAGTGCAACATCTCCACCGTCGTCCACGGGTTCTGAGAAAGAATTCCTTCAAGCAGAAGCTGCTCGTCTCATATACCAAAACCGGGAGATGATATAGTGAGGGGCAAAATCTGGCTAGCAGAGAATTGAAGAACCTGCAATTGGAGAACAGAGTGCCTAATCCGCCCGCCGTGAGTGCTAACTGCAAATAATCCTTTCCTCGATGTAGCCTCTTTCTTTGCGCATTCAGTATTGCCTGCCTGAAAACGCTTTATGATGATGGTGATTTCCTCAGGCTGAATGGCACATACCCACGACGAGTGATTTGCCACGGTGCATTTTTGATACAAATGCACACATGGGCAAGGAGTGGCATATTTGGATTATATTGGGACGAAGACACGAATATAGATTAAATAGGTGATAAAAAACGGAAATTAAAAACCTGTGAATCAACATTCTAGTATAAGAGTCTGCCTGATGCAACTATATATCCGTGACTAACGTCGCACAGTGGTTTCAAGGCATATCCTTTTCGCGCTTGCCCCGAAGGAGAGGAGGATCGCAATAGATAGAGGTAGTCCCAGTCGAGCGCTTCAGCCCTTGAATACCATTGTCTGTAACGTTAGGAGGAAGTCGATCAAAGACAGGGAGATTAACCGGAAGAATCAACCGGTTTGGCTTGGAGGCAAACGAAGCACCTGCTATAGTTGGCTGTCTGCATGGTGCAGCCATCTGTAGTCAACTGCAGCAGATGGCTCATATATCACAAATTTTTTTTCTCATCGAACAAACAAGGCAAGAAAGAAGACGAAGCCAGCACTAGTGATCTCAGTAGGGCCACCAGAGACCGATCCGACAATGGCAGGGCCAGAAGCTTGGCACGGGTCGTACGCCTCTCTGGAGGAGACCGGCGAGCCCCCTTACTATGAGCCGTACTACGCGCACCACTATCCTTCTTCCCTGGGCGCCGAAAAGAAGCGGTCGCACCAAGATGACTTCCTGGACTCCAAGCCGCTGCTCTTCCTGCGCCTCTTCACCATTTTCGTCGTGGTCATCGTGGGTTTCTTCCTAGCCTTCGTCATGGTCACCGAGAGCGGGCTGTTCGAACGGAGAAGGAACTACGCCTCATCCTCCTCCCCGACACCTGCGACGACCAAGACGCAGCCTCCCATCACGGCGTGAGTCTTGAGATTGTCTCTTGTTGCAAACTGATAGTTCTTGACTGGAGTGGAGGTAGATCGTAACGCCATACCTTGCTTTTTTGGACGCTGTGATTCTAGATTTGTGACGTTCCAAGGGAAGAAAAGCGCTTCGTATATCCAGATAGTAAAATTTTGCATTCATTGTCGGAGAATATACGTGCGACTCTCGAGGCCCGGTTAGACCTAGTGGGCAGGATGTGAGGAGTCTACAAGGAGTTGGCTCACACCCTCAAGTGACGGATAACAAGTAACTAGCTCAATCACATGCAGTATACACATAGAGGGTGCTGCACTACAGATCAGAGATGGGAGGGCCTTTAGCAGCCTCTACACGACTAGCAGAACGTCAGAAGAGTTTCATGACGTATTTTCACTTGTGCTTACTTTAGTCCGGTTCGGAAGGCGGCGCTGTACTCCCCCAATGTTAGGAGATTGAACCTGCACGTCGTGGGTTTTGGACACGGTATCAGTGATGCCATAACAAGCCCGATTTATCAGCACTCTGTCCACCCTTTTTTTCCTGAATCTTCCGAAAAAATGGTTATATTTTCAAGCTCTTTAACCAGGCACGCTTTCAGAGACTTAATTTCGGATAGGTTTGACCTTTTAGTGTGACAGGTGGTAGGCAGTTATTTTCATTCGATTATTCTTTGGTGAAAAGTTTGTGACCTCTCAACAAAACGAAAGGGGGCACTTCAGGGATTCAATGGAAAATTTTTCGTATATGCAACTATTAATCGTTAGTAAACTCCAACTAGTGAACGAGTCAGCAATTCCAGTTCAAACAGGACATGCTAGTTCGATACCTTACTTGTTTATTAAGCATTGCCGCATTTATTCCAATCAATGTCGATACGATTTGTTGCAAACGTATTTACTGCTATGTACAAATACTACGCCGATTAAGAAGTGAAAAACTGCTCCAGGCTGAGTATCTAATAGAAGAACTCATCCTTTGGTTTTTGACGCTTTATCTCCTTACTGCGACAGAGCGATTCCGATGTTAATAACTATTTTATACATTTCAGTTTGATCGTGACTCACTTCGCGACTCACTTGAAAACGTTTGCGACACGTTCTTATTGGTAATGGCGTCACAACTTTCAATCTAGTGGCGAGAAGATTCGCAAATCCAATTTTTGCCGATGAGTGCGAGATGTTCTCTCACAAACGTGAACGTAGCCAGAATCCATAGAACCACTTTTTCTTAAGAAAAATACTAGGGTGCAGTTGTTCTTTGTATCCGATTAAGTTCCGAAAAGTATTTCTTCGCTCAGTGCCTGAATGCAATACAATTTCTGAGTATTTTTTAGTGTAAGAGTGAGTATATAAAATGAACACCTCCAGCGAAAGAAAGCTTGCGATTTACCTGAAAGAAGAGACCATTGATGCAACTTGGAAAATAAATGAAGACAGTGAACCAAGGTCCAACTTGCTTTGTCTGGGGGGGGGGGGGGGGGCAAAGGGGGATGCGCAGGCTGTCCCACTCTATGTCCGAGCACGAAAGAGGCCATTTTCCTGCTTCGGGTATTTAGCCGACAGTGAGAATAAAATCGGCTGATTTCCTCATTTCGTGCGGCCTCCACTGTTACAGTCGGCCGAATTTAGCTTTGATGCCGACATCGTGGCTTCTTTCACATTCATATAGTGGCGACGTCTTAAGTTCGAAGGAACTAGACCATTCTCTCTTACGAAAAGGTAGAGTGTCACAGCTGGTTCTAAGGTTCACACTAATCGCCTTGCCGGAGTCTCAGAGCTAGGTATAAAATTTTTGAAAACATGTGCACATCCGAATGTCGTAGCTCCAAGTAGCAAACTCGGCCTCTCTGTAACACGTGTCGAAGCTTTCCGCGCGAAGCCCACTAGGCCGATGATTATGTATGTGAGGTGATTCTTCAAGACTGACATTTACTGAACAGTGCTATTCCAGTAAATGCAACAAAATGTTCTCACCCTTTAAACATTCACTGCTCTTTCAGCAAGACGCCTGTCAGGAGGACCACGACGCATCAACCTGAAGTCACGGAAGACTATTATTCTCCCGTGGATACCCGAGGGACTAAAGTTGAAGGTGGTCAACCCGAGTTGCCCCACGCTGATAGGCTTGTGAGTGTGATTTAGGAATTCTTCCTTCCGTACCATATGCCACGTGAAGGCTTCTGTGCGTGTATACTGCGATAATGATAATGGCGATCACAAACACCGTACGTTGCGTATTTTATGTTTCAATAAGTGAAACATGCGCGAGAGCCTTCGTTAGATCGCATGGAGGTGACTGCTTTTCATGAAGAGCTGCAGACGACTTCCATCAGCAAGTTAGTCTCTGGTATCCTTATGCACCTACCCTTACTGCTTCCTCCGCTGTTCAGTCTCTCACTGTAAAAGCTGACCGGCTGTCCGTACAAATTGTCTTAAGAAATTTCTGCGCCTGTTTTTCTGAACTTGCGCTGAACATGATTTGATTTTCATTACTTCATCCATCGTAGATAATAACTAGAGAATAAAGGTGACATCATGCTATTCTAGCAAAAGTCGGGAGCTGTGTAGGACTCTTTTCGTCGTTGGCGAGAGAAAGTAATTCGTAGACTATACTGCCTATGCACTCAGCGTTATGCAAGGTGCCCGAGGATAAAGTAATGTTCGAAATTGGCTTTTATCGATAAAGTGATAATTTCTGCGCGAACGCAACAACGGCACTGCAGGATGTCACTAACATATGAAAAACTATTACAGCGGTCATTTAAAAAAATCTAAAAATAATTCCTTAAGCGTAGCTGTTTGGCTCTTCGTTCCAGTTGGAAAATTGTAATAGACCCTTTGGGCACCAAATGAAAACTATTATATTTTGAGGAGGTGAAACTGTTCTTATTGGAACTATGCAGCAAGGAATTACGGCTGTCCTGCAGCATGGAAGAAGGACGTAGCGGGCGCAGTGAGAACGTAGAGACTTCTTCCTATTTCTCTACTTCGCGAGTGGTGCGCCGCATCCCACCTGTCGAGTCAGATGGAAAGAGCGAAACGAGTGTGCTACATCACCTGCGAGCTAAGTCAGCCGCAGGCGTAGCTGCGGTCTCGCCGCTGCCGTCGCTCACCTGTACTGTGTGTTCGATCAGCAGAAACTCCTCGCCCCATACCCCAATGCCCGATTACGATTTTTCAGATCGACATAGGAATTGACCGTCAGTACTTTGACTTCCCCATACAAGTTGCTATTACAAAGCAAGCGCACAACTACTGAAGATAAAATTATTTACCATATTTTAGCTCACATAGCATTCCGCTTACCTTATGCGTTTATGACGTCCTTCAATGCCGCAGTTATTGTATCGCAGTTCTTATCTTCTTATCACAATAAGCAATTTTTTGAAAATGCCTAAGTTTTCCCTCAAACGCCAGCTAAAGTGGATATCGAACGAAGTTATTAAGCTAAGAATATTTATCAACGATGTGCTCCTTGTGACTGCGTGACATGGACTTCTAACAGGTGGCTGTGTACCGCAGAAATCATGCCAAACTTCAACTCTGCCTTCGTTGCTTGAGGGGAAGTTGAACATGACCTCGTTTATAGCGATCGTGGTTTTGAAAACAGCGTGACGCGCTTGGACGAAATTCGTGGTTTATATGTGCTTCAAAACAAATACCACCACTAGCGTCGCGGAGAATTCAGAAACAACGAGGGTCATCTCTGTAGGCAACTTTGTACTGATATTGAAGGTGTCGGTGTCGCTGTGATTTTTAAAACACATGAAGAGACGTCCAATTGTCTCAGTGTGCGGCCAGAACCACGGCTACAACTTCAATCTGCAGCAGCCTGACTCTGCAGCTCACCTTGAAACTTGATGCTCATCAAAGCTTTGTGTTCTCTTGGAATATACCGCGCAAGTATTACGGAAGAAATACGTATACATAATCATAACTTCAGAGCTGGCTCTTCGTGTTAGCTTTATTTCTCGTTGTTTTTTGGGCCATGAAAAAAGCAGCGCGACCTGCCACCTTTCCTAGCATCTCTATGTTAAAAGTACAAACCATCCACTGCCCTTCCTTCGCGAATCGTGCCAGCGCCAACACTAGTTTTGTTTTTGCGAAGCGTCTCGCGATTACAGGACGTATTCACCTCTTAGTAAATGATTGTCACTGTTTCTTGTGATTTTTAGAGGTGGCCCCCAGTGAAAGGCAGGACTTCTACACTGAGAGTGGCTTCCGGTGCTCAGCGCAGTCGTCGAAGTGGGTGGGACACGGCCAACCGATGGCGCAAATTCAGCCCACACAAGACGCGCTCTCAGCAGTCGTCACGGCGTGGCCAGTGGAAAGCAAGTGGCCGTGTGCCTTCTTAGCGCGGCAGTAAAATTACGCATCATGTGCAGTTTCTTCCTTGACTATTCTCAATTTCTCTTTTGCTTCTAATATCTCGGCGTCTCTTAAGCAGTAAAAAACAATGACCGCTTATGTTGTTTAGACACAGCACCCCTGGTGCCTGGTCTCGAGTTAGTTGCGTGAACCTGTTTGGCGTTCACCATTGTCATTTATGCGCGGGCCATCATTAGCCAATGATTTTCTTTCTTGCTGGAGTCGAGCAGCGTTTCACTCTATGAGCCGGGAATGGAGCTTGGATTGGAGAACAGTTAAGGCGCTCTAGACGAGAGCAAAACGTGAGTGTTGCACCTTACTGTCCTCTGCACAGTGTGTGGGCTGGTAAGCGTGAGAGCCTAAAAAAAACGACGGGTCATGCATGCGATCCTGCGAAAGTGCATCCTGGACAGGTTCTGGACAGCACGCGTTTACATTACTACCTTGAGCTTGTTAGGTTAGGAAACGGAGGTTATATTACGAACCTGAAAATGACTGAGAGAGACAGAAGTTACACGCGTCTGAAGTGAAAAATTATTATTTTTTACTGTAGGATAATACGCTGGCTATACCGCAAATATCCGCCGTATAGCCTTTGTTTACTCTGCAACTCGCCTCCTGTAGTGCCTGGCCAGCGAAGGCACAACTGGTGCACCAGCTGACAACGGTTCCCATTGAACCGGAGGTTGTAGCTTCTAGATGATTTCAGGAGGCGGTGAAAATACCAAGGACAAAAGAGGCACAAGAACACAACAGGACAGGCGCCAACTCGGGACTGGCGATGGATACGGCGATAAGGTTGCAACATGCAATGACAGGGTCGGTGCTGAATCTTGTTTGGAGGAAAGGGCAAAATGCCTTTGTAACTTATTCCTTAACCCATCTAAAACGAATGCACTTAGTGCACAGCATACCGCGTCTGATATGAATCTCTTGTATTCTTTTCATTCAGAGAGGCACACATGGCAGAAGCCGTCCTTTTAAATTCTAGACAGAGGTTCCTTCGAGCACAGAGGCCGAACGGTACGCCGTGCCCTGGTTACTAACAATGTGTGCCGTGACCGGAAAGTTGTTGCGGCAGTGGACTCGACTGCCACCACTTCACGCAGAAGCGATGGTACGTGTCCGGCTGGAGAAGTGACTTTTCCTGTAAAATTTCTCCTAACCAGACCTGTGTCGAAGCGCACACCGCTGGTAGGGTGAGGGTCGAAGTGAATTTCTCCTTCGATTTTAGCCTGGAACATGAATTCTGGGGGATCGACTAAGAAGCCTACCTTGTAGTCTTCCTTTTGTATTTCTTTCTTGCTTTTTGCAATCCGCGTTATTTCTAGCGGAAGATAAAAGAGGGGCGGGGAGTCCTGCGGTCATTTCACTTTCGCCGCTTTTATTTTTTCTTCCCAGCCATAATCGCCTTGGTTTTCCACCTCCTCCATCTCTGCCCTTTAAGTTGGATTTACAACAAGACCGCTTTAAAACTTGTTTCCTCCAGTGCTTTATTCTTGCCTCTTCCCTGTCTCCCGACCTTAAATGCGCACTCCTTTGCATGCACCTGTTGGCATTCGTTGGCACCATGGTATTAAAAACGTTTACAAGTTTTAGCTAATCTGCTGCTTAATATGATTGTTTTTATAGCTCTCTTCCGCCCCGGATGACTGCAAATACTTTCTTTGGAGCCTTCAGTCATGCATAAGGAGATGTCGTCGGCGTCGGTTACCACATGGAGGTATTGTATGCTGGCGAGGCTAAGGATACATAAAGTAGGAGGTAACAGAGGACGCCTCCTTTTGGAGGGCCTGTTTTGAGGAGAAAAAATGAATGTGATGATATAGCAGTGAGTTGAATTTCCTGGCAGTTTGTAATCAAAACTTATAGAGAACTAAATAAATTGACGTTAATTGGGTGGACCCTCATACCAGGAGGCTTTTGCCGCCGCTCTTACCTGGTTCACCAGCCAAAGCTGTTCTTGCGGATGCGAGCTGGACAGCGCCGCCTCCAAGTCTTTAGTATTTAGCTCGGTTTTCGCAATATCTGAATATTTCTGGCATACCTATACCATCTGGAGTAAACTCTCTCACAGCAGCAGGCTTAAAGCAGATCGAACGAATTTGAAAACATACAGTTCGACTTGAATGGACTGATATAAATATTTCATTCCAGTTTCTTTAGGATGGCCCCTTTCTCGCTGTTCAGATCTTTGTCTGATTCGGCGCATACTTCCCTTGTTAACCTCAAATGTAGTCTTTCCATATAGCTTAATAACGGCTCTGAACAACTGTGTTCCTGGGAGAGATGGGGAACCTGGGGAAATAGCGGGCGGGAAGTGGTGCGAGCGCCTTCATTTCCAATACCCGCAGAGTGTCGTGGGGTGCATGCCACTATGGACTTTCAGTCTTTGTTTCTGCTACTTTAGACGATTCTTCTAACGTGTTTACCATTATTTCCTTTCGTATACTTCCGGCATGCCTTTTGGGAGCACGTAATTACAAATAAGACTTTCCGGAAAACCATCGCCAAAGCAACTGCCGGTTTCATATCTGGGCGATTCCCTGGCATTTAATTGATAAATCTTTGCATCCCTTTGATAAACCCTTTTGCATCCATGCATGCTATGGTTGTTATCGCTTTGAACGGTCCTCACCGCCTTCACACTAATTACCTCTCCTATTCTGCCTCATATTTAACTGCCAATCTTCGCCTTGGCCTTTCTTTTTTCCTCATGAAATTACAGTTGCAAGTTTCTCGGAATCGGCCGCACTCAACTTTACTTCTATGCTGTTCTTCAAAGTCTTCTCTCTCCTCCGTAGGAAAAATGTATGGATTACCGAGACTACCCAGCACGTCCCTTCAATTCCGGCTTCATGATAGCCGTCTCGTATGCTAAACGGATGGCCTTCAATAATTTACTCTTCTATGTTCTTACAATTTCGTCTAGTTTTAAGCAGAGACCCCACGCATGAGTGTGGGAGAGCGGGCTACACAATCCTGACCTGGCGGGGCAATAAGGGTTTGCAGTGGGTACCCTGGCGGCTAAAAACTCCAATGCGTTTTTAGAGTAGGGGGCTGCCCAGGCACCGCTAACATGGTGAGCGCTGCAGTTTGGATCAAGAAAAGGTGCAAAAAAGAGGTAGCACCAAGGCACATACTTGTGTATACAACCTTACTAGATTTAAATGATGCTTTTCTCGGTGTAAACCTTGTTAGATATGGTAAACATTACACAGAAAAATCATTATTCGAACGAACAATAACACGACTAGCTAACGCAAAGCAAATGTCGCTTGAATGGTCATCAATCCTTGTAAATTTACTCAAGTTCTATAACCTTTTGTTGCCTTGAAACCGGCGAGCATGGTTCTTTCGTGGTTAGAATGTCCTGGACTATTGATACAAGCCTGCTTCAATTTCACCTCAACGTCCTCTTACCTCTGGCGGCCTGAAATGTTGTCCGTAGAGATAATAGAGTACACTCAAAGCAGGGTACTGCAGCTCAACGTAAACAATGCGACTTATTGTCTTTCAAGCTTTCACTAGGCACACCTAGCACTGTAAATGATGGGCCTCACTCATTAGGCTTATTAATCAGAGGGTAAGAATTTTTTAGTGACTTTATCATCTATGTTTATAGCACTGCGAAGCATTTTATTGCGTTCATCTTATTCTTCAGAATTGTAGAAATTAGTTATACCGGCTACTGCTGCAGAATAATTATTGATAAAAACTAGAGAGACTTAAGCTTATCCTTAAGGGCGTGACATGATAAGCTAACGGGTTCCTGCCGACATATGCGTAGTTGGCCATCTGTGATTTATATTCATGGAACCCTGGCAGCCCTCATGCCAGCGCTGGCGCAGTGGTGCAGTAGTTAATCGATACGCCCATGCTCTGCTATAGCAGTTACTGCGAACGCTAGACGTTGGTATTCCCAGGGTGCTCTCCTCTCCCCGGTCAATGGTTGGTCTCTGGGCTTTGAATGATGCTAGGTTTAAAAATTATTCAGCGATGACTCATTCACGTTTATTTGAAGTAGGAGATGTAATGACTTACCAATTATCAAAGTCAAGAGGCTGTACAAAAATATACACCGAGGAAGAGCATGCAAGATTTTCCATATTCATGCATGCTCATCATGCATGAATGCGCGCGTGGTGTCGTCGTCTTTCCTGTGTGTGTTGTTGTGGCACAAAAATTCTTTTTAGTGTGTATGATCACAAATTATCCCAACAGTTAACTCTTCTAATGCTTATCACACATGATAGAATCTAATAGACCAACAATATTACACGGCATCGAAATTTCAGTAACGCGTCTATTGAAAGCCTGTCCTGAATTCTCTCCAACCAAGTGAGCATCTAGGTTTGAAATTCACAATCGGTATTCAAGCCACGACCGAGCATCTGCTCAGGAAACATTTCCTTCTAAGGTTGTTTTCAAAAGTGAGCAGTCTAGGTGAGCAGTCTAGGTTTGAAACACAGGCTCGACACATAGTAAGAACTTGTGGCAACACGAACAAACTCAATTGTTTCTGCAATATCCAATGTTTATAAGTTGGCCCGGTTAGTGATGCTATAAAATTAATTATACTGCAAAATTATACTAATTTTCTACCTGGCGATAGAATTCAACCCGTGACAGAAACCAAAAAGGGTGTTATTGCCTCATTTGTTGTAAAAAAAGGGACTGTGTGGAACACGACCTGACGTCTGGGGTATTGCTGCCTCTGCCCTCCACTAAAGCGTTTCCCTGTCAGGCGCAACGGGTCAGATCCACCCCCGCAGCCGCATCCACTATGGATCTTACACCCGAAATTGCCGAGTCCCTGCCCTGGCCTTTTTCACCGTAGACACCGGCCCGCCACCCTAAGGTGCCGAGAAGCCAACCTGGGCCACATATCCTTTCGGTTGGGCGATTGCACACACAACCTCCCAGCTTCGTGTTGCTAGCTTTATTTTCACTCCACGAAAATGGTTATGCAATAAAGGCTTCATATATTATATATGGCTACCAAGTTCGACGTAGCACGACAGGCTTACAGGCGCACTCCAATGATCAAAGAAGTGGCTAGTGAAGCGCAGAGCTGCAACGGCCACAAGGCTGACGTATGCTGATCAGCATTGCTGTTCTGGTGGAATGTCTAACACTTGAAATTTCGTATCAAAAGAGAAACTACGACACTTTTTTCCCTGCCATCATCTACTAAGTCATTAGTGATATTTAAAACTAAACATAAATTTGCCTGTTAAATTTCAGTTAACCCTTTTACACAATACTTGTACTGACATCCCGCGCATTATTTTATGAGTGCTCGCCATTTTTTGTCCGCCTTATATGACACATGACCACATTAATAACTTTTTTTACATGTTTGCTCTCCTCGGCGCGGCCAATTCGTGGCTACACTCTTTGGGTAAGAGATTTTAAACAGCGCGTAAGATTTTGCCAACACAGTTGACGAGTCAAAAATCGCAGCAGTGTTGGCATTTCGAAAGCTCGTGGAAGTGATGTTTGCGATTTTTATGCAGGGGCAGTTTATGCCGAAGATCTCTCCGCTAGGTATTGTGAGCCAGCAACCGAGATCGGCACAGAAGGATTGTTGTGCTGGACATTCCTCCTCGACAGCTCAGAGGCGACTTCCTGCGAAACCCCCCGCCTCTCTTGCCTCCTCTCTATCTCCTCCCTCTACTGGTTTTTCCCGTCCTAAGGGGCGTTCATTAGAACTGATATCATGTTTGTCGCTAAGGAGGCTTCAGGACCGGCAACATTTCTAGCCCGTGCCTTTCTTGCAGACTGACCCTATTCCCTTTGCGAATTTTCACGATGAGAGAAGAAGGCAAGGCGCGAGGGGCAATGTAAGCTAATCATCGAAATTCCTTCCACACACAATATAAAGTAAACATTTTGTTATCAATGAGCAACTGCGTGAAGGCACGTTTTTGAAATGATAACATTCCGCTCACGTTTGAAACAAAAATAACAGCCTTCGCTCCCAGGCAAAGCCTGTTTGTTATACTCTTGCCTCCAGGACAAATTACCTTCTGCGACAATTGCCTTCTTGTGGTGTATTTAGGTCTCAGCAATCACTCTTGAATGCTACCGGAGTCACTCACAAAGCTCCTTTATATTTCATTCTCCGTCTACTACAAGTACCGGCTAATACTGCATCGCAAGCACCAAGATAGCTGCCACAGTGGACGAACTTTTCCGCCGTTGGCTACAATGAGTGAGCGTCACCATTCTTTACAAAGCTACATTTTAGAGCGAAGGTTCCCAGGGCAGGAATATTAGGTGTCTCATGCTCATAGGTCATTTTACCTCCCATATCGCGTCACCACCCCGTGCTCAAAGCCAACATATCGTACCACCTTCGTCTTCGTCAGAGTTTGGTCTCATGTAAACATCCTGAAGTGACTAGACGGAACAGCATCCTTTGAGCATCTGCAATAGCAGGCGCCACAGTTATGATACAGCAGGCGGCAGAGGTGTGGATGATCAGTGGCTTTGTTGAGGGTACTGACTGCAGCTGAGGCAACGTGAGCTGACCGAGCCAGCAAGCGGGAAGGCAGTGCAACATCTCCACCGTCGTCCACGGGTTCTGAGAAAGAATTCCTTCAAGCAGAAGCTGCTCTTCTCATATACCAAAATCGGGAGATGAGATAGTGAGGGGCAAAATCTGGCTAGCAGAGAATTGAAGAACCTGCAATTGGAGAACAGAGTGCCTAATCCGCCCGCAGTGAGTGAAAACTGCGAATAATACTGTCCTGACTGTAGCCTCTTTCTTTGAGCATTCAGCATTGCCTGCCAGTCAGCGCTTTATGATGATGATGATGTCCTCAGGCTTAATGGTACATTACCCACGGCGAGGGTACCCACGGTGCATTTTTGATACAAACGCACACATGGGCAAGGAGTGGAATATTTGGATTATATTGTGACGAAGACTCGAATATAGATTAAAATTGTAATAAAAAACGGAAAATAAAAAACTGTGAATTAACATTCTAGCATTAGAGTGTCCCTGATGCAACTATATATCCATGAATAAAATCGCACACTGATTTCAAGGCATATCCTTTGCCGCTTACCCCGAACGATCGGAAGATCGGAAAAGATAGAGGCAGTCCCAGTCGGGCGTTTCAGCACTTTAATCCCACTGTGTGTAACGTCAGGAGGAGGAACAGGAAAGGCAGGGAGGTTAGCCGGAAGAATAAACTGGTGTGGCTTGGAGGCAAACGAAACACCTTCCCTAATTGGATGTCCGGTGCTGCCATCTGTAGGCAACTCTAGCGGATGGCTCATATATCACTGCTAATTTTTTCTCGCGAAACAAACAAAGCAAGAAAGAAGACGAAGCCAGCAGTAATGATCTCAGCAGGGCCACCAGAGACGGATCCAGCAATGGCAGGGCCGGAAGCTTGGCACGGGTCGTACGCCTCGCTGGAGGAGACCGGCGAACAGCCTTACTATGAGCTGTACTACGCGCACCGCTATCCTTCTTCCCTGGGAGCCGAAAAGAAGCGGTCGCACCAAGACGACTTCCTGGACTCCAAGCCACTGCTCTTCCTGCGCCTGTTCACTATCTTCGTCGTGGTCATCGTGGGTTTCTTCCTGGCCTTCGTCATGGTCACCGAGAGCGGGCTGTTCGAACGGAGAAGGAACTACGCCCCATCGTCCTCCCCGACACCCGCGACGACCAAGGCGCAGCCTCCCATCACGGCGTGAGTCTTGAGATTGTCTCTTGTTGCAGACTGATACGTCTTGCTTGGAGTGAAGGTAGATGGTAACGCTATACCTTGCTTTTTTGACGCTGTGATTCTAGATTTGTGACGTTCCAAGGCAAGAAAAGCGCTTTTTATATCCGGATAGTAAAATTTTGCTTTCATTGCCGGAGAATATACGTTCGAATGTCGAGGCCCGATTAGGCCTAGTGGGCTGGATGTGAGGAAGCTACAAGGAGATGACTCACTCCCACGAGCGACTTACAACACGTTACTTTATTTGGCACACTAGCACGATCACATGCAGGATACACATAGAGGGCGCTGCACCACAGACTAGAGGTTGGAGGTTTTTTAGCCACTTCTACACGACTGCTAGAACGTCAGGAGTGTTTCTTGACATATTGTCGCTTTTGGAGATTTTTGACCGTTTCGGAACGTGGCAAAGTACTCTTCATGTCGTTAGGAAAAAAAACCTGCACATTGTGGGTTTTAGACACGCTATAAGAGATAACAAAACAAGCGCCAACTATCAGCTGTCTATTCACCCTTTTTTTCTTGGATCTTCTTAAGAAACTTATATTTTTCATCTCTTCCACCAGAGACACACTCTGAGAGTTGATTTCTATGCAGGTTTGACCTTTCATTATGATAGGTGGTAGGCAAGTATGTTCATTCGCTCATTCTTTGGTTAAAAATTTTTATCGTCTGAACAAAGAGAAAGGTGGCAATTCAGCAATTCAGAGCAAAATTTGTAATATATGCTTTATTTATTCCTAACTAAACTATAAACAGTGAAGAATTTCAGCAATTAAACTTAAACCAGGAAACGCTTGTCCGATACCTAACTCATTTATTAATCATTGCCGCATTTATTCCAATTCATGTTTATGCAACTAATGGCAAACGTATTCCCTACTGACTACTAATATTACCCTGATTAAAATGCCAAGAATCTGCGCCAGGGTTGAGTATATAATAGAAGGACTCACATTTCGGTTTTGTACCGGCTATCTGGTTACTACCAGAGATCAGTTGCAATGTTAATAACTATTTTATGTGCTTCCGTTTGATTGTCGCGGCTTGCTCGATAAAAAAACTAAGCGATGAACTGGCCAGGAATCAATGCTCCTACGTTAGAGGATGCACAGCTCAGCAGCTCAGCGAAGAATAACGAACAAAATAGCATATTGCATAAAATATATGTCCAAAGCCTGTTGATGGCCCTTGTTCGAGGCTTGTCCTGCGGTAGATATAAATTTTTTGCGGTCTATTATCTACTGCATTTACTGGATTATTAGCTCATAGGTCGAGGGTGCCTGAACCATACATCGGGAATTTAAATGAAGTATTGGTCGACTAAGGAACCATCGGGAAAGCCGACCACCTACAACAGCTACTCCGGTGCCTCCAGGCTCTCTTACCGCAGTATATGACTCCTTTTTTTAGCACAATTTTTAGATGCTTTTAAGGTATAGAGGATGGTTTTCTGATATGCGAAGCAATGCGGCCACCATCGTTCGGCAGGCAAAGCTGTCCTTGCGGCTTAGCAGCCGATAGTTTCCTTTTTACGACGGTTTCTCTAAAGTACGTGGTCTGCACGGTGATGTAGAGACGCCGCTTCGTGATTTTCTTCGTGTGCGAGAATATTTCGCGCAGATTCTTTGAAAACAAGGGGAAGCGAGAAAATTTTGTGCAGTAAAAGGTTCAGCAACTGCAGTTGACTGAAAGCGGGCCGAAACGTTTGGCTCTCCAGTACAGCGTTGTTAGCCTTATTTTCTCGCGTCCCTTTCAGCGTGTTTACCACACTTCTCGTCTGGGTCTGGACGTGATACGCGTATTGTTTGACTCTTCAGTTTCCAGATCGGGATTTCCAAAAATAAACAGGTCGACCAATACGTGAGGAAAAACGGTATCTCGTGCCATAAAAAGACATTTTAGCTTCACCTACAGGCACATAAGGTACTACACCGTAGGTTGTTTGCGAAAATTGTCTAGTTTTAGTCTGAACATCGATAGTAAGGCAAAATATTGCTGCTGACTAGCATAGGTGAAAACATACGAATAAATCTCGCAAGTGCATGGTCATATTCTCCTAGCGAGACTGCTAAAATTCCTTCCGTGACAGTCCGTGTTTGAACATAAAAGATAGACAAATTCAAGCTGTCTTGAACCGATCTATAGGGTTCCGCGTTTTAAACACAGAGAACATGTTCACTGGAAACGGGGCGTTATATATTCTGTGTAATGACGCAAAGCACAATACACGTGTCCCCATCATAGGGCCAATCTGCAAGTAAAATGCTTGTGCCGACATCTTTTTAAACGCGCATTTCAGAGGCTACGCAACACCGCGACTCACTTTAAAACGTCGGCAACCCGCTCTTAATAGTGAGAACGCCACGACTATGAAGACAGTGGCAGAAAGATTCTCAAATCCAGTTTTTTGCCCATTAGTGTCAGCTTTGCTTTAGGAGAAACGTCAACGTAGCCAGAAGCCAGATAACCGCTTTTTTTTAATGAACAATAGTAGGGAGTATTAGTCCTTTGTTTCCTCTTAAGTTCCGAAGTGCAGTTGTTCGCTCAGTGCCAGAATGCAATAATATTCCTTGTTCTGCGACAGAGGTATCTTCACTGGAGTGACGAAGATCACGAGCGCAAAAAATTTCGATCTACCGGAATCAAAAGACCTTTGCTTTGATTTGCAAAATGAATGAAGACAGTGAACCAACCTCCAACTTGCTTTGTCCGGGGGGGGGGGGGGGGATGCGCAGGCGGTTCCACTGTATGTCCGTGCACGGAACAGGGCCTTTTCCTGCTCTGGCTATTTATCCGACGGAGAGAGCAAAATCTGCTGATTTCCTCGTTTTGTGCGGCCTCCACTATTACAGTCGGCCGAATTCAGTTTTGATGCCGTAAGCGTGGTTTCTTTCACACTCATATAGCGGCCGATGTCTTAAGTTCGAAGGAATTAGACCATTTTATTTTCCGAAAAGGTTGAGTGTCACGGCTGGTTCTAAGGTTCGCAGCAATCAACTTGCCGGAATCTCGAAACTCGGTACATAATTTTGAAAACTGTGCAAATCCCAAAGCCCTAACTTTTAGTACCAAACTCGGTGGCTTTGACACACAGAAGCTTTCCGTGGGGCACTCACTACGTTGATGGTTATATCTTGAAGGCTGACATATACTTAAGATTGCTATTCCAGCAAATGCAGTGAAGTGTCCTTACCCTTCAAACATTCTCTGCATTTCCAGCCGGACCCCTGTCAGGAGGACCACGGCGCATGAACCTGAAGTCACGGAAGACAACTATTATTCTCCCGAGGCTGACCGGGAGGCAAAAGATGACGGTGGCCAACCCGAGTTGAGCCCTGCTGAAAGGCTTGTGAGTGTTATTTTGGCATTCTTCCTTCCGTATCATCTGCCACACATGAAAGCATCTGTGCGTGTATACAGGCAACACAGAAATGGCAATCGCACATGCCGTCTAGCTGCCTATTTTAAGTTTTTATAATTGAAACATGCTCGAAAGTCTTCGATAGATTGCGCTGATGTGGGTGCCTTTCGCGAAAGGCTGCAGATTTTTATCAGCAAGGTTTAGTCTCATGTCTCCTTAAGCACCTAGCTTTATTGCTTCATCCGCTGTTTAGTCTCTCACTCTTAGGGCTAACCGGCTGTCCGTATAACTTGCCTTGCCTTAACAAATTACTGCTCCGGTTTTTCTGAACGTGCGCAGAACAACCATGATTTGATTTTCATTTCACAATCTATGATAGATGTTAACTAAAGAAAAATGGCGACATCATTCCATCCTTGCAAAAGTCAGGAGCAGCGTAAGAGCCCTTCCTTCGTTGGCGAGGGCAAGGATTTTGTAGAATAGATTTGCCTATGTACTTTCGGCGCACTACAGTGTGCTCACAGGAAAAGGTAATTTTCCAATTAGTATTTTTTTATAAAGTGATAAATTTTGCGCGAACATAGCAACTACACTGGTTGGGGTCACTAACGAGTGGAAAACTATTACTGCGGTCATTGAGAAGAATAGGTGAATTATTTCCTAAGCGTAACGTTTAGGCGCTTGGGTTCCAGTTGGATAATTATAATGGCCCGTTAGGGCACTGTATAGCAACGATTAGGTTTGGAGAGGTTAAAACTGCCCTTATTGGAACTGCACAATGAAGAATTACAGCTGTCCGATCGCATGGAATAAGCGCGTAGCGTCCACAAAAAGTGCGTAGGGACTCTTTCCTATTTTTTTCCAGCTGGAGTGGCTCGCCGCATTCTACCGTTCGGGTCAAATGGAAAGAGCCAAACCCCAGGCGTAGCTAGGGACTCGATGTTGCGTCGCTCACCTGTACCGTGTGTATGCGCAAATGAAATTCTTTGTCCCATAACGCCATGGGCGATTACGTTTCTTCAGATCTACGTAGGAAATGACATTCAGTGCTTTGACGGCCCAGTACAAGTTCCTATTAGAAACCGCCTAACTACAGTACACAATATGTTTATTATGACATTTTACTTCACATAGTATTTAACTTACCTCACTCGTTTATGGTGCCCTCTAATGTCGCTTTTGTTATATCGCACGACTTATCAAGTATAATAGAGAGAGGCGGGCTAGTTGGTGACTAGTAGTAGAATGCATCTTGACACCGCCCAAAAAAGACAAGGGACGAGGAAGAAACTAGCAGGACAGAGCGCGCTCTGTCCTGTTGGTTTCTACCTCGTCCCTTGTCTTTATTGCGCGGTTTCAAGATGCATTCTACTACTTATCATTTTCTTACACTAACCAAATCTTTCTAAATTTCCTAAGTCTTCCCGCGAACGCCAGCTAATGGGAACACCGAAGGAAGTGATGAGGCTAAGAATATTTATAAACCATGTGTTCCTTCGGACTGCGTGATGTGGCTCTAAGAGGTCGCTAGGTACTGCAGAATTCATGCTAAACTTTAACTCTGCCATCGCTGCTTGAGGGGAATTTGAACCTGACCTTGTTGATTGTGGTGGTGGTCTTAAAAACCGCAAGAGGTGCTTGGACGAGCTTTGCGGTTTACTTCGGGCTTCTACACTAATACCACAGCAAGCTTCGCGGGAAATTCAGAAACAGCGAGGGTCATCTCCGCCGGCAACTTTGTAGAGATGAAAGCTTCGGTGCCACTATAATTTTCAAAGCATTTTAAGAGACGTGCAATTCTTTTATTAGTGCAGCCAGAAACACGACTACACCTTGAGTCTGCAGCAGCGTAACTCGACAGCGCACCTTAAATCTCGATATTTATTACGCCTGTGTGTTCTCTTCGAATATACCTAGCAAGTATTATGGAAGATATACGTATACGTAAGCGAAGACAGGCGCTAGTTCTTTGTGTGAGCTCACTGTTTCTCGCGTTTTTTCATGTCATGGATGAAGCAGTGAGACTTGTCTCCTTTCTAGCGTCTCTGTTTTAGAAGTATAACCATTCACAGCCATTTCTACACAAGCTGTGCCAGCGCCCACATTATAGATTTACTTCTAGCAAAGCGTTTCGCGATTAGATGACCTGCTCGCCCTTAGTAAATGTTCATCGCTGCTTTTTGCGATTTTTAGAGGTGGCCCCCAGTGAAAGGCAGGACTTCTACACAGAAGGCGGCTCCCAGTGCTCAGCGCAGTCGTCGAAGTGGGCGGGACACGGCCACCCGAAGGCGCAAATTCAGCACGTACAAGACGCGCTCTCACCAGGAGGCACGGCGTGGCCAGTGGAAAGCAAGCGGCCGTGCGCCTTCTTAGTGCGGCAGTAAAATTACGCATCTTGTGCAGTTTCTTTCTTCGATGTTCAGAACTACTGTTTTGCTTGTAATATATCCACGTCTCTTCACCAGTAAAAAAAAAAATGACCACTTGTGCGGTTCACACACCACCGCCCCGGTGCCTGGTCTCGTTGTGTATCGCGTGAACCTGTTTGGCGTTTGCCACCAAAATTTTCTACGCGGACCATCATTAGTCAATGTTTCCCTGTCATGCTGGAGTCGAGCAGCGTTTTCATTTATGACGTGAGCGTGCAGCTTGCATTGGGGAAAACATGGAGCCGCTGTACATGACAGCAGAACGTGTGTGTTGCACGTCAATGCCTTCTGCACTGTGTGTCGGATGGCAAGCGTTAAAGCTTAAAAAAACGACTGGTGATGTATGAGATCCGGCAACAGTGCATCCTGGACGGCCAGTTTAATAACCCTGCCTTCTGGGCCCATGTCCTACGACATACAGCACTCGTTTACATTTTTACCTTGATCTTGTACGGTTAGGATAGGGGTGTTATTTTACGTATTTGCCAATGACCGCGAGAAAGAGAAGATATAGGCGTCTCAAGTGCGAAATTTTTTTTACTGAGAGATAATACACTGGCTTTTCCGCATATATCTGGCGTATAGCCTTCATTTTTACATCCCCTGTCGGCTCCTGGTGTTCCTGGCCAGCGTATTGTGCCTATAGGCACAATTCGGCAACCAACTGGCAGTAGTTACCGACAAAGGGCAAGTTAAGTTATTCTTTCCTTCATTGAAAACGAATATATTTTGTGCACAACTTACGGTGTGCGACCTGTATTTTTTGTATTCGTCTCAATGACAGAGGCACACATGGCAGAAGCCATCCTTTTAAATTCTTGAGAGAGGTTCCTTTGAGCACGGAGCTCGAACGGTACGCCGTGCCCTAGCTGCTCACAACGTTTGCCGCGACTGCAAAGTTGCTGAGCCGGTGGGTTATACTTTGCACATCGCGCTGCTTTCAACCCGCTACACCCCGTAATGCTGCCGGACAATGTTGAGGACCGCATGTGCCCAGGAGACAATGCGGGCCCCCATCACAGGGCTTTGAGCAGCTTCTATGTACTCCTCCATTGTACAGTCGCACATCGTGCCCAGACTGATCATCACCAGGTAGTTTCAGTCGCATATTTCAGCCCCCGTCAAATAAGCCAGCGCGGCGCAAACAGAAGGGTACCTTTACACTCCGTGGAGTGCACGAAAAGAACTAAGGGCATTCAATGACAGGCAGAGAGCGCGCAACATTCCGCACATAAAGCGATTCCTTGTTCACTTCACCCATAAACGGCGGAGTCTGGCTGGAGAAGGGAATCTTTTTCTGTAAGATTTCTCCTCACCAGACCGGTGTCGAAGCGCACACCGACGGGACGGTTAGGGTGCGAGAGAGTTGCTCCCTCCTCCTCCAATTTTAGCCTGAAACATGAATTAAAGTACTTTATTTGGAGAGTTGCCGTTCGTGCGAGACTGTAAAAGGCTGTTTTTACGAAAGTTTCAATTAAAGCGTACTGCACAATAAAGCCCTGCAGAATATTCTTGTTTTACTTTTCTGTTGCTCGTCTTTTATTGGCTTTTAGAGGCAGGCAGCGCCAGCATCAGAAGTCATCAGAAGATTCCCCTTTTTAGTGAAAAAAAGTGTACTTTAATCTTATGTAAAACGCCGGAGGGTTGGAGTTCGCTACAACCTTCAAAAGTAAATCCTGTCTGCGCAGGCGTCAAGCACGCTTGTATTTCACAGAAGGACAAAGAAGCACACCACAGCATTTCATCTTCTCCTTGTGCAGAGACCCGATGCATGAGCTGTGGGAGGGTGTGCGCAACTATCGTGACCTTGAAGAGCAATAAGGGTTTGTGGCGAGGACCCGTGCGACAGAGGACTCCAATTCCTTCTTTTAGTAGGGGAGCCGCCCGAAGACCGCAGCTGTACTGAATGATAGTTTTATTAATTCTCCTCTAACTACTTTATATGGTGAATTCTTACATGACAAACAAGTGGGCATAAAATGTCTTGCTCTTTTACTTGCTAAAAGCGAGACAGGCGGAAGGCAAGTGTTGAATTAATGCTAAAACACAATTTCGCTAACAATTCTGAAAAAGCCTATATTCGTCTGAGGCCGCTGAAATACCTGTAAAAACAAAATATAAATAAATGCATAAATGAATTTTTGAATGAACTTTATTTCCGCCCCAATGGTGCCTGAAGGTCCGGAAAATAAATATTGCCGCGTCTAGGGTTCGAATCCGTGGCGGCCTGACAGAGCAGCGTCGCCAGCTGCTGCACGTGAGCACTCTGCTGTCCCCGCTTCCGATCACGCCCAATGTTGTTGTTTTTGTTTGATAGCGTAACTTATTGCCTCAAAAGCGATGGTACATACCCGCGGTGGGAGATTGGCCAAGCCTCGTGTTGCCTTGCCGCAATATCTCACGATGTACATTACACGTCGTCTTTATGATCTTCCATCTGTGCGCCAGAGTAACGAAAGGAAAGGAAATGCGCATAAATAGCTCGCTGGATAAACGGACACCTCAATCGAGCTGTGATCAAAGTGGCAGGCCCACCGCGGTGGCTCAGTCGCTAAGACGCTCATCTACTGAGCCGGAGTAGAGACGGGTTCGGACCCGACCGCGGTGGCCACATTTCGATGGAGGGGAAATGCAAAAGGCGCCCGTGTGCTGTGCGACGCCAGTGCACGTTAAAGATCCCCGGGTGGTAGAAATTACTCCGGAAACCTCCATTCCGGCACCTCTTTCTGGCTTCTTTCTTTCACTCTCTCTTTTATCCCTTTCGTATCGGCGTGGTTAAGGCGTCCACCGACATACGAATTGAATGGAAATGGCGCCGTATCTTCCTCACATATCGGCGGACACCTGAACCACGCCGTAAGGGAAGAGATAAAAGAGGAACTGAAAAAAGAAAGAAAAATGTGCCGCAGTGGAGGGCCTCGAAATATTTTCTACCATGATACGTGAGAATGATACCGCGCGATTTTGTTTCCCCAAAAATCGATTGTCATTTGCCTGGGGATCTTTAACGTGCACTGACATCGCAAAGCACACGGCCGCTTTAGCGTTCCGCCTCCATTGAAACGCAGCCGCACCGGTAGGCATATGTTAGATAATTAATGAGCCAATTCATCTCCTCAGAAACCACAATCCAAAAGCCAAAGCTAAGTGGCAGTATGACATAGACAAGTGCGCTGCTTGTTTCTGCCTTTCAACATTTAGGCTGGAACGCGGCACTGGACTAATGGGCCACCGGTGTTCACTGGGTTCATTGGCGTAGACATCTTTGCAGACTCTGTTGATTTTCAGGAAAGTATAGACGCATAACTGACTCCTGGAGTCTGTGAGCCTCTCAATCACGCTTTCGGGCCGTCGCGGTTGTGCCCACTTGCTCAAAACTGCTTTCCACTATATTTCGTGCTCAGCAATTCTAAACCGCCAGCATTTTTTTCCCGTGCGGGAGCAAGACAAGTATAAACGCTGAGAAGAAGCGCCGCTGATCTTGAACAATGGCCCCACCTCTAGTTGGCGCTGGCAAACCAGATAGGACAGAGGAAGAAAAAGTAGGTGGCTCGCGAGCACGCAGAGAATTCGTTGCTGCGCTAATCAGGTCTCGATCATGGAGGGGCCCAACAAGAACGCCGAAGAGGAGACCGTGGGCGAGAGAAGCGTGGTGTCTCCTGGGACGGCTGTGGAGCACACCGCATCGCAAGGGACCGGGAAACACAAGAAGCGCTCCAAGAAACGCAGCAAGCCTTCCATTACCACAGGCAGTGCAAAGTAAGACTACTCTGCAACTGTCGCGTATATGACAGGCAAAGGTCCAGGCGTCGAATCTTTAGTCCTTTAATACCCATTAGTTTCCCTCGCGCACATTGAGTCCATGGTAGAGAGATGTTGGTCAGATGGTTCTTGATAATCACAAAGCGAGCAAGGGACAGAGAACCTCAAGGTGCTTGCCAACGTTTCCCCGAGCGGCCTTGTCTTTGTCTGAAGGTGTGATAGTGTTGCTCTGTGAATAAAGAGCTAAAGGCCAAAACGTGATGAAGTCAGAAAAGAACGAAAAGAAGATGCGCACTCCAGCAGGAGGGTAGGCTGTGATAGTTTGCTACGCAGATTCCAATAAGCAATTAGGTGAGCAAAGCCCCTTAAGAGGTTATATCCAGCAAATATTGGCCTCCGCGTATAAGATGCGCGTGGTCAACCACATTTAATGTGCTGCGGCACGCATCCAACTCGTCATGGCAGATGGAATGTAGCAGACAACGAAGTCGCAAAAAATAGCATTGAACTAGTGATGTCTTTGCGGAGGAATCTGCGTCAGCTGGCCAGTGTAGTTTTGTTTTATGTCACAAATTAATTCTTTACTGAAGATCATCTTCGCTCGCCACGCAGAAACAGGAAATATCGGTAGGGCCCACACAGGCTAGTCTTCCGGCTGCTTTAGTTTGTATATGAAAGACAGATTTTGTGAGGTTATATATTTAGACGCCTATGCAGGGGAATATGTGAACTGATCACTGCCTGTGCTCCGATCAAGGCTTCAGGTTCTTACGTCATTGTGTAAAAACTACGTGGAGTTTTTGGCTTATACAGCTAAGGTGAAATTGCTTTGGCTGACCGTCTGTTGCTCACTATACAGCATCGTTAGACTGTTGCACTAAGCTTCCAGTCGATATTCTACAGTTGCTGTTTCACGGCGTAAATTTATGCATGAGAGTCCCGGGAATCTACACAAGGGCCATCTGCCTATCGCTTTCCTCTTAAGGGCTCTCTTGAAGCTGTGGTTGAGGCGCACCACGTCACGCTGCTTGGCATTTTTCGGCTTCGTGTATTTGCACCACCCACACGACAATGCATTATTATACCAAGTCGTTGGGTAAGTGGAACCAAGGAACTGATTTTTCATGCATATGACTTTGTTCTATTTTGTTTTCATCTACGCAAGCTGACGTTGCAGCAGTTTTAATATCTGTTTCTTGCAGTTTCAAGATAGATTGCCCTGGTCGGCTTCCTTTAACACTATGCGAAAAGGATTACTTGGTCGTCACTGAGGTACGGTACACATGCGTAAACTAAACCAAACTTGTTGCTCATAGCAAAATGTGATTTTCTGGTTTTGTCTGGCAATGTTGGCATTCGAAATTCATTCTCGACATAGTCATTTTGCTTGCAGAATCGGCATGTAAAAGCAACACTTGCATTCCGCATAAAGTCTTATCCTATAAACATAGCCAATTGGTCGTCCCCGCTCTGGAGCTTGCCGCTATCGATTTCCTTGCACCAGCGCACAAAGAGGAAAGTAGGTTGCTCATAGCACAAGTGACTGTGGCCTCAATCTAGACCATCTTGTAATTTTAGCCGCCCTTCCACAGTCTACAACCTGGTCAGTGTAGTAATCACGACGCGCTCGATGCTGCCGCATCGCTAGAACGAGAATTCAGCTTTGCACACCTATTAGGTTGCAGAAGTTTTGCCTAGTGCATTTTTCTTCGAAGGTTGAGGGGCTGAACAGGCCTTGTCACTAACAACCACGATTCATGACGGCATTCCACAAGCGAAAGTGAGCCATGAATGCAGTGGTGTCAGTTAAAGATGTCTGACACATTTCCTAGAGCACCACGTGGAAGCTTGTCGGTATGTATGCTGCGTCTGGGAGGAAGCCAGTCATCTTTCCCACATTACAATCTGTACAGATAATTCCAGATTACGTCCAGTCAAATCAGTCATAAAATAAAAGCTTGTTGAACTGCGATCTTTCTCCAATAGCCCTAGCCCTGGAGTCCTTCCACGAAATCACACACGTTTTACTCTGCGATTGAATCCAAGATTGCGCTTATCACGTGAACAGAGCCATGCAGGTACTCGACCATGTAGTGAGTGAGTGCTCTACTTTCACTAGTAAAGTCCTTCAAACTCTGGAAACTGGAAATGCAGCGAGCGGTTTTTTCATGGCTTGGGTCGCATGCAGACCTGCGGATGGAGGTGCGGAGACGTCGGCTGTAAAGCCGAAAAAGACCAAGCATGAGTCCAAGACCGACATTGCTGCTGCTGAGGCGCGGCTGGAAAGCCAACCGGAACCCCCACCGGCACAACGTGCCCAGGCGTTGGCAGAGAAAGCGGCTCCTGCAGAGGTGGCAGCTTCGGCGGCAGCAGCACCGGTTTCCGCCGTCCCAGACGCCCTCGCTCAGCGACTCGCACAGGTAGAGACCCACCTCAGAGGTCGGCATGAGCAGAGATAATACAGATACAAGCGCATGGTCAATGCTGTCACGCAATGTTTTTCCAGGTATTGGCGAGAAAAGTTTCAATCCTGACGGGTGCATGGGTATTCCGCCTAACAGGTTTTATGTCAGCTTATTTCTTCCATGCGATACTTAGTTACAGGCCATTTGAAGGCCGTGGAGCAAGCAATCGTACTATCATGCCGATGGGAAAGAGACGCCAGGGAAGAACAGACTTCTTTTAACATTTTGCATTTCCGCCTTAAAACTCGGTGTTATCTTTGAGGAACACGCGATTGTGGTCTTTATGAGACGACATTTAGGCTTGATGTCAGCGCAGAAGAATAAGTCTGGTAGGGTTACAACCATCCGGTAGCATAGTTTACGCGTGAGTAGTTTTGAGGGTAGTAGCCCTGAGCATATAGCAAAACCAAGCTTCCAGGTGAACACTATATCAGGCACTTCTAATTTTCTCCTGTTGACACAAATCTTCAATGCAGTCTTTCGAGATTCACCGATCAACACCCTAGTGTGACGTAAGTAATATGCGTTTTCGCTCTGATCGTCGGCTGTGACAGGGGTAAAATCTGGGTGGGGAAAAACTCCGAACGACCCCTATAAAATATAAGCAAGCCAAGGTTTTCAAAGGAAGCAGTTTTCAGGTTTCGCGGTTCACCTATGACGTCGTCACTTCGTGAAAAAAAACAAGCTCATCCAAGAACTGAAAGTATGTATCGTTATTGGTAAGGTGATGTCTTTTCAAGGCATGGCATTACGCACGCGTTGCTGTGATTTCCGGCTGGGGGTACGAATGGGGTACGACATGCCTTTTGGCATGTACCGAATGGTGCCGGCTGAAATTTATGAGACGCGGAAGCTGCAACAAAGTCTACTTCGTATCAGCTTTGTGCGCAGCCATGATCAGAGGGTCGTGCTGAGCACATCTACGAGGGCATACAATGGCACCTCCCGGTCTTTCACGCGGCAAGGAATTTGTATCTCAGCCGCTGTTACTTGCGCGTTTCGAAAACATGTGCTGGTGCCTCTACAGGGAGCTTCATTATTAATGGGAACACATATGACCATTCATCATCTATTACATTAAACTTATGATTAGAACCAGGGTTTCATTTTGCTCTAAACCTTTTCCGCTGGATGGACATAGGCCATAAGACGTTATGAACCTTAGGGCAGAAACAAGCATATATTTCGTTTTTTTTTTTTTTTGCAAACCGGCTGCTGGCTTTCATGGTCAAAATGATTACGAGACAAATTGAAGCCGTACAATAATGGGACGACCTGCACATTGCGCCTTCAGCACTCTTCAGCATTACAGAAACTCTATACCTCCATTTTTCTTTGTACCTTTGATCAACACAAGCACAGATACACAACGCATTTTTTCATTTTTAAAGAATCGTGAACGTATCCATCTAAAGTGGCGCACAGGCCACTTGTTTAAAAAGTTTGGTGCACCCTCAAGACCAAATAGTACACCTTCCTGGTCGTTTCCGTGACAATGTTTTCTGCACGAAAACTGAAAGTTTTCAGGTTTTTAAACGTCTGATTTTTACACGCTCTCCAACCTGCTCTCAAAGCCTTTTACTCTTGCATCTTTAAAAAAAAAACCCAGTTAACCACGATGCAGCATTGAATCGAGCACGTTTATACATGCAATATGTCCTCTGATCTCCTATACGCTTTATCACCTGCACAATTTTTCCAGCAAAGATTTGGCACAGAAAGCGTGACACGATGGGACAAACTCTTCTTGCAGTAATTTCGCGACAAAAAATAACATTTGTACAGTCGCATGAACTGCCCAAATAAGCTGCTCCTTATTTTTGTTTTTATTTGCTGATCGAATCAGAGTGCCAAGAACGCACAAATACTGACATTGTGTTCAATGTTAAAAAGTCCCTGTCGGCGCTAATCGGTCCTAACTCCTCAACAATAAGCGCATGAGAATTGAGTCAAACGGAGCACTCAAAGTGGCTAACTCAAAGATGCTGCACTAGCAGAAATATTAGCGTAATCCGTTGAAACATTAATGTCATGAATGTATCGCGTCTTATAATAAATGCACATCATTTAATCGTCGGGTAAAAGCACCGATGGCTCACTGACACACTTGCCTTGGTTTGATGTGTTAAGCTAGATGCTTTTTGTCATCATTCTACATGTCATTTTCCTGCTCGGTTAACCGGTCATTCAGGCACCTGCTCCTTTGCACAATTTGGGTTAGACCACATTTTATGGGAATTTAATTCGTGACTTCTTTCTCGCATGCAACGCATTGTTCTTGATGCTTCTTTTAACAAGCGCTTACGGGTCCAAAGGTAGTTAGAACAGAAAAAAATGGTGTGTAGAATGTCATAAGGCATCTAGCAGACGAATTGCAAAAATGCCGTGTTATTCAGATTTTGAGCCCTAAAGCGTCATATGATCCCACAAAGATCATGTCACCAGGGAAATGATTGAGGCTTAATAAACAAAGCAATGGAATAGCACCTTTGTAACTACGCCAAAGTTGTCCTTACCCGGAAAATGAATAATATGCCATCCTGCTAACAGGTGACCTTTTCATGCTTAATGAATTTCCTTCAGTTATCTTCTATATGTTTTCTTGAGTGGCCTCCACATTTTCCGGCTTTTGTGCTGACCGTCTGTGTATGGAGCCTTAGCGCAGAAAGCTCCAGTTTTTGAGTCAGCGCCCGTGTGTACGTCTCGTCTTGTTTTCTTAAGTTGTCCAAACTGTTTCAAGAAAGAATTTCTCTCTAAACACATAGAACCGGCGGGAATGTACCGCATGCGTAATTACATATTACCTGCCTCTTTTATCATTAATTGCGCCCTTAATCCGCGGCTGGCGCAGTCTAGAGCCTGACTCCACTTATGAAGGGCCTGCACTTTTGTCATGGAAACTTGCATTCCACTGCGGTTGCGGCTGATTGAAAAATAATGCACTGACCCCCTTCATACTTTTCTTACGAAAGCTGCCGTATTCCTTCATGATGAAGCCACAGAGAAGCTGACAGAATTATCGATTGAAAAGGAGTTAGTTTTACACTCCACGTTTGAAAACAAAACAAACCCCCTTTTTTACGTAGAACCGCACAACCTGGCCGATATGTTTACTGACATGCAGCCTGCCCGCTGATACCAAAAATCCGCAAAGAGAAGCCAGACTCGGAACATTCAGTTCACCGCCCGAGGAATCTCGTTAAGAGTGATGTATAGTAACTTTCAGCTGCACGGTTTTTTATATCGTGAGTTAGTTAAGCAAACCGCTTTAAAAAGATTAAAATTCAGTTTTCAATTTCTGATGTAAATGCCGGCTGTCAAACGAAATATTCATCAAGGCTACAGAGGCGCGAAAAATTCACGTAAGCATTTCTGCACCCCAGGTTTCTGCCGGCCCGCAAGCCCGAAGTTCGCATCCAGACCACGAAATTGACAACAGCATTCCCGAGATTGAACGCAGGAGGCCGAATTTGTGAGGCTACATTTTTTTATACTTGAATTCACATGCGACAGTGTCCTATCTTGCAATCTGAAATATTTGTGGCTCACGGGAGTTTCCCAATGGAGGCAAGACTGTGGTCGACGCCTTCCAGTATCGCAGACATGTGAAATGCATACTGCAGCTTGGCTGCGGTGCACGTTGACCTAGAAGCTTTGAATCCGAGCACTTTTGCGTGCGGTGTTCAGCACAAACTTTGGACCTAGGCTCGTCTATGCTATGCGAGGTTGCGATCGAACCCGTGGGCGCGAGATACTTGCTTGATGTCGTAATGTCCGAAGCAGCGCATGTTATGTAAAAAGCCTGATCAAAGGTGTCCAACGCTGAGAATTTATTTACATATTTATTTATTTAAATATGTATTTATTTATTTATTTCGCAAATACTGCCGGCTTGTGTTACAGCCGTAGGCAGGAGTGAGGTAAAGACATAATAATTAAAATGAGAAGTACAATGCAGAAGAAGTAGGTAGTTAAAATAGTCAAAAGCAGAACAAAGCAGAGAACTGTCAATGATATCGAACTTGGCAATAAAGCCATCGAACTTGCAAACAGTAGTGGAGACAGTCTCCGCAGTACTCGATCGCTTGCTGGAATATGTCACCACCTTTTTCAGCTATGTGCCTGGTATCAAAACCGGCACCCGACTAATTAATGCCTGCCCATATTGTCAGCAACAATGACAATTATATCGCCACCAGATGCTGCGCTACTGTTGTTGGTGACATGCCGCTAGACGCCTCTGGAGCATCGGCTCGCTGATGTCTCACGCGCCCCGACGCGCACGGCTTCCACATTAATTCTCCTCATCTCTCATACCATTACTCTCTCGTCTTCCCCAATTTTCACGACGGACATCTCAAAGAGGCACAAGAAACAGCTGTAATTATCTATACATGAAACACTGCGGAGCCGGTATTTGCTAAAATCTAGTCAAGCACTGCCACTCTTACTTCGTTTAAAAATAAAAAATAGGTGCTTTACTGCAAAAACAATTGTCAGCCAAAAACAATGATACAATTTGAGCAGACGTGCAAGGTGAAGCGGGAAGTCCACTGTAATGTTGGGGCGAGAGAATGGAATTCTTGAGAACACAAAATAAAGTGAACATTCTGAGAAGGGCAAAACTTCTCTTGCTGAAATAATGGCTAGTATGCAGAGGTTCGCCTCCCAAGCCTTGACACTTTCTTTTTCCTGGGGAAGCAAGGAAAGCCTGAAATTAGTAACGGTTCTGCAGAAAAGCTAAAAGGCACTGTATGCAGGAAAAATGTGCTAAAAAGTTCCTTGGTGTGCAAGCAATTCGATAACTTTCGGGATCCATAATAAGCTACGGCTATTAATAAATAATTTGGTTTCATTTTCGGCGGTCTAACGTTCCAAAACGACTCAGGCTATTAGAGAAACCGTAGTAAAGGGCTCAGGAAATTTCCGCCACCTCGGCTTCTTCAACGTGCACTGACGTCGCACAGCACACTTTTCTCTTGAATTTCGCCTCCATCGACATTCAAGCGCCATAGCCGAGATCCAACCCGCGTCTTTTGGGTCAGACGCGGAGCACCATAACCACTGAGGCATCGCGACGGCTTGCATAAATAAGTAAACAAATAAAGTAAGATCCTCTACTCCAAGTTATGGAACTAAGGAATATCGGTTAATGACACAGCACGGTATGCAGACCCAAGAACTTTAGATGGTGAACCGTTTGGTTGTTATAGCTTTTGGCCTCTGCAGAACCAATAGACTTCATCCGGGCCTCTCAGCTGCCTTTCTGATGTTGTGAGCTGTTACACTGCTTGGGGTGGATGGCACAGCTTCCAATGTCACCGCGCGTCCTGCTTTGCCTCCCCATATTGCTGCTTTAAAGTTCATGGCGGCCTGCAGAAGCAATGGGCGATAATCCAACTGAACTGCCACCCCCACTGTATGTCCAGCTATGTTCTCACAGCGGCGCGGCAAACACTGCAGAATCTAACGAGTGCCGCGTTTTCAAACTGCAGTCTCTTGCTGCCCATCATCGGCAGCGTCGTCATTATCTGCCTCCTGGCGGCCGTGGTTGTCGGCATGATGATCGCGCGCACCAAGCAGGTCCGGGTCTCCGGAACGACCATCTCCAGCGGACCGGAAATGACGACCGCTTCTATCGACGATGCCGCAACCACCGTTGACACGTCCACTGAACAGTCCGACACCACTCCTGTCGTAACCTCTGACGAAGCTGTGACCTCAGCTGACGAAAGCCAGGAAACCCTTTCCAGCACGGCTGACGTGGACGCCCAGACTTCCATGTAGAGGCAGTGGCGGCTTGAAAATTGGGCTGCTGAGCATCAAATGTAGTCGCATAGAAACGAACGTTACGGCTGCAGTATCACTGTAGAAAAGACATAGGATAATGCCGACAGCCTTGATGTCGACCACAATGATATGACAGGATTTGAACGTGTTGTGTTTTTCGATTATTTTTATTCTTCCTAGAAGAGCCAACCTTTAAAATCAAACACTGAAATATGGCTGACGCCTCCTCATTTTGGCGTAAAATCGAAACAGCTTCTATGTCTTCCTTTGTGCAGTATGAACAGTTTTGCAATAGCTTGAACAGGGGTTAGGCTGGCAAGTGCCACTACCTCTGCCGAACAAGCCAGGGCCATGCTTACCTTATAAGCGCTCTCTTGTCTTCATCAACTCAAAATTGCCGGCCTCTACTTCTCCCATAAGCGAAATTATAATGTTTTAAACAAAGTATAATGAAGCGCCTTGTATAATAACATACCTCAAGTCTACTTCAGTTATCGGCAGTGGCCTGGGGACCAATTTGTTTTCTGGAGCAAGAACTTTGCAAGGATATTTGGTCATGTCTGTTCCCGTCAAAAAACACCCATCCTAGCTTATTTAAATTGCAGTTAGAAAGCTGGTTAGAGGGTCGAAAATATTGAGGATGAATTTCCTGAAACGCACCTTTGCAATTCACCACCCCGAGCAAACAGGCATAAAAACCTTACAAACGAAATAGTTACATGACAAAAAGCAACAGCGCAAACACTAGATGAAGTGAAGAACGACACAATAAGGAGGCACAATAAGCTGTCTTGGGGCTAGTTATCGTCTCTTTAAATATCTGGGCCTCAACTTTTCTACTTCATCCTGGGTTCGCGCTCTTCCGTTTAGTGATGTTGCACCAACTAGCCCGCAACAGCACCCTCTTAAACGACATTTTGTTTGCAATGTTTAGAAATATGCAGAGTTTGCCCGACATGCCACGGCATGCACGTTTCGTGTTCTAACTACATATTATAGCCGTGTATTGTAAGATTGTCGTCTACTGTATTCTGCTGCTGCTCCAGGCCTACTTGCCATGTTTTTTAATTAATAGGTTGAAATCCAGTGCAGCCTGATTGTATATTTTTGTACATTTATTATTTGTATTCCTCAACTACCGTTGTTTTTCTGTCTGCATAATGTGTATTTATCCGGAGGATAATGATAATAAATCGGCAGCGTTATTCTCTTCCTGCTTATACGAAGTGTATGCTTTATTGCATGTGCGCACGAAAAGGCAGTGCTGTGATTTTAAGCACGAGAACTGCATGCTTTTAGCTGCAACTTTCTCCAAACTAATGCGAACATCACTAAGAACCCGCGGCGCACGTGAGGCTGAACATCAAGCCGAACATGTTCGAAACTTTCCAGCTATTCCGTCATTGCCGCAAGCAGTGTAAATATCACACACGAGTGGGCATCGAACTAGTGCGCGCCAGCATAGCAGGTACGTCTTTTGATGCCTTCAACTGTTCGACCATTGCCACAGCTTCTCGCGTTGCGTATTCTCACTGGCAGCCCCTCGTGGTGCCTGCCGTAAACCATTTTCTTCATCACCTTTCATCTTTTCGTTAGGCGCTCCAAAATCCTCAGAGCCAGTAGCGCTGCTGCCGCGGCTCTGCAAATCCCTATCTACCGGTCAATACAAGCGGTAGAATGGTTCATAATAAGAGGTAGATTGGCTCGGCTAGGCCGCCAATGGCTGCTTTGTGTACCCGAACTCGTAAGAAAAGGGCGGCCAAACTCACCGCTAGCGTTCAGGAATGGGGATTAGCACTACTTCGCGAAAAACTGCGAAATCAGCGTGGGATGCTCTGGGCGCTGCCCATCCCGTCTAATGGGCCTAACGAGCTGCTTATGCAAAGCGATGGAGAAGATTAACTCCAGGCTTCAGTGGTGATGTGATTAGAACTTCTTTCAGACTTGATGATTGGCTGTCGCAGACGTGGATTCATTATGGATGCAGTTATGAACCTTGTAGCATGTGTTGAGAATTAACCCAACAACGGCAGCGTCACTGCAGCGCTTTAATTATAAAGCTTGCATTCGAAACCCCTAGTCACATTCACACCCTTTTTAATTTCACGGAAGCGTGGTTTCAGTTGAAGACCGCTGCGTTCAGTTTCTTACTTTTTAGATAACAGCAAAATATTCATGAATATAAATGAAGGAAAAAGGACGCAACATGACCTCATGCATGACCTGCTGCATGGCAGCATGCGGATACCTTTTTTTTGTTTCTAACTCTGTGATAGCGGATTTGGCACCACAGCGCCCTCCTCGTTTACAGTGTTCATCACACGTTTGATGATGCCTGCATATTGGATTCTGGCAGAACAGCGGACCTCATGCAGGCTACTTTGTATAAATCGTACACATCACGGACTTCTTAAAAGAAAGTGGATTGGTGCTCTCACTTAGAAAAACAGCTGTTCTGCATTTCACACAAAAGCATCTGAAAGATTTCTAGCTCTGAATATATAGTTAAGCTTTGTTGTCTCTTAAGGAGCAGCATTTTCTAGATTTTATACTCAGAAATTTTGCACAAGCACAATTTTGAACGGAAATTTGTTTATACGAGCGCAATATCTTCAAATATCGTAAGATCCCGCTATAACAAGCAATATATCCGCCGCCTTGCATTTAGCTGGCTGTTAAAGATTTTGCTATGACCAAAAAATGTTTCCCGTGAGTTTCCGTGGCGTCTTTAACAACTCGATGAGAACGATGGGAAAACTTTAAAAGAAAGATCTCCTAGGCATCGGAAAATTGCACCATTGCCTTCAGTACTTCCACCTAATAATCTTACAATATTCCACACTTTCTCTCCGTGAGTCTTAGACTTGATCTTTTTGAATATCTATGAAAATCGATCTCCATAAATCCTGCACTTGAGTTCGTTTCTTACAACTCTCTCAGGCTCACCATACGGTATTTTAATCCAGTTGTGCTCCGTGTTGAACACGCTACGCCGGCTTGCAGGTACGTCTTGGACAGCTTTTCTTTATCCCTGCTCAAAGTTTACAGTGCACTTATATATGAATAATTTGCGCTTTACTCGCTCATATTTCATTGACTCTCGCAAAGCTCGGAGCTGCGTTTGCAAAGACTTTTACTTACGGTTCTTCGTGAGTGCTTGCGAGCTATCCAAGCAGCTTCCAGCGCTCATGTCATTGCAGACGCGCGGCAGTCTCCGTTTCAAGTGTTACGAATAAAAGAGACTTTCGGACACATTTAGCGTTGTACACAGCTGCATGCCAGCCACCGATTAGTTTTTGAACTGCAGGAACGAGATAGAAGTACGTCATACGCAAAAAGCATTTCAACATCTCCACTCCTTCGAAGTTATGAATAAACGAAAAAAAAACACCGCAAATATGCCGTGGCTTTTATTTACCCCTGCAGTACAGATTTGTGCCGAAGGGTCGTTTAGGAATCGGGTCATGATTGCATTTTCTACTGCACAATAAGCACTTTACCGGATATATGTATACATACATACACATACAGTCATTCTTAGTCATTCGTATACTGATGGGCTCGTCTCCAAAATTCTTTTATATTCGCCTTTTTCATTGCACAGCTGAAGCAGTCACCATTACGTGACAATATATATTCATTGACATCAAATATAGAATTTCGCGTTTTCATTTTGCGTCAAATTTTATAAGACAGCATTTATGGATTTACACTCAAGGAGTTAAGGCTCTCCATTGGGCACGATACTTGAAATAAACCGTATATTTTAATTGCAAGTGTTGGCGTCGTTACGCCCTTACTGTGATTATAAACGGATAATTCTGAATAATTTGCCTGATTAGGAATTCTCGACTACATCAAGAAAAGCATTAAAAACTATTCCTTCTCTCTGAAACACGGTAAAATGTATTTCTCATAATTCATGCATGATGTACCCGCTATCTGTCTCATGTTGATTAATATTTGGTGACTCGCCTCTTGTTGGTATTAACTTTCCTAACTGTTGGTTCTCTCACACAATATTTTGTTATGCCACTGTTAACTATTTCACGCTGAACCGCTGCATTTGCCGGGCCTATATTCGCTCAATCCATTGGTAGCTTTGAGAGGCCAGCTTCTGGAGCTCTGTATTCGTTTTGTGCAATGAAAGTTTATTTTTAGTAATATTATATTATACTGAAGGCAGCGTTTCAGCTGGTGCATTAGGTTCCCCAAAATTTTATATAGCGCTGCGATTCCTATAGTGCAAGGTTGTGAGGCACCAAGCCTCACTTTGTTACCATAGCGTCAGTGCAAAAGCCTGCAATACAGTGCTATAGGCAAGAGGGGCCGCCGCTGTATCCGTGGTATTCGAGAAATTCCAGTCTCACTGGCGTCTACTTATGTTGAGTCGACTTTTGCTGTTTTTTTTAACGGCGGGCAATGTTTTTTCTATACCGACAATTGCCGCCTTTCTTACTTTTGTCGAAGTCTAACCGGAGCATATCTCCAACGGCCGTTCTTTTCTGCCTTATGGAATAAAGGTCATCTATATAAGCCTCAATTCCGCAACAACAAGAAGAATTGCTTCACTTCTTTCGGCTTGGTTCAATTACTCAGCTGTCGAAAAAAACAAAGGAACCCGATACACTCTGAGTTCCTGTCTGTTGGCGTCTCCTCCGAACTGTGCTGAAAGCAGCATCCGTCTTTCGAATTGCCAACCTGAGTCCAGTTCGCAGTCGGTACGTTGAAACAAAAAGCTTGCTGCAAAAAAAGAAATTACACCCAGGAACCGTTCGGCCACCCTTTACCTTCGCGATCTTTAGTATGGAAGATGTCAGGGGACACCAAATTGTAAAAACTGGGTTTCATCTTAACGAAACAAACTTTAGGCTACTTTTCGTTCTTTCGCTTATTTATACTAGATGGCAACGAACTACTTTTCATTGAATTAGATCCAAATCTTATATAATCAGGAGACGTTAGCAAACGTTCCTTTGTAAGCGTTATTAAATATGAATGAATGAACACAAATTTGCGGCAGCAAGAACAGCTGTTTTATCGCATTGCCTTTCCGCATGCTGTGTGCGACGGGTTGAGTACAAATAATTTCTGTGCTCAAATAAAAATTTCAAGAAATGTTGGCAGTAATATCTTTTCCTAATTCCTTTTCATTCTTTCTGTTCAGAAGACACAGCGCAAGAAATATTGCAGATATTTTAGAGCACATCCGTTCTGTCGTGTGACATGCAGGAAGGGGACAGTTGTTGATATTGCAGCGCAATCGCCCCTGTAGCACGATGCCTGAATTGATGCAGGTATCAGTCTAAATCTACTAATTGGCATTTTACTGCAGTAAACTGCTACTACCTCTAGTTCTACCTGCAGAATAATCGCAACTACGGCAACCATTTCTAATATTGGCACCTTCCACCCGGAAAAGCACGCCCGCTTTCTAAGCGTTAACACCAACTGCTGCCAACATTGCCCCCTTTTCTCATCGCACATCTTGGCCACCGGACATAGTTGCTAAATCAGTAAACATCTCTGTAATGACTTATTACACGCCCAAACAATTTCTTCCTTTTCTTCATCATGTAAGAAGAAACAGAAACAACAAACTTAGCTGGCAAAAATCGCCATTGTAAATCAAGGGCAGTAAATTTCTGCGGCTACGTTAAGCGCTATCGAAAAAAAAATGCTTCCTGAGAATAAAATTACACCTCGCCCTGTGGAAGCAACATGAAAATCAATATTCGACACGTCCGCGAAATTACTCCTCTTTCGAAGGAGCGTCGTATTGATGCTTGGAAGAAAAAAAATGTGAGTCAAAATGAACGTTGGAATGCAGCCACTACCGTACATGGCATGCACCTATAATCGACGCCCCGGTGTCGCCGGATTAAGATCAGTCGACCGAGAGCGACTTCGTAGTACAGTCCTGTAAGAGATTGGTGGGACTTTTACGGGCCATAGTGCCGGAGCAAACTGTTTGCGAGGAGGAAGAGGAAAATAAAATAAAAAATAAAACCAGGAAGCAAACGAAAGCTGAACCGGGTTCAATGAGCAATAGTTACTCAGAAAAAAAAGAGAAAGATAGATTTATAATGAAAGACCGTAAAGTAAACAATCGAAGAAAAAGAAAGATACGAAGAGTGACAGTTGAAAAGAAAAAGAAAGGAAAAAACCGAAGAAGAAAGAAATTATGAATGAAAGAAGGAAGGAAGGATACAAGATAATAAAGAAAGAAAGAGAGAAAGAAAGAGAGGAAGAAAGAAAGGAAGGAAGGAAGGAAGGAAGGAAGGAAGGAAGGAAGGAAGGAAGGAAGGAAGGAAGGAAGGAAGGAAGGAAGGAAGGCAGGCAGGCAAGCGCAGGAAGGAAGGAAAGAAAGAGAGAAGAGACAAAGAAAGAAAGAAGGAAGGAAGGAAGGAAGGAAGGAAGGAAGGAAGGAAGGAAGGAAGGAAGGAAGGGAGGAAGGAAGGAAGGCAGGCAGGCAGGCAAGCAGGAAGGAAGGAAAGAAAGAGAGAAGAGACAAAGAAAGAAAGAAGGAAGGAAGGAAGGAAGGAAGGAAGGCAGGCAGGCAAGCAGGAAGGAAAGATAGAAAGAGAGAAGAGACAAAGAAAGAAGGAAGGAAGGAAGGAAGCAAGGAAGGAAGGAAGGAAGGACGGAAGGAAGGAAGGAAAGAAGGAAGGACGGAAGGAAGGAAGGAAGGAAGGATGGAAGGAAGGAAGGAAGGCAGGAAGGCAGGCAGGCAAGCAGGAAGGAAGGAAAGAAAGAGAGAAGAGACAAAGAAAGAAAGAAGGAAAGAAGCAAGGAAGGAAGGAAGGACGGAAGGAAGGAAGGAAGGAAGGAAGGAAAGAAGGAAGGAAGGAAGGCAGGCAGGCAGGCAAGCAGGAAGGAAGGAAAGAAAGAGAGAAGAGACAAAGAAAGAAAGAAGGAAGAAAGGAAGGAAGGAAGGAAGGAAGGAAGGAAGGCAGGCAGGCAGGCAGGCAGGCAGGCAAGCAGGAAGGAAGGAAAGAAAGAGAGAAGAGACAAAGAAACAAAGAAGGAAGGAAGGAAGGAAGGAAGGAAGGAAGGAAGGAAGGAAGGAAGGAAGGAAGGCAGGCAGGCAGGCAGGCAAGCAGGAAGGAAGGAAAGAGAAAAGAGACAAAGAAAGAAGGAAGGAAGGAAGGACGGAAGGAAGGAAGGAAGGACGGAAGGAAGGATGGAAGGAAGGAAGGAAGGAAGGAAGGCAGGCAGGCAAGCAGGAAGGAAGGAAAGAAAGAGAGAAGAGACAAAGAAAGAAAGAAGGAAGGAAGGAAGGAAGGAAGGACGGAAGGAAGGAAGGAAGGAAGGGAGGAAGGAAGGAAGGAAGGCAGGCAGGCAGGCAGGCAAGCAGGAAGGAAGGAAAGAAAGAGAGAAGAGACAAAGAAAGAAAGAAGGAAGGAAGGAAGGAAGGAAGGAAGGAAGGAAGGAAGGAAGGAAGGAAGGAAGGAAGGAAGGACGGAAGGAAGGATGGAAGGAAGGAAGGAAGGAAGGCGGGCATGCAGGCAAGGAGGAAGGAAGGAAAGAAAGAGAGAAGAGACAAAGAAAGAAGGAAGGAAGGAAGGAAGGAAGGAAGGAAGGACGGAAGGAAGGAAGGAAGGAAGGAAGGAAGGAAGGAAGGACGGAAGGAAGGAAGGCAGGCAGGCAGGCAAGCAGGAAGGAAGGAAAGAAAGAGAGAAGAGACAAAGAAAGAAAGAAGGAAGGAAGGACGGAAGGAAGGAAGGAAGGAAGGAAGGAAGGAAGGAAGGAAGGAAGGAAGGAAGGAAGGAAGGAAGGCAGGCAGGCAGGCAGGCAAGCAGGAAGGAAGGAAAGAAAGAGAGAAGAGACAAAGAAAGAAAGAAGGAAGGAAGGAAGGAAGGAAGGAAGGAAGGAAGGAAGGAAGGAAGGAAGGAAGGAAGGAAGGCAGGTAGGCAGGCAGGCAAGCAGGAAGGAAGGAAAGAAAGATAGAAGAGACAAAGAAAGAAAGAAGGAAAGGAAGAAAGGAGGAAGGAAAAATGAAGAAAAAAGGAAGAAAAAAAGAAAGGAAGGAAGGAAGAAAGAAAGGAAAAAAGAGGGAGAGAAGGAAAGAAAGTAGCAACAGAAGGAGACAACGAAAGCAATTTATGTTCACATGTAGCTGTTCTTTCTACCCCTTGATTTAGCTGTGCCGCACCTAAGCGGTTTGAAAACGTTCGGCTCTTCTTGCAGCGCCTGCTGGCTTCGATGAAGGGATCTTTCTGCGGCCTGGAGCAGGAATGGATTACGGATTACTTTATCTGCTTTTAACTTTCCTTCAAAAATGAAATTCAAAGACGCCGCGAGATAAGTAGAAAAGAATGTCAACCGTACTCTATGTTGCATATTAAAAGTGGTCTGGAGCCTTGTTCGGCGAAAAACTCCAGGTTTCCGTTGCCTTCCAAAATCTTGAATAAGAAAGCGACGCCCTCTCACAACTCAATGGCAACTGCTGGAACTTACGACGTTATGCTCGTTGAGCACGTCTCTTTCATAAATGTTGGTTTTATCCTATTGCGTCACTTACAATAAAACGCGTGGAGAAACTTTTGGGGAAGCACAAAGTATTCTGGGTGCTCGCGTTAAGTGCCCCAATTTCTAAGTTCCTAAATCTCCTCAAGCTGCGAGTTACTGCGTGGAAGGGGACTAATGACACCTTTTCTAGAAATCTCCTGAGGAAAGGTAATCTCGAAAGAAGTTATGCAATACGCTCCAGTCCCATGTTTTACATTACCGTTTTCCTAAAGATCTACAGCGCGCCAAATCTTCAGCTGGCGTGTGTGACGGCCGCGTTTTCCGTGCTCCTGCAGCTTATGACGGAGCAAGCTTGCAAATATATCAAATCTAAGCACAGGCTCATTAAGCCCGTATTTTATTTTCAGCTCTCCGCAAGTTTCCTTTGCCGTAAGGCGCAGGAGCGCGGAAAACGCGGCCGTCACACACGCCAGATAATTTGGCCTCCTGTACGTTAGCTTTAAGCCTGCTGACGATCTCCTTTAGTTCGTTTGCTAATCGACCTTTACCTTTCCTTTTTGTGGAGCTCCTGGATAAATAAGCGAAACACCATAAAGAGACACTGTATTGAAGTATATATAAACAATTTTATTGCATGCATAGGCTAAAGAAACAGTCTGTAGAATGCAGTCGTTATTATAGCCGGAGGAAGAAAGCCCAATGAGCGTTTATCACAGTTTGAAATATTCAGAGCCTCACACACCGTCAAATTTCACCTTTGAATTAAAAGCGTCATAAAAGGTAAGAAATAAAGGATGCAGCCAGATTTAATCAAATATCTGGCTGCGTGCCTCATCCTTGAGCAGAAGTTTTATTACTCCTTTTGATTTCAATCTCCCCAAAGGATGTAATTGTACCCGTCATGACAGTGAGGTTGACTGTTACGTAATGAAATTGTGATTCCTCGAGCGACGCAGGGTTGCCTTGCATATTTGCGCACCTACAACATATATTTCCCAACTAATATTGAATAAACTTTTTTAATAATACAGTCAATTTCCTTATTCATTAAGAGGTGTGTAGCTGAGCATAACTGGTTTCCATATCTGTTTTTAAGAATATCGAAGACTCAATTACCCTCGGGACTGTAGCGCCACAAATTTCGGCAACATGACGCCAAAATACACTTGCTTTCGAGAAGCTTACACGCAAAGCAACCCCTCCACTGTACGTAACACGTCGAAATAGCCAAAATTTCTTATTTCTTGGGCCATGGCGAAGAGGGTAACTGCGCTTTTGAAATTTTAAAAACTGATATGAATATCACTAAAGGTGTGCTACACTCCTCTCAGTTCATAGGACACTAATCAGAATATTAAAAATTTTACTACTCAGTATTAGTTAAGCAGTTTGCCAGTTATCACGTCTTAGCGGTAATCTGAATCACTACTGCACTCGCAATGCTTTGCCAGAAAGTCCGCTTCTAACACAAAAAATCTATTTTTTTTTTAATGCAGAACATCTTAGGTAAGGCATTCCAGATATTCAGGTGCATTGTTTTTGTTCTGCTCAACTGTGAACGAATGTTAAACCCATGAAAAAATAACTTTTCTATACTAGCAGCGTCCGGTTCGTCTCAAACAAGGAATGAATGAAAAAAATGAACACAATTTATAGGTCAGCTTATTTGATTTATACGCAAAGCAGAACCTAATATCTCGCCGAAAGGAAGCATGCCGCTGTGGGCGATTTCGCTAAAGGACACAGTTTTCATAGCCTAGTTCACAGCTTTTTTAAAGCTTTGCTCGTGCGCCTATGCTACCATCTTTTCGCATATATAGGACTTTACAAGATGTCGATCTTCCAAACAAGAAAATATTAGCCTTTTCGGAAGTCATTAATCAAAGCATAATATGCTCAAGAAAGAGCGCAGAATGATGAACATTTAAGTCTACAGATTCATGAAGCTATTGGAGAGGAAACAAGTTTCAGTATCCGTGAATGTTACTTCAAGGAACTTAACAGTAACCAGCCGCAGGGGCTCAGTGGTTAGAGCGCTCGGCTACAAATCCGTAATACCCGGGTTCGAAACGGACGGCGGCTGCCGCGTTATCGACGGAGGCGAAACGCTAAGGCGCCCGTGTGCTGTACGATGTCAGTGCACGTTAAAGATCCCCAGGTGGTCGAAATTGTTCCGGAGCCCTCCAACACGGTACCTCTTTCTTCCTTTCTTCTTTTAGTCTCTCCTTTATTCCTTCTATTACGGCGCGGTTCAGGTGTCCAAAGATATATGAGACAGATACTGCGCCATTTCCTTTCTCCAACAACCAATTCAACAATACAGCATACAAATAGCATTGATGCAAAAGTGCGTGCATTTTATTTAGGCAGCATTATATATAAGCACTGACCACAATGTTGTTAGGTTAACCGGACCAACCAGCAGAGAGGAAAAAGTTTTAGTCATCGTCACCATGGACTGACTTATACGAAACATGCTGCAAGTATGCCAGAAGCGCAACGCTAGTCCAAATCTTGCCCGTTTGATACAGGCCTTCATCAGCTTGAGCTGAAAATAAAAAAAAGCTTTGGAAAATTTTGTTTTTTGACCGCTAGTTTGACATATTGGATATATTTCCCCGCACTATCTTCTTCAACGAGCCAAATAAAATCGACACCAAAAGTTCACATGCACGGCTTCCGTGAAGCTATCTAGACATTCCCCTTAAGTTGTAAAGTTCATCTGTGCAAGGCGAGGCCAGTTAACTAGTTGTAGATGGTGCAGTACATCCTCGGGTTGCCGTCTTTGAAGTTCTGCGACCAACTATTTCGGCGTGGAGCTTTACTCAGTGCTGCAGTTACCTATCGCTGTGGATAATCTGCTCTCCCCATATTAGGGGCGGGAAATAAGCTATCGCTGTGCATAAAATTCAGGGATAAGTATAAAAGCTCTGCCTGTCTTTATTTTGGCTGTTTTATTTCGCTTCAGGACGCTATTTACTACTCTTTCTTTTCAATCACCATTTTATTTTCGTGCTTTGTATTTCTTCTGTTCGATTTTTAATGCAGGAATGTATTTTCGCACTTCATTTCAAGCACCATAAGCGTATGAGAAAAATCAATGCACGATTACGCTGTCGCTCAACAGAAAGTGCCCTCGCAGCCAAAATACCATCATAAATAATTGAAATAAAGGAAATCGGAATTTAAAAAAAACGGCTGAGCGGCTTACAAAACCGAAAAGTTAAGGAAATAGTCGCAGCCTTCAGACATGACACTTTTCGAAATTCCCCACTGAAAAATTTACCGACGAATATGTGTTGGCTGGACTCTTGCAGGGGCCAACACTTGAAACTGAGTTCTGTATTTATGGTGCACAAATTTCACGTAGGGCATATGTTGCCACAAAATTTGATTTGACGAGTAAAAAAATTCAAAGCAATAACCTGCCGCTGGGGAGATGCAAGCATGCAGGATATTTGAGTCGAACTTTGTCCTTTAGCATGAGGGCAGCAGATTAAGTTCGCCCTAAGAGCTTTCCACAACCACTTAGTTCTTTCTTTCTTGGAAATAATAAGAATTTTAGGAAGAATGTAACACGCACATTATGGCCACAAACTCTCACATGGAGGTTGGCGAAGTTTGCTACGTACAATATTCGCACGTTGTACTGCTGAGGTTGAAATAAGTTTCTTTGGATCATTGTTAATATTCTGCGCGATAACATACGGGCAGACTCGGTAAACGGGATGTGAAACCGGCTAGCAATTTCGACCCCAAGAAGCCCGCTTGCCTGCCGACCCGGTCAGTGATGTAAAACAAGAGCGATCGCCTCCAGCCGTGTCTCGAAAGGAAACGTGACCTGCAAGAAGGCGCTTCTCGCATCCAGAGAAAAGAAATAAATGAAAGAGCCAGCGTTGTGTCAGCACTTCTGCTTCGTGAAAATGTAACGCTCAATTTAGGTCGCCTACGTGCAAGGTTCGCGATAGCCTGACTTGCTCTGTTCTTTTTCTTCTGTGTGCAAACGATCCTTCTATACAGGATTTGTTTCTATACCGCTACGCGTCACGCAAAAAAAGAATGGTTGCTTATTTCTACGACGCAGATGGCGCAATGGAGCTCAATAGCGTTTGCTTGGCAGACCTGCATCTATCACTTTTGTGGCGCAATGCAAAGGGCGCTCCCCTTTTGGGGCTCGCTGTCTGTATACGTTGAAATAGTTTGCGCCATCAATGCAAATCATGAAACAAAGAAAAAGACGAATTACGCAAGGCGCAGCGTTGAGGTGGTGCAGGGGCTATAAATTTCAATATGTTGTTGTCTTTATCCTCATACAATGGCACACGCCCACACAGGGGGATCTGCCAACGTTTTCGAGATGTTCGGCAACTTTAGAGGAAGCAATCGTTTTATGTTTGTTGCACGGCGGAAAAAGGGGTCGGGGGCGTCTGGTGTTGCCCGGCAGGTGCTTACCCTTACTCTGTAGTCCGCACTCCAGATCTGTAAACTTTGCCCTGGACCCACATAATCAGAATTTCAAGACCTCTAGTGACCTTAGTGACCTCTAGAACCATAGCTGCAAAGTTGGTTCTAGAGGTTACTGAATTCAAACTTTTGTTGATGTAGTTTTACTGGTTGCCATTTTCTTAATGTGTGCACACTGAGCGCTGTCAGCAAGCAAATCTTTAAGCGCTTGTTTCATTGATCTCCTTCTTTCGTGCGATCAATAAAGGCAGAGTTCAAGCGATCAATTTGAGCCTCAACAAAAGCCTCATCCACTAGTCAAGCTTCTTCCACCGCCGCGTATCCAAAGGCATCGCAAAATCCAGCCTGGACTCCATGAAAGAGGCGACGTTGTATAGGATCTCTGGCTCTTCTCGGTTCCTGCCCGCTTCTAGAGAAAGCTATCGTGCTATCGATCCGCCAAGCCAGGAGCTCTGGCCTACTGCCGCTTTGTTCTCGTGTTCTCGGCGCTAGACGAAATCGCCTCACGAACATCTTTTCGGCTCCTCTGAACTCTTCACCTCCTTTCATCGACTTGTCCCAGTTGTTTTTATTTCGGTTCATCTTGCGCTCATTTCCGTTTGGGCCTCTGCGAACAGTTTCTCTCTTCCCTGTGCTGCTCTCCCGCAATGGCGGAGCGGTGGCAGAGCGAAGTTTCTCCACGGACCTGGTCCCCCCTCCTCTGTCCTTTTTTTTCTGCTTCTCATTTTATTGAAGAAGTACAACTTTTTTGTGGTTCATGCAGCATCCACCTTCCATTTATATCTATTGGCTGGCTTTTTTGTTTCCCGGATCTGGTTTCATATCCTGAAGCAGCCATTTTTCATCGCTCGAAGCACGCAACAATTTTAACGCGGTAGCGTTAAGGAAGTTGAGTCGCAGAAAATCCGACGTCAGTGTCGGTGTAGACCGTGAGCAAAAAATTCACGGAAAATCCCCACAGAAGCAATTTAGGAGGCAGATGGGCCACCTACGTCACGTGACCTTGCGGCGTCAATACAACCTGCGCACTGGATACTGAGCAAAATGCCTACCGTGGCAGTTGGCAGTTAAATTAATGTTTGGTCTTTCGAGAAGAGCAACTTAGATCACACAAAACCCACCGGTGGCAGTGCTTGCCATAGCAGTGCAGTGGCGCATCGCATAACCGCTGCACCACTGCGCCAGGAGTGGTATGAGGGCTCCCAGGGATCTATGAATGTAAGTAGAGAATGGCCAATTCTCCATATATAGGAAAGAACCCATTACGCTTCCGCGTCATACACTTAAGGAGAACCTTAAGCGTCCCCTCTAATTTTCTTGAAAGTGAAAAACGCCTTTCAAACATGCACATGTGTGCTGTGGTGACAATCAAGGGGTTTAACCTATCACACTCCATCTCTGTCCCATTCCGAAGAAGTCTACGTTCAAAGCTAGTTAGCAGCCGCATCTAGGTACTGGCAGCTCCGGTATACCGACTTCAGGAACAACGTGCATGTGCATACAAAATTCACTAAGCTTAAGATATGGCTGTGAAACTCAGAGACAGCCAGCAGAAATTCTGTGTGGTTATAAAATTGCGGCCTTTATTCTCACCCCCTCCTTTACGTTAAGCCTCATGTGTCGATCCACTGCGAAATTGCTACCGCTCCTTTTGTTCATATCTACCTATAACTTCTGCCCATAGGGCGCAGAAAGCACCCGACACGAGTTTGGGAAAGTTTTGCGTAGTATTACGACCGCACATCCCCTCTGATCACGACGAATATTTGCATGGCTGTGTAAGGTCTTTATCTATCTGTTTTTTCGGTGTCCACTTAATTAATATCCTGCGAACTGCCCCTCTCCTCAAGGTTATAAAACTCGAAGGTTTGTATTAGCGTGCCGCTAGACGTCTCCACGGTGCGACGCGTGTGTCCGCTGCGGTAGTGTCGCTGAAACAGTTCTCGCTGTAAAAGCACTATTCGAACCCTGCGTTCGGCTTGCTTGCCGGCTGTATTGGTGTGCGTTGTAGCCTTAGGAAGCAAATCGTGTCTCTTAAAGGTACACGGTCCAGCCATCAAACAGTTTAATGTGGAGACAAGAACATATGTTTAGAGTCAGAGATGGATATCAGAAATTTTCTCAGGAAGGAATAGGTCATCGGTAAACAATACGCAATAATTTCACTCCGACAAAAACAGGAAAAGGTCAAATAAATAAGCAAATCATCAAGTATGGAACACGAAGAGGAGAAAGAAGGAAAGAAAAATCGTCAATGCTCACGAAGAGCAGGAGGAACGGAGCAACACAAACCGCGATAATAAAAAAAGACTGAAATAAACAAGGTGGAAAGAAGTGTTGGTAAAAGGTAAGAACATCGAGAGAAAGGAAAAAAGAAAGGTAGAAGGAAGGAAATAAAGTACGACGAAAACAAAAAGTGTGTTTTGGATATGCAGAGCTTTTTTTAGGTATCAAAGCGGCTCTGCCTTCGCTTTTAGAATTGAGACTAACACCTCTGTTCATAATGTCAATGGTGACTTCGCGGTCTCTCCTTGTTGTTTGGCATAAAAAAGAAATTAGAGTTTATTTAGCTTTCAGTCAGATTGCTCTCCTCCTCAGCATCTTACGAATAAGTCTAAACCTTCCTCAAGAACAATAAAGAAGGAAATCAAATTCAGAGCAAAGTCGCACAACAGAACTGTGCTGCTTGAACCTCCTTAGGTTAAGAAACTGGAGTTTGTGGTTGTATCTCGAAATCCAAAATCACAAAGCATTACATTTCCATTATCCTGGTAGCAAGCACTCACAGTGCTACGCTCGATGGGCATGTCTACCGCACCTCTCTCTGGCTCCTCCCTCACCTCATTTGCAAAAAAAAAAATACGTTGAGCCATTGCGCCGAGTGTGTGCGGCAATCGAGGAGCTTGTGCTGCGCACAGCGAAGTCAAAGATATGAAACGTCCTGAGGCTTGTTTTTTTTTGTGTGTGCAAGTTGTTGAAAACAAAAAATTCTTCAAATATATCAAAGGGAATCTTAATATTAAGAGACGCTTTGTACAGTACCTTAGGCACGCGTATCAAATGCCGAAATAAAACAAGGCGTAAATTTCTCTGAAAATGCGGCGAACATTGGCACGACGCCATGCTGATGAGACGCCTAGCAACAGTCAGACAAAAATAATGATATGAAAATAAACTTTCACGTACATATTCATTGAAAAATCGCAATGCAGTTAGACATGCTTCTTAAGTTTAAATTATTGTTAAGATGCAAAAATTAAGCTTAACTTACTCATTAAGAAGTGCTATCCAAAAGCTTGCCTTGCAAGCTAGCCTTAACAGAATATGCTAATACAGCTATTCCCTTCGCTCTATATGCCTAATTGCAGCATTAATTGAAAAGAAATCACTGACATTACAAAAAATGTTTTGCTCTTCTTTCGATGAGCAGAAACCGATAGCCTTCATATTGCTGGGGAGCGCACTTTGTGTTCTCCTGAAAAAGATCAAACTTGCCTGTTTAAGTACAGCAATTCTCATATTCATTTTCTTGTAATTCATTCTCTCTATTATTTCCTGGCCTGCCCTACAACTTCTCAGCACTGTTCACATATTTTTTTTCTCATGTAGTTATTCGTAGTTGGCAAACGTCGAAAGTTTTTTCAACATAACTTAACGATGCTGCTCGGCGACCAATCCAGACGGTTCTAATCAAGAGGGAACTCCGCAATGCGCAGAAAAAAATTCCTTTGGCGTTGCCATAAATATCCAACACACAGAGTTTTCTATTTCATTCCCGCAAATTGCTGCTATGTTGTGACACAAGCACGAAATCGTATTCCGGAGCCCACATCTAGTTTCTATTCATGCCTAGCTCTTCCGACTCTCCTGCTTTCTGAAATTTGCAAAAAGCGGCATAGCTTCTTGCGTGCTACTGCATCCCAATGTATAGTTATGCGCAACTTCCCTTTTCCGCTCCGGAAAATATTGTCTACGTAAACACGCTCTCTGGGCATAAAAAGTCCATAAATGTAAATAATCAAAAGAATGCTGCTTTCCTTTCCCAAGAGAGGAAACAACATTCACGCACAGCACTTATTTCCATAAGAAGCTCCTGCGCGAAGAGAAGAAATGCCAGAGCTTTCCTACCGCACTCTCGTTGTTTTTATACGCAACAAGATACAGGCGAATATAGATACAGAAGTGGCGGAGATATCTTCCGCCCTAGTTCATTGTATATTCAGTGTGCCTGGCGTACAATTTCCCTAAGGGTGTATCGGACATGCAATATCGTGTTTTACGCTGGTCTTTACAATGTTTCGTTTTGTCTTGCTGCGTTGCACTTTTCCGTGATGCAGCCTGGAAAGCTCGCATGGTCACTTAATGCATACAATGCAGATAACTAATTATCCGTGAACCCATATGCATTGCGTGTTTGTTAGCAATTATGTCCGAATGAGAGGCTCTGTGAAATGCTCGAACCGCCGTTGGTAATTTCTATGACCGAATAACTGCGTATCCTAGCACAGCAAACGGTTTTAGCAAACAGCGGGAGCAGAAGGCAGAAATTCTGAGACGGCTTATTTGATATACTCTTCATCAAACTTCCATCAGTATCTAACCCAACCCCTTTCTTGTAAATCTTGAGCGCCTACATATGGAATGAGAAAAAAAAAGCTTTAAGAAGAGACAAATTTAATGCTTTCTAATTTGTGACATGGGACAAAAGCTTTGCACGGTGCTCATATCAAGACATTTTTCCCAATCTTTTCACAGGCTCAACTTTCGGTCAGGATTCCGAACCCTCAAGCACGGCGTTCCTCATAGCCAAATCTTTTCTTCGAAATATTATACCCAACGTGCTGCATACTGATGGGAAGCGAGAAAGGGGTGACGTAATGTTGACATTAGGACATGGAGGTCAGGAATCGTCGATATCAAGGAGAGCTCTGCGCTCCTTTCGGTATGATTATGATTTACGCAACGTAACGTAAACACTGCGTAACCTTTTGTGAAGGCGGCCACCACTTGACGATAGCAATGCCAACGCCAGTACATTATACGTTGGAAAAAATTTGCTACAGAATTTCTGGAGTGTTATTGAAGAACACAAATATATATTGAAGAACACAAATTTATTTGTAACTATATTTAATCTTTTTAAACTTTGCTTCAAAGTTCATAATTCAATGCATTCGGAAAAAGCCTCTTCAAAGGCGTACAGATGTGAAGGGGGTTCCCACCCATTGGTTGTGTGAGCATAAAATTTTACTTGAGGCCGCAATTGAACGCAAAGTTCCCGAAATGATCACAGCGCATGCAGACAACTCTAACCTAGAAAAATACTTTCAAGAGCCCCAGCATATCTCAGCAATACGCACGCGGGCGTTCAAATTGCTACATCTTTCAACCCATTATCCTGTAATGCAGGATATCTTCCGCGAGGATTCACTTTACGGAACATCTCATGTCCCCTTAAAGTGGACATTTGGAGTGCAGGCTAGGGACCATAAAACAACTCCAGCGTCGTAGCACTCAGCCCCAACCGACTAATGGTTGTCACTGCTGCTGGCGCAGTTTATGGCCTCAGAAATGTTCTCCTGCTTTATGTACATAGCGGCAATCTTGGCGAAACACACAGTGACACTAAATCGTAGTGTACGCGCTTCAATAGAGATATTACTTCATTCAGTGCAAGGCGGCTGTTGCTTACTGCTAAAGAAATCTCGTTGTAGTGGATCTTGAGGCACCCCCCAGGAAGCGATATTGCCTTAGATGGAAACAGAGAAAGGGCAAGCTGCCACTACAGACCCAATTCTGTATACTCTGTTTTTGCAAAACATGAGGTGTATGTTGTTCTCAGGCTCATAATATCGTAGCTTAAGAGAGGAACACGTTTAAAAAGAAATGGCAATACAGATCGTGGTTTACTCTGGAATAAATTTGGAATTAGTTGCCACCGCTAACAAAAAATAATTTTGGTGGATTATTCCTATAGTTTAAACAAAAGCAGCTGACTCGACGAAATACGCGTATTATTCTAGAAAAGGTAGATGAGAGTGGCGTTAGGAGCGCACCACTAGAATCATTAAACGAATACGCGACATTAAGCCTTGCGTGCTCGAAGGATGTACGTTTGGTTCAGTACTGTTTTACATTTTAATGCAATAGCGTTAAGGAGTTCATGTCGCAGAAAAGCAAGGGTCGTGGTCGAAGTAGTTGAGCGTGAGCAAAAAATCAGCTAAAAATTCCCAGAGGATTAACCTAAAGGCAGATGGGGCACCAAGGTGACGTGACATTGTGGCTTCATCACAACCTCCCCAGCGGATTGTGAGCAAAGTGCTCACCGTGGCAAATGGCAGTTTATATACTGACTGGTCGCGAGAGGCTGCTCGGCAAGCGAAACCTTGGTCGCATAAGCAGCGCCGGTGGTAGAACCTGCTATTACAGGGCAGTGGGGCATCGCTTCATCTCTCCAACAGTGCGCCAGGAATGGTATGAGGACTCCCTCAGATCTATGAATGTAATGTCAATAATGACCAATTCCGCCAATATGGGCATCAATCCTTTCAAGCTATCACGTTATACCCTTAAAGCGAAGCTCAAGTGTCCCCCGCAAGTCTCTTATAAATCATATTAATATACTGGCCACTAAGGATATTATCTGTGCTCACTCCACTAACAAGTGTTTTGAAACAATAACCTGGGCACGTTGCAGGAAACATCATACAAATGCTTACAAGGCTCGCGGGTTGACTGGAATTACGGTAACAGCCTGGAATTGAGCATTTTCAATATAAAGTTCTTTTCAGCACTAAAAACAAAGTTCTTCCCGATAATTTCAGTTGTGCGTTTGGCCAAGCTGGGTTCAAACGTGAATGTGTTGTAAAAGGTTTAGAAGTGCTATTCCAGGAGCATTCGGTGTGGAATGAACATATAGACAACATTAAAAACACAAGCTCTTGCCTACGCCTACTTGCGGATTGTGGCGGACACAAGGTTAACTTAAGAAATAAGGTCATGTCAACAGGGAGAAGATGGGAGACCTGCAGCCTGGAGAACAAGGCAACCGATAGTCGCTTGGATCAACACGGTGGATTGTAAAGGACAACAAACTTAGCAGGGGGACAAATGAGGGTGGCCAGTTGGGGTGGGGAGGCCTGCTGCGATAGAATGCCCTCAAGCTGGCTCCGAACAGAGTTTGTGGGAGGTCAGCGGAGGAGACCTCTGTCAGGCAGTGAAGGCAGTCTGGTTGATCGAGATGGTTGAGGTGAGCGTAGAAAATATGTTTCTTTGGCAGGGTAGCCGCCCACCTACCGTCATCGCCTCTTTCCCTGCGGTGCAGCGAAAAAGATTGGCTTTCTTGTACGACTGATGCAAAGAGAACGCGATTCGATTTTTTTATTGGCGTGGGAAGCGCAGCACCAGCCTTCTCTTATGCACAACATTCTTAATTCTGCAAGAAAGAGAAACTCTCAAGATCTGCCGCTGGCCGTGCACTGACCTTTATCCTACATCCCTTTTCTTGAACTCTAAAAATGTTTAAGTGTCACGGAAGCCTCGAACAATTAGTAGCGACCGTAAAATATTTGAATGCGCCAAACGTCTTGCTTTATTGAAATGCAATCAAAACTTTTCCGTCTTCAGATGCCTGAAAGATTCCTTCCAGTACAGCGTAGACAAAAGACTTCAAGTTCGCCGAATCATTCTCTCTTTTCTGTATGCATTTAGCGGATTGTCGTGCACCACTTTGCTTTCACAATTAGCGATTATTTTTTTCTTTTCATTTCCTTGCTCCGCACGCTTGCTCCATGATGCAGAAGGTTTCGGATGTCGAAAAAATCTGCGTTCTGATGTGTGCTACATGTGAATCTGTACACGCGTGCGCATAGTTGACGACATTAATTTGTAACCCTCACAAAATATGTGCAAAAGCCCATTAGTGACTGCCGCACTGAAAACCCTTTTCTGCCGAAGCAACACAATCGAAAAAAAAACCAAGCATCAGCTTTGTCCTGAGCACGAAACCCTCCAAACGTAAGATCTTCGTTCCCGATGTGGAGATCTGGTTTCCCTTGAGATTTATTTTGCTCGCTCTGTAACAAAAAAAAAACACCACTAGCCCAGAAAAAGTCCTTGGCAGCGATTCTAATTGCTGCCGAGGCTCCGAATCTTCAGGTTCACGTTTCATGAGTTTAATGCGAAGAATTAGCGAATGCTAGAAACTAGGCTCAGCGAGTTTCAGGAACTCGTCCGGCTACTTATTTTTCTAATTTTTTCTTTTTCTCTTTATTTTCTGTGGCTTGGTCTCCGACAGAAAAAGAACGGAACTAGTAGCAGAGGCAGTGGAGTTACCTCGAGAGAAGTTCCTTCGATTTGTTGCCTGGCTTTACGTTTACTTTGTCGTACGGTTACTAAGGGGTATCCGCTGCACAAAGGAACGCTTTTCTTTATAGAGTTATCTACTGATGAAGTAAAAAAAATCTAGAAGCCGCACAATCATCGGCACCCGCTATTCTACACCCTTACTCTGGCAGCTTTCTTTTGGAATAGCAATGAAAATTAGTAGTATCGTAGTTTAGGTGTAAGGCACACAGAGTGAACTTTCTTAAAGTCATGTGGGACATGTTGGCCTCAAGGCATTTTTCTTCCTCTATTGTTTTTTTGTTTCGGTGAGGGGGGGGGGCGGGGTCTCGTCTTACTGCTGATTTGGAGAGCGCCAGCTCGGAGGAACAGAGCTCTGAATATGCAAGGTAGGCGGTAACTACTTAGTTACTCTCCAGTTTTGACAGCCGCTCACTTCTTTCAGAATAATACGTGCCTGATACTGTACAGCGAATGAATGGTGTTTTTCCTCCGCGCTACAAAATAAGCAACACCGGCTCCACTGACCGAATACCAAAATGCATCAACACACTATTTTCTCAATTTACTCTCTCGGCACTAACTAAAGACTCGGCTTTTAAGAGTGAACAGTCTGGAAAAGTATTGGGTGTGTGCACTAAAGGTATTAAACTACGACTTCTTTTATGACGATGAAAACACCAATTCCACGATGCCTTCTAATGTGATTCACGTTCATGTTCATCTATATACGAAGTCAGCATCACTAAATAGCGTCTCAAGCTCTCTAGCTTCCAGGTGCATTAGGGAATACATTGCAGAAAGTATACGAAGATATCGGGTGTTGCTCTTTCTGACTACAGCTAAATAGTTCTTCAGCTCCGTCCTAGGTTTTAGGGCATGGTACATGTATTCTGGTGCATACCTACTGTGGCACCGAATGATCCTCTCACTCAGTCGGCCAAGTGAGGTGTATGCTGGTTTTACTTTACCTTTTCCTGCACTTCAACGACAAATGTCAATTGTCTCGGTAAATTATAGAGCAGGGATACAAATAACTCGTTCGTTCTTTTTTTACAGCACAATTTGATCGACTCTGCTATGTAATGTTGTCTTTGTTAGCATCGTTTCTTCATTTGCTTGCTCGCCCGCTGATAAATATTTCTGCTGACATAATCTATTCTCTTCAAGAACGAGCAATAGAGCCGTTCTGTGAGGGAAAGTAAATCATTGTCCAGCGCCAACAAAATTACTTCCCTTTACAGCGGAATGGTGTTTCGAAGGCGCACTGAAATTTTGTGTTGGATAACCCTATTAAAGAACAATTTTCGCCGCCAGTCTAGGAAGGCTTGTAAAGAAAAATTATTTACTCTTTTCCGTCAACCGGGAGGTGTGTATTATAGCTTTCTCTTTCTGGATATTTGAGGCCATTACTAATGGCCGCGCAGGAGACGTTAGGAAAGACTGAATAATAGCTCTCCCTTTCAGGTTCCCTGAATGGAGTGCTTTGAGCGGTGAATATTCCCAGGATGCTGCCTGGCTTCGCTGCGATACGGAAATAAGCCGATTATAGAAAGTGGCCGCTTTTTTCTCGGGGAAACTAATTGAACTTTAATAGACTAAGCTTTTTACTCGTTAAAGCGCGAACACTGGTTCCGCTACAAGGGCTGCCTGTTAAGCTTTGGTCCTTCAAAACTGCCCTGAGCTATCTGCATCGCAAAACACTTTCGTTAATATATTAGATCGAATGCATAGCTTCCAGCCTCCTTGCACGTAGAGAATGTTCATCACGGAATAAATTTTCTCTTGCGGGAGAAAAATTTGTTGGAATATGCAAGAGCATGAGTCCAGTCAAGAAATTTACTCGAAGATCAAAAAGACCCAGAAGATATTAATTCTGATCGCTTAAAGTGCGTTTGTGCTAAAATTTCTATACGACCAATTTAACAATTCCGCCTGCTTTCCGTATCTTTAATACGTGAAGCATATATTTTATACAGAGCCTATACTGACAGTGCATTCTTCCGAACTCGCTATGACATCACACTCATCTTATGAAAGTAATACAAAAATTAAAGGTAGCGAACATAAAAGCCAGGAGAAAAAGTTTGCTCACTGTCCTAACTTCTCTATATTTTTTCTTGTCTCCCTGATTTCACCTTGTGATTAATCTACTTAAAGGGATGGCGAAATGGTTTTTTGAGAATTTGAGGTTCTTCAAGAAATCGAATCTATGAAGTTTCGAGGTAAAGCATGTCAAGTATTTTTTCGCCAGCATTTAAATTAGGCACGTAATCGCCGATTCAGACCGTAACGATAGTCAGACTTCTCCTCACTACGTTAGAAAAGTGCAGAGAAATTCGTGGTGACGTCATTGCTGTCGAAATTTCAGATGTCCGCTACCTTCGCCCTCGAACTGCAGTGAGCCTTCCAGTACCGACAAACAGTGCATCGCGGGCTTCACCGTCGGCAGCGTTTGTTTACTTCCTTGAAACAACCGTTTATTAGCTGGAAACGCAGCGCCGCCCTATGTGACGTCATCATTGCGGCCTCTGCCCATCACTGCGCACTGCAGAGAAGCCTGACCACCACTGCGGATTTATTCTGCGATTACGTCACCATTTCGAATCCTAGCCCAAAAATACTTCGCATGCGTTACCTCCAAGTTTCCCACAATCTGACCCTTTAAACTCGTCGAATTCTCAAACCTCTTCACCTGCCCTTTAAACCACTGATATAAATCCCTCGAGTGGTGATATCCCTTCCTGGTGCATGTGAGAAGAACAGTACATGGGGCGACCAAAGGGAGCCTGCTACAGGCTTCTGCTCATTTCCACGTTGTCATTGAAAAATTTGATGCACTGACGGTAGGTGTAAGAGAAAAAGCTGCATAGGAACCTATATCTTAACGACAGTTCCACTGATTTCATGCGCATACGCAATTGTAAACTTTCTTTACAATGATCGTTCCCGACTGTAACGTACCATACAAGCCGATCGTAATTTTGGGAATATGGTGTCCATAAGACGTGGAAAGACTAATCGACTAATTGGAATCTATATTTTCCCTGTACGGAGTTCATAAGTACGCCACACAATTTCTATGCGATTTTTATACAACATCATGTGGAGTCCGTAAGCCTCCATACGTACTTCGATATAGTTCATACCGACTCCATATGCGTCAAAAAGACTCCATAAAATTTGTTACGGAAACATGCGGAATTATAAAGCTCGTCATATGAAAACTTTCACTGTGATTACTAGCATGTCTAGAGATGATAGACAGCGCTTCCGTCAAAGCCACATTGTGTACGCTTGCGGTTCTATGGCACTCTGCAGGATCCTGCATGACACCTAATTACGATTGGGTCGTAACTGCACATTCCTTCAAGATTTAACGAGAGCCTTAGTTTGAGCACAGAGAGTAGGCGGTAAGGAAAGCACACAGTGACATGAAATTGAACGCCTACCATTTCTAAGACGTAAATGTTCCATACTTTTGATAATAGCCCATGCAGGTCTTCGTTTCTGTCTTCAGAGTGGTATGAGTGTGCGTGAGGGTGAGCGCGCAGTGACCGCAAGAGGTTCGCTCTTACAACGGACATTCTTTTCCGCGGCTTCACCCGATGCCGTCCACGGTGTCATGTGCAACTTCACAGCTTCAACGGCTTTCTATTAATGTAAATGGAGCTCCTGTTACCTGACCTGTCGACGACTCACGCCGAACTGCTACCTCTGTAATTTTTTGTTCCTATTCAATGGCAGGTCTGCAAATTGTTTCAGTGTCTAGGACAAGTTCGTCGTCTTTAAACATTCAAAGACAACCAGTATGTGTGCAGGACTGACAAGTGGTCTCCAATTTATGGTACAATAAAGAATGGCAATGTTTGAATAATAATAATAATAATTGGTTTTTTGGGGGGAAAGGAAATGGCGCAGTATCTGTCTCATATATCGTTGGACACCTGAACCGCGCCGTAGGGGAAGAGATGAGGAGGGAGTGAAAGAAGAAAGAGAAATAGGTGCCGTAGTGGAGGGCTCCGGCATAATTTCGACCACCTGGGGATCTTTAACGTGCACTGACATCGCACAGCACACGGGCGCCTTAGCGTTTTTTCTCCATAAAAACGCAGCCGCCGCGGTCGGGTTCGAACCCGGGAACTCCGGATCAGTAGTCGAGCGCCCTAACCACAGAGCCACCGCGGCGGGTCACAATGTTTGAATGCATATATGATAAAATCTACATAAAAAGCAGTATCACAGATTTTAGCACAATTGCGTTGTCGGTCCTCTTATCCGGGAAATCCGACGTAGGCGTTGTCGGCGTTGTGAGCGAGAAGTCACGAGCACGACTGGGAAATTAGGAGGCAGATGGACCACTTAGGTCACGTTACCTTTCGGCTTCGTCATAACCTAGCCACCGGATTTTTAGAAAACCGTCCACTGTGGAAGGTGGCAGTTAAAAGAACGATTATTGAGCTTTTCGTTGTCCTTTTTGTTTTTTAGTGCTGGTTACCATGTCAAAGCCACTTCTTCAAGATAACTAACTACACTAGTACGTGAGTGTAAACGGCGGCTACTGCATGTACAAAAAAAAACACTTGCGCCGTGTATTCCTGTTCGTTTATTCTTGTTAAGCAAGCTGCATGGGGCGTTATGTATGGGTTTTCATAAATACTGCTTTACGACTGTCTAACAACTTTTAAGTACCAGAAAACGTGGCCACATCCATTTGAAAAACCACGGATTCGAATAACGTCGTAATTCGCTGATATTGAAAGAAAATAGAATCAAGGCTCTCAGAACTGGCAAACATAAATGTTCTTCCAGGGATAAGAATGGTGCGCTGGTAAGCGTTGTTGCCTTCTCTGTCACACAAAGTGAAAGTTTAATGGACGTCGAAAGAAAGGACTGGAGTCGTCGCTGGCACGCCGGTCAGCAAACAATAATTTTCTTCTCTCTTTAACGAGCCATGTTGCGAAAGTCTGGAATACCATTTCGGGTAAATTACTGCGAGCCATGAAAGAAATGCGACAAGCGAAAAGAAATGAAAATCACCAATTGGAGTAGCGCAACTGCGTTAACTTGGCACGGGTCATTAGCATGGACATCCGCACGGGGCGCATAATGAGCCGCGACAGACTTCTCGCGACATTCGCTTGCGTCTTCTTGCGTCCCCACTTTGCGGTTCCTAACGCAGACTGACGACAAGTGAAGAAGAAGGCCGCGAGGGATAAACCTTTTGAACCTAAATACTTGTTCTTTGTTGCAGTTTCCGCTGTTCTGTATTTCTCTTGGCGAAAAGATTCTTCCTGTGCGCCCTTGTCAGTCTCTTGTTCGCAGGCAGCGAACAGGCGGTTGTCGTGTTTCAGTCGTTTTATTGCGGCCCCAAACTGCCGAAAGTCTTCTTTGTGATGCTTGATCCTTCTTTCTATCTTCTACAAAATTTATGAAGCGAATAAGACGCTGTAAAAGAGTTTCTAAATTGCTCCAACATTACGCATCATCCTGCATTCATCAACCAGTTAAAGAACGGCAGCTTGGACATTAATTAGTACGTTGACTGCTCCCTCCCCAAGACTAGCTCGCCACCTTCATTTCATTCATCGCTACATAACTAAAAATTCTGTACAAAAGCCTCTTTCAGCGGCAAACAGTTTATGAGCGCAATTTTTTTATAAAATGCAAGATTTCAGTAAACCAATCAATATATCCACAGACCATCCGGTGGCAGTCTTGAATTTTATTAAGGAGATAGCCTTTAATGGCTCATACTCGCGTCCATCCGTTACATTTTAGGTCACTAGGCCACGTGGCCTTAAGATCACGTGACATCACAAGGTCAAGTAACCTTGTGATGCCACGTGATTTCTCTGCCACGCTCGCGCCAGCTGCTCTTCTCCTCTGTCGTAAAATGAATTCAATCTCGGCAAACTCAAATCAGTGAAATGAGTCGCAAAAGTCTTTCGCCTTCCCGCAGTTAGGAGATATCTGAGTGCCTCCAATGAATTTTGCTATTAACGTCTTTACTATCGTCAAAAGCGTTCACCATTAGTTTTATGTGGCAGTCTTAACAGCTCGATACGGTCGATGGAAATGCGTTAAGAGAATGATATTGTTACAAATTAGAACAAGGGACCATAAGCTTCAGTATTTACATATTTGCATCTTACAATTTTTCGTCATCCAATGTTGGACATGGAACCTGATCTCTTGAAAACTGCGCTTCTTCATATCTGAGATTAAAATCTCCTGGTATTTTTTCACTGCAGTCACTTTGTGTGCTCACCACTTATATCTTAACGATTGTATGGGCGTGACAGCGAATAAATAAATAAATATCCCCTTAGCACACTTCTGTGAGCAGCCCTGTGTAATCGTGTGCGCTCCACAGGATAGCAGAATGGGTTATATAAGCTTGTGGACATCCAGAAGAAAGAAGGCCCAAATACTAAATTGTGCTTCGCTTGCACAGAAACTTGAGTCAATTATTGGTAATTGCTTTGATTCCACCTCAAGAAAATTTCAAGACCTTCGTTTGTATATATAGTTTCAAGCGCCACAGTTACCCATGGGCGACGAAAGGCGCTGTAGCGCTGGGCTCCAGATCAGTTTTCATCATCCGGAGCTCATTAACGCGCACTGACACCTAAGCTCACCATGAACGCTTTAGCAGTTCACCTCCATCGCAATGCGACCGCCGCTGCCCGATTACCATCTAGCGTCTAAGGGCTGTGGGGCACAACGCATCTCCATATGACAAAACTTGCAGAAAAGGTTCGTAAAAGACATGGATAACCAGGAATGTCCAAGAGCACGCGTAATTGCTGTTTTTGAGATAAAAAGGGGACAAAAAGTGTGAAAAATAACCTGGGACAGCAACGGATTAACCTGCAGAAGCAACTAAATTTTAAAGAATATATGGCCAAACAATACGACAGTGCGGCAAGTAACGACAATGTGCAAAACCTCAAGACTCATTCGTGGAGTTTCCGTACGGATGGGCATGTAAGTTTGAACGAAAAAGATTGGGCAGTTGAAACCACGGACAAGCTCTCATTCTGTCTCCACCTCACACTTTATAGCAGTTTTTTCCACTGATTTATCGTCTAAACTTACAATAATTACTTCACATAAAAGTGTGCTCTGTCTACTCAAAGCATATATTTATTTTTAATTTGCTTAAGAGGACCTTTTGGGAAGAAGATCGAAGGATATGTTTTAAGAGAACGAAACTAAGTATATGAAAGACCAGTTTAATTTTCATTTGAAAGAGGGCGTACCTGAAAAGATACAGCACGAGTTTCAAAACTCTGATTTAATTGGGATGATGATGCTTGACTTCTGCACCTTATTTTTATACTCATATTTATTGGTCCAGCTTTTGGCCTAGTTTGAAGGAGAGAACATGCCTGGTTCTCCAGTGTCGCAAGTGATTCTTTCATTGGCCAGTCGTTTCCATAATTATAAAGTGTAATTACATGTATTCGTACATTTCTTTGGAAGGCTCTTACCGCACTTGTAGATAAAGGGGGGAAAGGCAGCAGTAATAATAATAATTTGCTTTGGGGGAAAGAAATGGCGCAGTATCCAACTCATTTATCGTTGGACACCTGAACCGCGCCGTAAGGGAAGGGACAAAGGAGGGAGTGAAAGAAGAAAGAGGTGCCGTAGTGGAGGGCTCCGGAATAATTTCGACCACCTGGGAATCTTTAACGCGCACTGCCATCGCACAGCACACGGGAGCCTTAGCGTTTTTCATAAAAACGCAGCCGCCACGGTCGGGTTCGAACCCGGGAACTCCGGATTAGTAGCCGAGCGCCCTAACCACTGAGCCACCACGGCAGGTATGGAAAGATAGCAGCTTTCGAGGTTTTCTGAGCACTCATGACGGCCCAAGTGGCAGCTTATCATAGTAAGGAGATTAAGCTAATCAGATTGTGACGCCTAAGTGACACGACTGCAGAAATGAAAACACGAGATACCTCGTCCTCTTACAAAAAAAAAAAAAGAGGCCTGTATACAAAGGTAGTCTTACAGCTGCGCTGCAAGGAACTCTAAAAAAAATAATCCCTGTACGTGCTTCACAGTCACGTTATTAACTCTCAGCACACATTATAAAGTATAACCGTGCTAGCAAGCCAATGGAGAGTTGTGGTGCTTTGATGTGTGGGCCCCGAAGCTGGTATCCACGCAGGGAAGAATAAATTCGGTGCATGCCTGCCGGGTCGTTGTTGCGCAAAGCGTATGAGAGTTATTTTCTGAACCGCATCACTGCATCTAGAAATCGTATATCTACGCTTCTTCTCTGTAGAAACAAAAATGAAAGGTGTCCTCCCCCACCACCAGTGCTTCGTACATTTTGTGACAAATATCTTTAGCCGATGACGTAGTGGCAAAAAGCGGGAATAAATTTTTATGCGTACCAAACATACCGCTATGCAAAGTTGGAAAATACGATACAACACCCAGAGCAAAAAAAAATTGCGCAATAACCTTTCGACACAAGCAAATGCTCCCGCAACGCGTCTATTTCATAAGCATGCAGGCACGAACTTCCAGCCGCAGGCCGTTCGTCGGCGTATATTTTTGAACGCGTCTTATCTGGCGTGAAATCATTTTGTTTCGGCTTTTTGCGTAGTGCCTACGGCTTTTACTGAGGCGACTTCTTTCGGTGCGGATGACAAAAGGCTCCGCTTTAAAAACGAAATTTTGGTACAACCCTCTGAAAAAATGCTTCAATGCGGCAGCGCAGTCCCTGTTGTAAGAAGGTGCACGCTGCCACCAGGGTGGCGCTTCAGGGAGTTAACACGTGTTTCCATCGCTAAATTCCGGCGACTAATATAGATTAGTGGTGGCTGGAACCACCAGTGCGGGCAGACTTTTTTAGAACCGTTCTCTGCGGTGTCTGCAGAACTGTTCTGTTTCTTAGTGGCGTTCATCAGCCCAAGTGCTATAAGCCTTTAGCCATTACCGTACAAACCCTAAAAGGCTGTATTATCACACAGATGTATTCCGTGTTTCTCAAGTGAATTACCAATCTTTTTGCCGTAATTGTTACCATAGCTATTGCTGCCTTTTACGTCGAACTTGCCCAGGAGCGATACATGAAGGACAATTCTGAGAAATGGTGACGCCAAAGAGGAGATAGGTCACAGTTCAACCGGTCCTTTATACTGCGAGAACCAGGCGTGGTTTCGGCAGCTTAGGAAGCCCAGGATGCGTTTCCAGCACCTTTACATTGCTGCCTACTTATTTTGATTCCGCATGTCCATACAAGCAACATAGGCCGTCTTACTGGAGACCGGAGCTAAATTTTGTGATTCATTTTTATACAGAAATCATGGGCGGATTTTGTTCAACGCAGGGATGAGAGCACAGCGCCACTATTCTGCTTTGCAACATACATACAAGCAACATAGGCCGTCTTGCTGTGGACAGGAGCTAAATTTTGTGATTATATTTTTATATAGGAATCATGGGCGGATTTTGTTCAACGGTTGGATGAGAGCACAGCGCCACTTTTCTTAAAGCTTCCTTCAAACTTTTGCATTCATGAAAACTTAGAGTGACTTCTGCGCAGTAGACAGGAAATGCGAACACTATTCTGAGGCCTGTGCAATGCTCTGGGTTAAACCTCACGATAACGAAACGGTCTATATATCTTAAGTACATCACGAAGGAATGGCCTTTTCTCTTGAAAGCTTCGATAGAAGCCGTATAGCTGATATCTGATACATAGTTTTGCGCAAAAAAAAGTTTCGCACCATGGGATATCACGAATCTGCAGCAAACCCACACTGGCCATTTCACTCTAATTAAATAGATTTTTCACGCTGATTAACACTTCTGTACTCACTCAATGTTGCAAAACGAACTTACTGGGCATAACTCGCTGTGTATATCACTGGGCAGAACACGTTGAAGACTTTTCAGCCTGTAGCGGAGCCTACGAGGCGTGTTTTTGCCGACGCTTCGTCAGCTTCGGCGTGTTCGCGAGAAAACTTCACGCTTGCCCTCAAAGACACGCAGAAACTCGGATATGCGACCCGTGGAATGATGTCGCGCCGACCTCTGCCTTATGCTGCGCCTGAAGAATTCACAAAAGCCATTGGTGTTCTCCCATTCTCCTATCTCCTCACTGCAGATGGCTGGTTTCTGGCGTATGTGTGTCTCAAACGCTCCGTGCCGTATACGTTCCCTTTTACAGCGATAGCTGTTAGGCGCCCATCCCTGGCTTTGGCGTCGAAGTCGTCCGCCGTCGTCGGCGTTGTCGCCGTCGGCGTAAACGGACAACCTTGGTCGCCTGCCAGTTCAGGGCAGGGGTGCACGACTTGACCACTACACCAGTGCGCCAGGAATATATCCACAAAACTGAACGCCTAAACAGCTATCGCTGAATCTCGCGTTACACAGTCGTAACTTTCCTGCGATTTTTTTTTTGCCCCGTGGTTGCATAGTTTTACGCTTTCGCTGCACGTTTGGTGTGCTTATACTTAACGATATTTCATAGTTTCACAAGGCAAAGGTTGGTGTCAGTGGTGTGAAAGAAAAGTGCAGTACTTCAAGCCTCGCATTATCGAAGCAGTTTTAATGGCAGCTAAGAAATGTCACATAGTAAAGAACATTCACGTGAAAAAATACACGTCGTCTCTTTCCGTCGGTAAGCAATGAGCTGGCACGTATGCTCTCGCCTGCTGTGATAAAGGACTTATACAGTAGAGCTGAAATATCTCCTCTATAAAGCATATCAGATCCCTTTTTTTGAAGTTGTGTTTCGGTATCTTTCATTCAAGGGGGTCCATCCTTCACAAGATATGGTTTTTATCTTGTCATGTGCTCTGGCCAGCGTGGTTTTGTGTCTGTCGGAAAAGCCATGAAAAAAAAGGCATTCCTGCCGAAATCTTCGCCGCGAGCCCACTCTCAAAGCAGGCCGTTTCGGCTTCATAGTCCAGAAAATGGGGCTAGTGTTCTTAACGTGTCTATCTATCTCATCTACGGCATTATTTCTACAATCCCCGGTTATTCGGCACAAAAACCTAAACAGGGTAGTAAACGGGCGTGGCTTAGCCAGTCCGACATTTTCGTCTCGTGCACCCGTCAACACATGTCGGCGCCATACTATGCATTAACTAGGGTTTCATTGGTCTTCACGATGGCCTGTAAGCCTTTTCACAAGCCACAGTTGCATCGAAGTTCACCTACGGCTAAAACGAAGAGATCCCGGAGCCTCTTCGATTTCGTTAAAACAAAATTCTTCGCTCTATTCTATCGGGCAAAAGTCTTCAGAACAAATGATTGGGAAAAACTTCTTTTAGTACGTTTTTAGCATGCACCATTACTTGACCCGACTCACTACGACCAGATATCGCACCAAAGTTTTTCTATTTCTCGCATGCACTCAAAACACGCCTTTGAGACAGTTTGTCGTGAGCCATGTAAGCGCATTTAGCACAACATGAATAAGCGCGGACGATACGACCAACGCCGGAGCTCCCAGTATAGAGATTACAATGCAGACCGCCTCCAGTCGAAAAAGAGATTAGTCTCGTTAGCTTTAGCAACGGCAGAATATCGAAACGAATCGAGAAAGACGCTCAGATCCGCCTCATTCAATATTTACTCGAGGTAACATGATAAAAACCTCTGGGCGCCGTTCAGAATGCAGTTACCGAAACAGAAAACGCTGTAATAGACACGATATCTCTTAAAGTGAGAACCCTTGTTGGAGCACACATTATGTTGTTTTCTCAGCGCAAATCGAATTCCGAACGCAAGAGCGAAGCTCCCTGTGAAGCATATTAAGCTGCATACGCCTATCAAAGCAGGCGATTCATGAGCCTATTCTAATGCTTTCCATATGTAAAGATATGCTATAATCAACTGGCTATATTGATAAGCTTCCGCCTTTTATATTTTTGCGCTCAAAAATCATGAACTATAATTGCGACTGGATTCTCAGGCGCTGCTTGAAATTGAAATAGAAAAGAAAACTTCGTAACAAAATAAGCCCAACCAAACCGAAGCGCGCGCGCGATACAAGCAAGTACATGATATTTTGCGCAATCACCCGAATTAGAATTGCAGTTAAGACGAGTAATGCATATCAGTAACAAGAGTCCTGCTCGGAGCCAAGACAGCTTAACACGGCAACTTACCATCTGTTTCCTCAGGTTTGTAGGAAGCCAAGGGACCTCACCATACGCCAGAGCCATATCGATCGATACCGTGTCGCAAGCACTGTACCGTCCTTGCTAAGTATGTGCCCTCCGAGTCTCAACTGGATAAGATGGTCGGTAGAAACATGCTCCGTTGGGTCAGTGCCCCTGGGACCGGGGTTGTTGGGCTTTCTCTTCGCATCGTCTCTCGAGATGTCGCAAGCCTCTGCAAACAGCGATCGCGGAAAGTCATTTGCAGGACCCCTAATGCTCACTCCCAGTAGACGTCGTCTTTGTTCTGCGGCCCACTAAACCACGGGTCTTCTGGGTTCAGGCTCCAGTTGAGCTGAAGATGGGGATGTGGAGGGAGAGGGGCTGGTTCAGCGCAGCTTTTTCAAGAAGACAAACGCCAAAAGAAGGCATGTCAAAAGAATCAGTGGTCACTATTCATGAGCCCGCCAAGAACGAACAAGCTGCCCTGATAACCCAGACGACGTGAGGGAACTACCAGTACAGCTACTGCGACGTCTTTATATGCGAACTGCGTATATTTGCTTTGATAGCACCTTTACCAGAATGGCCATATTGATCTTAAAGTAACCGCTAAATAATTAAGCGGTATGAGTTCTTTTATGTGCGCATGTGTGTGTGCGGTATGGTTTATCTTCTGTCACGTACAGACTACTTCTCCAAAGCATTCTTCTTCTCCACAGAGCATTCATTTAGCTTGAAAGACGGTGGCTTTTCAGTGCTACTACGAAGCACGCGCAAAAAATTATTGGGAAGTTGGGAAGGGGAGAGCTTCTAAATCGGGAAAAGTGCCACAAATCGGATAAAGAAAATAAAACAAAGTATACACTCGTGTGCCATGTATTCTAATCTGTCTAAAAGTGTCATTGCTGAAATTTAACAAACATTAATCAAACAAAATGTGTTTTTCACCACGTTGATGGCTGAAATGATGTAAAGTAGGCATTTTTTGAACCGAGATATTTTTTCCGCCTCGCTTGGTCGTGGTGGCACAATCTTAAAACTGACAGAAATCAGGTATATTAATCTTAAAATCTTGTGTCTCAGGTCGATTCTACCCAAGAAAGATAGCAACTGCAACAAAAACACACATTTCAAGGTCCTCTGCTTGACTTCCCTTGTCGGCTTTAACCCTCACAACGGTTGGCCCTAGCAACAGCTGAAGTTCGCGCAGGAACCGACGGAGTTTCTTCTCATCTTGCGCTGATTTGATTGTCTTCTGTCACGATGTTTTCGGTTCGGAGTTCATCGACACTAAAGACTAGTGCGACCGCCATCTCTTATTGACATAGGACTGCTGTAACTTTAGAGCAGACCAGACAAAGAATACACAACAGTACTCTACGAGACACAACCACAGACATTGCAGACATACCGTAGAGTTTATTATCGACGGGGCGCATTTTCATACGTATCCAAGCATACGAAACCGACAACCCGAGAAACATAAAAATAAGCCAGCAAAAAAAGCCAAGGCAAGAAACAAGACATGTTGAAATCCGGGGTTCTGGTTCATGTTGTATGTTTTGTGCTGTCTGTTCCGAAGTTAGTGCACCCCTGTGTCATTATGAAGGAGTACCGAGCCCCGCTTAAAGCATTGCTGGCATCGCTTAGAAAAGAAATACAAATGCGCGCATTTTTATGGCAGCCTAAAGCGAAAGCGGCCAACGACCAAAAATGACAATTGGACCTCTCTGTGAGCTGATGCGAGTGAATTTTTAGCGGAGGGTGCCAAAGACTGGCAACAAAAAACTTTAGGCCCAGTGGGTAGTGCGTCTGCGGTAGCGGCTGGATCAGCATTAGAAACCACGCAGTGAACGTCATAGAAGCCCAGCCGGGATCATGGGGCACCATTGTTACATTGCGGCAACGTATGCAAGCAACTGAAAGTATCTCATGCGGAGAAACCATAGTCATAAAAAGGGCACCAGACGAACTGCCAGTCAGCCAAGTAATGTTGCTTTGAAAATGGCACTAAGGGCGACAAATCTGGTGCCCTCTGAAGAAGAAAAGGTGGTGCTAAATTTTGAAGGACGTTTTCTCAAAACTGCTTTCCTGAGTTGTTGCTCAGCTTGTGGAGCTGGTCTGTTTACTCTTGTCTGGTCCATTTTCGCCTCTTTTTTTTTATTGCACTCCCTGAGCCACATTTCAGTTTCAGTTTCAGTTTATTTCCCACAACAAGTACAGGGCATGTACGATGTGTGGCGAGGGTGACGGGATAAAAGCTGCGTCAAGGGCAGCTTGACTGGCCCCGTCTCCCCGAACCACATTGCAGCAAGCACGACAGTTTAGAAGGACATAAAATATATATGATGGGAAGAATAACAAGGAACAAATGGAAAAAAATATACAAACAAGATAAGTGCAAAAACAGTGAATGAGTGCATAAGTTAAAAAATACATCCAAATCTAACAGTACAGGTTAGTTAATAATATCGAATAATTTTTTCTTGGTTAGAACCCGCAGCTGCTCTTCCGTTAGTTTATATTTGTTAAGTGTGCTAGGCAGCCTGTTTCGATGCAATGTCGAATTGAGTTTGGAGGTTCGCATTGCATACCCTTCGACGATATTTGGTACACACTCTGTACATGTCTAATGAAACTACAGAACACAACTTAGGAGCAAAAGATTCTGTGTCGGAAAAAAAAATTGGCCGTCATGAACAATAGCATATATACGAAAACATGTTCAAGCTTGAGGCAGCCTTCTGCCTCATTTTGTCTAATGTACAGGTTTTCTGAAATGTGTAGGAAAGAAAAACTTGTAGAAGAATATTTTTTTCTTAAAATTCTAACATTTTGAGCACCTAAATATGGAAGTTTTACTAAATAGTCAAAACACTACTAATAAAAATGTATCAAATAGAAACTTTCAGTTTAAAGCCGACTCTCCCTTAAAGGGGTTCTGATACACTGACACACATTGCGAGGAAAGCACATAAACTCGCTCAATCACTGCATTGTGTTGTCATGAAAACCTGAGCCAAATAAGGCACTTCTACACGCAGCAGAGAACCACAATCACGCGCGAAAGTTGGTGATCCCTTCCCGGCGACCTTTTCATGCTCGCACCTTCCTCTGTCGCTTGCATCTACGTATACATGTTGAAAGATGACTCTGGTTAGATTCCTTCAGACGTCAGGCAGCTACCATGGCCTCGGCCAATAAGCCGCGTAGCTCCGGCGGGTCAGGAAGCTCTGCCCCGGAGGACGGGGCCGGCGGAGGAGCGCCGACCTTCCAGGGGGCAAAAAGTGACGAGAGGAGAGGGAAAAGCGCGAAGTGGAAATTCGAATTTTCACTACAGATAATTCAGCTTCTACAAAGCGCATTAGAAAATTTCTTGCTGGACAGTATTAGTGAAAAGGCGTGTTTTAACATCCCAGCCATACTGGAGCTTTATTAGAGCTCCTTTCAGAGCCCCTTTCAGACAAGGCATTTCTTTCTGACACTTTTTTAACGCTGTAAGATGTGCCTCCATGTTTCATGACGCCTTCTCATGAAACCTCTTGCATTTGAACGGTTGGAAGGGCATTGCAAGACAGAATGCGGGTACCCTCAACGTAAAGCAGATCACTGTATTAATCACTGCAGCTGTCACCATTCTCGTGTGGCGCCTAAGTGTGTAGATTGTGAATGGCGCACGGCTTTTAAAAGCAGCCCCTTTTGATCAGGAGATAGTAGCCAACTTGCCTGAAAAACTATTAAAGAATTATATATTATCGTGAACAACAAAATGTGTTACATCAGTTAGCCCTCCATCAAATGTAATAAGGGGGAAATTTATACCAACATAGCACGTGCATCCAAAACTCCTTGGAATCATCGCAAAGGCTTCCTTGCTTCGCTTGCAAAAAGACAAAATATTTCTCGAAGCAGTCAGGCTCAAGGGACTCGGGTGTCTCTCATTCCATCCTATTCGAATTTTTCAATTTTTCCATTCCAACCGAAGCAGTGTTGTGAAGGCGGGTGATGGGGCAGAGAAGAAATTCAAGAGCTAGCTGGGAAAAGAAGTATTATTTACGTTGGCCGGGGAGAAGAAAATAGGGCAAGGTTTGTGTTTTGAGTGGTATTCTTCTTAGATAGCAGGAGAAATAGGAAACATGGTCCCTGTGCAAGAAATACAATTACGTTCACTACATACGCGAGGTAGCGGCTGGATTCTCCCGCGCCTTTTGGGGAACTTGCAGCCATGGGATGTTTTCTACGTGTGGAGATGGTCGTAAATGACTCAGCTTTTACACTTTGTCAACCCTCTTCATAATGATAGAAAACGCGTGGACGAGGTATGGGCAGAACTGCTTTTTGGCAATGACCAAAAATTAAAACGTGTTTTTCAACTTCGCCATCCCCCGTCCCTTTGGCTCTCTCATTTTTCCGTGTTACGTCATCATCATCGACATTTCTTTCCTCTGAAATACAATGCAATGCGAAATATTACAACGTAAAACAACCCAATATAATACTATATAATCGGATGCGATAAAATAAACACGAAAAGAAGTCATAGAACAGAGTTACTATCCATATAGAGCGGCAAGAAGGCTCTAGGGGGCTGGAACAGAAATAAATATCAAATATATTACTCGGAAAAGCCCTGGGATGAGCACAGATAATAAATATTATTTATTCTCGGCAATGTTTATGTAATAACTGTCTAAATTTCTAAAATTGCTTTGTTTACAATGTATTCGGGCAGCTGGATCTAAATTTTCATTGCATTGGCAGAGAAGTTTTATTGAAAGCTGTTGTTTACCTTCGTAAACACTGAATGATATGAAGATTTGGAAATGTCGCGCTTTATTCTCATGGCAGCTAGAAAATATGTGTCGCACACGTCACGAAAGTTGTGTTATGATTTATGAAAGAGGGAAAGGTCTTACAACCTTCCTTTCGGAGCTGAAGTTACAAGGGTAGACGAGCGGGCTAGTTGGTGGTTCATACTTCTTTTAAACAGCGCAAAAGACGCGGACGCAGAAAGGTGCGAGTTTGTGAAGGTTAAGCGCTGATTTAATCCCGATAACACTGTGGTTTCTAGCACACTTTCAGGTGTAGAAATCGGCTACACGCTTATGAAGACATTCAAGTGTGGTAATTAAGTATACTTGATGAGAGTTCTATGTGGCAGAGACATTGAAATTTTGTAGGGGTGAATGTTTCTTATGCTAATTTCGAGCTCATATTTCTCTCATGAGGCTGAATGATTTTGACGCACAAGTTGCTAATTTGAAAATGTGATCGTACCAGGCCAATTCTTATTAGATAGTGACTCTAAAGCACATGTGGGGTTGGATTGGCGTTGGTGTGTTTGACTGGAATGAATAAGCGTAACTGAGGTAAGAGTATTTTTTCAGACACTACCTACATTCAGCTTACAGGACCTCAAAATATGCCCTTTTGTTCATAATATACCGTATATTTTAATGAGGTAGCGAGATGATAAAGCCTCTAAGAAACAGCAGCTTGCGCTTTAAAATATTCGCAGACTTTCGACCGCGTTGGTACCTCGTGCTGTGCATCACCGTTATTTCTTACCTGCAGCATGAACCTGGGAAGGTTCACACGCAATATGACGTCTGTCGTTTTGACCTAAACGCCTCGCCATACTTCTCAATTACTACCCTACGACGTCTAAAAACTACTTTATTCTGGCTATCTCTTTTGCCCCATTCACTACTCTCGCTATTTCCATCCTCCTTCCCCAAATTCCACTCAACGTGAGCTTGTATACGTAACGCGTGCGGGGTGCTTGTACATTCCGACCTAAAATAGGAGAGAAATTATTCACTAGCTTTAACCAGAGCACCAAATACGATTATAAACAAAGTTCGGCTGATATTGCCGTTTCCAGAACCACTGAGTCACCCTCGCTAGCCACGCTGTTAGGTAGGAACACTGTATAAGCACCCGGTACTGATATCGTCCACCAAGCCAATCTAGTTCGTGTATACACTTTGCCATGTTACTGTCAAAATATGTTTTTTCATAGAAAAGCTTGCCTGCTGTCAGCGTGATGAAATGCGATCAACTCTCTGAGCCTGCCTCCAAAACTACAAGTAAAATAAGCACCGGCCCTGTTGACTTCATGAATTGACGGTCCTAGACTGTAGGAGAAAGTCTCGCCGTTGCAACCGTGTTCATTGCTTCTTGTCGAATGTACTTTAAGCGTTGTAATATTCACACCGAAGACTCAAATTAGCCTAGACTTGAACAAGCAACGGAAGAGAGCAGCAAGAAAGAAATCAGAAAACGTATTCGAGGCATGGACGAAAAAAGGAATTTGCAGGATCTCATTTTAGATTAGATATTTGGGTCTAAACGAAGACGACAACCTTAGTCCTTCAATAAATTAAAGGTAGCCTCAGAGCTCTCATTAGAGAGTGTGACATAGGAGTAGGATGTAGAATAGATATACCGGATATCGAGAAGCTCTCTCAGGAAACAAAATATCTCATTAAACAAATTCAAAGCTTCAAGTCCACGAACTCAACGGAAAGATTATTAATGGAAGACATATCAAACTAATCAATAGGCGCAGGGTAACCGATACAAGTAAATACAAAATGGAGAGCATGGAACATATCCTAAACAACGAAGGTAACCTGAAGCGGTTAAGAAGAAACTCGGCACACGTAACAATGAGGCATACGCGCTAAGAGACAAGCACGGGAATGTCATTACTAATTTGTAGTGTAAGTTGACGTATCCGATAAGGTCTACACAGATATATAAAGCAGGCGAAATAATCGGGACTGTAATATCAGGACCAGCGGTGCAGAGAAATTGGACATTCTGTCTGAAATGAAGGAGTAAGAAATAAAGCCTTAAAATTAATGAAAAGGGGAACAGCAGCTCGTGGGGCCCACATAACAGCCTATATTTTGAAGCACGGCCGAGAGATTGTGCCAGGAAAAGTGGGCACCCTGTATGCTCAATGCCTCATGACCGCGAGAGTACTAGAATCTTGCAAAGACGGTAACAATATTTTAACTTGTAGAAAAAGGGGATATCATGAAAATGAAATATTACAGAGCGATTAGCTTACTGCCCGTTTTTCACGAGGTATTTACAAAGGAAATCGCTAATCGAATCAGGAAAACCTGAAACATTAGTGAACTAAAGGACCAGTCAGGCTTTCGTTAGCGGTACTCGACAGTAAACCATATTCACTATACGTAGAAAAATGCTCAGAACACAACGAACCAATATAGATAGTAGTGATTGATTGAGAAAGAAAGCATTTACTTACTCAAAGCTTCCGCACTTTCGCAGACATTTTAAATCCACGTTTTAGAAGTGCTGTGTCTAATAAATACTGCAAGATACAGGTGTCACAAGCACCATAGCCCTCCATAGAGAAAGTAATATAATCACCACAGGGAAGAGTGTTAGAAAGACACGATCCCTCCAGTGTCATTCACCAGTTTTTTGAAGGCGATATTCAGAGATCTCAATTGGGGAGAGTCGGAGATAATGTTTGTACAGAATACCTTCGTAGTTTGCGATTCGCTGAAGTCATACTCTTGTTAAATATTTTGGCGGACGAATTCCAATGCATGATAAATGATTTTGACTGGCAAAGCAGAACCATGTGTTGAAAAATTATTATTCAGGAAACTAATGTAATGATCAAGGTCCCCAGAAGATAAGAGTTGTATAGATAATCAGCGATACACTGGCAGTGCTAAAGGGATACCTGTGCTTAAGGAAGGTATTTACAGCCGAATCGGACCACGAGGGTGGAATAATTAAAGAAAGGTATGAAAGAATTAGAGCGCTTTTGACAGATACTCACATATCATGAACGGTTGTTTACCAGTATCCCTCAAAAGAAAATTATACAGTAGCTGTGTCATACCGGCAACATCTCACACCTTGCCGGTTACGTGTTACACTCCGCTCCTCCGCACTCCTGCGTTGCTGTAAGTAGAAGCTTTAAATTTTCATCCTCGATTACGTCATCATTTGAAATTCTCAAATAAATGCTGAAAGAGCGACAGACAGAGCAATATTTCTTTCAATGCAATGTTGAGCGTCGAAGATGTCCTGGGCCAAGGTCACTAAACCCGGCTTGTCCGTCAGCTGGTCCGAGGCTAGTCAAGCCCGCCACGTTGGGAGAGAAGGGTATAGAAAATAAACCGACTGAATGACAACTGGGCACGAGATAACAGAATGCTCAAAATTCGATTAGGGTTCCGCGCAATTAACGCATGCGGGGTGTGTCGGTTACGGTGAAGAAAAGAATGGCCATGAGCAAGGAGTGTATTTAGGCGAATGTGTTCTAGAATGATAGTTGGGTAGTGTTGGGAGATTATCCGATAACCGATGCTCATAAGAGAAGGCAAATGTAGCAGGAACGGCAGAAGTTAGGGTGGATGAGATTAGGAAGTCAGCGGGGACAAGGTGGCCGCAGCAGGCGATGGACGGAATTGATTAGAGATATATCGGAGCCCTTCATCCTGCTGTGGGAGTTGTCTGGATGATGATGAAGAATAATCTAGGACACAGTGCGCGCACTTCCCGTGTATTCTGCGAAAACTGCCTCCCGATTAGGGTATATTTCATTTTTTTCCGCATTTATGCGTTTCAGTAAATAAATATTCTTTTCTTGGAGCGACAATTACCACTCCTAATTTTTTTCCCAAACAATAACTTAGTGAGCTCGCAGTATAATCATCCTTCCGTGAAAACACTGTTTGTATCCATGTGAAGCCTCAGTGCAAAGGATTGTGAAAAGGAAATGTGGTAGAGTAAGAGGAGGAGGCAAGCCACTAAGCTCCCCTGCAGTGGGCTTACAGTGGCGGGACTTTGGGCGCCACACTATTTTGCCAAGCCATTGCTCTGGAAATGCGATCACCAGGCCCGAAATTAGATTGTACCCATTTAAGAAAATAGATGGCTAACCGGCGGCGCCAGTGTCTATCCCAAATCCTGAAGCCCAGAGAAGAGACCACTGACCATCCAAACACGCACCTTCATTCTGGATATCGCCCAGAAGGACACCACCAACCCACCTCCGCTCTAAACTCCCTCCACCCTAGAAAAGCCACCATGCGTCAGAAGCCTATGAGAGGAGCACACCACTTGCGTTTTTCACCCGCCTCTAACGTCAAGAAGCAAACATCTACGCTTTTCACGCGGCAGCTAAACGAAAACGTAAAGGAAAGATAAAATTTAAAGACGGAAAGGGAAGAAGACCAAAGTACCTAGGAAGCCAAAACCAGCAACTATGGCTGCTTCTCGTGATGAGTTCTTGATCGTTCGTCTTCTCCTTTTTTATCTATTTATTATCCCCTATGCCCTTAAGCGAACGCTCCCTCGTGTCATACTTTGGGTTCAGAACCCCAATATCAGAAAAGCAAAATAAAGCACAAATAAGAATAGAAAACTCGTGTCCAGTGCATTTCTTTTTGTGTTGTCCTAAAGGCAGCTGATTGGGATTATGTCTGACCAGAGTATAGAAACCAATCCGAACCTGCTTGCAATCTGAGTCCCGTGCGTGGGTCTTATGAGAGCGGTGTCGCTTTTTGTCGGGTTAGTAAAGCTCGTCTGGGGACCAAACCGGCCCTCAGATACGCCCCTGGGACAATGTGGAAACGGAGGATATAGATAATAATGAGGCAAGGCCTTGTAGTCCGAGGTTCAACTAAACCTAATGGGGCCAGTAAAAGGAGCCAGTCTTTCTCTCTATTGTAGTCATGTCGTGCGTGCGCTCGCAGACATTATTACGTTAGTTCATGGTCCGGGATCTCATATTGATCTTTGTCCTTCGAGATGCGCGGGCAACGTGGGGAGTGTTATTACCCTCCCGAGTTTACTGTGGCGCACAGAAGGCCGCATTTACGACTGAAATGTTTCTTCTGAGTCCGGCTTCACTCACGTGATTATTTATTTCAGAGACCAGTAGATCCAATTCTCCGAAAAGCAGACACATGCATGGTAACTCCGTTCGTCCTCTTACATTCTATGGAAACAGTTATGATACGAAAAATTCTGTTCACCTGTCTAGATAAGGCACTACGTACATAAACGCCAATCAAGATTCACAGAAATGCGAAGAGGAGTTTTTTACTCAGTGATGACGCTTCTCCTTCCCAAAAATATAGGTTTGTATTATAAGCTCAACAAAGAATAGAGCTTTTTTTCATTATAGTGAAATATTTTGTGAGAGTTTGTGAAGTATTAATTTAGCGAAACGTCTCGGAGATCAAGACTAAATCTTTTAACTGCCCATAAGTTTGGTGCATTTAAAAATAAAAATAAAGGTTCGAGAGAGAGAGAGACAAAACGGTTATTCATAGCTCATAGCGTCTTGGGATTCTTCATGGGTGGAGTCCCTAGTCCATGAAACTGCTGCAGCTGCGTCAGCTTTGGCCCAGCCTGAAGTCATCTTCGTGCCAGAGAGTACCGCAAAGTAGACGCGCTTCATGTGAATTCTGACACTATCTTGAGTCTCCTCGGAATTGAACCAGATAACTCAATTATCTCGAGGAGAGATCTGCGAATATATTTATTGCTACAGTGTAAACTTACGATATGCAAAGTGTTTGTGTTCATGAAGGTCTACACGTTGAAAACGCGCTTGTTAAAAATTTCTGGGTATGTGGTGCCCTCGCACATAGCTTTGAAGTTGCCGATCCAGCTGGCGTTATTTGATAAGGCTCCCATTTGTTGAAGCTGTTGAGGCATTAGAACACTACTGGTCTGGACGCCCAGATTTCTCGGAAGACTATCTATCTATCTATCAATCAATCAATCAATTGGTTTCTTTTTCTTACAAAGGAAGCTCGATGAACTCCTGGGCTAAGACCTCCTCAAGCAGCTTCACTGAGGCCCAAGAGGCCACTACATGACAGCAGCAGTGAAATAGAAGGCACAGCTGCAAGATATTGCACCAATAATTATGAAAAATCAGTTAAGAAAAATTCGAAACGTGAAATAAACATTGGGCATTACCAAAGTAAATAATAAATAAAAATCTAGCAAATACATCCCAAAACAGTAAAGGCTTGCAAGATCACACAATGCTTATTTGAGCTCTAAACACAGACCTGATTAATATTGGGCATTACTGAAAAGAATAGTTTAATCAAAAGTCTAGTAAAACATCTTGAACAGTAAGCACACAAAAGAATATTGCCCAAATATGATGCAAGAAACCATGCCAAACAACGCATGTGATGAAAGCTCGTCGCTGAGAAATGAGCCAAACAAAGCAAAGGCCAGTCAGAACAAGAAGGAAGATATGGGAACATATAGAGCCCTTTTTTTGTGCGTTTTGCGCTGCTGGCCTAGGCAGCCAGCCCCTGCGAGATTTCCCCCTTCGTCGCAGACCTGTCCTCATTGAAGGCAATATATATGCATGAACAGAGCTGTTATGAGCGAGAGGAAATTTTTTCTATGTGGCTGTCGCCCCCTCTGGGCGTGGCGCATTTTTCTTCTTTCGCCTCATGCGGGACTCAAAAGAGCGTCCTAGCAGATCGGCTTTATATTTAAGATTTTTTATGTACAAATAATTTTCATGCTGTACATGACACAAGCCGGCGCGGTGGCTGAGTGGTTACGGCGCTCGGCTGCCGGCCCGAAAAGCGCGGGTTCGATCCCGGCCGCGGCGGTCGAATTTCGATGGAGGTGAAATTCTAGAATCCTGTGCATTGTGCGATGCCCATAAATCAAATCTAATCAAATATTTATATGATACATATGGAAAGAAGGCCACAATAACGAAATATAGGTTATCAGCCTCACTGAGTTGGCGGTAAACACAGAGCAGCCGCTTCGCGGTGCAATGTATGCGGATTATGCTGTACATTTAGCAGATAGCCAGGTATATTTACACACTGGTTAATTCATGTAAACACAGCGGAGGTGCTCTAGGCTTTACTTTTATCGCAATTAAGTCAGGTCTGATGATTTTGAAGGGTTTAACTGAGCAGGCGCTTAGAATACAATGCCATAGATTGTCCATATTGGCGGAATGCAAATATATCGAGGTATGCGTAAGCGAAAGGAAGATTTACATGTAAAATCGCAAACAGACTGTTAGGGCCAAAGCGCGAAGAAATGCCGCGAGATGAACATGGAATTACGGGGCTACAACAAAGATGAAGCACTGAGAGGTATTTGAGTAGGAATAATAGTGCCAGGGCTTACTTTCGATAATGCAGTTTTCTGCCTGAGGAAGGAATTATTCAGTCGCGACTCCAAATAAATCAGAGAGCTGTTGGAAGATGAAGGAACTAGACACCGCAGCGGACACGGGACAGAGAAAGAAGACGACACAGGGCGGTACTTGTTGCAAGTACCGCCCTGTGTCGTCTTCTTTTTCTGTCCCGTGTCCGCTGCGGTGTCTAGTTCCTTCATGTCTCTCCAACTGGCCTACACATCTACCCTCCTAAGTTATGTTGGAAGATAAACATTAGGTACTCATGGCAAGACCACAAACCAGTCAGTTCAATGGAATATGGGCTGGGCATCGTTTGAAAAACAGGAAACTGAGAGTAAAATATTATATGAAGAATGCCTTAAGAAATTTGTTTATGGCAGGTGGGCAGCTAAGGTATATAACACACATAAAAACAAAGCGCTTTGACTCAGAATGACAGAAAAGGAATAGAAAACTAACAAGTAAGTACGCAGAACACAAGCCTGGAGAACAGAGAGAGATGGAGAGATGGAGATGGGGAGGTACAGAATTCACAAGATAAAAACGTATTAGTTTTATGCAAGAAAGTTGTGTTGAAATATTTGCAAATTGGAAAAAGCAGATCAGGAAGAGATTATTCTACGATAACTCAAGAGGGAGTGCCCTACTCTTTAATCAACATTAGGGTGCCTCAGAACGGGAAGCAGGAAGTAGAAATTTAACCAAGAAGATGACGCCTTTGCATGCAGTGTGTGGTACATCTTTCGAAAGATTTGAACATCTGAAACTCGAACGCGATGCTATTCATCTGGATGTTGATGCACGCACACTCACTCTCCCTGAGGCCTTAGTGTTTAGAGACAGTTGAGATGAGGATGATTCGTGGTGAAGTTAGCAAAAAGAGATTCGACGATTGGTGGCTCAAAGACTACGAGTTGGCATAAGATTATGCGTGTTAAATTAAAAAAGTTTTTCAAGAAAATGGCGAAGTTATCGGCGAATTTATAACACAGTTAAAAAATATATAGAAATCAGCCAAACATTGTGGCAAATACCACCGCCCTGCTTCAAAGGGGATGCTCCTCTCTTCCACCCAAACATCGCCGCTCGAACCGGAAGAAATGACAGCAAGAAAACGAATCCAATGACGGGCAAAAACTTAATTGCGTTCTCAGTCCAAAACATAAGATTTGATTCTTTTTCCTCAAACAGAACAAGAGTAGTGAAGAACCCCTGAACAAAAAAAAAATGCTGGCCGAGACACTTGACACAGGTTATCTGCGACAAGGCGGAAACTCCTACTTAACATTCATAGCTCCCTGTCCTCATACTACTCCTGGCACAGTGCTGCAGCGGTTAAGAGATGCGCCACTGCTCTGACATGGCAGGTGCTGTCTTAGGCGGAGCTTGTGAGTCATAGGTTGTGTAGAGCAACATCGCGCGACCAATCATTTATAGAGCCGTCACCTGCCAGGTTACACGAGGACGCCATCTTTTAAGGCTACCGTCGAGTGGTAACACACTCCCACAGACTAAGACCGGTTTTCGCTCAATAGGACAAGCATGGCTTGAGCCTCAAATTGATATTTTTACAAGAAGCATGTACATACGTTCTTTCTTTGATCCTCTGAGTTTTGAAAGGCATAATAAAATTCCTTTTCAAACAGAGCAAAACGCAGCGACATCATAGTTATCATATCAGCACCATGGAGGCCTACCATATTTCTAGAGGCTAAAAGCACCCGCAGCTATGTTGCGTGGTTTTATCAGGAGTTGAAACGGTTGACCAGGACACCGTGAGGTCCATAAGCAATGCAGGTTTGATTAAGAAGACATCAGTATTACTAATTTTTTATGTATGACTTTGAGCTTGATGACTTGAGTAGATTTGGAGAATCACGCATGAGTAGTTAGTTGAATGCGAACTGAAGATAAGGTAAATTTAGTTATTTATTTATTTATTTATTTATTTATTTATTTATTTATTTATTTATTTATTTATTTATACAAAATACCCCTAAAAGCCCTCAATTTGGGGGTATTACATAGGGGGGTGGGGGGCGCTACAGGCAAGAATCAAAAGTAAGAAATAAATAAGCCAAAAATTCAAGAAACTACAAACAAAAACAGAAAAACGCATCTGGCTCGTAGGAATAAAAATAAAAATCCAACTTAATTAAACATTGAAGCACATATGGCGAGAGACAGAAACATTAGCCGAGTAAAGTTAATATAAGTTATACAATGAGATTCATCAGTAACAGAAATAAAAGACAAAAATCTAATGCACTGGTAAGTTATCATTGTACTAAAAGATGTTACGCATAAGTAGTGGCAGATATTAGTTTATAAAATTTTTATAAAAAGTTTATATAGTTTATAAAATAGCTTTTAAACTAAAGTGGATTCCAAGGAGAGGCAAACGTAAAAAAAAAACAAAGGCGAACCAAGTGAGCAGATAACATTAGATAGTCTGCCGAGATAAGGCGGCTATAGCTGGCACTGCGCCGCGTCATTTGGAAAAATATGGGAGAGGCTTGTTTTCCTTCAGGGACCAGAGAAAGGTTGATTACCATTTTAGTTATCGTGAATATACGATTTTAGCACGTGAAAGCGCATGCCAAAATCTGACGGATGAAAGACCACGCCTCTTCTGCCCCTAATAGTTTATAACACGCCATAAAAAACAGTTGAGCAGCTCCGAAAAATGCAACAATGCTTTAGTGCCCTTCACGAGCGAACTTGTAGAGAAACCCGGGACGTAATGAGGCAACGTTCTGGAAGTCGACCGTATGAGTGGCAGTGTAAAAAAAGAAAAAAGCGAGAAAATTGTCCAGAACTGGACATATATCTAAGGAGCAGTCATTAGGAAAAGTGTGGAAATAAATGTGTTTTAAGACGAAAAGAAGAAACTTATCACGGCGGTGTCCACATGGAACAGAAAACGTAAACAAATGTGAAGCTTCAAATGCAGCTTCGAAGGGAGGCCAGAAGTGCAGATATGAAGACCAGGAGGAAGGAAGCAAACACCTCTCTGACATCCACCGGCCGTGCCGCGGCCTATGGGCAAGAATAGCAGCACTTTATTGCTTTTCTGGAAACTACTCCAACGTGACACTAAACACAGCCCTCTTAACTAAAGAAGGGTCAAAAGCTGCTACATAAGACACGAGTGCAAGTGCACATAGAGGGTTTTTTTACTTTATTTGCCTGCAGTCCCGCGGGTTGTTCTTATGGTAAACAGGCATACTTATTTTGAGGAAAAAATCCACACAAGCCCCCGCCACGTGGGACAGATTAAATGTTCTCATTTCCTGTTATGCTATCAACGTTGTGCTTTTCCTCTTCCCATCCCTTATTCCCTTTGTCTCTGCGTGGTTTTTCTTTTCTCGAAGTTGTTGCTTTCTTCCTTTCCTCCTAAATTAGAGTTTGCACGAATGGGTGAAAAAACCTGAGAGCAAGAATAACAATGCAACTGCACTGGCACCACATTAGGTTTGGGATCTGACCCACACCTCGCCTCGGCCGTAAGGACCGCCTGGTCATTGGAACATTGGCGTTAGCATTGCCCTAGGCGTCCGCTAATATTTCTCTCTGCGAAGGCATGTTTTTCTTCCAACTAAATCGCCTTCATACTACAGAGGAATATTTGTGCTAAGGAAGAACAAATAAAAAGAGCAGATTTATGGCAGAAACACTCGCGCTAAATTGTTGAAGAAGTTATCATTTAAGGAAGTTGTGAGTGTTATAATTCGATCACACGCCCTTTCCACCATAATAAATGTGAGCAACACATGACAATTTCGAGGCCTTGCAGAGAGAAAATAACGCAGTCAACTGGATGGTAAGCGCTCGAATATTAGATTACAGCGCTCGAGAAGAAGAAAGCTTAGATCTGTGAGACGTCCGTGCTAAAGTTCAGCCGTCGGTAGTGTTGCCACACGCAATGGATATACCAACAGCAACTTTCACTGTTATTGATATCTTGTGTGACACCAAAGTGGCACATCTTAGAAGAGTTTCATTTCAATGTGCACCTGTAGCCATAAAAATATCGCTGAATATTTCATACTGCCATCACTGCAGATTTCATTGGCCTCGCCTGGCAGGCACTCACGCTCAGTAGATAATAAATCTGACGGTATAATAATAATAATAATAATAATAATAATAATAATAATAATAATAATAATAATAATAATAATAATAATAATAATAATAATAATAATAATAATAATAGTAGTAGGTTTTCTGAGAAAGGAAATGGTGCAGTATCTGTCTCATATATGCTGCGATGGTATAAAAATTCATTTCTAGCATATTGCAATCATTTCCAATTAATTATTTGTTATTTGATCCGGAAACTAAATCCCAGATTGAAGGTTTTCTTTGTATGCCAGGATTAAAAGTGTGTGAACAATCTTACAAATACGCCAAAAATACGACTTCCATCGGTAGAAATGGCGTCCGCAATTGTTACTCGAAGTTGCAAAAAACTTGAGCCCGCAAATACAGCTCAGCGCTTCATGAGTTTCGCGCATTGCACGACATAGCGTAAAAAAAGATAAAATTGGTTTTTGGAGAAAGGAAATGGCGCCGTATCTATCTCATATCTCGGCGGCCACCTGAGCCGCTCCGTAAGGGAAGGAATAAAGGAGGGATTGTGAGCAGAAAGGCAGAAAGAGGTGGCGTAGTGGAGGGCTCCGGAGTATATTCTATCACCTCGGGATCTTTAATGTGCAATGACATCGTACAGCACACGGGCGCTTTTGCGTTTCGTCTCCAACAGCGTAAGCATTATCTGTTTTTGTTCAGAAGTCTGCTAGCTGTCCGTTTTTTTTTTTCGGAAGTCTGCTTATGCGCCCAATAAGCGACATTTTTGTGTGTGCGCACATAACCACGAAGAAAGGCAGATGAAAAAAATGGATGAGACGCTTTAGCTCCGCCTTAAAGGTATGCCGCGCTAGCGTATTGGGTTAATTCACATAATACCGATGTTCATTCTCGACTTTACACTCATAGATTCCTGTGAGTCCCCAGATTTTATGATGAAAAATTCCGCAGAAACCCCGTTCACTAATCGTTATACTCCATTCTAATCTGCCAAGAGAATGAAGTTAGTTTGCGCCATAAGATGCAAAGGTAGGCAAATTTGTAACAATTCTTGTGGAACCAGCAACAAGGGCACAACGAAAGATCGAGACGAAGGATTAGTGTTGGATGCGAATCACATTTTATAATGGGACCTATTCATGGCACACCTTACTCAACTAACGACACATAACCCCGGTGACTGGCTGCGACCGCTTTCCGCTCGAATGACGCCAAAATGGTGTAAAGGAGCACGCTGCGACGGGGATGCCACTCGTAGAGGCGGAACTTTCCGGTCTGCTACAAGGTGCTAGTAGCTGAAAGTACTGTGGAAGAGAGGTGGAAAACTGGCAGCTTCAAAATAAATTTTGTGGAAAGAAAGCACGCTGTAACTTTCCGACTTCTTGGCAGATACCTGAGCCGCGCCTATCAGGAAGAGGGTGGGAGAAAGCGCGGTGAAAGTGGGGAGGGGAAGGCGAGGCTGTGTTGCCTTGAAGCAGCAAATCAGCGCCTGTATAAAAGATGATTTAGGTCTTGCTTGACGCAGCTATTAACTTGTCTTTTTCACTTGCAGGATTCTACTACTACGGACCTGCTAATTGGGTCAACTCATTCGTAGTAATGTTCAATTAGTTTCGATAGGTTACAAGTTCATGTGAAAAAAATAGCAAAAAGCTTTAAACTCAAGCACTTTCAAAAGCGGCGACGGGAAAGTATTACTGAAGGTGTCTGGGGAAAGGGCTTTCCTGGCAGATTCCAGGATTCAGGCAAGAGTATGCAATTATGTCTTTCTTACTTATCTGGTACGTCGCCACGAAATATCGCGGAAATTGTAATAAGCTTCTTGTAGCCACCGCGTATTTCTTGATGAAAGGGGAGTGAGCAGCTCCGAATTGAATGATACGAATTCCAGACTATCGAAGTCATCGTACTGCCCGATTTCTTTTGAAGAAATCCCTTTGCTCAGACCAGTGCTCTCCTCTTTCAGTCGATTCTTCAAGCGTAACAGCCTTAAGCAGAGCGCCGCATGCTTTAAGAACGTAGTTCCTGCTGCATTAACATAGCGAGTGAGAAAGTTCGGTTTTGTTCTTACCCTTTTGTTCTTTTATTTTTCTTTTGCAGACATGAAATAAAAAAAAACAAAGACCATGCCCGCAGGCACTTCGCCTAGCAACTGTTTTTTTAATGCCCTTACAGCGAGTGCTCTTGAACTGAGCGCAGGTGCGGAACGCCGGGGAAGATGCCCTTGAGGTAACCACGGTTCCACCGTTTCTTCAATCGTCGTTCTTCTCTGAGCTATATTAAATATTTTTTCTTTTAAGTCTTGTTTGCTTAGCCTGTATAAGAATTTTTAAATATTTTTCACTCGAGGAGGCATTTTATTTTCTCTGTTCGACTACTGTGTTCCCATTGGGCGGTATTTTGTCCAGGTGTTTTTAGTTTCCTGCACTGGCATACGAAGGTAAGTCTAAGCAACTTTTCACTCTTCGAAAAAGTCTTTGGCATCAAACGTGTGGATTCCCTCGGCTCCATTAGACTCAACCTTTGCACCAGCCGGCGAAAAGTCAATTAGAATCTTTAGAGACGGGAACCCCGAAGTTGAGTGGGAAGTTGGGAAGTTGGCGTACACACAAAAAAAAACGAGGTCGATCCCCATGCATCACAGCGCGGGAATGCGGTCTACAGGATAATTTCTCGGCGCGGAAAACTATAGTAAGGTTAGAGCGTTCTTTGCTTAGTTTTTTATATAAATGAATATAAGAAACAAAAACTAAGTAGCAAGTAGCAGGCCTCAGGATGACTTTAAACCACAATGACGTTTCACCGTCTTCACGTTTTGTATCATTACAGGCTAGAAAAGAAGGTCGGTGGGATTGAACCAATCGTGCTTGTTTCACGTTGAATTGCAAACCGATAGTAAATTTTATAGATGGTTCACTTCTTTTCATCGGAGCGACTCAGACCTCGTCAATTGTGATGAATCTGTGCCGATGTGGCGGGAGGCAACGATGCATGTTATGTTCCAACTTCAAGAGAGATATTTACAAAAATATACAAACGTAAACTCTGAGTTGCTGAAACGAAGTCACACTGTCAGTTTTATTACCTGTAAATTAAGCGGAATATTCTCACTCAGAGAAATCAATCTACAAGACCCCACTCTTTGACTTAAGGTTTTAGTTCAAGCGTAGGGATGTAAGTGTTACTTTCTATGCTTGGAATTTCTACCTAGACTGGTGTTCAATACTTGTTTCTGTCGTTTTTAAAGCCTTCGAAAATAAACCAGTTCTCGCGGTCATTTCCTAAGACACGCCCCAATCTTCAATATTAAACCAGTGAAATATTTATGCTGCCCCTGAGGCTTCGAGACAGCCTCGAACCCAGGTCCCTCATGATACAGTCTACAAACAACGACACCTTATTTGAAACCCCTTTCCACAAGCTGGTTGCTCCCTATCTACTTTACTCTTTGTTTTTATTGCCTCTTACATGCAGCCTGTGTTCCCCCACCGGCTGGACGCGTACATTTCATCTCAGTGAATCCTCCAAGGTCGTGCGCGTGTTTGAAAACGTAGGACGTGAAAACGTGAAAACGGCCGAGGCGCCATAGAGAAAGCTGCCGTGAAGCAGTGAAAGCGCGGCGTGTTGGACACGGGATTTAGTGAAACTGGGCGGAAACGCTAAAAAAAAGTAAGTTGGAAGTGTTGCTTATTCCTGTGTTCCCGCTGCTCCGACGATGAAGCCACCGGCAAGGGGTCCGGAAAGGGGCACCGGGCCCGTCCGCACAAAGGCGGTTCTTGAAAGTCACTATTTGTTATATAAGATGGTAGAGCCGAACCCGCTTTCGCTGCACAAAATGCTTCCCCCTCAAAATGGCGCTGTTAAGCCGATAACGGCTTTTGAATGCGCCACTCTTTTGAGTACCCCTGCGCAGGATGTGCGGAGAGGAAGCTTTAAGAAAGTTCTGCAAAATCTGGAGAGATACAGCAGGCTCAAAATCAAACGAGACTGCAAATGAGCAGCGGCCTTACACTGATGATACTGAGGCAATTGCGCTAAGTCGAACAGGACGACGTGAACACAGACAGACGAAGACGCGCTTTGTCGGTGTTCACGTCGTCCCGTTCCACTTAGCGTGATTTCCTCAGTATGAAACACCAACAAGCCACCCGCTCTTGCCTTGTTGACGATGATGATGATGATGATTTCGTCAGACTGGCACTCAATATATTGACAAGTGTATCGCAGCATTGTCTTCGTCTGCGGTAAAAAGAAAAATATTGCTCCGTGATCATGCAGCAGCCACCTAAGGACGAAATTATCAACTGTTTTTGAGAATCATTGGTGTTTTTTACAATATATATCGACGCCGCATCTTAAGGAAGTGGCAGCCACGTGTGGTTATAAATACGCTGCGCGGACAGTTGTGGACGAAGAAGAATAGAGCTAAGAAACAGAAGAAGAAAAAGAAGTCTTTTGGGCTCCTGGCGGAAGAGCGAATTCATCAATGGTAAGTAACGCGCTGCAACAGCTCTGTCTTTCGACTGCTGCGTCTCGGGCGTACGGTAGTCATCAAAGACCCGTTTGAATAATTTTATTACCGTCTATAAAGTTATTGAGGGAAACGTGGCATAACATATGCCCTGCGTATCCAACACTCACGTCTGCTAAGCAGCGTATCTGGGTGTCCGCGTAATCACCTAGTGTGGTGAGAAATGAAGCACCACGTGTTCTCAAGAGGTGCAGCTAGCATTTTGCATCATAATTCTGCTTTTCTTCCATGCTTTGACTCCCCCCCCCCCCTCCCCCATTGGACTCCGGAACTTTGAATCCTTGCGTACAATCGCTTCATCTATATCGGGCTTTTGCGGGAAATAGTTCTGCTGAACACTGTAATGGTAGCGATATTGATCTATTTCAGGTTATTATCAGCGTTTCATGTCTTAAATGCAAAATGTTAGAGCAGATTTCATCGACGTTATCATGAAAATGTTGGCTTTTCAAATATTTACAAAATTTGGTTCACTGATATTATCATTTTCTTTGGCCACTACCCGTTAGATCCCGTCAAATATAGCTAAATTCAACAATGAGACGAACAGCTTAAGTTTTACTTCATTGCTCTGGACTATAAACATGTCCCACAGCTTCTGGCGGGTACCAATTTTGTGTTCTTATCGCATTGCCCCCCTCCATATGTCCCAACCAAAGTGTTCTGTTTACATCGTAGCCAGAATACTCCAGTATTAGGGGATCGCAACATACCACATTGATCTGCACGTTACTATCCTGAGAACTGTCCCAGGCCCAACGAATACCAGCCGAATTATATATATTTTTTTCTGTTGGAGGAAATAAATTCTTTCATATAATTTTTTTTTAACAACACATCGTTTTTTAGGAGGCTAAAAGACCGAGAAAAGCAAGTGACTCCAGCTCCGCGCACGAAGCGCAAAAAAAAGAACCAAGTGCACCAGTAAGTATGAAGCACTTGACACATGACTGCACATAACAAGAAGGGGACGCTACCTGCGTGCCCAAAAGCTGCACATAACTAATTTCATCTTTATTTTAAAACTGTCAGTTGGAATGCACTCTACAATGGTGGAATTTTGATTCGTACGACATTCCTAACCTAGTTTGCATTTTTTCATAGACAGTGCTCAACACATTTTCGTTTATCCTGAGTCCTCGTTAATTAGAAAAATCAAATATAGAAGGATCTTTCAGAATATTCTGTTAATCATTGTTTTTGCAAACGTTCTTGTTGGGCGAAACGTATCTGATTTACAAATTTCACAGCGCCTCTGACATCACCTTTTCCACACGCTTGCGCTTTTTTTTTGCTCTACTCTTAACTCACATTTCAAAGCTCGATATTCGATATTACAATATATCTTTTCGGAGCTTGAAAGGCTGAGAACATCACTATAGGGCCTATTTTTCGCATGCTCTGAACAAGTAAAATATGTTGTTCATCAGTGCAAGAGTGATGGACTTTTCTCATTTTCGTGATTTCTAGCCTTTTTTTTTCCTTTTTTGCAGCCGGTATCTCGAATGTTTTAAACAATATTAATCTCACTCACTTAAGGAGGCTTTCGAGGTCTCATTCCGCTCTTTGCCTCCTTTGTGTGGTATGCTGGAAGAGTGATTCGTTCTTCCATATTAATTTTTTCATGAAATGAGGCAAGACCAGAAATCTTATAATCTGTACTATGTGTGTAACGTTCGTTTAAGAAAATATCCATAGATGTGTAAAGCAGCACAGGTACTTTAAGCCACTAATATTAAAGAGGCCTTTGCGAGGGGATCACGATACCATCAATCATGAACGAAAGGATCGGGTTTGGGACGGAGGCACTCTGTGAGCAATTAGAAAAATATAGTACACAGGATACTGACTCGGTGCGTGACAGTTCATATCCTCAAAGAAAGTAAACTCTATGATGAAAGCAAAAGAACACCCAGGAATATCTAAACGTATTCTATCACAGTTGCCTTGCGACACACTGCAAAAACCGCTCTTTCCACGTGGGCTTCAGACCCAATATCATTGGATAGGAAGGCGTGCTATAAGGCAATCAAGTAAATCGTTGAAGCACTCGTCAACAAAACGAGCGATATGAATGTTTAAGAATGCCATGTGTCACTTTCACAAGAAAAGGGATTCCTAACAAGTAAGAGGTAGGAACGCTAGCGATAAATAACAATCAATAACACATAACAAGAAATAGAGATAGATATACTTTAGGTGATACGATATACTCTGCTACCGGTCGGGCTAAGGAAGGCGTGGCTCCATGAATTTTGTGTTCTTAGAAAATATGTCCTATCTACCAACATGACCGCAATTTCTTTAGAACTGAGAACGACACATGTCCTGTGCATGCATAATATTTCTTACGTTTCCTTTGTTTATGCATGAACGCTTAGCTTTTTTAACTTTGTTTCTACTTCGCCTATGGTCTCTATGGTTTCAAACCTTGGTATTATGCAAAGTCATCTGCAGATATCACGGGTGTTTCAGCGGACACTTTCAAAACAATTTTAAAAATAAGCTTTTTGGGGTAAAAATGGGGTTTATGCGGCATAGTATTACCAGTGTTGGCGGACTTCAGAAAACTTGTGAATCGTTTTAAGAAGTAAGCTGTTTAAGCAATTTTTATAATTAACTTTTGAACTGATAGAGTTAAGCACCTAGTTGCAAATAGAGATTTGTACCGGTCATTTGGAATAGTCATATCAGTTTCAGAATTACGAAAACTTGATTACCGTCGCCGCTGTGGTTCGACAAAATTTGGCTTCATCGAGCAAAAATATATGTGTTTTCGATAGCATGGAGGCAAAGGAACCCCTCTATTGCAAGTAATTTGTCGACAAATCAAAATTTTATCAAGCGACAGTGCCAAGGGTACCCGCATTTTCGAAATTCTAGAAGTTGATATGGCTATTAGTAGCGACCGGCTACAAATATTTAATTGCAACTAGGCGCCAAACAGTAGTAGTTAACAAGTTATGCATGAAAAAGTAGTTAATCAGCATACTACTTAAGACTAATCACCGGATTTCTGGTGTCCGCCAACACTCCTAATATTATGATGTAAAAGCCATATTTTTACTCTAAAAAGCTTTTTTTTTATTTTTCAGTGTTCGCTTAAACACCCGTTATATCACGAGGCTGCCTGGACGGGGCGCGGCATTATGACAGCCTTCCTACTAGGTAAAATAATTATAGCCTCAAATCTTTCTCACATGCAGAATAGGCAGCGTACTAGAAGATCTGTGTCGATAGCATCCGACTCGTCGGCTGGATGGCTCGAAAAACGGCATAGTCAAGAAGGAAGTTTGAAGCCTTCAACACACGCGGAAGCAGCCAGTGCCAACGAAAGCACGCAAGGAGCAGTGGCGCTGTTCTTCATAAACTTGCTCCCACAGTGCACCTCCAGGGGCGCTGTCTACGTCGTGGTTTTAACCTTCACCCTTGCGAGTACATTCTACTTCCTTGCAGGTAAGAATAAGCTCTTAAATATCTTGAACTTGTCATTGCGGGGGTTGTGCTGCAGTCGTGGCCGATGTCTCGCACCCTCGGAAACTCAGGCATATTTCTGAGTGCCCAGACTTCGAATCCACCGTAATAAAGTCACCTCAAGAGAACCCTAATCTATGCGTCACAAAGCAAAAGCAATGACCTCGGTCAGCACTTGCAAGAGGAAGTAGCGGTTTTCGCAATTACCTCCAGAAAGTCCCTTTGATAATTGCAATGAGCAATCTTTTAAACTTGCTCTTGGTAAACAGCACAATAATAATAATAATAATAATAATTGGTTTCTCGGGAAAGGAAATGGCGCAGTATCTGTCTCATATATCGTTGGACACCAGAACCACGCCGTAAGAGAAGGGACAAGGGAGGGAGTTAAAGAAGAAGGGAAGAAGGAAGTGCCGTAGTGGAGGGCTCCGGAATAATTTCGACCACCTGGGGATCTTTAACGTGCACTGACATCGCACAGCACACGGGCGCCTTAGCGTTTTTCCTCCATAAAAACGCAGCCACCGCGGTCGGGTTCGGACCTGGGAACTCCGGATCAGTAGCCGAGCGCCCTAACCACTGAGCCACCGCGGAGGGTAAACAGCACAGAGTAAAACTTCATTTTACTGGGACACCTGCCTTAAGTACCTTTTCTTGTGTGAAAGGTATAAGCATAGAATGCTCTCAAAAAAACCTAATTCACTCGATTCCTAACATTAAGGTTGACGACTAAGAAGTCATCAACTTCAGTAGACCGACTTGCGGAGGCCCCCAGCTGGTGAGGCTGGGGTGCTTATGGCTCATGTAGCGTCAAGTAGACCAATCTGGTGCCCGTTCGATGCCTTTTTAGAAATGGAGGACACTTCTTTGAACGCTTCCCTTCTAAATTTTCAGACCTCCGTGGGCTTCGTGTCTTATGAGTTTTAATACAAGTTCCTTACGATGGAAGTCTTTTTTTATATTCGCCCTTTTACAACCTCTTCACTCCTGTTCGCAAAAGCACCCACCGAGTGGGACAAATTTTGAAACGCGCCGTCTTGTATGCAAGTACCCCATGTCATAATTCGCACATCGCATGACTTGATGTTTCCGCGTAAACAAACAACGGATTCAGAAATATGTCTTCAGATCACTTGGACCTTTCCGAGCACTGTGCATGCAGCCGGAAAAAAGGCACCCTCCTCACCTTTCCGCTGCGACGACCCCAGCCTCCAAGCGCCATTTCTGCCAGACCGCTTGCCGACGGCACAGTTCCTGCCACTGATGGTCGTGTCTGGAACAGCCGTCGTCCTTCTCGTCGAGTTCCGCAGCCCCGACGCAAGCGCATCGGAAGCGAGCTACCTGGCAGCCCGCTGTCTGCGGCGATTTTACCTCGGAGGCTTGACCATAGGTAACGGTGTACTACGAAGCCTGGCTCCACTTTTGCGTTTTCTCACTGCGTCTACGGCCATTTATTGCTGACAACGCGATCGCGGGCTTAAAGAGTAGCTGCAGTGCATGCCCTTCTGCAGAGGGCTAAACGTGGCATCAGGGAACCCAGGATAAATAAAGGAACCAGTGGCCACAGCAATCTTTCCGAGTTTACGGCAGCCACTTTAATTGGTTGGAGTTATGGTGTTGAAGCTGAAGCACGGCCACGATGTCGCCATTTTACAGCATAGCGCAGGTTTCTTGCTGTCAATTATGGTCGAGACTTTCATGGCGAACCATTATCAAGCTCATGCGTGGTCCTCGTCTCAACTAGTATGCATATTGTAAGCGCGCGAACTATACGAGACGCAGAAAGAAACAGGCAGACGTAGCGCTTAACTTCAATTGAGTTTTGCTTCATAGACACGTCAGATTTATACATTCGTCGTAATCACGCCTGGAATTTTGCAAACAACTATCACAAAATACACCATGCTGGCGTGTACGTTTGACACATATTTCCATCAAAATTGAGAAATCTTTTTTTTTTTAGCGAGATTAATTTTTTGCTCACCCAGAAGCCAAATTCCTTACTTATGCAGCATGCTTTGAAAAGTTTCCCCCTAATTTGTGGTACGAACATTTTCAAAATTCTCGTTTCGCGGAACCGAGTTCTGTAGTCATGGCAATGGGGACAATGGTGGACTGGATGCCCACCCCCGGCAATAAGCCTACTCCTGCGTAGTGCTCCTGGAGTATGACATTAATGCAACATCCGGTTTGTCCTATGTGGTATTTGCCATAGGACAGGGGTATTCGACAAACAACCCAACTTTTGCACAGGACAAAACTGTCTCCGTGATATCTGCAGGCGTACTTGATGCTGCATTCTACCTTCAATCTTCTGTTTACCATAATGCACATGGCAGCAAGTTTTTTGGGTGCCGTAAAAACCACCGGGACGTCACCTTAACTTTTTGAGACGATGGGAAAGTTGGTGGTAGTGAAGAATGTCAACGGATCTCAGGCGTTGCGATGCATAACTGCAGTGGTATTCTGGTATACCCCGAGATTCCGTGGACAGGGCTTCTACCACTGAGGTGATCATGTCACAGGTTAATCCTACGCTGTTCATTATCTGCAGCTGTAAACGCGTGCTATGCTTGATTTCATGGTGGCAGCGCTTATCAAGAGCAGCACGCAGCTGGCAACTGGAAAACTGGTCGGCCATTGTCGCCACTGCCACGAGTGCTCGCCTCGTTTTCACAAATCGAGAAATGTGAAAGCCAGATTAGTAGAGAAATTTTCGAAACATAATGTTTCAGAAAGAATTTGGCTCTTGCTTAAGCAAAATATCAGTCTTGGTAACTGAAAAATACTTCACATATTTGGATGAAAAGCCACAAATGCCCACCTGAAAGTCTTTGTCATGGTTGTTTGTTGTCCTCTAGATGTGATTACGACGAATGTATAAAGGTGACCTGTCTCTGAAGAAAAACTCAATCGAATTTCCACGGTATTTTCTCATTCGTGCGGTTGCAATATGTATACAAGTACGACCCACCAAATAGCCCACCTTTCCTTGCTATCTCGTTTCAAGGAGTACGGCCATTTTCTTCGGTATGGAATGAGTGCTGCCGTGTACGTCCCATGCGTTTCGCTTCTTGCCATTGTTTGCGACGGAGAGACTCGTCTCGGACTTCTTTGTCCGTCAACTGTAGCTCAAACTCTTGTGGTGGACGACGTAGGCAACGGCATAAGTTCCGTAGCACACATGGAGAAAGCAGCAACCGCAACAAAATCCCAGCCATTTTAGAATGGAACCACATTAGTGATAATGGCACTATTAGGTAAACACTAATTTACACGAACCAATTAACTAAGATGAAAATTCGAACAAGTTGTTGCCCTGAAGAAACTAACATGAAGGTTGGATGTTGACGGCAATCTGACAGCGAGCGTGAATGAGATCCGTGAAATCGATTTATCACCTAAAGAGCGTCCAAAACTTTTCTCGCATTCCACCATTAATCTTAAGGAAGGTGTGACCGTACTGCGCACCGGGCCATTAAATCTAGCTGGACCCAAGTTTTGCACCACTTCTGCCTCATAAAAGCAATTTTTGTCTGCATGGTCATTTGGGATGGTGTTGGAAACGCCGCGGAAGAAAATGTGCAAAACGCGAGCACAACCTGTTCTAACACTAGCTGGTTTCAAAGAATACAAAGCGGAACAGGGAGTAATTTCATTCTAGTGGTCTCCTGTCTTGTCGCACATGGAAAGAAGCAATCAGAATCATACCCCTGCATATCAGGTGGTAGCTTGAACCTCACAGCACCCGCCGAGTCTTTTGGTTGCTGGAACTGTGTTTTGACGTACCTTCCTCGCGATTTCGTCAATGACCATCATAGTGTAGCAGCAACTAGCTCATTTGGTGCAACGGCCCATGTTGGCGCAGATATCCCACAGTTGAAGTGAGAGCCCTTCCATTGGCATTTTACCCGTGGGTAGGTTGCGCTGTGAGGCCAACAAACCAGGACTCAAATCACTCATGCGGTGCATTTCTCACAGGGAACGTAGCCTTCGCCATTCAGATGCTGACCAAAGCCAAGAGGCCTCATTTCATCGATTCATGCCGTCCTGCCGTGTTCACGCCAAACGGCACGGAGGCGTTGGTTTGTCCTCAGGTGCTGACCTCTAAAGCACCCACAGGCAATCCGGGAGCGCCACTCCACGCGGTGGACATACTGCGACCTCGACGATTCACTAAGGGCAACAAAAGTAAGCTGGTCTGCTTTTGCACGCGATGTTTCTGACTAGAAGTCCTGCGTTTAAAGCAATATGAGAAAAAAGCACTATGCAAGAAAAATATGTCTAAACAACACTGTTAAAACGAGCTTTATCTTCAGAGCAGTCAGCAGACTGAAACTGAAGTAGCAGCTGTATTCTATCTTTCATGCTTCGTCAAGTATATCTCTCCTGACAGCTGAAGCATCTTGGAAATATATTAGGCCTGGCAAATACAGATGAGTCCGATATCAGTGGAACGCAACTGTGACAGGATGGTCAGCTCAACCCCTCTATTCTAGCCGGTCAACCTGCACTGCATTCTCGATCGTGTGATTTCTTCATGACTTTTGAGATGCAAACGTTTTCTGTCACTTTCTTTTTTATCAGTCTAGATGACTCCAGCTCTTACGTTAGGAATGTTCTTTCAGTTTTACGTACATCGAGTATGTGTGATCGTAATCTGTGTTGCTTAGATCAAGAAACTGGATAATATTTTCTTCCAAGCACCGCCACGTTGAAGAGCACCTTTGCTGCAGCACTCCATACTGCACTATCAGTCAATTAGTTTTATTTGCTGAGTGTGCGGGAATCATAATCAGCGATTTATTAATGAAGACGTAATTATTCTTTAGTAGTTAGGCTTCTGGCTCTTTTACCTACCTGTCTGCTGCAGCCGAGAACAACTGCGAGACGCAGATTATGAGGGTTGAAGATTTATTTTAGAGACATTAACATAAGTATAGATAATAAATACAAAGGGAGTCATAAACTCAGAGACATGGGGGGGGGGGGGGGGGGGTACCTCCTATAAGTAGTAACACAATGTAATTAAAAAAAATTAAGCAGAACTAGTCACACGTTATGAACTGAGTTTATCAAGAAGTGAAAACAACTCATCTGAAAGATGAGCGAAAACTGTTGAAAGTAATTTTTGCCACGTTGCATTTAGATCTACAAGGAAGCAAACAGAAAAGAAAACAAGCAAGAAACTCGTTCGAAAACACAAGCCGAAAACATGTACCGAGGATGTAATAACAGTCTGAAATATTGATAATGAGACATTTGAACAAGCAAAATCATCAAGTTCTAAGCAGGAACTGTCTCAGGGTTTGGGCAGAAAGTAAATATTGCTTCATGCGAGGTTGGTATAAGTACGCTTAGGTATCTGATTTTCATAATGGATATCAAAGGTCACCACTGATGGGCTTAAAAACCGAAATAGCGTAAGAATACCTACACTGTTGCGACACTGAGAAAATGTTATAAGCGTGCAGAAGAGGCGAAGCTTCTTGAATGAAACAACTGAACGTCATTTATAATTATTTATTTTGGAGATGCTGCAAGAACGACAAGTGAGTTGTGAAAGTACCACCCCAGGAACTTATGCAGTGGCGTATGATCTATCTATGAATGCGCGGTGAAGCGATATACTGATATTAATATATGAACTCATCTTGTTTAGTATTCTTATGCGGCATGGTGCTTTTCTTGTTACAGAGTCGTTGTGCTTGCTAAATTTTAAATTCTTTTGCAGTTCAACTATAAGAAGTGTGGTGGAGTCAACGGCATAAATTTGAACGAAAATCATGATAACTGATGCTGTTACTGGTATAGTTTATGAGAAGTGGATATTAAAATCCTACAGATAAGAGAAATAATAAAGAACATGTTATTTTGACAACAGATTGGTACAATAGCAGCATGTGCAAATGTGTGAAATGCATAGAATTGTGTGAAAATAATACACTCCTATTATCCACCTATAGCAAGCAGTTATAGGAGTGAAGCCAGTTGGGTAGATCATAGATGTATAGAAGAAAAAATAGAGGTCCAAGCATGGACATTTCAGGTACGCCAGTGTTGGTTGTTTCAAATTTAGAATAACTCTCGGCAATGAGTACTGATTTTTTTCTGTTAAGCAGTTGGTGGAAATATGACCGAAGGTCGGACCAGTTACCCCAATAGAATTCAACTTAGAAAAGAGGATCTTATGATTTATGGAGTCGAAAGCTCTAGTGAAGTAAAAGAAAACAGAGCCAAACAGGCGACCAGGATCAACAGCTGCTTTGATTTCATCAGTTAATGAGATTAGCGATAAATCAGTAGGATAGCCCGCTTCAAAACCAAACTCATCTCGCGACAAGATTTCAAGTTTTGACAAGTACATCGTTAGGCGTGCAACGATAAGTTTTTCAATAATTTCACTGAAGAACGATATTATTGCGATAGGATGATAGACATGTCTCCTGTCGCCTTTCTTGTAAATAGGTGCAAGTTTTGCTTTCTTTAGTACTCGACAAAAGATGCGAGTTTTAAAAATCAGGTTTCCTATTATACGAGAAAGGGTCACCGATTAGGTGGACTACTAGTTTCATGTTTTCAGCGCGAAAGTAATCCAGCCCGGCGATTGCATTTTTTACATTGCAAATGGCATTAAGCCATTCATCAGGGGCAGTTGGATACAGAAACAAAAACTGTGGGGAAAGCGCTGACCCCTTTGATCGAGAGGGACAGGCAGTAGATGATGATCCAGTCAAAATTTGAAACCTCAGATGGGTTATCGTAGACATGCCCATCAGTATAAATTGCATTCATTTTAGGGGATGAGAGGTTTTCTTCTTGGTTCCGATTAGAACAGAATTCTTAATCGTCAATTTGCTTCGCTTCTTGCATGTGGTTCACAAACTGATGGACATCATAGCGATGAAACCTGGAACGCTTTCTGCATTTCCTTAACATCATCAACAACAACGGCTGCAAACCAGATTTCATTATTGCATAAGATTAGGAGGATGCACTTTTAAGGTACTAGACGCCACGCTCCAATTTAGCGTTAATAGGAGCAAATAAAGATTGGGTGGTCACCAAGTTCATGAAAGCACAGCAGAGCAACTCGGCCTCCTCTACGATACCGCTTACAGAGAACAGACGTCCACTGGCGATGCATAAATACGTGGTGATATAAACCTAGTCTATCATGTTCCTCATTTTGATGTTCGTGTTTTGTTGTCTCAGTTCAGCCTACCTTTATGTCGCCGCATGATTATTCTAGTACTATTCTTTAGCGTTAACAGAATGATTCAATTACCAATTACAGCGATTGTCCATTTTTCATTTTTCTTGTTTCTTTTGTTTCTTTTTCAATGCCAGTATAATCCACGTCCTTAACGAGCGTGAGGCTGCTGGGTCACTCAAATCGGCGCTGAATCTCAAAATCTTGGTTAGCAAAGAATGTCGCTACAGAAAAACACAATAATTAAACCTGAGTGTCGGTCGTTATGACCTTTTGCGTAAAACTTCGCGTTAGTCACCATCATAGACTCCTATGTCGTCCCATTCTCGTATCAAAGCCATGATCAAAATAACTTTAATCAGAATGATGGTAATCAGGGCTCAAAAGGAGACGAGAATAGAAGATGAAAGACACAGAAGGAAAGCACAATCCTGTTCTTATTTTTTTCCCGTTTTTTATGTTTTTAACGCGAAAGCGATATAGTAGCCTAATTTCGGAGAAAAATGTGTCGTCGGTTACGTACATCGAAAGACCGGAATCGATGACTAAACGTTTCGATACCTCTTGGAATCTTCGGAGAAACAACTAACCACAACTTATATTACCCGAAGAGATGCCTCGTTGAGTGTAGGCAGACGTTTAGGTTCCACAAAAACAAGCATGAAGGACAGGCACAAGGCACTAATTAAAGAAATCGATAGCTTCTAATCCTATCGTGTCATAAGCGCAATGCAATTAGGTGCCCGAGTGAAATTTTGATGCTGACTATTGCCACTGTAAATGTGTGCTTATTCCCATAGCTCCCAATTTCTATGTTATGACAATCCAACCATCGTTCCTTCAGAGAAGAGGAAGATCACATCTGAATAATGACACATACAAACACAGACCGGTTAACGACGCTTCCCGTTAGGCGACTCACTAAACATAGGCGTTGTCTACGACACTGGTTTGTTTCCGTAAATTTTTAGGCAATCTTATTCAACAGGATCGCGCAGTGGGCTGAAGACCTGGGCGCATTCTCTATCGACTCGCAGGCATCATGGCATCAGCGACGTTCTCCTCCAGATACGGGATCATATTGCCGATGACATCAGGCAGCCCTACCACTCTGGAATCGATGATCTCAAAGATAAGGCCCAGCGCTACTGTGGTCCCCAGGACGCCGAATACTCCACTGAACAGGTCTGTCACTGTTTCCAAGTTTGCTTTTAGAATAGCAAGTGTCAACCTAGCTGACACCTGCAAAATATTGAAAAACGAGGCTAGTTAGCTCGCTAAGAATACAATTTTCGCCTAACGTTTCAAGAAATTCAACAAATTAAATTCGTTGAAAACTTTCCAGATTCACCATTATGTCACCCAGCGTGAACGTGGTCAAGCTGAAATTCACCGGTGACCGGGGCTCCTCTAATGATACCAAGATTGTGAAGCACACCATCGGGGAAGGCGTACCCCAAGGTATCACAGGCAGCCCTGTGCTACAATATAGTGGCCAAGCACACTCGTCAGCTGAAGGCGAGGTCGTTGACTACCACTGTTCGGGACCTAACAGCCGAAAGTCCGGAGGCTCCTTTCCTTCCGGTCACGCCTCCGTAACGGGCTTCGTGTCGGCGTTCCTGTTCACCCATGGTGTCCACAGGCTGTGGAGCTTCCAGAGTCCGCTCCAAGCCATTGCGCTTGGCACCGTGCTCATTCAATGCGCACTGTTGTTCTGCGCGCAGCGTGTCGTCTACTATCACCACCACATAATCGACGTAATGGCCGGATTTGCCCTCGGCGCTCCAGGAGGGGTAGTCTCCGCCTTGTGGCCCAACACGGATGGTTCATGCAATATATAAAACCTTACTAGCTCTAAAAAGACTTAAATGCGCTAACGTTCGTAACAGAGATAGTCCAAGCGTGCTTTCTTTTGCTTTTGTTCACAGCGTGCCGATTGCGATCGACCAAAGAAAGACTTCTGCTATCATAGCCGAGTTTTTGTTAGTAGAATTAATAAGCAATTCAGTCTTTTACATTCAAAAAAACTAACAGCTATCAAATTTGAATTTCTTGTTTGATTAATAGCACCTTTTCACTTCCGGCAGTTGCATTATAACCATATTCAACCATTTTTGCGCTCCAATGGGCGTTGTGAAACGTGGTCAACCTTGTTTTAGGCATTTTTCAGCTCAACTGTCCTTGTCGAGACTCCACTTCGAGCGACATTCGTGATAATCCTTGAGGTAACTGTGAAAGAGAGAGGAGGAAGAGGAAGGTGATAGATGATAGATGACAGAAAGCCGCTTCTGAACCCTTCTTCCGTCTTTCCGGAGTGTCAGTCGGTTACACACAGCCAGGAGGTGACTACGAGCACAAGCGTGCTCTCTTGTCACTCTGCCTCCTCCCGGTACCACTTGGCGGTTCAGACGCTTTGCCGACGATTGCAAACACACATTGCCCGGATCCCTTCGTCATAGCAGCTAGTGTGGTACGACTTGCCAGCTATTCGTGGAGAGGAAACAGCGAGGCAGCCGGCCCGAGTACAAGTGCTGTCTCTGCAGTGGCAGCTCTATGCAATAGCCTTGAAACAATAGCCTCCTGAAGAATCATAGGAGAACAGCGAGACGAAAGACGTGTGTAAGCCAGGAGTTTTGTCTGCACTACATGTGTGCGCATATATATTTCAGTGCCTGCCTATCGGAAAGCGTCTTTCTACATCTGCCACTAATTTTGCATCGTGGAGTATTGTAATCGTCCTGTGAGTATTTCGTCCTTTTGTGAATACGGTCAAGGAAAAATGATCTCATCTGGGTCTTCATGTTTTCGAGAGACATGTTGACTCTTCATTGCATATATATTCGTTATTATAACACGACTACTTACAGTAGTTAGTATATCGATATGTCGGACAACTTGTGGCAGTAGGGTTCGATTCACAGCAGTCTTCTGTTTGAAAAGTAAACATTTTGACAGATTTGCCTGTCTGGTTGGGTTTGAAGACTTATAATAAACTGCACATCTTTAAGTATGGAGAGGAGGAGGGGGTGGAAGAACAGAAAGCTGTGATGTGAAAAACATGGGGTAGGGGGAGGGGTTAAGTCTGTTAGCCACGTTGTCCTACTGCGGGGGGGGGGGGGGGCGGTTTATGGCGACTTTTTTTTTGTTGAGTTGAAGAGTGAAGTATTTGGACATATACTGGGGCACAGGCTTCCTTTTGTGCGGTTGAACTTGTTCGGGTGGTTTGGATGTGCCAAGATTCCAGGAGCCCTTTGTGCTAATTCGTTTCGGTTCCGAGGATGCGGGTTTCTTCGAAGTTGATTCTATGGTCTAAGTCATCGGAATGTTCGGCTACAGGATTGCGCGCTCTTGCGAAGTTGCGGACGTCGTTTTTATGTTGCCGAATTCTTTCTTTCAGATTTTTAGTTTCGCCAATGTAGCCTGCGTCGCAGTCGGCGCAAGGAATTTTGTAGACTATGCCTAGGGCTCTTTCTCTCCGCGGCTGGTCTTTGGGAACAGGTAGGCAAAGCGCAACAGTGTTTGTGGGCTTGCGCGCAACCTGGAGACCCGCTTTTTTCAGGAAAGTGACGTATTTTGGTGGCGCCGTTAGAATTTTAAAGCGTTGATTTCTTGGCGCATGTCGTGTTTTTGACGTCGAATGGTTTTTTGAATAAAGTTTTTTGGGTAGCCGTTCATGATGAGTTCTCTGAAAAAAAAAAAGAACAGCGCACGATATTCAAAGAACTCATCATGAACGACTACCGAAAAAACTTTGTTCAAAAAATCATTCGGCGTCAAAAACACAACACGCGCCAAGGAATGAACGCACAAAGACCAACGCCGCCACCAAAATACGTTCCTTTATATTATGTCAAAGGAGACAGCGATACCATCGCCCGGTTCCCGAAAAAAGGGGGCCTCCAGGTTGCGCAGAAACCCACAAACACTGTTGCGCTTTGCCTACGTGTTCCCAAAGACCGGCCGCGGAGAGAAAGAGCCCAAGGCCTGGTCTAAAAAACTCCTCGCGCCGACTGCAACACAGTCTACACTGGTGAAAGCAAAAATCTCAAAGAAAAAATTCGGCAACATAAAAACGACGTCCGCAACTTCGCAAGAGAGCGCAATCCTGTAGCCAAACATTTCGAGGACACACACCATAGAAGCAACTTCGAAGAAACCTGCATCCTCGGAACTGAAACAAATGACCACAAAAGGCTCCTTCTGGGATCCTGGCACATCCAAACCACCCCGAACTTCAACCACACAAAAGGAAACCTGCCCCCGGTATATGCCCGGGGACTTCGCTCTTCAACTCAACGAAAAAAAGCCGCCATTGACCGCCTCTACGCAGTGCGACAACGTGACTAGCAGCCTTAACCCTCTTTTCTTCCCCTCCCCCGTGCATTTCGCATCACAGCTTTTGTTCCTTCGACCCCCTCCTCCCTTCCATACTTAAAGACGCTAGCTGCTGCCCTCAGTCACCCCTGATAAAGGAGCCGAGGCGGCTTCAAAACTTTGGGTTAAAATTAATGTTTTTGGTTAGAGATGTGCAGTTTATCATATGCCTTCTGTTTGGGCACTTCCGTATCTTAGTTAAAGTCAACTTCCTAATTACTTACTACGCTATTCGTAATCTACACCGCAAAGCTAGATTGTTGTGCATGCTCCGGTTTATGTATTCTGTTCATGTAGCCATAGGAGGCCCTATTTGCAGTCTCGACTTTTGGGCCTCCTGATGTATATACCCCATAAACCATGTACTGTAAATACGAAATAAACTTGATTTGAAAGGTGTCGCCAGGAGGCTGTCATACAAAGAATGCTGTTTATAGTAGTCAATTTTTAAAGCTGAAATCGCTGAAGTGAACGCCCCCAATACAATTTCAGGTCAACAGATGTGATCAAGAGTGTCCCTAAATAATGAATTTCCTCGAATGCTGCAGTAAAATACACGTGTGGTGCGTAGGGTCTACAGAAATTTGGGAATTGCCTAAATAGAGGTTTTCTCTCTCCCTCAGACTGACGACCTTTTTAACCTAGTGAACCCTGGCGAGTACTGCGCAGAGTTGCAACGCCTAGTCTCCAGTAACTTTTTTATTTTACTCATAATGAATACGTGAAAATAATTACATATATTTTAAGTGGCGAGCTTTCTTTTATTCTGCGGTCTTTATATTAAAGCAGGAAACAAAAACAACGTAAATGGTACCTTGGTGAAATCTTATAGCTGTCGATCGTTTTAGTAAATCTAAATCTTTCAGGTTAAACATTATTTTTCACATACTGTTTTTTCCTACGTGATTCAAAACGAAATCAGGCTAGCCAAAGCAATATGTGGCCAGTGTACTTTTACATCGCTTAGTTTGAACCATCACAACCATCTGATCAGCGAGTAGTGACATTGCCATGAAGGAAGAAGTGCTTCAGTGCGAATCATTGGTTTAGGCCTCGCTTCTCTGCATATCTTGCTAAGAAAAGGAAACGCTGGTTTTGGAAAGCTGTCAACACTCTTCAAAACTGCCACAAGGTGCGTATATCACATCGCCGCTCAGTGCTGTCCTCGCATTCATTTTCTCTAGCAGGGTAGTCAATGGTTTGCACTAGCAATAGTCCGGACGCCATATCGGTTGCCGGAGAGCAGAGTGAAACCTTCTTCGTTCCCGTAATTCGCTCATAGCTACATCTCGTGCGAACACTTCGTGGAAGTACGCCATTCTGGCGTACCTGACGAGAGACAGCTACCTGTGGGTAAAATGCTCTCATGGTCGGCTTCTGCGCCGGCGTAAAACTTTTTACTTTTTTCATATCATTGGTGGGCCCTGAAGTTTTCACTACCGTGGACGCTGTTGTCATGATTACGGAATATCTAGGCGTAATCGTTTGTCAGCTTTACTTGTCCAAAGTCATATGCAAATGAATAAGGAATTGGTGAATGCTCCTCAAGGAGGCCTTGGAGTCAATGACGTCGACTGACTCTCATGGCGTCGTGCTTAATCCTGTTGCACCCGCTAGAGTCGCACCGTGGCTGCGTTCTGGTGCAAGGAGATTAACGGTGGTTTAAGTGGATTAACAGCGACGTCACGGCATCCCGTCGACGCCATTCCCTGAAGGGTCTCCTTAAAGCGGCATTCACTGCTTCGTTCCTCAGTTCCATCCGACTGAAGGGCTACTAATTGCACATGTCCTTTGAGTTGGAAACAAATCTATGCGGTTGTTGACGCCATTTCCAGAACTACTGGCGTTAAATTCCTTGAAGTAACTTATTCTTTGACATATACTTTGGCAGCCCTTTTAGTGACCTTGAGGGCCCTTCTTTAGGCTTTCATTTATTATGCCTTGTGCACCTTTTGTAACTTGCTTATTCTTATATTCGCTGCTTAGACAGTGTATTTAATGGTATTTGTATACCTGAAAAGTCTTAATGATTTCATACTTCAGTTCTTTGAAATGTCCGGTAAGACTACGGATCATTCTGGCATACCTTTGGCTGCGTTCGTAACCGTCCGTGAGATGCGTCCAATGATTGCCTTGATTTTGCCGTTCCCCTGAGACAGTAATAGACTAATGTATGTGAGGAAGAAGAGCCAAGTGTGCTGAATTTCCATTACCTCCACCGTTGGCGGCGTCTCTTTGTGACGGCTGACGCCTTCGTCCTGCTAATCAACACTAGGCAAGAAACAATGGCTCATCATCAATAACCTGAGTGAGCGAAGTGAGTGAAGCGCTCACTCTGCTATTTCTGGGGAATCATTATAAAGAATTTTTCATTACAGTGCTGCACTGCATAAACATATCAGGGCTGATGTGTAGCAATTACACATTTTTTATGAAATGCAGCGAAACTCACATCGACAGCTCTGGCTACTACCTTACCAGGCTTGAAGCGCTTAGCACTTGGCAAAGAGGTTAGTGTCAGACTGCTTTTCTAAACATGCATTATTCGCCGGATGCATGCTGGGCGTAGAAAAGTACAGTGGGATGTTTTTCAAAATTAGGAAGAATTTTCCTAACGCATACGAAAGTTCATTTTTACGTGCGTGAAGACTATATTGCATTGGCGCCATTTTTACCGTTTTTGACAGCTCTGTCTCCAAATGTAGTGGCGTTTCGTAAGAGCAAAAGGAGAAAAGTTTTTGACCGTGACATATTAAGGAAAGATATATTCGTCCTAGTACATGACCACGCACTATCTACCGGAATTTAATGACGTGAGATCAGAGCATTTAGCCCAGGTACACTTTTGTTGGGTTCAGTGCATAATAGCGTGCATAAACTTTACACGCTATTCCGTTCCATTAGAAATGAAGAAAAACTGCATAGGAACGTGCAGTAGTGCCCACCACACGCATTCGCATACCACAGCGCGCAAAAGCTGAAAAATGTTGGAGGGCTCATTGAATTTTGTCTGCACCTTTACATACTTTAATCTGCCGTGTTGATTGTTGTTGTACTTTTTTCTCATTCCTTGGGAAAATAGACGCCCTCCCAGTCCTCTGAGCAGCAGAGTAGTTGTTTTTCCTCAAGGCTTCTTTTAATCCGCGTCAAGTAATTGTCTGTTTTTGCGCTTGTTGCACAAAGGTGCCCGAATGTTCAATTTGCTAGAGGAAGGAAATATTTAAATTGTGGACGTCATAGTTTATAATTGTTCGTAATATATTGTCACGCCGAGGAGTTTGAGGAAGGAGAGGAGAGAGGCGCGCGCGGACTCATCTGGGCTCTGGGCAGTCGGCGTCGTCCAGCTTTCATTCGTAAAGCTCTCACCTATACTCAATTCATTTCATCCGCTACATTTGACGCTAGGTGCTGAGTACACACGTCCTGAATTCGCCAGTGAGCAGGTTTGCCACCTTTCTCGCCTCAAAACTTCCTCCCAATGCCTACCACGCAGGCGGCGAGGAGTCCGATACAGTGATCTGACGAAGAGACGGCCTTGCTCCATCAGCGAGAGCCGCGTACATTCCACGGAAGACCGAAGAGGATGTTGAAGAATATCTTCGACATTATGAGAGGTGCAGCAAGTGCAACAGTTGGGACTCTATACCGCCCGCCTGCACAACGTCGTTATCTTCCTTGCTGGCACGGCTCTGGCTTGGTTTGACAACCACGAGGAACTTCTTACGACCTGGAGCCGATTCGTTGAAGAAATTAGCAAATCCTTCGGAGATACCCTTGCGAAGAAGGAACGTGCTGAGCAGCAACTTTCCCACAGAGCCCAGCTCCCCGGTGAAACATGCACGCGGTACATCGGGGAAGTCTTGACACTTTGTCACATTGTCAACCGGCAGATTCTAGAAGATGACAAGGTAGGGCACCTTCTCAAGGGGGTTGCTGAGGAGGTGTATCACTTCCTTATTTCACGCTACACCCTTGCTACGGCTGCAGACGTCATAAAGCAGTGTTGTGCATTTTAGGCGCTTAAAGCACGCCGGATAGCGCCCAAATTCGGCCACCTTTCCAAAGTGACAACCGTAACCAGGGTCGACATCCCTGTGCCAGAAGACATCGCTTCTATAGTCAGGAGGATCGTACGCCAGGAGTTGGCTGCTCAGCGTCAACGTACAAATTTTGATCTCTGCTACCAATAGACATCGAGGTCCCTGCCATCATGAGAACAGCGCACGCCATGGACTGCACCAAATAACAACGAACCATGTTACAACTCCGGTTCCGAGTGGACCCGGGAATCGACGTCGCACCCTTATTTCGAGCAGCGTCCGTCCCATCCTGATGAAGTGCCTCGTGGTGCGCCTCGTCGCGCGTCTGTCGCCTTTCCTCAACCTCCCTGGGATCCTCAAATGAGCTCTAAGAGCCACCAGCCGCCCATATGTTACGGCTGTGGGTGCAGCGGACACATCTCTCGCTTTTGCCCGCGTCGTCAACTTTCTCGACCCCCTGCAAAACGCGCACAACGCTTCAGGAATGACGCCCAGTGGAAGCAGCTGCCCGCTACCTTCTATCGGACTCCTCCTCCCCACCGAGGTGCATGCAATGACTCCCCTGTCTCCGATCGCAGTATCACTCCGCCGCCGCAGCGACAAGGCCGTTCATCATCCCCACTTCGCCGCTTCGTTTCTCCACTACTGGGAAACTAGGTGGTGCGTTCGATGGAGGTAAGGTCGCCGGACGGTCAATTTCTCGAATACTTCTGTCCATCATCATATTAAAGAGCAAAAAGTGCCAGTGTGTGTTGATAATGTTGAAACGGATGCTTTTTTTGGTTGATACTGGTGCTGCTGTGTCAGTTATGAGCCTTTCATTTAGAACCGCCTTGGACACAAAGTTATGTTTCTGTGGGACAGAACCGGTGCGTTTTGTGGAGTTGGGGGTGAAACTTTAGTTCCGTTTGGCCTGTGCTCAGCTTCAGTTGTGCTTGGTGACGAGCGCTACAGAACAGAATTCGTTGTGTTAAGACGTGGAACACATGACGTTATCTTGGGGGTTGACGGAATATTTGCTGCTGCCTGCGATGACGGCATCATTTGTACCCGTGAAATCATCCGAACATTTCGTGGGAATACACTGAATAGTCGTCGAGCCAGATGTTTCGAACGGGGCGAAAAAGCAGTGGGTGGTCGTGCACACCTCTGGATCGTGAATGTGTCCGAAGAGCCTGTTATAAAAGCAGGAATTATAAAAGAAATGCTTGATGAGACTATGGAAGGCCTTGATGACCAGAGAGATAAAGAAGAAGAGGCCTTGGAGGTAGTTTACAAGGTATTGTGGGAGCTGACTGCTGGCTCCATGGACTTCATGATGCATCTGCTCGTGTGGCGTTCGGCATTGCGCTTACAAGAATATACCTTTGCTGTCTCGCACAAAAGTGGCCACCATCACGCTGCTACAGACTGCTTGTGACGCCACCCATTGCCGGTCTCAGTCAACGATGAAGACTGTTTCGAAGGGTGTTTTGCCTCGATCGCGCCGACTTTCCCCAGTATGGCGACCTTTCGGCGAGAGCAACGTAGCGACCACTCACTGCAGTTCTTACTGAAGCGGCATAAGGCAGAAATGATTCAACGCCATTTACTGTCGAAGATGGCATTTTGTTACAAAAGAACTAATCCGTCGATGGTGCTGCTTTGCTTTTGGTCGATCCAAAAGTTTCTGCGGGCAAGTTTTGCACGCTATGCACGATGACATCACATCTGGACACCTAGGCTTCTCTCGCATTCTGCACCGAATTCGCCAGTGTTTTTATTGGGCCGCCAGTTTATAAGACTACAAAGCAGTTCGTCGAAACAAGTGAACAATGTCAACGATTTAGAGCACGAACCACCACGCCACCACGCCGGTCTGTCCTTTGAAACCCGTCAAATCAACCACTTCTCTTTTTGAAAAGGTTGGAATTGACCTACTTGTTCTTTTCCCAGTCTTTAGAGGGATGCCGCTGGGTGATTGTGTGTGTAGACAATCTCACCAGATACATGGAGACCGCTGCTCTCGTTACCTCAAAGGCTGGTAATGTTTCAACGTTTCCCCTACACACTATTATTCTTCGCCATGGCGCACTCCGTGTAATAATAAGTGATCGTGGAAGGCAATTTACTGCTGATGCCGTGGAAGAAATGCCCCGAATTTGTGGATCGGACTACCGACACTCCACACCTTACCACTCGCCTACCAACGGTATTACCGAGCGCACCAAGCGTACTCTCACAACCATGTTGTCTATGTACGTATCATCTGATCATCGCAACTGGGACTCAGTGCTACCCTATGTGACGTACCCCTATAACACGGCCAATCACAAGGTCACCGGGCATTCTCCATTCTATTTGCTCTATGCCAGAACTCCCCGCGTTTTTCTCGATACCATCTTCCCGTTTTCCCCCAACGTAAACGTGACCGTTGGCCAGATACCATGCCGTGTCCAAGAAGCCCGTCGTATGGCCCGCTTACGTACCCTGGCCTCACAACGCCGTTCGAAAGAATATTACGACCTGCGTCATTGTCCGGTGCCTTACTCTCCCGGAGACTGTCTGGCTTTGGACGCCAATCCGCAAGCGAGGATTGTATGAGAAGTTCCTGCACGAGTACGATGGCCCCTTCGTTGTGTTGGACCAACATAATGACGTGAATTACGTCGTCGCCAAGGTGACGACGGATAAGCGCTGTTCCCGCAAGACACAAGTTGTCCATGTGGCTCGCTTGAAGCGCTGCCATCGTCGATATACCTAATTTTCTCCGGGACAAGAATCATCTGCCCTCGGGGCAATTGTTACGCCGAGGACATTGAGGACGAAGAGTAGAGAGGCGCGCTAAGACTGTTCTCGGCTCTGGGCCGTCGGCAACCAGCTTACATTCGTAAAGCTCTCACCTGTACTATAGCCATTTCATCCGCTAAAATATCATGTTTTATAGACATCATGTTATTTCTAATTTATTTAATCCCTATTTATCCCTAATTTATTTAATTTATTTATTACCCAGTTGCCAGAATTCTATTTTATTATTCATGCGACGCGCTAAGCGCGTAAGCTATAGGATTGCTTTGCTGTTTTTTCTAATGGCAGTAATATGAATCAGAACTCAACATCATATCCTTAGGTCGCATTACTTCTGCTTCGGTCTATAAAAGCGAAATAAGGGCATGTGCCTGTTCATCCAGATGAATCACACTTTTTGCTCTAGCTGGAATCAACCCTGTGTTGCGCAGTACAGTACTGAAGCTCACTGCTCGACTACAGATGTCTGTCACCTTCACGAACCTGAACGCGTAAGTTTTCTGCCGCCCAATTCTGCTTGCTTTTCTCGAGCGGGTTCTTCTCTTCCTGTGCAGGTCATGCTTGATGCACGAGACACCGGAGGAGCGAGTGCTGGTCCAGAGAGTATAAAAGAGCCTGACAAGGTCAATGAAGGCCCTGGAGAACTTTTCAAAATCTTCATGGTAACTTTCTTCCCCGACTACTCCGCCAGAGGCGCTGTGTACGCCGTGGCTCTTGTCTTCGCCTTTGGGTACGCCATTGTCATCATCCAAGGTCAGTGCCAATTTAATGGGGCTATGCAGCACGGCGAAAGATTCGGTCAGCTTTCCAAATAGCATCCCGCCATAGTGTGCGCTGAACGTGCCCCTTTTAAAACATTAGAGAGAATGTTCTTGCAATCCTCCATTCTAGTGCATGCATGTTTTGTTGAATCAATCTAGTCTTGCTATAACTGGTTGATCTCTTTTAAAAGTAATTGGGAGGGCAAATGTAACACAGCAAAATAAATAAAAAGGATAAAGTTCAAGTTTGGATAGTGTGCACAAGGAGGCAAAAATCTACTTGACTGGATATTGTGTGACCACGATGATTCTGCTAGTATATCTAACCAGCGTTATCGCATCATCCAAGAGGAACACCTGTACAGAGCTTACATTAAAGTTCTCATAGAGGGGTAACATATTATTCGACGAGCATAATAGCCAATATTAAGTGTTAAATGGATCACGGGAAATTGCCTTTCACTTCCGCAATATTAGTTTTGCAGCGTCTGTGCCCTTCCTCCGAGCGCTACTTACATTATAGCGCACCATTTTCTCTCAAACTCCACTGCGTGGCGCCACGGTGCAGCTGCTAAATCACATGCTCTGCACTCGGCTGCCATCCCACTTGCAACTGCCCGCGGCAGTTGTGGATCCGCCATTACCGTTTTTCATGCCGAATTTTTCGTCGTGGTTCTTACCCCACTAGCCCTTCATATTACATCGATCTGCCGTGTACAAAACGTCATTACACCGCAGCGGCAGCGCTCCGATTAAGGCAAAACACAACATGCCCGTGTACTGTCCGATGTCAGTGCACAGTAAAGAAACAGATTGGGTTCAAGTTCACAACTACGGCGCTTCTTGCACTGCATGAGCAGTACAGGATGTTTCACCTACTGTCAGCAATTTTTTAAAGCATGCTTCTTGATATTCAAGACCGAATTTTTCTGCATAGTATGCTTAGCGAGGCAGTGCATCAGAATACAGCTAAGACGTGCTATGCTAGCTGGCAGGCTGGTTAACTAATATTCTATAGCTTACTTTTTAATTGCTATGTTAGCTTCCTTATTCACTGTCAGGCTTGATGCCCGCCGCAAGTAATGTCTATCTCCGGTTTTCGCTTTTCCTAACTGTCGCTTCAACGCTGCAGAGCAATTAACTTTGAGGACGCACACGGCTGCAAGCGAAACAGCCCACGCAGAGGGAGTGCCAGCTACGCCTGGTGCAAACGCACGTGACAGATCGGGGCGAATCTCATGTGCATCGTTTGCAGTGCCCGATGGGAGAGGCGAGCAAGCACAGTGCACCTAACAGGCACGCCCGTCTGTGACACGCACTCCTAGGAGTGGCTAGCGCTTTTGCTGGTCGCGCGATGTTGATTTTGGTCGTGTGCCTCCAAAAATAGCATACGCTAAAGCGGCAACGAGAATGTAATTTTTTAGCTTGTAATAACTACAATGGATACAACTTACGGTCGGCAACAAGCCTCTCAGTATATAAGAAAGCCGCGTTAATTGTTAAAAATTTTAACAATGAATATAAATTTAATCAAGCTGCTACTGAGCACATCTTAGCCGTATTCGGAAGCACTACACCGCTTACAGTGCTATGCCATGAAAGTCTTCCTAAAACTCCAAAAGCCTGTTTGTAAATGTTGCTGACCGCCTCAGGCAGAACATCCTGTGTAGGGCGCTTCCCACAAGAATGCCGTGGTACCTGCAGGCGTGCGTGTGTTCTGTTTGTGGCTGGTTCGTGTGTGTGCGTGTGTGTGCGGGAGCGCGAGCACTGGTGTCTGCGCCCGTGGGTATCGACCGCTAAAAATGCATCTGGCATAACTCAGGTTCCTCAGGCTCCGCCCACGAAAGCCGATGCAGCCGCGAAGCCAATAAGCGGCGCCAAAATCTACTAAAGACGCAATGCGCAGGAGATCAATGAGAAACGAAATGTACAACCAATAACTGCTCCCGCGGATTGGTTGCAAGTTGTTACAGATCCTATGTTTGCCCGTGCATTTTTTTTTCTTGATTGCTTTCTTTCCCTCTATTTTCCCTTCCCCCACGCCGCGTTTTAGTTCCTGACACAAAAGTAAACAGTTACTGAGCGCTTCTGTTCCTCATAACGAATTATACCAGTATTACTGTGGAGTGCGCCATTAGGAGCCATGCGTTTAGGATGACATTCCAGTAAGTTCCCTCTGTTAACAACGATAATTAAGGAAGGGTTCTCTGGTGGCACCGCAGAGTGATTCTTGAAAATTTGGGGATAGACTCAAGACAGTAGTGTGAAACGTGAAGGGCAAACACTTTGTGATAAAATATTCGATTAGGATCTGCATCGGTTGTCAGTTTTCTGCTGCGATGATAGCAGCTGTGATATGATAGTCAGTCTTTGCATGTGATGCGTGTGTGGTTATCACAGTTCTTTAGGGTACTGCCTCATTGAACATTGTGGTCGTGTGTATGAGAAATATGAACATTCGCACTAGCTGCAAGGTATCTAGCTGATATCTCCGTGTTATGTATTGCTTAGTAACAAATTTTCTACATGGCATCTTTTCGTGTAGACTTTCATTGTGGGAACATGAGCAATTTGAACGTGGTAGCTCTCAAAGACTGACATCGCAAGCCATAGTCTTCCTCGTATTTCAAGGGAGCTCGTTACTAAATTAAAAACAGGCTTTTTAGGGTAAAGAGAATCTGCAGCAGCACTGCAATACGAGTGTTGGCGGGCGTCAAAAAACAGGCCAGTCACGTAGTGTAGTAAAGAGATAAACTAAATTCTCAAGATGAACTTAACTATCAGGGATTGGAGCCCTATTGCAATTAAATGCTTGTAGCCGACCGTTGAAAATGGCGACATCAGTTTATAAAATTTCGAAAACGCCAATAACCTCGCCTCTGTGGCTCAACTAATCTAGGCTATTTCTTGTGCCATTAGGAAACCGCCCCTCTTCGGAATGACTCAAAGCGAAGTCAATAAATTCGTTCCCCTCCGTGACCCACGTATCACGCGAAAGGCTATGCCCCTCCCGGGCTACGGTGGTCCTCCCTCCTCACCACTTTGCTGCTGTTCTTTACCTCAAAAACCTTAATTTTTAGAATAGTAGCGAACTTTCCTGAAGCACCTGGTATATAAATGCAAACTTCACGTGTGAAAACATTAGTTTGTCTGCTTGTTTGTTTTTGCTCTGGTGTTTAACGTGTCCAAGCGAGTCAGGCTGTGAGGGACGCAGCAGTGGAGGGCTCCGAATAATTTCGACCACCTACGTTTCTTTAACGTGCACTGACATCGCACAGTACACGGGTCCCTAGCATTTCGAATCCATCTAGATGCGACCGCAGCGGTCTGTTTCATAATTATGTTCTGGTTATATGCGTCAATCAGAATGAAATATTTGGCTTTTATTTATCACAAGAGACGCCATATACTTGCGCCAGATATCGGGTACTGAAAGGAACTCTTACAAAAATTTATTTAGACATTTTGTAGACTGTCCATAGACTTTTGTCGAGAAACTCTATATCATATCAATAGACAAACCCTAGAAACAAACTAAAGGCAATAGACATCCCATAGACAGTCTATAGGCAATCTGTAGATTTATGGCCATACATGTTTACACACTTTTGCCAATATACAGTGTATAGACTATTAATAGACAAAAAGAAATATGTATGGGAAGGCAATAGGGGCTATAAGAAGTCTATGGACTGTCTATAAACTTGTTTAGCTATAGACTACTAACAGGCAAAAAAATATCTATGGGAAGGCAATAAAGCGATAACCGGTTCATGCATGAGAGCTAAAAATTTTTGACGTGCTGAACCTCAAGTTGATAGCCGCCGTATGTTCTCTCTCTCAATGAATGCAGGAGGACGACGCAATACTCCCTCTTCTCCTTTCCGCTGCGACGATCCGGCCCTTCGGGTGCCGCTCGAGAGGGACACGTTGCCGACGAAGCCTTTTCTGGCGTTTGCGGGCGCGTCAGGAGCCGCCTTTGTTCTGCCTCTCCTGTTTCGCAGACCAGGCCTGAAACCTGCGGAGGCCTCGTACTGGGCGGCTCGGCGCCTGCGCCGATTCTACGTGGGCGCCATCCTTCTCGGTGATGTCCAACAGTTCACTCTATGTCTGTAAAGAAATAGAAGAGAATGGTTGCCGCAAACATCATCCAAATTTTATTGCACGACACACACACATACACACACACGCACATGCACACACACACACACGCACGCACACACACACACACACACGCACGCACACAAACACACACACACACACACACACACACACACACACGCGCGCACACGCACACACGCACGCACACACGCACACGCACGCACACGCACGCACACACACGCACACACACAAACGCACACACACACGCACGCACACACACACGCACGCACGCACGCACGCAAGCGCGCGCACACACACACACACGCACACACACGCACGCACACACACACACGCACACGCACGCACAAACACACACACACGCACACGCACGCACACACGCACACACACACACGCACGCACGCACGCACGCACACACACACACACACACACGCACACACACACATATATATATGCAGTACGTAGTGTGTGCGCAGAGCGCTTGTGGGCGGGCCACAGCAGTCACATCAATGCGTGGTCAATACAAAACGCTTAAAGTACACAACTGTCATTCACTGCAAAAAGAAGAACGGAAACAGTGAAACAAAGGCGATAAATTGCATATAGTTCAGGTGCATATAGATTGGGCTTCAAAAGTCAAATTCTAAGGAAAGCACTTATTTTCGTTGCTCTTATGTCACGTATTTATAAGTACGCCTGCGCCTATTGTAGTTATTGCGTGAAGCTGAAAAAATATCGAGCCTGGTGTTTCTGCGACACGCCAGAGTAAGGGTTTTGCCAAATTCGCCGAAGTTGTGAAGGTATTGTGGCGCACAAGAAAACAACGAACTCTGCACTGGATCGAGCGGGAGTGGGAGCGCGAAGTCGTCAGGGCCATTGAAATAACACCATCACCATCCTTCATGTTCCTTCTTCATCGGCTTGTTGTCACGTAACAATATATACAAATGTCACGTGACCTGGATATAAAGGGTATCTCGAAACTACATGAAAGGATAAATGGAAAAACATAAACATGCTTTGCTGAAAAAGAACCAAGGAAAAGATTGTAGCCTGCTTTAAATGAGGAAGAAGACTTCGAGCATTGAAGCGGCCATCAATGCCTATCCTCCAGCTTTTAAAGCGGTGGGCCCTTCTAGCAGTAAGCACTAACCCATTTAAAGCTAGTTGTGCGTACTATTCAGTGTAGTACTTGTGGCATTAGCGATCACCTTCAGCCTCGTTTTAGAAACGAGTAAGGTAAATTCACATTTTGGCTTGACCTTCAAGTTCGACGCGTTTAACATCTGTGCGTCAAACTAAAGTCTCTTATGAGTGCAATCAATGCGACATGATCCTACCTTAGTAAGTCGCCCATCTAAAAGCTAGTAACTTAATTTTCAAAGCTCTTCTAATTATTAGAAAATGACAGAACAGGCGAGAAGCTCGACTGGAAAGCATCGCTTCCTTGCGAACTCGATTCCTTTAAGACCTTGTGTGTTTCTCGTTGGCCGCACTGACTTCCCTACCGTCCCGCCGCCTGCCGAGGTATTGCTCCATCCGTGAGTAGTGCAGTGACGCGGATTCAACAATCTCATGATTCGGATCAGAATGCCTCCAGATCGCCGAGAATCGAGTTTTGGAACCCAAGTGCAGAGTGCGTTTCCGCAGCAGAGCAGTTTTTACGACATTTTAGCTCCTCACCAGCGTCGCTCCACCCGTTTCTTTTCCCTTAGCACGACATCAGATCTCCTCTCCTTAACCATACAAGGAACTGTCAAAGTCTTCGTCGCTATCGCCCCGTAGTTGCGCTGCGCATTCTTAAACGAGCGGAAAGAAGTAGACATCGCCTAACCGTGAGGTAGCCGGCGGTTACACCAATACGCACCCAGTTGGCAGTGGTATGATACGCCAACACTTGTGTGATTTCCCGACCTTTTGTGCGCCATACACGATTATAGAGAATGCTCCTGTACATCAGCGCGCTCTAGTGCGAAAACATGACAGGCATCAGCCAAAGTGTTTGTATTGATTGGGACTCTGAGCAGCAGTCATTAGCTCGCCCCGGCCTCTAAACGCTACTCGACATATAAATTCGACACCTGTATTGTGCGTGTCATTAGATAAAATCAGGAATCAGAAATGGTTCTTCGAAAGCATAACTGAGCAAAATCACAGCGCCAACTTTTCCTGAGTGCTATGCATTATCCAGCTATAGGAATGCAGTGGTAACTGTATTATTCATTATTCATGTGCAGGTGATATGGTGTTTACCGTCCAAAGTGTGCTCAACGTCAAGAGGCCACACTTCATCGACTCGTGCCGGCCCGTGGTCTCTGCACCCAACGGCACAGAACTCCCCGCGTGCGTTGATAAGCGGCTGTCTCATGGAACTGAACGAGGCGCCGGCCAGTTACATCGAGGAACAGACTCGCTAGGACATGGCATAATTACAGAGGTTGCTGTAGGTGAGTGGTAAGAACCCTAAAGAATTAAATGGGGTCCACTTTAAGGGTACTGTATGTAGAATGACGGCTGTAGCTTGTAGTGATAAATATCAGCACAAACGATGGAATAATCGTCGTTTTCAAATACTTCAGGAAAAATAGTTTATCCTATGTAGTTAGTACATCTAAACGTTAGTTCTCTAATACAGTGAAGCCAAAACATTAACCCAGATACCCACGGAACTCGATTGACTAGCAACGCTACACCTTTCAACTATCCCTGCAAGACAGAGCAATACATAAGAAACGTTGTCCCTGCAATGATCATATTTCGGCTTGCCATAATTACTGTTCTGGCCCGAGTTAACGCACCCCTATGGGGGCACATGTATCAATGTACCGTTCCGCAACCTCTGCCGACCTGGACCCAATTCAGAAATAAACGATTAGTTTTGTTTCGGACGTGAGGCTTACAAGCCGCCGCGGTGGCTGAGTGGTTATGGCACTCGGCTGCTGGCCCGAAAGACGCGGGTTCGATCCCGGCCGCGACGGTCGAATATCGATGGAGGCGAAATTCTAGTGGCCCATGTAATGTGCGATGTCAGTGCACGCTAAAGAACCCCAGCCGGTCGAAATTTCCGGAGCCCTTCACTACGGTGTCTCTCATGGCCTGAGTCGCTTTAGGACGTTAAACCACCCATAAACCATAAACCAAACCGTATGTGAGGCTTACGTCTAAAAGCTCCCCGTTTACTATGAGACACCATTGTAGCGGAGGACTCCGGCTTCGCTTCCACCGCGCTTGCTTCCGTAATGTGCGCTGACTCACACAGAAATCGGATGTTTTGTATCTCTTCATGATCTGAATGCTGCCTTTTTATTCTTGATTTGATGGCAACATTGAACAGCACCGCCAATTTGCGCAGCCACTAAGCCGCCATAATAGGCGGTCCTTTAAATGGGAGAAGCAACAGGCTACATGTTTTGTCAAGAGTGTGGTGATTCCTCTGCACGCGACTGTCAGGGTGTCAACTGCGTTCATTCCAAAGAAACGAATTCTTCCAGAACCATCGACTGGCAGTGCTGCATCAGAGCCGGATAAAAGTGGAAACGTCATAAAGTGGCCAGACAACCATGCTCCTGGCCAGGATGACGTCACCACAGCTACGCAGCTCTCGTTGGACCGGTACGCTGCCGTACATCGTAATATAGGCTTTGTTGCGCAGAACTGAGACATTCGAAGCTAAACATTGTTTTAGAACAAGAAGAATAGCAACAATAAATGGCTGTTATTCGCTTCAAGCATGTAAGTAGAACGATGTTACACATAATTTTATCGTGCAGCTGCCCAAAAAAGATTCTCGATAATCCTGGGCTTACCGGCCTCTCTCTTAAAAAGCCTTATATGCTCAAGGCACCAGTCAAACTTAGCCAGACTGAGTCATACTTTGCCACATACTGTTTTGCTTTGCTAAACTCTTTTACATCAAGTGCTAGCCAGGTTCCCTTTTTTGCCCGACTTGATGCCCATTATTCACCTGCATATTGTTGTTTGCATTCTCTCCTGTCATCCTTCCCACAGGCTTCGTTCTTTGTTAAAACTTTCATAGCTTTAAGATTTCATCGCTTTTATCCGTCATTTTACACCGCCCCTGACGTTGACTGAGCTCACAGCTTGCCTCGAGACTACTTAATATGTGTGTTCATCTTTGGAATAAACATCGGTTGTAAGTCACCACCTGTGTTGTACGTTCCTCTCTTCGTCCCGTGTTTGCGCTGTTCCCTTTTAAGTCCTCCCGTTTCTTTTATGTTTTTTTGTTTTTCTGCACCTTTGCTTTTTCTTCTTTCCTTCCTCCTCTTCTGTTTCTTCCTATTATTTTCCTTATTCATCCATCCCTTTTTTTTCTGTTGCTCGCCATTGAGTTTCCTTATGTCTTCCTCATGGTGTCATCTTAACTTGTCTTCATCTCTTCTAGTTTCTTCTTTCCCTTTTCCATCTATTCTTTTCTCTTCTCTTATCAATATCCTTCATATTTTTGTCTTGGCGGAGGCTTTGTCTCCTTTGCACCTGCTGTTCTTTTCATTTTTATCTTCTTGTCTCTCCCTATTCTTTTTCTTATCTCTCTGTCTTGTTTTCGCTTGCTATTTGCTTGACATGCCTTCCATAGCAGAATTCCAAACTTTCCTTTTCGTAGAAAGACAGATCATTTTGCTTAACAAGAATAAATTATTGTGGAGTCCAGACATATGTTAATCGCTGCAATTTCATCACGAATAGCACCACGCTAGCAGTATTTCGCCTTTTGGAGCTTATTTGCTAAAGAACACAAAGAGGCACCGAGACACTGAAGAAACGCTTGCAGATTACTGAGTGTGTACTTGCCCTGTACAGATGTTTGCGCGAAAGTTTCCTGTCCAGCGCACCGTCTAGTCTTAAGCACTGTTTTGTTCTTGAGCAAGCCTAGCTGCCTGATACAATCCCTCCCCGGATTTTTACCACGTCTACAATCAATCTCCGAAGCATCCGAAAATTTATTTCTACAGTGCTGAAGCTTCTATTAACTTCAACACATTATGAATCTCAAGAATAGGTCAGGTTCCCGCTGTTTCATGTTGTGAACTGTGAGTTTGTCACGAATGCTTAAACGAGCGCACTAGTGAGCAGAAGGTATTATACCTTCCTCTACATAACGTGACTTTGCAGTGTTGCAGGTAGCCGCAATGTCACGGCCGCAGCGATATCGGAGCAAAGTGGTACTGCGAGGCGCAGCTTGAGTGGAGCACCTTTCTTGAGCAAGGCACCAGGCAGCGACGACGCAGAGAATCTCAGAGAGAGCAGCGACCTCTACTATGACATTATTGTCGAGGCAACGCATCACCTGGGCGACGTAGCGAACTACCGCTGCTCTGGCGCATCGAGCAAGAAGTCTGGCGGCTCCTTTCCTTCGGGGCACGCTTCCGTGGCGGGCTTCCATTCTTTTTTCCTGTTCATCCAATGGCACCAGACGTGGAGTGGCCTGGTCAGACCTCTTTCGACGGCGCTCTTGGGCGTGCTTTTCACCGCCTACTCCTTAATGGTGTGTGCGCAGCGAGTGGTGCAGCACCAGCACCACGTGATCGACGTTGTATGCGGCCTTTCAACCGGAGTTATAGTGGCGGCAGTTTTTGCGCTCTGGCCCTACGGAAACCGCTGACGCAAGAGACAAATGTTGCGACAAGTATAATTCGGGTCTTCAAGGCCTCGGCGCTGGGAGCAACACATTAGCATTCTTATTGTTTCTAACTGTGCGTATTAATGGTTCTTGCGTGCTCTGAGTGAACACATATTGTGTCCATTTTTGTGTGAATAGTCAAAAAGCCTGACGTCAAATAGCATTGATCAGCTTCTCAACGCTTGTTTCATTTTTCCCTTCTGTATTTCAATTCAGCATGACCACGGCCTTACGACTTTGTTCACATAAAGATTTACTGTGCCTTTATTTACTGATTTCACTTGTGTTTACTGCACCCACCTAGTTGAAAAAGTCGTGTAATTGCCCTTCCACAAAATTGCTTCTGGTGCCTGCAAGGTGCTGGCGCTGGCAAAGGCACGCAGAACGCTCCCAGATAACCAAACTGATCGGTGGTGGTGAAAACGGACTATTCAGCTGTCCTCGTATGTCTTTCCTTTCGTTGCTATAAAACGTCGCGCGGTTCGTTTTTAAAATGGCACACCCACTCGCCCCCCAAACATCACTCTTAAACCAGGCAAAATATCTTTCTCGTAAAAAAATTATGATTTAAATGCTGTCTTTTTAATAAGCTGGCAAGCAATGAAGTTTGGTTCTTGGCCCTGTATTGCAGCACTTAGGGCAAGGTAAGGCAATCCCTTGCCGATACCTTTCTAGACCACTTGACATGAGGAGTTCCTAAGGGCTCAAATAGACCGAGAAGGAAACTGCCTTGTATGGTTACTTTTGCCAGACTCCATTCCTACAAGATGCAATCATAACGCCTTCCTGGACTTGTACAGTCCGACTGCTCAACTCGCCCGTAAAAGATTCATGAGTCCAGAAAACATAGCTTTTATCCTTATCAGAGAGAAGGGTGCAAAAGCGATGGTGTACCTTACATTCATGCGCCATCAGTACTTATGCCGCTCACGTCACTCACACAAGTACCTTGGCCGCGCAAGTTCTGGCCGAATCTAAAATGCAAAGCAGCCACTCTATGGAACCAACTCGCTGCACAACCTGTAAAATTCCCAAACATTTCCACCGGCACAACGGGTACCAAGCCGTGCCGATAAACACGCAGATCCGAACGCGACTCTGGCGTAAGTTAGGTAGGTAGCCCTCAAACAATGCTGGCACATACCCACCGCGGCGGAGTGGCCTAGACCTGGGACTTTTTTTTTTCTCTAAAATACTTGCACATAATAGGTGGCAGCAGGTGGTAAATGTCGTGAAAACCGGATGATTTCTCTCAGGCCCAAATATAAACCACTTTCCTAGAGCGCGTTTGTGCCGCGTTACAGGCACTGTAACGCTTCATATTTCCGAACATCACTAAGATAATATTCACTTGAGAGATGCTTGTATGCCCCTATTCATGATTTATGACATCCTACCAAATTCCCTCTGTCGCATAGAATAGAACAGAATAGAATACAGTAACTATGGGAGCGATCGAGCCGCCTTAAGAACGGAAAGTGATAAAATTAGATTTCACATTTTTTCAACTTCTCTCACAATTCCTGTACGTGTTTGTGTCATTTTCTTTGCAATTTCCGGTACAATTTGAAAAACAAAATTGTAAACAAACATTATTCCCATTTTTAGGTAAAAATCACTGGCTAAAGATCTTTTACCTACCTTTTCATTTTCACTGATTGCGTATGTTGCGTCTTTCCAAATATTTTAATTATACGGACGCACCTTATCAACGTTATGGTATGATTGCATCTGACGAAGAGGCAGCGGGTCCAATATTCTTCGAGCTCTTCTTTTTTCACCAGAATGCTGTCTGTTATCTTACTTTGAGTATTCTACAATCGTTTTTTTATGAATACATGTTTTTCCAAATTCACGCTTGGTGCTGAAGATTTTTGTTTACCTCCTATAGAAATTTCCTTGTTTATGGCACTACACATTGACCAATCCCCCAATGTGGGTACGTGGCACGCTATAAGAGGAAGCATAAGAAGAAGAAGACGCCATGTTTTTAGAGGAAGAAGAAGAAAAAGGGGTCTTCGAGAGCATTAGCAAGGTGAGAAGCCTCTCCCTACCTTAGGGGTACTATGACGTTGCCCATTAAGGCCCAACAACTGGGCGAATGACAGTGAATCTCAGACGCTTTCATACACTAAGGCGGAAGATGTCGCTTCAAGCATGCTGCACAAAAGGGCGATGTAAAGATGAAACCCCTCACTGCACTGCCGACAGGCCAAAATAACTTTGGTTTTATGGGCTTTAGCGTCCCAAAGTTACTCAGGCTATGTCGGATGCCGTAGTGAGTGGCTCCGGCAAATTTTCACCACATTGGGTTATTTAACGCGCACTAACATCGTCCACCACATGGGCCTCTATCATTTCATCTCCATCGAAATGCAACCGCCGCGGACGGAGTCGAACCAGCATCTTTCGCGTGAGCAGCCGAGAGCGATAACCACCGAGTCACCGCGGCGGCATCCCGCCAATTTAAATCGCAGAGATTGATTTTCAGTCGATTTCGTAGCACGTTCCCAAGGCAGATTTTGCTTTCTCGCTGTTTTCATCAAGCCTGTAGGTAGCACATCAGGGGCCATATTCTGTGAGATGTCCATTTTCCATTGTTCATATCGCACCCATTTGGCCCAATGTCAGTGGTCACACAGTTCTACCCGCGACTTTCAGGCGTGTGTGGGAAGCGACCCGGCCATTGGGTGGTTGGATACCAGACCTCACCATTGGCCGCTTATCGCAGCCAATGTCAGCCAGAAGTAAGGTTGAGTCGACTGCTCATGACAGAGATCTGCGATGCACTTAACTATTTGATGCATATCGCATTAAATTTCAGCCTTTGTTTCGCCAACGACTTAGGGTAAGACAGGCGTTAATATACAATTGGCTGGATTTAGTGCGAGTTCTTCATTCTGTTTTCTCCCGAACCCACAGACGATGTGCCTGCAAGTAGCGTATGTCTGAATAAGAAGCACACGACTACACACTGTTCGTTTTCATACTCAGATCTTGTCCGCCCAAGTAAGCTGCGCAATTTAACCCAATTACTGTGGAGGCTTATCATTGGAGCATTCAACTTGCAATACTCTACCCACTGGGAACAAGAAAACAGCACATGGTTTAGCATAAATGATCACGGAATACCTTGCGCTAGCACTAGATACCCTGGGCATTTAATGTCGCTACGTGCTAAACGAATTTTACCTAAAAGCCTTTATCTGAAGGCATTTACATTGAAAGCTGTCACCCATGTGCACTCTTCACCTAGGACTTTACCGGTGCTTTCTAGGAGGCGCTGCCTTTACCCAGGCGAATCTGCCACGTGTAAACCTGGCAGGTTCCCACAACAGGTGTAGGCAGGTTGCCCACAACCCGATGGGCAGGTGGGCCGCCTGCCACAGAGCAGGCTTCAAGGACGTACACCATTTGTAAGAACTTTGTAGCCCAGTAGATGTGCTTCGGAACCACACAGTGTGGCTTATATGCATCCCAAACATTCAAACTCTCCAGAAGGTCAGAATATTTCTGATCCTGCCCCCTCCAATGGCTAAGCCTTCCACAAATATTACAGAAGCACCAGTGCATGGCTTAGAAACAGACGCCCTAGGCGCTAATCTCCTCACAAAGGCAATATATACCCCACATCCTAGAATGCGCCTAGCAGGGCAACCGCACTAAATACATCGAGGAGCTCACTACGGTCGCTTGCTCAGCGCGGGTGGCCTGGCAGCCTACGGCTGTGCCTTCTCCTCGTTAGGCAGGGAGGAGGAGAAGGAGGAACAGACTTATTTTAACAAAATAACTGAAGGCCTTACTTCTCCAAGAGTCCACGGGCTTGGGATTCATGGAGGGCTCTGTCCACTCTCCATGTTTGCATGCTGGTTGAGCAGCTCGCAGAGCGGCCTTGCATGAGACAGGGAATGGGAGGGGGGGGGGGGGGGGAACCGCCACCAAAATAATTTTTAGAAAGCAGCAGTTTTTTATATTTGAGGCAAAAATTTGTTAATTATCGTTGCCTTGTACCGAAGCCTTATTTTAGATTAGGCTTTAAAAGCGACGCGGGTATGGAAGCACCCTAACAGGCCTTTCAATCAAATATGCGCATAGAGGTGGGGTGAGTAAGAATTGTTTGCAGAAGAGGGCTGCCTCTACTTTCACAGTTCTGTACACTTTCCGAAAATTTTGTTAAATTGGTTCCTTTGAATTAAAATTTATGATTCCTTATCTTAGCCGGTCACTTGTATTCTATCCTGTGCGTTAACGTATAAAACACGCAATACTTCATATGCAAGTAGGTTTCCAATGAGGAGAAAAGTTATGTTAAGGATTTACTGACGGTCATGCAGACAGGATCAAATATTAGCAATCAATGGGCATAGGTGCCCTCTTTTTAAACTGAATTCTGAATAACTACGCTTGTTTTAATTCCATCCTATTCTTTCCTTACGTGTGTTCCAGAGAAACAGAAAGCGTCGTTATCGACCATGCGGAAGAATTCGGGCAAACCGGGGCCTCAAGACAATCCTTCGGCGCCGCCCAGAAAGGTGAGTATTGGAATGTTACATATTATGTGAATGTCATCAAACTTGTGAATTAATTCGTTATCAAAATAAGATTCTCGTCTTCAGCATTATCCTATTATTTTAGCGAATAGGATTATTTATTATTTTTTGCGAATAGGAAATACGATGCGAGTTTCCGATGTAGCGAGCTGCCGATGGAATTTTGCTGCATAGTGCGATGTCGTATGTTGGAGCCTAGCCGTGACGGCCACGTTTGGGTACAAGGCAGATCCAAACCTCTTCTGTACTCAGACTTTTGTTCATGTTAACGAACCATAGTCCCTTGCATTCCGCGGTGAGTAGCTGCTATTTCTGCAGCTAAGTTTATATTTTGTGCCGTATTTGTGTCTGCATTTAAGCGCCGTTGTTGCACTCGCGTTGACAGCGATTTTGTGGAATGAATGTGCTCTAAAGAAAATATTGTTCAGTGTTAAGCTTGTCGTAAGCTCTGCACTGATCGAAAAGAAAGTACAGGCAACTCGACGGGTTGGTACTAGTGAAGAAACTCTGCGACCCTTTTTAATAGGTACACAAAACACTTGTAGCTTCTTAAAATACATGATTCGCATTCTCATTATAACTGTTTCCTATAAAGCGAAGATCATTGGCATCCACTCATCAGCATCCATCCAGATAATGCGCTTGGGTCCATGCCAATGAGTATTTTCCTTCCTCATCACAAATTTGCTCCACTATGGGAGATTCCCCAAAACTTTTGACTAACACTGTTGCCACTTCGAGTTGCTGATTAATTCGCTCTTGCCCTGTGGTTCCGGGTTCGAATCGCGTAGCAGGACGAATTTTTCTTTAACTACGAAGTTTCTGTGGAAGCTGCACAGCTTCCTTTTGTAGCCGTATTATTGCGCTTGGGCGGATGACAATGAATAATTTGATCCGTTGTTAAAAGTTTATTCCAGCTTGAGAGAGTCCCCTAAACATTGACTTGCATTGAATTTTTTTTCTTTGCAGCCTGAAGGTGAGCCTGCGCGTAAAGATGCCCTAGAGAAAAGCAAGATCTCTGCTGTTGCCCGCCAGCCTGAAGGCAAGGAGGAGGCTGGCAAAGCACTCAAGGGATCCAGCGAAAAGAGGCACAGTGTTACCGTCGACTCCAAGCCGCCTCGTGCTAAAAGTAAGCTTTGCATGAAAGTCATGTCCAATGGTGACCGCAGAACCAAACCAGCCTCCATGTCTGTAGCTTACCGAGAGAGAAAACCAAACACTGAAACCCACAATACACAATGAGATCACCGTAACCGCGTAACATGCGTCCGATCAAGCATTCTACAAAAATTTGATTAGCTTGAGAAGTATAGAGACCTAAAAGCTGTGGACGCCGAGTGGTTGGGTCCCAGGGCGTGGTTTCTAGTAGTTGTAATTCTACTTGAATCCGTTGCCGCACTATCCTGCTTTGTGAGAGAGCTGCTATTATTCTTACCTGTCACAAAACTGCGAATAAAAATTCTTGCACTAAATGGCGCTACTTCAGGAATGGAACAGTTTGTGGCCCAACTGTGAGCCTGCCAGACAGCTATCATTGAAGCAATGATACTTTTCTTTGATATCAGCAAATCGGTCATTTCACATCCAGCAGATGATGTGACTGAGACTTTCCCTTTGGATTTATACCAACCTTAGTGCTGCTGCTTGTAGATTGATTTCAAAGGGCGACACAAAATAAATTGTATTGCTTGGCTCCGTGATAGCTGGCATATGGCTGTTTAAAGATCGCGCTGTGGAATTACAAGGCGAGAGGTATTACTTACCTGCTCGCGTCAGCGTCGTCTTGCCTTCGCAAATATTGCAGTTGTCATCGGAGTAAATCGTGAACGCACTATTTTCACAGAACTTCATGGTTTTCATAGCAAAGCAACAAGCAGCCAACAGTCACGACATAGCTGATACCTAGCTAAGAAAGTTAGTCCACGGATTTTGTATTATGGCGCCATGTAACAAAAGGCGGCAAAAAAAATGAAGGTATTTTTTATTAAATACGATAACTCGTACAGCACACTGAATTCTTAGCGCCCAGCTAAATAATATGAAACGGAAAATTTTTGAGTCGCTGTGTGGACCGCTTACTGTAAACCGTGCAGAAATTTCATTTCCTGAACACCGTTACTTCATAAATGATCTCCTTACGATGTCCCGCCAAAGCTATTTCAGCACTCACTTCACTTCGGGTTGCTTTAAAGTCTTAGTACTCAAGTATGAGCAAGTTGTCAGCATCTAGAACAATCAGTTGTACATTACACAAACATGCTGCTAAATGCAGCAAAAAACATTCTAAGGTTTCACTTTCATGCAGAAGAAAACCCCCGGAATTGTGCACAGCACACGTCAGCTGTGCTTACTTCGTATCCCCACTTATTACGTTTTCCTCACTTTCTCTTCGTTCTTATTTTCTCTTGACCTTCTCTCAAACTGCAGCGTCCGTTGGCCGCGACGACTGGAAGGCCAGTACCACTGTGGCTCCGATGCCGCAACCCTTTCCCTTGGTCGAGTCACGAAGAACAGTCACTGCTCCACAAACGGCTCATGACAAACCAGCCGGTGCAGAGTTCAGAGAACTGCCTTCAGTACCCTCGCATCAGACTGATTCAGGCAGCAGCCCACAAGATCTGCCGCCGAAGCCTCAAGAAGCAGCTCCGACAAAGGTGTGTTTGTCGAAGAATGAAACAGCCAAATATTTGCTCCCCTCTTACTAGTGTGCATGCTCTGTGAGAACGACGCCCAAAGAGATAGACATATCAGAACTCGTTCCGATGTTTGCGACGGAGGCTACATTTCTTCAGCTATTGTAAGTCCACCTCGTCGAGCGTCGTAATGGCCTTTGGTTTTTCTAAGACTCCCTCAATATATGTCCATGAGGGGCCCTTAAAGATCGGTATCCGCTTCAGCCTCAGCAGAGGCTTTAATAAGAATATGTTCCCTTGATCATCAATGAATGAATTGTAATAATTACACGCTCATTGAAGTGAAATGCCCAAAACAACCCGCATTTTAAACACTATTGCGACAGCCACACCGTTAGTTTGTGCACGAAGCGTCAAGAGGCAGCTACCTAGGGGCGCTATCCTCAGAAAAAACTCGGCGGAAGCGAGTTTCGATAAAACCTAAACTAAAAAAACTCCCGCGTGCTACGCGATGTCAGTGCACGTTAATTACCTTTAGCTGGAAACATGTATTTGCGTGCTGTCTCACCAAAATGTGCAAAAGAGTGTCCTTGGTAAACACATTCATTGTACTGGCTGCCAGGTTTTCCATTTGTAATCACCCAATTTCTTCGAAAAGAAAATTTGTTTTGTGTTCGCTAATGCTCCTGGTGCTGCTGTCTTTCCAGCCTGAAAGCGCCAAGGCAGTCCGCAAGAGCAGCAAAAGCAGCGTAGGCGTGGTGTCCACGGCATCTGGGCGGCATCAGGCATCGTTGCTCAATGCTGCCCGCAGGAAGAGCCGTGTTTCACGAATGAGCTTCAAAACGACAATTTCAGGCACAGCCGAACCACCACAAGACTTGCCTGGGCCTGCAGCATCTGCCAGACCTGCTGCTTTGCCTGAGGTTGCGCCAGTGGCTGCACAACCAGAACTTACAAAGGTAATACCTCTTTCTATAAGTGGCATGCCGCCATTTATGTTAAAAAAGACACTGAGGAGAAATTGAACTCGGCTTTGGTCGATGTAATACCAGCTTCTAACCTCAAGGAAAACCACGGATCTCTGAGGCTGAGAAACGTGAATGAAGGTTACGCGTCTGATTGGTATGAAGCATGTACGTTATGTTTTGAAACCATAGCGCACTTTTGTTCGCGCGGAACACGGAAAAAAGACAACTAGAATATTGGAAGCAAGAGAAACGCATACTGCAGGCGGCCAAGTGAGCTTCTATTTGTGTGGGTGCCTTGAGGCTAGGCATTTGGCGTCTCCGCTTGGTTTCCTTTCGGGCGCACCTCGATTTAAATGTGCGGAGTAGCGACCAACTGCAAGTGCCCCTTTAAGTACTCCAGGGACGAAGTTCATTCCGCGCACCCACCTGCACCTAGGAAAACACCTGAAGCTGCAAAACGTTGTATGAGCCTACACGTCTGCAAACGCACAACAATTTACGCTCTCAAACTGTCATTATACACTAGTTTTGCGAAGCCAAACGGCTATAAGGGGAAGCTATTCAGCGTCGCTGCGCAGTGGAAGAAAACATTAGTCATGTTCCTCCCTCGAACATCTTAGCCCTAATTCATCAGGGAGTCGGCATACCTACTAAATTGTCCAACGTTGTCTAAATAGCATGCCCGAATAAAGTAGTAAACTGAATTAGCGATTTTAGTCTAATCGTTAAAGGTTCCTTTGCGTCCTCCCGATGATGGTTATATTCAAAGAACACAGTAATAATCATTCACGCCCCTTAAACGACGGCTGAAAAGCGGAAAAAAAATATATTCCGCGAATTCACCACGTAAAACATTGTGCAACACAGGTGCTAGAAACTGCTCCCGGTACGTTCATTATTTGTGGTGGTTTATTCCGCAATGCATTTACCGCCTAGAACCGAGGCAAACAAACAGCTGGCTAAACAACCTATCACAATGGCTTAACATTAATCAATTATCCTTGAACACTAATAAAACAAAGTACATTATTTTCCGTCCCAGAAATAAAGCCATCAAAAGAGAACCTATTAGACAATTTCGTGGGGAACACCTAGAACGAGTAAACTCTCACAAATTTCTGGGGGTTATTTTTCAAGAAAATTTGAGCTGGTCTCTGCACATAGAAAAAAAACGAACAGTTATTTCCAGATCAATCGGAATTATCTTCAAAGTAAAGAACTTACTACCAATGTGGTTAAAAAAGCAGTTGTATTATAGTCTAGTTTTTTCTCGTTTGCAATATTGTATTCTTGTATGGGGAACTACGACAAAAGCAAACATGGAAAACCTGCTTATACTACAAAAACGAGTCATACGATTAATAGAAAACTCTCCATATAGAGCCCCCTCAGCCCCACTTTTCGAAAAAACATCAGATATTAACTATCACGAATATCATGAACAAAAGAGTAGCTTTGAAAATTTATGATCAAATAAAAATGGACCCGGCTGGGTTCTCGCAAACTTTCTTCTTTAGAGACCACGACCATAACCTTCGGCATATGACCTGTAGAAAAGAACTAGTGCGTACGAACTACGGTACACAAACGCTAAATATCGAATCGCTGATCTTCTAAATAAGTACCCGGGTATTATAGAAACCATTCACAACAGTCGTTCCACGAAAGCATTTAGCAAAAAGTTAACCCATTTCTTTTTGTGACATAGCAATGGCTTACTTTTTCTGCACATATCTGCCCTATATTAAAAAAAAGAAAAATCGATGTTTTTATTAGAAAAGAAAACCTTACTTTGGCCGGCATAGTTAAGCTCTTCTTTCCTTTTGTTATAATCAGACACACCGATATTTGTATTTTATGTGCAATTTTGTGTAACAATGTTGACTCGCGAATATACTTTTTACAGCATTTCTTAATTGTGTACCTTAAATGAATATGTGCTGTTTTTTTTTATGTTTTCGTGTATAATGTTATATGCAATGTCTCTTTGGTGTTATGATCTGTTTTTCTTTGGTTAAACCTGCCCACTGCTCAGTTGTAGAGTGTAAAGGGGGCGGACGCTTCGTCAGGCAACTTTTGATTGCCTTTTTGTTCGCCTCCTCGGCAACCAAGTGTTGTTGAAATAAATCTGAAATCTGAAAATGGTTGGATCAGATACATACATACAATGAGGAGCCCAGGAGATCCCGCGATATGTGCAGGCAAAGCTGTTTTAACAGTATTGGTTGCGCATTTAGATTCTACATTTGTCGCGTTCCCACTGCATTGTTCAATTTTCTTCCGACTCGAGCTTCTGGAGGGAGAGTGCGTGCCATATTTAGGGTGCCTTCTGAAAAGGCGCCTTCCGGTCCCGAAGGCTTCAATGGAAGTGAAGTCTTCACACAGACAAGCAGCAAGTCAAAAGAGGACTATAATCCTAACGAAATAACACTGTTCTTGTCTGGACCCTCATGTTCGCTCTACTTTTCACTTCGGCTCAGCAATTAAACATTTGATATTTACTTACTCATCATTCGCTTAGTGGTCTGATGTGAACCAGATTTTCGCTGCCACTGACACCACGTCACTGAAAACCTGCCGCAATATTACTCCACTGAATCCTCTTTAATGGCTGTCAACTATAGCGGAAGCGTTAACGGAAGCACTTCAGTGGAAAGTGAGATTTGCCAAAAATGCTGTTTTCCGGCGACCATGTGCTGCGCCAACAAATTGCGAATAGCGAAACTAGAATGACAGCCGTGGCTTATATTCCTTAGACCCGTTCCTTGGAATGATACAGAGAGAGCCGTGTATTTTTTGGTCAAAGTTTAACGCTTCCCTAATTCAACTGCAGCCTTCCACGTCCGACAAGGCTCCCTCGTGCGGCATACCAGGCAACCAGTCTCTCGAAAATCCCGAAGGCGAAATCACGCGAAAACCTTCCACCGCGCAATTAGCGCAGCCAACAACGAGCAAGGTTGACGGGGCAGAGAAAAGCGAAAAGGCCTTTACTGGTGCAGCAGTCGAAGCAGTGCCTGACGCCAACCAAGCAAGCCAAACCGGTCGAGCTTCACCGAAGCGCTCGGTCTCAGAAAAGGTGGGTTATTTATTCTCTAACCTATACTGAGCTAGTAGTGTAGAAAAATAAGAAGACCCTCTTACAAGAAAAAGTTACGTGCGTCCTACCGACTACGTGCAAAACACTGGTGACTATGACAGATTGACGATGCGCGAGTAACTTCGCATCGATGTGCACTGCTTGCCTGATTCGTTCGGACTGTGGCTTGGGACGTGCAAATGCCTTGACTTATTTGTTGTTGAAGCCGCAATGCCCGTTTTGCACTCATTTTAGCGAACATTTCGACAGCAACTCAAACGGCTCATGCGACATATTCACGGTTGTTGTACACAAGCTGCTTATCAGACTTACCTTCCGGCCCCGAGCTGCATCAGGTCACGTCAGTAAATTTATTTTCTTCAAGACCTTACGCACGCTCACTTGAATAGTTGACCAGAACACTACGTTTACCTCCCCAGAGCAAGAAATTATGGCATTGTGTGATAGGTTTACCATCTCGAAGAAGCACAAGAGATTTCAGTTAACACTGTAGTGGCTGATTCTTGAATAATTTCTTGGGGTTGTTTACCGTGATCTAATAGTTAACAGAACAGAGGGTCTTATGCATTGAAACTTGAAAAAATACGGCCGTCGTTGCCAAGATTTCATCTCCCGTCCTTGTAATCAGCAGCCTAACGGTATGGCCACTACACGAAAGATCATGACAGAAGGAAAGAAGTCAAACCGAGTTATAAACAGCGTCAGACAAGGTGTGAAGTTAAATAGAGGTATATGCTCAGCTTTTGTTTCTTCTTCCTTCCCCTCGCGAGCTATTACTTAAGTCCTTATATCGTCCATGAACTCCTTGTTACCTAATACTAAGTGAAGTAACCATAAAAATATGCATTCCACTTCATGTGCATTACACTCCCAGCATGCCCCAAAACGCGATCTTTTAATCAAAATGCCCGCCATTGGTAGAATTTCTTTTCGGTCCCCCTCCCTCCTCGTCTTAACCTGACACCGTTATGCATGTGACGAAATCGAGGAGCATTCGGCTCATTAGCTAGAAGTCTGATGTGCATTGCTTTATTACGCGTGGGCTGCATCCCGCAGACCCGAGCTGTAGCCTAATGATCCCAGTGGCTCTGTTTTAACCGTACATGCTGCATTTCTTCGATAAAGATTCAACAGCGAACTAAGGCCACACATGATGGGCACAAGCGCTCCGCTGAATCGCAGTTCGCGATATTCGTTTTTCGTTCTCAATTAATAGCGACGTAGACCAGAAAGGAAGAGAGCATGCGGGTTCTACAAACAAATCAGTGAGTTCTGTGTCTGTCCGCTCCTTCTGGCATCTTACTACCGTCTTATCTTACATCTTTCTACCGTCCTAACAGCCGTGCCTCTGCGTTTTCCTTAGCCCGCCGATGTGGGAGGCGAACGCGACCACAGCTTCGCCACTGCTGTATCGATGCCCAGAGACAGTCGTGTGAGCGCAGCGTCTTCCAAGCCTTCTTTGAAGACGATAGTTCCTGAAAAAGAAATCAAGCCCAAGGGAAAGGTCCTGATGATGCCAGACGGGACGTATGTGGGGCTCAAGGAGAAGAACCGCTGGATCAGGTGCGAGTGCCCTTCTTGAAGCTTTGCGTTCTCCAGCACCTGGCCACAGGTGGGCGTATGGTCAAATTCGGTCAATGAGCACAGCTGCGTCGGTGGGAACGTGTTGGCTAAAATTGAGGGATGCATTAATATGGCTGCGGAAAAGAACTGGTATGATTGCAGGTTTCCTGGGCCTTCGTCAAGCCGTTCGTACAACTTTTAGCCCGGGTGACGATCCAGACACTTGCTGGAATATAAAATATGATTTGATTTGATTTGAGTTCTTGAGTTTTGTGTTTTCGCCTTAAAGGGGCCCAAGTCAATTACCCAACTCTTAGTCTTGCTAACTTCTGAAATATCTTTGAGAGCGTATCTTTTCTGCAAACTTTTTTTAGGTCATATCTCTAGTACTCGCCAAACTTCTTCAACTAAATTCATAAGAGGACTTCTATCCCAAACTAGGCTTTATATTTAAAAAAAACACAGTGCGGTACAAAACTCTTAATGCTAGCAGCTATTTTTATTCTCTTTTAAAGAGCGAATAGAGGTATCCACTAGATGTTATTTAAGTTTTCAATTCTCCAAGCCATAGAAACGAAAGCGTTCACTCTAAGTAAATTAAAACATCGAATGACAGTTGTAAAGTCTCCCTTTGTCAAAGGCAGTTTGGCTCTTAATGCGTTTTCCTGAAAGAGCACACAAGGTCCAAAACTTTCCACCGGATTTTTCATCGCGGTGCTGCATAGGGATAATTGCTACATTTTCATTGCGCAAAGTCCGTGACAACCTACTTCAACTTGCAAAAAAAGAATTTTTCTGCAGCTTGCTTGCAAATTGAAGATGATAATCTTATTTTATGATTGAGCACTTAAGTTTTGAGTTGAATATCTTGCTTGGAAGGACCATGTAGTAATGAAGGAAAAAGAGTAAAAATTTTCTTCGGTTTGAAATGAAAAAATTCTTGTCTGGAGAACTGACACCTTGCCTGTAATTCAAGTCACTTGCCAGAAATATTTGAAATTGGACAATTTGGTGGCCTCTGCCATGGTAAAATATCACCAGAATTGGACAGTGTATCCCACCTTACACAACATTTCCAGGTGCATTTAATTTGAAGATACTACGCAGCAATATTAGAACCTTAACTAAAATGATGACTCTCTACTAATTTTAATAGCTAACCATAGCTTCGCGTATGACATAATCGCGTTGTCAGAAATATGTTCAAAACCTAATGAATTCATTATTATGCCGAATTTTTATCCGGTTTATCTGTACCGACAAACCAAGAGGCCTGGCGGAGGAGCTGCTTTGTGCACACACAAGAATATTTCCTTTCACCATTGAACGAAATTAAGATCCCAAGCTCCTGAAGCGTATGATTTCATAGTCCGCGATATAGGTTCAAAGTAATTGCATGTGTTCTATACCTTTCCACACGTTTGCATATTAGTCTTTTTCTAGATGCATTTGAACCTGCCCTAGATCATACTGCTGCTATGAATAATACTGCTATTAAATGTGGGACAAAGATATTGACATCTTAAATGATAGCGCAATACGTACCTGAACTTGATACTGCCTTACGGACTCTTTAATCAAATGACACAAGTAACTCAAGTTACCTCATGTACCGTGATGTTAGTACTTCATACCTCATGCAATTTCGATACATCACTGGCTATCTCTGGTGTTATTGGTGCAGATATTTCTGGTCATCTTCCAGTTTTCTTTCTAGCGCCATACAACCCCTTCAAAAAAATAAGAAACACGTGCAAACAACTGTCGATACTGACCTGTTAACTTCGCGTTTACACAGGCTGCCAATAATTGTTGAGAACAATGCGAACATTATTAAAGAGTTCGAACACCTATTAAATGCTATTACACCTTGCTCTGAAAAATCAATTATTTATGCAAAATCTTGCTATTCTGAGCCATTATATCCTCAGCTAACAACTAAGGTGTTGGCCGCTATAAAGGAAAAACATAAGTAGTTGAGAAAGCGCAACCAGTTCGAACACAATAAGCACTATCGAGTCATGTATGAAGTACATAGAAATAAAACTCTTGCCTTACTTCGTAAACGCAAAACGCGCTATCATAACACACTTCTTGGAAGCAAACAACAAGCTCCGCGTAAAATGTGCAAAACTAAGTGTATTACAATTCGCAATAAGGATCATATACTGCTAGAGATTATTGAACGAATAAGAACCACAGTCAGCCTTGCAGAGGTTTTCAATCAATACTCGTGTAAAAAAGAACCAGCTCTTGCAAAGCAACTTACAATGCACTAAGACACCAAGATCCAAGCTCCAAGAATTCATTCATTTGTTTAAGATTGAAGAGATTAGATGTGCAGATGTGCCATAGGTGTTCCACAACACGGCTAACAAACCGACCCCTTGTGAAAAATAAAGGTATTCTATATCTACATATACAAATATGTCGCTGTAAAATTCTTAAACCTATTAAATCCTGAACTGAAAGCACCTCAAGAGTTGTTGATTCTCGCGTTACACAGTGGTCACCGTACGGATGCCACCAGACTAAACACAAATGAGGGAACGTGTGGCTTGGACTGCTGCAAACGCCGCTAAGCGATAGTCATCGTGTGAGAGATTATGCTCTCGTTATGTTTAGGGAAGATGATTACAGCTTGTGCGCCGCTCACTTTGACTGTTTTCTCGCTTGTGCGTGATCACCTCGTAGACAGCGCGCCCATTATGGGCACAATTCTTCGCTTTTTTGAGTGCACATGAGGCGTCAGACGCCTCGCAGCACGCGTTGAAGTCTTCATATTGCGGGAGCCCGAAATTGAGCACTAATGCCTCACCTCGCGCGCCTTGCGAGTTTTGGTCCGAACACTGCCGACCTAAGAAAATAACTGTTGTGAGCAGCGTGGTGCGCTGCGTGAAGTTTCGGCATAGATGAGTGAACTTGGGAGCGAACCACACTGCAAAAAACACGCAAGGCGCGTGAGCCGAGGAAGATTAGCGCTAAATTTTGGGTTCCGGCAATGAGAAAACTGCAACACGCTGCCCGGATGTGTAGGTCGAATAAACGATAATTGGTTTAATAATAATTGGTTTTTTGGGGGAAAGGAAATGGCGCAGAATCTGTCTCATATATCGTTGGACACCTGAACCGCGCCGCAAGGGAAGGGATAAATGAGGGAGTGAAAGAAGAAAGGAAGAGATAGGTGCCGTAGTGGAGGGCTCCGGAATAATTTCGACCACCTGGGGATCTTTAACGTGCACTGACATCGCACAGCACACAGGCGCCTTGGCGTCCATAAAAACGCCAAGGCGCCCGTGTGCTGTGCGATGTGAGTGCACGTTAAAGATCCCCAGGTGATCGAAATTATTTCGGAGCCCTCCACTACGGCACCTATCGAATCAACGAGCAAAACGTGGAGAAACGCCAATTAACGAGCACGTTGTCTACGCGTTGATCAGGCACAGGCGAGAAAGCAGTCTAGGCAATCTTCGCATCAGCTATCATCAGTCGCTGTAAACGTAGGCATAGCATTATTCGTGGCGCTGGCGGCAGCCCAAGCGACGCTTTCCGCCATTCGTGTAAAGTGTGAGGCCGGCTATACGTGAGTTCTATTCGTTGGTAACTGCTTTCGGCGTCACGCGGACTTCACGACGGGACATTGGCTGAATGAAGCTCCGGTTGTAGCCATTTTTCTCAAGCTCGGAGAGTCAAGAGCTTAAATTCAGGCGGCGGCCTGTATGTGTCAGTTTCTTGTGAACGCGAAACTGGACGTGTTTTTGTCTTTTTTCCGAGATGTCAAGGAACAGCAAGATGTTTTCCTTCTCTCATTCTACTCTCAAGCGGATCGCTCACACGACTGCATTGAGATGCGCAAGCAAGTTAGCCATATTTGATTTATTGAGAATTCGGAACAATTCATTCAGATATTTCAACAATAGTTTTATTTTATTTTTTTGCTGAAGAGACGGCAGTTTTCTCCTCAATGATTTTCATCATCAGGTTGGCTACAGTGATTGAGAGGGCAGCGCACATGGCAGCTCCACTTGTGTGCTTTTAGGTGCTTGTCCTAAAAAGTTATTTCATTTAAACATCTTTGGATAGCGCTCCAGTATTCTCTACTCTTATTACATTCACAACACCTGTTCCTGTGTTGAAAATTGCCCATTCCCAGGGCCATGCACAAGGAGTACCTGGGCTGGCGATTCCGGACTTGCGTGCTCAAGTCAGGGTTGGCCATGATGCTCCTATTGTTCTTCTATGTCCTCGTGTTCCGCCAAGGTGAGGCAGCCACTTTTCAGTGTAACTTGCTGGTCATTCAGTGACAGCCATTCTCTGCAATTTCCCCTTACTAGCAACATATGGTGTCACATTCTGGCAATTCTTGGTAACTCAGTGCAGCCACGTCTTTACGAATAAAATCATATAGTCATCAATACTTACTTTGCAAGCCGCAGTCGAGCACTGTAGTCGCTTTTAATTGTGATTAGAGAAGGTATAGCCGGTATTACCTCAGTACAGTCTTGCACAATGTCTATATCCAAATATTCTCGAGAAGCGCATTTCGCAACACGGAGTTGTTTCTGAACGAATTTTCTATTTTCATAAATCGTAAGTATAAAATATATCAGTTAATATATATCCAGGTATCCCCCTTGGAGGCTTTTAGTATTTTGTTTAGGTTCATGGGCGTTTAACGCCCCAAAGCGAATCAGGCTATGATGAACGCCGTAGAGAAGGGCTTCAGAAATTTCGACCACCTGGGGTTCTTTAACGTGCACTGACACCGCGCAGTAGCTGGGCCTCTAGAATACCGCCTTCATCGAAATTCAACCGCCGCTGCCGGGATCCAGCCCACGTCTTCCGGGTCAGCAGCCGAGTGTCATAACCACAGAGCCACCGCGGCGGCTTTTTAATTTTTTGTTATCAACGTTATTGCTTATGGCTTCCTATGGCACCCATAATTGCTCTGTGCGAAAAACATTAAAGCGATATTTTTTAACAGTATCTCACAATAATTCTCAGTTGCCTCGCGATTAAATTGGACATCTAAGAATCCTGGACGTGTTAACTGTGGTCTCTAGGTTGGGCTAACCATTTCCATTGCCATTGCTACCGCTAAAAATGCGTGAAAATACAGACACAAGAAGAGCGAGTGAATTTTTTAAGAGAGCTGATATTGGCTGACGGGACATGTCTCTTCATTCTCTTGAGAGACACTGATGTTAAATTGCATTTGGCTTCTATTAATTAATTACAGCACTCTGACCAAAAGATAGCTCTCGCCGAAAATGGAGCTTTCATAAGCTACAAGAACCCAAAAACAAAATTTGGAAGTAACGCTCGTGCTTATACACCGCACTTCGGGCGCGGTTTCTGGATTCTGTGCTAAATAAGAATTTACTTCAAAACGGCACCAATTAGTCATTTTTGATGCAGAAGTTACCAGTTTGAATGCAGTCGTGCAAAGTGCATAAAATCAATTTACTCAGCCGTAAATGTGTTTTTGCTGGCCTTAAAAGCTTTAGAAACCTAGCAACAGTCAGAGATTCAAATATTACTGAAAACACTGTTTGGATGGAGTTGTCTTCAACACCTCTACGCACATCGTCTTTAGACCTAATACAGAATTGTTTCCTGCAAGCTTTATGGTTGGTTTAACAGGGACCCTCATGAAACTACTGTAAATGACAATCTTGAAAGCCTTATGCTTAGAAGATCACACTCGCTGTGTTTGTTCCTGATAAGAGCGACTCGCTATCGTGAAGCGATACCAATGTGTTTATCATCATTGTTACAGGCATAATGTAGCTGGCGTGCGTTGTTGTGCGGCGGCCAGCGCTGGAGTCAAGAGCAAATCCGAAAAAATTATTTGAGAGAATGTACTTGTTTGACGCCCTCGGTGTTTTTGCGTCCCTAGAAGTACAATCTTCATAAACAAGTCATAAGTTTTAAAAAGCTGCTTATTTTTTTTCTCAAACTAAACACATCTAATCTTGCATTTTGTCTATGATAGACTTACTTGCTTACGACTGAATAAATAGGATCGCAATCACCGTCTAGAGCCGTTATGTTGACGCTGAGATATCACTCTTACGCGGCCCACGTAGGCCTGGGTGTATCCAGATCTACGCGGGTCGCCTTTTCTTGATGACAGACAGCTTCCACAAACGTAACTTAACGAGGAAGTACTTAACGCAGCTCTGCACACTTAACGAAATGTCCATGGTCAGCAAGCTAATGAAATACTTTTGCGATTTCGCCTTTATACCGAAAGCTAATCAACCAATATTGTGTGCGATCTTTGTGATTTTAGGTCATTTTGAGAGCGCCGGTTCAAAAGAGCAATCCAGTGGAGCTAAAAACCCCTCTCAATCTATTCAGGGTAACATTCCTGCAGAGGCAGTCTTTAGCTTTTGATTTGAGTGCAGCGGAAACGGCTTTTTTGTGCAGTAGTTTTTTTTTTTCTTCGAAGAGCGTCACACAGCCTTGTACATCGAACATAAGTATAGTTTTATGCACCCTGATTTTGTTCACTCCACCAGTTTCAGCATTCATCGATATTACCAACTCGGACTGCTTAAACTTGAGTAGCTGCCACATTATGTAGAGTTCAATTGTTTTGAACTGCTAATGACATGACTACAGCGATCGCTCAGATGTTGGGAAAATTGGACGCTGACCGCGCAGTGTGGGAACTCATACTTAATTCTATGCTCGCGCTTGTAACCATGCGCAAAATACACATAAGCTGTTTAATATATCATGCGTCGTATATGATGTGCAGAGCGAGTGAAAAACACAAGTTTCCTTTGCATCGGGTCTAAAGTGACATAAGCGCAATTTATTTCCTGTGATTTTTGAAACATGGCATGCCTTATCGAAGACCAGAGCAACTCGCACGGTCCAAAGGGTAAAAACCACAGTCAGCGGAAAAAACCCTCGTATGTGCTCTGGCTCTGTGCTTTTTTCACAGCCGGGCAACTGGTTGTACAGCCTCTTAAAGGAACTAATGCTACACAGCGAAGCTTAATCGCTCTTCTCACTACAACAGATATTAACTTTCTTCCTCATACGGGCTTACTTTGTTTTCAGATCTAATATTGCAAGTAGCCAAGTTTTGTAAGTTACCACACTCTTTTCTGTATTTAATGCTCTCTCCCTTTTAAGTTATGTTACTTTTTATCCTCTAAAGTTGTTTCGCAAGAGTTTCTTTTCTCAATATATAAGGCTTGTACGAACGCTGCTGTCTGAACTTCAGCTTACATTGGACGGAGCTTGTTCTATGTCTACGATTATTTAGTAGCAGCAACCCACACCGGTTTTGTTCCATTGCTACCTTTCCTTCCATTTATGCAGTCAAAAGTAATGTTTACAACTATGAAGCTACTACCAATGCAAAGCATAAGCAGAAGTACGACAACACTACAGCGACAGGTGAGTGTTTCCTGTGAAGCCAGCCATGTAATGTACAGCGTGCGCAGAAGCAGTAAAGACCAAAAATGGGCATCAATGGAGAAGTTAGCTGAAAAAGAGTTTCTAGCACAGTTCGTTTTGGTGCTTCTTATGTCAGCGGTGACGGTTACTAATACGCCAACATATTGACCTGCTAAAATATGTTTACAATTTGGCTTTCATGATTTTCAACAACGCTTCACGAAAGCTGTTTTTTCTCACATTGTTTATATGATTACTTTTCCAAATTATCCAAAATTTTTTATTCACCACTTGAAATAGTTCGATTTTATACGAAACGGAGGTGTCGTTATTCCTAGGTTGCACATTTTGTGCAATTATCCAAGCTCGCTGTGTTTCCAGATATTCCCTCAAAAGTTCTAACGCCTTGCGCATAATTGCACGTGCAAAGCATGGACATTCATCTGAGCACATATTGTGCATTCTTTTTTGCCAAATATCCGATTATGTCCCCGTTACGGTTCTTAACGTAATACTCTTTCTTCTTCACTTTATTCACAGGCACTTACTCTACTGTTACAGGCGACAGAACAGCAACACGGACGACAACAGCTGCAAGAAAAGATGTCCGAAATAGCCAGGAGAGTCGGCTTCGGGACGGATGTCGTACATAGTATTCGCGCGCATCCCTATTACAATCAGTTTCCACATAAACGTTGTCTTTGCTTCCCAGCAGCGGTGCTGTCAAGTTTGATTATTTGCATTTATGCGCATTTACTCTTACCAAAAGGGCTGCAGATTTTTTAATATTGGTGTTTCTAGCTACATAGCTACTTATGCACATGGCGGCATTCACTACGTGTTCGCTGCTAAAGCCACACTAAGACATCTCCTGCAGATTCCGCAAATTTTAACATGTTTTTTGCGAAATGCGTTGGAATGCAGCACAGCCTAGGGCGTCCTCAAATATTTTAACACACACTGCAGACAAATACGGCATTGTAATAGGGCATTGTAATAGGGCAGATGATTCGTACATGCAGCAGAGGTGTCACTAGCACCAACAGCACAGGACGCGGTAACCTGGCACGTCGCCCTTCATGAGCTATACCTTTACACCTAGACTTTCATGGCCCAGTTACAAAATGACCTGGCTGACACATTGCATGAGCCCTCAATATTTCTGAGGAAAGGAGCATTTTTGAATGAGGAGATGGTCAGTTAATGAGTCTGGCGGTCAGAAATGGATAAGGAACTGCGCAGCAGCTCCTTCACATCGCAGAAATTAGTTTTCACAACATAATGACTAAGAAATCTATCTCGTCTGTGTCACTTTATCTTTGGTCATGTTGAACTACCCACTCGCTGTCAACTAATTCTGAAGTCTCCTCTGCTATACACAATCTGATAATTTCCGTTACCATGGCTGCCTTATTTTTTCTTATCTTCCGGACTTCAGCAGCAGATTGCACGAATCTACAATGCCCCGGGCGCCTGCCGCGCAATCGCACTCCATCGTTCGAGAGAGCGCAAATTGTAGGTTTCGGCTAGGCTATGCTTTGTCACTGCTCCTGTTTAGTACTCATCACTGAGCTCATATTTTGATAGTGGGAACAAGTGCTGGTCGAGAGTGTGTGAACGTAGGGTGTAGAAAACAGCACGGATAGATGAAGGCGTACATTTAAGAAGCTCCAGAGATCCAGAGTCTGCGCCACAAGATCTCAGCACGAGCACTGATCTGTCAAATACATGCTCTGACACTCCCAAAAAAATTGTAACACAGTCTTGGTTCACACCATAATAATATTAATTGGTCTTGGGGGAAGGAAATGGCGCAGTATCTGTCTCATATATCGTTGGGCACCAGAACAGAGCCTTAAGGGAAGGGATAAAGAAGTGAGTGAAAGAAGAAAGGATGAAGAGGTGCTGTAGTGGAGGGCTCCGGACTAATTTTGACCACCTGGGGATCTTTAACATGCACTAAGATCGCACAGCACACGGGCGCCTTAGCGTTTCGCCTCCATGGAAACGCGGCCACCGCTGTCGGGTTCGAACCCGGGAACTCCGGATCAGTAGTCGAGCGCCCTAACCACTGAGCCACCGCGCGGGTAGGTCCACACCAGCATATTTGATTTCTGTTATTGTTATGGTTCCTTGACAGTATGGCAGATCGTGCCTGCTCTCCGCTCGTTCCTCGTGGAGGAGGACTCTATCGCGTTACTTGCCAATCTTTTCTCGACATCGGCCACTAGCGGCTTCCTTCGGCGGGCAATTGTGATTACTGCATTACTGAATGGGAAATTCTCTCTTTACTACAAAGAAAACAAAAGCCTGCCATAAAAATTCGCGCAAAGATATACGCACTGATGGCTTGCGTTTTCTATGCGAGGGAGAATCAGAATTATAAGGATCTCCTCTGCTCGCACAAAAGAGTTCTCATCGTCGCACGGATTCAATCCAGCGCATCCATCTTTCATGATTCCCCCGGAAAATTTTATGTTAAGCGCCACGCAGAACGTTTTGACAGTCGCACAAACTAGAAGTGCTTCTCTAGATTATCTGGCCATGATAGACTCATTTTTTCGCAGGAAATGGCAGGAACCTAACTGTTGCATAAAAAGCTGTAATTGGGGTCCGTTACTGGCGGTCCTAAATATTTTCAAACTAAGCATGTTGCGAAGCCAGCTTGTATCTGTTGCGACAGGCTAAGAAGTGGTTTTTGTTTTCTATGCACTTTATGACAGGAGCATTTCCAATGCAATCACCATCCCAGTGAAGAGCTCAATGCTTGTCGATTTGTTGATGACAGTATTCTAAATATTCTCCCTTTTCTTGACGCCAGCTGTAATTCCTTTCATGTCCAGAATACGGCCGGAAACCTGACGATCTCCAAGGCACATTCACGGTTAATGTTTTTCGGGGCAGTACCTGCGTTCTCAAGGCGACCCAGCGTAATTATGGTTTAGGCTTGGCTATGCTTTGTTCCTATTCCTGTTTAGTGCTCATAAGTGAGCTCATATTTTGATAATGCGAATATGGGCTGGTTGACAATGTGCGAACGAAGGATGCGGCAAACAGCACGGATTGATGAGCTCGCGCGTGTAAAGGGAAGAAAATATCCAGTGCCTGCGCCACAATATCTCTGCATGAGGCCTGATTCGTGGAATACTGTGCATTATCAAAGGAATAACAATAGATACTGACAAAGTAGGGAAAAGCCTAGAAGGTGGGGCGGGGGGAACGCTTAAGCTCCGTCTTAGCTGTATGACATGACGCGATAGCGTGATAGGTTAATTTCTCTATATTCAGAAGGACATTCTCTACATTCATAGATCCTGGGAGTGCTCATACCCCTCTTGGAGCAGTGGTGCAGCAGTTAAGCGATGCGCCACTACCCTGGGTTGGCAGGTGCTTCCAGTTGTGGGCCGTGTGCGATCCAGGTTGGCCTTCCCGTGCGACCGACCGTCAATTTAGCTACCGCCTGCTACGGTGGCCAGTTTGCTTACTATTGGGTTGGCAGGTTAAGATGACTGCTCAAGGTCACGTGACCCAGGCAGCCCACCTGCTTCCTAGGTTGCTCTCTGGGGACCACCCGCCACCGGCATGCCCGCGATGATTTCGCTCACAACGCTGGCGCCGACTACACGAACACCCGATTTTCGGTGCATGGGGCCTTCAACGCTATCGCTATCACAGGGCAGCACAAACATCCTAATTATGGGCCTTTTGCATAATACATCTAATTGGGCGAGACATTTCCGAACAAAAGACGCTCTCTCCGGTACACGTCACGTGACATGTAGTCCGTGAGGTCGACATGAAGCAAAATAGAGCAAACTGCTGACGGCCCAGCGTGCAGGCCAATTTCTTTCACGTTCCAGGCACCGAGTTCCTGAAACCTACATCAAACACTTCTTTATGCACCTTGGGTGATAAACAGAATTGCTGAAGTCATTAAGACAACGTCAGCAGCTAGAATTAAAGTAAACTCATCTCTAAATATAGAGCATTAAGCCGTCTGGAAGATATGAAACGTTCCTGTGAAAGTTTCTGCTAAAAGGACTAACTACTGAAACTCCTCTGAAAAAAATGTGGCCCAAACTACAAGCGCAATTTGCGACTACTCCGTGGGCACACAAGTCTAAGTATACGATGTCAGAAAAGACGTAGATGAAGAACAGCACGGTCAAAAGAAGAAGAAACCATCGAGGTGCCTGTATAAGGATGAAGTCGCTTGGTGTAAGTACGATTAGAGCAGAAAGCTGACCTCCTGCTACACCTCTTTCATTGAACGCCACAAGCAAACGCCATTGCCTAAAGAAATTCGTAGTTGTTTCGATCGGTATCTAAGTACATCTGCCAAATTGTATACCAAGCGCACCCAGTGAGCAAGACAGTAAAGTAGCATACCTGAATGCCGGCTTCATAAGCAGCACACATTGAACATTTCGCGTGAATACTTGCAGCTACCGGCTCACGCAAGAGAGATATAACTCATTCTATCTTCGTCGAACTTCTTGAGTGCGAGATTCTTTGGCTTCTTGTATCGTCCTGCTGCCCGTGGCACGATAGTTGCCTGTTATCTGAACTCTAGGAAAAGGAGCATTTTGTCGATTTTGAGAAAGTAGCGACAACAGGAGACGTTTTAGTTAAATCCTAAGCCTTGACTACCAGATATGAGCGGAGCTCATATTTGGTATGAGCGGGGTTATCAAATGAGGAAATTGGAGGTCTTTGTGGGCTCACTTTCGTCTTGCTGAAGAAGTCGGGCACTACTGTCGGAATTTCTGGACCAACCGGCGCACTTGATATTCACGCTTCCATGTTAATAATAGTTAAGAAAAAGACGCGCTGTGGTTTACCTTAATGACCGTTGTCTAATAAATCAATCATTTCCTATTATAGCGGCATTAATGCTGCCCCTCAAAGTGTGTGCCTCAGTAAATTACCACTTGCTAGTATATTTTTTTTGCTTTGGGACAACGACATGTCATTAAATCATACCCTGCAATTCCGGACAAAAGCATTTTTGAGCGGGAAACCTTTTATGAACGGAATTTTTTCATATAATGCAAGATTTCACTGTAACAATCAGTATATCCGCAGATCGCCCAACGGCAGTCGTATTTTTTTCTATTCACGTTTCTGCTATCGTCAAAAGCGTTCCCTATTACTTTTCTACGGCATTCCTATCTGTTCGTGGGATCGATGGAAACAGTGAAAAAGAAATATTTTGCTGCACATCAGAGGAATAGAAATTACCTTCAATATTTTCATAACAGCGTCTTACAACTTTGCATTTTTCAATTTTTTTTTTTGCTAAAGAAAGCTGCACATGCTTCATATGGAGCAATGTCTCACTAGTATGCCACGGTGGGCGGTTTTATTATGACAGGGTTAACTCTTCTGCCTGTTTCTGCCGGCTTCATTTTTTTTCCTGCAGAGAAGCCACCGTACGCAGAGCTCTGGCACAGGAGCTTCCACATGGCACAGCGCACATTCCGACAGGTCGACCAGCCACGTAAAAGAAAGAAAGCTGCCTTCACATGGGGAAGCATTTACTGCTATTGACAGCCCGTATGAAGCGATGAAGCTATTCTTCGCAACCTTGCTTCCAGATTATTCCTCCAGAGGAGCAGTGTACGCCTTGGTTCTCTGCTCCACCGTTGCCAGCACACTCCTCTTCATCGCAGGCATGTGCTAGTTTATAAACTACTCTACGTTACTGAAATGGCATCAAAAGTCGCGGCTATTGCCTAACCGTGAACTGCTTAACGTAAACTGCTGACAGTGAAGAACTTTTAGAGACGTGATATCTGGAGCAGTGCATTCAAAATGCGCGTATTCCCGTCTGTGTCTTAAAAATGAAATCATAAATTATTTAGGAACATGCAAAACACAACGGCACTACTTCCCCTCTCCCACAATACGCCTTAGGTAATTCCTAAGGCTTTCGCCCTAGGAATTTCAGTACCGTTCGTACCTGGATGGCAGGAAACGGCCGGAGTAAGGCCAATTACATACGGATAAAAACAGGTCGCGTCTAATGCATTCAGTGTCATGCCATTTTAAATTCGCCATCCGCGTGCTAGCCTGTGAGCCTGTGCTTGCTTTGTGCTAGCCTGTGAAGAATGGGCTTCCTTGAATAAGAAATATGCTTCAATCGGTGTCAAATAGAACCACCACACTTTTTAGTTTTCCCCAATGATGTTGAAATACTTCAGAATGACATTCTTCTGGACTAGCTAGTAGCATTTCTTTTGTGGGGCCAGCTGGAAAGTTGGAATAGAGGGAGACGAAAAGCCATATTGCTCATAAGCAATCAGTTCTGTGTTGAGCAAACTTCTCGTGAGCAGCAGGTTCAGGAAACACACGAGAAGCTAAATTTGTTATGACCGCGAAGTGGTAGTGGGTTTATGATGAGCGTGGCCCGTCCAAGTCCGCCATGCGGTTAGCAGCACTGCCAGGGTGCTGATCAGTTTAAATATGTGCGCAAACTTAGCGTTGTTCCTAATATTCTTAGAACTGCCATGGCCCTCTGTACCTTCTAAGTTTAGCTCAGAACCATGGCAGTGCACGTGTGTCTCATTGGTTAGGTCAAGCAAAGTACAGAAATTGGAGCGGATTCATGTTTAGGCTCTCATTTCCTAAGTAGTATCAGCTTTCATGGATAATACTACGGAGTCCCTCTAGATAGTGTGACAGATGTAACAGATCGTCAGGCGAAGACTGTTGCTGATAGGGAGGCGTCGTCAATGCGGTTTTCGATATTCAGGTCATAAAGATCACTGAGGAGCGGGTCGATGCAAGCTTTAAAAACATAAAGGGCATAGGAAATCCCCGTCATTCATGCCGCTTTGCAAAGGGAGACGGATGTTGTCAGTAAGCCCGTCACAATAGAAAGTCGGAGTGCTGTTATTTTACATTTTTTTAAATACCCTTGATGTTGTATATTTAATTACGGGTCGCCGAGGGCGGAAAATATTGCCGAACGAGACGCAGGTTCGAAGTCTTTCTTGATGGTAAGGTGGATGAAAAAATTTAACAGTGCTGGTTGCGAATTTTCTTGACCAAAGCTTAATGAGGTTGATGAATGCGGAGCAGTCCTCAGAGGAACCAAATTTTTATGGGCTTAAGTTCCTAGTAGATTCCAAGCGACTGAACATCTGTTTGAAGAATAAGAGCTACGTAAATGAGGACATGCAGATTGGCGGAAAGTTTCCCCTTCCTTATTGATGAAGACATTTCGGGATTTAAATAGTCGTCAATTTTTTTTCAATTTCCGATGTATAATGACGAAGGCCAAGCGATGGTTTATGTTGAGTTACAGGAAATGGTTTGCAAACTTGGCAAAACTCCTTACCGTTACCTCATCAGTGCCGGATTCTGACTTTCATCAGAGGACTTTAAAACCAGAGAGCGCCTCCTTTTTCCAGAAGAGACCTTCACTTATACCACATTGTGTGGATGACATTAAAGTCATGCTGATTTTTTTATTCTTCTTAACGCCTACTTTCTTGTCTTTCCTGCAGTATTACTTCAGAGGGCTTATGGACCATCCGCTTGGTAATACTCGTGATCTATTTTTGGGTCGCTTCTTCAGGAGGAAATGCAAAGCCACCCTGGACTCCTTTCCGCTGCGATGATCCCACGCTCCAAGAACCCTTTGTACTAGACCAGCTGCCGACGACGGAGTTCTTGCCAATGATGATCGCGTCTGGAACCGCGCTAGTCTTGGCCGTCGAGTTCCAGAGTCCCGACGCTATCATGGTGGAAGCGAGCTACTGGGCAGCCCGCCATCTGCGTCGATTTTACGTCGGAGTCTTAATCATCGGTAGTATGGGAAAGCGAAGAGTTGCTCCCCTCCCTCACTCCTTTATAGCGGTTGTGGCGTTGCATTTCTCACATCGCAGCCGCGAATTTGTAACGAAGTTGCATTGTCCGCATTCTTAAGGGAACGGAAAGTTGGCTTATAGGACAACTCCGTCGTTTTTGTGCCTCCACAGATTTAACTGAAACTTTCAGTGTAAGTTCTCTGTGGTTGCTTGGTCATTTTATTCCCAGTCTCGCTGCAGGGCGACGTCTTTTTGGGGCACAAAGAGTTTATGATTTTACGTCGATAGGGGTGATTTCAAAGGGCAACCATGCATGTATGACGTCACAGTTTGGCAAGCTCGTTGATATTCACTCTGCAAAATCTGAACCATAAAATTTCCTGCTTGTTTTTAGTCGCTTCAAAAAATTAATGACCCAAGCTGTCGCCTACAGTCGCCACTTTAGCCAATCGACTAAAACACGATAGGTTTTGGGGAAGTTACCGTGACGTCAAAGTGTGACCGCAACCGAGTTTCGGTATTGATTTCAAGGTTTCTGTTGTTTTCAAAAAATTCTGTTCAGTATTTTTAAAAACTCTTTTTTTGGTAACGAAGCGAGAGGACTTTAATCATTTGATATGATTATAAACTCAAAATGTTAAAAAAGCCGGAAGTTGTCAGTAAGGTTTTAAGGAGCGCGTTACGGAAATATAAACACCTGATGATGCTCTCCCGCACACTCAATATGTTTGACTTTCTCGCCGGGTACAAAACACTTTAGTCCTAAGAAAAATTCTCTCTAGCACACGACACGCAAATATTATTGTAGACATGAAAAGCTACGATAAATATCAAAGATACCTTTTCTAGAAAAGCAGCGCTGAACAGACAAGGACAGAGACGAGGCGACAAGGACGGGCGCTGCTCGTCGCCTCGTCTCTGTCCTTGTCTGTTCAGCGCTGCTTTTCTAGAAAACTATGTACCAACACGCCCAACTCGCCGCATTAATCAAAGATACCATTTATTTCGACTTCCACATTGCTGATTCGCAATTTGGATCTTTCTCTTAAAAAGAACACTATACCAGTTGTTTTAGGAGTGGAGAAGATTGCCTTTTTTTCTAGACTGTGAACTAACCACAAACGTGATGCTCAGACAGGTAAAACGTAGGGTCTGAGAACTTTTTCACCTAGAACGCTGCTGAAAGATGGCAGTCATCTGAAATCAGGAGCGTATGATAGCGATAAACCCCGACTCTGATAAAGACAGGGAGGGTGAAGGGTTAGATTGAAGTGCGTAAAGTGGGGGAACTTCGTGCTTCCAGGCGACCTCTACGGCCCAACTTCCTTTCCGGAATTGTGTCTTCGGATCCGACCTCAGCAACGCTGTCTCCCTCGGGGTTTAGGTTCTTAGTAGGATGCCCTGAGTGGATTAGCCCTTAGGGCACTCGCACATTATGTCGTTTAGATTGGTTTTGTATGCATATTTGTTCGGGGTTTTTATTCCGTTCTTTTAGGTTGCTCAAGTCTGAACTGTTGTAGTAAGCGCAAGCCACGAGGAAAGCTCCGTTTCGCCTATGTCTGCGCAGGCAATGCGGTATTCACCCTTCAACTGCTGACGAATGTGAAGAGGCCACACTTCATCGAGTCGTGTCAGCCTGCGGTGTACATGCCGGACGGCAAGGAGGTTTTGGTCTGTTCAAAGGCTAAACCATTGGAGGCATCCGCAGCCCTTGATTACGTGTCTCGCAGTGCGAACGAGCAGCTACTGCCTCCCAGGTTCTCCGGAGAGGGTAATGGTAAGCGCCCTTTGCCTAAAGATTATGACAACGTTGGTTTTTTGGCCCCTATAGCAGCGCTGGCAAAACAAAATGTGTAACCGAACACACGTGCGCAAAAGGTCGCAGCAATGAGCGTTATCTACCAAATTACCATTACGGGGAAATCATACTCTAGCTCAAAACTATTCTATCATACGGAAGAGATCTACAAGTTGCGCGTGAAATTTCGCGCTCGCTTGAGAACTCCCGCGCTGTTTATAAACACAAAGTTTCCAAAATGTTTGACGAGTATATAAAACAGAATAGACAAAACGATTAAGCAATTCAGCTGTGATGGTATCGTTTTAAAAGCGTTCTCTTTGATCCGACTACTTGAATTTTTTCGATATCATGCACTCGCTGAACACGGGGTTTTGTCAAAGCTCGCATGGTGCATCCGAAGGTTTTCCCCAATGCAAGTTCGAGTCCGCCTAGCAATGCCTCGGGCCTGGTCGGGCGTAGCTGTTTTCTTTTTACACTTTGTCCATCCCGCGTTAGTAGTTTGCTCGATGCTAATTGTTCATCTGAAACAAAAATTAATGAAACTTTCTCTGAATTATTCGCGGTGATATTTAGCCCTTAGTGCGTCGTGTTGCTGAGGTTCACCAACCGCTCTGTTCCAAGTATCGTTGCAACCAATACCAAGGTATGAGAGTTATCAGCAAAATAGTCACACGTAATCCTTCTATAGGTTTGATGACTACATCACTTTTCAAATCATTGCTCCGGTGGGAAACCCAGTTATGATGCACCCTCAAAAAAAAGCTATAGCTCAAACCGGGGAACTCGCACTAAATTTTTGCCTAAGTTCTTGATATTTTATGCTTTTTTTCTCATGGGCAGGGTGTATGTATTTTTAACCACCGGTTCCCGCGATACACTCAGTCGAGTGAGACGCTGCCATCATCTTAGAGTGTAAAATGTACACAAATTTAGCACATCTACTTAATATTTGCACTAACTTTGGCCGTGTTTATCCGCTACATACAACTACACTCTATTTTGCCTTCACGAGAGCTCTTCTTGCTAACAACGGCAGATTTCTCACCCTGGAAATGCTCCCCGTGAAGCAAGAATGAGCTGTTCTTGCTGCATACAATCACTGAAACAATAGCCTAAGAATACGGCGTCCATTGCTTTTATAGTACCAGGGAACCGCTAAGAGGCGCTTGTAGTGAGAAGGGGAGCGGTTCTGTTCGGCGATTCCCTTGCGCAAGCAGCGGTCGGCAAGCACCACGAATGCTTTAAATCAACTGCAGGCATCACCGGATTCTCTGCATGCAACAAGAGCAATCATCACATCGAAGGTTTCCGCCTTCATTCACGTATGTTTTGGAAGCAAATGAGACTTCAACCATCAAGATGTCCGAGTGGCTCTTTCGTACGTGCTTCAGCACGGCTACATTCCTGGCTAGCATGGCTTCCTATAAGCGCTGTGATCAGGCAAGAATGTAAACTGCGGAAATAAAGTGCATACTGCACTGAATTATGCTGTTTCAAATGACAATAATTTTTCTCTGTGCGTTAAAAGAAAATCATTGCACGATATGCAGGTGCGCTTTCTCAGAGCTGAAGCAGTTTCTTCAACATGATCCTGATCCATAAAACCGTGTAAAACAATTCATATTATCGAGGCGATCATGATTAAGGGATCACGCTTTCGTTATAAGCAGAAAAACAAAGCACATTAGTAAATTCAAGACAGCAAAATACATTAGCATGCGTACGATAGCTTATTACACTGTTTTCTGAAACTCGTGACTAAGACACTAATTTTATCACATGCTACTAGCAAATCTAGTTAAAAGCACAGTGTAAATAATACCTAGCACACTGAGATTACCAACGGGTGCACATATTGTCATAAACGCGACCTGAATTAAGGAAACATGAGCCGGTTTTTGTTTCAGAGTTCCTTTGTAGAGACGTCTTAGAGGCCACCTCAATGTTTCATTGCCTTTTGCAGAGTGAGACATTGGTCGATGCCAAATCGCAGAAAGTGTTATTGCAGTTAGTAATCAAAACAAAATCACACAAAGGTATGTCACCACACACTGAATTCATTGAGCAGCGTAACTGCCTTGTGAGAAATTTTTTATATTTGCACTGTAATCAACAAGGCGAAGAAAAAAAAGAAGCAGAGGACCTGAGTGTACACACAAACTTTCGCACTCACATTCACAAAACACGAGCACACGCTCACGTATATACGCACAGAAAAACACAAACACACGCGCAGTGCTGTTAAAACGGAAGGATTACAAAGATAGCAACTATGCATGTGGTATCCTTCTTCGTCATTCCGTCGGGTTTTCCATACGTTAGATTCATCAATTTAGAATGCATATTTCGTGATACGCGGCGCTCTAATTATCCTAACAATTAAATTGGACGCTTCAATGCTACAAGGCTGTTAGCTCTATTGCACTCTACGTGGTTGTGATATGCAATGGGCCCGCAACGGTTCGCACCTCTTGACATATCCTGCACACAAATATGTAGAAACGTAAATGTCACCAGCCACTGCGAAACTGCCGCATCAATTTTTCCTGCGTGGATCCATGTGAATTGCAGCAATGAAGAACCGACGCATTACGGTCCACCACACATAGTTTGCCCCTTTACACGAATTCTACAGGCTGGAATAAATGCACCGAATGCGAAGCGGCGTCTCAAGGAGCTTTATGATTGGCCCACGAGTGTTTGGGAAGTTTATAACACTAAATGTCGCCTGCCACTTGTATCGCAACGTCGTTGCGAACAAGTAGGGAGGCGATGTATGAATGCATTCACAGCACCTCTCTCATCCCCACGCAACATCATGAAAGTAATTTTCTATCAGTGTACTCATATTAGTCAGCAATCATGTGGGGCTATTTGTTTCATACAAGCTAAACCGACCTCGAAGTAGATCTAGGCTCTGTACGACAGACGAGCTCTCCAGACGAACCTTCGGTGGATCAGAACATAATGCACAGGGATGAAGCCAGGTACTGTTTTTATCTTTAATATCAACAAATATTCAACACAATCTCTCATTAAATCATAGCAAACTTCGCTTGCAATAACCACGCTCCCCACCAAAAAGCGGCTCCACCAATGAAAGGAATCGTGGAAATTGTTGATAGTTCGCGCTTTTTCTGTCTTCCTGTGTACATGCTGAGTCTGTCTTTTATGTGTGCGCAACTCGGCTTTTAGAAGAATCTTGGCAAGGCGGCCATCTGGAGTGAGTCATAGGTGGAGAGAATCAGAGAAAGCGATAAGAGGGGGCGGAACCTTGAAAGCGCTATCAGATCCAATTTTTTTTTATGAGTACCAAGATGTAAGCAAACCAAATTGTGTTCAACAATCCACCAGTTCTAGAATAGTTCGCATACTCAACAGGAAAGCGCCATGTTCAGGGAGAGAAGTGAGAAAAAACGGGTCTGCGTTAGACTATTCACGCAATGATCCACACAAAAACTTCCTTGCTTCTTTTAGAATGCATAGCCAACTTAGCTTACAGAGAAAGTAAATTCAAATAAAGTAAAGCGTATGTTTCAGCTATGTTTCCACACAGGCTCATTTCATAATGGACGTATGTTCATCCCACATACCGATGACTAATTGCAGATGTCGCAGTGTCACTACAGACCGCCTCCACCACCGTAAGCGCCTCAAGGATTTCGCTAGACAACGCTACTACTCCTCCACCGTCTAAAAAGAGTTCCATGAGAGAAGACCAAGGCACTGTTGGAACCATCACTGATCGGGCCTCAGAAACTGGGAACTGGTCATCTCAGAGGTAGGTCGTCGAACGCCAAGCTGTTTCGACATCACGCTGCCTACACTAGACTTGAATGCCTCGTTCGCAGGCATTGCTGTGTGGCCCCCCTTGTTATGATCCTTTTGTTTTTCGATTAATGAAATGCCTAACACTGATATAAAAAAAAATTATTGTTCATAAACTTCCTGCCAATCTTCATAATTTACAAAACTTAGAGCCTGCTCGAGCACCCTCCAATACTGCTGACAACGTCGAGAGTATAACGTTTATCAGTGTTTAGAATGGGCGAAGGTGAAAGAAGACCAGCACTACTTAGGGGGCATAAGAGAAATGTCAAGACAATCAAACTAACTGGTGGCGGTGTTTTACTTTTTCTTGTTTTATTTCACGAAGAACCTGAAATGAAGATTGATGCAGAACGAAGTAAAGTAGGCAGAAGCATCCTTACAGTCATCAAATCGTGTTATAGTTGAGAGCTGTGCCCCCGACTAGTCCTTCCGAACGGCATATTTTTGCAGCTATATTAATAAGAACGTTCACTGTATGAAGTAAAAGGTTCCTGTGTTTGTGTATTCAAGCTCCTCTTCGTGAAACCTGGCATCATACGAATGTCAGTTAGCAAATGCATTAAATTCTGCGTACTAAATATTCTTCGTCAGTGTACACTTGTTGTCATAGCCCTCTGGCGATGAGATTTAAAGTTTTTAAGTGCTTCCTTTACAGCGTCACTATAGATCAGAATTAATTCTGAGAAGTATAACAAAACTCTACAACCATATTAAACAACAAAATCTCATATATAGTTTAGGCAAAGGTCATCTACGCTACATTTACAAAATCCAGAAAGAACTCCAGCTGACAGGAAATTTTTCAAAATATCTGTACGTTCCTCTTCTAGTTAAGCAAAAGACTGCGACACAAAGCTATACATGAAAAGCACAAAGGCAGGCGGCGACTGGCGACTGATTTTATCCACAAGAAAATACATATTTATATCTTCATCTCGATCAAATCATTCACAAAGCGCATGTGTACGAAATCAATCGTTAAGAACATGCCAAAAGCCTGCTTTATTCTTGATGCAATTTGATGAAAGTATCAATGATGCAGTCATCTTTTTTGTCCTTATGAAAAACGCCTCCGCAAGCTCACTGCCTTCAGGTCGACTTCGCCTCAAAATTATAGTAATTGCCAACAAAGGTCGGCAGGGGTATTGCGCGTGCCCAAAGGACATCCCCTGCAGTTCAAGGGTCAATTACACCCTTTTCCTTTCTTGACTGAGAGTTGATGCTCCCTTAGTCATTTATCTATACGTCAGCCAGTATGGACGTTATAATCTTCCCCACAGGTCAAAGGAATTTCATGCACAACCTGAACCGAACATCTGACGGTCTGAGTGGCGCCTTGTTTCCTGCAGTCTCGCATGCTCCCTGCTCTGGAGAGCATTTGGGGGCTCAGTGAGGTCAGCTTGAAAAGACAGAGGATGCCACCGACATGAAGTTACGATTGGCTGCATTCTTCTAAGTGTCGAACACCCTGTCTATGTAGAGGACAACCATAAGTCTGATTTTTTCACGACTGCCAGCTTCCGCAGGTGTTCTAACCACCAAACTGCAGGAGCTTGTCCACCATAGCGATCACAACTGAAACAGGAAAAACAGCTTTCAACTTACAATCTGGTTGTTGAGGCTGTCATGCTCCAGGCGAAAATGTGATTTGAACGCAAAAACGTTAGAGAGCTCGTATCGCAGAAAATCTGGCGCCATCGTCGTCGGTGTCTTTGACCGCGGGCGAAAACTCCCCCAAAAATTCTTAGAGAATCATCCTAGAAAGTACTGGGGGGGGGGGGGGGGGGCAGCCAGGTCACGAGAACTTGTGGCGCCCTCATAACTTAACCACCAGATTGTGAGCAAAATATTGGTGGTGGTTTAGCGCTGGTTAAACCTGCAGTGACGCGATAGCTACAGCTGGCCGAGTGGAACTTGATCACGTGACCACCCACCTGACGAATAACGTGATCAGCCACGGCGCCACGCCGTCGGCAGCTGCTCCGCATCACGTGCCAAACCATTTGACAGCGTGGCGGCGCCGCCACCTCCATGGCGCCGTCACGGCGAAGGCTCGGAATGCTACCGTAGTGTAGCTATCGTTACAAAAGCACCGCAGCAGCTGGCAGATGAATTAATGATAGGTTGCTATAGATTGCTGGGAAGAACAGCCTGGATCGCACATGTGCCTCCTGTGGCAGCACGTGCCTTTGCAGGGCAGTGGTTCATAGCCTAACCGCTGCACCACTTCATCTCAAGGGGGTGAGGACCCTAAGGGATATATCAATTCTTCATATGTGGGCATTAACCCATTATCTGTCTCGTAATTCTCTTAAGCGGGAGCTTCAGAGTACCCTCCAATTTTCCCTAAGTATCCCCCAAGCACAATATACCACTGTTCCAATTTATAGTCTTGGAATTAGCGGCTTCAAACAGCTACAAGTCTTTTCAAGCGCGTGGCATCATATCCACCAAGTGACCTGCTGTCAAGTCCGAGTTAATATCTAAGAACTGCAATCTATTCAGGTCAGGCAGTTCGCGAGTGATGTTTAGACCGCTCCCATGCACAACTACACGCACTCTTGAACTTGTTTTTGTTGTACTTCTGAAAATAACCACGATGCCCTCAAACACCTTCTTGCCTATACCAAATTGCAGCAAAACATACAGATTCCCCAGGGCGAGCATGAGGCTGCTGACATCGAGTGGTAGCTCGGAGACCTCGAAGGCCACCACTGCTGCGAAGGACACCTTCGGCATTGGCATTCCGCAAGGCATTTCACGCAACCGTGCAGTCCAAGATGGTGGCAAACCCGGCACGTCACCAGAAGGCGTGGTTGTCGACTACCACTGCTCGGGTTCCTACCGTCGCAAGTCCGGAAGCTCCTTTCCTTCCGGTCACGCAACCGCTGTGGGTTACGAGGCGGCGTTCCTGTTCGCCCAATGCGTTTACAAATTGTGGAGCCTGCACAAGCCTTTCCAAGCCGCTGCGCTGGGCCTCGTCCTGGCCGCCTGCGCACTGTTCATGTGTCTGGACCGGGTGATATATCATCACAACCACGTGATTGATGTGCTGTGCGGCTTCTCAGTCGGCGCAGCAGGAGGCGCTGTTTTCGCCCTGTGGCCTTACCATGACGAAGTGGAAGATATGTAGGAACCGTAGAAGCCAGACGAAGATTTAACATTGTTTCGTGCTGGAGGGTGTGCTGACGATTTCTTTTTTTGATTTGTTTCTATGCCACATTATGCATTGTTCACAAAAACGCGTTTGATCTCATATTTGTTTTGGTCAGTGAATGCATCAGTTATGACTTATTATTTTTAAGGAATAATTAGGATTCGCACATTCAATGTTTCCCCGCATGCCGAGCGTGGTTCGCGTTCTCCCATATTGCTGCAGTCCATGGCATGCGGAAGGACTCAATTTTGATCTTTCCATGTCTTTTTATCTTAAAAGACGTTTAAGTACATACCAATCACAATACGTCTTATTTTATCCGGGCAATGTGTATTTGTTCGTGAAAACTATTTTAGGAATAATATAGCGCAGTACACGACGTGATCGTGGGAATGAAACTTTAGTGACTTGTGCACTGTGACTCAGTTCGCAAATGTGGTCGTTTTGGAGACGTATGCGTGCTAGTAGTACCTAGTCAATTTTTTTGCCAGCACTACATTGCGTCTGATGCCCCTGATGCAATTGCAGAGCAATAAAGTGATAATTTCATGAGATCATTACTTTAACTCCACTCTGTTTCTAAAATTCGGCAATTTTTGAATGCTCTTCAAAAAACTCCGAGGAGACTGTACGCGGACACAAATCTATGATTATTCCTCAAGATTAATGATTTCCGTAGTAGCGTTTCCCGAAAGCTGTGCAATGTTAATTTTTTGATGTGCTTTGTTTACAAAATTCGGAGTGCGTACTTATCCCTTTCTGTTGTTACGCGAGGCATGGCCAGAGCTCGAAGAACGGCCTTGCTTGCTCTCGGAAATGTCCGCCACATTAAAAAAATAATGTCGACATTTCAGGTGTGTTACGTTTAATGTAAGTCAGGTTCAAAATTAGTGGGGCCTTTAGTGGTGGAGATGCTAACTCTTACTGCCCTTGTATTTATTTCTGGCATCGCCACCGACCTGATCGGTTGCCTCTGATTGTTGGAAGACGCTCGTCCATTCAGCAGCTTTGGCATGTCAGGATTCATGTGGTTTTTCCGCGCTTCTCACAAAGAAGTTAAAGAATTTTTCAGTCCTAAACGACGGAATTGAAACTTTAAAGCTAACAAAATGGCTCGAGATTAAAACCAAGACAACACACCCTGTCATACCAATCAAAATCTGTCCACACATAAAGAGATGAGAGGGAAGGTACAATGGGGGGATTCAGAAACAATTTCATTACATACTAGCTGATGTGAATGAAAGCGATGGCGTTTCAGGCATTTGTTTGAATCAAGAACAACAAAATTTGTTACCCGCAGCCAAGAAGTCATAGGGTGACACTGTCGACGATGAGACGAATACGCAGCTAGGGATTGCAAGGAGTGGGATGCGTTGTGAACTAAAAATAATCATTGGGATCAGTAAGGTAGCTCTGGCGCCGGACGGCGGAATTCGAATACGAACGGAAGTGGCTTTTGTGCTGCAATCAATCTCACAAGGCTGATGACATTAAAGACGACGACAACAAGTATCGCTCCTATATGAGTGTACTGGTGGTCTCATACATGCCTAGATTAAAAAATTTGGACAGTTCGTCTGCGTGCGTATTGCCGAGTGTATGCCACAGTGTTGGAAATTGCGTGTACGTCCATTCACCAGCGCCATCGAGAGTCAAATATCGCGAGAACAGGCTGGAACAGAATTAAAAGCCCCAGGACCCGTAGTGCTTGTGGTTGAAGTGATTAGTACGACATGACGTTGGGCAAATTGGCTCATGAAATCCGCAAACATAAAAACATGCACGCCTGTCAACGGGGAGATCTACGGTTACCTTGATTGCTATACTGACATTCACAATATAAGAAAAAATTGCATTCATATACTTTCTCAGATAATTTATTACTGATTCTATTTTCGCAGTTGCTTTTTTCTTCATATGCTTATGTTATTCACAATGAAAAGTTCAATATACTCAAACCACTAGTTCCGTTTTCTTTTATTTCGTATGGAGCGTTTTTCCTCAGATGAAGAGAAAACAGAGGCAAACGCAGAAGAAGAAGGGGTCTTCGAGGGAATTGGAAAGGTGAGCAGACTCTGCCTTCCTTCAATGCTACTTTTATCTTTGCCGTTAAGACTGAATAATTTGGCAAATGGCTAAGGATCACTCAGATGCTTTTATATCCTCACAAATCTGGAGGTCTTCGCCTCCTCACTCGTACTACGGATGGGCGACATTATTCGCGAATCCCTGATCACATTGATGTCAAGTCAAAATAAATCTTGCTGATTTACCTCGTTGTGAATTTGTAGTAACTTACAACCGCAGAAATTATGTTTTGGAGGTCTAGTGATAAAGCATATAAATAGCACGGCAAGTCTCATTTTGTCTCAAATTTTCTTCCAAGCCGCCATGAAATATTTATCACAAGCTATAGCATGCAATTGTGTCAGCAGGTTCGTGAGTGCCTGTTTTTCCGATCATGAGCAATAGAAGTTTCTTTTGAGTTCTCTTGTCTTTTTCAATGCTGTCTTTCTGTCGGAGGAAATTACTGCAAAAGCAATTTCTGCTTCGCCTTACTACGCGTTTTGTGGTTTCCATGCTCTTAAATTTGATTTAAAGCGCACCTCAGCCGCACTTCCTATCGTCAGCTTAAGCGTTATGGCATTATTTTCAAGCCAATTAATCACAATGCATACAACCTAAATGCTGCTCTGGTGCATTGCAGGTCAGAGTCGGGTAAGGTAATGGACTTGAGTAAACTTAATATCTATGCTGCATAGGAAAACATTGTCTGTTTTTATTTCTAATTTCTCTTCCCACCGCCGTGGGTCAGTGGCTGGGCTGCCAGCTAGAACCTTGGTTTAATCCCAGCCGCAGCGGCTGCGCTTCGATCAAAGCGAAACCCAAAGGGCGCTCCTTTTCTGTGCGATGTCGGGGTAAGTTAAAATGCCCCAGGTGGTCTATATTATTGAGCTGGAGTTTTGAGTTTGAGTTTATTTCCACGAACAAGGAGACACAATGATTGTGGGGGACTCAAGGGGAAAAAGCTGCTCAGGGGTAACTTGACTGGCCTCAATTACTGTTACAGTGGCTGCAGCAGGGCGGAGAGAAGGCTTAATAATAGAATAGAGTTAAGACAACGGCAAAACGAGAAACCCAGAAAGATAAAATTCAAACAGTAATAGAGAAATTAAAACAAAAAAGAAAAAAACTCGTACACAGCTTATTAGAGAAACACAGTCATGCGTACAAAAATATTTCAAGAAGGTTTCGTAAAGAACAAACGAGCACGTCGATGTTACATTGAGTAAGGTCATTTCGTAACTTCGGCAACCTGTAGCTTAAAATTTGTTGACCATAATTATTTCGCGGATGAGGGACACACCATTTCTCCGGAGCTCGAGTAGTGTAGAGGGCAGCGCGTTTTGTGAAATTAGCGAGAGAGCAAAGATTACGTATTTAATTCTTTGTGTCTTTATGGTAGGATAAAACCAGGCGATGATTAAGGATTCTGAGATCATGGGAAGGGGAGCAGAATAAAAGTCGTGAGGCTTATTGCATATGACGTGGAGAAATGTTTTTCCGGATGACAAGCAGTCTGTGAATGTTTGTGCAAGTTGTTCCTCATGCACGACAGCAGTAATTAAGATGACTGAGGAAAAGTGCGTTATATATTAAGAGTTTTACAGAAAAGGGAAGACATCTGACAGAATGGACTAGACACAGCACCTGAGACAGTTTACGGGAGAGAAAATTTATATGGACATATTATGATCAAAGTGTACACGTAAGCATTTGATTATTCGTACAACTTCGATTTTAAAAGTATTTAGTAGTATATCACTAGGTAACGCAGTGTTCATGTTTTTCGGTTGAAAGAGTAAGGCTTTAGTTTTCACGGCGTTTTAACGGTGTGCATTAACAGGCAGTTTTCAATAGACCACATATGTAACATAGAAAGCACGTGGTTAGCATGTAGGCTTAGGTCATCTGGAGATTTGGAGGAGAAGAGAAGTGTGTTATCATCAGCATACATAATGAATGTGGTATTGGGATGAATGTTTGTGAGATTGTTAACAACAATGTTAAACAATAGAGGACCCAAAATGCTTCCTTGCGGGACACCTACAGCAACAGGAATGACGTTAGATGATATGCCATTCACATGCACAAACTGCCTTCTATGACTTATGTATGATTGAGTTAAGTTGAGGGCGATGCCGCGAATGCCATAGTAAGACAATTTGCGAAGCAGAAATTTACTGTCAATGAAATCGAAGGCGTGCAGCATGAAAAGCTTTCTATGTTGCCTAGATTACACCCGCGTCATCTGCCTGATCAGCTATGTGTGTTTGTGCGTATATACGCTCACAAACTAGTTCCTTTTTGAATTTGAGTAGAAATGGTTTGGTTTGGTTTATAGGATTTAACGTCCCAAAGCAACTCAGGCTATGAGAGACACCGTAGTGAAGGGCTCCGGAAATTTCGACCACCTGGGGTTCTTTATCGTGCACTGACTTCGCACAGTACACGGGCCTCTAGAATTTCGCCTCCATCGAAATTCGACCGCCGCGGCCGGGATCGAACCCGGGTCTTTCGGGCCGGCAGCCGAGCGCCATAACCACTCAGCCACCACGGCGGCTTGAGTAGAAATCGGCCCTGCAGAGTTCTTCAGGTGACCGACTTGCAGTACAAAATATAAAAAATTATGGAGCGCCAGATTTCTTCGGAAAGACAGCCGCTAATATTGTACGTGGCTAAATTAATACCGTGCTGCATTCAGTTCTCTGCAGAACGCAAAGCCACACTACCTGCAAGCAGTGAATGTATCAACAAGAAACACGCGGAAACACGCTGTAGATTTCAGCAGCCGTATATTGCGCGTCCCGCGAGGCGGTGAAGTTTCAGCTGACTATCGTGGAAGCCTTATGTTTGGTTGATTCAAAATTAACGAAAAGCTGTTCTTGCAACGGATGACATGCGCTTGTTAAGTGTATGCCTCCGAGGCTGCAGCGGTGCATTCTACACAATTGGTCAGGATATTCAAACTTTTTTCAAGCGTGTTCGCATTTGAGCCACTACGTGCAAAGTTGGCTCTGTGGCTGCTTGAAGTATTACTTCAACGTTTAAAGCAGCTCATGGCCGAGAGAAAAACAGAGTATTCTTGCGACTGCGCGTGTTCACTCCCAGTCATTAATGCAAGAAAATTTTTTGTGTCAACATTTTTTTGTTATTTTGGCCATACTATTCTAGAAACATCAGAGGTATCGGTAATGTCAATGAATTTTCCTGTACTCACTGCAGGTAAGTTCTACAGAAAAAACGAGTATACTAGAAAAAATACGATGATACAGAAAAATTTCGTTATGACAGAATGAGAAAACAATTTTCGTACTTTGTCAAGACTCTCTCCTTTTTTTAGACTCGGTTGGCACCACTTCAAACACCGAGCTGTAGATTCCGGAAGTCTTCTCGACGGCAGCGCTTTGGAGAGCCACTATCTTCATCACCTGCCGGTAGAGAGAGGGCCGGCAGATGGGCATCCTTGAAACACAGAGTGAACAAGGAAGGAGGAAGCCTCCGGTTGATAGAAAACGTTTCAACAAGCAAACGTGCCTTCATCTGGTCCACGCGCTCATGATTAGCGGGGTTTAAGTAGAGCTTCACTCAGAGCAGGAAGCCCTAGTGAGGGGAAGAAATTAGTGAAGTGTGAAGGGTGATATGATGGGCAGGCTGAACTTGAAAATCTCCAGGCAGGATGGTTGCTAAAGACGATTAACTGGTTGACCTACAAAGCTGTTCAAGAAATACCCCAGCTCAGAAGAAATGAATCCAGGGGTGAGGAGGGAGGAGAGATCGCGAACGTGGGTTCGAAACGCTGAATGTTTACGCTTGGGAAGGACACGACATTGTAGGCTGGCAGCAAAGGATCCATTAACAGCCTTTTCCACTTCATCCTCTCTCTTTCTTCTCCCTGCAATTATTTCCTCGTAGTGACGCCAGCTTTAAATTCCACCAGTGAAGAAGCGCTTTATCAAGACGAATACAAGTGCTTTTATATAAACTTTGTCTACCACCCTGAGGCTTCCAGCTCCTTTGTTCACTCGATCATCATCTGTCGGGTTAGGGTTCAGAGAAATAAAAGGAAAAGGCAGGCGCTTGTCAGCTGGCACTAAATTTTTTTTACCGATATAAGAGTTTTGAAAGGACCTGGAATTGAGATAAAAATAACCCTCCACAGTGAGGAGCATTGCACTTGTAATTTGGGGGGTGACAGCTGTGAGTTGCTTCCTTGCTAGAAGTAGTGAAACTGAAACTAACCATATTACCTGAAGGCAGTTGTACAGGTGCTGAATGCGTTATATAGAACCTTCATTTAACAACGGCATCCTTTAAAGGCGGTTTGAGCGGCAAGGTTACCTTAGGCATCCGAAAACGACTTTGACCTCTGACGTCAACCCATCTAATACAGGACGCTCTAAGGGGCACTCATTTAGCGCATAATGCATTTTGCCGTCACAGCTTCGACTGTATCGCCCTGAAAATAAATGCCTGGTCAGAAAGCCACTGGAAGTAATTATTGAGGGGGGTAGGAGCATTTTGTATTCTTCAAATAAAAAACTTCCTATGCCTTACGCTCTTTCACAACCCTTGGTAATTACGGAGAGTATATAATGTTGAGAACCTTCTAACTAAATATGCCCTTGGTGTTGGCGTGTCTAAGAATTATTTATTACAAATGGCTGGACCTTTAGACTTCCGAGCAGTTCGTTCAAAATTTGTTGCATAGGTCGCTTTGAATTAAAATGAGTCTATATCAATCACCTATTCTGTGTGGCCCATCCAGCGCCGTAGCGGAATCAACCACTAGATTTACATTTACAGTTATAGCTCCATCGACAGCAAAACTTATGGCCGCCGCAGTGGCTCAGCTGCTGACCCGAAAGACGCGGGTTCGATCCCGGCCTCGGCGGTCCAATTTTTTAGGCGACATTCTGGAGGCCCGTTTACTGCGAGGTGTCGGCACACGTTAAGGAACCCCAGGTGATCGAAATTTCCGGAGCCCTACCCTACGGCGTCCCTCAAAGTCTGAGTCGCTTTGGGACTTAAAACCCACATAAGATTAAAACTTGTGCGAAAGTTTTAATGACCTTCGTACAGACAAGGTCAGATAGCAGCTTCCAAGGGATCGGGTGCTCTTATTCATACTGTGCCACGTCGTGCGGGCTAACTGTTCAAAATGATTCTGTTTTCTTTCTGCTCTGTGCTTTTCTTCCGTGTGTTCCAGAGAAGGAGAGAGCATTGTTGCCAACTATGCGGAGCGATTCGAGCGAATCTGAGTCTCACGACGATTCTTCGTCATCACCCATACAGGTGCGAAGTACCATGTTATGTATGACGTAAATGTCTTCGAGTCTGTCGAGCTAACGAATAAAATACGACCCTCAGCTTCAAAATTATTCTATCGTTTTTGCTAAGAGAAAAGCCAATAAGACTTTACACTGTAGCTAAGTGTCTGTGCAGTCCGCTGACTAGTGCAAGGTTGTCTGTTCGATCGTAGCCGCAACGACCGCATTTCGAACAACGCAAGATGCGAAATATTCGTATATTCAATCTCTTCGCACGTTAAAGTACGTTAGCCGCCTTCGGGCCGCGGCGAGTAAGCAGTTTTTTCAGCTAACTTTCTATTTCCTTTGATGTCTTAATTTTCCTACCATTCGTCGCCGTAATGTAGTCGCGTTGGGGCTTTTTTTTTGCAAAAGTGTGGTCTCTGCATGGCTTTCAAGAAAAACATGTTAAGCGTTTGAGCTTTACGTAAGCTCTTCACTAACGCACAGGCAAGCGCATATGACTGGGTTGGTAGCGCCGAGTGGAGGCCTTGCGACCTCAAGTCTACACCACGCCCGTGCAATTCGGGCTTTCTGTATTTTTGTATTAAGAACTCAATTCAGTCAGAGCTTTATGTAGTACACGCTTTTCAATGCTATTACAAAGGTTTTCCACTAAACGGAGGTCTTCCTTGTTCGTTTTTCCCCAGGCTGAAGACGAGGCTAAACGTAAAGATCCCGCGCGAAGAACCAACGTTTCTGCAGCTGCCCGTCACCCTGAAAGCAAGCAGGACGCTAGCAAAGCACACAAAGGATCCAGAGAAAAGAGGCAAAGCGTCAGCGTCGATTCCAAGCAGCCACGGCGGGGAAGTAAGATCCGTGTGAAAACTATCCCCCGAAGGGTCCACAGATACAGTCCTAAATCAACAGCCATTTCTGTAACTTGCCAGGGGAGAGAATTAGATGCAGAAACGCTTAGTACAGAACGGCAGGACCGAATCCGTGGAGCGTAAGATCAGTGCTTTTAAAAGATTTTGTTTTGCTATTGAACTTTACAAACCCAACAGTTGCGGCTGCCGAGAAATTGGGTCTTGGGGTTTTGTTTGGTAATCATAGCAGTTTTGAATGATTCTATTACTGTGCTAGGCTGGCATTCAAGAGAGTCGCAATTGTTCCTGTCGTTTTAAAAATGGGAAATCAAAACTAGGCACTACATGGCTCCACTTTCAGGATGTGAATAGACTGTAACTCTACGTAAAAGCTGGGCAGACAGCTATCGGTGGACCAGTGTTACTTTTCATTGAGGGCAGTGAATGTTTCACACCACTGCAGCAGATGGCGTGACAGTTAGACCAATCCTACTGTCAATATCGTGCATAGACTTTAGGGCCAGCTTCACAATTAAGGTTAGAAGGCTTGGCTGTAGACTAGTTGGTACAGCGTCATTAAATAACGAAGACAAATTACAGCAAGGACACATATATAGCATTACTTTTACAGCCCATGTAACTTTCGTATTTTTTTCGCGAATATTGTTCCTCTCCTTTCAATTATCGATGAACGCCCTATTTTCACGGAACTTCGCAAACTGCCCACTACCAAAAACTCTAGTAGCATCCGACTGTGACGACATAGCTGGTAGCTAGCTAAATATATCAATCACCGGATTTAATGCTAAGCGGGCTAAGACTACAATAAAACTGGCTAAAAATTATTGTGAACATTTTTTGTGCGTTCGCTTGTGTAGCCCGGTGTAATAGAGCAAATCGAAATAACTTAAAAAGAAAATGATTAATCCGCTGTCCGATCACCTACTGGTCACCCTGCAGGAACAAGTCCACCTTTCTCGGGCAAAAATTTTGAAAATTGAAAAATTCTAAGTCACTGTTATGAATATATTGAAGGCAATGGTGCATTATTTTTATATGTAGCGAAGTCTTTCTTTTAAAGTGTTTCCAACGATCGCATCGACCAACTGGTTAAGACCCACTAAAAACCAGTCGGGAACCCTGGTGACAATAGCAAAAACGTGACTAGAATAAAATATAAAACTGATGTCGGGTGATCTATGGATATATTGATTGTTGCATTGAAATCTTACGTTATATTAAAAAATTGTGTTCATAAGCCGTTGCCCGCTCAAAAATGATTTTGCGTAGAATTGCTGAGTAAGATTCTTTCTCGTAAGGCGCCGCGGTCCAGATTATCTTCTTACGAATAACAGCAACGTTATTATTCCGCTCACTTGACTTCACTCTACTTTGAACTCTGGGTACTTCAGTATGAGTGAGCCTGAGGCCCTAGAACAATTATTTGTGTGTCGTACAAGCAGGCTGCTAAGTACAACAAAGCCTTAATAATTCATTTCAATGAAGAACGTAAAGATGGCGAACATATGACGTCCCTCGAAATTGTTCGCAACATGCTTTTCCTACGCATACTTCTTACCTCCTCTTACGAACTTTTCGTCCTGTTCCGTTCCTTCTAATCTTAAGAACAACATGATGCCGAGCTCTCGAGTTTCTCTCGAACTGGTGTCTCCGTCGGCCGCGACGACTGGAAGGCCAGCACTGCAGTGGTTCCATTTCCGCAAGACCTTCCCCTGGTCGAGTCACGAAGGCCACTCACTGCTCCACAAAGCGCTCATGAAAGACCAGCGTATGCAGAGGTTCGCAAACTCCATTCCTTGCCTTCGAATCAGGCTGATTCGGGCAGCCCACAAAGTCTGGCGCCAAGGCATCAGGAAGCAGCTCCGACTATGGTGAGTAGGCGGCAGAGTGAAACATTCAAGCGTTTACGTCAGCCTTGCTAGACTGTACAAGCTGTGATAACCACGCGCAAAAACATAGAGAATATCTACCTTCCTCCTTACGCTCCTGCCGAGGTCATAGTCCTCGTCAGACGAGTCAGTCGGTGAACTTGGAGCGTTTCATTGAGCTTTCTTTTCTAATAGACTGCCTCGCTACATGGCCACGACTTTCCATATAAATTACCCGTATACTTTTCGGCTGCAGCAAAGGCATAATTGATAAAGCGACCTCCTAAACATCGCAGAATAAATCACTTAGTTGCAAGGCAATTGAAACTAAATGTCTCATGAACATAAAGCAACCCGCTGCATCTATATATATATATATATATTCGCCACTTATTATGAAAATCCTGCAATACTCCCTTGAAACGCGCACACGCTCTAGCACCAACGCTATGACCGTTTGGGGCACGTGCTTTATCTAGCGGTTGAGCACCCGCCTTGGATTCGAAAGCTAGAATGTCGGACTAGCGACATTATATGTGCGCATGGTGTCCATATATTGTGGCCGCGGTAGCAAAAACAAATTTCGTTTCGACGAATATTTGTCAACGGTTTTCTTCACGGAGACCAGCTATACGGAAGCGTGATTTCATAATTTTATCACCTGCAGAACCCCATATAATTTTGTAAGCATACTTTTCGTGTGGTAAGAGTGGCGTAGAGTACTTATTGATGCGGGATTGAGTAGAGAAAAGCGCACTTTCACTGTACCTGATTATACCTATAGACTATCCTAGCGGTCGGTAAAAAGCTGCAAGTAAATTGTACTTGCATACAAGAATTTCAGTCTAGTGTCTTTAAACACGAACTACAACTTTAAAATTTACGCCCCTTTCTTTAAGGAACATTCTTAGAGTTAGCAATTTAGTAGTTAGTAATGAGCTAAGTTCGAAAAATCAAAACAGCTCAGCAGACCGTACCACACTGCTTCCAACTCCATCCAGTTGGTTTTATTTGAATTGCTCATCTCGGATTTTTTTACAGATTTTTAATAGACTTCGAAACTTTTTTAAAGGTGCTCTATCACCGTAAGCGAAGTTCCGAGGTTTTGGGTTCTGATCCCACCAGCTGCATATGGTTGTTTTTTTTTACTTTCTATTTAATTATTTTTCAGCGACAAAATATCTACTCTATTTATCTCTATTCACCAGCACCACAAATGAAAAAGAATATAGAAACGCCTAGGTTTCGCTGACTGTTCGCTTCCTTCATGTCTGTGTCATAAAAGCCTCTCATTTCGCTTCCCTTATAATCTTTATCTGGTCAAAGAAGAGTGGAGAAAATGGGGTAGATGACATACCGCCGTACCGAAGCCTTGCTGTTGGTTTAAGCTGTTTTAGTCACCCCTCAAGAAGTGACGAGACCGTAACGTTACGACTCCAACTTGAGTAAGTTCGCCAGAGACCGCTTTCACCGCCCGTCAGAGGTCCAAAGTCTTCCTGCAAGTCAGATATAGTGAATTTTCATTGTTCACTTGACCGGATACTGTACACTTAGAGTAAGATACAGTGAAAGTACTGATTTTTTCCCTCTACGTCATTCTGCACGGAGAGAGAGAGAGAGAGGAAGAGAAAAACTTCATTTGGGTGCTTTCAAGGGCTTGGCGTCTCGAGGCCTCCGTAGTCTTCACTGCGCTGGCGACTTGAGGCCTCTTCTTAAGCAAGGTTGGGCCCCTATTCCAGGGCTCCACTGAGCCTGAAGGTCGCTTCTACCACGCAGAACGTAAGGATATGGAACACTGCGGAGTTTTCACTAGGGCTAGAGACATGAAACCAGGTTTTAATACAGATGGCTTCAGAGAAGCAAAATCGTTATCAGGTATTACTCTCATAGAAATCTTTTCCTGCTATCTTGCACCGAAGAATAGGGAACTGTGTAGACTAATCTAGGGGCCGGCCTAACCTTCCAGCTGTCGGTTCCACAATGGGTTCTCGACCACTACGTTGCATCACGGGCGCTGAAAGCTCATTTTGCCAGTACTAGTGCTCGCTGATTTGAAAACACCACTACTGTGTCTTCATAGTTAACACGGAACTGCCAAAACAGTGACGATTACAAAGCGGTTGGCATCACTGGTGCAATGACTGTTCTAGTAGTTCTGTCCATTTCATTGTCATAATACTTTTCTTTAGCCTGCTGGGTGTGGCCAGTTGTACTTCAGACTTTCTTGGCTCCGAATGTCTAGATAGGTCCAGTCAGGGCCAAAATGACACTGGACAGAGAATATGGTCTTTGATATTTGTTGAATTAGCAAGGCAGCTTGAGTTTTACCAAGAACCGCCGGTTTCTTAAATTGTTCAGCCACTGCAGCTCTTCGAGTCGCATTGGTACAGAGTAAACTGACAGTCGCCAAAGAATACTGTTTTGGCTGACATGGAGCATTCCAACTTTGTAAGCAAAAAAATGAAAACACATATATTACTGACAATTTAACCATTTTTGTGCGATAGCGATTTCCGCCCCTGTGAAGCCCTGTCCGGCCTTCTCATTCAACGTCATGAGTGCACTGGCCCCAGGTATCTGCGCCGAACCACTGTTTTGATGCAGGTTAAACACAGGCGAGTTCCTTCAGCTGTGCGATAGCAGTGCACATTAAAGATCCGCAGGTGCTCGGAATTATTCCCCAGCCCACCACTGCGGCGCCTCTTTTCCGTGTTCCTTTCTTCTACCTACACCCTTTCCCCACAGCGTCGAAGCGGTGTCCTTCATAATGTGAGAGAGTTGCTGAGCCCTTCCTGCCTTAAAAAAAATGTTTAATGACCCGCCGCGGTGGCTCAGTGGTTAGAGCGCTCGGCTACTGATCCAGAGTTCCCAGGTTCGAACCAGACCGCGGCAGCCGCGTTTAGATGGAGGCAAAGCCCAAAGGCGCTCCATTGTGCTGTGCGATGTCAGTGCACGTTAAAGATCCCCAGGTGGTCGAAATTATTCCGGAGCCCTCCACTACGGCACTTCTTTCTTCCTTTCTTCTTTTAGTCCCTCCTTGAACCCTTCACTTAGTGCGCGGTTCAGGTGTCCGCCGGTATGTGAGACAGATACTGCGCCATTCCATTTCCCTAGAAAAAAAAAGCAATTTCAAACAAGTTTCAGTTAAAATTTTTTAACCTGCATTTGAGCGTTGTCCCGTTAATATGTTGTAAAGAGTGTTGTGTTAAGGAACTTTTTGCTGCTCAGTGAGGCATTTTGCGTTGACAGTCCCTCGCTCTGTCCCAAAGAATTACCCTGCTCTAAGCTGACCTGCCGCGTGATGTTCCGTTTCCAGCCTGAAAGCACCAAGGCAGTCCGCAAGAGCAGCAAAAGCAGCGTAGGCGGGCTGTCCACTGCATCTGGGCGGCAGCAGGCATCGACCCTCAGCGAGTCCCGCAGCAAGAGCCGTGCTTCACGAACGGATTCCAAGGCTGCATTGCGGGGTCCGGTCGAGGCACTACAGCATCCACTCGGGCCGGCAGGACCTTACAGTCCTGGTGCTATGACGCAGGCTGCGCCAGTGCCCGCGCAGGCAGCTAAGACGGAGGTTATCTTTACTTTTGTGTTTGTGTGTGTTTGTGCGTTTTCATAAACGCTGAAAGATTCCAATATAGTCGTAAAAAGAAGAGCAGAGGCAATCGCCCGTTGTAATGCTACACCTTGAGAACACGAAGCAGCACGAAAAAACGGGGACAAAAAAGACACACATGCGACAGAACGAATGCTACTATGTGTATCTTTTTTGTCCCCGTTTTTTCGCGCTGCTTCGTGTTCTCAAGATGGATCAATACCAACTGGCCCAAACTTCGGTGCTTTTGCATAGTAATGCCACGGATCTGTGTTATCAGTATTGGTTTTGCATTTCCGTTTTGCATTGATCGCCTTTTCAGTAAGTGTGAATTTTCTTTCGGCGCAAACGACTCTTCTTAAACCTTATTTAGAGGGCCCCTCAATCGTGCTTTGTATCGGAAGATTATACTTTCAAATATTTATTGCGGTGACAAAACTAGGCGCATTTCCTGGTTTAAGGCATACGTTCAGCCTTTGTCAAATGTATGCAGCCTAAGGAGTCAGCTTCTGAGACCTGCAGTGTGGCTCTTCTTACTCAGGGACCCCAATCTCACGCGTACTCAAGGACCCTAATCTCCCGAAGGCCGGACGAATTTAAATCATCAACTACTCCAAGCTTAGGTCTGTCAAATTAGTTAAAGACCCCCCCAAAACAGCTTGGAAGCAAGCCTCTTAGGTTGTATATTTTTTTACAAAGACTGTACGTATGCTCATAAAGCCTCTTTTGCGGTAGGCGGCCCGCCTGCCCAGCCGGTTCTGGGCAGCCTACCAGGTGCGTTTACCTTAAAGGCCTTCAAATGGGTGAAGGTGAGGGTGAAGAGTACACCTACGTGAAGGCCTTCAATGTAAATGGCTTCATGTTGAAGACCTTCATGGTAAATGGCTCCGGGTGAATTCCTGTTTGTAGACTGCTTTTTTTGCAAAGGCCTATAGATCAACTGCCTTTAGCACGTAAGGACCTTAAGTGCCCACCGTAACTAGTGCTACTACACGATATGCCGCGCTTAGCTGTGCTAAATTGTTTGATGTATCTTTTTCAACCTACATAGGTCACAATGCGCGCAATACTTATGCTGTTCTGGTACTTCAGAGCTAGAGTTCTTGTAGAAGGAACATGAGAAGTGCACAGATCTGTTGCTAAGATGCCAAATCTTCGAGAAAGAACACCTGCCTAATTAACGCAGTTTAAATGAGGGAACATAATCAGAAGATCTATACTGCTTCAGCAGGCCTTCGCTCGCTGAAGCCTTGTAATGCAAAAATGCGGTGTGGGAAGCCCCTTTCTGCAAGATTGTCGAAAATGACACAATATAGTAACTGAATACGCTTACTATCTACTCTTCCTAAGCCGCGGAGCTCAACGAGAGCAAGATAAAAGTTTGCTTGTTTTTTTCATGTCCCTACCCGTCGCGGTGGCTTGGCGGTTAGGGCGCTGATTAGGACCCTGGTTTAATCCAGGCCGCGGTGGTAGCTCCTGGATGAAACCGAAGCGCAAAGGGCACCCTCTGCTGTGTGATGTCGGTGTACGTTAAAGTACACCAGGTGATCTATATTATTCCAGAGCATCCACTGATGGTCTCTGAAAGACGATGTGTTGCTTGGCGACACTAAAACCCATAATTTAAAAATTGCAATTTTTCACGTCTCTGGTCTTTGTAATCCCTCATTTAATCGCTTTCATCACCGTTACGGTCCAGGTTACCATCCACCCATTATAGCACGTATTGCCATTGCGCTTTCGCTAATGACTACTCACGCGCGTAACCCCGAGTCGGCTTCGGAATATACCACACTAGGGCTTCGGGCTTTTTGTGTTTCCCCTTTATCGCAACGCGTTTCCCGGGCTTTGTATTACACCCGCTTGATCTGGTCTGTGAGTGCCCGTGTATATTCAGTATTCTGCAGCATCACTGTGGCAGGTTTTAAAAATATTCCCACCTCAATCACTGGCTCAATTGCGGTAAAACCGACTGCGCACAAAGCTTTGGTGTTGCTGCCACTTTTGTCCCGTATTGAATTGGATAACGATACATACCTGGTTAAGTCACGCATGAGTCAAACTCGCAATCACCTGTGCCGAAAATGATGAAATGAAAGTCGCCAGTTCTGCGTTGCCACCAATGAGTTCTGGTGGTGTCGTAAAGAACCCACGTCCCTTGAAACTCTCGTCTCGGCGCCTTTCACGTCTTGGGGTTCTCCTTTGCAGACAAGAGATGGCGCCACCATGGCCCATCGTCGAAAACCCGCCGTTACCGGCATTCGGTTCAATAATCTCGACGTTCACGATTACGGTTTTACATCATGCGGAGCTCAACTAAAATAAGTATCGTTGTCAAAATTTTTACGAGCCAAATGTTACCTCAATACACTAGCTCTGTGCGCGGTTTCAACGCAAACAAACGTCCGGCTGAGGCGCGATAATTCTTCAGAGCTTTTCTGCATTAAAATTGCCAGACATTACGATCTGGCTTCCTTTGCTTGCACCAAAGTGCAGTACGCAGCAGATGAGGGCTTGGCTATTGAACCGGATGACCCGTCTTCAGAAAAAACATGTATTTGAATGTTGCCCTGATAACACGTTGTAAAGAGTGTTGTATTAAATGTGTTTTTGTTGCTCAGTGACGCATTTTGCGTTGAGAGTCCGTCGCTCTGTCCCAAGAAATTACCTGCAATCTAAGCTGATCTGCCCGTGATTTTCCGTTTCCAGCCTGAAAGCACCAAGGCAGGCCGCAGGAGCAGCAAAAGCAGCGTGGGCGGGCTGTCCACTGCATCTGGGCGGCAGCAGGCATCGACCCTCAGCGAGTCCCGCAGCAAGAGCCGTGCTTCACGAACGGGTTCCAAGGCTACAATGCGGGGTCCGGTCGATCCGCCACAGGATCCAGTCGGGCCGGCAGGGTCTTACAGCCCTGGTGCTGGGACGCAGGCTGCGCCCGTGCCCGCACAGACAGCTCTGACTGAGGTTATCTTTATATTTTGTCTATGTGCGTGGCAAGCCGCTGATAAGCAGATGTTTTGTAATCACAGCTCACACTGCAAAACCGCCACTAGCAGCCTCCTGAGAGAAGCCATACGGCTACAAGGGGAAGCTATACCGGTTTGCTGCGCAGGTAAAAAAAAATTCACCCTTTTCTCTGGCTCGGACTTAGTACCCCCAACTTAGTACCCCCGCTTCACCAGAGGGCTGGTCTACCTGCTTATTTCGCCAAGAGTGTCTAAATGCCAGGACTAAATTCATAAATAACTCAAATCTGCGATGCCAGTCTCATCGTTCAGAAAATTAGCCACATAATCGTTGTATTCAGACAGCACATTAATATTCATTCACGTTCCCTAACCACCTCTTAATCATGACAATGAACAGGTTTTGATTTTATTATCTACACAGAATTACAACTATGCGCTGGAAACAGCCGGTAACTGCCATCATCGTAAGACATATATTTAGGAATGCACTCCGTGCTCGGAACGCATTTAAAAAAGGTTGCGATAAAACTGAATATAAAAATGAACGTCACAGGCTATCACGCGATGTGGCAAGACACATCTGTGCTGATCGTATTGGTTGTGGATTTGGCTTTTAGACTGATCACCTTCCCAATACGTCTTTGAAGTTTCTTTCGGCGTAAATCTCTGGTTGGTGGAGGCGTCTAGAAAATGTTGTCCTTATCTAAGGGGATGGTTGGTGGACACAAGTGGTGGCACTACTGGGTGGGACTAGTGGAGCGCGGGTGGCTGGTGACTTGAGGTGGGTAGATAGCTGGTGGGTGTGTGGGTGGAGACTAGAGGTGCATGAAAGACTGGTGGGGGCAGGCTTGTACGTTTTAGATTAATTTTACTGCTGTATGCCATTTTGTGGGCCCACACGAGGGTGCTCAGAAGGAGGTACCTTAGAGAGCCCTCAGACAGCAGGTTTCCCCCGGAGGAGATCGGTTGTGGTAACGCAGTAAAAATGGTCCTGTATTAAACCTCATTTCGGCTCCGTTTTCCACTTGGGCTTTAAAATTACGCTTCTGAAACTTATTTACTATTAAAACACTGCTTAGCCATCTGCTGTAAATTAGATTTCACTGCCGCCGACATCACGGCACTGAAGACGTGCCCCTTAATTGATGTACTGATTGCTTTTTAATGAACTATGGCAGTACGCTATTGGAAAAAATTACCTTCTTTTGGCGACCGTGCGTTGCACAATATATGTGAATAACGCCACTAAAATCATAAGGTACGCCGTAAGTTATCTATTCTTTCATTCATTTACAGTTTTCATGGTTAAAAGCATTGTGAATTAAATCGCAGCCTTCCCAGTCGGGCAAGGAGCATTCCCGCAACAGACCAACTACCCATGCTCTTGGACACCCCAAAGGCGAAATAAGGCGACAGCCTTCCACGAAGCATTTAGCGCAGCCAACAGCGAGCAGAGTAGAAGAGCCGGCCAGCAAACAGAGGCCTTCGACTGGTGGAGCAGTCGATGGAGCTCCTGACGCCAGTCGGGCCAGCCGATCTAGTCGAGCCAGTCGAGCCTCACAAAAGCGATCGGTGTCGGAAAAGGTGGGTAATTGATGGGTTATGTTATATCGATCTAGTTGTGTCAACGAGCATGAAGACCTTCTTAAAACAAAACTTTTTCTATCGTGATATTACAATGTGTTCTAGAGTCAACGCTACCGAAATCAGTGTTCCGATGCACCAGGAACTACATAACGAATTGTAGAGCTTTCCTCATTCATTTATACTAGGGGATGGGGGTGCGCTTGCCTCTACCTAATACTGTGTTGAAACAGCGAGCCTAGTACTGTGAACCTCCATACTTGAAACAATGTTCTGTTTAAAGAGTAAACGATTAGACAGCTGCTTCAAACTCCGACCCAAGTCTTACCTTCCAGGCTTCTCTAGTTTATCGCGTACTAGACTGACCCATCTGCACCAACAGCATGAGCTCGCCTGTTTACCAACATTTAGTTTAAAATTTTATTCATGCTTAGTTCGTAACTTGACGCGATTTCTAGTTTACCTTTTCAGCACAAAGAACAATGATTCGGCAGGTTGCGTTCACCGTCTCAAAGCAGAGCTAGGTATTTGAGGAACGCTTCAGTGGAGAGCTAAAGTTTAATTTCGGCCACCGCGGGTTCCTTAATGTTCAATGACAAAGAACAGGATATGGGATGTTTCTGCATTTCATCTGTAGTGAAGCACGGCCACCGAAGTGAAGATTCGATCCCACCACCTTCTGCTCAGCAGCAAAACGCCGTAGCCAGTACAATAAACATGATGATAGAGGATGTAAAGACAATTCAGTTGATAATTCAACTTGTGTTTCTTGTTTCTTCCTCTGGCGAGCAACCCCTTCTACTTCAAATATTGACCACAAACCTCTTGTCACTGAAAGCCAAAGTGAAGTACTGTATAACTTCAAGCATTGGGCTCGTTGTGTGGATTACGCTCCGTGCATTGCACAAAGCGCGGTATTGTTGTTTGTGATGCCTCCCAACGAAACAAACAACGTTACGTTCTGTCACACCCACCCCTGTCGTAAGCTGGCATTATCCTGCATGTGACAAAGTTGCGCAACTTTTGTCTTGATACTTAGCTGTCCAATCCTGTATTATGTGGCCCGCATCCCAGACCCCATCTGTGCTGTAATGACCCACGTGGTTCTATATTAACCCTACATTCAGCTTTTCTTCCATGAAGATTCAAAAGCGCATTAAGGCGTTCTAGGATATGTTGGACGCAGCGCTTAATCCGTAGTCATGACATTTATTGTTTGTGCACTGACATCGCAAAGCACACGGGCGCCTTATCGTTTTGCTTCAATAAAAACGCAGCCCGCTAAGGCGCCCGTGTGATGCGCGATGTCAGTGCACATTAACGATCCCCAGGCAGTCGAAAATATTTCGGAGCCCTCCACTACGGCACCTCTTTCTACCTTTCTTCTTTCACTCCCTACTTTATCCCTTTCCTCGCGGCGCGGTTCAGGTGTCCAACGATATATGAGACAGATACTGCGCCATTTCCTTTCCCCGAAAACCAATTGATATTATTATGACATCTACGTCCTTTCTGCCTGTACTCTTTATTTTTGGTCTTCTTCACTATTAATAACGAACCAAAAATAAGTATCGTGACTACAGATTAAGCGCTGCGCCCAACCAACCATTCAGCGAACCATTCAGCCCACCTGGTCATCGAATTTGCGGAGTTTGGCAGGGATCGTTTATATCCTGCGATGCTGGTTAATGAAGAGACTGAGTATTTGCAGCTCCTGCACTCCACGAATGGGGACGCTAGCGAGAGAGAGCTGAACGGAGATTTTGCATTTCGGAGAATGTCGAATATGCCCAAATTTAGACTTGGCCGGGGAGCAATGGAGGCCACAGTACGTAGCATAGTGTTCTACAGGGCTCGCCGCTGCTTGCAGGCATTCCTCCATCTCTCCTATGTTTCCCGTAGTAGCCCAGATGGGGATGTCATCGGCGTACAGTGCATGCTGAACACCGCCTACACCCGCCAGCTGTGCCGGGAGGTGCATCATGGCAATTAATAAGAAGCGGGGACAATATTGCGCCTGTGGTGTGCCCCGCGTTCCCATCTCAAACGGGCCGTACTCGGTCTCTTATATGCGTATATAGGCCGAGCGGTCTGTTAGGAAATGTTTGATGTAGGTGAATGTGCGGGGACAGCAGTTGATCTCGCTAAGATGTTTTAATATGACAGGCGTGTTTAACATTGCCAAACGCACCCTTCAGTTCGAGCGCTAGGACTACCTTGTCATTGTGAGGGTGTCCTCTGGGTTGAGAACCTCGGGATGAAGCTGTTAAAGTATGTCTTGTGTGAACGTATGAGGTCGGAAGCCGACCATGGTGTTGGCAAAGGTGTTCTTGCTCTCGAGATAATCCGAGAGGCTGTCACGGACCACCATTTTCAGTAGTTTCCCTACGCATGAAGTAGGTTGTCAGTGTTTACCGGTTTCCCCGCCTACGGGATAAAGGTTACCAGTGATGTCTTCCAATCGGGTGGCAACGAAGTGTCCCCGGTCTAAATGGCGGTGATATATTGAAGTGGGGTTTCGTATGCCTGATCGGGGAGGTTTGGCAACAGTTTGACTGTGACCTTATCTCTACCGGGCGCCGTCTCCCTGCGCATTTTGGCAAGAGCCGCGCGAAGGTCGTGAAGGTGGAATAGCTCATCCAGATCCGGATTATCGCTGCCTGCATAAGAATAATACTGCCCACGCGGACCTTGATCCTGACTGAGGTATTGTGACCGTAAGACGTTCGCTAGCTGCTCTGTGTTTCTTTCAAAATTGTGTATGGCGCGAGTGAGGTGTTTCTGGCTTTCCGAGCGTGTTTGTGTAGGGTCTATGAGACTCCTAAAGAGCCCCCAAGTGTGGCGGCTCGACATCTGTCTTGCGTCGCTATTGTATCTATCTACCCAGTTACTGTCAGCCAGCTGGGCAGCATACTCGGCAGCTTGCTGGGTGAGGTCAGAGATGCGAGCGCGGGGCTTACGATTGTGTTTCTGCCGCCGCCATCGTTTAGTGAGGCTGCGGCGAGCTTCCCAGAGGTGCATCAGGTGTTTATGCACCTCCGTAAGCTGGATGTGCTTTTCGTGTGAACGGAGTGTTTGCATGAGTCCGTGTTCCCGAGTTGAGTAGTTTTGCTCCAACAGAGAAATTACTGGGAGCGCCTGGCGGAAATCATTCCAGACTGGAAGTTTTTCTTGCGCAAGGGGGCGACGCAAGAGTCGAGTGAAAATTACAGTGTTCAGTATGGAGTGGTCGCTACCGAGGATGTCCTCAGTGTTGATCCGCTCAGCACACGGGAGCCTTTTGCGTTTCATCTGCATCGAAACGCGGCCGCCACATCAGAGTCACTGCTGCGTCCGTTCCCTTCTGGCGTCTCTGTAGGTTGTTTTATAGTAGTCAGGTAATTCGTCCACTATCGCAACAAAAACATTTGCTTTTGGCGCTTTCGTTTGCACGACGTCTTAATGGTTCCACTACGCTAGTCTGTTTCGCCCAGTATATTTATTGTAAGTCACCAGAGGCGGATTTATCACCAAGATTACGCCTTGTCGCAGGCACCTGCCCCTACGCATCACGACGGCAGGGCCATTGTGGCCAGTCCCAGCCGCCGATCCGTAGCGAGCACCGCGAGTCGACGCAGCCGCACGTCCAGGAGCGCTCGCCACATGTCCGGAGTGAGCAAGGGGAGTAGCCGCCATCGCCGGTCACACCACGGTGCAAGGCGCGCCGACCTGGGAGACGAACGCGACCACAGCGCGGCCTCGGTGTTGTCGCTGGCTGGCAGTCGTGTGAGCGTCGCTTCTTCCAAGCGTTCGTTGAGGCCGATCGGTCCCGAAGAAGAACTGAAGCCCAAGAGAAGGGTCCTCCTGATGCCAGATGGGACGTACGTGGGACTAAGCGAGAAGAACCGCTGGCTCAGGTGGGGGCGCCCTTCTTCAATAGGTGCATTAGGCACGCTTTAGGCACAGATAAGCGTGTGGTCCTGTTTAGGGAATAAGCCCTGCGACGCTGGACCAAAACGGGACAGGCTAAACTGGGCCTGCTGCGGTCAGCGTGCGAGAGGAAAATAATAATAATAATAATTGGTTTTGGGGGAAAGGAAATGGCGCCGTATCTGTCTCATATATCGTTGGACACCTGAACCGCGCCGTAAGGGAAGGGATAAAGGAGGGAGTGAAAGCAGAAAGGAAGGAAGAGGTGCCGTAGTGGAGGGCTCCGGATTAATTTCGACCACCTGGGGATCTTTAACGTGCACTGACATCGCACAGCACACGGGCGCCTTAGCGTTTTTCCTGCATAAAAACGCAGCCGCCGCGGTCGGGTTCGAATCCGGGAACTCCGGATCAGTAGTCGAGCGCCCTAACCACTGAGCCACCGCGGCGGGGGGAGGAAAAATACTCATTTTTAATATTTTTGCTAAAAAGGGACTCCGATCAATTAGCCAATATTTCTTCTTAGAAAATACTGAAAGAAAAGTGCATGAGAGCATAGATAATTTGTGAAAACATCAGTTTAGAACGCCATATCCTTAGTGGTCTTGAACTTTTCGAGAACCGAGTTTAGAACGTGACTTTTATTGAAAACCACCCTTTTGAACCCGGTACGTAGAAAACCAAAATTTTTGGTACGAAAAGTGTTACCGATAAGTTACATGAATGGCTATTTTGCTGTTTTTATTTTATCTTTTACATCTTCTACAGGGCCGTTAAGGCATAATTACAGACAGCAGAGGGGGGGGGGGGGGGGGGGAGGATACATACAAGTAGTATAAGCAACAAAATGAGCTCATCATATAAGACGAAAACTTATAAATGGCAGATATCCTGTTTTTTTATGCCAAGCGGGCGCAGCTCGTTCTGTTCAAAAGCCGTCGGCGTAGTAAGTAGTAGTTGGTACCGCGTGTAGGAAATAATCGGGGCCTGCGTAAAAACTATCGTATCATGGCAATTTGTGCTTCCAGTAATTGATGATCGATTTTTGTGCGATAGGAGATGAGGAGTTAACGAAATTATTGTATTTAGATGTTAAACAAATGAAAAACGAAAAATTAAAAAAGGGGCCCTACAAAGGTGTCAAAATGCTTAGAATGAAAATCCGATACTTTATTATGCTAAATAAAGTTTTATTGTGTAACTTATCAAATATTTAATTGAAACAATTGAAGAAAATAAAAATGCGCCCAAAGGTGTTAAACTGCTCTGAATAAGAAGCCTAACCCACTGCGCTATCGCGTCATACCCTTATGGCGGACCTTAAGTGTCCATTAAAGTTTTTAAAGTAGAAATTCCCCTATCCACCAGGTATTTCTGCATTTCTGAGCTCATCAATGCAAGGGAAGCAAAGTGCTTGCCTAAAACGCTTGAAAACCCCGATTACCAAGCCTAAGAACATTCATTCAAGGCCACGAGTGTTTGTTTCTCAATGATGAACAAATGTCGAAAACTTTTTCTGCGAATTTTTCATCACGGTTCTTGAGTGTGAATAGCATGTGCACTCTATGCTGCCAGAATTAAAAATTTATCTGCGCTCTTCTTCGTCTTCATAGAACTGTAACAAAGAGGTGGCTTGAATTAACCTAAAGTTGTTAAAAAGACTAAAATTTCGTCACGACCCAGCTCTCTTCTTCAAGCCTGACAAAATCTTCAGCACGGTGCAGGCAGCAGACCTAGCTTCTTCTATGTGGTCACGTAATATAGGCAATTCACGTTTCACCGTATTATTATCTATGCCACAAGTAAAGAAGCAACGCGGTTTTGGTCTCAGAATTATACTGGCGCCCTTACTATACCCCTAAACACAGAAAGGTCTTGAAAGGTGAGGAAAATGGTTGCTCTTACCTTGCAAATAATTTGAGCAGAAAGGGGGTGCCATAAGCGATCTGGTACGGGGATAAGAAAGAGAATTCATTGCTAGATAACTTTTGGCAAAGACTGCAACATCTACGAGGTGAGGCATACGGCGCAGTGGATTTTATAAACCACATCCTGGCCCTTATGTTTGGGCATAGCTTATTTATAGCATTGACGTGGGTTTATGGGGAGCGCAGATGTTTTGCTTGCACACAAGACGTGAGAAAACTTCGCTGACTCCCCTCCCGTATCGCGCCACGATGCAAGCATTTTCATTTCATTAGTCGCTGGTTTCTGCGTCATCCGGTCTTGACGATGGGATAGGCTCTCGACAAAACTCCGCCGTTACCCTCATGCTCGGCAACCGCGGCAGCTTATTCCTTACTTCTCTTGCTTTTCATCGCGCAGATGGTGTTCGCATCTGATAAAATAGTTCACACGATGTAAGCCTAGTGGTTCGCTGGATGGTAGCAGTGCCAATTAAGGTAGTGGCCAGTATGTGTCGGTTCCCTCTGCTCTGCAGACAAAGCTTCAGGTGTTCCTCTCGTATTTTCACCATTACGGCAACGAACTGCAAGGTGTTTTCTTCTGTTCATAATATTTTGATGTGCAGCGCTGGCTCAACCAATTTGAGATGCCTGTGAGTTTTTTAGAATACAGAAGCAGTCATTAAGGTAACACACAAACATTCATCGTTTTAAAAAGCAGCGCTAAAGAACACAGACAAAAGACGAGACTAGACATAGTGTCTAGTCTCGTCCTTTGTGTTTTTTAGCGCTGGTTTTTAATACGATGGATCACCACCAACTCGCCCAATCCTCAGTTCTTCTACGCAAACACTTTTGGTTTTTGCTGATCGGGCTCCACGGCGTTCTCTAGAATGACCTCAATCGTCAGATTGGCAACAGTTACCAAAAAAGACCGCGCCTATGGCAGTGTCGCTAGTCTTCCTGTACGCGCAGGTTCCAAAACGGTGGTGCTGAGTTTTAACGACCCTTGCAGTGTGCCATTCTCTCTTATACTCTTATTACGAACAGAACAGCGGTTCCAGTTTGCACCATTCTCCATATTCAGGGCCATGCACACCAAGTACCTGGGATGGGACTACAGGACATGCACTCTCAAGGCAGGGTTCGGCGTGATGCTCCTAGGCTTCATCTATATTCTCATGTTCCGCCAAGGTGAGGGTGCAACTTCGGAAATGTAACTGCCTTCTCATACAGTGACAGGTATACGTTGGAGTGTCCCTTTACTTCCAAGCTCTTCAGTCACTTTTTGACAACTCTTGGCAAGTCAGTGAAGCCCCAACTTCATAAATAAAACCGTAACAGACATCATACTGACATTGCAAGCCGTAAATAAGTTCTGTGGTGGCTTTTAACAATGTTTATAAAAGTTTCTTTGTGTGCTTGTTGTGGTATCGCTGGTATTATACCACTGCGGTCTCACTTAAAGGATGCAAACCACAATGGCGAGGTATTAACCATTTCCAATGCCGTCAAGAATGCGCGCGAGAACATTTACAAGGTGAGTGTTTTCAATGTTCCAAACACTATACAATTCGTTCAGACGGCACGTTTTCGTATTCCTGATGGGACAGTGATGACAAAATGTCGTTGGGACGTATCGATTTATTACCCTGCTCTAACGGCAAGCAAACCACTTTCGCCGAAAACAGATCATTTAAAGGCCTGAAAAAATCAAATGGCGAAACAAACATGTCAGCATCTCCAGTTAATTTCGGAGGTAACTGTACGAAATCACATGCAAAATCGACGGGAACTGTGCGATACAAGAAGCATCGTATATGATGTGCCGAGCGTGCCGAACGTTAGAATGTTTCTTTTCCTTGATCCAAAAGTGGCTTAAGGGCAATTTAGCATCAGTGCTTTTGAATCTTCGGAATCCTAAAGGAGAAGTAGATTCCCTCGGGCGCTGCTAAGCGTCAAAGGCGCAGTCAGCACACAACGCTCCAATCACCTCATCGCTTTTTGCTTGTTTTTAATCGGCCTAGAACTTGTTCTTGGTCCCCTTAAAGGCACTTTTCTGGGCAATAAACTTAAGCACTTTTGCACTTAAGAAAGTCGATCTAAATTTTCCTCCCTCCTACGGCGCTGCCCCCTTTGCAGATCTGTTATTACAGATGGCCATATTTGGTGAGTCTCTACTTTCTACTTCTCTGTTTATCGATCTCGTCTCTTTCAAGTTGCGGCCGGGTTCTTCCTCAAAACGCGCTTGCATGTCCTCGCATGTCTGTGGGATTATCTGCTAACAGCAGCTGATACCATTTGTTTGCTTCTTTTTCCTTTCGCTTTTGCAGTGAGAGATAATGTATATGATCCTGATGCTACTGCAGGCACAATATTTAAGCATAAATACGAGAACACCACAACTAAATACGAGAACACCACAACAGCAGGTACGTATGTGCTTCCTGTAGAACCACACATGTAATGCCCCACATAGGAGTTCTCCTGCAAAGTTAGCAAACACAGGAGGCTTGAGCACAGTTGGCCTCGATCCCCCCTCCTGATGCAACCGGTTACAGTTATTATGTGACCGGCTGTCAGACGTGCATTACGGTTTTCAAATTTTGGTTTTCTTTATTTCTTAGATGAGCAGTAGATGACAGTGGATTGCTTTAAGAATACGACCAGACAAGACAAAAGTGTGAGCAAATTTAAACTATTCATTCTCTTAATTACCCGAAATCAATAAAGATACCTTTCACTAACAAAATTATTTAGAGTGTATGGATTGGAACTTTACAATTCGCATTTTAGTTTGTTCTTTTTGGCGGAATGCTGCTAGCCTCCAATGTTCAGAGATATTCGCTTCGAAATTTCGAAGACAAAGTCCGAAATTACGCGTGCAAGGCGGCGACAATTTCCTGAACACATAATGTGTTTTCATAGCGATAGCTGTTAAGCGCTTGTCCATGGCTTTCACGTCGTCTTCGCCGTCGGCGTAACCAGTGCCTGCGTTAATGACAACCGGGTGGATGTCGTTAACGCACTCGCATTATATGACGGTCCACCTGGATCGCATAAGCCTACGGGTGGCTCGTTTTAGAACAGCCGCCTGCCAGTACAGGTGGTGCATCACATGACCACTACACCAGTACGATATGAAGTCACTGTATCTTTTCTATCTCAGAACATCCTTAAAACTAAACGCCTTAACCGCCATTGCTTAACCTAGCGTTACATAGTATTAACCGTCCTAAGAGTTTTTTTTTTTTTTGTTTAGCCGATCAGGGTAAATGTGTCCGCCACTTTTCTCACCGGTGACCTATTTTTTGTTTTTTACTTCATTCACAGGGAAATACCACCATTATGCAGACGCCACAAAAGCACCACAGGCGACGAAAGGTGCAAGACGTGAGATCCGCGATAGGAATCGGACACAGCATGGAGACAGTAGTCACCAGTAGTGTTCGCGCCAGTCTTTATTTACTATCACGCTGCCGATACAAAAGTCGTTTCTTAACTGCCCAGCAGCGATGCTATCAAGCATTATTATATAACCAATAAAAAAGTGAGTTCATGGAAATTTATTTTAAAACAGCGCGAAAAGACACGAACTCGGAGAAGAGATGAGACATGAGTGCTCGTGTGTTTTAAAATGAGTTGATTATATACATGTACGTGTATTTAATTTTACCAACAACGCCTCCATGTTTTCGAAGGTTCCATTAAATGGCTCATTTTGCATATGCCTGGATTTTCTTCATGTTCCCTCAAAAAACCACAACAAGAACTTTTCATGTCCAACTTTCACGGGATAATAATATTCAATATTGAAAAACTGTAAGTTACTGTTCTGTAAATGTTGAAGGTAATGGTCCACTTTTCTTATATTTATTCATTTACAGATACCTTACAGACCTCCGGAGAGGCATTGTGTAAGGGGGGTCAAATACAGAAGTTTGTGCAAAATAGGTTAGAAATTAAAAAAAACATAGTAAAGTACCGCAAAACACAAGACACAGGTGAGTTCAGATGCGATAATAATAATAATAATTGGTTTTTGGGGAAAGGAAATTGCGCAGTATCTGTCTCATATCGTTGGACACCTGAACCGCGCCGTAAGGGAAGGGATAAGGGAGGGAGTGAAAGAAGAAAGGGAGAAGGAGGTGCCGTAGTGGAGGGCTCCGGAATAATTTCGACCACCTGGGGTTCTTTAACGTGCACTGACATCGCACAGCACACGGGCACCTTAGCGTTTTTCCTCCATAAAAACGCAGCCGCCGCGGTCGGGTTCGAACCCGGGAACTCCGGATCAGTAGTCGAGCGCCCTAACCACTGAGCCACCGCAGCGGGTCAGATGCGACATCCCAATTCACAATAAGGGATAAAATAAAATAACTATGCGTCACGTTACAAAAATATGTAGCAATACCTTTCTTTTAAAGTGTTTCCATCGATTCCACTGAATAGGTAATACTCGAAGGCAAACAAATGGGGAACGCTTTGGACGATAGCAAAAACGTTAAACAAAAAATTCAAGACCACTGTCAGGTGATCTGCGGATATATTGTAAGGGAAGACATGACGGAGAACTGCCGCACCCCTGTCAAAGCCTCAAGTCTTAATCCTTCCACACACACCAAAACCATATTAAACGGGCGCTCCGGAGGTATTTGTCTGTGTCCAGAGCATGCAGCTTTCTCTCCAAACACCACACCAGCTAGTTTTCCGAGCGAAGGTCAGGCGCCGGAGAAGCCGGCCGGTGCGGAACGGAAGAGCGACGGTACAGCGAAGGGGATCGACCTATGGTGGGTCGATAACCACGTGGCGGAGCGGAGCTGGCGGGAGATGAACGTCCCAAGGAGTCAATGAAGGAAAGGCGTTGATGAGAGGGACCGCTAGGAGGGTAGGCGCTTTGGAAAGCTTCATCGCCGCGACGTTCTTCTTGCAGGCGCCGACGACAGAAGCGCATATATGGCCCCAGAAGCCGCAATATAAACATATCGGGCTGCTGAGACGCCAGGGCAAGTAGAACGATGGCGTTGATGCTGTAAGTTTCAAAGCTGTGACATGGTCGCGTGGACACGCTGGCGTTAGAGACACACCAAATACAGGTGGCATGGCAGTGACCTGAGCGTACGTGGGGGCCGGGCGAAGAGCAGGGGGGTCTGTTATCAGAGAGCAGGTCATCGACGCGAGCTCTTCTTTGATGATGCTGTGGAGGCCAGCAAACAGGTGGATTGCAGCTAATCTAGGCGTTGGCAGTTCGTGATGAAGGCATCGACGAACGTAGGTTTGGACGGAAAGAGCATTGAACGCAAGAGAGCCGATGCCCTTCAGGACGTGGCTAACAAAGTCAGCCTCGGCCATGGTGGCATGAACACGCCGACATAGAGCAAGTTCATCCTCAATATAAGAAGTGCACGACTGAGTAGGACGCTGTATGCGGTCAGCGAGCTTCTTCTCGGCTAATGCAGACCGAGCAGCCGGAGAGCCAGAAACCTGTCGCAACTGCTGCTTGAAATTGGGCCAGTCCGGAAGATCCGTCTCATGATTAACGAGCCACGTGCGTGCAACGTCAGTCAAATAGAAGGACACATTGAGGAGTTTAAGGGAGTCGTCCCATCGGTTTGAACGAACTCACGCGGTCGTAGTTGTGGAGTGCACATGTGTGGTTCAGCAACTGCAGAATGGCGAGGTCACCAATTAGCTCATACTTAAAGAGAGAGTAGGGAACAGGAACTGGGAAGAAACTAGTGATGCGGATGCCCACTAACGATATAAAGAGGGACAATAGAGGAAATCATATCTCTCAAGAAAAGATATCCGGTTTTAACTGACAAAGGCGATCCTAAGCGACAATCTCGCAGCTATAATTACAGAATGCGCAGTACAAGTAGGCGGTAGGATTGTTCGAGAGGATACGGGCGAGCTATCTCTGGAGACGAACGATCTGCTTAGGAAACGCCAAAGCATGAAAGCGTCGACTCTACAGACAGCATTGCTCCCATAGTAGCAAAGGTTGCTGTCGTAGTGATGGTCGTTGGAGCCGTGTCGTTCGTGCTGCGTATCAACTCTCTGTGCAAAAATCTATGCCCAAAGCGTTATCACAATTCATGTTTTTTTATTATTTCACGTGTCAACAGAGCGCTCTGGACAATAATCAATGCCATCGTAAAAATCACCGGGCTAATTTTGGCGTCCTCAGTTTCCTCATCGTGCTTGGGAATCTTAGTAAGCAACAGCTCCTTTTGTACTACTGACAAACGCTACTTCGAGCTAGGGATCAACCCTCCAGACTTATACTCATCAGTTCAACTTAATAGCCACTAAGCTACCTGTAATAGAATGGGTTTGAAACATCACAAAATTCACAAAAGTTCTGGTTCGGGCTGGATTGTTCAACATTTACAAATAGAGTAAAGAAGACGTTGACGACGACAAGGAACACTTACGTAATAGATGGGTGCTGATTACCAACTATTTGTATAGCCAAAGGGACTGATTTTTAGGTACAGCCACCAACCGTGAACTACATCTAGCACACGATGAAGTGTATTTTCACGGTAGAGTCATGGCTTATTAACAGCACGCGCGGTACATCTGCAGAGCAAATGAACTACAAAATCAATATTTAACCAGCTTATAGCTTTGAATGAGCTGTGATCAGTGCTGCTGATAAGCAATAACTGTACAGAGAAAATACACGTTTATCGCTTTGCCGTACAACACACTTGCACCACACGGCAGCGAATAAAGCTTGCCGAGACAGCTTACAGAAGCGGACTTCTTGCACGCCTGCGCCTTACACAGTCTATCTCTAAGGAAAGCGTTTGAGTTAAAACGGGTGTTGGCCACAGACCCTTGGAAAACTGCTTTGCGGTTCAGTGGCTATGGACTTCTGCTACCGGCCGCGGGATTCCGGTAAAGAATTCCTCCTGGCCTGAACGCCATTCAATAGGGGAGATAAAGGAACGTTAAAGAAACCCTGGTGGTCGAAGTGACAGCGGAGCAGTCCAATACAAGCATTCATCCTCTTTCATTTATTTAACATTCTCCTGCATCATTTCAAGCACTGCGCGTATCCGATGCCTGTGCTGGGGGGGGGGGGGGGGGGGTCAGTTGCTTTGCATTTCCTGCCCTCGTAGCTATTTATTTATGACATAAATAAAATCGTTTGGAAAAACTGCAACCTCAAGATGAAACCCTACTTGCCGTGAAAACGTTTACTGATTTTGGCATTATCTTAATGTTAACATTCCTTCACGCATTTGGTAATTGATAACCAAATGCTTAGTTTAATTTAGGTATGCGAGGCATCTCATAAACACTCCACACTGGTTCTTTCGCCTTCGTCTCTCAACGCACATTATACCAAAAAGGAACTGAGTCTTCACGCTAGAGACGACACGCTTTGCTGCGGGATACTACACGACACTACATATGACGAGACAAAGAATCAGACAAGTACTGCATTCTTTGTCGTCGTTTTTAGTGTTTTGTAGCAGCGCTCTGTAACCCAAGATGCAGAACCAACGGGGCTCTGCTTTGGGTTTGCTAGAGATATCGCCGGTCCTGAAACCTCGTCAACAACAAAAGTGCCAGCTGCTCTAGCTCAAGCGTGGTCGGACTTAAAAAAAAACGGTAGATGGAGGAGAGGGAGAGGCGGTAAAAAAAGCTGAGGGCTTCGAAGGCACATGCCGCTGAGTGCTTTAGAAGGCATGGCAACTACGACGTTCTTCAAGAGCCGGTCTCTGTCGCTAGCTGACTACACCTGGGAAGGAGCTTCGCCTCAAACTGCCGCCGCCTACAAATCACGAACATCACCAACACGATCTGTTTTAAGGTCAGCGGGGCTGCGATTTTCGACACGGCAATTGTTCGATAAACATTCCACGCGCTATTAAAAACTCTTGAGCCCAAAACGTGAAGCCTGAAGTTGATCCTGCCGAGGAGCGGCGACATACTAAAGAATGTATGAACATTGTGAATTACCCTATAAGGCAGATAAATGACTACCGCTCATGAAAAGCTGCGCAGGATGTCATGTCAGCTCAACGTGCTGTGCAAAATACTTGACTGAAGTGTAATCCGCACAAGTATCTTCAGTTTCAAACACAAACTGATGTCTAACTTAGTAAAATCCAGGAAAGAAAGACAAAGTGCTCCAGTGTCCCTATCTTATAAAATTTCAGGTGTTACCCTTCCCTCGTAAACTTCACATCTGCTCAGCATAATGAGGCTTGTTGCCGTTCCAGCTTTACTGTTCGCCAACCGCCTCATACAATGCATGGAGAGGCCCTCTAGAGCTTCGAGACTAGAGCCGCTCTGTACGCTACGTGAATTTTAATATGACGAAGACAGACTCATGCTGGCTGACCACGACAGTGTCGTATGTACATAGCATTTTGTGTGTTTTTTGTTGAGTGTTTTTTGGTTAAATGTTATGGGCCAAAGCCAGGCAATAAAGAAAAAATCTTCGTCGAGCAGATATAAATGTGTGGACACGGCTGCGGTGGTTGATCTGACCCGTTGCGCCAGACAGCGTGACGCTTTAGTGGAGGGCAGAGGCAGAGGCGGCAATATCCCAGACGTCAGATCGGGTTCCACACACTCTTTTTAGTCCCAGCAAATGAGACAGTGACCCTCTTTTTGCTATTGCTACGGGTTGAATTTTATCGCCGGGTAGAAAATGAGAGCAATTTTTATGAAATCAAATTTCTGGCATCAATAAGCAGGGTAGCTTACAAACATTCTACATTGTACAAACATAGCGAGTGTGTGGTTACCGCCACAAGTCCTTGCTACCATTTCGTGTCTGCGTTCCAAACCTAGGCTGCTAACTTTTTCAAAGGAACCTTAGAATGAAATGTTTTCTAAGGGGATCCGTGGCCTTGGCATCAATACCGAGTCCGAATTTCTAAGCTCGATGCTCACTTTGGGAGAATACTGAACGCGCCTTGATTAGACGTATAATTGACAACTCGCTTCTGCGGAATATTGCGGCTCTAACGCCTTCTCTCAAATACAATGGGCATGAATGGGGAAACACTTGCATGCACTTCATTGCTGTGAAACCTTCTACAGCCCATTAGCTATGAATTTTTGGTAGGTCATCACACTTGCTGGCTCAAAATAACATGACGGAGTAATCGCTTTAGGCCCATTGAAAGTAGCATCGTTTGACACCCAGCAATCAGTATGTCTGATCAATTATCTTTGATTTCATAAGAAGATATGTTATATGATGTAGCGGTGATAAAGAATCTGCAAACTTATTTCTTTGGAAAATAAACGTATCCTTATATAAAGGTGATCCTAATGTCACAAATACTGGTATGTCGTGCTCAGAAATTATGGTTAATAAGAAGTTTTCATCCAGTACTATAAAATTTTAGGGCACATAAAATAGATATTCGGCTCTTATAAGTGCTTAAAAACCGACTTCAAATATATTTCATTGTTGCCTTCGGTATAAATCAACAAAATGTCAAAAAAGGCTCGACTTGATGATCAAGAACACGGACGTTGTAAGGGTGGTCGATAATTTGGCAGCTCCTTGGCTAGAAGGAAGTTTTGGAATTGTAATGCATGAAACCGTTGTGTCTTGTGTTTTAACTTTAAAGCGTTCACGCTCCCGTCACTCATAAAATCCGGTATCTAAGTCCTTGGCCGGGAGCGAAAGATCCCCATTGGAGCAAGTAGACTACGAAGCAGGTGGCAACCTAGGACGCGTGGCCTTCTGACGTTATCACAACGTTCCTGTTTTTCTCCAAGCAAACTAAGCATCGTGATAGGTGGAACTTAAATGATTCGTCGCGGGAGGTTCCACGCTAAGAGCAACGTCCGTTGAAAAAGCCCCTCAATTGGCCCCTCCATTGGCAGCACCTGCAAACCTAGGGCTGTGACGCATCGCGTAATTAACCGCTACAGTACTGCGTCAGAAGTGGTATGAGGTTTGAAGGTTAAGTAGCGAATCACCAATTCTGCATACAGGGTCATTAATCCAATAAACATGTTGAGTAATATTAAGTGGAATGGCGCATAAGTAACCTTCCAATTTTAATTCCAGACATAATATCAATGTTTTGGTTTCAAAAATTTAACTTCAAGACGAAACACGACTCGCCGCGAAAATGTTTAGTGACTGGGCATTATCTTGGTGCTAACATATCTTCACGAGATTAGTGATTGGTAATAAAGTGCTTAGTTTAATTATGATAAGCGAGGGATCTCAGAAATACTCCACACTATTTCTTTCGCCTTCGTCTCTCATTGCGCATAATAGCAAAGGTGTACGATCTACATTCTAGAGATGTCACCTTTTACTGCGGTCTACTGCACGACACTACAAACAACGAGACAACGAAGCAGATAAGTACATACATACTTTGTCATCGTTTTATTTTTATCAAGGAGGTCATTGTAATTCCTGATGGAGAACCAACTGGCCCCTGTTTTATTTATGCTAGAGATATCGACGGTCCGGAGACCTAGTCAACGACAAAAGTGCCACCGGTTCTAGCGGACGCCTGGTCGCTCGACAAAAACCGGTAGAGGGTGGAGAGGAAGAGGCGGTAAGAGAGCCGGAGGGTTTCGAACATGCCGCTGAGTGTTCGAGAAGTTATGGCCGCTACGACAATCTTCATCTAAAGATTTCTCCTGCTGGCTGACTGCACCTTGGTAGGAGCATGGACAAAAATTGCCGCCGAAAACAAATCACCAACATCACCAATACAAACTCTCTAAAGCACAGCGGGACAGCGATTATAGAAATTTCAATTGCTCTGGAAAAATCTCACGGGATATTTAAAAGTCTGCTGCCCGGAACGTGAAGAATGAAATTGCTTCTCCTGACGGTCACAGAAAACCCAAATGCTGTATTAACATTGTCCATGATCGTATGAGGTGGACAAAAGAAGACTGGCACTCATGAAAGAGCTGCGCTAGATGTCATGTCAGCTGTAAGTGCTGTGTAAAATGTCTAACTAAAGTGTAATCGGCAGAAGTATATATAGTTTAACAAATAAACTATGTCTAAATTAGTAAAATGCTGAAAGGAAACAAAAATTCGTAGGTTCTCTTTTCATACGATGTTTTAGGTGTAACTCTTCCCTCCATAATAGCACAGCTGCCCAGAATATGCCAGGCTTGTGGGCGTTCCAGCTTTACCTTCTGCCAGGCGGCTCATTTGATCAACGGAGAGCGCCTGTAGGCCTGCCGTGCTACGTCGAACTTGGTAGGCATATATACTACACGAAGCCTTTATTCCACAACCACCTACGTGGTGTAGCAATAAAGCTGGCGTCACGAAGCTAGAAGGTTGTATAAAACCAACCTTCCAGCTTCGTGACGCCATCTTTATTTCGACTATATAAATGTGGCCCAGGTTGGCTTCTCGTCACCTTAGGTTGGCGGGCCGGTGACAACCGTGATTCCAACCAGGGCAGGAACCCGACAAAGTCGGTTGTAAGATCCGAACTGGATGCGGCATCGGGTGTGGATCTGCGGCGCTGGCATCCCCAGCGGCGCAGATGAAAATGAAGTTGACGCGACCTGCCTCGCACATACCAGAAGCCGCCGCTGCTTGGTCTGAACAGGAAGCCGAGCTATACCCGGTGCCAGACACACCTCCAGCTGGAACTCGGTTCACAGCAGCCTCGCCTCGACCGGTCTCCAGTCTCCAGTGCCGGTCTCCAGTGGCTAAAATCGTTGCTCTGCTGGGAACGATCGACTAAGTTTCGGGTGGCTCGTTGTGGCATTTTCTCTCTTCGTCTTTGCGCGGTAAGGCAGTAAGCCCGGGATATGTCCACCCAGTCTCCCGGCCAGGGGAGTTCCCTCTGGTCGGCTTCTCTGTCCACTGATCCCCTACCGTTGGGAGCTTTTTTGCGCAGTGGTGTCGGCAGCATCCCTGTCGCGCTGGTGCCTAAGGATGGTGGTGCAATCAAGATGAACAACCCTGGTGCTGTTCGGGCTGCTCTCCAGTCGGCGACTTCTCATTATGTGTTAATCTCAAAGGTTCGCCAGTTTGGACGCGGCGGGATTCTGTGCAGATGGCCAGACCTCGCCTGTGTAAGAGATTTACTAAACTCCTCATCCTTTGCCTCCCTTCGGGTAAGTTCCTTCATCCCTTCACATCTGGCGTGCACGAAAAGTAATGTGCGAGGCGTAGACTCTTCCCTGTCTCCGGCAGAGACTCTTGAGCTTCTGTCGGCTGCAGGTGTTGTTGCTGTGCACCGCTGTAGCCAGGATGTAAACAACTTGCGGATGCCCACTGATTCAGTGATTGCTACCTTCGGCAGATTATCAGCACCTCAGATATTCTTGGAACAGGCAAGTTTGTCGATCTGGGCAGCTTGAAGTATCTCTGACGAGGAACGGTGCCGTATCCCCCCTCCAAATGTCTATTTAGACAGGTCTGGTTTAGCGCTCTCTCCCATTTGTGCATTTTGCCGTGAGCCTGCATCTATTGAGCATTTTTTTCTCTATTGTCGCCGATACACCTCATTCAGAAGAAGGTTGCTGGAGATAGCCCTTGCGGCCCCTTGACCTTAGTTTAAGCAGCGCGTTCTTTCTATCATTTTGTGTCGCCACATTTGGGTTCAGCCACAGATCTGTTTGTACACCTATTATAAATTTCCTGCTAGAATCTCACCGACTGCATGCTTACTGTCACCAAATTTTCTTTTCTGTCAATTATTACCTTTTGACTGAATAATTCTGTTCCAGTCCTTACCTTTGTATTATTATTATTATTATTATTATTATTATTATTATTATTATTATTATTATTATTATTATTATTATTATTATTGTTGTTGTTGTTGTTGTTGTTGTTTTGTTGTTGTTGTCCTCCGGTGTTGCATTCCCGCCTGGTTTTCATTTCTATTACCTGAGTACAGGGGAATAGCCACCCGGTTCTTGGCCGATCCCCCAGTGCTGGTATGTGCCATCTTTTAATAGGATGACAACAACAACCAGAACAGAACACCGGCAACCGGCCTGGTCAGCAACGTCAACAGCCCGCTCCGCCAGCCCACAAGCCGCAGCTACCGGGACTCCAATGAATGTGGATCACCCTCCACAGATCTGACCCGTTGCGCCTGACAGGGCGGCGCTTTAGTGGAGGGCACAGACAGAAGCAGCAATTACCAGACCTCAGGTCGGGTTCCACACAATCCTTCTAGTCCCAGCAAATGAGACACTAACAGAAATTTTCCTATTGCTATGGAATAAATTCTATCACCGTGCAAAAAATCAGTAATTTTTAACAAATTAATTTTCTGGCATCAATAAGCGGGCGTGCTTATAAACATTCTATATTGTAGAAACCTAGGCTGCTCACTTTTTGAATGGACCCTTAGACGGAAGTGTTCCATAAGGGGATCCGCGGTCGTGGTTCCAATAGCGAGTCTAAATTCGAGAGCTCGATGCTCACAGTGGCAAAATACAGAGCACGGATTGAATCTACGTGCGATTGACAACTCGCTTCTTGCAAATATTGCGGATGTGACGCGTTCTTTTGAGTATGACAGTCTTAAATGAGGAAAATGTTGCATGCCCTTCATTGCTGTGAAATCATTTTGTTAATTTATGTGTTTATAAATACTGCGGTCTTGAAAACAAGACCATCGCAGGTGGGTACATAAATTTGTATAACCCCAAAAGACAAAAAGAATTAACAGCAGACAAAGCGTCACCTCCCGAGAAATTACTAATCCACACTGTATCTATATCACAACATTATAATGCATACACTATAGTCATCAAGCCAAGTATATCAGAGGTTAAAATGAAGCAATTTGAGTAAAAGAGCACAAATTAGCGATGAAACGAACACTCAAAAATTCGTCACTTATGGAAGCAACGCCTCAAAATGCGACTAAGAATTTTGTTCTACTCTACGGCCGGCAATGTTTCATTCGGTATAGTTTAAGGAAAATAGGAATATTGGTAGAAGTTGGTTCTTGTGGAAAGAGAATGTCGCAGACGTGTAGCATAATTACTATAGTAACTAACAATTTTCTAGATTTCAATGTGTAAATGCCCATTAATTACCTGGAGAAAGAATTTCAAGCGAATTCAGTCCCTTAGCTCTGAATATTTGTAAATTATAGCACCTGCTGCCTGAAATGAAAATTAGGGAGTATTCGCCGTATGCCTATTGAAAGTAGCACCATTGCACACTTGATCAGCCTGTTGTGTCAACAATTTTCATGTCTTAAGAATATACCATGTTATCTGATGCTGCGGTGGTACATAATCTTCAAGTTTTTTTGTTTGCAAAATAATTGCTTCCTGCTATAAGCGAGAGCGTAATCTCACAAATACTAGCATAACCTCGTGTTGTAGAAAATATGGTTATTAACATTTCTTCACCCGGTACTATAAAAATTTATTACATTTAAAATTGGGGTTCGGCTCTTATATTTGCTTAAAAACAGACTGCAGGTAAATTTTAATGCTACCTCCGATATCAATCAACTTGAAAGCCAAGGGGCGGTGAAGTCGGGGGCTGTGCATTATTAGGCAGCTCTATAGCTGGAAGTGCGCTTTACAAGGCAAGGCTTGTAGAGTGTGAACGTTAATCAGAGGATGTGCATTTTGACCGAAGACTTCACTTTAAATTGAATCAAATTTCTAGAGGACGAAGGCAGGTGTCAGTAGCACTTCTTTCAGTGTAATGCACGAAACCGTGGTGCGTTGTCTTTTAACGATAAAAGGTTGAAGGTTCCCTGCCTCAGAAAAGCCAGTATCTACGTCCTTGGCTGGGAGCGGAAAATCCCCAATGCCGCAGGCTAGGGAGCAGGCCGCAACCTAGTTTGTCTGTCCTTGTGACGTGATCACAATCTTGCTGCTTTTCCGCGAGCAAACTACGCATCGAGGTAGCTGCGGGGTAAATAATGATTGGTCGCGAGAGGTTGCTCGGTTAGAGCAACGTGGGTTGCAGGTGCCCCTGCGCTGGCAGCACATCTAATCATAAGGCAAAGATGCATCCCTTAGCCGCTCCACCAATGCACCAGGAGTTGTATGAGGACTTTGAGAGTCTGTAAATGTTAAAAAGAGAATGGGTATTTCTGCGTATATATGAGCATTAACACTCTAATGCTGTTAAGTCAATTAAAGTAGCATGGCGCATATGTACCATGCCAATTTTATTTCAGGCATAAATACTATGTCAACGTTTGGAAAAAGTGGTTCATCAAGGTTAAACGAGACTCGAGAAGAACATGTTTACTGACTGGGCAGAATCATGATCCCAACTTATCTTCACAGATTTCGCGATTTATAATGACGTTCTTTGTTTAATTTGGTTTTGCAAGGGATTTGAAGCAGTACATGACATTGCGTCCCTCCCCTTTGTCTTTCATCGGGCATTATAGTTAAGTGAATAGGGTCTCTCTGCTAGAGATATCACGCTTTACTCTGGGCTACTAGACGACGCTACAAACGACACAAAAATCAAGCAAGTATTAGATACTTTGTCGTAGATTTTAGGATTGTGTAGGAACGCTCTGTAAACCCTGATGGAGAACCAATTGGCCCCTGCTTTAGGTATGCGAGAGATATCGCCGGTGCTCAAACATCGACAAGTACAATAGTACCAGCCGCTCTAGCGGAAGCCTGCTTGGTCAAGAAAAACCTGTAGAGGAAGGAAAGGGACAGGGGAAACGAGACTCGGAGATTTTGCAGGCATATACCGCTGACCAATCGAGAAGGTGTGGCCACCACGACGATCTTCATGTCCCGATCCCGATCGCTGGCTGATTGCACCCTGGTGGGAGCTTCTCCACAAATTACCACCGCTTACAAATCGTCACTACCACCACCACGAACTTTCTAAAGGAGACTGGGGCAGCGAATTTAGACATGGCAATTGTTCTGGGAAAATCTTACGCGCTGTTAAAAAATCTGCAGACCAAGAAATTCAGCTTCCAGTTACTTCTTTCGACGAGTGCGGAAAGCCTAAATAATGTACAAACATTCTCAATGATCGTATAAACCTGAAAAAAACTAGCGCTCATGAAAAAGCTTCTCTGAATGTCGTGTCAGCTGAAAGTCCTTTGTGAAATGTAATCGGTAGAAGTATCTTAAAATTAAGAAATGAATTTATGTCTCACTCAGTAAAAGTCTGGAACGAAAGAAAAAGTGCCGTAGTTTCGATGTCAAGTGCTCCTCTTCCCTCCGTAATAGTACAACTGCTCAGCATATGTAAGGCCTGTGGGCTTTTCAGCTTTACGTTTTCCCAGCCGCATCATTCGATCTCTCGAGAGGCCCTCTAGCCTTGTCGTGCTATGTCGGACTTGATAGGTATATGTAATACATGAAGCCTTTACTGCACAACCATCTTCGTAAAGCAGAATTTTTTCCAACATTCACAAAGCGCGCAGTGTACTTGAAAGCTGCGATGTCATTATTAGGCGAGTGGCCATGCTTCAGATTGATCTCGAAAAGGGTTTTGATTGTGTTTTTCATAAAATCTTGTTTTTGTTTTAGACCATGCGAACGTCGGTTCAGTTATCCGTGAGGGTCTAGCCCTGGCGTATCGAAACTGCAAGACAAGATTGATCGTTAACAAGTGTCTAGGGGCCCCCATTAGCGTGCAGCGTTAGGTGCGTCAGAGCTGCCCCATCAGCCCTCTCTTATTTTGTATTTACATAGAAACGGTGTGTAGGAAAATAATAGAACACAATAGTATTAATGGCTTTCGGTTACAAGAAACTGAAGTTAAGCTGCTGGCGTATGCTGACGACGTTGCTGTATTCACAGTTGATCAGGGGGCATAAGCGAAGCTGTCGGGTGTGTACGCGAGTTCAGCGAAGTCACCGGTAGCGGGGTTAACTGGTCGAAATGCCTTGGACTCTGGCATTGTGGCCATCCCACCCGGACCATTTAGCCAACGTATCGAGGGCGACGACCCCGGGCAAGTATTTGGGCGTTCCGCTCGATGCTTATCGCGAAAGCGAGGAGTATTAGAAACAGCAAATAAATGAAGCGCGTTACAGAGCTGGAAAATGGAAAGGCACCAATCTCTGAATTGCCGCCAGAGCTACAGTCTGCAACCATTTTTATTAGCAAGCTCTGGTATGTTATGCAGGTTTTGCATTGCTCTCGGGGGAACATTCAAAAGTACACCAAATTTTGCCGTCTTGATATGGGCTTCCGAATGGGAACGTTGCAGCCGAACGAACCTGTTCCGGCGGGTAAAAGACGGGGGCCTGCGGCTAGGGCACCTCTATTTAAGGCAGCTGGTGAACCGTTTTTTGTTTTTTCGCGACGTCGCAGACCCGTTCTTGCGCACCGTGTGCCAGATGAGGCTGGGCGACTGCTGCCCGAGTTTGTTGTTTCCACAGGAGAGGTCTCGGGTGGAATTTTTGGTTACTACAAAGAAATTGTAGCAAGTGCTAGGTTTCTTTCAGCGAGTTTTTCCAGCTATTATTTGTATAAAACTAAAAGAAAAAAGTTGTACCCTGATCTTTGTGATATTTTTTTCCCAGAGCCCTTGTAGAGGGCCTTCCTTGTACAGTGAAGGTCCGGGAGCTGATGTTTTAAAAAGGGTGAAGAAAATGCAGGTGCCACCAGGAGTAAAGACCTTCTTTTTTAGGTTACACACTGGGACACTACCAGTCCACTCCAGGAAGTTGGTTGCGCTATAAAGGCTTCATGTATTACATATACCTATCAAGTCCGACGTAGCACGACAAGGCTAGAGGGCCTCTCGACAGTTCCAATGATGCGGCTGGGATAATGTTAAGCTGAAAAGTCCACAAGCCTTACATATGCTTAGCAGTTGCGCTTTTACGGAGGGAGAGGAACACTTGAAATTTAATATGACAAGAGAAACTACGGCACTTCTTTCGCTCCAGCCTTTTACTGAGTTAGACATAAATTTATTTCTTTATTTTAAGATACTTGTACCGATTACATTTTACGAAGCACTTTCAGCTGACATGACATCCACCCCAGCTTTTTCATAAGCTCTAGTTTTTTTCCCGCTTTATACGATCATTGCGATTGTTGGTACATGATTTGTGTTTGCCGCACTCGTCGACAGAAGTTACTGAAAGCTTATTTTTTGGGCTAGATATTTTTCTAAGAGCGCGTAAGAATTTCCCAGAACAAATGGGAAGTCTTAATTCACTGCCCCACGGTCCTTTAGAAAGTTCGTGGTGGTGGTGGTGGCGATTTGTAGGTGGTGGTATTTTGTGGCGAAGCTCCCTCCCAGGTGCATTCAGCCAGCGATAGGGTTAGAAACATAGAGATCGTCGTGGTAGCCACACCTCGGTTGGTCTGCGGTGTATGCCTGCAAAATCTCCGAGTCTCGTTCCTCCTCTCCCTCTCCTCCCGGTACAATTTTTTCTTTACCAAGCAGGCTTCCGCTAGAGGCGCTGATACTCTTGTAGTTGTCGATGTTTGAGGAACGGCGATACCTCTCGCAAACCTAAAGCAGGGGCCAGTTGGTTCTCCATCATGGTTTACAGAGCGCTCCTACACAACACTAAAAACGACGACAACGCATCAAATACTTGGGTGATTCTTTGCGTCGTTTGTAGTGTCGTCTAGTAGCCCGAAGTTAAGCGTGATATCTCTAGCGGGGAGACCGTATTCCCTTAACTCTAATGCCCGATGAAAGACAAAGGGGAGGGACGCAATGTCATGTATAGCTTCACTTCCCTTGCAAAACCAGACTAAGCAAAGCACTTCGTGATTAAATATCGACTCTGTAAAGATATGTTAGGATCAAGATACTGCCAGTCAGCAAACATTTTGCCGTCGAGTCTGGTTTAATCTTCAGGTTTAAGTATTGTATTCATGTATGAAATAAAAATTGGAAGGATACTGAAGCGTTATACCACTTTAAATGACTTACTTGAATGAATGAATAATAGCTTTAGAGGGTTAATGCCTATGTATGCAAGAAAAATCTATTCTTTACTTAAGTTTCACACCTCATACCTCTCATGGCGCAGTGGTGCAGTGCTAAAGCGTTGCGTCTCTGCCTTACGATGGCAGATGCTGCCAGCGCAGGGGCTCTTGCAACCCACGTTGCTCTAACTGAGCAACATCTCACGACCAATCATTATTTTTCTTCGAACTACCTCGATACGCAGTTTGCTCCCAGAAAAGCAGGAGATTGTGATAACGTGACAGGAGCCTAAAACCTAGGTTACCACCTGCTCCCTAGCCTGCTGCATTGGGGATTTTCCGCTCCGAGCCTAGGACGTAGATACTGGCTTTTCTGAGGCAGGGAACCTTCAACCTTTTATCGTTAAAGACAACGCACCACGGTTTCATGCATTACACTGAAAGAAGTGCTACTGACACCTGCCTCCGTCCTCTTGAAATTTGATTCATTTTAAAGTGAAGTCACGTCAAAATTGCACATCTTCTGATTAACCTTCATACTCTACAAGCCTTGCCCTGTAAAGCGCACTTCTAGCTATAGAGCTGGCTAATAATGCACAGCCCCCGACTTCACCGTCCCCTTGGCCTTCAAGTTGATTGATATCAAAGGTAGCATTAAAATTTACTTGAAGTCTGTATTTAAGCAAATATAGGAGCGGAACACCTATTTTAATTGTCGCAAATTTTTATAGTACCGGGTGAAAAAATGTTATTAACCATATCTTCTAGAACACGAGGTTATGGTAGAATTTGTGATATTACGCTCTCGCTTATAAAATGAAGCAATTATTTTGCAAACAAAAGAGCTTGAAGATTTTGTAACCGCAGCATCAGATAACATGGGATATTCTTAAGACATGAAAATGGTTCACACCAAAGGCTTATCACTTGGTGTGCAATGGTGCTACTATCAATAGGCATACGGCGATTACTCTCTAATATACATTTGAGGCAGCAGTTGTGATAATCTACCAATAATCGGAGCTAAGGGACTGAATTCGCTTGAAATTCTTTTCCAGTTAATTAATGGGCATTTCAACAATAAAATCTAGAATATTTTTACTCACTCTAGTGATTATGCTACACGCTTGCGACATTCTCTTTCCACAATATCGAACTGTAACAATTAGTCCTATTTTCCTAAACCATACCGAATAGAAAGAAAATTGCGGGCCATATAGTAGAACAGAATTCTTTGCCCCATCTTGAAGTGCTGCTGAAATAAGTGACGAATTCTGGAGTGTTTGTTTCATCGGTAATTTGTGCTATTTTACTCAAATTGCTTTAACCTCTTACATGCTTGGCTCGGTGACTATAGTACATGTATTATGATGATGTGAAAATGATACAGTGTGGTGTGGTAATTTCGCGGGAGATGGCGCCTTGTCTGCAGTTTTTTTCTTTCTGTCCTTTGGGGTTATACACATTTTTATACCCACCTTCGATGGTCTTGTTTTCAAGAGCGCAGTACTTATAAATACATAAAAAAAACATTGTTTGAGAGCAATGAAGAGCACGCAACATTTTCCTCATTCCTGCCTGTCATACACAAAAGAGCGCGTTACGTCCGCAATATTTTCCAGAAGCGAGTGGTCAATCGCTCGTCGATTCAATCCGCGCTCTGTATTTTGCCAATGTGAGCACTGAGCTCTCGAATTTAGACTCGGTATTGGAGCCAAGACCACGGATCCCCTTATGGAACACTTCCGTCCGAGGGTCCTTTCAAAAAGTCAGCAGCCTAGGTTTCTACAATACAGAATGTTTATAAGCAAGCCCGCTTACTGATGCCAGAAAATTATTTTTTTTAAAAATTACTCATTTTTAGCACGGTGATAGAATTTATCCCGTCGCAACAGAAAAAATTGGGTTAGTGTCTCATTGGCGGGGACTAAAAGAAATGTGTGGAACCCGACCTGAGGTCTCTGTTATTACTGTCGCTGCCTCTGCTCTTCACTAAGCGTCACCCTGTAAGGTGACGTGTCAAATCCACCCGCGCAGCCGCATCCACTTCGGATCATAAACACGACTTTGCTGAGTTCTTTTTTTTTTCTTTATTGTCTGGCTTTGGCTCATAACATTTAACCAAAAAAAAACTCAACAAAAAACACACAAAACACTATGTACATACGACACTGTCGTTGTCAGCCTTGCCTTGGCTTGAATCACGGTAGTCACGGGCCCGCCACCCTAAGGTGTCGAGAAGCCAACCTGGGCTACATTTAAATAGTCGAAATAAAGATGGCGTCACGAAGCTAGAAGGTTGGTTTTGTACAACCATCTAGCTTCGTGACGCCAGCTTTATTGCTACACCACGTAGGTGGTTATGGAATAAAGGCTTCATGTATTATATATACCTACCAAGTTCGACGTAGCACTGCAGGCCTACAGGGGCCCTCCGTCGATCATATTGTTACGGTACACAGTCGCGAAACGAAGACGACGTTGTTGTGTCGCTGGGCAGTCGACGAAGACGAGGACGCTGCCGGTATTGCTCGATTGACCCGTTTTGTGATGTGTCTCCTGTGTACGACCTATCGTTCCTGCTGCTGAACAAACCTCGTAGTATTTGGTGGAGGTTGTTCTGGGTACTACACCACGCCCTGGGCCTCCTCAGCGGTCGTCACGTTGAATCCATGACTATGCCATCCAGCGCAGCTCCGGCCACAGCGTCAAGCCCAGCGCTGACCCTTGTCGTGGCACAGCCTCGCGGGCCGTGCACCTTTTGTGGCACCGATGACGTCGATGTTGAAGACTGGATAGCCATGTATGAGCGCGTGAGTAAGCACAAACGATGGGACGCGACCCTCATGCTTGCTAACGTCATCTTCTACTTGGCGGGCACAGCGCGCGTCTGGTTTGAGACGCATGAGGAAGAACTTACCTCTTGGGACACCTGTAAGCAGAAGTTCCGCGACTTATTTGGCAAGCCAATTGGACGCAAGGTAGGCGCTAAAAAAAGACCTCACTTCTCGAGCTCAAACGTCCAGCGAGTCTTACATCTCTTACATCCAGGACGTCCTCGCTCTTTGCCGTAAGGTAGACAGCGCCATGTCGGAGACCGACAAGGTGGGCCTCACGGGGATCGCTGACGACGCTTTTAACTTGCTCTTCTGCAGACTGCGCAACGGTCGACTCTGTCCTCCTGGTATGCCGGCACTTTGAGCAAGCGAAACACCGCCACATTGCTCCCCGCTTCGACCACCTTCCGAACACGGCGGCGACATCCTCTTGCGAGGACCTGCCAACACTGCAACAGCCGTCGCATCCTGCCAAGTTAAACAGAATTGTACGGAGAGAACTGGAATCTATGACTCTCATCGCATTCGCCCCTCAGCCACCTCACGCTACGATTGCTCTGCTCCAGGCCGTTGTTCGCCAGGAGTTCGCGAACATGGGTTTCAACTCTGGCCTGCCCTCGGCGTCGCCCTGTGCACCAACCACCGCTCCATTGATTGCTGCTGCTTCACCGACTCCGGCCATCCCGCCGCATTATCGCTACCGGAATCCTTCGTACTGGAGAACCTCAGACGACCAGCCTATCTGCTTCGCCTGTTCGCGTGTTGGCCACATTTCCCTGCACTGCCGCAGCCGTTTCTTTTCGCCACCTCATCCTAACTCTAATTATGATCGTCGTATGGACTACGGACCTCGTTTTGATTACAATCGTCGTGCTTACTACGGACCGCGCAAGATTTCTCCCCGTTCCGAGTTTTCACACGCCAACGACACTCCGACCCAGCGCAGGTACAGCCGCTCGCCTTCTCAGATCCGTCGCTTCCGCTCGCCGCAACTTCAACGCCCGTCCACCCAGCCGTCACCAGGCTTTCATTCGGAAAACTAACCAATGCAGCTGCTCCCGGAGGTGACGCTGCATTGACGACCCGGCCCGAGAATCCTCTCCTGACCTCCACTACCCGCCGCAACCTTCTCGATATCTGCGTGGATGGTGCACCAGTTAAGGCTCTGATTGACACTGGCGCTGAAATTTGTCTTGACCTATTCTTTTCGCCGTCGTTTGAAGAAGGGTGTGACACCCGCCGTTTCCTCAGCCGTTCGTGTCGCCGACGGCGGTGCTGCTGCGCTCGTTGAAATGTGCACTGTGCGTGTTCGCATTGCCGGATGTACTACAGCCGTCCTGTTACTGTGCTCGACCACTGCCTCCACGATGTGATCCTCGGCATCGACTTTTTAAGAACCTACGCGGCGCTATTTGATTGCTCCATTGGCCTTATTTATTTGGACCTGCCGCTCTGCTCTGAAAACGCTGATTCCAAGCCACCCCGCTTACGCGCCGCTTAGTTTACTCGCCTGCCGCGCGATTCTGCAGTCTATGTTCCCGTGTCTCCGATTCCCCTCGTTTCTGATGGTGCCTACGTCCCTAACCCAATCAAGGACGTTGTCTTTCTGCAAAATGTCATCCTTCCACACACTATCCTGAGCGTCATCGGTAACCGCACTTACCTTCCGATTCTCAACTTCAGCCTCTCTACTCAAGTTTTACCCTGTGGAATCCCACTCGCTGAAATATTTCCTTTGGCCGAATGCACAGTTTCTGCTCTCGCAGCTGAGCCTTAGACTTGTCTCCCTAATCCCCGCTCGGCAGCTTCACGTCCGGACCTTATTTCTGCAATGATCGCGGCGGATTTGCCACCTGACCACGCCAGCGTACTCTCCACGCTGTTAGCTTCCTACAGTTACGTCTTCAATTTTGGAAATCGTCCTCTCGGCCAAACCATCGTCGTGACCCATCACATAAATACGGGCGATGCCAGCCCCATACACAGAAGACCCTATCGTGTCTCCCTTCCTGAGAGCCATGTCATCCAGACGGAGGTGGACAAGATGCTGGCGAACAACATTATCGAGCCTTCTAGCAGTCCGTGGGCGTCCCCTGTTGTGTTGGTCGAAAAGAAAGATGGCAGTCGGCGCTTCTGTGTTGACTATCGCCATCTGAATCAAATAAAAAAGAAAGACGTCTATCTTTTTCTGAGAATTGATGACGACCTCGACTGCCTACACGATGCCAGCTATTTTTCTTCTATTGATCTCCGCTCAGGCTACTGGAAAATAGCTGTTGACGAACGGGATCATGAGGAGACCGCCTTTGTCACCCCCGATGGCCTGTACCAATTCAAAGTCATGCCTTTCGGCCTCTGCAACGCTCCTGCCACTTTTCAAATGTATTCAAATGGACCACGTGCTTATGCAACTGGATGACGTTTTCGTTTCCTCCCCCACTTTCTAAAGCCACCTACACCGTCTTTCTACTATCATTTCCGTCTTCAGGCGCGCCGGCCTCCAACTCAACTCCAAGAAGTGAAGCTTCGGCCAGCGCCAAATCAAGGTCCTCGGCCACTTGTTTGATGCTTCTGGTGTCAAGCCCGGCCCTGACAAAGTTTGTGCCGTCCGCGAGTTCCCCACCCCCCGCTCCTCGAGCGATGTGCGCTGTTTCCTCGGGCTCTGCTTGTATTCCCACCGGTTTATTCCGAACTTCGCCGAACAGCCCGTCCCCTTACCTCCCTCCTGAAGAAAGAGATGTGCCTTTCTCCTGGACCCGGGTTCGACTCCGACCGCGGCGGCTGCGTTTTTATGGAGAAAAAACGCTAAGGCCCCCGTGTGCTGTGCGATGTCAGTGCACGTTAAAGATCCCCAGGTGGTCGAAATTATTCCGGAGCCCTCCACTACGCCACCTCTTCTTCCTTTCTTCTTTCACTCCCTCCTTTATCCCTTCCCTTACGGCGCGGTTCAGGTGTCCAACGATATATGAGACAGATACTGCGCCATTTCCTTTCCCCCAAAAAACCAATTATTATTATTATTTCTCCTCGGGCCTTGACCAAACTAGCGCCTTCAGCGCACTTGTGTCGGCCCTCACTGCTCCACCTGTGCTGGCCCATTTCCACCCTTCTGCGCCTACGGAACTTCGCATCGACGCCAGTGGCCATGGTATTGGGGCCGTCCTTGCGCAGCGCCCGCCCCACCAGTGTCGTGTCATTGCTTCCTCCAGCCGCCTATCTTCCTCTGAGCGAAATTATTACATCACTGAGCTGGAGTGCCTTGCACTTGTTCGGGCGTTAACAAAATTCCGCCCTTATTTATTTGGGCGGCCCTTCTGCGTCGTTACGGACCTCGATGCATTGTGGTAGCTCTCCTGTCGTAAAGACCCACAGGTCCACTGGGTAGCTGGTACTTGCGCTTGCAGGAATACTCATTTACTGTTGTTTACAAGTTCGGCCAGTTGCATCAAGACGCTGACTGTCCCGCCATCCTGCCGAACCTCCTGATTCCCACAACCGTGATACCGACGATTGTGTTCTCTCTATCTCGTACTTTCTACACATCGACGACGAGCAGCGCTGTGATCCGTCTCTGCACCCTATTCTCGACTGCCTCCGAAGCGGCACTTCCGATCCTGATCTGAGCCTGTTCCTGCTGCATCACGATATTGTGTACCGTTGCAATATGCACCCCGATGGCACCGACCTCTTGCTCGTCGTCCGGGCGCATCTCCGCCCCAAAGTCCTTGCCCAGCTTCATGACGCTCCTACTGCAGGGCACCTCGGCGTGACCCGCACGTACGACAGCTTGCGCCGGCGGTTCTTCTGGCCTGGCCTTTACCGCTCTGTCCGCGGTTGTGTTGCTGCCTGCGATCAACGTCAGCGGCGGAAAACGCCCCCGCTTCCGCCTTGTAGCCCGCTTCAGCACATCGACATTACGACTGAGCGATTTTTCCGTGTTGGTCTCGATCTGATCGGGCCTTCTGCCACATCAAATTCCTGAAAACAAGTGGATTGCCATTGCGACCGATTACACTACCCGGTACGCTATCACGCGCGCTATCACGACCAGCTGTGTCTCCGATGTCGCCGACTTTCTCCTCCATGACGTCGTCTTGCTTCATGGCGCTCCTCTTAATCTACTTACAGACCGAGGCCCCTGCTTTGTTTCTAAAGTGGTCCACGACCTTCTCCGCTCCTGCTCCATCCGTCACAAGTTCACCACGGCCTACCACCCCCAAACTAATGGCCTTATTGAGCGACTTATCCGCACCCTGACGGACATGCTGTCCATGTATGTCTCCGACCACCATCGAGACCAGGACGTCAGTTTACCCTTCGGGACGTTTGACTACAATTCCTCACGTCATTACACCACCAGGTACTCTTAATTCTACCTGCTCTTTAGCCGCGACCCGTTGCTACCCTTTGAGAGCTTACTGCCTTCTGACCCTTCTACTAGCAGTTGTGCTTGTGACGCCATTGCTCGTGCTGACGCCGCCCGCCAATTTGCTAGGGATCGTCTCCGCGCTTCTCAGACCACTCAGGAACGTCGTTACGACCTTCATCATCGTGACCTCCATTACCCTCCCGGCTCCCTGGTATTCCTCTGGCTCCCTGCACGCCGTGGGGGACTGTGTGAGGAGCTCTTGCCTCGTTACGTCGGTCCTTGCCGCGTCCCGAGGCAACTCAGCAATGTGACCTACGAACTCACGTTGCTGCACCCCTACTCTCCTTCCGTGGCCCCCTCCATACAGCTTGTACACGTCGCCCGTCTTAAACCCTACCTCTCGCACCCAACCCCCTAGGCCTCCCCGGATGTGTGCCTTATCCCGCGGGGCCGAGGGGGCCGGGCGGTAGTGTTACGGTACACAGTCGCGAAGCGAAGAAGACGTTGTTGTGTCGCTGGGCAGTCGACGAATACCAGGACGCTGCCGCTAGCACCTGAGGGACCCGTTTTCTGGTGTGTCTTCTGTGTACGACCTATCGTTCCTGCTGCTGAACTAACCTTGTAATAAATGAGCCGGCTGGAAACACGTAAAGCTGCAACGCCCACAAGCCTTACATTTGCTGAGCAGCTGTTCTATTATGGAGGGAAGAGGAACGCTTGAAATTTCGTAATAAAATAGCAACTATGGCTCTTTTTGTTTAATTCGAGCATTTTACAACGTTATACGTATTTTATTTTTCGAACCTTTAAATATTTCTGTCGATTACATAGCAGTGGAGCTCTTTACACACCGTTTTATGATGACAAAACATCAAGCGCAGCTTTTTTATGAGTGTGTCTTCTCTTCTCCACCCCATACGATCGTGGACAATATTGATAAATTATTTGGGTTATGTGCACGCCTAGGCAGAACCAACTCCAGGGTTCATGACTTGAGATTGAGATTTTTTAACAGTGCGTGATACCTTTCCAGAGCAATTGGCATGTCTAAAATCCTGCCCCAGTCTCCTTTATAAAGATCTTGATGGTGTTGGCCATTTGTAGGTGGTGTCACTTTGTGGCCAAGCTCCCTCCCCGGCACCGTCAGCTAGCGATAGGGATCGGCACGTGAGGATTGTTGTGCTGGCCATAACTTCTCGGGCGCTCAGCGGCATGCGCAAAACTCTCTGGTTCGCTCATCCGGTCTTCCACTCCTCCCTCTATCATATATTCTCGAACGAGCAGGCTTCGTGTTGTCATCCGTCTCACCCTTGCCGCTGCTGAGATCCAAGAGATCCCAGTCGATGGCTGAGGGGGAGGACATGGCTGAGACCGAGCGGCGCCTCGGATACCCATCAACCTTTTGACGGGTGCAAATCAATGTTATTTGTCTCTCTTCGTCAGAACCGCTTGCACTTTTGTCGTTGACATGGTTTCAGGGCCGGAGATACCTCTAGCAAACCTAAAGCAGGGGCCAGTTGGTTCTCCATAATGGTTTATAGTGCGCTCGTTCGCAACGCTAAAAGCAAGGACAAAGTATGTAGGTACCTTTCTGTTTCTTTCTCTTGTTGTTTGTGGTGTCATGTAGTAGCCTGCATTAAAGGGTGACATCTCAAAAGTGGAGACCGTATTCCCTTTGCTATAATGCGCGATGAGAGATGAAGAGGAGGGAAGAAAAGTAAGATATTCCTTGAGATCTCTTGCTTATCATAATTAAGCTATGCACTTTGTTATCAATCACCAACTCCGTGAAGATACGTTAGCATCAAGGTGATGCCCATTAATTTACCATTTTGGCTGCGAGTGGGGTTTCATTTTTAGGTTTCAGTTTTTACAAGGCTCAACCTGTTTACACGTCGGAAACAATAATTTAGAAGCATGCTTAAGCATCACACCACTTTATATGACTCAACAGGTATAGAGGGTTAATTCCCATGTATGCAGAGATGGCAATTCTCTACTTAAGTTTCACATATTCGTAAGAGTCCTCATTGCCACTCCTGGCACAGTGGTGCTGCGGTTAAGCGATGCATCACTGACCTGCTATGGCAGGTGCTGTCATCGCAGGGGCTCCTGCAACCCACCTGGCTCTTAGCGAGGAATATCTCGCGACCAATAATTTTTTATTATCCACGTAATCCGATGCTCAGTTTTCTCGCAGAGAAGCAGGAAGGTTGTGATAACATCACGAGGCCACGCAGCCTAAGTTGCCACCTGCTCCCAAGTCTGCTTGCTTCATTGGGGATTTTTCGCTCCCGGCCAAGGACATATGTACAGGATTTTCTGAGTCACGCGACCAAGAACGATTTAACGTTAAAACACAACGCGCAAGGGTTTCATGCATTACACTGAAAGAAGTGCTACTGTCCCGTCCATTCCTCTTCCGCAAATTTGATGCAATTTAAAGTGAAGCCGTCGGTAAGAATGCGGATCCTCTGGTTAACCTTCACACTCTACAAGCCTTGCCCTAAAGCGACCTCCAAAGCGCATTTCTAGCTTGGGAGCTGCGAACTCATCCACAGCCCTCCACTATCCCTTCCCCTTGGCCTTCAATTGAAGATATTTTACACATTTTGTTGATTGATAACGAACGTTACATTAAATATACCTCATGTCGGTTCTTCAGCAAATATAAGATTGGAAAATCAATGTTACATGTTATCAATTTTTATAGGACCGGCTGAAAAATGTTGTTAACCATATCTTCAAGAACGCTAGGTTATGCTTGCTTTTGTGTGATTAGGATCTGTCTGATACCAAGAAACATTCATTTTGCAAAGAAAAGCACGTAACATTACAATCTTAAGAAACCAAAAATGGTTGAGCACACAGGCTGACCACAAGACGTCGAAAGATGCTACTTTCACTGGGCATGCAGCGATTACTTGATCATGTTCATTTGAGGCAGCAAGTGCGATGACGTAGCAATAATTCGAGCTAAGGGGCTGATTTTGATTCGACTGGAGTGAAGAGCACGCAAGAGTTTCCTCATACATGCCCATCACACTCCAAGTAAAGCTTTACACCCGCAATATTTCCGGGAGCAAGTTGTCAGTCACGCGTCTATTCGAGCACTGTTCAGTATTCTCCCAAAGTGAGCATCGAACTTTCGAGTTTAGACTCGGTATTGAAACCACAACCTCGGATCCTATTTAGAAACATTCCTTCTAATATTTCCCGCAAGAAGTGAGCACCCTAGGTTCCTACAATTTAGAAAGTTCATAAGCAAGCCCGCTTATTGATGCCAGAAAACTAATATGCAAAAAAAATATACTCAATTTCTACGCGACGATTGATTTTAACCCGTAGCAGGAGCAAATCTCTTGTTGAGACTAAAAGGACTGCGTGGTACCCGACCTGACGTTTGGAATATTGCTGCCTTTGCCTCCGCCTTCCACTAAAGCGTCAGCCGGTCAGGCGCCACGGGTCAGATCCACCTCCTCAGCCGCATCCACTATAGATCTTACACCCGAATTTGCCAAGTTCCTGCCGTGGACTTTTTCACCGTAGTCGCGGGCCGGCCACCCAAAGGTTGCGAGAGGCCAACCTGGGCCACATATCCTTTCTGTTGAGCGATTGCACCCACAACCTCTCACCTTCGTTGAGCTAGCTTTATTTCCACTCCACGAAGATTTTTTCTCTTTTGCCCATATTATTTATCAAAAAAAAAACACTCAACAAAAACACACACTAAACGCTATACTAATATGCTAAAATTCACGAAGCATACAAAGCGGCTCTAGCCCCGAGAGCCATTCGGGAGGCTCCGTGCGGCTTTCTGGATGGCCAGAAAGCGGTCCATTTTTTCCCGAAAATAAATTCGGGCAGGTCGTGCGTCTTTGTCACAATAATAGCCTGCCATTCTGGAGCGCCATATACAGTGGAGGCCCTAGAGCATTATGAGATCAAAAGGTACCCCATGCTCATTGTAAGTGCTTAAATAACGAATTCCCTGCGCGTCAACTGGTAGCTCTTTCTTTATAGTCCTTTGTATCACATCCCAAAAATAAACCCCTTCAACAATGCAAAAAAACAGGGTCTATTGTATCGGGCTGTTTACAAATTAAGCAGTTTGATCCCTCCCGTCTTTGTTTCCGTCTTTTGGGACTTCCCATACAGTACTCATACCGAAAACTGATGATATAGATAAATTACAATCTGTTACAGCATATCGACCAATAGCACTCACTAATGTGGACAACAAAATCTTTATGAAAGTATTGGCGCGAAGACTGCAGACAGTGATGTCGGATATTGTTGGATGTGAAATAAAAGGGCGATCGATTTTTGTCCAGCATTCACAAAGCGCGCAGCATACTTGAAAGCTTCGTTGACAATAATGGGCGAGTGGCCATGCTTCAGATTGATCTCGAGAAAGCTTTTGATTGTGTTTCTCATAAAATCTTGTTTTCCGTTTTAGACCATGTGAATGTCGGTTCAGTTATCTGCGAGGGTGTAGCCCTGGCGTATCGAAACTGCACGACAAGGTTGATCGTTAACAAGTGTCTGGGGGCCCCCATTAGCGTTGCGGCGAACGGGAGCGACGGATCTGAGGAGAAGGTGAGCGGCTGTACCTGCGCTTGGTCGGAGTGTCGTTGGCGTGTGAAAACCCGGAACGGGGAGAAATCTGGCGCGGTCCGTATTCAGAACGACGATCGTAATCAGAACGAGGTCCGTTGTCGGCACGACGATCATAGTTAGAGCTAGGTCCGTAGTCTATACGACAATCATAATTAGAGTTAGGGTGAGGTGGCGAAAATAAATGGCTGCGGCAGTGGAGGGAAATTTGGCCGACTCGCGAACAGGTGAAGCAGAAAGGCTGGTCGTCTGAGGTTCTGAAGTCCGAAGGATTTCGGTAGCGATAATGCGGCGGGATGGCCGGAGTCGGTGAAGAAGCAGCAATCAATGGAGCGGTGGTTGGTGTAAAGGCTACGCCGAGGGCAGACCAGAATTGAGACCAACGTTCGCGAAATCCTGGCGAACAACGGCTTGGATCAGAGCAATCGTAGCGTCAAACGGCTGAGGGGCGAAGGCGATGGGAGTTATAGATTCCAGTTCTCTCCGTACAATTCTGTTTAACTTGGCAGGATGGGACGGCGGTTGCAGTGTTGGCAGGTCCTCGCAAGAGGATGTCGCCGCCGTGTTCGGAAGGCGGTCGAAACGGGGAGCAATGTGGCGGTGTTTCGCTTGCTCAAAGTGCCGGCATACCTGGAGGACAGAGTCGACCGTTGCGCAGTCTTTGCAGAAGAGCAAGTTAAAATCGTCGTCAGCGATCCCCGTGAGGCCCACCTTGTCGGTCTCAGACATGGCGCTGTCTACCTTACGGCAAAGAGCGAGGACGTCCTGGATGTAAGAGATGTAAGACTCGCTGGACGATTGAGCTCGAGAAGCGAGGTCTTTTTTTAGCGCCTACCTTGCGTCCAATTGGCTTGCCAAATAAGTCGCGGAACTTCTGCTTACAGGTGTCCCAAGAGGTAAGTTCTTCGTCATGCGTCTCAAACCAGACGCGCGCTGTGCCCGCCAAGTAGAAGATGACGTTAGCAAGCATGAGGCTCGCGTCCCATCGTTTGTGCTTACTCACGCGCTCATACATGGCTATCCAGTCTTCAACATCGACGTCATCGGTACCACAAAAGGTGCACGGCCCGCGAGGCTGTGCCACGACAATGGTCAGCGCTGGGCTTGACGCTGTGGCCGGAGCTGCGCTGGATGGCATAGTCAACGTGACGACCGCTGAGGAGTCCCAGGGCGTGGTGTAGTACCCAGAACAACCTCCACCAAATATTACGAGGTTAGTTCAGCAGCAGGAACGATAGGTCGTACAGAGAAGACACAGCACAAAACGGGTCAATCGAGCAATACCGACAGCGTCCTCGTCTTCGTCGACTGCCCAGCGACACAACAACGTCGTCTTCGTTTCACGACTGGGTACCGTAACAATATGATCGACGGAGGGCCCCTGTAGGCCTGCAGTGCTACGTCGAACTTGGTAGGCATATATAATACATGAAGCCTTTATTCCATAACCACCTACGTGGTGTAGCAATAAAGCTGGCGTCACGAAGCTAGATGGTTGTACAAAACCAACCTTCTAGCTTCGTGACGCCATCTTTATTTCGACTATTTAAATGTAGCCCAGGTTGGCTTCTCGACACCTTAGGGTGGCGGGCCCGTGACTACCGTGATTCAAGCCAAGGCAAGGCTGACCACGACAGTGTCGTATGTACATAGTGTTTTGTGTGTTTTTTGTTGAGTTTTTTTTGGTTAAATGTTATGAGCCAAAGCCAGGCAATAAAGAAAAAAAAAAGAACCCAGCAAAGTCGTGTTTATGATCCGAAGTGGATGCGGCTGCGCGGGTGGATTTGCCCCGATGCACCTTACAGGGTGACGCTTAGTGAAGGGCAGAGGCAGCGGCAGTACTAACAGAGACCTCAGGTCGGGTTCCACACATTTCTTTTAGTCCCCGCCAATGAGACACTAACCCAATTTTTTCTGTTGCGACGGCATAAATTCTATCACCGTGCTAGAAATGAGTATTTTTTTACAAATTAATTTTCTGGCATCAGTAAGCGGGCTTGCTTATAAACATTCTGTATTGTAGAAACCTAGGCTGCTGACTTTTTGAAAGGACCCTCGGACGGAAGTGTTCCGTAAAGGGATCCGAGGTCTTGGCTCCAATACCGAGTCTAAATTCGAGAGCTCAATGCTCACGTTGGCAAAATACAGAGCGCGGATTGAATCGACGAGCGATTGACCACTCGCTGCTGGAAAATATTGCGGACGTAACGCGCTCTTTTGTGTATGACAGGCTGGAATGAGGAAAATGTTGCGTGCTCTTCAGTGCTCTCAAACCATGTTTTTTTATGTATTTATAAATACTGGGGTCTTGTAAACAAGACCATCGAAGGTGGGTATAAAAATGTGTATAGCTCCAAAGGACAAAAAGAAAAAAACTGCAGACAAGGCGCCATCTCCCGCGAAATTACTACACCACACTGTATCATTTTCACATCATCATAATACATGTACTATAGTCACCGAGCCAAGCATGTAAGAGGTTAAAGCACTTTGAGTAAAATAGCACAAATTACCGATGAAACAAACACTCCAGAATTCGTCACTTATTTCAGCAGCACTTCAAGATGGGACAAAGAATTCTGTTCTACTATATGGCCAGAAATTTTTTTTCTATTCGGTACGGTTTAGGAAAATAGGACTAATTGATACAGTTCGATATTGTGGAAAGAGAATGTCGCAAGCGTGTAGCATAATCACTAGAGTGACTAAAAATTTTCTAGATTTTAATGTTGAAATGCAAATTAATTAACTGGAAAAGAATTTCAAGCGAATTCAGTCCCTTAGCTCCGATTATTGGTATATTATCACAACTGCTGCCTCAAATGTATATTAGAGAGTAATCGCTGTATGCCTATTGATAGTAGCACCATTGCACACCCAGTGATAAGCCTTTGGTGTGAACCATTTTCATGTCTTAAGAATATCCCATGTTATCTGATGCTGCGGTTACAAAATCTTCAAGCTCTTTTGTTTGCAAAATAATTTCTTCATTTTATAAGCGAGAGCGTAATATCACAAATTCTACCATAACCTCGTGTTCTAGAAGATATGGTTAATAAAATTTTTTCACCCGGTACCATAAAAATTTGCGACAATTAAAATAGGTGTTCCGCTCCTATATTTGCTTAAATACAGACTTCAAGTAAATTTTAATGCTACCTTTGATATCAATCAACTTGAAGGCCAAGGGGACGGTGAAGTCGGGGGCTGTGCATTATTAGTCAGCTCTATAGCTAGAAGTGCGCTTTACAGGGCAAGGCTTGTAGAGTATGAAGGTTGATCAGAAGATGTTCAATTTTGACGTGACTTCACTTTAAATTGAATCAAATTTCAAGAAGACGAAGGCAGGTGTCAGTAGCACTTCTTTCAGTGTAATGCATGAAACCGTTGTGCGTTTTCTTTTAACGATAAAAGGTTGAAGTTTCCCTGCCTTAGAAAAGCCAGTATCTACGTCCTTGGCTCGGAGCGGAAAATCCCCAATGCAGCAGGATAGGGAGCAGTTGGTCACATAGGTATTAGGTTCCTGTCACGTTATCACAATCTCCTGCTTTTCTGGGAGCAAACTGCGTATCGAGGTAGTTCGAAGAAAAATAATGATTGGTCGTGAGATGTTGCTCAGTTAGAGCAACGTGGGTTGCAAGAGCCCCTGCGCTGGCAGCATCTGCCATCGTAAGGCAGAGACGCAACGCTTTAGCACTGCACCACTGCGCCATGAGAGGTATGAGGTGTGAAACTTAAGTAAAGAATAGATTTTTCTTGCATACATAGGCATTAACCCTCTAAAGCTATTATTCATTCATTCAAGTAAGTCATTTAAAGTGGTATAACGCTTCAGTATCCTTCCAATTTTTATTTCAGACATGAATACAATACATAAACCTGAAGATTAAACCAGACTCGACCGCAAAATGTTTGCTGACTGGCAGTATCTTGATCCTAACATATCTTCACAAAGTCGATATTTCATCACGAAGTGCTTTGCTTAGTTTGGTTTTGCAAGGGAAGTGAAGCTATACATGACATTGCGTCCCTCCCCTTTGTCTTTCATCGGGCATTAGAGTTAAGGGAATACGGTCTCCCCGCTAGAGATATCACGCTTTACTTCGGGGTACTAGACGACACTACAAACGACGCAAAGAATCACCCAAGTATTTGATGCGTTGTCGTCGTTTTTAGTGTTGTGTAGGAGCGCTTTGTAAACCATGATGGAGAACCAACTGGCCCCTGCTTTAGGTTTGCGAGAGGTATCGCCGTTCCTCAAACATCGACAACTACAAGAGTATCAGCGCCTCTAGCGGAAGCCTGCTTGGTAAAGAAAAAATTGTACCGGGAGGAGAGGGAGAGGAGGAACGAGACTCGGAGATTTTGCAGGCATACACCGCAGGCCAACCGAGGTGTGGCTACCACGACGATCTCTATGTTTCTAACCCTATCGCTGGCTGAATGCACCTGGGAGGGAGCTTCGCCACAAAATACCACCACCTGCAAATCGCCACCACCACCACCACGAACTCTCTAAAGGACCGTGGGGCAGTGAATTAAGACTTCTCATTTGTTCTGGGAAATTCTTACGCGCTCTTAGAAAAATCTCTTGCCCAAAAAATAAGCTTTCAGTAACTTCTGTCGACGAGTGCGGAGAACACAAATCATGTACCAACAATCGTAATGATCATATAAAGCGGAAAAAAAAACTAGGGCTCATTAAAAATGCTGCGGTGGATGTCATGTCAGCTGAAAGTGCTTCGTAAAATGTAATCGGTAAGAGTATCCTAAACTTAAGAAAGAAATTTATGCCTAACTCAGTCAAAGGCTGGAGCGAAAGAAAAAGTGCCGTAGTTTCTCTTGTCATATGAAATGTCAAGTGTTCCTCTCCCTCCGTAAAAGCGCAACTGCTAAGCATATGTAAGGCTTGTGGGCTTTTCAGCTTAACATTATCCCAGCCGCATCATTGGAACTGTCGAGAGGCCCTCTAGCCTTGTCGTGCTACGTTGGACTTGATAGGTATATGTAATACATGAAGCCTTTATCGCGCAACCATCTTCGTGGAGTGGACTGGTAGTGTCCCAGTGTGTAACCTAAAAAAGAAGGTCTTTACTCCTGGTGGCACCTGCATTTTCTTCACCCTTTTTAAAACATCAGCTCCCGGACCTTCACTGTACAAGGAAGGCCCTCTACAAGGGCTCTGGGAAAAAAATATCACAAAGATCATGGTACAACTTTTTTCTTTTAGTTTTATACAAATAATCGCTGGAAAAACTCGCTGAAAGAAACCTAACACTTGCTACAATTTCTTTGTAGTAACCAAAAATTCCACCCGAGACCTCTTCTGTGGAAACAACAAACTCGGGCAGCAATCGCCCAGCCTCATCTGGCACACGGTGCGCAAGAACGGGTCAGCGACGTCGCGTAAAAACAAAAAACGGTTCACCAGCTGCCTTAAAAAAAGGTGCCCTAGCCGCAGGCCCCCGTCTTTTACCCGCCGGAACAGGTTCGTTCGGCTGCAACGTTCCGATTCGGAAGCCCATATCAAGACGGCAAAATTTGGTGTAGCTTTTGAATGTTCACCCGAGAGCAATGCAAAACCTGCATGACATACCAGAGCTTGCTAATAAAAAATGGTTGCAGACTGTAGCTCTGGCGAAAAATGAGAGATTGGTGCCTTTCCATTTTTCAGCTCTGTCACGTGCTTCTTTCGTTTGCTGTTTCCAATACTCCTCGCTTTCGCGATAAGCATCGAGCGGAACGCCCTAATACTTGCCCGGGGTCGTCGGCCACGGTACGTTGGCGAAATGGTCTGGGTGGGATGGCCACCATACGCGCCAGAGTCCGAGGCATTTGGACCAATTAACCCCGCTACCGGTGACTTCGCTGAACGCGCGTACACAACCGACAGCTTCGCTTATGCTCCCCTGAACAACTTGAATACAGCAAGGGCGTCAGCATACGCCAGCAGCTTAACTTCAATTTCAATTTCAATTCAATTTCAATTTATTTCCCAGAAGGTTCTGGTCGGCTGACTGGGCTAAAAGCTGTGCGTAAACAGCTTGACGAGGCCCCAGCCAGCCGTTACAAGGCATAACAGCACACATTAAAAGAATATTCATATACATCGAGAAGAAAATAGTTGATACAACAATGAAACAAAAGGGTATCATGAATTCAAGTAAATGCAGTGAACATATAGTTATATTAAGAGGACACCAAAATATCAGTTTGGCAAGTAACACTAACTGCAAGGAAATATGCATACAATCAGCTCAATAAATGACAGCAAATCTTACACACTTTATTAACCCTTTAAACGAGAAATTTGTTAAAAAAACTAAGGAAAACTGGAGAGAAATTTGCAGCTAAGAGAAAGAACATCAGGTTACATCATTACAAAATAATGACGTAGTGTAGCTTTGGTAGATTTATTCGTGTCTTTGTATTTGTTGAGAATTGTGGGAAGATTGTATTCTAGTGTCTGCAGCCTGTAGTCTGTTCGAAAAAACGGTACAAGCCATTTGTCTGTTTTGCGTGTATTTACTGGATGGCTATTTTCTTTTAGCAGTGTGTTACCTTCTACCATTGATCTGAAGCTGGAAGGGAAATAGTATGACAACAGAATTCGCAATTCGTACATATTTTGAATCCTTACAACATTGTGCGCCTGGAGAGCTTGTCGAGTATGACCTAAGTAATCAAGATTGGCAATATGACGAATGACTTTCTTTTGGAGCAGTGAAATTTTCTCTATGTTTGTTTTAGTAGTTGTGAGCCAAACTAACGAACAGTAATTAATGCGTGAGGCAAATAGCGCATTATATATCTGAAGTTTTATTTTACAAGGAAGAAAAGTGCGGCAGCGACAGATTGCGCCTGTCACTGACCAGAGACTATTAGTCAACTTTTGAACGTGTGAATCCCAAGTAAGGTTAGAAGAAAATGTTACCCCAAGTATGGTGTGTTCATGAACGATTTATATTGTCTCACCAGCACAGGTAATAACACCTTCAAACCTGATAGCCTTGTTTTTTGGTCGAAATACCATCACTTTTGATTTTGTAGGATTGATTTTAAGTATATTAGCACCACACCACTTCTGAAGGGTATCAAGCAATTGGTTACATTTGACCATTAGTTTAGTTACATCTACACCAGAGAATAGTACTGTGCAATCATCAACATATATAATGAACCCCGCTACCGGTGACTTCGCTGAACGCGCGTACACAACCGACAGCTTCGCTTATGCTCCCCTGATCAACTTGAATACAGCAAGGTCGTCAGCATACGCCAGCAGCTTAACTTCAGCACCTTGTAACCGAAAGCCGTTAATGCTATTGTTTTCTATTATTTTCCTACACAGCGTTTCGATGTAAATATATAATAAGAGAGAGCTGAGGGGGCAGCCCTGGCGCACCGAACGCTGCACGCTAATGGGGGCCCCCAGACACTTGTTAACGATCAACCTTGTCGTGCAGTTTCGATACGCCAGGGCTACACCCTCGCGGATAACTGAACCGACATTCACAACGTCTAAAACTGAAAACAAGATTTCATGAGAAACACAATCAAAAGCTTTTTCGAGATCAATCTGATGCATGGCCACTCGCACATTATTGTCAACGAAGCTTTCAAGTATGCTGCGCCTTTGTGAATGCTGAAAAAAAATCGATGGCCCTTTTATTTCACATCCAACAATATCCGACATCACTGTCTGCAGTCTTCGCGCCAATACTTTCATAACGATTTTGTAGTCCATCTTAATGAGTGCTATTGGTCGATATGCTGTAGCACATTGTAATTTCTAGCCGCCGCGGTGGCTGAGTGGTTATGGCGCTCGGTTGCTGGCCCGAAAGACGCGGGTTCGATCCCGGCCGCGGCGGTCGAATTTCGACGGAGGCGAAAATCTAGAGGCCCGTGTGCTGTGCGATGTCAGTGCACGTTAAAGAACCCCAGGCGGTCGAAATTTCCGGAGCCCTTCTCTACGGCGTCTCTCATAGCCTGAGTTGCTTTGGGACGTTAAACCCTCATAAACCACAACCACATTTTAATTTCTCTATATCATCAGTTTTCGGTATGAGTACTGTATGGAAAGTCCCAAAAGACGGAGGCAAAGACGGAAGGGATCGAACTGCTTAATTTGTAAGCAGCCCGAAACAAAAGACCATGTTTTCTTGCATTGTTGGGAAGGGGTTTGTTTTTGGGATGTGTTACAAAGGACAATAAAGAAAGAGCTACCAGTTGACGCGCAGGGAATTCGTTATTTAAGCACTGACAATGAGCATGGGGTACCATTTGATCTCATAGTGCTCTTGGGCCTCCACTGTATAAGGCTCTCCAGAATGGCATGCTATTTTTGTGACAAAGACGCACGACCTGCCCGAATTTATTTTCGGGAAAAAATGGACTGCTTTCTGGCCATCCAGAAAACAGCTACGGAGCCTCCCGAATGGCTCTCGGAGCTAGAGCCGCTCTGTATGCTTCATGAATTTTAGTATTTTAGTATACCATTTTGTGTGTTTTTTGTTGAGGGTTTTTTTTGTTAAATGTTATGGGCCAACGCGCTAGGAAATAAAAAAAAATATTCGCGGTGTGGAAATAAAACTAGCTCAACGAAGGTGGGAGGTTGTGGGTGCAATCGCTCAACAGAAAAGATATGTGGCCCAGGTTGGCTTCTCGCAACCTTTGGGTGGCCGGCTCGTGACTACGGTGAAAAAGTACAGGGCAGGAACCCGGCAAATTCGGGTGTAAAATCTATAGAGGATGCGGCTGAGGACGTAGATCTGACCCGTGGCATCTGACTGGGTGACACTTTAGTGGAGGGCAGAGGCAAAGGCAGCAATATTCCAGACGTCAGGTCGGGTTCCACACAGTCCTTTGAGTCTAAACAAAAATGATAATAACACACTATTTGCTACTGCTACGTGTTAAATTCAATCGTAGCGTAGAAATTGAGTATAATTTTTTTAACAAATTAATTTACTGGCATCAATAAGCGGGCTTGCTTATTAACTTTCTAAATTATAGAAACCTAGGCTGCTCACTTCTTGCGGGAAATTTTAGAAGGAATGTTAACAAAGAAGATCCAAGGTTGTGGTTTCAATACCGAGTCGAAATTCGAAAGTTCGATGCTCACTTTGGGAGAATACTGAGCAGTGCTCGAATAGACGCGTGACTTACAACTTGCTCCCGGAAATATTGCAGGTGTAAAGCTTTACATCGAGTGCGATGGGCATGAATGAGGAAACTTTTGCGTGCTCTTCACTCCTGTCGAATCAAAATAAGCCTCTTAGCTCGAATTATTGCTACGTCATCACACTTGCTGCCTCAAATGAACATGATGAAGTAATCGCTGCATGGCCAGTTAAAGTAGAACCTTTCGACGTCCTGTGATCAGCCAGTGTGCTGAACCATTTCTGGTTTCTTAAGATTGTAATGTTACGTGCTTTTCTCTGCAAAATGAATGTTTCTTGGTATCAGACAGATCCTAATCACGCAAATGCTAGCATAACCTCGCGTTCTAGGAAATATGGTTAACAACATCTTTCACCCAGTGCTATAAAAATTGATAACACGTAACTTCGATTTTCCAATCTTATTTTGCTGAAGAACCGACTTGAGGTATATTTAATGTTACGTTCACTATCAATCAACAAAATGTGTAAATTTCTCAAATTGAAGGCCAAGGGGAAGGGACAGTGAAGGACTGTGGATGAGTTTTCAGCTCCCAAGCTAGAAGTGCGCTGTGGAGGTCGCTGTAGGGCGAGGCTTGTAGAGTGTGAACCTTAATCAGAGACTCCGCATTCTGACAGACGGCTTCACTTTAAATTGCATCAAATTTCCGGAATAGGAATGAACGGGACAGTAGCACTTCTTCAGTATAATGAATGAAACCGTTGTGTGTTGTGTTTTATGATAAAGCGTTCTAGGTCGCGTGACTCAGAAAATCGGTACATATGTCCTTGGCCGGGAGCGAAAAATCCCCAATGAAGCAAGCAGACTTGGCAGCAGGTGGCAACCTAGGCTGCGTGGCTTTGTGATGCTATTACAACCTTCCTGATTTTCTACGAGAAAACTGAGCATCGTGTTAGGCGCAAAATAAATAATTATTAGTTGCGAGATGTTCCTCGCTAAGAGCAAAGTGGGTTGCAGGAGCCCCTGCGATGACAGCACCTGCCATCAGGGCCGTGACGCATCGCTTAACCGCAGCAGCACTGCGCCAGGATTGGCAATGAGGACTCTCAGGGATATGTGAAACTTAAGTAGAGAATGGCCATTTCTGCATAAATGGGAATTAACCCTATATACCTGTTGAGTTATATAAAGTGGTGTTATGCTTACGTATGCTTACAAATTATTGTTTCCGAGATGTATACAGTTTGATTCCTGTAAAAACTGAAACCTCAAATTGAAACCCCTTTCGCAGCCAAAATATTAAATGAATGGGCATCACCTTGATGCTAACATATCTTCATGGAGTTGGTGATTGATAACAAAGTGCATAGCTTAATAAGGTGAAGCAAGGGATCTCAAGGTATATCCTACTTTTCTTCCCTCCCCTTCGTCTCTCATCGCGTATTATAGCAAATGGAATACGGTATCCACATTTGAGATGTCACCCTTTACTGCGGGCTACTATATGCCGCTACAAACGACAAGACAAAGAAACAGAAAGGTACCTACATACTTTGTCCTCGTTTTTAGCTTTGCGAAGGAGAGCGCTATAAACCATTATGGAGAACCAACTGTCCCCTGCTTTATGTTTCATAAAGATATCGCCGGGCGTGAATTCATGTCAACGACAAAAGTGCCAGCGGTTTTGGCGAAAAGAGAGAGAGAGAGAAATGGCATTTATTTGCACCCGTCAAAAGGTCAATGGGTATCCGAGGTGCCGCTCGGTCCCAGATATGTCCTCCCCCTCAGCCATCGACAGGGATCTCTTGGATCTCAGCAGCGGCAAGGGCGAGACGGATGACTGGAGGAAGCCTGGTCGTTCGAGAATATATGATAGAGGGAGGAGAAGGAGACTAGATGAGATAACCAGAGGGTTTCGCGCAAGCCGCGGAGTGCTGGAGAAGTTATGGCCAGCACGACAATCCTCATGTGCCGATCCCTATCGCTAGCTGACGGTGCCGGTGAGGGAGGTTGGCCACAAACTGACACAGCCCACAAATGGCCAACACCACCATCAAGAACTTTCTAAAGGAGAGTGGGGCAGCATTTTTAGACATGCCAATTGCTCTGGAAAGGTATCACGCACTGTTAAAAAAATCTCAATCTCAAGTCATGAACCCTGGAGTTGGTTCTGCCTAGGGGTGCACATGACCCAAATAATTTATCAATATTGTCCACGATCGTATGGGGTGGGGAAGAGAAGACACACTCATAAAAAAGCTGCGCTTGATGTTATGTCATCATAAAACGGTGTGTAAAGAGCTTCACTGCTATGTAATCGACAGAAATATTTTATGTTTAAAAAATAAACTATGTCTAACTTTGTAAAATGCTCGAATTAAACAAAATGTGTCATAGCTGCTCTTTTCATACGAAATTTCAAGCGTTGATCTTCCCTTCATAATAGAATAGCTGCTCAGCAATTGTAAGGCTTGAGGGGGTTGCAGCTTTACATGTTACAAGCCGGCTCATATTACAAGGTTAGTTCAGCAGCAGGAACGATAGGTCATACACAGAACAGACACCAGAAAACGGGTCACTCGAGCACTAGCGGCAGCGTCCGCGCCTTGGTCGACTGCTTAGCGACACAACAACGTCGTCTTCGCCTCGCGAATGTGTACCGTAACACTACCCCCCCTCCACCCAGCGGGAGAAGGCCCACACCCGTGGATGCCTAAGGGGGTGGGTGCGAGTGGTGGTTTTTAAGACGGGCGACGGGCACAAGCTGTGTGGATTGGGCGGGGGTGCAGCGCCGGAGTTCATAGGTCACATCGCTGAGTTGCCTCAAGACGGGGTAAGGAGCGACGTAACGAGGCAGGAGCACCTCGCACAGTCCCACACGGCGTGCAGGTAGCCAGAAGAGCACCAGGGAGCCGGGAGGGTAATGGACGTCAAGGTGATGGTCGTAACGACGTTTTTGAGCGGTCTGAGAAGCGTGGAGACAATCCCTAGTGATTTGGCGGGCGGCGTCAGCACGAGCAATGGCGTCACAAGCATAACTGCTAGCAGAAGGGTCAGGAGGCAGTAAGCTCTTAAAGGGTAGCAACGGGTCGCGGCCAAAGAGCAGGTAGAAGGAAGAGTATCCGGTGGTATCATGGCGTGAGGAATTGTAGGCGAACGCCACGAAGGGTAAACTGACGTCCCAGTCAAGATGGTGGCCGGAGACATACATGGACAGCATGTCTGTCAGGATGCGGTTATCTCGCTCAGTAAGGCTGTTAGTTTGGGGATGGTGGGTCGTGGTGAGCTTGTGACGAATGGAGCAGGAGCGGAGAAGGTCGTGGACCACTTTAGAAACAAAGCAGGGGCCTCGATTTGTAAGCAGATGACGACGAGCGCCATGAAGCAAGACGACGTCATGAAGGAGAAAGTCAGCGACATCGAAGGCACAGCTGGTCCGGATAGCGCGAGTGATAGCGTACCGGGTAGTGTTATCGGTCGCAATGGCAATCCACTTGTTTCTAGGAAGTTGATGAGGGAAAAGGGCCGAGCAGATAGAGACCAACACAGAAAAATGGCTCAGTCGGAATGTCGATGGGCTGAAGCGCGCCACTAGGCGAGAGCGAGGGCTTTTTCCTGCGCTGACATTGATCGCAGGCACCAACTTAACCGCGGACAGGGCGGTAAAGGCCAGGCCAGAAGAACCGCCGGCGCAGGCTGTCGTACGTGCGGGACACGTCGAGGCGCCCTGCAGTAGGAGCGTCATGAAGCTGGGCAAGGACTGTGGGGTGGAGATGCGTCGGGACGACGAACAGGAGGGCGGCGCCATCAGGGTGCATATTGTGACGGTACTGTATATCATGATGCAGCACGAACAGGCTCAGATCAGGATCGGAAGTGCCGCTTCGGAGGCGGTCGATTATAGGGCGTAGAGATTGATCACAGCGCGGCTCGTTGTCGGTGTGTAGAAAGTCCGAGATGTACAAAACACAATCGTCATTATCACGGTTGTGGGAATCGACAGGATCGGCAGGATGGCGGGACAAACAGTCAGCGTCTTGGTGCAACTGGCCGAACTTGTAAACAACAGTTAATGAGTATTCTTGCAAGCGCAAGGCCCAGCGACCCAGTCGGCCTGAGTGGTCTTTAAGTGAGGAGAGCCAACACAAGGATTGGCGGTCCGTAACGACGCAGAAGGGGGCCGCCCAAATAAATAAGGGCGGAATTTTGTTAACGCCCAGCAAGTGCAAGGCCTCCCGCTCAGTGATGGAATAGCTACGTGCAGAGGAAGATAGCAGGCGGCTGAGGTAAGCAATGGAACGATAGTGGTCGTGCTGGCCATGCAGCATGGATGGCCCCAATACCATGGTCACTGGCGTCGGTGCGAAGTTCCGTAGGCGCAGAAGGATGGAAATGGGATAGCACAGGTGGAGCAGTGAGGGCCGCAACAAGTTCGGTGAAGGCGCTAGCTCGGTCAAGGCCCCAGGAGAAAGGCACATCTTTCTTCAGAAGGGAAGTAAGGGAACGGGCCGTGTCGGCAAAATTCGGGATAAACCGGCGGAAATACGAGCAGAGCCCGAGGAAACTGCGCACATCGCTCGAGGAACGGGGGGTGGGGAACTCGTGGATGGCACGAAATTTGTCAGGGTCGGGCTTGACACCAGAAGCATCGACCAAGTGACCGAGGACCTTAATTTGGCGCTGGCCGAAGCTGCACTCCTTGGAGTTGAGGTGGAGGCCGGCGCGGCGGAAGACAGAAAGGATAGTAGAAACACGGTGTAGGTGGCTTTCGAAAGTCGGAGAGAAATTGACAACGTCATCCAGGTAGCACACGCACGTGCACTATTTGAATCCATGCAGGAGCGAGTCCACCATACGCTCAAAGGTGGCAGGAGCGTTTCAGAGGCTAAAAGGCATGACTTTGAAGTGGTACAGGCCATCGGGGGTGACAAAGGCTGTCTTCTCACGATTCCGTTCGTCAACAGCAATTTGACAGTAGCCTGAGCGGAGATCAATAGAAGAAAAATAGCTGGCATCAAGAAGGCAGTCGAGGTCGTCATCAATTCTCGGAAAAAGATAGACGTCTTTCTTTTTTATTTGATTCAGATGACGATAGTCAACACAGAAGCGCCAACTGCCATCTTTCTTTTCGACCAACACAACAGGGGACGCCCACGGACTGCTAGAAGGCTCGATAATGTTGTTCGCCAGCATCTTGTCCACCTCCGTCTGGATGACATGGCGCTCAGGAAGGGAGCCACGATAGGGTCTTCTGTGTATGGGGCTGGTATCGCCCGTATTTATGTGATGGGTCACGACGGTGGTTTGGCCGAGAGGACGATTTCCAAAATCAAAGACGTAACTGTAGGAAGCTAACAGCGTGGAGAGTGCGCTGGCGTGGTCAGGTGGCAAATCCGCCGCGACCTTTGCAGAAATAAGGTCCGGACGTGAAGCTGCCGAGCGGGGATTAGGGAAACAAGTCTAAGGCTCAGCTGCTAGAGTAGAAACTGTGCATTCGACCAAAGGAAATAGTTCAGCGAGTGCAATTCCACAGGTAAAACTTGAGTAGAGAGGCTGAAGTTGAGAATCGGAAGGTAAGTGCGGTTACCGATGACGCTCAGGATAGTGTGTGGAAGGATGACATTTTGCAGAAGGACAACGTCCTTGATTGGGTTAGGGACGTAGGCACCATCACGAACGGGGGGAATCGGAGACACGGGAACATAGACTGCAGAATCGCGCGGCAGGCGAGTAAACTAAGCGGCGCGTAAGCGGGGTGGCTTGGAATCAGCGATTTCAGAGCAGAGCGGCAGGTCCAAATAAAGAAGGCCAGTGGAGCAATCAATTAGCGCCGCGTAGGTTCTTAAAAAGTCGATGCCGAGGATGACATCGTGGAGGCAGTGGTCGAGCACAGTGAACAGGACGGCTGTAGTACGCCCGGCAATGCGAACACGCACAGTGCACATTTCAACGAGCGCAGCAGCACCGCCGTCGGCGACACGAACGGCTGAGGAAACGGCGGGTGTCACAACCTTCTTCAAACGACGGCGAAAAGAAGAGCTCAAGACAAATTTCAGCGCCAGTGTCAATCAGAGCCTTAACTGGTGCACCATCCACGCAAATATCGAGAAGGTTGCGGCGGGTAGTGGAGGTCAGGAGAGGATTCTCGGGCCGGGTCGTCAATGCAGTGTCACCTCCGGGAGCAGCTGCATTGGTTAGTTTTCCGAATGAGAGCCTGGTGAGGGCTGAGTGGACGGGCGTTGAAGTTGCGGCGAACGGAAGCGACAGATCTGAGAAGGCGAGCGGCTGTACCTGCGCTGGGTCGGAGTGTCGTTGGCGTGTGAAAACTCGGAACGGGGAGAAATCTTGCGCGGTCCCTAGTAAGCACGACGATTGTAATCAAAACGAGGTCCGCAGTCCATACGACGATCATAATTAGAGTTAGGATGAGGTGGCGAAAAGAAACGGCTGCGGCAGTGGAGGGAAATGTGGCCGACACGCGAACAGGCGAAGCAGATAGGCTGGTCGTCTGAGGTTCTCCAGTACGAAGGATTCCGGTAGCGATAATGTGGCGAGATGGCCGGAGTCGGTGAAGCAGCAGCAATCAATGGAGCGGTGGTTGGTGCACAGGGTGAGGCCGAGGGCAGGCCAGAGTTGAAACCCACGTTCGCGAACTCCTGGCGAACAACGGCCTGGAGCAGAGCAATCGTAGCGTCAGGTGGCTGAGGGGCGAAGGCGATGGGAATCATAGATTCCAGTTCTCTCCGCACAATTCTGTTTAACTTGGCAGGATGCGACGGCTGTTGCAGTGTTGGTAGGTCTTCGCAAGAGGATGTCGCCGCCGTGTTCGGAAGGCGGTGGAAACGGGGAGCAATGTGGCGGTATTTGGCTTGCTCAAACTGCCGGCATACATGGAAGACAGAGTCGACCGTTGCGCAGTCTTTGCAGAAGAGCAAGTTAAAAGCGTTGTCAGTGATCCCCTTGAGGTCCACCTTGTCGGCCTCTGACATGGCGCTGTCTACCTTACGGCAAATATCGAGGACGTCCTGGATGTAAGAGATCTAAGACTCGGTGGACGACTGAGCTCGAGAAGCGAGGTCCTTTTTTAGCGCCTACCTTGCGTCCAATTGGCTTGCCAAATAAGTCGCGGAGCTTCTGCTTACAGATGTCCCAAGAGGTAAGTTCTTCCTCATGCGTCTCAAACCAGAGGCGTGCCGTGCCCGCCAAGTAGAAGGCGACGTTATCAAGCATGAGGGTCGCGTCCCGTTGGTTGTGCTTACTCACGCGCTCATACATGGCTATCCAGTCTTCAACATCCACGTCATCGGTGCCACAAAAGGTGCCCGGCCCGCGAGGCTGTGCCACAACAACGGTCAGTGCTGGGCTTGACGCTGTGGCCGGAGGTGCGTTGGATGGCATAGCGGTGGATTCAACGTGACGACCGCTGTGGAGGTCCGGGGCATTGTGTAATACACAGCACAACCTCCACCAAATATTACTAGGTTAGTTCAGCAGCAGGAACGATAGGCCATACACAGAAGACACACCAGGAAACGTTTCACTCGAGCACTAGCGGCGGCGTCCTCGTCTTCGTCGACTGCCCAGCGACACAACAACGTCGTCTTCGCTTCGCGACTGTGTACCGTAACAATATGATGGACGGAGGGCCCCTGTAGGCCTGCCGTGCTACGTCGAACTTAGTAGGCATATATAATACATGAGGCCTTTATTCCACAACCACCTACGTGGTGTAGCAATAAAGCTGGCGTCACGAAGCTAGAAGGTTGTACAAAACCAACCTTCCAGCTTCGTGACGCCAGCTTTATTTCCGCTATTTAAATGTGGCCCAGGTTGGCTTCTCATCACCTTAGGGTGGCGGGCCCGTGACTACCGTGATTCAAGCCAAGGCAAGAACCCTGAAAAGTCGTGTTTATGATTCGAAGTGGATGCGGCTGCCCGGGTGGATCTGACCCGAGGTAGCGGCCGTAATAACCCAGACCTCAGGTCGGGTTCCACACAGTTCTTTTAGTCCCCGCCAATGAGATACTAAAACAATTTTTTCCTATTGCTGCCGGATAAATTCTATCACCGTGCAGAAAATGAGTAATTTTTTAACAAATTAATTTTCTGGCATCAGTAAGAGGGCTGGCTTATAAACATTCTATATTGTAGAAACCTAGGCTGCTCACTTCTTGAAAGGACCCTCGGACGGAAGTGTTCCATAAAGGGATCCGTGGTCTTGGCTCCAATACCGAGTCGAAATTCGAGAGCTCGATGCCAACATTGGCAAAATACAGAACGCAGTTTGAATCGACGCGCGACTCTCAACTCGCTTCTGGAAAATATTGCGGATGTAACGCGTTCTTTTGTGTATGACAGGCTTGAATGAGGAAAGTGTTGCGTGCTCTTCATTGCTGTCAATCCATGTTTTTTTATTTTATGTATTTAGAAATACAGCAGTCTTGAAAACAGGACCATCGAAGGTGGGTACATAAATTTGTATAACCCAAAGGACAAAAACCAAATCTGCAGACAAGGCGTCACTTCCCGCGAAAATACTACACAACACTGTATCATTATCGCAACATCATAATACATACACTATAGTCACCGAGCCAAGCATATAAGAGGTTAAAACACTGAGTAAAATAGCACAAATTCCCGATGAAACGAACACTCCAAAATTCGTGACTTATTTCAGCAGCGCTATAAATTGGACAAAGAATTCTTTTCTACTATATGGCCAGCAATCTTGTTTTATTTGGTACGGTTTATGAAAATAGGATTAATTGTCACAGTTCGTTATCGTGGAAAGAGAATGTCGCAGGCGTGTAGAGAGAAGTATCCTGCCCCAATGCTTTCTAAGTACGCTGTCATGTGTGTCATGTGCAAACAAATGATTGAGGGCGTTCAGTCATCACCGAATCGAGAGCGCGATGAAAGTCGTTTGGAAACGCACCGAGATCCGGTCGTGCCCTCCGCTCCCTCAATCCTCCTTCTCCAAAGACCATTGCTTGTGCGAGGGAAACTGATGGTGTTTATTTTATGAAGCAGAGAGCAGGCCGAAATCTCATCCGGTAGGGGAAAACCATAATAAAACTTAAAAAAGGACGCCGACCAAAGGAAACACAACAAACAAAAAACAGGATTTCCGTACGGGAGCCTTGTTCACAAGGAAATTAATTAGGTAGTGCATTGGGATTACATATGCTTGAAAAGAGGCTGCAGGATGCGTGAGTATACAGGAATTAGATTTCCAGTGTTACGATTGAGGGCGCGATTAATCGTTTGAATGAATAATTATTCGAGGTGAATGTGACGGCAGATTTTTTTCAGTTGCCAGTACGTGTGCTGTAACCCCGTCGATGTCGTGGCCAGTTGATACGGAGTGTTTGGCTATATCATTAGAGTTCACTTCATGATTTTCAAAATTCTCTTTTCTACGTACCAACCATGACAGCTGGCTCCTCCGTATACCAACTATGGCAAGTGGCGGCAGGTGACAAGTGCATACAACACTACATCGCCAGACACCGGACACAATTTTTTTCCCATTGGCGCTTCTAACGTTGACATATTAAAACTACGTGCAATAGAATAAATAATTAGATGAACTAAAGGATTAGATAAGCAGGCCTTGAAAAAGAAGTAGCTCGGAATTAAACGACAGCTTTTTTCTCTTACTGTGGACACGGTTTCAAAGTTCTTAATAACAACTACTTCCACCTACATTTCATTTCCAAATTATAATTTAAGGTACATCTTGAGTCACTTGCTTCTGCAGGCACGAAGAATTTACTTGCAACTGTTCGTAAACATAAGAACTCAGTGCATCAGATAATAGCCTGGATCGTCGGCCCTTGGGTATCTTCTGTCTGCTACTGCGGTCGGCTGTGTGGGTACGAGCTGTGGCAAAGCGCAGACGCATGCTGATGTGGCTTCGATTTGTTTTGTCTTCAGAACACCGCTGACGTTGTACACGACGTCGAGCTTGTAAGAGAGTGTCACGCAATTTCTGTCCGGCCCGCACTGATACTTCGGACACCTGTAATAATATTAACAATAATATTAATTGGTTATGAAGATATGCACCACAAGTTTGGCCTCGTCTGGTTCTAAGACCTCGTCCCTTCTTGAAACCATTCTATACAGCAGCCCAATTTTCCCACGGCACTACACCTATTTCCATTCGTAAATAACTCAAAATAGAACAAGTAGCGCTTCCAGCGCTACCAGTATAGTCGTCATCACCTGGCAAATTATACCTCTCATTAACATACCTCTCTTGTAAGCCAAAGAGGCACATCAATGTCACACAAAGGCATACAGAGCAAGAGACGCCGCATCAAGAAACCAGTTTTGGGCCCACCTTTCTCCCATGTGGCGAGTAAGCGTTGCTGCACCCACAAGGCTAATGTCCTGTTCTTACACCAGATCGCTCGAATATTTTACTCCATAGCAGTACATCCCCGAGTTCTGGCCTCCGTGAGCATTAGAGGTGTTAGAGTTTTAAAAAAAATTGTGTATTTCTTGCTATTACAATTTTTCACTTTATTTTTGCTTTTTCTTTCTTAGTTTTTCTAATCCTTGCTCATTTTCATGCTTTCTTCAAATTAGATCTTTCTCTTGACGGCCTTACCCACGAAGACTAGCATGTAAGCGATTATTTATTTTTCGTTAGCGACCGCAAAAGTTCACCCTCCACATAAACAGTGTGACCGCATCCTGCGCACGTTGTCTCACCTAGCCCCATATGTACACACACTCCATGGCCCTCCTGTGCAAAGTGACCTCCGATGTCACACAGTAAAGAGTTCAGATTCGCAAGCCATGCGTGTTCCTCAGATTCGATTTCACATGAGACATTATCCTTACGCAGCTGAAGGACGTCAACTTTTCGAAAGGGCGAGACTATTATGACGGCAGCCGACAAAATAGGCCACAGAGAATTTTGCGGGCACTTCGACTGATTCCGTTCATATCATGGAATAGAGCCAGAGAAAATATACTGCTAGTATCCTCTTTTTCCAGCTGTCTTCCCGGCAGAATAGCCTGTACCAAAGTGCAGGCACTCGGCAATCAAACCCAACCCATAGAATTACACAAAGCTACCTAAAGGCGACACACTCAAAGGGGAAAGAAATATTGATGTCCTGTTTTCTTTTTTCCTTCTATAAAAACAAAAACAAAAAAATCATTCTCGGTAAAGGAGGCTGTGCATGTCACATGACCCCACCGACCAAATAGAACCATTCTTCCGGCATTCTGTTTTTCGGGCGATTCTGACGACGGCCGGCAATAAAGCCACTTCCATTGCGAAATCTTACGACTCCGTAATCCTCCGCAAGCGCTCACCGGCAGCTAGCCATAGGTATCTCAGCAGGTATGCGCTTGGGGTCCACGCTGAGGAACACGTCGAAGGGGCAGGTGGCGCGCTCCCCTATTTCCATGGCTTGGCCATCGGGTGCGCAGCGGTTCTGCTCCCGCAGCGCCCGGTGCCTGGACGGGAACTGCCAGCGCCATGGAGGGATGGCGACTCCGCCGCTGCCGGATGCGCAGGTTACCGCCACCACAACCAGCGCCAGCATCCAGCCCAGCGAGGCGGCCATCTTGGCTCCTTCTCTTCCTTCTCTTTCTCCTTCTTGATCTCCAAGTTAACAGGACCGCTGTCCTTCCGTCTTCCAATCTATCAGGCTACATCCAATTACCACTCGTTTTCCCTTCAAAACTTTCCTGTATCCAGCAATTAACCGCCTGTGTCTTGGCCGCTCCCTCGTAGTGGGTATGTGCCAGCAACGTCTGAGGCCTTCCTTCCTTCCTTCCTTCTTCGGAGTATCTTCTTGCGTCTTTTTGGTGGGAACAGGCACAAGAACAAACAGTTTCAAAGTATTAAGAAAGCAGCCGCGACATCCTTATTCTTGATCATGGTGTAAGAAAATTGGAAGAGACCCTTAGGCTCTACCTTAGAGTATGACGCGATATCGCTAATAGGTTAATCCGCATGCATGCCGAATTTTTGCCAGTCTCGAATTTACATCCATAGATCCCTAGGAGTCCTTATATCATTTCTGGCACAGTAGTGCAGGAGTTAAGCAATGCGCCACTACCGTGCGTAGACAGAAGCTGCCACAAGTGGGGCTGTGCACCTAGGTTGCTTTTCCCGAGCAGCCTCTCCCGACCAATCATTAATTTCACTGCCACCTGCCACGGTGGTCAGTTTGCTCACAATCAGATTGGCGGGTTTTCATGACACCACAAGGTCATAGGTGGCTCACCTAGAATGCTTCTCCGGAAAGTTTTCGCTCACAATGCCGATAACGACGACAAAGGGTATTCTGCAGGACGAAAAGCCTTAACGCTATCACGTTAGTATATTTAGCCGCTTACACAAGCCTCCCGCCACAGGCGGGAAGCACGCACAGGTAGCCGCCTTCGCGTTCTAGTACATGCTTCGACCGCAGCGGGACATTGTCGCTGTAGCGTGTGACCCCAACAGTTGCGGCGCGGCGTGGCTGTCTTTCGGTGGCGTTTTAATCTCTGTCAATCTACGTTACTTGCTGCGAGAGTGCACCGCTGTCCGTGAACGTTACGTTCTCGCTTCTATAGTAGGCACCGTGCGCAGCAAGTTCTCGTGAAGGCGCGGGCCAATTTGGCGGACGGCAGTCGCAGCTTATGTGCCTAAGGGCTTTCATGCGCTTATTGTTGTTGCAGCACAACCGCGAAGTCAAGCCGCACCCATTAGCGGACTTCGGGCGTTTACTGAATGGGTTTTTCAGAGAACCTTGCGTATTCGTCGTCGAAGTGAGCGGATGCACTGATTTTAAAAACCGCGTCTTGGTCTGGGCTTCCGGCAACGCGACACTAGACCGTCATGCAGAAATTAAATGTGTCTTGTGGCTAATACTGTGAATACACGGCATCACAACTTTCAGCAGAGTGCCTGCGGCACTAATTTCTTTACAGCTCAGTATGTTCAGTGCCGTTAAAAAAGATGGCATTGACCTGAGGAATGCAAGGGGAATTTTCGCATGCTCAGCTAGAAGTGCGCTGCACTAGCCACTAAAACAACGGAAATGCACTCTTGGTTTCCTTTCGCTCCCTGCTCTCACCTATAGCGGCTGAGGTGTTCTGCTTCATAGCCCGAAAGAGCGGATGCGTATCCCGGCTGCGGATGCATTATTTCTGAAGCAGGCGACATGCGGAAACGCCCTTCGTATTTCTGTGCGCATTAAATAACCTCAGATTGCCCGTTCTCTACACGCCGCTCTTAATCTACTCACAGTGTCGGCGCACTACACCCTTCAAGTAATATTTGAATGTAATCGCAGGCTCTTTGGCCCAAATGTGACTGCATCCGAGTTGAGGTTGACCGTTTATCTTTAAGAAGCGCTATAATTAACCACGCGCTCAGCAATCGTTCAGATATACCAAACAAGCTTGGAATCAATTCATTTTGATAACGAGCTTCGATGAACGAAAAGGCTGCGTCCTCGCTACTGTTCTACCGATTCACGTGGTCCCAGGAAGTAGAACAATAGAACGCAAACTAGCGTGAAGTGACCCGGCGTCGACAGCAGTACACACCGTTCTCTGCCTTGCTGCACTTAAACAAGCACACGTGCGCGCCACAGCACTGAGCAATCATGCAATACTCTGAAAAACGACGAAGCTGGCAGTGGCGCTGGGCTGAGCGCTCGCGCCAGGCCAGATGCCATTTAAATTATCTCACTGTCATCGTTCATCGCGCCTCATTTTTCGGCTGTCCGCCACGTAACAATACGAGCAGCATGGCCGCCGCAGTTCTGCTTGACTGCTAACACTATCCCCTTTCCCACATATCGTGGCGCCATCTGTCGGCTCTCGAAAGAGGCGTGAGATGCGACAAAAAATTTCTGGGCCCAAATAGTTCTTACACCGTGCTCTTGAAACAATTAATATTATCAAATAGAAGCCCAGCCCCAAGAAGATAGTCAGACGCCTTGCATGAAGTGTATAACATTTTACGAAGATACGCCATATATTGTGTCTGCGCTTATAGAAAAGCTACAGGATCGGGCAGTGTGTTCCACCTGTAAGTTCAAGGTAATAAATAACCCTCTTTTAAAGCAGCAGTTGTACGAATGAGACCTCTTAAGGTTTCGTAGTTGTTTTCTGGCTAGTCGTTGTAGTATCTGGAGCGTCTATAATAGGAAAGTTGCAAACAGAAGATTCCATGACGTCACACTTCTGCAATCAAGTCATGACCCCGCGGCAAATGGATCGCACTTATTATGGTCGAAAAGCCCGCTGACCAGTGTTGTAGTCTCATTCAGCAGCATGATAGCCATAAGCAGTGTCTTCTTATCTAAAAATGGTGCAAATCCAGTGGCTGCTCTTCCTGAAGAATGCAGCTTGCTAGAGTTCGCTGTTGAGTTTAGTTTTGCTTGGCCTATATGTTTAGCTCTTTTTTTAATTCGCAATTCGGTGTAGCAACGGCAGTTCCTACAGCGCTGCTCAAAATTATTGGCACCCTTTCTTCACGGTCCAATAACATCATAATCGGTCCAGAAGTGCTAATGCAGGTGTTCTTATTATAGCATGCGCGGCCTGTGCAGTTTATGTTTATCAGCCTGCCACGGCAGTGTCATGGAGAGCTGTTCTCAGTTACATAGTGCAGCGCACAGCAGCATGGGGGAGAGATGTTGGACGCGTCATGTATGCACGCACATCCGCATGTTCTCATCTTCCCCGTTGTCTCCTCCGTAGCGGTGTTCTTAGCAGAGCGCGGTGTCGGGTGTGCTCTGCGGGGACAATCGTCGTTGGGGCAGGTCTTTTATCGCTCCTCGCAATATGTTCACGCCGTCGGCCCTACAGGCGTTGCATCTGTTTGTTGGGGTGTTTCTGTGGTCGTGCGCTTTCACAACACGGCAAGGACAGCGTGCTGAAGCAGCCAACGTATGCGAACTGAGGGTGAGTAGACTACCAGCCGGTGACGCCCACACAGGAAAGCCCTAATGACTGGTCGGACCTGAAGACGGACCCTGGCAAAGAACAAATCACTAGACCAGAGTGTCGAATAGGTGATCGAAATGGGTAGCTGATGCTCCATGCGCGTTTTTGGTTCAATTTGGAACCTTTCATTTTGTGCACCTGTTAAGGGTTTTCGTGTGTTGTCTTGCGTTTACTTTAATACTGGCCGAAAAAATTATTGCTTTTTTTACCCCTAACTTCTCCTACTTAACCTACGCGGGATTTAGCCACCTTGAGTCGGTCAGAGAGCTGCTCGTGTCAAATGGCACTCCTCTAATGTCTTTCTAGCACAGTGCCCTCTAAAGACCAGCAACGCAGCTACACGGTTCAGCGAGCTTTAGTTGTTGAGCTTCAGTGCCCGTTGATGTGCATTTGGTGGCGGAACAGAGGATTTTTAAATTAAGGAGTATCATTTTCTGTATTTTTTGAGCTTAGAACTTTCTTTAAACTTAATACAGAAACAAAATCGGAAAAAGAAGAGCTCGTTAAATAAGATGTACCGCTACAGCGAAAAAACATTAACACAAGGAACTCTTGGATGGGGCGAAATAATCTAAAATCGCGGCGCTGCGCCTGAACAAAACAGGCAATAAAGAGAATGTCATGCCTTTTCCAATCCTCAGTCTTGGGGAATGTTCAGCAGTAGGTCTCCGTTTGCAAATAATTTATTTTTTATTACCATTTCCATCCAGCTGATCATGGCTCACTTGTGCTATTCTTTTTCCGCTGCAGCAGTGCCTGTAACGTTTGCCAACTTATATTGAAACGAAGAACAGAGGCGATCAAATATTTTAGCTAAATGATTTCTTGGAAACAAAGAACTCGCAGGCCTAATCATTTTCAGTTCGAACATAGTTTAAGGGAAAGTAGAAAAATGGCAACACATACCGCCAGTTGAATTTTAAAACATCATCCGCACGTCGCGTACGGTCTTCTATCAAGTCAGCTACAGCCGTCGCTCTTAAACGATATTTTTTCAGTGTATTTGTTCTGCGCGCTCTCCATTGAGAGAGTTCACCACCGCCACCCCGGACCACAGATGCAGGAATGGTGCGCCCTGTCATAACGCGAACGTTGTCGAACGGGAAAGGCAGCAGTTGTGCGAGCCTCTTCTTATGCTACGCACAGAATGTTCTGTCATACCTGTACATTTCTGTAATACCAGTGCGGTGCACTACTTTGTCTAGCCAATCTAGCCTTTTGGCTGCACCTCCTAACATCACATGATGTTGAAATAAAGGAGTTTCGTATTTGTATATTTACTGTAATTATTTTACGTCAGGAGCCGAGCCCCTTTGTTAGGGCAAAAGCTCTCCGCTTAGTAGCTGTCAGATAGCACTTCTCATTCCGAAGCTCATCGCCACTGGTATGCTGGATGGCGTGAAAGACACAGGAGACTGACATTTTTGGTGACCGTGACCGCTTTCTTTCGTAGGGCTGTCCGGCGCGCAGGCCGGGCCACATCAATATGCACGTCCTCAGCCACAGCCACAACGACGCTGGATGGATTCAGACTGTCGACACCTTGTACGAGGCCTGTGAGCCGGCCATCACTTTGCACTGCATGCCGTCTTTTCCAGTTTGTGATATTTTTGTCGTGGTAGAAACGAGTGGCGAGTCTACTACTACAGGAAAAGCATATGCGACTGGGACGCTGCACAAAAAAAAAATTGGCGGTGGTTTAGCTCTGGTTAAACATGCAGTGACGCGACAGCTACGGCTGGCTGAGTGGAACTTGGTCACGTGACCAACCACGTGATCAGCCATGGCGCCGTACCACCGGCAGCTGCTCCGCACCAAGTGACCAACCAGGCGACAGCGTGGCGGCGCAGCCAAGGGGTGGCGGCGCCGCCACGCTGAAGGCTCGAAATGCTGCCGTAATGTAGCAATCGCTTCAAGAAGGAGTAATAAATTACACCTAGTCCTTGAATATTCCGCGCCACCGCCGCCATCTATGACAGTGTCCGGTGGCAGTATTTTAAGCAAAAAAATTCATAAAACTGTGCTGCGTTAACAGATGCGGGCAGTAGATTTTTTTAGACACTGCATCTATAAAACTAGCCCAGCTCACCAATTTACTTCAAAATAATCACTGCCACCATTCCCTAGCAGCAAATAATGGGTCCTCATATATACCTAGACCCTCTCAATGTGTCTCGTTTGAATTAGATATGTGTCTATAATAACGAGTGTGGTTTAAATGTCACACAAAATTGAGGCTGCATGAGCGGTAGCTGGTCGACAGCGACGAAATCGTTGCCGCCTGCTACACCTGACTGTGACGCGACGAAAGCATGTCTCGTGACACTCCGGTAGACGGCAGCATCTTTAGTAAGGGACTACAGTCGACAAAGACTGGACGGACAAAGAGAGAGAACGAGTAATAATAGCGGGAGCCTGTTAAAGTTCTGGAATGAAAATGGGCTACATGAATATCTATAAGCGAGCCCAAACAGTGCTTTAAGACGAGTGCTCGAATTCAAAAAAAAAGAGGAGACACAAAAGCCAGCCTTGCACGGGCCGCTGGCCTCTGGAAAGCAGTCTACAAGATCTGGCTTGTCTCCTGGTGATGCTTTCAGTCTCCTTAGTACTGGGAGTCTGTTAAATAATCAAAATCCTCTTTTTTCTCTAGGCGGCTAAACATGCATTTTTGCGGCCAGGCGCGGGTTCAGCGCTCACTAGATTGACCGTTTTCATGGTTATTTAAACGTAGCCCTGCCTGCAACCGGCAACCGTCGACCACATCCTTCCTCTTTTTCCATCATGTCCGAGGCTCTGCCTCTTTGTTGCCTTCCTGATTGTGCAAGTTTCATTGCGCTCCGTTATTTGTTTGAAACATGCGAGGCTATCCCAAGCTTTTTTCTCTATTTCTTGATCATAAATGTGGTGTGATCTATAAGCAACTTAACTTATATCAACCGGTAAGATTTATTGCGCTAAAATTTAATTTTTCGCCGCCACTTTGCTTGTGCACAAAGTGCATATGATGCGGATACATTATTATTTAATGCCGCTCCTTTTATATAAGTGCAAGCCTAATGCATCAGCTTTAAAAACATTGCTGCGAAAGATGAGGATGGCAGAAAGACAGAACTGCCGTTTCCTTTCTACCATCCTGGTTTTTTTGTTCCGCTGTTTTAGAAGCCAAACCAACTCACCAGGCTTTCCTTTAGCGTAAGCTTCAAAGCTAAACGATTATTGGACCGGTATCTAATGCCGTAATCTAATGTCGACCTACAGCCTCCTCTGTTCAACACTGCAAAGTATGCTAGGCTGATGGACAAACTTAAATTTCCTCCATGTGAATCATGGTACCTGCGGCTACGCCATTGCAGATGTGGAGTCCATCTACAACACTTCAACGCGTGCCTTGGGGATGAACCCGACGTGGCGCTACGTGTCAGCTGAGAACGTCTTCTTTGCACGCTGGTGGAGAAACCAGTCGGCCCGAGTGCAGGAGAGGGTACGAGCCGCCGTCGGCTCAGGTGCGTCAATTTTGTTTTGAAAGGAAACAGGACAGCTACAACCCCGAACAAAACCACCGCGCTGTTTAGCAATGTTCAAGCCATTTCGCGCTAACGACAGCCACGCGATGTGCTGAACATGCCTCAGACGAGGCTGTCATCAGTCTCATCACACGGGCAATTGTGCATGCCTTGCCTTTAGCTTTATGCCCCGTCAAACCTAGGTAAAAATTCGGCAGAGGTTCGCTTACGCTAGCTAACTGCCTTACAAAGTCTTTTTAGCCTGGTTGCTTCCTAACCCCATGTTTTATCTCACTTTGTTCTTTCTCGTTGTTGCTGCGTGAAAATAGACGGCGCATTCCTTCTTTTGAAAACCACAAGATGCCACGCACAGACATCCTACCGTATCACGCTCATTTTCCATGACTAGCAGAATGGTTGAGCAGAGAAGTTTGGTATTACAAAGTTAGTACTCTTACGATTCCCCGCTGATACTCCAAATTATTCTGCGGACCAACCGTGAAATATGTTCTTTGTTTTCTTGTTTTAGTCCAGTCTCATCTCTTTGTTGTACTGAAGTACGACTTCTTTAGTAATATGGCGTCTCAAGCCTTTATTTCTCTCATGACGGAATGGTGCAGCACAGGCTGCCAACCAAGTGCGTAATAAAACAAGATTCAGTCGGATTCTAAGCGTCTAATACTGCGGCGGATCTTTGCAAGGTGAATTGTTCTATTTGTCTTTTTTCGCTTTTATTGATCTTTAGCCAGGTTTGACTTTACCGTGCCACGGTATTGCACTTTAATCCTCTGCAAGACAAACTTTTCTTCAGTTATGAAGAAATTGAGAAAATTGCATTGCTGTTAATTGCCACCTCGCGGGTACCACGTTCGTATACAAGCTGCTGTGCAATGGATCCTTTTTTTTTCAAATCTACTCCGCCAAGGACGACTCTCCTAAATATATAGGACTAATCCCGTGATGTCAGCGTGCTTAACAAGTTAGTAATTACTCATTTTCATCCAGGTGAATTAAACCTCGAAATCCCTCAGAATTCTCTGTGGAAATTGAAATCAGGAGCACGTAATATCTTATCGCGATTAAATGAGAGCGCTAGACAAATCAACAGTGAACTGCGGCGCTGAAATCAAAGCGGCTCGTGATAGAGGACCCAGAGAGGCGTCGATTTCTGCCACCAAGTTGGAAAAATAGACATGGAAGTGGTCAAGAATGTCAATCGCACAGCAAAAGGGGGCAGGTACGTGATTATAGCACCAAACCAACAGGGCTAACTGCGACAGCAAAACGAGGAGAAAATACGGTGAATTTTTTCACTTCTAACAACATCGAGCATAATCAGATTCGACTGACCCGACAGATGTGGCAATTTCTAAAGTGGAATAAATACTGAAGACATCGAAAATGCACCTTTAGAAGCTTTAGAATTTGTTTTAATTGACTGTATAACGATTCAGTAGCGTTGTAAGGAAGAGACATTGTTGCGCACTCATCTGCAACGTTCCGACGGCTGCAGGACAGCTGCAGTTCGTGGGTGGTGGCTGGGTCCAGAACGACGAGGCCGTCACTCACTACACGGCCATCATCGACCAGATGACTTTGGGACTCCGGTTCCTGAACGACACTTTCGGCCCGCAGTGTGGCGTGCCCAGCGTTGCCTGGCAGGCGGATCCCTTCGGACACTCCATCGCGCAGGCGGCGCTATTTTCTAGGGTCAGAGTTTTTCTCCGTAATGTGTACGTCATTCCTCAGTGGTGTACTCAAAGCAGTGACGATGTGAGAAGGCATGATTCTTGCTATTTTATTCCAGGGTCTGCTACCGCTTCTCCTGCACTAAGTACTAATTGCAGATAAGAAAGTGTTTATAAGCAAAGACAGTAGGGTCTTCCTTCTGGAAGCTAGTTCTAAGGCAAGTCACTGCGAAAAACAATGCACAGTGAGCACACTAAGATTCAGCAAAGATGTGTTCTTTAACGGGGTCTGTAATAGCTTATGGAGTGGCCGTGAGGAAGTGTACAGGCCGTCTAGCCTGTTGCAACAACTTTCGACTTTGTGTAGGCACAGCGGATATAGGCGCTTAATTTTGATGTCCACTAAAAGGTACACAAATAAATATCTTAAAGATGAGTTGCAGAATTCCACAGTGAGCAAATATTGTCATAACATATGGCTAGCAATGAAATGAGAGGACGTTGCTCAGGAAACACTCGAAACGTCTAGCAAAATGAGAATGCAAAGAATCGGCCTATAGCGCTAGTTGAGGACGCTTCGTGCATGTTACCGTATCTAGTCGCATATTAGTCGATACGCACTACAGGTTGACCCTAAACATTGGGAACCGGAAAAGAAAAAAAACTGAAGTGTCCAATCGGTAGACCAACGCAGGCTCCGAGCCTCAAACGTGCAGTTGCTGCCTACAGACAGAGAACACCACATAGCAGAGCTTGGGCGGCGCCGCAGTAAATTCATCTCCAGGAGGGCGCTCGCGTTTCTTAACCGCGCATCTGATGCATTTTTAACGCGATAGCATTAGAGGTCTCGTTCTCGTGAAAAGACGGCGTCCGTCCATCCGCGTCACGAAAAAACAGCTGGCCCGCGTGCCGCGGTGACCCGGTGGCAATCTACCCACCATGGCAGGGTCAATGAAATCAGTCGAGTTAAATTCTAAATTCATAGTATTCGCCACTGCCCACCGTAGTACATTTCACCTGCTCACTGGCCGCCAGATATACACCTTTCCCGAGGTACATTCTTTGTAAAAATGAGCCCTACGGAAGCTCAGTAAGAGCAACCTGGGTCTTACAACTTCAGTCTCGTATCTTAAAAAAAATGCATCATTGTGCAAATACTGATATGAGGACTCTCCGCGATCTATAAATCTACAAAAGAGCTGGAGTATTTGCGTGGAACTCTGTAATGATTTCTTTTTGTCGTCCATGTTTTTCAGCCCCATAAGTCTAGCTTGCTTTTACTCATCTTTTGGCGCATCCATGCGCACAATTATGGTCACACTTAAACGTTGCCGAGAATTCTCGCCCACGTTCGGGAGGCGCAACATGCAGTTGAGCTGGGCGACAGAGAGGAGATTCGATTTTACTATTCCTCTAAAGTACGCAGTCGATAGCGCGATGAATAAGTCGGGCTTCATTCTGATCTCTATATCGCCCATATCTGAAACTCTTGCGCAGCTCTATTCAAAAACAAGGAACCTCATGAAATATTTAGGCAGCAAAGGTGCAAGCACTGGCCGTAGTTCATGCAGGCTTGAAGGCAGCCAAAACATTACACTTTCCGCTCTATCATTGTTGTCGTCATTCTTACTTCCTCTCACAAGTTAGTAGCTTCGTTAACCTCCGTCCCTGACCATGATTCATGTAGTGGCCAAGCGTAATTTTGAAAATTAACATATCAACTTGTACGCGAGTAATTATAGTACCTATGATGCTCACGACTCACAGATGACCTCCCGGGTGTCGTGACTATACACTACATATGAATGGTGTAGTTCCAGTAGCAGTGGACAGGAATAGAAACGGGGTCTTGGTGCCTTGCTGGCGATACGCGATCACGCTGGCACTGACGACTTAAGTGGTACGCCTGTGCCGTTGAAATTTGCTCTGCTTAATGAACTTTAATATGTTCCATTATTACGTGCATGTAAAGGCCCCGCGTGGCTTTATGTGAACAAGCTATTTCTGTCTTTGGTGCTTGGTGCTCTGTTTCAGATGGGCTTTAGCAGCTTGATGCTGGGCCGAATATCGTGGGACACGAAGGACGAATGGCAGCGTACCCATGCCTTGGAGTTCATCTGGCAGGCGGACAGCCGTCAACAGGGAAAGTCCTCTTGCTTAACGCCTTGTTCCATGACGTAGCCCACCAATCAATTTCGGTACTGAGAAGGTCCAGATAACTAAGCCTTAGGTCATCGAACCTGCTAGCACGCCTAAAATATCTAATGATGTGATGCAGATTGCGAATTACAGGCTGTTGAGCAGGTTGTTTTTTTTTTTATCGCTAAATAAAACCTCATAAGCCTATAACTCGGTCACCAAGACTATGGTACGCAAAGAGCAGTTTTCAGTGTGAGTCGGTTTAAGGACGCACGTTTCTTGTTTTTGCGCTGTTTTATTTCAGCAATTTACAAGCGGAGAGAATAATAATGCAAAACGCGAAGAACAGGCCGCTTCCAATAAAAATGCTGAAGAGAGTCATTCCAAGACAACGATACGCCAGCCAAGTCTCGAATTGCATGTTCTTTTCGTTTTGTGAGAGGGCTGCTATTGGTTGTGTCAACCACAGGCAACGAGGAGGAGCAAGGGTCAATAGCTAACTGGATAACAAATTTCATTTTACAGACCCGTAGAGTATTACAGAAGTTGCATAACTGAGCGCGACGTTGCAAAACATAGCAATCCCTACATTCCATTTGCTTTTCAGAGAAAAGTGTATTGAACACTTAAAATCAACAGCCCTCCAAGAAACCAACCGAAAGAGCATGATCAGAGCACGCATCGTGCTTTTCCGTGAAAGGTATTCGATAAATGATCAATTAAGATAATCTGTTGTCTTTTTTTAAAATTATGGATTACGCTCTCAACATCCTTCACTGAAATTGTAGAAATCTTGTAAGTCAATTTCTGAATAACTGCACATTTCATTTGAGACGCATTCTAACAATATTTTTCCTATGACAGTCTGAACGGCAACAACTTTGGCGGCAAAGTTCATTTATTTAGCTCACGTTACCAAGGCGCAAAATACAACAGCAGGGTCCTAGTGGAACTGTTTAAGGCTCGCAGCAGTTTTATTTTACTACCCCCCGCCCTCGTGAGCACTGCAATGCGTGTAAGCGTTTAACATTGGCCTACGGGAAACTGTGATGGCACCGCCTTTGAGGCCGTGACCGGAATTACAATGCCAATTGCTCATGATGAAAACAATTTCCTTTAAAAAGCCAGCCACTATGCGAAGTATTCGAGGTTTCCGTACAAATAGACTAATTCTTTTTTTTGGGGGGGAGGGGGGGGGATGTGGATCTGCATGCGAGTCATAACTACTTGGATTTCCTGGCACACCTTGCAGGTGGTGACGAGGGACACATACTAGCCTGGGTGCCCAGAAACTCGTACGAGACACCGCCTGTCATCTGTCTCACCTGGCGAGGCTGTGAAGATGTCAGTGTAAGTGGCATGCACCCCGGGCCTCATTATATTCCTTAAGTTCGATGGCATGTTGGCTGCGAAAATATACGAAAGATATAAATTGCATAACTGAATAAAATACTTTAATGCTATCGCAAACCTTTTCTAAGGCTGCATATACTGGAATAATCGAGCCGCGCAGTGTATGCCAGCGAACTTAAGTCGGCGTGCTAAGGGCCTGACAGACGTCAGATTTTCCAAGGCAGGCACGAGTAGAAAATTTCTAAATCCACTTGAATAAAGCGACTCAAGATAGCGCATGTTAGAATCATAATCATCATCAGTCTCACTATACACCCACTCCAGGGCAAAGGCCCCTCCCATGTCTCGCCAATTAACCCTGTCTTTTCCCAGCTAGGCCCACTGTATGCCTGCAAACTTCCTAATCTCATCCGCCCACCTAACTTTCTTCCACCCCCTGCTACGCTTGCTTTCTCTTGGGATCCACTCCGTTACCATTAAAGACCAGCGGTTATCTTGCCTTCGCATTACATTTCATGCCCAAGCCTATTTCTTCCTCTAGATTTTGACTAGGATGTCATTAACCAGCGTTTGTTCCCTCACCCATTCTGCCAGCTTCCGGTTTCTTAACGTTATACCTGTCATTTTTTTTTTCCATGGCTCGCTGTGTTGTCCTTAACTTAGGCTTAACCCTTTTCGTTAGCAGGATAGTAAACCGGCTATTCGTCTGGTTAACCTCCCTGCATTTCCTCCTCCTCCTCCTCCTCCTCATCTCCCCTTCATCCTTCAAAAGATCTGCTGTTACCCAATCCCTTTTCGTTAGACTGCACATTTCTGCCCCTTAGGTGAGTGCCCGTAACATGCAGCTGTTGTATACTTTTCGCTTGAGGGATATTAATAAACTTCCATTCATCATCTGAGAGAACCTGCCATATGCGCTCCACCCCATTCTTATCCTTCAAATTATTTCCACCTAATGATCCAGATCAGCTGTCACTGCCTACCCTAAGTATTCCTTTGTAACTTCCAGCACCTGGTTGTCATGAACTGCTCTTTCTTTGCTAGACTGTTGAACATTACTTTGGTGTTCTGCATGTTAATTTTTATACCCACCGTACTGCTCTGTCTATCGAGCTCCTTGATCATGATTTGCAGTTAATCACCACAGTGACCCAGCAAGGCAATGTAATCAGCGAATTGCAGATTATTCAGGTATTCACCGTTAAATCTTATCCCCGACTGTTCCCATTTCAGACCTCGGAATACACCCTGTAAAGAGACGGTGAATAGCATTGGCGAGATCTTGTCTTCTTGCCTCACGCCCTTCCTTAATGGAATTTTATTGCTGAGTTTTATGAAGGACTATCTTCACTGTGCACTCGCTATAGATATCTTCCAGTATTTTGACATCAGTTTCTGCTACACCCTGACTCCGCAATGCTTGTATGATGGCTGAGGTTTCCACTGAGTCGAATACTTTCCCATAATTAATGAAGGCTATATATAGGGGTTTGTTATATACTGCGCATTTCTATATCACCTGATTGATAGTGTAATTATGACCTATTGTGGAATATCTTTTCCGAAAGCCTGCCTGATGATTTGGTGTATCAAAGTCTATAGTTGCCATGATTCTATTAGCGAATACCTTAGTAAATACCTTGTAGTCAACGCACATCAAGCTGATCGTTCCGTACTTTTTCAAGCCCTTGGCGTCTTCTTTCTTATGAACTAAGATAATGTTTGCGTTCTTCCATGCTCCTGGCACGGTCGAGGTCATCAAGGTCATAAGGCATTGCGTATACAGGGTGGCTAGTTTTTCTAGCAGTCTCCCCTCCATCCTTCAACACATCTGCTGTTACCTGATCCTCGCCAGCTGCTTTTCCCTTCTGCATTGCTCCCTAAGGCTTTCTTTATATTCTCTTTAGTTACTGGCGGGATGACGCATTGCTGTGCGCTATGGTCTCTATCATTAACGTTCCGGTTACATTGGCTACTGTATAGACTTGTGTAGAATAATTTTTGCTATATATTACTTCCAATGTGAAATAGGCATTTTAGGTATATTTCAATGACACAGTATTGATTATTGCCTTAAAGAACTGAAAATCGTTTTTCCTTCCTATTTAATATTGGTTGCTCCATGTTATCGGTCACTCCTGCTCACCGCAGCACACACTTTTTAGTATAGAAAAGGCGTTATTTTTTCTATTTTTATAACCTGTGCTAATATCCAGAGAGTGTCATAAAATTCGTTTTACCACCTGTTGAAATGTACTAATTATTTGGCATTTCATCGATCGCTGCCACAAAACTATCTCATGCTGACTCCCGCCTTTCCAAAAGCTCTTAAATAGAGGGTTAAACATGCGACTTTGTCCATACTAACCGGATATCGCTGACCAAGTTCCAAAAGTATCCAAAGAACTCTTTCCTACGGACCCAAACCTTCTCACATGATTGCCGCGCCTGCGGTTGCGTTGTTCAATGTATCGGGGAAATTTTTCATTGCTATATGTCTAAGAAGGACATTTGTACAGTGTATGCAAACAGTGTCATTTTTTTTTCTTTTTCCTTCTCCTTCCAGGCGCGGTTAGCAGGGAGCAGTTGGGAAACATCGGCACTCATTAAGTATGCGCGGGACCAGGTAACTACTTTTTGGAGAATTTTTATCTCACATATCATCATCGCCTCTGACAGTAATATCTGATCAGTGCGGTCTAGTGTACACCACATCAAAGTGAAGCGGCCATCTAGCCTTTCGTCAATTGATTCTCTCCAGCATCCTGCTAAATTTTGGTTGCTTTGGCACGCAGTGCCCCAGCCTAAAGGAGGGCCTGTGATCTGTTTTTCACATAACTTGCCACGCGCATGTTCATTTTGCTCGTGTTCATTTTTTGTCATTAACTAGAGTTGATAATCCTCATTGCGCACCTTTGCCTCTCAACGGTTCCCTCGAAAATTTCAAGCACATAGCCTTCTGCCCTGCCCCGTATTTTATTTCGAGTGCTATGTTATAACGTCCAAGTTTCGGCTAAAAGAGGAGTGCAGGCAGAATGCAACAATTCTCATTCTTTTTTCAGAGGAGAATAGATAGACGGCTGTGCATAACTAGAGGCTTCGTGTCCAGTGCACTGCACCACACTCTTATCCTTTTCTATGCATGCCCTCAGATCCATGGCCAATAATTAATCCATATATTCTTGAAACACATGATGTACAACAGCTGCCCAAGATTAACTGACTCCATTTGTCTTGAAGTGCATTCTTACTGTTCATAGAGCCGGTCTTTCGGAAAAGGTTTTACATTACTGGTCATAGCTTCACTGGTCAGCGGGGTCTTCGCCGAGATCACGGAACAACCCAGGTCTGGCGTCAATTCAATCAGCACTTGCTGCATGCGGGCCTAATCTTGTTGTTATGCTCTTAATCAGTAGAAATGAAGTATTATGTTCATGCTTCATTGCTTATTGCACCTTACACAGTGTCGCCTTCAAAGCCGCCTGGACTATCAATTTAATGAGCGCCAGTCTTCACAATCTCACCCGTTGACTCTTTTGTACTTTAAGTTTATGATAATGAGCGTGATACATTTCCGTTGCAATAAAGGTTGTCTTCGCAATTTAAGCGACATCTCATCACGTGCACATCAGCCTTTCTATGTAGACTCCTACTGCACTTTTGATTACATACAATGACACTTAATTTATATCCCCATTACTTGGCTATTATGCATTATGAAATAAAAAACGAGTTAAGTAAAGGTTTATGGCACCATATTTTAGCAAGAATGTTCTCTGCCCAAGCGACCGCTTTGATTTGTACCTCAAACTAATTCCTCAATTTCTTTTGGGCCCATTCCTGTGCATAGGCCAACGTGTACACGAACGACACAGTGTCGATGATGTCCGGCGGCGACCTCACTTTCGTGGCGGCAGATTGGCGCTTCCAGAAACAAGACTCCGTCATTGAGCAGGCCAACAAAATGTCGCCTGCGAACAAGGAAGGACCGCCAGTGCATGTCGTTCACTCGACGCCAGCCTGCTACGTGGAGGTAGGAAACTCCATCCATGGACCTAGTCCTGTGTCCTCACATAATCCTGTGCCATGCGTTTGGTTAGTGTTATGCATAATCGTTTGATCTTGCGCAATTTTCAGCATGGAATTAAAGAAGCTGACCTAAACATCTTCTTTTCCACCCACTAGATCTACTCTAAAATCTGATGGCCACGTAGTCAGCGATGGCTATCCTTTTCCGTACGTCGAACAACATAGGAAAGGAATAATGTCACGTGGTACAGTAGCGCAAGTAGCTCAAATTTAACGCCCCACGCATTGCATTGCGCCACCAGTGGGAACTGCATTTAGACTTAAGCGCCCTTTTCGTGTGCTGTTTATCAACTTTGGGCGCAAAAAAAACGTTCCATTTCGTCCTTTCAGAGGGATCTATCGAACGCCTTTTTTCTTCGTTTTAATATTCTCCTTTCCGCGGCTACGAAGACGCCAGCTGTCCTAACCACAACAACTTTCTAATTAAAATGGTAATAAACTCAGTTAGTCAAACAAGCAAATTTATATTGCCAACTCGCTCATTCTTGTCACAGTTATAAAAGTGTCTGTCCATCTGTCCTAATCATCATGGCTTTCTAATTAAATTGGTAACAAATAATGTCAAAGAGTCAATCTAGCAAACATATAGTGACAATTAGCACGTTCTTGAGCTAGTTATAACAGCGCCTCTTAGTTGAATTAACCAGGTAGTGATGTTGTTTTAACAATTACTGACGTCCACCGCGCCTAACAGTTTGATCTCCGAAATTTGTTCGTTCGACCAGGCTACTGGTAGAAAAATTTTAGCGTTCCCTGGAACATGTAGCATATTGATTGTCTGTGGGCTGCACGAGTTCAAGAAAATTCTTCACAACTATGCAGAATTCTTTTGAGAGAGCTATTCTCAAGACAGAAGGCGCTTACATCTTGTGGATCTCAGTTTTTTTTAATAATGAAATAACCGCTGAAAACGCTATCTGTAACGGGGTACGAAAAACCTGTCGCGTTTAGGAACAAGCTTTGTTGGTTTTGAAGTTTTAATGCAGATCTAGTTTCATTTGTGTTATTTTTTGTTCACTCTCTTTTTATCCATCTCATTTTTTGTGCACGCGTCTTTGTGAAATGAGGCACTACATGAAGCAATCCGGAGCTGGCCTTCCTTCACGGGTGATTTGCTGCCGTACGCTGACCAACCCGGGCGTTCATGGACCGGGTTCTACACTACCAGGCCGAACCTCAAGATGATGGTGCGATATGCTAATGGCTTTCTGCAGGTAAGCAACCCAAAGGAGATCTGAGATACCGAGTTCTCTGTCTTGTTATCATGCGCCTATCAGAATACAGTTGTTGCCACTTAACTGCTGAAAGGAGATTTTTTTAGACTGGCCGGGTTCGTGTATTTTAACCCTCAAATTGTAAGCCAGCGTTTCTTTCGGACTGACGTCAATTACTAGTTATCAGTACTCAGTAAAACACACAGAAGGTGGTGCAAAAGTTTACCAAAGGTCCAGTCATCAACATATTTCAGCGTAGTGCGGCTATATATTTGATACGAATACGGCACGATAAAAGCAACATCTTTTTCGTCACATTTTAGTGTTTTTGGAAGAGAAAAATGAATATTCCAGCAATTTAACTGGGTTCTTTTTTATGCCTTGATGCATTAACCGTGATGCCTTTGGTAGCATAAGAGGGTTCTAGCACAGCCTCTGCCCTCGCCGTTGATCACGGTTCTTATGGCATTCGCGGTAATATAGACGTACTACGTCCGCTGCTATAGACGGAGCTAGTGCTGGCGAATAATGTAAAGGTTATGTTACATGCAGCATAAACACCCCCGAAACCAGAATATTGGACAGCCGTTGCTGTATCTGAGTTTCTAAAAGCACAGAATGGGAAATTCGGAGGTCATGGGTTCGGACCCCACCAGCGGCATGCGTTTGTTTTTCATCTCATTTCTAATCACGTATATTCTAGCGATAAATTATACAATTAATCAGCTATTTACGAACACCACAACTTGAAAAAGAAAACGCATATTCTCTCTCCTGCTTATTTTCGATGATTGTTAGGTTCCTTCATGTACAATTGTTTTAGAATGTTATTTTTCTAGGAAACATTTTTATGTATGCATGCCTGCTAGAGCTGACGTTTATTTTCACTAGTATGACGCATCTAAATAGAACTAATATCTTCCCTGCACAGAACAGGCGCTACTAACCATGCTCAATTAAAAAAATTTTCACTTCATTCTTGATTCCTTCACGTTCCCAGGAGGATTTTACAAGTATATTATTTTATTTATTCAAGGATTATAACAGCTACCTGAAGTCAAAAGAAAATTCCGAACTCTGCATAAACAGTTACAAACCTGTATCGATTTAGTTTTATTACATCCATAAATATCGAACATAGTTATTGCCGCATCTACCTTTCAAAACCGACCGGATGTCATTTATGGAGTGATTGGCATAAAAAAGACGTAGGAAACTATCTACGTGTCGAATGAATGTATTGCTCGAGGGCGTTTGTGGGAATCACAGGTTTTGTGCTTTCTCAATGAGTCGGGGCGCCATTGTCTTGACTGGCGCATAAGCAAAGTCATAAAAGTTTCTGTAGACAGTCCCCAGTTGGTCTTTAGTCTCTAGGAACGAAATGTCGGTAAAGTCTCTAAAAAAAATTTTCTACTGCAATACCATTTACTACCTACCACAGCATTGCGATATTCTTCTTCGGCTGCTGATTCCATGTAAGAGGATTCGATCTTGGCCGTGGCGGCCGCAGTGCCATGCAGCTGAAATAAAAAAAACGCCCGTTTCAAGGCACGTTGAAGAACTTCAGGTGATCAAAATTAATTCTTAGCCCTCCACAACGGCGTCCATCGTAGTCTGAGTCATCTCAAGGCATGAAAAAAACCACTCATAACCAACTTCTTCTCTTTTAGCCAAAGTTACATCTCTACCCTTGCGTCTACTTTTTAAACTAAAATGCGCTTCCTCTTAACAGGCGAGCAAGCAGTTGTCTGTTCTTGGACTAAAGGACGTGCCCGCTGAAGTCAAGGCACTAGGTAAGGTGCATATGTATGACAGGAATACGATCTGCATAATATAGTTCCGGCTTGTTCAGAAAAGAGGAGACTTTAAAAAATTTTATACGTATTTTCTCAACCACGTTATGGTTATCGAAAGCCATTTCCAACATTCCTAAACAAATATTTGAGTTAGAAAGCTGTAAGGTACTTGTTTAGAAATATTGAAATTAATGGTCAATTCTTTTGATATGTAGCAAAACCTTTCTTTTATAGTGTTTCCACCGCTAGCACCGACAAATTAAGGCTGCATAGAAAACCAATGAGGAAAGCTTTTGCCGACCAAAAAAACGTTATAAGCAAACCAATTCAAGCCATCCGAGGGGAGATCTGCGGAAATATTGATTGTTATAGTGAAATCTGCAATATAAGAAAAATTTGCTGCCATGAACCCTTCCCCTTTGAAAAATGCTTTTGTCCAGGATTGTTGGGTAGGAGCTGATTTGAGGGGCTGCTTTTACTTTGTGGGTCCATACACGATAACGAAGCAGCCAGCGAATGAGAGACCAAGTTTACGTAGAATAAAAAAGATGATCAGCCACACTAACTAGGGCTTCATTCAGGAAACAGTCACCTTCTTTTTCCCCTGCTTTCGCACTTTAGTTCCTAAGCGAAAAATTTAACATAAAATTTAATCATTCATTACTTTAACTGAATGATTAATTGATTTTGTTTATTGAGTGATTATTGCTATATTTATTGCCGCTTGAGTTTTAATTCTTCCAATTAATAATCTACCAGCTGAAAGATTGAGTGAATGACTGATGATTCATTCATTCACTGAAAAAATTTATATCAGCCCTAAGTTTTAAATTATACATCAGTGTTAGACAAAATCAAAAGGCTCATTTTTTCTTCTTTGGCTGAAGAAACATTTGCATAGATTTCAAGGTACCACCGAGCTCGAAATCAAACACAGACACCATTTGTCAGCAGGACTCAATATTTTCCCTCTTTGCGTTCCATTAAACTGAGCGCCTACCGCATTTTGCATTTAAGCGTTAATGGCTTTCCAAAATGCATAATAACTAAGCTTACTAAGCGGTAGTAAATTACAGTTACACTGCACAATTGAACATTTACGCATGACACTGTTCCAGATTTAATCACGCTCTCATAGCGCATTGGGCAAACACCAAGCATGCCTTCGCGGATTAAGCGCGGGAAATGGAGCGTGCGCAAGAGCACCATCCGAAATTCGCAGCTGCCCACAATCGTTATACTAATTCCTTTTTCAGCCAGCTGTCGCACATGTCTGTTTCTATTGTATTGATCCGGTATTTTCATTTATCGGTTTAACAAAGCAATGGCACACATCGCATTATACGTGCTTATTCGCCAAATAACACATCTTCCAGTTCCTTGACACTCTACTGCTTTATCCTTGAGGTAAAATAAATGCTGGCATTGAACCACCAACGTTATCAAGATTGCCAAAGAATGTCTAATACGCAGAGGATTGAGTGCCGCGTTCCTTACGACTTATAATAAGAGAGTAATTACTGATTGGCATCAATCCGAGTGCAGTCATACGGCTACAAAGGAAAGCTATACAGCTTTCTCGGAAACTTCGTAGTTAAAAAAAATTCGTCCTGGTCCGGAGTTCGAACCCGGGACCAACGCTTCACCGGACCAGTCGCTCTACCAACTGAGCTAACCGGGACAGGAACCTTATGTTAGGGCGAGAGGGAATTGATCAATAACTCGAAGTGGGAACAGTGTTGTCAAATGTTTAGGGAAACCCCCAAGGTGGAGTAGATGTTTAATAAAGGGGTAATTACTCAATGCATTCACCCTAGCGCAGCCATGCGGCAGCGAAGAAAAGTTATCAGACAGTGTAGAAACTATACAGCTTTCTCAGAAAGGGGTGGTCCCGGGTTCGACCCCCCGGACTAGGTAGAATTTTTATTTAACTACGAAATTTCTAAGAAAGCTCTATAGCTTTTCATTTTAGCCGTATGGCTGCGCTGGGGTAAATTCCAATGAGTAATTACTCCCTTATTACAAATACAACCACCTTGGGGGATTCCCCTAAACATTTGTCCTTACAACTTCTCTCTATCTCCATCAGGGCTGTATACCTATATGATACCTCGTAAGTGTAGGTGGGTCGCTCATATGGCTTCTTACTATTGCATCACGAGACGCCACTGCACGAATTACCATCAAGCGATGCCACTCGCAAAGGAGCAAGACTACCGTTCTCTGGCGAGGCATCAGCGCATATTTGTCATAAAAAAAAAGAATCGGCAACCACCAGAGAAGCAATACTTCTTGTTTTTTTTTTTTTTGTTCTGGCGCATAGAAATGGGAAAGCGATTTCCTGGATACGAGAAGGCCAAGGATGCTTGTCAGTTCCCAGGACAAATCAAGACAAATTATGCTTACGCAGTCTTGCGTGGCTTGCACGTTCAACCGCATTTGCCTAAACAAACACTCCGCATGCTTTCGAGTCTTTCGTCAATTCACATGCGGCTCCATTTTGAACTTCCTTCGCAAGGGCTGAGCAAGGGGCAGAAAGATCGAAAACTTTCACCGAATTGCTATCTTTCTCATTTATTCTCCTTGAAATTTGGTCGTGGCTGCTAGAAATGATGCCGTGCAATTGCTGGTAAAAAGCCATAGTCTTGGCCTCATGAGCAGGCTGGCATCACTATTCACTACGCAGGTGAAGCCGTGGCTACGCTCCAGCATCATGACGGCATCACGTGAGTCTTCGAAAGCTAAGCCGGCTTCATTGTTCACGACTTCTTATTCCGCGTCCGGTTGCACCCCTCCTGCCTTTAGGGGAACCTGCACTGACGACGTGGCCCAGGACTACGCGAACATGCTGTACCAAGGCATCAAGGGTTGCGAGGCGAGTCCCTTTCGTTCATGTTTGGGGACAACCAGTTATTTTAGCGTATGACTGCACATAGAGCTAGTTCATCAAAGAAAGCAGCGCAGTCGACGAGTATACATCACATGTGTGTTATATTTCACGCAGAGAAGTGGATAGATTTTATCTCATGGCATATACTATCCTTAGTATGTTCCGGTGTCTCTTCTCATAGTCCATATTACAGCACTTGTTCCAATTCACCAGTCGGGTATTGCATGAGGGTTAGATGTGTCCGATTGCGGTATGAGAGCGTTTATCGGCAAAACCTTAACCGTTAAACCAGAACGAAGATCTTGAAAAGGGAAGCGGGCATTTTTTATTACCTATGAGAGCCTTCTAGACCTGAATACAAATTTTGGCTGGTATACCGTACTAGAGCGCCGCCATCAGCAAGACTGAGCACCTTATCATTATGCATTTGTGGCCACTGTCATTGCCCACCGCCTTAGCATGGTACCAGAGATCAGCTTGTCTTATCAGGAGTTATGCATTCGAGTCGGCTTAAAAAGACGCTACCCGACGATGCAGCAGTATCTTTTTGAAAATACGGGGTAATTTGCTTGTACATTAAGATTGGTTTTTCATCTTTGCTTGCTATTACAGAAAGTTATCAGCACCAGCGTGACGTCGCTACTGAATCCGGGTGCAGCTAACGTGGATGAGATCGGGAACAAGCTGCACTTCTGTCATCTCCTCAACCAAAGCGACTGCGAGCACACCAAAGAGACAGAAGTACTTTCATTCGTTACAAGCTAGTCTTTTTTTTTTATGCAGGAAGCAATTATGGCCTACGTGATCCGCTTTTTAGTCAACAAGTCAAGCAGCGACGCGTGCCCTCTGTCGGGACTCACTAGCACGAGGCTCACTTCGATGGCGTTGATGGGCAAGAGCGCGTGCACAGGCACCCGCAAAAGTAGCATTACCACATGAGTGGCTGCAAAAGTGCGTGCTACCACTCTCTCAAGGCGCACGCCTATTGTCGAGATATGCATAAAGCGCATTCCTCAATATGCTGGTCAGCTCATCTGCGGGCTCGCATCAAGCACGGCGGAACAAAAATCACAACAGTCTTCTCTTAGCTTCAGTGTTGCACTCTAGCTAGGTGAGCCAGTTTGTTTTTTTATTGATTTATTAGCGCGCAGGTCTTCTTTACATACATCACCGCCCACGAGATGTTTTATAAAGCAACCTCTTTCGCCTATTGCTATGGCGGCGCCGAACATTGTGCGCAAGAATGGCAGGCTGTCTAAAGTTTATTAAGGCTTCTTCCATTCTATAGTGATTATTCAAACATGATCATGCTGAAATGTTAAAGCTATAGTAGTCTGTTTCTCGTGGCGAGCTCGTTTCACACAGATTTCGCTCAAGTTAATTTCAAACGATTTGTTTTTCACAGTAATGAATAGCTAGTGATTTACTTACATATCGTTATTCTAGGGCGACAAGTTTTAATCTGGAGGCCTGGGAGCCTTGCTCTTTGCTCGTTATGTTGACACTGAAAACGAACCCATCCAAGCTTCTGTATTAGTAAAAATCGATTTCATGGCTCTTCCTTCCTATGCAGAGGTTCGCCCGGCAGGAAATGGTGTATTTCTTACAGAGAAAATAGTATTTAAGGAATTTCCCGCCACTGGAGTTAACTAGTGACGTCAAGCTAGAAATGGAATTCGTGATTATCGTTTGGATGTGGATAGCGGCTTAGCTTCAGTCATCCTAATCAGAAAATTGTCATGACGCATCGCAGTTTTCTTGCGACACCTCTATTTATTCCCTGACCATTTCTAGCTTAAAAAAAAACCTCTGTTTTCCGTGGCACATTTGTCTTTAGGATGTTGCGATCTAACGATTCAGGCAAACATCAGTTTGTCTTTACCCTCCCTTTAATGGATTTGTCTGGATACATAATCGCTCAGGAATGTTCTCCGACGCATGGAAGATGTGGTTTCCAGTAGGGAAAATACTGATCCTAGCACCAACCAACATTATATAGCATGAAAAAATTTAAAGACTGAGAAACCCACGCCCGAAGTGGTGGTGGTGGTGGTAGTGGGTTTATTAAAAATAATAGTAAAAAGGAAGGAAAAGATTTTTGCTAGCCCCGGCATCTGCCATCGATACTGAAGCACCTGAGCTGGGGCAGCGGAAATAAAGGACAGCAGGCAGAATGGAGAAATGAAATGAAAGAGGTGAGGGGACAGGAATAGAGGACAGGCGGAGAAGTAGTATGTACAAACTATTTACACAATAAGAAATGTGTAGAGGTTGTGCGCGTGATTAGTTCATTTTAGAGCCCGAAGTTTCGCGCAATACCAAATTGCTCAAGCGATTGCTAATAAGTGCGCAATTGCTCCATCGCCCAGAAAGCGAGCCGCGCGATAGCGAATCGATTATAATTATACGGTGATGTTGTGCGTTATTCACCACTCTAGTTTTCTTTTTTACTTCTAAATCACTGCAGTTTCTCCTATTGTTGATCCCTTTTTTCCGTTTCCTGTACTTGTGATGATAAAACGAAAAACATGATTGAAAGTCTGCAACATGAATGTCCCTCACTTATACACCTGATTGGTAGTCCTTGTATTGTGTAAGACCTTTAGTTTTGAAAGACGCTCCTATCGGCTCACTCATTTAAGCGCAGCTCTCAACAGTTTCTTTCGGCAGCCTAAACATTTCGCTCCTTTCAGGTATTCCTTGTCGCGGCTAGAAACACCATGTGATACTTAGTATTAACCATGCCGGACAATATTTTCACATTTCTATAGCTTTTTTTCAAGTGTGGATCGACCGAATGGGCAATATAATATCACTATGGCGGCATTCATTATCTGATAATTTATCATACTTTCTTACTACTGATAAGACAGTCCTCAAGTTCCTTAATTTCTGGCCTCTATTGATGCATGGTAAAAATTATCAACATCAAGTGATCCGCGAACCAATAAAACTTTTAAAATGCTTGCTCCTCACGTCTTCGAACTGAAAATCAAGTACTTAAGTATGTCTACCCTTTTTATTTTAAGAAAGATACTTTCGTTTTGCTGTCCGAGTTTCTGTCTTGTTTGTGTTTTCTTTTTGACACTTATAAACCAAGATTGATTGATGTATTGATTGATTGATTGATTGATTGATTGATTGATTGATTGATTGATTGATTGATTGATTGATTGATTGATTCTGTGAATCCGCAGTTCGGCGTAATTGTATATAACCCAGCCAGCGTACCGATCTCGCCATACGTGCACCTGCCCCTGGAAGGTGACGGTGAACGCCTGACAATAGTCACGGGGCCAAAGGGAGCCAAGGTCGAGTCGCAGGTACGACGGTCCGTGCCATGCGTGGCCTTCCGTTGTCCAACCATTGTCTTGGTAGTTTTGATCAGTAACATGACTACATCCTTTAGACATTAATGGCATGTTTGCACCCTTCGCTGCCTTGAACCACTGTGTGTTATCTCGCGCCTTGTATTGTATGCCTTCCAAAGCTTCAGCTTTGCTGCAGAACGCACTTTGGTCAAAGCAACGATGTGCCGCTTTCAGTGATAGTTCACATTACCTCTCCGCCTTTCCTTTTTTTTGCAAGATATCATTAGCCATCATTATGCGCTGTGGAATGAGTGCTTACGGACCTGACCGCGTTTAAGAGATATCTTACCCTTTTCATAAAACAGTACTCCAAGAACGGCGTCCGCCTAAAAGATCCAAGAAAGATCACTCATACAGCAGCACGCAGCAATAGTCCGCGAAAAGGGAAGGAGTGGAATAAAGGGCGGGCCGAAATGAAGCTATGCTTCGTCGGGATCAGCTATGTGAAACTAACGTCCGTCTAAATGCGGTAGCACGAGCCTTCCTATAAATTTAAACCTGGCCTCATATATTAGCTAATAAAGAACAGCAGGACAAGTAATTTCAGCCAGCATGATAGCTCTCATGCTTTGTAAATGAAGAGAACAGGGAGCTTGGTTTTGCGCCACTCGTTGTTCTCAAAATATACCTGACAGTATTGCTTGCTACATATTTTTTGAGTTGTTATTAACAGCGAGCTTTAAATGCCGAGGAAAGCGTGCTAGAGGCGAAGTCAATTCAGCCATATACAAAAGCTTGTGAATGCAGAAAATTGCGCACACAGTTCAACTTTAACCAGTATCCTCAGAAAACAAAGTTGGGGGGGGGGGGGGGGGGGTGTTACTCCGCATTAGGAGTATAACGCAATAACTTTAGTGTGTTAATGCCGATATGTGCAGAATTTTATTCATTCTCACATTGTTAAATCACATCGAGTCGTACCACTACCAGTGAAATGACGCAGCGGTTAGGCGATGCTCTACTGCACTGGCATGTAGCTGTTGCTATCACAGCCACCGGTAGAGAGAAACGCTTCACGACCAATCATTAATTTAACTGCCACCTGCCACCTACCTCCTATTTGCTATAACTGGCGCGACGCTGTGATGGCGGATTAGGCGAAGTGATGCAGAACACGTTGTGTGATTGCTTTCTATGTAGGCTACGGAGAAGTCCAGCATTCATGGCAAAACGAGCTTATATTCTCAGCACCATAATAGTTATGGATACTAATTTTTTGCTCTCAATCTCAATAGGTAGTAGCGCAGTTAAAATACATACATTAAGAAAAATGCATCTGTGTAGCCCGTGGCTCATGACTGCTTGCTTGCTTTCTACCCAAGGCTGTTTCACTGGCTCCCCACCGACACGGCATACAAGAGAGCTCCGGAGATGCCAAGCAGTCACTAGTGTTCCAAGCCGAGGTTGATCCGCTGGGTGCCAGTCTGTACCACGTGAAAGTCGGACCTGCCCACACCAGTCGAAAAAGTCCTGAAAACTACCTCCAGCTTGACGAAGCGGTGAATTTCATCGAGAACGAGGTACGCGTTTTCTAAGTTTCAAAATGTGTCTGCTATCAAAAGAATCATTACAACAGAGGCCTGCACGAATTGGGACATTGTTTCATGCAGTAGAGCATGGGTTAGACTGATATGAATGTTTCATACTGCACTACATATTCCTAAGCAATACTTTACCAGCATTAGGTTTTATACGGACGCATGTCCTAAAAAGTTCAAGAACACTGCATGGGTCAAACTGTGCAGTGATGTCAAGGGCTGCGCTGCGCTTAAAGACAACAGCTTGTACCTTGCGTAGAAAGAACTACGAACGTCTGAGAGGCCGCTTCAAATGTGGCGAATGACAACAAACCATATGCAACACCCCAACCCATTTCATGCAGATGTACAAAATAAGTGGCGAAGGTAACGTTTTCCTCGCTAGAGGAGGCGCTCCTCTCTGTTATGAAATTTTAGCTGCAAAGTTTAGTTTATCGTATTTTTCTGCACAATGTGTTTCTGTTTCCAACGCATGCTTCAGTTCTCTATTTGTTTTTCTTAACATTTGTTCTTGTTGTGCCGTAATCGACCGAGCTGAGGTCTCATTATCTTTTTTATTTTTTTATTGATACTGTAAGTACCATCAGGGACCGCAACAGGAAGGGCGGTGAGTAATACATCCAGGTGTAGTGCACATATTGGTAAGTAAAACAACTTGAACAATAACATATGGTACAAAATGTTACAAAATCGGTTAGAATTCAAGTTGAGGTACAAATAATAGGCTTCACATTCTTTGAAGCAGCGGACATATTTTTCACCTTCACATGTGGGACACGAATGGGATGTTGATCTCTTGCGTTAAGTGCCGGGAACCATCAGAAATTTTTGTGGTCTCGCACTCAATTGTACGGAAAATGAATCTCTTATGGCTTACGCTCCTCGAATGACGAACGCACCATGATCTGTTTTCGGGACGAGTCAGGACATAATAGACGCATAGCATTAGCATCTTATGAAAAGACGTCGTGACTACCATTGATTGAATTCTTTCCGTTGCGTATCTATGAAACCAAGAAATACCTTTGCAGCCGCTTTTAACTATTGGAGAGTTGAATCCGTTCCTTCTTGTCAACAAGATTATGAAACATGGTATAAGGGTGCCTCCTTTTTGTGATGATCAAAATCTATCAGCAAATCCTGGCTGCTATTACATATATTTTTCTCCCATCTCCCAGCACACTTCCAAATAAAATTCATGTCGTGACTTGAAATAAGTTCGCGTCTATCACGTAAAAAAAGTAACATCCATCTTACAGTGAAACTTTACTCGGTTCTGCACACTTCTTTGCTGGTAATCACTGCTATAAATTTAATTACGTGGACCATATGTATGTTGCGTGCCGCTTCTTTTTTTCTCACAGGGGTGGCTAACACAGATGCTAGGTTCTTATGGTGCTCTTCTTTCTAAGGGTCTGAAATGTTTACTACTTGCGCACCGCTGGTAAATTTCTAGCACGTCTTGACATTCGAGGCGGCTTGCTGATTATACTCGGATGTCCTAGGTAATGTAATGCTATTAAATGTTACGCTTTTCTATGACAGGTATACGTTATTCTATGCATTTCTGTGCTTGCTGTGTTAGGCTATGCTACGCTATTCTACGCTATGATAGGCTATGTTATGCTATGCTCTTCTGTGCTATGCTATTCAATGGTAAGCTATGCTATGATAAGTTATGCTAGGGTATGTAATCGCATGTTTAAAAATTCCTAGTTGGTTGTGATAACGCTGCATCAGGCTATGCACTGGTGTTGTATATCATGGTGCTCTATACTGTGTTATTTAAGGCTCTGCTCTGGTATGTCACGCGAAGACCTGCAGCCAAGTGCGAAGATACGTAATCTGACATCAAAATAATTCGAGCTTCCTGGCATAAGCTATGATAGGCTTCATCGGGCTATGTCATGGTGCTGTGTGTTATGCAGCGCAAAGTTGTTTATTCTGGGCTGTGCAGTACTCAGCAAAAACTGCTTCCCTGTGTAAAACAACCGAATGTCGGGGTACAGTTCATGATTATGCACCTTCTGTTTCCTGTCGTGATTTCTTCCCAGAGATACCACATCACGTGGGATCCAAATACGGGTCTCCTTTCTTCGGTCCTCCTGCACGGCTCCAAGGTTTCGGTGCAGCTGAGGCAAACCTTCGCCGCGTACTTGTTCGAAAGGGCAGCCCCGGAGAACGTCTCCATGCCTGGCCACTACGTTTTCACTGCCACTAACGAAGCGCAGGAGTTGGGTGACCAAGTCACCTACCGCATCATCACGGTGGGTCGCACTCAAGGTCACCCGAGTACTGCCGGCAAGCCCAATGTGATTGTTACGAATCTAGCCGCGTGTCGTAGGAGGTCAAATGCAAAAAGTTTTGCTCCGCAGTCCACCAACACGACATGCATCGTAGCCTCCTAGTTGAACATTTTAATTTTTTGGCAAGTGCCATAAAGGCTTACTGTGCAGGACTTGTCACTCGGATTGGAGGCGGTTATACAATACGATCGCAGCAACTGCGCTCGTTAACATTAAAAAAAGATATTGACTCACAAGACGATTTGCTACTCAATGATGCGAAATTCCGAGCAGCTATGGGTGTATATATTGCGTTCGCGGTGTAAAGCTGGTTTGTCGTTGTCATGGTCGAAAGCAAAACAAAACGTATGCTTGGCGGCGCAACAGGCAGCCAGCTGAGATTCGGTATGTTTTGGCGCTTCGTGGCTATGCACTTAGCGGGCCTTCGTTATTTCGTTGTTGACGCGCCTCGATTTACAAGTGCAGAGTAGCGGAGGAACTCAAAATGCCTCTCTAAGTGCTCCATGCTCGAAGTTCATACCATGACACGCACCTGCGACGAGGAGAACACCTGTATCTAGCTAATATTACGGGAGCCGCCACGTTTGCAACCGCATCGCTTGGCGTGTTTGCTTCGCGAACGTACCAGGACGCTGGGCTGCATAGCCAGTGCTACGAGGTCTGCTATTAGATAATCTAAACTTATCCATACGTACCAGCCTCAACTCATAAGTTGTCAAGGTGGCTCGGCGATGACAGCTGCTGCATCACTAGCTTGTTTTGCTGCCGGCGCTGCCGACTCCTCAGTGCTCGAACTATCTTGCCAGACCCCTGCATCAGCCCTCAAAAAGATGGAATTCAGGGTGAGGTTGATTTCTCTAAAGTGCAGGCCGCCGTTCTTTGCAATCAGCAATCAGGTTTCCCACGTTTACGCTAGTTTGTCACTTTTTCGGTTATTACTTCTTCGGGGAGCCCATAGTTAGAGCTAAAGCAGTGGGAAGAATTTTTTAAAATTCGAATCCAAATTACTCAGCCATAAATCTATATTTCGCCGCCAGATGACCGGCAACAAAGTCACAAAATGCCGAACTATCGAATTTCGCTAACAGAAAAAAAAATTAACTGCTTCTCATCGGTGTCCCTCTATGGCCAGTTGACGACAGAGGCTACAGTAATTGAGCTACACCGGCCTCTGCTCAGAAGCAGATGCTTTTAGCATGCCGTATACGTGATAGCGTAGGCGTATATTGGTTTGCCGCACACCTGATGCGCACGCGCAGCTGGCCCCGCTGAAGGAGTCCGGTAAAGCGGGCACATCTACGCTAAAACGTCTGCGCTGACTAGTCACTCGAACGAGAGCTTCTGGTATGCAACTAGCGAGCCACTGCATCTGCAGCAAGCAGCTAAATCTTGTGTATTGTCCAAACAATGCAGCAATGGTTGTTGCTGTGTCCTAAATGATTTTTGTTAGTATCCAAAGTTTTACCAAAAGCGCCCGACGGCTGGGCGTGGTTGGTTCTGAGAGCGTACTTTAATTGTTTTCGATCTTAGAAATACCATTGCTGTTACACCAGCAAGCTCTCTCTACTGCGCAAAGTCTGGCGCCATATATTTCGAAACTAGAATATACGTGGATAAATGCGCTCACTTTGATTGCAGTGTCCATGTTTTCAATGCACTGGTATCGGTGAACGTTTGAACTTTGTTGATCGAGCAACCAGATATTTGTTTTCATTGCGGTGACAGAACCATGCGCATATGGTGTGCACTGTTTATGTGCAAAGAATAAATTGCTTGGAAAATATCTGAACCGATTCGGGCACTGTAATGCAGAGTGCTGTCTGAATGAAAAAACAGGAGAACTTCCAAGGGACATGCGTGACATCGCCAGTGACCATTATTAAGAGCCCCCAGATCTTGCGCTCCGGACTGTTAGTCATCTTAACTTTCGTTTCGAAAGTGTGTTCTGCCTTTTCACCAAACAGGGTGAATCGAAATTGTGAATTCACGCTTTCAGAAGAAAGTTACCAGTAGTTGATGTTACGCAAATATTGCTGTCGGGAAATCTCTCTAAAAATAAGTTTGACTGAAATGTGAATAGAGTAAGGATACGCGTATTGAGAAAAAAAAAGAATACTTAAAATGATATACCAACACCTCGCCCAGCAGGCAGTTCAAGAAAACGCGTGATTAATAACGCCTCAGCTGCTTGCGGGCTCTGTTATTAATGTCGCTTTCTTCAACAGGGTCCCCTCGTCCAAGAAATCCACCAGATCTTCAACAACTACATTTCGCAAGTGATCACGCTACACAGTGATAGTCCCTTCATCGAATTCACCTGGACTGTGGGACCACTCACAGAACTGTAAGCTTAGCTAAACGTTCGTGGGACCAAGTGGCGCCAGGGTGTTTTCGTAAAATTGACATTTAAGACAAATTGAAGCTGGCTTGTAGCAATAGAGTACTGCATTCTAATGATAAAGGCGCTACTTTCACCTAAAACTGCTGTGAACGGCACCGGCTGTTTACAGCTGTAACTGTATGGTCGTCAAGACCGATCTTTGTACAGAAATTTCCGAGGGTCGATTTCACCGCCATTCATTTAGAACCGGTGATCAATGTTTTGGCGTCACGAGTTGGAATAATTTGGCGCGAAAAAAATATAGGTTTTATATGTCTAATTCTAGCGTCAAGATATGAGCCCTTTTCCGTCGAACACTTATGACCATAGCGGAAAAGGGCAAAAAATGATTTTCACTAGAAATAGAAATTTATGAAATCGTCCTCAGTGTTTCTTGAAGAAGCAATTTTTGTCGAACTGCAGTGTGAAGCGACCTGCCAGGTAGTCGACATTGCGTAATACCCAAAGGCAGTGCGCATCGTGTCTCCTGTTAAACTATAGGCAAGATACGTGCCTGTATAGAAGTAATGCTGCCAGTTCCTGCAGGCGCGTAAAGGAACCAAATTACTACGCACCCCGTGACCGTTCATGGCTTAACGAAAGAACGGAATGTTTAAGCGTTGACAAGTTTCCACTGATCTTCGACCATATCACGAGCATTTACTGAGCAGTTCGGTGGGTGCACATGTCTTCAAGATGTGGAACAAGAGCCAATCCGTGCAGTTTGTTGCAATAACTGCCCTAACCCATACAGTGCTGGAACTTCTGAAAGCCCTTGCACAAGACACAGCAGTCCACCTTTCCCCAAACCCAAGACATCTCGACAAACGGTTCTAAATCTCAGGGCTGCCCCCACGTGCCCCGTGGCGCTGTAAAGTGACCTCCAGGACAAGATATTAGATTAGGCTCAAAGGGTAGTGGAGGCCTACCCAGCCTAAGAGCTCTCTCCCTCCCCGCTGCCTCCTCCCCTTCTGAGATAATGTTCTCAATCAATAAATCTATTGCTCCTAATGCTATTTGACGGCCGCTTATCCCTTTAAACGTAAAACTTGCGATAGGTAAGTAATAATAGTTGCTTTCTTGTACGCAATTTTCTTAAACGCACATGACTAACTGTTAAGCGTCGTTAAGTTCCCACAGAATTACAGGCAGCGTTTCTTAAAGGACCGATTAGTCACAAGCAAAGAAGACAAAAAATACCAAGTATTGTAGTGAAGAAGGGTGTTCATCGAATAGACTATCTTCTGAACTGTTCGGAACAGGCTGATGGTTAACTTAACAGGCACTCTTTCTGGATGCAGTTCGGCGATCCCAAAGTTATTCTTGGTTTTCACAGGCAGTTCAAACAGTTCGGCAGCCTCGTTACTCCATGATCCTGACTTTATCCGAATATGCTTTCAACCACGCAGAGGTTTTGGTCTTTATTAGCAGGTGAAGGAGAACAGGAGAACATGCGCCTATTGTGTGGCGGCACCCATCAACACAACGTCGCAAAGATCGCTAGGAAGTACCGATGGCACGAACATAATTTCGCGCAATGTAACCCCACCTGCTGCCGAAGTGTTCACTAAGATTGCATTCATCTGCTGGCGCATGCAATTACATTCTATACAGACGCATGACTGTACACAGCTCGCCTTTAGGAAGAACGCTATATTAGGTTCTGTCATTTCTTGTTTGCGGACCGATGCTAGGGTGCTTCTAGAACTGTATATCATTGCCATTCGGTCGGCATTTTAAAAGTTTTGTTCCAATACCCGTCGTTCTTGTTTCCATTTTTAGGATGGCGGAGCCCACCAAGCAAAGCTTTACGGGCTGTGACGTGATCAGCAAATTCGACAGCGACCTCCGCAGTGAGGGATTCTACGCGGACAGTAACGGCTGGAAGGACGTGCACAGGACGTGAGTTAGGACGTCACAGTGTGCAATAACCACGAACGGCTTAAGCTGGTTGTGGCAATAACATAGTATACATGGAGAGCTCCATCATCATAGTCCAAAAACGTGGTAGGGTTTTAACGTAGTTAAACAGAGTAGACGTGTGAAAGTGTGTGTTTATCCTCGTTGGCTCCTCGTTTTGCTTTACTGGGTCGTCGGTACGTCTGCCGACGAGATTATTTCGTTATTAGTATTAGTTGATGAAGACGACGCCGTGAAGCGGTGTCCACCGAGATATGGGACACAATTACTGCGCCATTTCCTTTCGTCAAAAGCCGATTTCTTGCTATTTATTTTGAAAACCTCAGCCCATTACCTTTCTTAAAAAGTATTTACTACTCAGTGCGAGCGCAGGTTCGAAAAGCAACATTCTGTGACTCATCGGATAGTAAGATCATTCTCACCTTATGCTATAAAACGCATCTTACAAAAATACACGAGCATATTACTCATTCGCATCCACCCAAGCACAGCCATACGGCTACAGAAGAATGCTATACTGTTGCCACAGAAACTTCGTAGTAAAAGAAAATTTCATCCAGGTCCTGTGTTCGAACCCGGGGCCATCGCTTCACCTTTGCAATCGCTCTATTCGCTCCTCCTTGGGCGCTCCCCCTAAAACATTCTATCAACACTATATCTTCCTATATCTACCAACACTATAACACAATTGCCTCACAATTGAAAGTGATGCCCAAGAGAGCTAGACTGGACAGCCGCGGTTGAGTAGGTTTTGCTTCAAGATCAGGGGTGTCAGAGATTTTGATGCCGGCTAAGGTTAGTAGTTGAACTTTGGAACATTTTTGAGCATGATTGAAATGAATGGTAATGGTTGGTCAGGCATTTTGTCATGCATCTCTGTTAGTGGTGATGACAGAGTTAAGCACTTCAATTCTCTAACTTTCTATGTGAGTACCAACATGGAGAAGAAAGTATGGCTGTTTTTAATTACCCAATTCAAAGTTCTTCAGAGCCATATGAAACATTTGCGGCTTCGTATACATATCCAATAATTCTGGACAAAAGCATTCTTGAAATGGGAAAAGTTTATGAGCGCAATTTTGTATATATCGCAAAATGTCACTATCACAATCAATACATCCGCAGATCTCCCGTCAGCAGGCTTGCAGTTGTTACTGTTAACGTTTTGCACTCGTCAGTAGCGCTCCCCGTTGTTTTATCTAAGGTAGTCGTAACTGCTTGATGCGAGCTACGGAAAAATCTTTAAAAATTTGCTGTACATTGGAAGAATGGACCATTAGGTTCATTATATTCATAACGGTGCCTTACAGTTTTCGAGTATTCGAAATTTTGTCCAAGAATGTTAGATATGACTAGCGCAATTGCGATTCCCTCAGTATCTTGAGATGCCGTTTACGAACTTGAGAAGCGCAAACGGGTGTGTATTTACGCAATATATGTAATGTGTTATTTCCTGTATGCATTAAACATCCCTCTGTAACCATAGACAGTTCTAGACATCAAACGGTAGTCATGCAAAGCTCATCACCTGACACCGCAGTTGAAAGTATGAACTTTCATTTCAAAATCAATGAACTAATTTCAAAGTCTTTTATGTGAAACAGGCTCTTACAAGCTATGCAAGACGCTCTCCTGAGCCTGCGTAAAGTTTAAAAGACTTCCCGCGAACATGCTGGGTAGTTGACGTGCTAGGAATGCATGACACATTTCACGTATAAACTTGGAATGCGACTGGTTATTTATTGACTGGGCGCAGGGCGGCGGTCCGAGAAGGAGATAAGTGGCCCATTTCGTCCCATTACTATCCAGTGGCTTCCTGGATATACATTCAGGTAAGCTGGACCTTATGACACCTCGGTTCTCCGACACATGTTAAGCTGTGAGCAGACAACACATTGCTACAAAAGTAACAGGCCTGTGATGCTTCTGTGTGCATCATGGAGTCATAAGAAAGAACTTAATGTGTTTATTATTGCGCGAAATACATTCTACCTTCGGCACAAAGAAACATTCTGAGAGCACATTGCTGCCGAATAAATTTCAAAAGACCGGCAAGATTTTAAAAATAATAAGCTCGAACTAGTCACTACTGGACAGGCTAGCTGATTGCAACTTCCTGCGAACATAAGCGTTAAAGCTTGAACTTTATGGTGAGCCACAAGCTACGATGCAAAGTGTGACAGAAGGGAGGCCAAAGCACAACACTTCCTTTGTCCCCCCTTTTCCCGTTTAGTATCTCGCAATATGCATACCTCCCAACAGTCTCAGAAAATCAAGTAGAGTTCTCCATGCCACTTATGTCCTCCCGAGATAGCCATGAGCGTAGGAACCTTTTTATTGGTTTATCTGAACTATAATTATTGCGCGTCATGCTTGGCTAGAATTCTTGTAGCTACAAATTTTAAGCAAGACAGCAAAAATTATATAAGAGTAAGCCATAACACGAAGCTTTAGCCATGGTGCTGCTGATTTATTTAAGACAATCGTTTTTTGTTGTTGATTATAAATAGGAAAGCAACGAAACAGGCACCTACGGTGGAGATAACGTTCAAAAATGATGAGCCGCACCTCCAGTATTTTCGAATGAAACATAAATGAGAGGAACAGTAAATTTTCTGGCCTGCAACGGTGAAAACAACAGAACAATGAGCAAAAGTAAGGACGTTAGTTATGGGTTCCATGAGACTCCAATGAAATGCATTGAATTTATCTCTTTAGCGGCATAGCGATGCAAAGGGCCAACCGACTCCCACTCAATATAATGGAGCAGTAAATTGTAGTCTTCTGATGTAGATGAAGACGATATGCTAAAACGCCTGTTTCCGTTGCACAGTTTAGTACAACCGGTATTCGAAATTATTCTGGAGTTGCTGGCAACGTACTCAGCTATTATAGTTTATAAACGTCTCTCACAACCAAGTTGTGCAAAACTGCGAGTTGATGTGAATATGCCCACACTGCAGTACTGTTCGCCTTGCCTTTCCTACTTATCATCAACAGAAAAAAAAAGAATTGTCTGAAATAAATCAGCAGCGCCACGGCTTAAGCTTCGTGTTATGGCTTACTCTGATATAATTTTTGCTGTCTGGCTTAAAATTTGTAGCTACAAGAATTCTAGCAAGCATGACGCGCAATAATATTTGTTCAAATAAATCTTTTTAGGTTTTTAAAAAACACTTTGTTGCTTTGTCAGGTGCTGATTACGCTTTCCCAAAGCACACACCATAAAACGTGACGGAAGAGAGTAAAAATCTGAGATGAAACACACTTGTTATGTTTCGCGTTTCAAACAACGAAGGCACTAGTATCACTCGCGTTCGGAGGTTTTCACTACACTTCACCCTCACCCGCAGGACAAGGCCAAGGATTTGCAGATGGTGGTTCTTCCGGACCGTGCCCAAGGTGGAACCAGCCTGCGCAAGGGACACATTGAGCTGATGGTAACTTTCCTGCTTACGGCTAAAGGATGGGAGAACGAAAATGATTCAGCGAAAGCGATGTCTCGGCCGTTTAACTTGAAAGATATCAACACTTGTCGGTAAAATACAGCGCAGGCTGCATTTTGATACAAGACAGGATATATAAAAGCAGTAAAGGTAAATCTCTCGCGATTTGAATACCTGACTAAATGCGCTGTTCATATATTTGTAATATGCCTAAAACATCGACAAAACAGCAAGCTGTCACAAAATTAGAGCGAAAGTGCCATAGCAATGACATCTAAAATTAAAGTGGGGAACTTTAGATATAGAACGTAAGTAGTTGAAAGGCCACGCTACGAAATAGTTATGGCGCGGCATACACAAACATCTGTAATCAATTAGTGGTAAAAAAATAATACGATAATGCAACAGCAGATACCAAAGACAGCTCAGAAATTAGTATTCGAGTTCGAAGAATTATAGCAAGCAATGGAAAGAAAGTGCAAAAAATAGAAAATGATATATAAATATTTCACAACGTGCCCAGGTGAAATATTAAGACAGCTAAAATATTGAGCGATATGACAGGGGATTATTCAGCAGAGTAAGCATGGCTACCAAGCATGTAAAAAAATGTTGCTAGAAGGACGTAAATAATGAGTCAGAGCAATGTAGTGCTTTTAGAGTTCGCGCGCAAACGTTCGCCATAAACTAACTACAGAAAGCTACGCACAGCGTACATGCATCGTGTAAATAAAGTCATAATAGAAGAGAGCACGAACGCTAAAAACGCACCAGAGATTGCTCTGCACACCTGAACCTCGAAACAGATTAAGGTAGTCGTCATTTTGTCATCGTGCGTTCTTGTATCATTAGTGCGAAAGCACCAGACGGCTCATCGACATGAAAACCCGACATCGCCCAAAAAGTGGCGGCGTCACAGAACTTGCGATTGATCGAAACAGTGTGACGTCATCAAAAGCAAGAAAATGCGAAAAATTCAGCAGTAATAGTCAGCAGTGCCAGTACTTGAAACCGCTCAACTACAAAACAATAAATACAGTTGCAGTACAAGTGGGCCGTATTCAGAATAGAATTACAATGCAATTGGAATATAACTGCATACAACTGGACGAGAACTGGAATAGAACTGCAATGCTTTCGCATTCTTCGCAAGTTCCCTAAGTGCCCCCGGTAAATTTTTTTGCCAGCTACTATGTTCTGACTGTTTCAAGGATACCAGGAACGTAAACTTCAGTTCAAAAGAGCACGTTTTCTCTACACTGAAGACATATAAGAGGTATCTGTCCAAAATAAATGTGGAGCGCAAAGGCGCTGTTTTGCTGGGCCCTGAATTTGCCAGATGCGCTGCACAACTTATCGGACTGAAACGATAATGATAGTAATGCACCGATTCACAAATGTAACAAAAATGCAAATAGTTTCCATTATGGAGCGTGGCAAGCAACTCAGCTGTTACATGCACATGCTGCTGTAGCCCACACGATGCATAAGCAAGACAGCCAGGATCGAGCGAGTTGAGAGACAGAGCTGCTCATCATCATCATCATCATCACACTTAGCAAAGACCGCGGCAAAGACGAAGACGGACCCATAGCACATCATCTTCCATGGAAACTTCTTTGTTTATTCAACTACACCTTGGCCAATTCCCCCGCGTGGGTATGTGCCATATACCTGGGGTGAAGAAGAAGAAGAACCCATTGGCGGTAGAGTCTCCCCTCTTCGTATGAGTGCTAGGCTTCGTGTGCTTCGATACTTTGCGAAACGCGCCGGCTTCAGTGCACTCCCCTCTGTATGATGAAATGGTGTGTTCTCAGTGCAATCGATGCTGAAGATTGTGAAGATCTGGAACTCCAAGAAAGAAGCACGAACAAGGACAAGAAGCAATTTCATGTTCCCAGAATGACCTCGGAGGCCTCAAGCATGGCAGCGTAAGCGCCTGAGTTTCCTCTAAGCGGAGAATACATCGCTTTTGAGGAAACGCGCCTGCTTCCTCTGATATTACAGCACCAAAAATTTTTCTGCAGGAGCTGAACCCTGAACGTCAGCATAGCAGTCGCGTTACCATCCCTACACCAAAGAATAGCAGTGGGTGTTGCGGGCAAATTGTCCCTTGCGCCTCGAGCACTCGCTATGTAGCCTTAGCACCAAGCTTTCATGCTCCATGGACACGCCAACAGCATGCCGGCTCATTGACCAGCTAACCTTGTGCAACAAGGCTTTGCGCGCGGCAAAATTGGTGTTGGCCGTGTTCCAGCCGGCCAAGCTGTGTCGCCGCACCTACGAAGACACAGATGACTACGGGATCAGGTACCGTGGCGGCCGCATGGAACGCGACGGCGCTTTCCTCATAGCTTGGTTGCCTGGCCACCACCAGCGAATCCACGCTGTGCTAGTGTACAACCGGCCGCACTTTGAGGAGCGCTCCGCCTTGTCTTCTTTCATCGGCGGGCCGGCGCCCAGCCTGCAACGCATCGCGGTGCACCTTCGCTGCTACAGGTTTGAGCCAGAGTACCGATTTCTCGAAGCCTTTCAGCCACCGCAGTGCCGCCTCGGAACTTCACCTGAAGGGCGTTGTGTGAGAAACACCCTCGTGCCCAGGTGGCCAAAATGCTCAGAGAAAATGTGGCAGGACTCTACACAGTCAATCGCGCTGGAACCCAGGTGCCTCCAGATTCTGCCGGTACCCTGTTCCGCACATTGGCCGTGCCTGAGCTGCCCAAAAGCACAACCAGGGCCACCTCAACAAGGTGGCGTGCTTCTATTGGTGAGAATGGAACTGGACGGAGGGCCAGCACCGCCTGTCTTAAATCACAACGCCGCCGCGTTCGATCAATTGAGAGCCACGGCATGGTTTCGGAAACAACTGGTGGAGCCGGAGCGCCAATACGAGCTCCGTGTCACCCTCGACGCTGCAAGATGCTACCTCCAGGAGAACTACCCGTTCTTTTCTGACACTGTGCATGCGGCGGTGTTCTGCGAGGCTGGCGAAGGTAGCACACTGCTGTGGCTACTAAACGGTGACTTCCGGCGTGCCATAATGCAGTACCTGAAGTTAAGTGATGTTCTTAATGGTTGTCTTGTGTTTTCTATGAACACTACACGTATTGCAACAAGCCGCCGCGGTGGCTGAGTGGTTATGGCGCTCGGCTGCTGGCCCGAAAGACGCGGGTTCGGTCCCGGCCGCGGCGGTCGAATTTCGATGGAGGCGAAATTGTAAAGGCCCGTATACTGTGCGATGTCAGTGCACGTTAAAGAACCCCAGGTGGTCGAAATTTCCGGAGCCCCTCACTACAGCGTCCCTCATAGCCTGAGTGGCTTTTTGACGTTAAACCCTCATAAACCAAATGTATTGCAACGGTTAATTTCAACGACAGTAGCATGGGCGAAGTGTGTTGACTTTGCCCGTTCTTATTGCTCTGGAAGCCCTCGGTGGCCTCTGTTCTGTGTGCTGTACCCTGGTTGTCCTTTTATGTTCCCCGCTTGTAAAACGTCCACTGGCACGAAGCGTTTTGGGGGAACATGTAGGAATCATATAAATATTCAAAAATAAGATTTTAGCAGCACTCCTGCGGTGAGGACATATGTCTGACGGCTCTTAGGGCTGCACGCGGCGACCGGGAACACGCGAGTCTAATTGAATTATGGTCTATTTTGGCGGTTATTTCTAAAACATTCTCTTGTAGTATTGAGAAGAAAGGGGAAACCATAATTACCACAAAACAAAGACGACGAGACAAGCACTTTCTATCGCGGTCGTCCTGTTTCGAGCTTCTTTCTACAGACGTATAATGTACAACACCACCAACTCGCGATCCTACGGCTCTAGAGAACCAGACCAGTCATGTTCCATTCGAGGAAGTTTTCCTTCGTCGGGGAATTTAAACATTGGCGCGAAGGAAACCTTTATACATTTCCAAGGAATTTTACAAACTGAAATTTTGCCCACGTCTTCAAAATTCCTCAATCTTTTAAGCCACTGCTGGGAGGAAAAAGTCAGAAATAACAGGTCTTGGGCCTTAGTAAGGGTATTTTCGGTAGCGGAATGTAACGTCAGTGCGCTGGACGAGATATAGATGCTGCATCTGCGTCTCTTAAATGTTCTGGACCTTGTTCAAAAGTGCTGCCCTCTGCGGATGCCAGAGTTCAACCTACCAGCAGACGCCGGACTGCTCCCTCTCCGAAATTTTGGGCGCAATTTTCAGGACAAGAAAAAGTGTTTGATATAAGCGTATACTCCAAAACTGCACTCTTCGTCGGTTTTTCTTACAGACAGCAGGGTCTTTCCTGAAACTTGGGATATATCTCGAGCTGTTTAACATAAGCTACATTAAGATGTATCTTAAAAATTTACAATATAATAGTGAAACACAATGCCAGCAAGCTGAAAGTATTCGATTTAGCCTCGATAATTGATTTGATGCTTTTAGTCTAATCCCGGCCTTAACTCAAGCGAAAGACATTTCAATCCGATAGCATTCAATACCCATGTTGTAAAATTTTTCCACCTGTCTTCTTAAGCAAATGCCTATCTTTCGGCCCCATCAATCGCATTGTTTTTATTTTTCTTAAATGATGTAGTTAGGCAGAAGTAGGTGAGTAGTTGGTGGTGGGTGAAGTTTCTGGAGCTTGGTGTGGAATGGGGAGCTTGGCTGAGAATGACGACGGGTAGGTGGGCAGCCCTTTAGATAGGATGAGTACCGCGGGAGGCTGGCTATTGGTTAATGCTTCTGGACGGCAGCTGGCTGTTCAACTGCATCTTCACATCCGATTTAGACGTTGCTTTTGTGCCACGGCTTTAGAATCTTGACGTCGGGAAAAAAAGGGGTCCACCGTTCTAGAAAACCTTCACATGACAGGTGGCCGGTGGTTCGGAAGACCCACCGGGTGGCTACCAAAGGAGAAAGGACGTTCTGACGTGTGCGGAGGAATGAGCAAGCTAAGAGTGTCTCTACGGGAATAACTTGGTGGGTGTCTACTGTGAAAAATCCAGGGGAAAGGGGAAAGTGAGCTGAGGAGGGCAACGTACATAGAATGGTGGTGTGGCTCATCTGATGGCACTCTTCCGTTCAAGTGATTGTACGCGCGCCAACTCTAAAACTGAGTGCGGGTGAATACTAGAAATCACAGATGGACCAGATGATAAAGTATGCGAAGTTAAGTGTCAAGACGGTTCAGGAAGTGTTAGTGTGCAATAAAGGTGGTTGTAAAGAAGCATGTGTTACGTGTCGCGTCATGCAAAAGATTATGAGTCGAATGCTACGCATTTTCGCCGGACTGACCCGCTCATCGCCTGCCAAATAATTACTTCCATTCTTGAGTGGTGTTATAGCGAATGCCGGCATTGTGTAGGGTGGAGCTACGTGGATGGTGGCGGCTGGTGTTTCTGGCAAATGGACCTGGCTTGGGGTGGCTTGTGGGGCTTGTGAAGGCTAGATGATTCACTTGCCGAAGCTTGACATACATGACGCCGGCAGTTTTGCCATGTGCGAGTGGTAGTGGTATCAGTAATAAGTGGCTGTTATACAGCATCGCGAGCCCAAGGTTCGCGGTACACAAATTCAACTTAGCAATGTAACACTTTAATAACCAAACCAAGGTCATCAAAAATTTCGCGCGTAGTGTTTTGTATTTTTCTTGAGATTTTTTCCCTTTCGTTGAAATTTTGCTTAGAACAAGACGAAAGTTTAAACATCAGGCCATTTCCTTGTCGGGAGTTAACATTTTTCACTGATGTAAAATGTGGGTGGAACTTAACTGCGGTCGAAAATTGTACCAGATTATAATAAGTTAATCGCACGCAAAACGTGAAATGCACATATCTGCTCACTTTCAATATTATTCATGGCTGTACTCAAGAACATGCTGACTATTACACATTTATGTCGGGTTTATCAGCTTGCTACCCATACTGTTTTAGAAAACACATTAAAAGGTAACTTTTGCTACACATTCTACATGTGCTTGCCAGCAAATGCCTCGAAGCTCAAACTTGCCACGATTGCACGTCAGGCAGTTTTTCTCTGCAGCTGCTGCGGTAGCCTGTTGCTTACATTGTGCTCCCACCTCCCGTGCCCTTTCGTGCAACACCATCGACATCAACTGCCCAGCTCCACCGGTACCACATGACTAACGATGACCTCGGCAATCCAGAGACCATAGAAGAAACCAGCAGTGACGGTCAGGGACTGGTGGCCCGAGGGAAGCACTTCCTTTTCCTGGGTACCGCGTCGGAGGCTCGCCAGCTGTTGCGTCCACAGGCGTTGCAGTTAGTTTACAGGCCGGTGCTGGTGTTCGCTCCCGCTGGATGGCAGCCCAAGCAAGAAAAGGTACGCATCTGTGGGAGTGCCGTCATGCGACGCTCGCGCCTGATAACTGTCAAACTTTGCTGCGCAACCTGAGGTGATGGATTGGTCACTGGACATCGCCAGTCCAGGTCATTGTTCTAATGTTTTAGTGCTAATCCCGCCACACTACTATATCCACATTCACATCTGTAATAAATACTCAACCACGAAGGCAGAGTCCGGTGGTGTGGGAATAAGGTCGCTAAGGTAAGATGACCGTGACTGGTGCAACAGTGGACTGAATTGAAGCTAACTAGGCAAGCCTTCGTCCCGAAATTATGTGATCGGGCTAATAATATCTGTATGTAAGTAAATAGTTCAGAGGTGGAAAAGTCGTCAATGAATAATGAGAGGGGCTTTCCTAATGCCTGCTGTCTGACGCCACAAATACATTTCTTGCACTTCAGCGACAAAGCTGCATTTGTCAGAAATTGCCTAAAATGGCGGCCGTGTAGTAACATCCAAGAAGATGATGTCAGCAGTCAATAAAAGATGAAAGCATCTTACGTGCAACCACTGGTAGCTTGCATCACCCCTGGACTGATATTCCATAACTCATGCGTTCGTGTGGTAGCAATTTTTATGGTTTTCTACCGCTTCCTTGTGTCTACAATGGTAGGAAAAGATTCTTATTAACAGTTTTATTTTCACAAGACATTTTCTAGCGTATTTATGCATTGCTTGAAAAGTTTTTTATTACAGTTGACATTTCATTTTTCTCCTTCTGACAGCCACAAAGAAAGACAAGGACTGACAGTCTGTTGTGTCCATCTACCTTACTCTCAGTCCTTGTCTATGTGCTCGGCCAGAACGAGCAAAGCTGCATTTCTTGTTTCACATGATCGCATCGCTGCCCTAATAATTAGGCCTGTGTGCTGCATGCTGCGAATGCTCTTCGTGGCTATTTGCTTCTCAGTGCCAGCTTCTTTTGCTCGGTCATATTACAACATTAGGAAAGAGCGGAGGGGCAAAACTTTTTCCCATTGAGTTTGGACAGTTCAATATTCTGGCAGCTTAGAGGAACCAATTTAAAGATTATTAATAAACCAGTCAACTTAATCAAGCAGCAGTAGAGTGCATTTGACTCTGTGTGTTGACATTAGCGAGCGCTGCAGAAATGAACACTAAATCTGTTCAGCATAACGGCATGTGTCCAGCATAACGGCAATCAAAGCGTCGCTAAAGCTACCATCACTCGAAAAGAGAAGAATACTAGCACTATTATCACACTTTCGCAGATTGTATCACAGTCACTCTTCATTCGCTTCATACTGTATTAGACCCACCCACCGTATCTTTCCGCGCTTAGATCATGCTCTGAAAATCAAACCAATCTTCGCACGTACCCACGTCTTTAGTTATTCACCATTACAAGTTACCGGGTGATATTGTCTTCACCTTAAATCATGGCGAATTAGTGCAAAAACTTAAGTGTCTTTTACAAATAAATTGTAATTAGGAAGGCTCGATTCCTGCATATGCTCAACTTCGAATTTTCTGTACTTTTTTTTCCGATTTTACCTGTTGTTTTGGATTTGTGTTGCTTGTTGAACTACGTGTGGAGTATGGTTTATTTCTAACTTTACAACCCCCCCCCCCTATGTAATGCCTGAAAGGGGCCTTTAGGGTATGTGAATAAAAAAAATTTTCCCTCCAATCGATTTATGATGTCATTACTCTTCACGTGTTCAGTTTTCCACACTGCGGTCATCTCTGCCTAGCACGGTGCACGTGCTGACTTTGGAGCGGCTCTCGCCAAGCCAAGTTCTGCTTCGACTCGAGCATCTTGGGCTCACTGACGCTCCCGTTGACGTTAACGTCACGGTAAGTGCCGGCCCCCTATAAATTAATCGCCTATTGGTCGCACCAAATGATAGTAGCAGCATCAGTATAGCAAGCAATAACGTTCACGGAGGGGGGGGGGGGGGGGTGTATTATTAGGCATAAACTTTCATGTCCACAGGTTGTGCCGATGGACGTCTTTAAAAGGACGCCAAGGAAAACACGATTCAATTTTTTTCTTATTAAACAGGCATTCTGTGGCCCTTTTTTTGTGTCTGTGCGTATTCCTTGGCAGTTTTAGACAGTTTTTGTGCCCGGATAACTTAGGGTAGACTACCCCACCATTCACTCCGTCATCACTTTGTCCTTTTCGTTTTTGGTGTCATGGGTTAACATAGATTTGCTAGAAAATTTTTAAATTCAATTTCCACAGAATGACATGCCTCTTTGCTTCCTCGGCGAAAGTCACCATAGACAAAAGCGCCATAGAATAAACTTTTACCAGGCACCAAATTGGTACTGCAATTCTCTGTACGCTTCAAAATATAGACCACCTTTATGAGATATCGGAGACTTCCAGTTTTCATCTTTCGATGTTCAGGTATTTCTGTGTTAGGCTTTCCTGTTTTGTTAATCAGATAACAAAAGAGCTGTACCTCGAATAGATGCATGAATTCGGTCCATCCAACGGATTATTTTGGAGTTCCAAGAGCATAATGTAACAAAACTTTTTTCTAAGCAACCAGATGTTGTCAAGAAAAATTCCCGGAAACTTTCACGCACAGAAAGCAGACCAGCACTTGAAAAACACTTCGCTATGCAAACATTTATATAGCCCCTGACAGGGCACAAATGCTTCGTTCCTTTTCATGAAATAGTTTTTTGTTGTTTATTAGTATATCGTTGCCAAGCTAGATAACGGACTCACAAATTTAAAAATTTGTGATTTGCATTGTAGCGCATTCGTCAAATATTCAAAATTTTGGTGTAAACCAAACAATGCGGTTCTTCGGTCGAGACGTTCTTGTCTTGTAGACATATTTGTATTGAACCATATAACTGACTGACTGCATTAATTATTGATTGATTGGTCGCTCGTTTGATTAAGAAGATACTAATTGAGCGAGGGGTGAGTAAAGTGATCGAACCCGGAGTCGGAAGGCACTGTTGGCTTATTATTGACCGTTACACCAATCTGTCCCCTTTGCTCATTCTTTGACCCCACGCTTGTGATCTGCAGCGACTGCTGGCAGGCCATCGCCTCAACGACATACAACCACTGACGCTGGGAGCCAACCAATATCTTCCGGGTGCCACACGACACCGCTGGCCCGTGCAGCGCCCGAACGCAACCCCTCATCCGCTAGAAGACATACGCATGGACGCGCCTCAGACGACCTTGGTTGGAGATACGGGAGACACGGTAGTGAAGGTCGTGCCGGGACAGATCGCCACCTTTCTGGCGACACAGCGCACTGAGTGAGCAAGCGCCGACTTGGACCAATGCGACCCTGTACAAATTAAACTCTGAAGAGCTCCTAACAAAACTTCTTGCCCGACAGCGTTGAGACACAAGACATGAAAATGAGGATTTTGCCAGACACTAACGAAGTCCAACGTTCCCCGTTTCCCAAAGCCATTGAAAGGGCTCGCTAGAATGCCACTGCGTGGTATGAAGCAATGTTTCAGAAAGCGAGTGAAATTTCCTAATATCGGCTTCACTCATTGGAGTCAAGCGACTCCGCAGTATAAATAAATAAATAAAGAAATAAAATATGTATTGCTGTAACGTCGTCATTTTGCTACACACATTTTTTGCTCTCAAAACAGCCATAAGCTAAGGTTCACAGCGTTGCCTAGAGCCTCGTCAAGCTGTCCAGCCTTCAGTTCAACGCATATGCAGGAACGTAACTGTATTATATGCGCAAATAAAGCATTGCAGTATCCGTCTCTAGCAAGTCCTCGCGCCTGCAAAGAGGTAAGGCCGCCTGCAAAAGATCTTTTTTTTTGTTTGGTTCCCCTGCCACTTTCTTAGTGCTTACTTAGCTTCTCTTAGTGTGGGCTTGCCCAGGCTTTGTGGGCAGAGGCCTCTGCGTAGAGAAGACGTCTTCCACACTCTCGTTTCCTTTTGATAGCGATCAACGTTTTCAAGAATGCCAGCCACATTTACGCACTTAGGCTGACTGATAGAGCTTTTTGTCAGGGTCCCTCTCGCTCGCAGCGTGGTACACACAAAGGGAGTAATCTGGAGTGCATAATTGTACTATCGGCCGAAAATGTCAACGGGATTGGGGCATGCTGGAAGAAATTATTTTACCGCACTCACGTAAGCCAAGTTCTTGTAATATTTGCAGGTATGTTGCAAAGTGCATGATCTATCACCTGGCAACGCTACCTGCCCTCTAACGAATCATTTATACAGGAGTAAAAAAGGTGTGAACTGTCCACCAGCCCACACCTATTTATAAAAGTATGTGCGCTAGAGAAAAGTTGACTCCTTTTTCACCCTTTTATGTTTAGAGAGGGCCGGCTGCATCGCGAGGTAGCGCTGTAATAATTGGATTTTCTGAGAATATGTACCCCGTAAACACTTTGTGCAGATATTAACATTGCTAGGGTCTACATTAAGTGTCAGGTATGCTAACATACACGAAGTAGTGCGGCTTGTTATAGTGTTTCCTCTCAAGGATGCAGTGCTAACCACGGTGAAGTTAACCAGGTCCCCCTAAAGGTATTATGAGCCCCGTTTAACGCTTCAGATGCATCGAAATCACGAAGCGCGCATAAAAAATGTCATAAGTAGAACTCCGAAGCCCGACTGAAGCGATTAATCTGCATTCAATGTTTCTGTTGCCTCCAGAATTCAGATTTCAGGAGGTCTAGGTGAGATTGCATTACATAAGTCAGGAGTGGAAGAGGATTACGAGAGGGAATTGTCTTGCTCTGAAGGTCAATCGGCGGGCGCTAATAATGGAGATTCCCCGACGCCTTTCATGACAGAGACAGCTTTTCCTCCTGAAGATGCAATTTCCGTTGATCCAGCATAGCAGGGCACATGTCTCGCATTGCCGAGTAAACCTAAACATTGCCTGGACGTAGCGTGCGGGTTGAAAACAACGTTTCTCTCCGCAAAGAAGCGGGCAACGACGCGTAGCCACGTTTGCGCAACGAAATGGGGCTCCCCGCAGTTTTCACCGCCGCACTGATCGTCTATGCTAGGCGCAGAGGAAAGCGGCCAGGAATTAAGGTTCTTCAGTCCTCAACGGCTGATTGGTGCATTCATATTCGAGGTTGTGGCGAAGTACTACGCCAAGGAGGACAAATCCTGTTCTGGTGAGTGGGTTGTGTTATCGGCTCTGGCCACCGTGATCAGGCAGAACCCTAGGCCTTGCTATGCAGTTGCATTGACAGATTTTTTTTTAATTAGGCTGAGAATTTCGGGGAACTCGGACTCGAAAAGCAGTTCTCTTGCTCGCGAGGCGGATGCTCTACCTGTACGCGATCACAGGATGGGGCAAAACATCACGTCCAACGAAAACATGTTTTTTTTTATGGTTTTATGGGGGTTTAACGTCCCAAAGCGACTCAGGCTATAAGGGACGCCGTAGTGAAGGGCTCCGGAAATTTCGACCACCTGGGGTTCTTTAACGTGCACTGACATCGCACAGTACACGGGCCTCTAGAATTTCGCCTCCATCGAAATTCGACCGCCGCGGCCGGGATCGAACCCGCGTCTTTCGGGCCAGCAGCCGAGCGCCATAACCACTCAGCCACCGCGGCGGCTAAATAATAAAAAGTAGAACTTAGACTGAGAACAACGTAGCAAAATGTTGGCAGGTGTTGGTAGGTATGAAAGTACACCGTTCGGAGATAAAAAGAGAGCAGAGTTGGTCAGTGAACAAACGCGGGTAAGTGAAATTCCAGTAGAAATCAAGAAGAATAATTAGGCTTGGTTAGGCTATGTAATTGGAAGGTAAGGTAACCGACCGTCGTTAAAAGTACCATACTGGATTCCAAGACAAGACAAGCGCAGCAGGGGGTGGCCAAAAGTCAGGTGGGCAGATAAGAACTTTAGTGGAATAAGTTTGTCGCGGCTGACACAGGGCAAAGTTAATTGGAGAAATATGAGAGATGCCTTTGCCCTCTACTGGTCGTAGTTAGGATTGTGATGACAGTGATGAGTGTTCAGCGACACTGTTCATTGTTTGAACACATTGACCATCACGAAGTACGGAAGAAATAAAATGTCACGCAGCAACTATAATAATGCAGAATACCAAATTTCAGTCCGTATGATAACACAACCTTTATATACTGCAGGTGATGGCATTAAGGCTTCTTTTCAGGCCGAAATTTAGAATCTTCGAAGCTATGCAAAATTTCTGTTCAGCGTCTGCTCCGAAAATTTGCGCCTGCTGGAGGAGCCAAGAATGTCAGCTTGAGTTCTACAGCTTCGTACCATCCTAATAGGTGGCGTTTGAATCGATCCAGCCTCAATATATGGAGTCATAGTACGATGAACTAGAATGAGGTTATGCCCCAATGCCTCCTGTTGGCAGCGCAAGCGTTGCCACCGCAACTGCGACGCTCAAAAACCCAGACCCCTTCAGCACTGTCGCCGCAACCTTTATGCCGCCTACCGGATGGTGTAGGAGTAGCCATTGTTTCTGGCGTCGACTACACATAGGGAATGTGAGCTGGACGGCCTCCCGTTTCGAGATTTCCGCCGTGAATATGCGCGTACCGGTCCCGTTGCTCTACCTGGCACATTCGTTCGTCGTTCAGCTCTTACTGATGTCGACGTCTTGGCGATGTCCACCGGCGCTGGCGGCCAACGAATGCGAACGGATGGTGAGTGTCTCGTTGTGAGGCGTCAATTTAGCGAGTATTAGTAATGGCGTAATATTCGAGAAAACGCTCCTCATGAGGCGGTGGTCCACGAAACACAGCTCTCCAGCGCAAACCACACACTGGTAAAAGATTTGGCCGAGGTACTTAGTTTCACAATTCATCACGTGTTATACCTTGCGGTCCCATTGAGGAAAACCTCGGAATGGCAACTTAAATAATTCAGTTTAACTTCCAATAACCATTAAAACACAACTTAACTCTATGTTCTTCTGCTGAAACATAGAGATAATATCTGTCTATATTTTAGACTTCACGAACCTGTACGTACTGCCGCTACTGCGTATGCACACCAGAACGGACCGAATCTGACAAAAAAGTTTAGCTGAGCACAGCCTCTACTGACGACCTACGCATTGCTGCTCTGAGAATTTGCACATTATTCGTGGTCGGAAGAGACGCAAATGATTTGCATCTGTCGATTCCCGGAGGGGCCGGCTTATCAATTTCACGCTTGATACGTGGCGATTAGTAGAACAGAAAGAAAGAGCTTAGAAGTTACTTGACGTGACACTTTTATACTTTCACCAGTAGCACATATTATGGGAAAGCTTGCTGCATATGTGATGGAATCATTCTGTGAAAAATACTACTTGAACAATGCTGCGCAATTTGGCTGCACAAGGAATAGAAGTACGACTACACTTCTTGAAGAATTTTCTTTGTTTATAATGCACTGGACAATATTCACATTGTGTTAGCCTTAATTCTGGACTTAACTAAGGCATTTTACATGATATACCATACGCTATTACACGAAAAATCAAGCTCACTTGGTTTTCGTGGTCATTTTAACAAGTTGTTGTCAATTATTTTGCAGACAGGTTGCAGTGCGTGATCCTTGACAATATGCGCGGAGATTTTAAAAAACGTTAAATTCGGTGTACCTCAAGGAAATACACTTGGCCCACTGCTTTTTAACGTATATGTATCCGATGTGGGTTTAATACAGGAGAGCAGAAAGTTGGGCTAGTTGGTTGAAATGCATACTGAAGAAGTTGGCGCGGAAAAACGAGGACAAGCGAGACAAAGACGAGCGCTACTCACAACTGAAGGTTTATTCCAGACAATGCTCGAATAAATAGTGAAACCAACAAGAACAAAAACAAACAAACGTCATGAACACCACAAGTTACCCCGTGAATCCCAATGATTTGGTTAGGAACAGATACTCCCTATCAGAGAAGCGGACGGAAGTCTGACTAATGCACTTATCGCCACTGATGCGCATATGAAAGGCTTCCATGAGCTCCCGCGTGAGTTGCTCCCTGTGCCTGAATAGGATGGTCGTTTTTTCAAAAAGCGGTTTACACTGGATTTTCTTTTCCTTGTCGTTTGTAATGCACGTGCGGCAATGTTTAGGGAGGTTATCAAGAGAATCTCCCCCGAGCAATCTTCGGTGCTCTCTTAATCTCTCGTTGACGCATCGTCCAGTTTGGCCGATGTATAGAGCGCCACACGACAACGGCAATCTGTACACAACCCCCCTGGCACAGGTAACGAACGGGGCTTTGTGTTTGATGTTGCATTCATTTCTTGTTTTTCTTGTTTTTCGTACCGTTCTTTCGCCTCCTTCTTCCATCCGTTTGTGCACCTGTGAACAGATTGCTCCCAACAGCTTAGGTCAAATTTTTTCAACACGCTGACGATACAGCGCTAGCACTTGAAGCTACTGATTATCGTACAGGAGGGGAAACATTTCGAATAGTAATAAGTGGATACGTGGACTGATTCTCGCAAAATGTCATTTTTTAAACGTTAACAAAACAAAACTAATATGCTTTAAAAGCCCTCATAAAATTGTTACTTTAAACCAACCACTGTATCTTCTCACATCCCATTGTTACAGTGTGATTGTAAAGCTTCGAAAACGGAAAGAACCGCTCTCTATCTGGCCATTCACTTTGATCAACACCTTACATGGAGCGACCACATCGCCTACCTCTCTAGAAAGACAAGGGTCATTGCGGCTATGATGTATCACCTTCGTAGCAAATCTCCGCTTCATCTGAGACGACTGATCTATACAGCATTAGTAGAACCTGTTTTAAAGTACGGCAATACTGCATATGGTAACGGCTCCGAATACAAGAAAGAAGCATTAAATGTTATCCTAAAAATAATACTGAACATTATATCTTATGCCACCAAACTACACTCGGTTGAAAGGGAAATACGATTAATCTTTCAGATTCGTGAACTCTTTCACATTGTTGTGTTAACACGGTATTAATATTCAACTGAATATACGGCTCCCGTCAAAAAAAAAAAGATGTGACCTTGAGCAGAACGGAACGTTTTGTCAAGCTACGGGTTTATACAAAATATGCTAAATAGATGCGCAATTATTATGTATCAGCTGTAATTAATAAAATTCCCGATGATCTATGTATTGCAACTAACAAGCGTAGGATTACGATGGCCATAAGAAATTGGTTTGTAAATGTATTGCCTTGTGTATAACTTGAGTTCTTTCGTAAGTGCTATTTTGTGTTCACGGACATTTTTCTCTATGTTAGCAAGACTGTTTAGACAATAAATGTATGCATATAGACTTATTTCTTCACCTGTTGCCTGATCAGCCAACGAGCAAAGTTTGCTTAGGCAGAGCAGAATTTATGAATCTGTATTTCATACAGACGAATAAATTTTGATTTGATTTCATGATCTTCAATGATCACCTCAATATTAATCAGAATATTGCGGCCGCAATAATTGAAATCATTCAAAGTGATAATGCATTTTTAGTTGAAGTTTTCTGCCAGCAGCAATTATCTATGTGTATAATTTCCGTTGCAAACGATACGAGAAGGAAATTGAGACACTCACCTCATTTACATTCGCACCATTGAACTGTGCCAGGCGCAAGTTCACACAATGACGGGCAGAAATTCCGTGCATCGTGCTCGTAACAGCAGAGGCTGCTTTTGACAAGTAGTAGCCCCTAAAACGATTCAACCATGGGACAAATGTCTTTAATAGTGACGCAAAACTTGCGTGGATAAGCACGTCAGGATAATCTCGCTTAAATTTAGAAATTTCAAATGTAGAAGTAAACATTGTACCCAGCGTTCTTTTTACACTAGTAATTCGGGAAACGTTGTGCACTCAATTTACTGTCCGCACAATTTCATTACGGAGCCGATGAATCCGGAACTAACTTTTTCTTCCCGCTTGAAGCAGTCTTGAAATGGTCCACTTTCTCTTATTTCACCTGCAAAGTGTCTGCCAGGAATGCCCTGAACGTTCCGCATGCGCATAGTCTTGGGACGCAATGACTCCAGCCTCAGCCTCACATATCGTCCTCCTAAAAAGCGCCTGCAGCATTAAGCGGTTTATGGGCAATAGTTGGTGGCGGGCTCGTTAACGCAGTACATTTCTTTGACCTTTTATGCAAAAATACGTGGTGGGAACCAATAAGCGCTTGAATGCTGCATGTTGAATGCTTGGAAACTCAGGAGCAGACACGTGCCGCACAGAGAACTGTTGTAGTTTCCTTGTGTTTTGCACTTGCTCAGTAATGGCGACGATAGTTTCTCGAGACGTCCTTTGAAACTCTAGTTTAAGTTAAGCGTTATTGTGTTCACTTTAACATTGAATGAATGGGTATGCGCGAGCGCCGAACAACTGTCTTTATTTAATTCGCTAGCCTTACTGGCCGCAAAGAGCGATTTCAGCGATTAATGTTTGGTCCTTGTCAGTCGCACAAACACGAAGAATCCCAGACAAAAACGTACCTTGGGATTGATTCGAACCCAGGAGCGGTGGGAACAATGTGTAGAACCTCATAGCCACAAAATGAGTGTGGTGTCACTTTATGGATTGACATGAACACAACCTGTGCTCCCCAGTGAAAAGGGATATCACATGTTGTGAAGGTGATAGAAAGTGATGGAATGGTGATTAAATGGTGACTAAAAGTCATAAGGGGGTGATAGAGGAGCTGGCAGCAGCACTGGCGCGGTACATTCTATGACGTCATAATAGGTGGCGTGAGCTAACACAAGTTGGATGCCGAATAGAAATTCCGGGAATAAAAAATTTTTAAATTGATTTGCAACGGCCCACAAAAGGCGTTTTGTTTGCAGTTGTTTGAAAAACATCCAAGCAGTCGTTGGTGTGGTCAACTGCTTGCTAGTGCATTCAGACATTGCTTTTGCAGAGCATGACCTGTCGTGTTCTTCTCGCAGTTTTGCGTGTAACCCTGTCGCCCACACATCACCCCTCTCTCTCTCTCTCTCATGTGGTGCTTGGTGAAGGTTGCAGGCAAGCAAGTGAAACACTCTGCTTTCATTAGTGCCGCGAAAATTACAGTGTCATGGTTTCGTGCCCAGGGCTGTCCCGCGACCAAGCGAAAATACATCAACGTGCACCTGCTGAGTCACAGCCACAACGATGCCGGATGGTACTTGCCCGTCGATGATATGTACAGCCTTTGTAAGCGTGTTTTCTTTGTCTTCCGATTTTAGGAACGTTTGCATTTTTTTTTTACAATTTTCCCCCTAGGTGCCTATGCACCACTAAACCCAACAAAACAGATTTTTGTTTTGAAACGGCAGTTTCTGGTAAGAAAAACCTAAGACCAAGCTTGTGACGCATAAGTGACATAATTATTAGCCAGATTATATACATTATTGAATTGGCTGACTTTTATCTGCCGAAGCAACACTGTGTGAGTAATAAAAGCCAGCATTAAAGGGTTATACATTAATATAGGTCACCTGCGCTTCTTTATCATGCTTCTGGAGAGGTGACCGTTAACAGCGCTGCCTTAGAATATGCAAAGGCGCCCTACGTGGTCGCCTTAGCTTCAGAAGCGCATAATACAATACAGAAGTAAAACAAAAGGCAGAGGTCAGTGGGGCGACTTCAGAGTACAAGGAGGAGTTCTATGTACCGTCTTCTCCACCCTCTGCTCCATCTTTATTTTGCACTCTATTCACCTCCCCCCGGTTAACTATTTACAAAATTAATTTATTATTAGCTGTTAACTCACGCCAGTCATTATTGCCTGTCTACGCTGCTATCCCACACAATTCTAAATAGGCTTCTCATGTAAGAAAAAAAAGTGCTCTCCGCCGACCGTCCGTACAAGCCAGCTTTAACGGGAACTATGCGCTTAATTTACGGCCTTAAAGGGGCTCGGAAACCTTTTCTGAGGAGAGCACGTTAATTGCTGCATTGTGTTGTCATGAAGACGTGGGCCAAATAAAACAATTTACACGCAGCAAAGAACCCACACTCGAGCAGGAAATTTGACTTTTTCTGGAAAATTTTTCGTGCTGAGACCTTCCTCCTATGCACGCTCCAGGGAATTTCGGTCCAGAGACGGTCATTGATTAGATTCTTTCAGACGTAGGGCCACTGCACTGGCCGGGGCCAGTAAGCTGCGTCGCTCCCCTGGGAAATTCCCGCGCGCGTCGGCAGTAGGGCCGGTGGAGAACCGACCTTCCAGCGTGCGAAAAGAGACGATAGGAGAGGAAACGGCGCGAAAACACTGAAATTTAAATTCTTCCAAGAGCCAACTTAGCTTCTACAAAGGGAATTCAAAAAATTTCTTGCTGGAGCATATTAGTCAATCGTAGTCGTTTAACATCCTCGGCATACCGCAACTTGTTAGAACCCTTTTAATAAATGTGCATCAGCTGCACAAGCTCAGTGTATATAGTCTCCGGTTGTTGTTGCTCTCGAGTCCACGGGTTTGATCCTGACCGTACCACTGACACTTCATCTGAGGCCTAATAGAAAAATCCCCATAACTCGAGATAAAGAGACCAAGGGGGTCTGTAATAATCCGGGATCCACTACTACGAACCTACTACAGTTACCCACATAACACCGGGCAGCTCTGCTCATAGAGAAAACTGGCTACATGCGCAGGCTGTGCAGAGAAGTGCGCACAACTGGTTTTCGCGAGTGATGAGTTCTCACAGGTCGGGGCTCCTCACGGGGCACGACGCTGTCGCCCACATTGTTCAACATGACACTGGCTGACCTTCTTCGCTGCTCTCTAGCCTTCCTGATGTGCACCTTGCCCTTACGCTGACGGCATCACGATAGGGATGGCGACAGGCTCAGAAGACCCCATTCAACATAGCCTTCAAGAAGCCTTGAGGTGACACAAAACTACGCGACTGAGACCGTCTTTAATTTTGCACCTGAGAAATCGAAACTGCTCTTTATCCGCGCGTGCACACGGACTTCCTCAAATAGACAGACTGCGGGTGCTAGGCCTTCACCTACAATCTAACGGCCGAGCGACCAACACTGTACTATCAGCAACGAATGAAACGCAAACAAGAAAACTGAGGTGACAACAAGAAAACACACCAGCATATTAGCTCCAGGAGAGAAACACAAGCAAGGTTGATTAAAACTTCGGTAGAAGTGTCTTCACGCCTTCGAAGTTCAAATAAGTTGAGCTAGAATTGAGTTTCCGCTGGCTGAGGGCTTCTCATTTTCCTGTTCGTGTCTCAATGTTCTTGTTCGCGTTTCATTTCTTTCTGATAGTAAAGCTGCTGTAGAAGTAATTTGCAGGCGCAAACTTGATCCGCCGCATTTCAAACAGACGCGGAGGGCTCAAGCAAAGTGACACCATGCGAATCGTGCAAGAGTTCCTAATCAGCTGTGTGACGTTACACGCACCTTATTACCGATCAATCGAAGCAAGCTGAAAAGCCTTAGTGACAAAGAATGCTCGAATGCTGTTCGATGTCAGTGAACGTTAACTAACTGCAGCTGTGCAAAATTACCCCTTAGTCATTCACGGTCACGTACGAAACAATTCTGGATAAAAGTATTTTTGAACGGGAACCAATTTACGAGCTCAAGTTTTTTCGTACATTGTAAGATTTCACAATAACAATCAATATATCTGCAGATGTTTCGTCGGCAGGCTTCCACTTCTCTGCTAATAGCGTTTTTGCTATCGTCAAAAGCCTTCCCCATTGGTTTTGTATGGCTGTCTTAACAGCTCGATGCGAGCTACGGAAACAACTTAAAAGAAGGGTTTCGCGCTGCGCATCGAAAGAATGGATCATTGTCTTCAGTATTTCCATAAGAGTACCTTACAGTTTTCCAAATGATATTCAAAATTTTTGCCCAAGAGTGTTGGGCATGAGAATCTTTTTCTTCCTTTTCTCGCTCCCTTCTTTAGCCCTTCCCACATTGCGCCATTAAGGAGTCCAGCGAGTCTGCAGCACTTAGTCTATCCTTTCTTCCCAGCAGTTTTCGGTATATACGTTTCTCGAACTCGCTGCCATGTAATACGTGGAGACTACAGAACGACGGCGCGGCGTTGCAGACGTCAACAGCATCTACAATACCACCCTGGAGGCTCTCTATCAAAACCCGAGGCGTCGGTACGTGTCGGCCGAGAGCTTATTCTTCTCCTGCTGGTGGAAGGAGCAACCATTCGACGTCAGGAAGAAGGTTCGAAGGCTTGTGCGGACAGGTAGGTCCCTGTGCTGTTTAGGAAATGAAAACGACGCGGTGATTTGCGTTGGCATCGGAAACAGAACAACACATATGAGAGCGTTTTATTCCTCTCAATAGTCTGTGGAACTGATAGAAAATGCAAAGTGGGAAACACGAAGGAATCATTCCATGGCAACTCAACAGGCAACGAGCAACTCTGAAGCCAGATCAAATGACTGAAAACACGAAGTTTGAAAACGCATTTAACTTAGGTAAGAAAAGTTGTTGAGTATGTGGGAAACAAACCATAAATCTGTTTAGAAAACTTTGCAAGACAATGGCCGTGCCTATCAAGATGTCGACACAGGCGTGATCACTATCGATGAGGCCCAAGTGAGCAGAGATAACGAAGGTGATGAGAATTCATATGCGGTAACGTACGTAAGTAAAAACCGTTTGGATGATTGGTAACTTAAAAGCATGTCAGGAATGTAAACATACGAATTGAACAATTAAACTTAGTATAGGCTAGAAGCAAAACAAATTTATATTTGAAAGGGGATAGTTTCTAGATAGGCCCTACGACAAACTGCGTATAAACATATAAGGGAACTAACACCAAGCAGGGAAGCATCACCGGCACCCCGTTTCAGAAGTCGCACTCCTAACATCATTCTGTCCATTATGCTCGTCATGTTGGTTCTGCGGCTTTGTTAATTTCAAATCTTAGTAAACCGTTTGTGCAGTTTTTTTTATATATTTCTCACGCTGAAAGCTGAGGCATCCAAATAAAATGCAGTCTGTGGAGATTTCTACCCAAAGTTTGTTTTGGTTAGATATAATTTTTGGTGTTTTCGAGGCTGTCCTGAGATTTAGGAACAAAATACGTGCTTAATGCTGAAAAATTTGGAGCAGAAAATGCACTGTTTTTTTTTATGACGTATGTTTCATACTTGCTACGTTGATGATGACGTGGAAAACATGACAGTCTTCGTGATCGCTGGCTCTAAGCGGTTGGCAGCCAGTCCAGCGTCAGGTATTACAAGCTGAAGTGTACATGACGTCACGAAAGTTTACTTGTTAAGCCGGCCGAGGATACCCCTTTCTGTATTTCTTTTCTGGGGTCCTTAGTGCCTTACGACGACTGTATGTTTAGCGAGAATAGTGTTTTTGTGATTAAAATGTGGCAATCAATCTTCGTAAGTTAAATTCAATTTATCCTCAGTATGTTAACACCTGTCGGGTATGTAGTCAGGTGATGTCGGGTCGGAAGTACGGTGTAAGGAACGTGAGCTGCGGTAGACGACAGGAAAAATGCACTAAGAAATTCCGCAAAGTCGCTGTGCTTTCCTCAACGCAAATGGGGCGCCGCTGGTCTCGTCCCTGTTACATTCGCTAGCGCCATGTGAATACAAAGAGTTCGCTTGTAATGCCGCCTGAACGAAGCTGTAGAATATGGAGTGTGATCTACGCGCTTCCTGAACGCTATGCTATTTTCGTATACAAAGCGGATTGTTTTGTGGTGCCGACGCAGTTAAACCTGTTCTAACCTGGATAAAAAAAAACGTGCTCAACCTGAAACACACCAAGCCTATTTGCGAAACTAGCGATGACAATTGTTTTTAAAATGGACACCTCCTTATTTTACTCTTGCTCCGGTATGACCGTATCGAGTCTGGGTTTTTGTTTCTTATGCAAGAGGGCTCTTATAGATAACTCGTTCATTTAAGCGGAATCAGTCAAAAGAGCAGTAATTGCTTTCATTTAAACAAGTTTGTACCCTGAGTGGGAATACTTTAGGGCCTAGTAAAAATTGCATAGTTAATCATCGAGGAAGCTGATAAATTCATGGGTCGAAGTCTTGGCATGCTGCTGAACGTATCATGACGGGTATATATATTGAACGGTTGTCTGTTATTTCACGCCAACTATTTATACGGCTTAGCTCCTGTTTATAAACGTATCTGTCATCTTTTTATTTCCGCAGTGAAGTGCTCGGGGTATCCCTATCACGTCTATCCAGTCCTGTGAGCATGATTGTGCCGAGCAAAATGTGTTTAGAAAAATTCAGCAATGTGCAGTTTTCTTCAAATAAGTGACAACCACTGACGTCCATTCTGGGTAGCGACATGGCAACAAAGGAAGACTAAACAGCGTCCTCGCAAACTCCGCAGTTTTAAAGTTCGTTCTGGTCAGGGGCCTTGACCAGAACACGCAGGCCTCCCTGGTAGCCTGTTCGCTGACTGCGCTAATCAGGACGGCTAGCAGACAGAAGCGCGAATCCTAATTGATCAGTTATGGTGTGTGGGAATGGCGTTAGTTCAATTTTTTTTATGAAAATCTCCAGAGATCGAGTAGATTTCAAGAGAGCAAGCAAATTCTCCCACATTGACTTTCTCTTCTAGCACTGTGGTTGTGCTTAAGGGAAGAGTAATTACTCTCTTATATGACGTTTATCCAGTCAACGACTACCATGTTAGATGCTGACATGCGATCTCGCAGGACAGCTCCAGTTCGTGGGTGGTGGATGGGTGCAGAACGACGAGGCCGTCACTCACTACACGGCGAGCATCGACCAGATGACGCTGGGACTCAGGTTCCTGAACGCCACGTTCGGGCCTGAGTGCGGTGTCCCCAGTGTTGCCTGGCAGGCGGACCCCTTCGGGCATTCAATCAGTCAAGCTGCCCTGTTCTCTAGGGTTGGTGTGGTCTGCAGTTCCGCTTCATGTAAAACCTTTTTGTTAATACCGTATATGCGCATTATATGGACTACGAACAATCTAACCACAGTGTAATGGTACTTCATGAACGATGTGTTGCAAATATTCGTAAGGACTAGGCACATAAAAACGCGCGTGATACATGCGCTTGTTTATCTACGTGCTGCATGCACGATATGTTCTTGTCTACTTGCTACATGTGTATCTGCGTGATACATGCGCTTGCTTACCAGGCGCAAATAGCCATACCAGAGTTTTCAAATAGTTGGTACCTCTGCATAAGGACGACAGTTGAAGATTTTTACAGCTTCGTTGCTGATGTTTTGTGGCCTTTCACAATTTTCGTCCCCGAATACCAGCGGACTAGCCTTAAGCTATGTTTCACCATCTAGCTCGCCAATTTGCTAAGGTTGTGTACGCTCATATTTCAGCCCAGCACCACACAGTATCACGGAGAACTTCCTTTCCTAGAATTCGAGAAAAACATATTAGCGTAAAGAACAACATGGCGTCTTCAATAGCGAAAAGAGTTCCTAGTTGAGTTAAGTGCACTTTAATTTAGATACGTATCTTAAGGGTATCGTGTTACACGTGGAGATACACTGACGCATACGAACCTATGCACAATTTCAGATACAGACCATATTTCTGAATGCTTTAAAACAAAATATAGGTGGGCTGTTAGCGCTATTTAGAGGAGAAAGCCGTTGAAATAAGACGGAGTTTGCAAGCAAAAACTAGGCTTAAAAAATGCTCCAAAAGTTCTAACTTGCAAACGGGGAAACGCCTTTAGCTGGCAGTAACAAACGTTCCTCGCGTCCCGGCTTGCAGACTAGCGCTTTTCGACAACAGGGTGAAATACTAACTAGCCCTAGTCCTAGCTCTTTTGGCGCTAAAAGAATAGTTATTATGTACCATTGACGAGAGGCTGAATTATCTAAGGACCCTGGTGCAACGACTTATTGAAGACCTTGTGAAAAAGGCGAAGGCTGATTATCAATGAATCATTAACTCTTATTTTCCAGAACAGGCTGAAACGTTTTCAGAAAAACAGATGGTGTAGACAGCTTGACATTGCCTCTGAAACGTTCGCTTAGCGCCGCAGAAACGTCGCAGTGAAAGTACAACTTACAGTCATATAATCACCCAAGCAGAGTGCTTTTTAGGTTATGTTACAATAGACGTCAACGGAATTGGACAACTTAGTTTCAAAGAACCCGACAAATTGAAAGACATGCGTGATACTGAGCACTGCGCAACAGAAACGATTAAAGCGAATATCACAGTACAGTTCATAATGCATAATGATTAGATAAATAAGTTTCCTTTAACCAAAGTTCATTGATAAACACCGATAAAAGGAACAATTTAGCAAACAATTCAATCTCAAGAATGAACAAGCTATGTGCAAGAGAAGGGCTGCAGTGACGTGAATACTGCTGTTCAAGAAATAATCAGCGCATAAAAAAGAACAAGTCCTTCCAGGGATCTTGAATATCAAACCACGTGCTCGCATTCCAATGGGCCCATGTCGGCATTGCTGGGCACCTGTATTTCCAGATGGCCTTCAGCAGCGTGATGCTTGGTCGGATATCTTGGGAGAAAAAGGAAGAATGGGAGAAAGCACGCGCCATGGAGTTCGTCTGGGAGGTCGACAGTCGTCAACACGGGAAGTACCTTCGCTGCATTCTGCACGTGCACAATGCAATTACATTCACATCGCTTTCCTGTCGAGCATGCTGCTTAGAGCCCCCTGTGCCAAAAGATTGCAAAAACGAAATCTGAGTGCGTTTCATCTTCACAAAGTCGCGGGCACAATCACTAGGCATGCATCGCTCCGGAGAACTGGTCAACAACTGATAGTTGTCGAGCAGCCACTGGTGGTACGAGGAACAACCGGCGCCTTCACGCGGCCACCGTCGAAGTGACGTTTCTTTTCTGACAGTTTCTTGTGGTAGAAGTGGCTCCACCACTTTCTTCGCGCTGAAAGACTCTCACTTCCTTGCATCGGGGCTTGCGACCTGCTCGAGTTAGTTTCCGAAGCTATTCTATACGTTTTCGTTAGAAGTGGCCGCCATTCTCACACAGCCATCCTTGTGGTGTGTGATGCCAGTGTACGTCAAAGAATCCTAGGCGACCTAAATTAACTTGCCGCCCTCTACAACGACGTCCTTCTCGGCCGTTGTGAAGGACTCCGTCCAAATTTTAATAAGCACAAATATATGCTGAGGTCTTTCCGGCTATGCTGATATTTGTTCAGCAGCAAAATATACCGGAAGTGATAAGAAAGTTAAGTTTAAAAATGTAGAATTTTTTTCTGCCGCTCCACTCCAACTCGTCATGGCTGCACTGAAAATAACGGCTTCATCGCACTTTGCGAGTGAATGGATGGGTAACTCTGCCTTTGCAATCCGCGACCAAAAGCCTATCTTTACGTCACCGCAGTTTTCTTGTGCAAGCTGCCAATAATGTGCTACTCGTTTAATTTTTATTTGGCGTTTCCTGGCTTACAACCGCTCCGTTTTCAGTCAACGTGCCACTAGAGCACGCCAACCTACGTGTATACGCCAGCTTGAAATTTTCCTCTTTGCCTCTAAATTATACATGCTAAGCAATGTGTGCTCTAACTGTAACCATAATACAACTCGCACTGGATTCTACGAATCCTTTCAGGTGTCAAATTAGGCAATAGAAGAAGCGGCCCCTAGGGCATATAAGACGAAAGCCTTATATGCCCTATTAGCACAAAAGCCTTATACGCCCTATTAGCATAAAAGCTGTTGTCCGTCGTCGTCAATGGCACGAAATTTCTCACTGCTGTCAACGTGCTCTCGGATGACGTCAGCAGTAGACCATGAGATAGTGACGTATACAGTGATGAAGAAAAAGCAAAATTTCTTCCGAAGGTGCGGCGAATTGAATCAAGGACCATCAGATTGCGAGGCGAGCACGCAACACATAGGCAACAGAACAGCATTAATTTTTTAAGAATAATGATGAACTTAGTGCGTGAGTTTTCTTAAGACTGTATGCTAATAAAGGAGGCGTTTCATTAGAAAGGAGGAAATCTTTAATGAACATCGCAACAGAGCTAGCTCACATCGAGACAGTTTCTTTCGCTTGCAAAGCGCCCATGCTATATTAAGTGACTTCAGTAATTTACCAACAAGCTGCTTCTGCCTGTGGTGTTATATCCGGACGCTTTCGCTTATGAAGCTTCTGCTTGCAGGTGGCGACGGCGCTCATATTTTCGCCTGGGTTCCCGAAAACCGCTACGAGTCCCCTGAGGCGCTGTGCTTTGAAGTGCCCTGCGAAAGCGACGTGAGCGGGGCCAGCCTTCGTCGTACTATCGCGTTGTTTTCATTTTCCTAATGAGATTTTCGAATCGTAACAAAATCGTTACGCAGGCTTTAACCTCAGAGCAAATATCCTGTCGTGCGCTAGGCAGAGTGAATTAGACGCTCATATATATGTACACTCTCGAGCATAAGTTTATGAGATGCATGAACTTGGTAACAAAATTATTGCAGCCCTGTGCCACAACCCAATCGCATGGTCTAGATTTGTTTATTTAGTTGTTTATTTAGTTGTTCATTTATGTGTTTATTTATCTCTACTTGTTATTGTTTGCTTGGTCATTTATTGTAGCGATAGCTACATTACGGTAGCATTTCGGTGGCTGCGCCACCACGCTGTCACGTGGATCACGTGGTCGGTCACGTGACCAAGTTTCACTCGGCCAGCTGTAGCTATCGCGTCACTCCAGGTTTAAACAGAGCTAAACCAACGCCACTTTTGTAGCGATAGCTACATTACGGTAGCATTTCGCGCCTTCAGCGTGGCTGCGCGCCATCCTGTGGCTGCGTCGCCACCCTGCGGCCGCGCACCACCCTGCGGCTGCGCCGCCGTGCTGTCACGTGGTTTCACCTGGTGCGGAGCAGCTGCCGGCGGCGCGGCGCTGTGGTGATCAAGTGGTTCGTCACGTGGTTGATCACGTGACCAAATTCAACTCGGCTAGCTGTAGCTATAGCGTTACACCAAGTTTAACCAGAGCTAAACCACCGCCAATTTGTTATTTTGATACACTTTAGCGTCGCATCAGGCTATGGCAGGCGGAGTTAAATATTGTTCAAGGGTTATTCAACACCAAGCGTACCAGTCATCACGCTCGACCCACCCTGATTTCTACCAAACAATGCATGGGTTTTTACCCGACTGCCGACAGTAATTCTCTCAATCCGCGGTTTTAACAAGTCATCTGAACAAGTCGCAAGTGGCTAAATTCGCGGAAGTTCACTATCGCGTGCAAGTATTTTAAACGTTCAACACGATTACGTGAGGAATGTGAATTCAACCATAGACCAGAGAGACGCAAAAAAGACGAAAAAAAATTCCAGGTGAAGGAAATGTAAAACATATTTTTAACTGTTTGAAAATTTATTTACAAAACTAAGCTTACGTGGACTCCAAATGACGCACTCGTATTCCAGAACTGGTCGGATCAGGGCTTTCACTGCAAGTGACACGGTATGTGGCGGATCAACTCACAAAGTCCGGCGCCAGCATCCGAGCCCTGAAAGGGCGCTGCTAGAACATAAAATGCAGGGCAGCAAGGCCGCTGTATCTGCGTTACAGAGCTCTTTTTAGGTTATTGTATCTGAACAAATGTATAAGCGAGTAGTCAGACGTGCCCCTTTATAATGACATGAAGGCAGTTCCGGGTAAATTAATGCTAATTGGCCATGTAGCGCACCGTCTGCACTAGGTTTAAAACATATTTAAGAAGGTCATGATACAGGTGATGCAAGTCATTATGCAGGTTGCCATTTACTTCAATAAGCAGCCAATGGCGAGGTCCGGTCGCCAGACATGCAATGTCTGTGTTGCTTCCCGCACACGCTTGAAAGCCGCTGGTATCATTGAGCGTCCAATGACAGAATCAAATGGCGGCGATATGGACAATGAAAAATGGAGAGGTTACAGAATGTGGCCTCAGCTCCACTTCTCTGCACATAATTCGTTTGCATTTTGACCTTCCCTCGCGCACAGCTATGGGCCGCCCCAAAGTTTCTCGTGGACTACGCTCGAACACAGGTGAGCTGTTACGATGGGTGTACGTTAACTAGAATGTAATTTCTCCTAAAGTGATTGCGTGATTTTGAGACATAGCACGCAGTGTTCCTGATTCGCTAGTGGACCATCTTTTGTACCCAAATAGAGAGCTGTATGGAGATTAGCATTTGGTGCTCGTGACAAAGCACATAATTGAGGCTGCGAAGGGAGACATTGGCTGGACATTGTTTGAAGCGCCGAAAGCAACAACTTAAAACATTCTGTGAAGAAATGCTGCGGAATTTCGCACGAAAACCGATGTTCAGCTCGTATCAGCGAAAACCCAGTAAAATCAAACGTGTAAGTACGAAGACAGCAACGACAAGGATATGAAACACTCAATCCACGAGAATGGCTGTGCGCTGAACCAATTCGACGTTAAACAGGCCGAGTATGGCGCTTATTATGTCCAACCTTCTTGGACAAAGATGTCGAATATTCGAAAATTGTATTATGAAAATATTGAAGGTATTTGATGATTCTTCTGATGTGTAGCAAAATCTCTTTTCATGTGCTGCCATCGCTCGCATAGAGCAGTTAAGACTGACACAAAAAAAAAAACAATTCGGAACGCTTTTCACGATAGCAAAAACATTATAAGAAAAAGAAACTCAAGACTGCTGTCGGATGAACTACGGATATATTGATTGTTGTATTCAATCTTACAGCACATCAAAACACTGCAATTGTAAACGGTGTACCGGTCAAAAATGCTTTTGTCCAGAATTGTTGGGTATGTTTGTAGAAGAAAAAAATCAGCCTACTAAAAGTGGCCATCCACAAATAATGAAGACACAATCAGTGTCACCTACGCGCCAAGAATTAGAGAGAAAAACGGTAATACGAAAACATCCGCCATAAACATCAACCAAGAAACAGTCGCAGGATCGGTGAGTAAGCGGGGACTATTTCTTAATATAGAAGTTTATCTTTGGCTACATCGTGCCAAAATACATGCGCTTTCGAAAAGCTTGCACGCAAAAGCAATCTTTCCTCTGCGCGTAACTTGTTAAAAAAAAGCAAATTTTGTCGAATCACACCGCCAAGGGTAATCGCGTTTTCTTGATTATAAAAAAAATGTGGCTTTCACTAACGACCGGCTACAAATCTCTAGTTGCAACAAGGCCCGTAACTCTAATAGTTAAAAAGTTAATTAATAAACATTAGTTAACCAGCTTCCGCCAACACTAGTAATACAATGCTGAAAGAACCATACTTTTGCCTCAATAACCTATTTTCTAGAAGTACTTCAATTCTTCCTTGATACACTTGGTATGTATATCAGTTGCGAACTCCAAAAATGTAATCACAGTCGACCGCGGAAACGAGTTGCATCTACTTACGATATACGATCGGTAAATTATTGCTATAACCACATGCTGTTATGCAACCGTACAATGTGTATTTTGTCTCTTCTTTTTCTGCTTATCGTCCATGGCTGCAGGCCCGCGTGTACACCAACGACACAGTAGCAGTGATGTCCGGAGGCGACCACACTTTCACCACTGCCAAGGAGCGCTTTGAATGGCAGGAGACTGTGCTGAGGGCGGCGAACAGCATTGGCTCTAAGAAGGGCAGGAAGCCACGTGTGAACGTGGTTTACTCCACACCAGCCTGCTACGTAGAGGTATAAGCTACCTTTTTACCCCTCTTAATGCCTGCCTAAATTGTAGACATCAGCTCAGGAAAAAAATTGTTTGGGTCTTTGATTTAAGTTACGGCTGTTACAGCAGCTGGGGAAGTGGGCTTTTTCTTCCTCGGCAGAGTAATAAAATCTGACGCAGGGGGAGAAGCTGGTCATGTTGGTAATGCTTCATGAGGGGTACAACAGCGAAAAAAAAGGAGAAGAGACGTTTATTTCCTGTCGTCTGTCCTCCTTTTTTCCTGTGAACGTTTTTTTTTAAGCGCACGGCCTTCAGAAAGAAAAGACACACGACAAGCGCTGTCATGTGTGTCTTTCTACTTGTCTTCTCGTCTCTTTTGCGCTACTGTACCGGTCATGAGCAGAGTCTTACTCTGTCACCTGCACCTTGGGATTCTCACTGGCAGTAATTAATGTAAACGCCGTTATCTGGCGACTAGGCTCGTCGGTGATGGCGTCGTCAAATATCTTCGGGTTGAATAGCTCGCCTGCTGTTAATAGCTTTTGCCGGTTCCACCCCAGTGTCTTGTTTCCCTCAGACCTTGCACGACATCCCGGATGTCTTGGAAATTATTTTAGCTTTCTGTGACCATGTTTGCATCCTGTACCTGCTGATTTGTTCTTCGAGGTGTGAAAGTTCAGACCTTGAATCATCAGTCTGCCCATGCTTCTGCCCTTTCATCTTCGTTTGGTCGTTGGAGTCTGGAAGGCTCATCTCAGCTGTCTTACTTGCAACTGTGGTCCCGTGGAGCCGGCCTGTAGCAATGAAGTCCAGCCAGAAACCCACGCCATTAGCAGTAATTTGCGAAAAGCGCTCCTAGTTCCATTGGAAGGCACCACGCGGCGCATGGCTTGGATTAATAAAAAAACGTGCCTTCACATCATTTGTGACGTAAGAAGAAGCAAGGGGTATGAGCGAGCGATCTACCATTGAAGAGATACACAGGCCCCTAGGCATAGCGGCGCAGTCTGGGTGCTGCCCCAATAGCCTGCTTATGCTGCTATCCTTGTTTTCTTTACAGTATGTCGAACCACCTGCACTCCTTTTTCTGCTAAGCAGTTGGAACGGGGAACTGCCGGCTCGACGTGAAATGGCGGAAGTCCTGCTTGCTCGGGAACGGGCTAAAATCTCTATTTGCCAACTAAGGCCTACATTAGGTGCTCACTTCTACTGGGAATCCATATTTTAAAAATATCGCTCTCAGCTTTTCGATTACTGTAGCCCACGGCTGTAGCCGAAGGGCAGTCGTTCAGCTCCCCAACATCTGGAAGACTGGAAAGGAGGTCATATCAGATCTACACTGTATTCCTTGTACAGGAATAAGTCGACGCCCACCCAAAAACACGAACAGTCTGGTGGCTGGTTCCATTTCACCAGTATATATGTTCACAACTGATTGTATGCGTGGCGTTTGCCTACTTCGCATTTTTGCGTTATAGAAGTGCATTCTGCATTGATGCGTGGTGAAAATAAAAATTATCGTGCCCTCGCTTTATGTTTGTTTATACCTACGTAGCCTTGACAAATATGGTGCAGTCTCGCTCTTCAAATAACCGAAGGCACTGTCAGTTTGCTGCATTTTAGCGCGACATCTTTCAGTACAGGCTGTTCGCTAGAAAAAGGTTTCAACTCTCCTTGTATTCTTGTTTCCGCATGGATGCCTACCGTTGATACAAGCGAGTATGGTTCCTGCGGTAGCCACTTATCGTGGCATCACTTGCAAAAGCTGCTACCATACACACGCTATACTTCTGATGTCATCTCACCTGGCGCGACAATTTCTGGAGTGGCTATTGAAAGCATGTGCGCCAAAAGGAGTTACTTTTTCTGGAACATGTTGCTTAGCAGGGACATATTTTCAGTAAGCGGTAAAGAACCTTTTAAGCATTAGCGGCACGTCTTCGATTAGTTTTTGAGCAGCTCCGATGAGTTCTCGATTTCCAATGTTGCTTTTTGCCTATTGATTAATTGGTAGAATCTCTAGTAACCAAACATGACTGGTCGCCAAATACTTTGTGAACCTGTTGGCAACGAAACTAAGGCGAAGTGAGTGTTTGTGGCGCGTTCTCGACAGGACGCAGGTTATGGCCATGATGGTGTAAAAGGTCTCAACCAAGCCCGCTCAGTGATGTGTCTGTTAACACCTTTGATTCATTTCAATGGTCTAGTATTACAACCACTGGCTTTCTCCTTAAGCATTAGCAAATATCTAGCCGTTTTTCTGTGCGGTTGGACGACCATTCAAGGGCCGCGTCATGCTTGATAAAACTGCGCAATGGACACGTCGTACTGGCATAAAAGAGATATACTTTAAAAAGTAATTGGCTATGCCGAGCCAGGACGCTGCACCTGTCGGATAGTGAAGTGACGGTTTTCTTGTTATGCACTTCACAAGTTGACGGCTAGGTGTTACAGCGTATTTGTATTGTCCGAAAGTTCAATATCTTCAACTCCAGCTTTGCACGTCCCTGCATTTGATGCTAAACCAGCTTCCCTCCCGATCTCAAGCACACAGTTTAGACTCAGATCGGGCTCTCCTTTTGAAGTTCACGATATCAAAATGTCTCCTACTTGCGCACGAACGACAGGTGATGAGAAAAAAACTTTACTCAATATCTTCCGCAAGACTTGCGACGCGGACGAAATACAAAACGGCACCATCAAGAGTTGGTACTGTCCAAAAGTCAACTGAACGATTATGATAGTCAAAAATGCGAATTTTCAGCGCAGCTTCCGAAAAAAATTGTTCCCTTGATGTGTAGAGGTTATGAATGCTCATTCTTTAACTAGTCCTACACCTCATTCCGCCTCTCCGCCTCTCCTCGGGAAGCGCGTTTCGTAGCAGCCGTCGAAAACAGAGTGTGCCACATTCCTCCACTGTCACATAAGGCACATTTAGCATACCGTGTATTGTCTTACTGTTACGGTGACCGGAGTACCGAAATCCCACCATTGGTACCGATGGGGAAGGCTTGAGCGCAGTTGCCGGGTGCCTGGCGCCATCTGGCGGAATCTAGACGATCTGCGCATGCGCTGTGGCGGCGCGCGAGCTCCTGGTACTCCGGTCATGGTAACGGTAGCACTTTACACGGTGTGCTAAAGGTGCCTATTACCCTAATTCCACGGTAAACATCCTCCTCGCTCTTCCACGGTGACCACCCTCCTCCGCTTGCTTTGCTTGTTACACAGACCACCTACTGCACCAATACTTCCGTCCAACGCAAGGAACAGGCGTTTCATAGCTGCGCTGTAATATTCGGCTTCTTATCGTCAAGCGGGATTTTATAAACCCAGCTTTTCCATCTAGGCGGCTGAATGTTTTCGGGCCTGACAGTTTTTCTGGTATATCCTCCAGCCGTGGCATCTGGTATTCCGCCCTATTTATGCATGCATCGATTCTTCTCGTGTCCATGCAGGTTATTAATTTTCCATCTTCCTTTTTACAATTACTGGAGGGCTCACCCATTTCTTCTGTTTGGTGACCTTTATCATAAATTACGCTGCTCCATTTCCTTATGTCAGTCGCTCAATGAGGATCCCTCAGGGCCAAGGGTGCGCGGAGCCTTCGCTGTGCCCCATCTTCTACAGTCGTTGCATGTGGCCGGCACCTTTAATTATGCCGCTGTATTCATTACAGCTTGTAGAACCCTATGCACATTTTTTTAGCCATTTAATATTCGCGCGCTCTCTTCCAGTCATCTAGGTGCGCACGCAGGCAGCGCAACTGCGCATGACCGAACAGTTGCTCACCAGATGTGGCGATCATTGCGGTGAATCCTTGATAAGGCCAGCGAAGCGGTGCACAGGGGGAGGGGCGGGATTTCGGTGGGAGTGTTGCTAGAGCTTGGCCACGGATTCGGCGGTCAGCAGGATGTACACATACGGCGGGGCGGCAACGTACCGGGATGAAGAGCGCAGATGGAAGTGGCGTCTGCAAGAATGGAATAGCTCTTTGGTGTGAGTGGCTGCTACGCAAGCAGCCAGGATTCATGTAGCGTTTTCAAGCCCTCATAGCTGCCGCCTGGGCTTATCCGCGTCTTACTGCATTTTCTGTGCAAGCCCGTTATACTTACTGGCACGGACAGGGACACTTCATTTTTCGTTGTTTTTATCGTCGCAAGATATTATTTGTATTTTCTGTGTATTTCTTTTAAACTGGCTTTTCCACTCCTTATATTTGCTCGGCCGTGCTCAGGTGTAGCGCCCGTTTTCTTGTAGCTGTAGCCTTGTTCTGATGTGCCCCTTTTGGAGCGTTGTTTTGGTCCGGAATAAACCGGTGTTTTGGCACTGTCTGTGGGCGTGTCACTCATTGGGCGAGACCGCGGCTCTCGGATCCCGTTCTCTGGAAGGCGAGGCCTTCAAGTTTTACACCTTTTCGTTACCACGCAGTCCACATTTTGGTAACCAATCCAAGTGGTTCACTTTGATGCAGACCTTGCAGGACCTGACGTCCTAACTTGAGCGCGCAAAATTTCAGTTACAACATCCGCTGCCGATCGCAAATTCTTTGTTTGCCGAGCTGGGGATAATAATGACGAAGACATTCGGTCCGCTGAGCATTAATAATCCGAATAACTGTACGCTCTCTTGTGATGTATGGCCGTTTTCCGGCGTCCGTGGTGATGAAGAAGAACCCAGGCGAGAAGACCAGAGCACTTAGAAGGAGGAGGCTGTTGATCTCGGAGGAAGTAAAGTAAGGGGTGCGTGAATTTGAGCCACGCTTGGGGGATTTCAGACCACCATTTCTTGGGCAGTGCATGACCATTCATGCGGGCGCAGACTGCGAAAGTTTTGTAAACGCAAAAAAAAAATTCTGCACATTTTGAAGCGGCTAAAGAAAAGAATTCTATTTACTTTCGCCTTTTCTCTTCTCTTTGCTCGCATCTTCTATACAGGCGCTGCATGCGGCTCGTAGAGGCTGGCCACACTTTCAGAAAGATTTGCTGCCCTACTCGGACAAGCCTGGCCGCACCTGGACGGGATTCTACACGACGAGACCGAACCTGAAGATGATGGGGAGATACGCCAACGGCTTTCTTCAGGCAAGCAGCCTGCCAAAATGTTGTCCAGTGGCTCGCTACGTTGCCTGCGCTGTTGCGCTGAGAACCCTGTAAAGGAATCACACGTAATCGAATTGAAAGTTAAAAAACATGAGCAAACCTGTTTCGGAAGGAATCAGGGAAAGATCATCAAAATTTTATGAAGATCGTGGGCATGTTCCAGTCATAATTTTCCTGTTGTCAGAGCACTAATACGTCGAGTGCCTCTGTATAACTGATGAGCTTTCACTCTTCCCATTTCTCCACAGGACTTGCTTTTCTGTTAGTACCACCATTCTGGTATTAAAACCGCCACTAAAATCGTCATGATACAGCCACCATTCTGGTCCTGTATTTCTGGTTAAAGCGAATAAAGTATTATTAACATTATAATTTTTGCCTGTAAACTTCAGCAACGTTCATGATTTCCCATGCTAGCCGAGTACGCCGAAATATGCCCAAAAGTGAGGTGTATCGTGAACCCTCCTCAATACCCTGTCCATTTCTATTCAGAACTTTTTCAATTAATCGTTCAGAATAAGGTTTGTTTACCAGATCTTGGACCAATGTTACTAGAGCGTGTTTCAAAGTCACGTCCTCGAAGTCGAGACAGAGGGTCCACGAGAGGGGAGCATATGCGGGGTATTGAAAGGCTGTATGGCTTGGTGTAAAACAGTGCTCTATATATGCGCATGTGTGTGAACATTTTAAGCACTGAGACGGGAGGAAAACGGAAAGTTCCTGCATGAATAATGTTTGGCTGGTGCATGAAGGAGTTTTAATAGTAGTCAGCGAGGGACACAAGTCTCACAAGTAGAAAGACCTGGGTGTGTTTTCAGGACTTATGCAATTTCTTTGGAAGCCATAAACTCTATATTCGAGCACAATCTTCAACTTCTCCCCCTCGTCTATCCTCAACAGGCTTGCAAGCAGCTCTCAGTTCTTGGACGTAAGGACACTACCCATCAAGTGAGAAAGCTTGGTAAGCTCTAGATATTTCCGTTGCGTTCGACAAGTCGCCAGCGAGATATGTATCAAAGTCGTATTTTTTTTATGAGTCTTTCCTCTCTTTTTTTTGCGAAAATAACACAACGATATGCCCAATAACAACACAGTGGTGCACTTGAGCATATTTCTCTCGTGTTTTGAACGCTTCCTTTATCCTGTCTGTTCAGTATATGAGCGGTTAAAGGTAACAGGGTAAAACTGGGTTAACGGCGCCTCCTGCGGTACATTCGGACAATGCGTAGGTCTCAACTTATTCTGAGGAATTGGAGGGACGCTTAGCTTCTTATGGAAGTGATCAGCATCATTTTGGCAGTTCCTTTTAGGCTGCCTTCCTTCTTAGCCCACGTTCGAGGTTCTGCATATTGTGGTTTCTAATGTCGTTTATTCTACCCTTATTTGACCAACCTTTATAACTCGGCCGGTTTTATGCTGTCTGTTGAGTTGAAGCATTCATCGCTTTGCTTTTCTTAATCACATCTTTCGTCTCCTGAGGTAACTTCATAGTATCCTGTCCAGTTGGATGACCTCTTACTTCTACTGTGCTCTTCGTAGTGGTATTTTTTTCAACTTATCTTTATTAATATGAACAGCAGAGTCGGCTTCATTGCTTAAAGTGGGATATATGTTTTGCAGTCAGAACCTAAATTCACCTACTTTCCCCCTCCTTACTGCTTGCCAGTTTCCTTCGTTGCATCTGTGAATTCTATGGTAATTGTAGACCTGATAGTCCTGTCATCAATGCATCTCACCTGCCGAGCACCTCCAGAACCTGCAAAATGCGAGGCTGCACACACATTATGAAATCCGACTCATTTTTAGCCCAGCGGTTCAGGCTATTTCGCTTCCTGTTCTCCTATCTGCGGAAGAAGGTATTCATGATCCTTAAATTCTTAACGAGTAACTCCCTCCTGCTATTCCTAGAACCCATGTCATAGCCCCCAAATGGCTGCTTCTTGCCTACCTAGGCCATCCATTTCCAGTTGGTGACCACGCAGACCAGTGTGGTCTCCCACTTAATTTTCCTTCCCCAGTGTGGATTAGCAGGCCAGGGTCATGCTTCCACCGGCCTACCTCTCCTCCTTTCCTTTCTATAAAACTCCTTTCACTCCCCAACGTCACCGGTTTGAATGGACAGGATGAAAAGAAATGTTTCATTCTGAAATCATGTTTTGTCAGCAACTAATACGCCTTTTGCTATTGCAAAAAAAATGTAACATAGCCTCTAGAAGCAAGAAATTCGTTTACGAAGAACAAGCAGTCAATGGAGTTGATCCGAGTGTCCCTTTTGTTATATCTGCGGCCCATTTAGCGTATGTCAACAACAATGTATAATTTTTTTTATTCCCGTTTGGTGTGCAGCCGAAGCAGTCGCCACACTTCAGCATCACGATGGCATCACGTGAGTGAGAGGAGCGGATATCGCCGATGCTTTTGAGCCACCCTCACAGTTTAAAAGCGACCGATTTCTCCTCGTGGACCCCTCCTTCTATCCAGGGGCACATGTAGTGAGACAGTAGCCAAGGACTACGCCAATAGGCTCTACCAGGGAATACAAGAATGTGAGGCAAGCAGCGACATCTTTTCAATTGATTGATGTGTCACTTTCATTCGATGAATGCAAGCTTTTTACAGGTTACGCGGCTTAGAACTAGAAAGATGTTCTAGAAGTTCACTTTTCAAGAGGCGGTCACGAAAACTAGAATTCTTGAAAATCCTACTCCGTCCTTCTGCCCCTCGCTGCAGTAATATGCAGGTGAAGTGGATGCATGAAAGTCATTTAGCCTAACGAGGTAACCCAAACTCACTCGTTACAATTAGCAAAAACCGCTCTCATCGTCAGCTTTTTCTTTTGTTTCGTTTTTCTTAGTGCCTCAGTTTTATCTCAACCGTTTATGGCATGGCGACGCGAGACTACATTCAGGAGCATTCCTTAAGCAACAATCCCATTTTTTACGACGTGTGGCGCCCTCTGGGAAGTGGCAAAAATTCGTCTGCTACTGGTTGAAAAAAAAAACGCACGTTGGAGGCACAGATGCGATCTGGTTCCACGAGGAGCTAGCTGCGCCGCCGAAGTGGCAAGTGTGTGCTTGACAGCTACCGCCATCTGTCTCGTGCGCCTGTCACTGACATTAACAGCGCATGCGCAGCAGGAGTTGGCGGTTTTATTTTCAACCGGTGGAGTTGGTTGACAAGAGGCACACACGCGCATAGCGGCTTTGTGAAGGAGGCGGATTGGGCCTTGAAAATTATTATCTCCTCCCCCGCTTAATAAGTAGGAATTTCAAGCGGTAGTGACATCTCGGCAATTTCCATCTATGAATACCTTGTTCGGAGTAGCAACATTAATGAAGTAGCCGAAATAAACAGTTCCTCCACCTGCATGTGACGGAGCAGCTCCGTGTTGTGAACTTTTAGGGTGCTGAGTGGACAAAACCATATGTACACGAAAGCTCAAATGAAACGCGAGAAAAATCTGTGAACAAATCAAAGTATATTATCTGTGTAGTTGGAGCTGCTGTGTACCAGCAGCCTGGTTCATACTTCTGAGTCGAGGGTCTACTGAAGAACATATTCATTAGCGGTTGTAAAAGAATATCTCGGTACAAAGCGGAAAGGTACCGCATTTACGCGTAGTAGTTAGTTTCTAGGTCGAATATTAACCGTTACTATCGGAATGAACCAGGCTCAAAAGAAAGCTGGACCGGAGCCTCGAGGCCATTTTAGACATCGCAGTTGTAAGACGTGCTTCTCTCTCAATCTGCTTGCCCTTAGGCCACAGTCTCATCCTCTGACTGCCTTAAACCCACTGTGCTTTAAGCTATTATCTGTCACGTCCGAAACTTCGCGAGCGATGAAAGTTCTACTGGAATAAAACTCCGAAAAACAGCCCTTGACCCCCGTAACCCACGGTCCGCAAATTATTGCGCGTGCCTGCTAATCAATCAAACTAGTAAGCGTAATCTAAATTTTATTATGTTCTTATATTGCACATGTCGCAGGCCTAAAACTTAATCCGCTTCAGATTTCTTCTTATTAATTAGCATGTTGTTAAGGTAATCCAGAATTATTTACTACAGGACTACATTATTTTTTTCTGGAAGACTAAACTGTATTGGACATAAATGTGAGGCAAGCTACATTTGATATTAATATGCTATCTGACTATAACATTATATTTATTCCTTGACGGATGTACCAGCTTCAATGCGGCTCTCTTGGTTAGTAATGCGATCTCACTTTGGTCTCGTTGCAGCGAGTGATCAGCGCCAGCGTTTTGTCGTTGATGAATTCCGGCAACGCAGAATTCTTCGACCACTCCGATCGCCTCCGCTTCTGCCACCTGCTCAATCAAAGTGACTGCTACCCCACTTTAATTGAAAAGCAGGTCAGAGACGTTTTCCTCATGCGCTAAGCAATAATTCTACACTTGCGGGTGCCTCGGGCTTTCTGCTGCGTGAATGGCGAAGCAGTTAAACCCACTGCGTTGGCGATGACTCCCACGTCCGTCATTGCCCCACATGGAACATAGCTCACCAGGAGCGAATTCATAAAAGCAAGCGCGTTAGCAATTGTGTTCTCTCGAGATGGCGCCAATGTAATTTTCTAGGCCTCGTGGCACTCGCCACTAGCCCGATTCAAAGGAGATGCCGGTAATAACAATATAATTATGTTCCGCGACAGCATGGCGCTGCGCATGTTTAGAACGATGATGTTCTGAGCGCGGTAAAGAATGGTCTGTTATGTTAAGGTACGATATGGTATGGTATGGTAAGGTATATGGTGTGGTACTGTATGGTAATATATATATATATATATATATATATATATATATATATATATATATATATATATATATATATGACACGGTTCAGAACGGTATGCTAGGGTCTGGGTGTTGTACATACCTGACCTCCAAAAGAGACACCGTAGAAAGTTCCGGAGTAACCCTTTTTCCAAGCATTTCATCTCAGAACTGACCGGATCATCACGCTCGCTAGTCGGCCTAACCAGGGCTAACTAGTCAACCATGTGTGGGCTTACCCTGGGAAGCGGCCCGGCCGTGGTCTACAACGTGTATGGCTGGAGGATACTTTATAGAGAACTGTGTACTTCTCATCGGACTTGTGTTTCAGCATCCGCATCGCATCCGGGAGGCGTTGGGTTCGATTGCCAGTGCTGCCGGGCCAAAAACCTTCTAATGTATACAAGCTACTCCCGTGCTTGTGATCGGCCTTTCTTCCGCCAACTCCTAGGATAGACTTCGCCAGCCCCACCATGAAGAAAGTTGGTCCTCCAGGGACGAAAATCTCTTGTTTTAATACCCAGTCATACCACATTGCTCGTCACACATCCGCTTCGCATGCGCGAGGGGCTGAGTTTGAACCTCAGTTCCACCGGGTACATATCGCCTTTCTACGGCTACAATCTTTCCCCTGCCTGGTGCTGGTTTCAGAACTGGAATACTTGCGAATTGCGAGTTTCCCAAGCCTGACATTCAGCGTTTTTTCGCCGTGTTTTCTACAGCTACCAAAAAGAACAGACCTGTCTCGAACCAAGTGCGACATCTGCTCGCTATATGATTGCTTTCCGCAGCAATAATGACGGCAAGGAAGTTGGTGGAAAGTGATCACTAGTTGAACTGTTGTCTTTTCTGGCGTCGCAGTTCGGCGTTATTGTGTACAACCCCGCAAGCGTGACGATATCCCATTACGTTCGGCTGCCGCTGAGGGTCCCCGAGGAGTCCAAGGTCACCGTTATCGGACCTGGAGGAGTCAAGATCGAATCCCAAGTAAGGCTCTTGGTTTTCATAGCGAAATAAAGCGCAAGCTTCTTCCTCGCGCAGCTTTTTGTCGGGCAGAAGAGCGTACGGAGTATCGGTGGCATCCGTGATGTCGAGGTGTCTGCTTTGCATTGTGCCCCTTTCTACCCCTTTTTACAATGCCTCAGCAAATGCTGTATGAAAAAAAATAAGTTTTTTTTTCTAAAATAAGCATTCATACATAGACGTCCATAATCTCCTTTATATATATATATATATATATATATATATATATATATATATATATATATATATATATATATATATATATATATATATTAAAGCGAAATCACGATTGTAACACTCTGATAGGACACCAGTATCTACGACCCTCCTTTCTTTTCCCTTTTCAGTGTATATTAGTGCAAATTGGTCGTAAATAATTTCCACTTCCACTGTGCCTTTTTTCATCCAATTCCAGCTACTTCCCCTTTAAGCAGTCTTTTTTATCCCAGCTTTTTTATTTAAATAAACCGCATCTGAGGTGTTTCATGAATGTGTACAAATCAAAAAAGAATGTTGGGCATACGTTAGGCCTTTATAGGCGGCCAACACTGCCACACGTCGCCCAATATTGGCCAACAAATTGTACCATAGTAGTGTGGTTGAGAGCGTCCTTACATTTTCTTCATCAAGAAAACTGATACGTTTTCTTTGCTTAAGAGTAAGTAAAAACCTTTCATCCTAATATGTGATTCTCATTACGCCGATGTTATTTATCCTACGCATCACTGCATCATACAGAGCGTATTGTATTTTCTAATGTATTTCATATCTGGTATGCACTTATGTTCATGTTTTTATGTTTTTTGCACTTCACGCTTTGTGCCTTTTATTGTCTGCGTTGATTCGCGATACAATTTGTGTACATTGATCTTCTTTTTAGCTTCTCCTTGGCATTCGACTGTAACGTCCGACGGCCTACAGTATATGCAAATAAACAAATAAATTATTTGTGTATTGAAATTTATTTTGATGTGAGGTCCCATTGCGACCTTGTACCATTGGGCCTTTCGTTGTGCACTTTTGTGACTTGTTTTGAATTTTCAAGTAAACTTTCAACCTCATCTTCAACAATGACAGTTTTCCGCTAACTTAATTTAGGCCCCCCGGTTTTCGTATACTGCGCATTGTTTGTTTTTAAGGAGAGTCCAGGAAATCTAATTTTGAACACACTGTACATGGCATGCAGTGAAAACAATTAGCCACTAGAACAACCCTGAAGAGAATGAGCAGCGTCCTTGTCCGAAGTTCTCTTCTCCTGAGACTAAAGTCTGCACGGCTGGAACCGCCTCTTTTTTCGATAGTACAGCTTTCTTTAAACCACTACCGTAATCAGCGTTTGAAAGACCTATAACTTGGGCACTTTCTCCACTGCCACTTTCCGAGTCGGTGTTTTTCTTGAGCCCCGTGTCTCGCAGGTCCTGCCACTTGCACCGCACCCTCACCAGATCCCCGAGAGCATGGGTTTCGCCAAGTCTTCGCTGGCATTTCGTGTTGACGTGGAACCAATCGGCGCCAGTTTTTACAGAGTGTACTGCGACCCCCCGGCTGACGAAGGGCTTCCGAAAGCATCCGAGGCCGGCCAGCAAGATAACTTCATCGAGAACGAGGTGCGGTATACTAAATTCCCACTTGCTTGTTTTAGTGCTCTCCTCCTAGGCGTCCGTTTCTAGATGATGGTGATGTCCTCAGGCTTAATGGCACAAAACCTACGGAGGGATATTGGCCTCCGCGTCGTAGTTGTCCCCGTCGGCGCTGTCAGTGTAGTCGGCGTAACAAGCCGTCTGACAATTGTGGCAGGTAGTAGAGAGAAGCGCCACCTGCCATGGCCCGAGCGGAGGAATTGGCAGCCGGAAGGGAGCTGCTGCGGAAAAAAAAAATGAGAATTGGTTTTGAGGAGAGGAAGTCCCGCAGTAACTCTCTGTGTACACCCGAACCGCGCATTAAGGGATGGGATAAAGGAGGAGGTGAAAGAAGAAAGGAGGAAAGAGGTGCCATAGTGGAGGTCTCCGGAATAATTTCGACAACCTGGGGATCGATTTCTTTTAAACAAAAAAAAAGAAACAATCTTTAATGTTCATTGACATCCCACAGCACACGGACTCTTTTCCGTTTTTTTTAATCAAAAAACACAATCTTCAACGTGTAAAACTCGCCTCGGTGGCTTAGTGGTTAGGGCGCTCGACTACTGATCCGGAGTTCCCGGGTTCGAACCCGACCGCGACGGCCGCGTTTTTATGGAGGAAAAACGCTCAGGCGCCCGTGTGCTGTGCGATGTCAGTGCACGTTAAAGATCCCCAGGTGGTCGAAATTATTCCGGTGCCCTCCACTACGGGACGTCTTCTTCCTTTCTTCTTTCACTCCCTCCTTTATCCCTTCCCTTTCGGCGTGGTTCAGGTGTCCAACGAGATATGAGACAAATACTGCGCCATTTCCTTTCCCCAAAAACCAATTATTATTATTATTATTATTATTATTATTATTATTATTATTATTATTATTATTATTATTATTATTATTATTATTATTATTATTATTATTATTATTATTATTATTATTATTATTATTATTATTATCAACGTGTAAAACGGCTGCTTTAACATAAATGCAGCACTTTGTCATTAAAACGTGGTAATGTCTCGAGGCCAACTTCCATCTGTCCTAAGTGCCTTTCCGACGACGTTATGTGCGCGAACCCCTCACTATGAGCACCATATACCATATATCACGACGGCAGTTTCGCTGAATGACAATCGATTAAATTAGCTCAATTCCATTTTGTTTTAATTCATTTTATTTTAATTCCTTGGTTTGATTCATTGTGACTTTTTGCTTTAAAAGCAGGGATTTGCATTTGAATCCAGTTTTCAAATTGAGTTTAATTGTTCAGCTGAGCTGAACATCATCGCATTCATGCACAGCCTAAGCAAGAGAAAACTCAGTGTACAGAGTTGCCTCTGTACACCGTTGTCTCTGTGTTGTCTCTGAGTTGTCTCTGTGTAATCAAGCGTCGTTACTGCGTTGGAGTGGATTTGCAAATCCAACGCCGACATCACAGTTTTACACTGCGGCTTTTAGTGCCTCATTGCTGGCGCGTTCGGCGTAGGCGTCATCGTCGGCGCGGTTGTTGAAGCCTTTCACGCCAACAGCGCCGCCTATAGGATCAGCGTCGGTCACGTGAACGTGCGCTGGGGCGTCACCGCGAGCATGCAGCCGGCCGACCACGCTTCCCGTTTGACACATCACGTAGCTGCTCGACCCTTCTTATCGGTTGAACAACAAACGCTCTCATAGAAGATGTTGATGAAGGAAGCAGATCAGTTTGAAGCAGGTTGGGAAAAGTTGTGCGGCTCAATGAACCCAAAATGACGTCGCGTAGTTCGCGTCGCAAAAGCACAAATAGCAAAAGAATGCAGAAGCTGCGATGCTCAACCACAATAATCAAAAAGCGTGGTTGCAGAGGCATTTTATTTTGGTTTCGCTATTACCTATGGGCGTTCATACTGAAAAGTATTGGCTATATTTCAAAGACGAAAATTTCAATGCTTTTAGTTAGTAACAGTGGCGTAAAGTCAAAACTGTACAGGCGTCATTGCTAAGCGGCACAAAAGCAGCGGTCGTTGTCAGTTAAACTAAGACTCTTGAAAAGGGGGCAAATGATTGATTGCTTATTTCATTTTTTCTGCATGCCTAACTGTGCTCTACTGGATTCCTTCAGTGTAGGTTTGATAAATGTTTAATCAGTAATTCGTACACTGAAACTTTTCATTCAGTCATGGTTAATTATTGCAAATTGTATATATTACACCCTTACTGAATGATCGACAGTTCATGAGGGCACGCTCTGTCCACACTTCCTGACCACTGCCCTTGGTGACAAATCCTGTGCACGCCACTCATGAGGCGACAAATGCTTTAGCATTAACATAATATACATTCCTGCCCGTGCATCCTTATTGCAATTTATACCACGTCTTCGCTGATAGCGGGACCGTGCCTGTCAATTGAGCTATTTTAGGTCGTGCTCTAAAACGCTCCACGGCGTCTCTTCGCAGCGTTACCGCGTGGAGCTGGATCCAGACACGGGCCTCGTGTCCGCAGTCTTCCTCCGTGACGGCGAGCGAATCGTGAAACTTCGCCAGACATTCGCCGCCTACATCTTTAAAGATAAGTACAGAAGGCAAGACCCCGGCCACTACGTGTTCACCACTTACACGAAGGCGGAGGAGACGGGCCAGGTCTCCCAGTATCGTACAGTAAAGGTACGTATCGCGATGGTAACACTGCAGTTGCTGATATTGAAGATTTTTGCCTAGCTACGCTCCTGACATGCTACTCTTGCTTACTGCGCTCTATGATCAGACATTTGAATGCAAACCACACGCACACAAATCAATGCCGTTCGTTCACGGGGCACGGAATGGCATAAACTGTGCCCGAGGAAAGCTACAAGCGACTTAAAAAGCACCAAATGGTAGCGAGATTCCCTTGCGCACAAAGACCATCACGCCCATTGAGGCTAGAGTCTGTACTCATGTCCTAGAGCAGACTTCCGTGACAGTCCTCCGTGATGATAGAAGGCCACTTCATGTGCGAGTGGTGTCCACAATACACGCCCATAGTTTGCGCGCTTAGTGCAATACAGCCCTGCGTTTACAATTTACAGAAAATGATCTCCGCAGAAACGTGCAGGCTAACTAAGTGGGTTCAGCTTAAGTTAAGGACAACGCAGCGAGCTATGGAAAGAAAAATGGTAGGTTTAATGTTAAGAGACCGGAAGTGGGTAGATTGGGTGACAAAACAAACGTCTGTTCATGACATCCTAGCCAAAATTAAAAGGAATAAATGGGCTTGAGCAGGGCATGTAATGAAAAGGCAAGATAACCGCTTGCCCTTACGGGTAACGGAGTGGTTTCCAAGAGAAGACAAGCGCAGAAGGGGCCGGGAGAACGTTTGCGGGGATACAGTGGTCGCAGTTAGCAAAGGACAGGGTTAATTGGAAAAATATAGGAGAGGCCTTCGCACTGCAGTGGGCGTAATCAGGCTGATAATGATGGTGATGATGATGATCACCGCAGAGAAACAGTTTTGTCCAGGCCAACAAACTTAGGTACCCCTGCTGCAGCAAAGGGTCGACTTTCGCTCGGGGAAATGCCCTCCGAATGGGAGCGGTCGCAGAGTTTGCACCTGACTTGATTTGTTTTTTTTTAGTAAGGTCCCGCATTTGAACAAGTCCATGCATTTCAGTAAGTCCACGCATAATGCAGCAAAATTGTGATGAAAATGTTTCAGGGATAATATTGTCCGCCGCCTTTGTTAGTTTGGGCTTACATGTCTTGACCTCCGCAAAAGTCAGGGGAAGGAAGATGGCAAAAGGCTTTCAGCAGTCACCACGGTAAAAGTTAGTAAACAATGGTGGGCATTACAAAATTTCTTCGCCCAGCTAGACTGTCCACAAATAGGATCAACCAGAATGACTTAATTCCGTGCATCATGTTGCAGTGCTGCGCGTGTGACGTTTTCTGTGCTACGAGGAATGTGACTGGCAGATCAGTCTTCGCAGGAAAACGAAAATGAGAACTACGCTGCTGTATTACGATAAGTTAAAATTTTGGGCAGCCTCTAGGTATAAATGAAAAATAGACGCATACAAGGGAGTTTCGTAATTCTTTCGTTGACAGGATACACATAAACTCCATTAGGCCCAGCCACCTCCTCAGAACCCCATTCACAAAATTGCTAGGGCCGAGCAAGTAATAAAAAAAATTCACTGGATGGTTGTGGGTCAGCAACACGAATGTTCAAATGTAGCTAGCGCGAGGGCAGCCGGAATTTTAATAAAAGTTTTTTTTTCGCGCAAAGAGAGGGGAAGTAATTAACGGGAGAGAGACGAAGAGTTCTTTAACGCAATGGTAAGCCATTATTTAAGATCGCCGAAGCCGGTGCACATGTATTCAATGAAAGTGACAAAATCCCTCTATTAAAATGCGAGGCTAATGCAAATGATTTTAGGCGTTATGACTATTGACGAGTTTTCAAGAAATGAATGCGACGCTGCGGCGGCATTGCGAACTACTCTGAGGAAAATTGGCGCGCGGAATAACAGCTTCATTTGCTACGTTGCCCGAGTTAGTACATTCAGACGTTGATGTCAGTGCTTTTAAGCGAAAATATTCCTTAGAAGCGCTCTTACATAGATACCTGCAACCTAACGAGATATAACAGACGCTAAGCGTCTCTGCTTGATAGTTCTTGTGGCACCAATGCAGAGAGGCTATGAGAATATGAAGTTTTCACGCTGCATTGGAACTCTCTCAGCACCATTGCAGCACAGTTCTCATTATGCGCCAAGCCTAGAGATTTGCCTGGTCTAGTACGCCCTATGTTAATGGGAGGCGCTATGTGTTAAAAAGAAACATCGCCGAGCACACTTGGCCAACGGCGATATATAAAGCGTAAAAGAAATTTTGCGCGACAACCTCTGTAACTGCAGGCCTTATTACGGCATGCATATATGATGACATGAGGCGTTTTTATACAGTAAGAAAGGTAATGTAATGACACGATTCGAATTGCATATAATCCTGATGATTACGCGATAGCGTATTATGTCCAACAATTTCGGTGAAATATTTTGAAAATAGGAAAATTGTAAGATACTTTTAAGGTAACATTGAAAGTAATGGTTCATTCTTGCTCATATAGACAAAATCTTTCTTTTAAAGTGTTTCAATCGGTCGCATCGAACTGTTGACTCTCATAGAAAACCAATCGCGAACGCGTTTGATGATACGAAAGCATTAATAGAAAATGAAATTCAAGACTGCCATTGGGTGATCTGCAGATCACTCGATTGTCATAGCGAAATCTTACTTTATAAAAAAATCTCAGTCATAAATGGTTTCCCGTTCAAGAATGATTTTGTCCAGAATTGCTGGGCACCGCCGTCGGCGTAGTCACTCGATTGTCATAGCGAAGTCTTACTTTATAAAAAAATCTGTCATAAATGGTTTCCAGTTCAAGAAGGCTTTTGTTCAGAATTGCTTGGTACCGCCGTCGGCGTAGTAATAATCGACACCGCGTGTCGCAAGTAATCGGTGGCTGCTTAAAAAAAAAATTGTGTCATGGTAACTTGTTGTTCTTGTGATTCATAATTGATTGGTATTTGAAAGGCAATGACATGTTATTGAAAGCATTGTAATGAATTGATTAATTAAAAAGGAAAAAGATGGAAAAAGGGGGGTTCAAAAAAATGAAAAGCCGATGCTTGCTGCTAACTAAGAAAATTTATAATGCGTACAAGCCGTGAGCGAAGGCACGTCTTCTTCGGGTCGGCTATCGCTTACGCACTAAGTTAAACTGGAGCTAAACCATCAGCAATTTTTTAACTAATAAACTTATGGTTCTCATTTCTTTAGAGCTTTTTAGCCCACCTTAAGTGATATTCTTATCAGTTTTAAAATTTGGGAAATCCCCTTCTCGTCACTGAAGCAAAGCAAGCAATTTGGGAGATGCTAAGGGGCGGAACAGAAATCACGCGGATGTGGAGAGCGCTGTCGACGCCGACCTGCACGTGTCACGGCGCGGCGCGAGTGTCACGAGTTATTTTCGCAACGTGGGTAGGGCTAGCGGGTTGAGAGCACGTCACAGACACGTCGCTGTGTGGCGCTCTTTCGTAGGCAAGGCTAGTGCTCTCTCCGGACGCGTGGTTTCGATTTCACCCTTGTGTTGACCGGATATTCCTTGTACTGTAGCGTCGACAGGAATGGCATTTTCAGAAATCGAAAAACCGGTACGGAGAATACTTAGGGTGGCGGACAAATCTCTCAATAAATGGGGAGCTCAAGTGCAGTAATTGAAAAGTCGACTATTTATATTAGTTAGCCAGCCTGTTTGTTAACATGCCTTAGGTGTTTCCTGATGCACAACACCGATGAAAATGCAATGCAGAACAAAGCGTTTTTTCCTAACTCAAAAAGCCTACTTTTACAAATTGCTAACAATCTTAAGTGAAACACGCTGTAAATGACACACAAAATGGGTGGAGCTTCCCTACTGCGAACTCCTCGCAATTTTCGCAATTGAATACACTTGTGCTGACAAAGCTTTTTGCGCTTTTTGTGTGTTCTCAAAGGGTCCCGTAGTCCAAGAGATCCACCAAGTCTTCAACGAGTACATCTCTCAAGTTATAACCCTACACAAGGGCAGCCCTTTCATCGAGTTCACCTGGACCGTGGGACCGTTAACGAAGCTGTAAGACAGAGCATGCATCAGTGTTAAAACGCGATGAATTTTTGCTAACTGGATCTACGATGCACTAAATGCTGTGACTCGTAATGCTTTCTGAACTCTTGTGGCATATGCGCTACTAAGGACAGCAGTAAATGTCCAGGCGGGCCCGGATTAGGTGTAACTGAGGACACCCATACATTCCACTCTGCTCTAAGACCGGTCTAGTGAAGACCATAGACGCACCGAGCCTCAATCACACAGCGACCAGGCTTCGTGAATATACCTAAATTAAGTTTCACTGGAACGACATGACACACAAAAAGCGCATTTTGCGTGGCACCCGCTCCCCTGACTACATATCCTTTTGAAGTGCTCTTATATCCCGCCCATGCCACATTGCCTCTTGTGAAGAGCTGAACCTGGGAACCGGGGAATGGATAATGAGGACATCTTCATCCAATTAAGATGCTCGGTAAACATTTTATTATCTGCCTTTTTCAGCGTACGGTGTTAGTTGTCCGGCAGATAAGGACGCATTTTTGGTTGAAATTTTTGAATTTAATTATATTCCCGCCACTCTATTAAGGCTCGTAACGTCAAAGCCGAAAACGACTGGTTGCCGCCATTTTCAAGCTAATGGTAGAGCAGCCTAGCCTCCGGGATCTGCGCCCCAGTATCGGTGTCTACGCTTCCATTCTACTTTTCAAAAGCTAAAGCCTCCTTTTTCGGTGAAAGTCTTTTCGTTGGGACGTAAATGCAGTGCCCTATCGGTAAAGACCAACTTCAGTTCGTCCTCGTTGTCTTTTTGAGACATGCTTTGACTCCGAATACGTCCCTTTTAACACGGTAAACTCTGCCACATAAATGTTCTTATAGCTACGCTGCTAGGCCTGTTAGTGCATATTTGGATCCTCAGAAGCGGACGAGAGAAGTCCCGCGCTTAACTATTTGTCGAAGAGATCATAGTTAAAGTGCAATGAAAAGCGACCGCTGTCTGTAATACAACCCTGTGTGGTCAAAAGATGCTGGTCGCTATGAAAGGCTACCTGTAATGTTGCACAGAAAGCAGTGTGCTCAAACAACGCTGGCAAGTGTGAAAAATTAAAGATTAGCAATCATAAAAGAGTGAAAATAACAGCATGTTAGAGAACAAATGGTAAATGTTGATAGGTAACATATTAAAATAAAAAAATTATTATCGTTAATTCTTGCTTTTACAGGAACATTGAATGTTGCTTTGTTCATTGTCTACGAAACGTTTGCTTTGATTTATGATGTTTAACGTCCCAAAATAACTCAAGCTTTGAGGGACGCCGATTCGGAGGTCTCCGCAAAATTTCGACCTCCTGGTATTATTTAGGTCTGTTGACATCGCAATGTAAGCAGGCCTGTAACATTTCGCCTCCGCCGAAAACCGACCGCCGCGGCCGGGATCGAACGCGCGTCTTTTGGATCAGCAGCCGAGCTCCATAGCCACTGAGCCACTGAGCCACCGCGGCGGCTGCCTGAATAGAAACGTTGAACGTGCATGGTAAGCGGCACAAAATTTGTGCCGCAGTAAAAGAGTGGATACTGATAAAACGCAAGGGGTATCAGTGTCGACAAGGAATTGGGTGATCAGAAGATAAAATTTGCTAAGGCGGGGGACACCTCTGGCACAATGAGGGTTTCAATGCCCGAATGCTGAATTTCGCTTTGCAAAACATCATGGTTGCCTTCGAGGACCGTCGCATTCGAATGCTCAGGATAAATGTCTACCACCAGAAATTCTATGCGGGCGCCAGAGTCTCAGTGCACGGGCATTTTTGAGAAGCAGCTTAGTAAAAATGCGACCGTCGCGAGCGCGGTCGCAGGGGCGCACCCATCCTCAGCAGCCGTAGACCTTATCCGCTGAATAAAGGCGTTCACTAGTGAAGCCTCCCTCCTCAGTGGCAGTTCACTTTCTTGAAAACTAATTAAAGGTTAAAGTGGTGCGCGAATTGTGTCGGACGGATTCATTACTAGTACTTTCCGCATGTTTTTCTTTTCTAGTACGGATGGCGACAGCAAAGTCCACATCAAAGGATGCGACGTGATCACCCAGTTTCAGAGCGACCTCAGGAGCGAAGGATTTTACACAGACAGCAACGGCTGGAAGAACATGCGTAGAACGTGAGTACGTCGGCCCATTGCTGTACGAAGTTATGGCAATCGTCAAAGCTGAAATGAACTCCATAGGTACCTTTCCTTAATGAAGGACGTTGTCTGCTCGGACTGACGCGAACAGATTTTTCATTTCCTAAAAACCGACGTTTTAGTGTCCAAAGTGGGGATAAATTAGTGGTGTCTTTCCGCAGTGAACGGCAGTGCAACAACAGATGGGCTTAAATCTGTGAGTTCCACGTGCGAAAAAAAAATTAAATTGCCCTTCCATTTCCGTCGAGCCTATATGTGCCATGATAGTTGGCGCTGAAATATTCCGACGAATGTCTGAAAGCCTGAAAGCCAAAATACACCCGCTTTCGAAAAGCTTGCAGGCAAAGTAACCTTTCCTATGCACGTAATACGTCGAAATTGCTAAAATTTGTTGGCTCAAAGCGCCGAAGGTAACGACGTTTTCGAAATTCTAAAAACTAATATGGAAATTACTTACGTTGTGTTACCTGCCTCTCGATGTAACGAGTCTAACAATAATTGTTGAGAAGTTACCTAAGCAATATTAGTTAACCAGCCTGCTAGTTAGCACGTCTTAGCTGTATTCTGATGCACTACACCGCTAACAACGCTCTGCCGAAAAACGTTCTTCTAGCTCTAAATGCCTATCTTTAAAAATCGTGTAGAATCTTAGCTGAAACACCATCTACATGCACGGCTAGCTTCATTTGTCAGTTATTAAAGTTGAATGTTCCGCTCCTGTCTTCTCGTCTCTCCTTCTTGTGAACGTCAATTGAGCGCGCAGCTTTTCTAAAACTAGCCAGTCAGGATGTCTTACTCCCGACAAAAGGAAGCTCAAATTAGCTTAGGCAGCATCTCACTGCTACAGCGAGGAGCATATTATTCAGTCCCGTGCTTCTGACAGAGGAGAGCTGTCCTTAAGGCAGAAATAGAAGTGTTGGAAAACCGAAATCTTATCGGGCTAAGTCGCTTTGCCGCGGTGACACTTAGAGTGTTACAGAACCTTCGGCACTGAAGGGAAAAGCAATGAGTGGGCCAAGGACGAAGCAAAGGTGATGTTTGGAGGTTATTAAACATGCCGATTTTCCACCTTATTTCGGCACAGTCGATAGCATCCTATTCATCTGCGAGTATGCTAACCGCGTAGTTGCCGCTAGCAAATAGCACACACACTTACCAAGCTTACGCTTAAATTGCCCGTTAGGCACCGCTTTAGCAAGAGGTAATGCTGCAAGAGTAGTCAACGCATACATGCTATGCTTGAATACTGTTTGTCTAATGACTGTTACTTTCTTTAATGAGATGACGATGCGAATTGAGTTGCATGGAATATCAAGATATATCAAATTCGAGCCCAAATACTTCTAAGCAAGCCACGCAGATGGCCCATCTTTCAACCCTTCATCGGTGATTAGTCGTAAGTCTTTGGGCCACTTGAATTGCTTTTGAATCGTTTTGGGCATTTCTTACGGCACATCTGAAGGCCAAAATGTCTGCAAATGATGCTATAAGCGTTTACAGCTTCTAGGATGCAGTAACTCTCCCCTACGCAACGTAAAACCGAAACATTTCGCCCGGAAACGTTTGACAAAGGTTGTGCTTGTAATTCTTTGTGCAGAGCGACAATAACAACGGAAAACCTTGCGATTCCTTCGAGCTACTACCCCGTTGTGTCCTGGATCTACATTAAAGTAAGTTGCTCTGCGCTGATTACTGCTGACGTCTGGACCAGTGTGCACCACGAACTAGACGGCATAATGTCAAGAGCACAATTGTTCACTTCATCCGGAATCCGCTATTACCAGCACAGCAGTACAAAGCCGTAGCGTTCATCTAAGCTGCTCTGGCATCCATGATGTGGACAAGGGATCTCTTTTGGTCGTCTCACATCCGCTTACAGGGGCACTGACTACAACTCTATCCGACGTTTTTTTTTTTTTTTTTGCAGAAATGTATTACATAGTTCTGTCTCGCAATTTTATAGTTTCTGCAGCAACGCAAGACGCATTTATTCTCCACTTAATTCAAACTGGTGGCACAAGAACTGCGAAACGCATAGTGATTACGCCTTCAGTTTAAATAGCCTCTAAGATTGGAAAAAAAAAAAATTTAAGTTCATGCACCGCAGTTTCATTCTGCAAAAAACCGGTGGGCGTGGCACCTGCATTTAAAAGATTTTTTTCTCTTTATTCAATTAGAATAACGCTTTCCCCATAGAAGGGACAGTGGCAGGGTGGGAAATACATCAGTAAACATTGAAATAGTACATGGTTGAAAAAAATTTATTTAAAAGTCTTGAAAAAGATGTAACCATGAAATATTAAGCACAAGAATGGAAGTGCAAAGCATTTGTGGTCTTACGCACACCCAGAAAATACGTTGCGATTGGCTTATCTCGGTAAATCGACATGACATGATGCGACAGCTCACGTGCCTTTGGAGTTTGGCCTCAGAAGATCGCCATCAGGAGGTCTTTCAGCTTGTTGCCCAAACCTGAACTGCATGTGCAACATCTCCTATCCTGTCTTCATCTCTGAGCTCCTCGATTACTGTGTTCACAGTGGAAACGGGCCACCCTACTGTAGCAGCTATTTCTCTGTGGGACATTGTGCCAGCCATGTGAACTATGGCGAAGCGCTCTTCTGTCGGTACACTTCGGTCTATCTTTAGAAGAAGATTCCGGCAGGCATGACTTAATATCACCGCAGCTCTAGCATCGCTCCTCACTATCATAAATTTCATTGGCTGTCACCGCACCTCTAGCGACACTGGCGCTATCATGCTGTTCCACCTTGGTAGCTTCCAGAAAACGCGCTACTTCGTACTTCGTTATCGCTTGCTCTCGAATGGCTAGGCTGTTTGACATAACAAGCCCCGAGCTATCACTCGTGCTCTGCGGCCATGACGAATTCTGTGAGTAATACTTGTTGAGGGGCTAGTTGGTGCATGTTTCCAGAAATGGGTTATAGCACCGAAAAAAACAACACAAACAAGTAGACGAGACAGGCGCAACTTTCAACTGTTTATTCACCGCAAATGCGAATGAATATAAGGACAGCAATCAATATCGTTAGCAAGAGCCACACATGCGTATTAGCAGAACGTAATCGGGATTTACAAAATGGTACTGGTTCACATTTGCCGCATCATTGTAAAGCCCGCGGAGAAGAAAGGAAGATTAAGTGTGTGGCAAGGCTGTAAGAAGCCGAGGTTTTAAACAGAAGTAAAGACTAAACAGCCCGTGAACTGTTGGAGGCCTTCTGTATTAAAAGAGACTGTAGTGATTGCGGTAGTGCCCCATCTGTCACCATAGATATGAATGAAACTGCTTTTTTAGACACATGGGGGTGAGATACCTGTCTGCCTCACCAATCTTTATCCACTTTTTTTTTTGTAAAACCTTCGCGCGCATTTGTGGTTATTGCTAACGATCTTGATTGTTGTCCTTATATTCATTCGCATCTGCGGTGAACAAGCAGTTGAAAGTTGCGCCTGTCTCGTCTCACTTGCTGTGTGTTATCTTTTTCGGCGCTACAACTCATTTCTCGAGATGAATTTCGTACGTGAGCAGCGCCATTTTATAGTATTCTTTCATCTTGATGCCAATCTGCGCTCAAAATACTGCGCCATGCATGTCAGAATCATTTTTGTAAAGAAGCCACGAAGAGTACCCGGAGATAAGCGCGCAGCCACAGCTCATATGATCCGCAGAATATCCCAAATTGCAATCTGCTATAGGGTAGACCGTGTTCTCCATGGGCGTGTACCTTTGGAGTCGCTGCATCTATAGCCAGAGTCTTCCTAGTTTGCATAATAATGCCGACGGGGTATCTCAGTGTTTATGGCACTCAGTTGCTGGTCTGGGAGATGCGGTTTTGATCTCGGCCGTTGCCGTCGCCTTTCGCTAGAGGCGAAATGCTAGAGGTGCGCGTACTGTGTGATGTCAGTGGAAGTTAAAGGACCCCAGTTGGACAAAATTATCCGGAGCACTCCACTACGGCATACATCATAGCCTGAGTCGCTTTGGGACGTTAAACCCAATGAAACCATACCAAGTTCGCCTAAATAGTCAGTTTCTAATTTAAAAAAAACCACTTTGCTCTTTTGATTATTAACTAGACATTAAAAGCTTAGTTTAAATTGCATCCATGCTTCTTCCTTGCTTAGGACACGCGCAGCTCTAACGTCCCGACACATGATCTCGAGAACAGCGTGAACTAACCAGGAAGCCGAACACTTACCTGCGAGAACTTTTTGATGTGCCCTGTCAGAGAATTAAGAGCGAAGAACATGAGCAATTATAGCACCGGATTTGCAGATTTATTTGTGCCCATCGTTTACACACGCCAAAAACCCGCGTTTGCTCCCCTTTTCTCAGTCTTCATTTCTTTCGAGTGGCAGCTTTGGGGCCAAACTCGATAGGCGCGCTAGTTATCGCATCATGTCATGTCGCTCTGCTGAGGTAAGCAAACCGCAACGTGCTTTGTGAGCACGCGTGTGATCGCTATCATCAGCGAAACGTGGCAAAACGGGCCGGGTAAAGTGAGCGCACGCTCCCCGCCGGTCAGACACAGACGAAATACAAGTCGACCAATCATAGCAGGCTGTGCTCCAGCTATCGTCAGCCCCCGCAAACATACCGAGATATTATCTCGGCAACCGCGGCCAGCGCTTCGCGGCGCTGGCGTCAGTTCAAGCCAGTCCAAGCCAATCTGTCCGACGTTCGTGTTAAGCGTGCTGACGGCAGTACTCTCTTCACAATGTATGCTCACTCCTGCCAAAGGCATTTTGCGAAGGCTAGCAGTACTGAAATAAATAAATAAAAATTACAACTTTTTTTAATGAACCCAATCCATCTAAACGGGAACCGAGAAAAACTACATCGTTCCTTACGTGACTAAGCTGTTGCGCTCCAATAGCTGTCACATAAATGCTTCGCATGTAAGTTAGAGCAACTCTACTCCACCACACACTGAGAAATTAAACATATAATTTGGTGAATATCAGCATGTAAGCTTTTCATTTAGCTTGTTTCGATGTTAACGTCTAGATATCAACCAGTTTTCGTTTGAAAACAGTATTTATACAGTAGCAATTCAAACTGTGTTTATGAAAATAACTTTTAAAATGGTTATGCTCTGAACCCAGCCGAATAACAATTAGTGCATTCACTGTGAACGACTAGGGACAGTGCTGTCCTTCAGCAAGACAAGCAAGAAAACATCGATAACAGACTTCATTCATAAACGCTGACGTGGCAGCACTGTTTTCTTGTGTTCCCGCTTCATGAGCAGAAAAGTAAACTAGCTAATATGTATGTGGTCTACAATGTATTCTACTTCAGCTTAGCATCCAAAATCTATGATTAATGGAGAAAATGTTGACGTAGAAAGGACACAAAATGGCAGGACGACCGCTAGTCCGCTCGTTGGGATAATTCATTTTTTATTGCCGCCTTTTGCGTTCAGATCTCCCGTCAATATTTTCATATCTACGTAATCCTTCGTAATGTAACTCTCGAGAAAGAATAAAAAGAACCACGCCCTAAACATTCAAAGCTGCGAAGCTCAAGCTGTCAAAGAAGGCTCACACGAGTGAATTTGGCTCATTTTGATGCTTACGTCAGCAGGATCTGTCTCATTTTTTTAAATTTAAAATAAGATTTCCGCGCCGGTTTCGTAGGCGTTACATTGTAACTTTCGCTGTTATAGCTTCTCCAAAGGAAATCTGAATTGATTTATTTGCCACTGAAGTATACTTCAATAGTTTCGGTTTCTGGTGCTTGCTCGTTTGAAACAAATCTCTGAAATGCAATCTCAATATTGGCGCTTACGTCTGGATACAGATATTATGGCTGTATTTTCGTTCTTTCATGCATTTTTGAACTCCTAAGCTCACCTACACAACATAAATAACCGCTCTTACTATCTATACGTGGTCACATAAGGTATGGAGGTGTGTGTACAGTTTAGGCCTGTAAAGATCTGGGTGTACTCGTTGTTTTTGCTCCATTGAGTTTTGAACTACATCTTTATCTAGGAGTAATTCACTATTATCTATCTGAAAGCGATTCCACAAAAATCCCGTCAATTACCCACTGTTCCCAAACTCTGCACGTCGGTGCCCAACTGTTCTCTAGGAATCTGGCGCGGGCTATTCCGAATGCATTTCTGCGTTAACAGCTGGCTGGCAGCCTTGTTTACACATCCTAAAAAATTATACCTGATGTGCACTTGAAGCTTGCAGCAATGGCATCTATGAAAAACTCTGCGTGAAATAGCACGACTCAACAGAGCTGCCCCCAACAAAGCTCCTGTAGTCTATAGATACCATTTTGTTGATCCTCTGCACCTTCTTATTCATTTTCTAGCAGACCTGCAAAAATAACATTACACCAGGAGATATCCTATAATTAAGAAAGAGCTATGCCTTCGCTTCTAACACGCTGACCATTGCAGTATATCGGAACTCTGGAGTTCTGGTGGCTGCGTTTTATGATGGCGGCTACAAATGAACGATTGCTGTTTGTACTAAGCAGCTGCAGACGCAGTGCGTACAACCCTGTGCACAGCAGACAATAAAAAGGTCCGCACTCTTCCCAGGATCGATCCAGAAACCTGCAGATGGTGATTTTCCCGGACAGAACACAAGGTGGCACAAGCTTGCAGGAGGGCCACCTGGAGCTAATGGTAAGGGTGCGGTCGCAGTCGCAAAGACCCACCGCTCTTGCACTGCGTCATGGTGACGGTAAAACAGCAGACTAGTTCCTTCTATGCAGCGTAGCAATAGCAACTATGTGCCCGGCATGAGTTTTTCATGCAGCAGTCGCGCACTGAGATTGACATCAATGCACGTGGGTTGTAGCAGCCACCCACTCGCTTTAATGTGCGTTCTATACGCCTGCATTCTTAACAGAACGGTATCACGTCTGTCCTGTTGTGAAAACCACCGTGGTTTCTCCCTAACGAAATTCCCTGATTGGTCGAGACAGTCGTGACGTCGCCAGCACTGCCAAATTTGAAAATGTGAGAACCAGAATGTTCGAGTACCTTAAAATGGATTATCATTTGGGACCCACTCCTCCACCTAAATGCAGCCACTAATCTGCACTAAATTAACCTTAATCTACCCACATTACCCAATAAATTATGCCCACTGATCCACTTTAATCATTTTTCTGCGGCGGGCCTACTTCAAAAATGTAGGGGTCCTTTGGAATATTTTGCGTAGGCCAACTTTTATATCGTGTTGCGTTTTCTGCTTTAAGAATGCGGTTAAGAAGGCCTCAAGGTTTTAGTGCGAAAGCGCTGTTGCGATAAGTAAACCCCAAGCAAGATCTTGCGATGTTTGAGGGTTTACGTCAATCAGGAATAAGTAAATAAAAATAAACCAAATAAATATCCGCGACTGGAATTCACGCCTACGGTGGAGTGAACAGGTCAGCTTCGCACGCCGCTGTGCGAGAGCGCTAGGCTATCGCCGCTGCCGAACATGCCTCGTGTTAAACTGCAACACACTCTCACGCTGTGCATTGCACATCTTCATGCTCATCAACAATACTACAATCAAATTAACATTCGCACTTTTAACTACGTGGCCGCATTGACAATGACGTGCGCTGCATGCATTGACGTGGGCAACGCTGTGGCAGAAACACGACACTAGTGCACTACACGTTGGCGTTGAAAACATCGCTGCAGAAACAGGACACTAGAGAATAGGCCGCCGGCTTACATTTGGTAAACTAGCATTGACGACCAAACAGTTGAAGACTGCGCATAACTGGCTCCCTGTGTCAGTGACACATCAGTCGCCATCTCAGGTACGTGGCGGCGGTGTCCACCTGCAAAAAAATTGTGCTTTCGAGCGATATTTTGTTCTTAGAAATGTTCTTAGAAATGCTACATCGACAGCCAATATTAATTGAAATTTTACACTACGGCATTCCTTGTCGCAGTTGGTGTCCACAAAAACTTTTAGGGAGTAGCCCCCAAACCCAATCTTCCTTAAAACTGTCGCAGGTACACCGGCAGCATTCCACGAACGACGAGCTAGGTTTGCCCGAGGCCCTAAAGGAGACCGGCATTGACAATGAAGGAATAGTTTCGAGAGGAACGCACCGACTTTTCTTAGGGTCCCCGCAAGAGGCCGCTAGCCTCATACGGCTTCAGGCGCTGCAACTCGTCTACAAGCCGGTACTGCTGTTCGCTCCAGCAGAGTGGGAACCCATCAAGGAGACTGTGAGTTTCGGGGCTGTACGCATGGCGTGTGGTGTGTATCTATAGGTGCGAAATATGATGAAATTTTGAATGCACGAAAAGAAAACCCTGACAGAAACAATGCCGGACGACTTAGCGTGATAAGGCCACATGCAGATTAGGTGCGCTAGCACTTCAGTTTCTGTGCGAGCCTAGGTGTTGAATGTCATGCAGGTTGCAGACAAAAGTCGCTGAAACAGGACTCAAGTCACACCCTTGAAGGTATCACGTGATAACATTAAGTGGCTACTGCCCATATATGCGAAATTGGTCCTTCTCTACTTCACGTTCATAGATCACTTCGAGTTCTCATGCCACTTTTGACGCAGTGATGCACCCGTTAATCTACGCGCCACTGCCTTATGATAGCAGGTACTGCCGCTAGTGTTGTGCGACGTCCCGAGCGACCTCCCGTGGTCCATCAATAATCAAACTACCACCTGTCACAGTGGGCAGTTTGCTCAATCCGGCGAGCAAGTCGTAATGATATTAGGAGCTCACGTTACCTAGGTGGCCTACCTGCCACCTAGGCTGCTTATCTGGGGATTTTTCGTGAATTTTTAGCTCATGGGCAACGACGTTGACGCCGGATTTACTGCGACACTGGACCGTTGTAGCTACAGTGTTAAAAGGCAACTTTTGGTTTTTCGAAATATGGGAAGCAGTGCCGAAAATCACTGTGCTGGCAGTGCAGTGAATCGAACAGATGAGAAATTGAACTGGCCTATATCGCTTGATTACTGCCTTCTAATGACAGACTACTTTCACTGCAAACAATGTTGTAGACGCAGAAAAGGCCATTAAATAAAATACAACTACAATGGATTTCATTTCTTCAATACTGGGGACAACGTCAATTGCTTCAGCGTGGATCTCTAAATTTATACACGCCATGCCTCTATACACTTACAACTAGTGATCAAAGCGTACATAACAGTATCGACGTCATCATGAAGATTGGAAGCTTCATCCAAGTCCAAGGAGAACCAAAATTGCGCTCTCCGCACTGCTTTTCTCGATACTAAACACATCTCTACCTGTCATACGAATCTAAAGATGGTAGCGCAAATACAAACAATCGCATTTTCTTCAAACAAAACTTTCATGGAGTGTACCGTAATGTACTTTAAGAGCGCGAGAAAGCATCCTCACGTATCTCTCTTTTGTCTGTGCATTTAAACTAATTGAATCCCATCCCACCTTCCTCATGCTTTCTACAGCCAAATATTCTAGGAGTGCGTGAATAGAATTTTTTCAAGGCCGAATCGAATATGAATTGCGTATCTTTGCTACAGAATCGAATAAGAGCAATGCATGCAGACAAGGAATGGAATACGAATCGAATAGTGAAAAAAGGGGATCGATTACGAATCGGGTATGTTTACCAATATTCCCTACTTGTGGGAATAATCGCCCAGAACGAACGATCGCGCAAAACAGCGAAGTGCAAGCGGCGCAGCGTTGCGGTACAACGCTATAGCCTGTGGAGCTATGGCTATTTATATATCAATGTATATAAAAAATCTGACCTTCATGCAATACGTAGAGAAATTTTACGATTCGCATTGATGATATTAGCGAAGAAACAACACCCCATCTCAGTAGCTAAGAGGAGCGAGAGTTATATATGAAACCTAAGGTTTGACGAAATCTCGTCTGGTCGGGCAGTAGATTCGTATGTCAAAAGAAAGGAATAATGCCGGCATATGACATGCCTGTACGACATATGAAAGCTATGCATAAGCCACGGCGTCCGAGATCAGGCATCAGGGCACGATTTGCAATACCTGCCTGAGCACCATCGCATCGCCCATTGTTGGGAGCTGTGTAGGAGCATTATGCACGCCGCCACACTAATGAACCCCGCCACCTACTTGAACCATTCATTCCGCACAGACCGGTCGCGAGAGCAATCCGCGCGGCGTAGGAGTGGACCTGTTTCTTTTTTAACATTCGTCGAAAAAAAATGTAGCCTATCTTATTCAAACTTAGGTCGAGCGATTCAAAAACCATTCAAAAATATGAAGCATATTCGGTTTGTTTCGGATAATGTTGAACGTGCACAATTGGATTCGTTCAGCAAATCGAATACGCGAATATTTGATTTGCTATAAAATGTTTCCGAATACTCACACACACTCCAGAATGCTTTGCTAATCGACTTCAAATGTGGGTATATTCAAGGTGTGCTGACAAACCTTAGATGTGTCTTCATGCAATGACGTGCCGAGTAGGAGCAGTGGTGAAATACAGGGAGTTTCATTTAAATTATTCAGTAAATTTCTTGCAGTTAAATGTAAAACTTTGCTAAAATAGTTGGCAAAAAACCAATTTTCATTTTCAAGTGTCTTGATTTGAACCCAGGTTTCTTGTACCCTTGCAAAACTAAAGTGCGCGCAGTGATGCTTCTAGGCAAGTATTTTGTCGCATTCAGTTACCCATACCTCCTGTTTTATTTCTTGTAGATTCCTGGCCCTACACACGAACCTCTGTACATATTCCGCTTATTAGTATCGTCTCCATCTCATTACTGTGAGCACGCACAAATGCAATCGTCATCAAATGCAAAAATGCAATCATCATCAACATCATCGTTCAATACCTCCTCCATCATATTTACATGGACTATGGAGGCCCAAAATAGACGCTGTCTAATTAATATGATTTCACTAAAAAACTATATTGAACAGAAAGAATGAATAGATCAGTGTAGAAACAAAAATCGAGAATAATTGTGTCATTCCCCTGAATACGTCTGCCTGAACTCGCCTGAGCGATATTCACGCCTCGTGTCCTTCGGAGAAAACACTCGAGATTGGCGAGTTGATCAACCCTTAAAATAAAATAAGCTCGTCTAAGTTTTCCTCAAAGGTTTATGCCTGCCATCGCTTTGTTCTAGTTTACGGCGCTCAAGTCACCGCTGCCCATCACGGTCCACGTGCTCACGCTGGAGAGAGTGTCTTCGAGCCACGTGCTGCTTCGTCTGGAGCACTTGGGTCTTCAGAAAGGAAGCGTGACGGTCAACGTGACTGTGAGTGACTTTCGATTGGAAGCACAAAAGTAGAATTTCCTAAATTTAAGCGAACTTCTTTCAAATCAAAATACTTTTTCTCCTGCCGACTCACAAGTTTCACAGTGCTTCCTCGCAGTGTCATCGCTTGTTCATAACAGATGTCGCTATACACGGCTCAGAAGTGAACAGCGGCGCTTGAGGTATTTTAACCACGACAGCGTTAGAGCGGGCGCGTTCTCACACTAATTCAGGATTGGTCGACATTGCTGTGACGTCACACGTTCAGCTGTGGAAAGAAAATGATTAAAACACGAAAGAAATTGTGATTACGAAGTTGTACCTGAAATCACAGGGAAGAAGAGGGCTTGGGCAGGGTATGAAATGCGAAGGAAAGATAACCGCTGGGCCGTAAGCGTAACGGAGTGGATTCCAAGAGAAGGCAAGCGTAGCAGGGGGTGGCAGAAATTAAGGCGGATGGATGCGATTAAGAAGTCTGCAGGCATAGAGTGCGCGCAGCTTGCAAAGGACAGGGTTAATTGGAGAGTCATGGGAGAGGCCTTTGACCTGCAGTGGGCGTATCAGGCTGATGATAATGATGACAAGAGACGTAAACTCTGCTGAAAAGGAAATTTTGGTAATTACTTGTAAATCGAACCCATGATCCTTTGATTGCGAGTAAGAAACATTACAGTTAGGCAATTTAGGCACGTTGATTTGTCTTGTTCAAGGGGAGACCAATTGATTGATCTTTTCATCCGTATTTCAATCAATTAATTCATTGACTCGTTCTTCGTGCGAATACTCATCTAACCATTCCACATCGAATGCTTCCAGCAAATCCTCGCAGGTCACCGGCTGACGGACGTGCGACCGGTCACGCTGGGGGCAAACCGGTACCTGCCGGGCCCCGCTCGCCATCGCTGGCCCACATCACAAGCAGGCCGTAAACCGCGTGTAATTCAAGACCTGCGTATGACTGCGCCTTACACCAGTTCTGTGCACGAAACAGGAGATACTGTTGTGAGACTCGAACGAGGACAGATCGGCACCTTCTTGGCTTTACTGATCGCCGATTAAGCTCGTCTTCCTCATACGTGCGCGCACTGTGAAAGTTTTATGAAGCACGAAGAAACTCCGATTTACGCACTAAATTCGCTAATATTCTCAATATCACAGTGCGTAATGTACGTTCGTGAATTGCCAATGAAGACCGAGCTTATTCCACGCAAAGTTTCTGCACACCGGCCTTTGGTGACTGCATAATATTAAAGGGGTATAATTCGTATTAGCGGCACCGTTTTCTTTTCGGCAAGCAGCGCCTCAATCTGAGATATGCGTAGTTCTAGCCCGAACGCAACTGCACTATGAACAGAAACACCAGAATTTAATTGCGAGAAGTTTATATAGTAGCCGGGTGCCTTTCAAAGTCGCTGACTGTCAAATGAGCGTTTATTACCTACACGTGAGACGATAACATAGAAAGTAGGCTACTAAACTAAGCAATAATTTCGACACAGAATGAGCTGTATAGTTAACGTACAAGTAGTAGGGCAACACCCTGAGGTAAGAAAGATCACAAATCATTCGGAAAGTACAACTCATTTTGTTATAAGGCTACAGCGGCTTGGCTAACGCAATAACCAGCGTCCGTAACACTCTGGATATATACCGCGATTTCGCGAGTACGCCATTAGCGTGCCTCCAAAACCAACAATTCTGGAGAAAAGCATTTTTGAAAGAGAAAATTTCATGTGCGAGCTTTTTTCATGTATTGTAAGACTTTAATATAACGATCAATATATCCGCATATCTCCCGTCGGCAGGCTTGTTTTTTTTTTGCTGTTAACGTTTCTGCTATCGTCAAAAGCGTTCCCAATTGGCTCTCTGTGGCAGTCTTGACTACAGGATGCGAGCCATGGAAACACTATAAAATCAAGATTTTGCTACATATCAGAAGAATGAATCATTACCATAAATGTTCATAAACCAGTACCTTACAGTTTTGAAATATTCAAAATCTTTGTCCAAGAATGTTGGAAATGATAAAGAAAGGTGCGTTGTACCCAATGCGGTTTCTCAGTGGCTTTGCTATGTTAGCGCACGTTAAACAATCCCACGCGGTCTGCGGAGAGCGTTCAAGTCAAGCATGAAGTTTTTTCTCATCATCCTCATCATCAGCCTATGCCCAGTGCAGGGCAAAGACCTCCCGAATGTCTCCCCAATTAATCCTCTCCTGTGCTAGCTGCAGTCATCCTATCCCCACAAACTTCTTAATCTCACGCGCCCACCTAACCTTCTACCGGTCCCTGCTGCACTTGCCTTCACTTGGAATCCACTCCGTTATCCTTAGGGACCATCTGCTCTCTTGATGATGATGATGATTATGAATTTTTATGGCGCAAGTGCATGTATGGCCAGAGAGCGCCATGGCACAAGGTAGTTTCGATTTCTCAAGGTGGGGTCAAAGACCTATTTTCCGAGCATTTCACCCTAAATAAGCCGAGCACCAGACCAGGGGAAAGCTTGTACCCATTATATCACCGGTAGGTACACAGCGGCACTGGGGATCGAACCCCGCACCTCCCACATGCGAAGCGGATGCTAACCACTCGACCACCGCTGCGGTATCATCTGCTATCTTGCCTTTGCACAACATGCCCTGCCCAAGCCCATTCTTCCCTTCGGTTTCTACTAAGATGTCATTAATATGCGTTTGTTCCCTCACTCACTCTAGCCTGTTCCTGTCTCATAACGTTACACGGTTACACCTATCATATTTTTTTCCATAGCTTGCTGCGTTGTCCTCAATATAAGTTGAGCCCTTTTCGTTAGCCTCCACGTTTCTTCCTCGTAGGTGAGTACAAGTAAGATAAAGGCGTTATATACTTCTCTGTTGAGAGATCTTGGTAAACTCCATTCATTATCTGAGCGAACCTGTCAAATGCGCTCCGGCGCATTCTTATCTCTCTAGGTATTTCATTATCGTGATCCGGATCTGCGATCGCTACCTGCCCTAGGTAGACGTATTCCCTTGCCACTTCCAGCACCTCGCTACAATTGTAAACTGCTGTTCGCGTGCAAGGCTGTTGAACATTACCTTGGTTTTCTGCATATTAATTTTTAAGCCCACCATGCTGCTCTGCCTGTCTAAGTCATTGACCATGCTTTGCAGTTCATCCCCTGAATGGCTTACCAAGGCAATGTCATTAGCGAATTGCATATTACTAAGATATTCTCCATTAGCTCTTATCCCGCACTGTTCCCAATCCGGGCCTCTGAATACCTGCTGTGAACATGCGGTGAATAGCATTGGTGACATTGTGTATATGTACCTGACACAATTCCTTATTAGGGTTTTATTGATGACTTCATAGAGGACTACCTTAGCTGTGCACCCGTTATAGATATCTTCAAGTATTTTTACATAAGGCTCTTCTACACCCTGATTCCGCAATGCCTGCTCAAGTATCAACTAGTAAAATCTTTTTTGTAGTCTATAAAAGCTATATATAGGGGTTGGTTGTACCCTGCGCATTTTCTACCACCTCATTTATAGTGTGATTCTAACAGCCTGCTTAGAACAATCGCCTTCAGTGTTCGTGCCCCCATTTGTATGGCCACTATATCTAATTTCTACCCTCGCTAAGCTTTCATTGTTAGGTTTTGTTTGCTCTTTACCTTTTCGTTCTTTCCTGATGAGCAGCGTAGCGAGCCACACCTAAGTTTGGTTTTACTCCCTCCGTTTCTACCATCATCACTCTCTCTCTGTTAAGCAAGAAACACGTCACTTCTCTCATTTGTAAGTATAATTTATGCACGAACGTACTGCCCGACACTCGGTCAATACACCTTGCTAAAATCTCAATACATGAACCTGCGGTGATTTATCAAGCACAACTGTAAATTCATTTTTTGTTGCAACTAATCCCATGTATAGTGCTTCGAAACGTTAAACCTCCGATACCATAACTGTCATATCTATAACTGCGTTAGCTTGGACCTTCTCTATCAGTAGCCATGCTGAGCAGCTGACACGGTCTCACCTTCAGAAAGAAAGAGTTCATATAACATGTGACTATACGTTCAGACAACTTGCAAAAAGATGAAGTGTTTTATATTGCTCAGTAATCTGAAATTGTTTGCTCATCCCCTTTTTTGTGAATTTTTAGGAAATGGGCTTCCCTCCAGTCGTCCGGTAAATTAATCTAAAGTAAAAACAAAATACTAAATATATTCATTCCGTTCTGAATACCACGCTACAAAATGTCTCAGAGAGGCATTTGCAAGCTCATCTGTACACACATTTTTGATACCGACTTTACGCCAGACAATCATCCACAGAAATACCCAGCATGTCAATAACAAGAGGAAACGCTCCAACCTCCTTGTTTTAACATTAACAAACTCCATCATAAAAAATTTTGCTAACGAACAAGAGGTTTGAAAAAGAAGCATCCCTATTGCGCTCGCCAGCAGCCTGAATAAAGTGTAAAGAAAACACCATACCTACGATATACTAATTTGAGATACATTTGTTGTAAAACAGTTGATCCCAGTCGATCAGACAGAAGTTAAGCTATCTCATAATAGTTAATGTCCGATTCGGGTAAACCATTAAGTGTAAAGATAGGCTAGACATACAAGAATCAGAGGCATCACATGCACGACAAGCAGCAAAATAAAAAAGCGTTCAAGCCTACACAATCATATGCAACAACATCCTTTCATGCTGATCAATTTGGTGAAGCGGCGTTATATTCACCTATCGCTTCGCAATCTCAACAACATCTCGGCCAACTCAACGCAAAGTGATAGCGAATACGACATACCAATCGCTTGACTCTCCGGCTTCGTTCAAACGTACTATTCGTCATTTCACGTGAACGTGGCTATCAGGTTCCTAAGTGACTTCTACTTTGTTCGCCATCTCGTCTGTCTGTCTGCTTCACACCCCTCCCCCACCCTCTTCTCTCACCCATTCGACGGCAGACATCGTGAAAGAGCGCACTCCACTCCTCAGTGTCATATAGGCACAGGACCGCACGCCTAGCAGTCTCGTTTTTCGTCATTCTTAGTGTAATGAGGCTCTGCGCATCAGCACTGGCGCGCCTGCAGCTGTCTCAGCCGGCGTGTTTGGTCCTGCTGTACGTCCTATGGCCGATTCACCTCGTCCGAACCGCCAACGTGTGCGAGCTGAAGGTAAGCACGTGTCGGTTTATTTGTTTACTCATTTATTTATTTACTCATTCCTCAAAAATCTACAAGGGACATTACATGAGAGATAAGCAAACAAGCAGGTATTAACATGTTACTTGTTAGCCAAGCAATACTGGAAAACGAACGATACCTAAAACACTCTGGATTGCTCACACCATTACAGGTCGCAAACTTGAACGGCGCAAGGACACCAACACGGGAAATGCAAGGTAGATACAAATTCGAATTTATAGCCGTTCGAATTTATAGCACGAACCAATTAGCCCTAGATACAGTACTACTGTTTTACAGGTCGTTGCCAGAAAGAGACATTACGACAACTCTTAAAGAGAGTGGCCGAGGGTGGGGAAGTGCTCCTTTTTTAGAACACTTTTTTTCAGCGTTTCTCGTCAAAGAAAAAACCGGTCCAGTGCTCTCTTCAAACTTCTGGTGCAAAGAGTGCCAAACAGACTGAAGGTGGCAGATGAGTCTAAGCAACACAGGCGCCGACTCGCTATTCTAAATCAGCTTTCTCTGAATTAGCTCGTGCTCAAAAGGCTCTAAAACACCTTATCGACTTTGAGGTGAAGTACCCGTTGATTTCTTTAAGGGACATTCTACTATGTTTGGGCGGTGAGTGCGCGTTGCAAGGCCTGAAAAGTGAAGTTGTAATCCGGCTCAACATGCACGCAGGTTTGTCACTCAAATTTGATCGCTGAGGGGTACCCGTCTTATATTAGTGGGGATTATCCTTCGCGTTGAAAACCTTCCGAGTACCGTCCATGAACGAATAATCCTAAAATAATGACGATCGCTGTGCACACGTAATTTTCCTTACCAAACCTTCAGCATTTTGGCTGCGCTGCCGATGAAACATTGTTCCATCTTTGTCTAAGCTGCACTTATCTGCGCTTAACAGCCATGTCCATGGTATAAAAGACCCGCTCGGCGGTTTTTACACTCCCAGTCCTCTGGGATTCTGGGGAAAGCATGCAGAAGGCGCCAGATCTGAGCTCAGTACCACGAAAGGTGCAGTTGAAAAGCTTGCCGACGGATATAATTCTATTACTGAATCCGTCTGTGACGGTTTCCTTTATAATTATCGCTATTCACAAGTCAGCACGACCACATGCAGTCAATTAGCTCTTTTGTCGACGATTGAGTCCAACAGTGTATTGTAGGGATATTGCTTGCTCCTTGAAGGTGATGAACATCATGATGTGATGACCATAGAGCAATTGGCAGAATAATATAATTTAAAACAAAGCTTTTGAATACTGTGTATTTCGGAAAAAACCTTGATTGTACATACCCAGAGAAGCTTTCTTACTGCGTCTTCTCCGCTCCCGACGTCCTCAATGTAAATTATAAGTCAGCCGTGGTCCGGCTCCTTGTATTGACGCAGATATTAAATACTTGCAATCCTACAACTTTATGGGGCAGTGGTCTGGGGAAGATAGCGCATACATAGGCATGCTGGATAATGCGGGCGGGATTTACCTAACTGCTAATTCCTATCGACGCTTCTTTTGAGAGAGAGCATCAAGACGGGTGTTAAGAGTAAAACAAAAACTCGGGCAATAAGATGTACCGGGTCGCTCAATGTGAAAGGGAACACCGGAGCGTGCAGTCTCCGGCCTCCTGAACCGCTGCCGCCTAGAACTGGAGAGAATGTTCGTGATTCATGGCTTGGTTTGGTTTATAGGGTTTTACGTCCCAAAGCAACTCAGGCTATGAGGCACGCCGTAGTGGGGTTCTTAAACGTGCATTGACATCGCACAGTACACGGGCCTCTATAATTTCGCCTCCGTCGAAATTCGACCGCCGCGGCCGGGATCGAACCCGCATCTTTCGAGTCAGCAGCCGAGTGCCGTAACCACTGAGGAGCCACCGTGGCGGCTCATGGTTCATGCATATTTGTGTTTGGGCTACTTTGTTCACATTCGAATCCGAAGAGGACAGCGCAAAAAAGAAACGACACAGAACACAGCAGTAACACAGAAGACAGGAAGGGCGCTGACTGCAAATCTAGATAGGGCCACCTCCGGCCAGGTATTTCAGCTTGTCGCGTGCATAGTAGCCAACATGCACCTGCCTTGTGCCTTTCTAAGAAACTATGGTTCTGAGAGAGCATTCAGATTTGTGAGTCTTTCCTGTGAAGAATATTTCCAGGCACTAAGGTTTTGCCCCCTCTACACTCTTCACTGAACTGTCTTAGTGGCACTGCGAGAATGGGCGGCTGCAATTGCACGCGCTGCAAGAGCAACCGACCGTGCTTATTTTTCATGGTCCATTGCCGCTGATTCCCTACGGCTTTCGGTAGCAGCGCTATGGGAAGCGCGGTGGCTACGCGCTCCCGTGTTGCCTTTCTTGTTGAGTGACCCTCTACACCGAGGTAAACAAGTCTCAGCGACGGTTGCGTAGTTCAACTGAACCCATTTGTCCTGCACGGGACACTGACCAACTGTCTGATCCGCGTCTCTTTTTGAAGATATCAAAGGAAATATTTCTGGGAAATATTACTTAGGTTCGGTAGATTAACGCAAGATATTCGGGTCCTACAAATTACGGCAATGTCTATGCTGATGCACTCAATAATGAAAAGATTGAGAATAAAAAATATGATATCTATAATAATGTTAGCAATATTGTGGAGTTCATTTAACTTTCGCCCCACAGAAAGGAGCCACAGCAAAAAGTCTGCTTCCATTATCTTATAATCCAGATAAACTCTCCAGCTTCAAAACTTCCAAATTATTCAAAAAGTAGTTTCGTTAGAGCGTGACAAGAATACATAGCGTTGCTTTCGTTGTGACGCATGCCCCCGTCTTTGTGCTTCTTTCGTCATCAAGTGTCCGCGGTGGTTTCTGCCAATCCAGTATAGCTTGCAAGGCCTGAGCAGTGCGAAGTTTTAGCAGTGACAACAAAATGAAAATTGGTGCGCGCCCATGGCCGCGCTTGCCTCCTTCTGGCTCAGTGGAACGGCAGCAGAAAATAACAACGCCTGTCCTGTCAACACTGGTTTAGTAAAAATCCTGCATGCATTTTTTCCTCACACAATGTAGGCGTTTTTATTTCACGTTCTTGGATGCTGCGAGGTATAGCGTGTGTCACGAGAAGTATAGACCACTTTCCCGCGCAGGGCTGTCCCAAGCACAAGCCGGGCCACATCAATATGCATGTGCTCAGTCACAGCCATCTCGACGCCGGCTGGATTGAGCCACTGGACACTATATACGAGAACTGTGAGTCGGCCTATGCCCCATCGCTTCGGTATTTGCCTTCTCTTTTCTACGGGCACTGCAACCGCGACAGACAGCTGCTATCAATACCAGTGCTACATTCTGGCATTCTAGCGACAGTCACGGCTTTTTTTCGATCACTGACCCACACGGGCTAGCATGGGAACCGAAAGAACGTTTATTGTCGCAAACGACTAGTGCTGATATGCCTGAGAGGATGCAGAAGTGCAGATTAACGGTTGAAAAACATGCTCGGAGAGGTGGGCAGCGAGTTGTTAAACTATTCACAAGATAATTTCCAGTACTTCTTTTCTTGTATTTACTCGTCTGTTTTTTATTCATTTGTTTACACTTCGGCAATAAGGCTCTATGGAGAGAGTGAGTAAGTAAACAGTGAATATTATGTACAAACATACACTTCAAGGTATGACGTTAGAGATTTGCCAAGATGAACATTTTGCACAGATATTGCAATGCACAGAAAACAAAAGCGACGAATAAAAATTGTGGAAGCAAAATCCACAGGCGTTCGTATAAGATGTAATGTTAAATGTCTGCGTTAGCAGTGTCGGTTGTACAATTCGTACTTTGTCCTCAGTCCGATTCCGCCGCCGCAGTCGGCTGTCGAGCCTGCAACCTTAGGCTCGCCAGTGAACACACACACAAGGAATATCCAAGTCTCGACGACCGTTCCCGTCGACCACCGCCGAAAGCTGAAAAAATAATTCAAAATATATATTCCAAAGGGTTCGCTTCTGGGCCATGCTATTAAGCGTCGTCAGCATTTTATTTTTGAAGGTGACAGGAATACTTGTTTAACCCGTCAGAAAGGACTTCCACGCTTCTACAAGCGTTCCAGAACACGGCTTAAAAACAGACCCCTTGAGCAATCACTTCTGACAAAAGCTTAACATCATAGCCGATGGAATCTCACTTCAAATAGCATTTTCAGGCGACAATGAATGATTGAATTAATTTTTTCCAGATATCAGTCTGGTCATCAACGCTCCGTTTGTATCATTCTCTGTTTGTTTTCTTCAAGTTCATTATTCGTTTAAGCCGCTTTGTGAAACAGTTGTGTACATTGCAAACTTCCAGCTTTTTCTCAAATTTTTCTGAAGGTCGCAATAATTTCTTCTTTTCAGGCAGATTTACCACCGTTCATCTTGCACATAAAGCGTTTTTACATGCTAGCTAGCGAAAGCAAAAATACTCGAAAAACAGTCAGCTTGGTACGTCTTCGAACATTTTCAATTTATATTTTGTCACCAGTACTAATCTCAAATCTTTTTTCTGCATTTCTTGTATCATGTGCATCATCGAAATTCAAATGATTCTACAATATCTTCGGTTTTGATTCCATACACACTGGCGTGTTCATATTAGTCTTCAACCACTTTTTAGCTTCTAAGGAATTTTTTTAGGAGTGTAAAATATAACCCCTCGGTATTTTCCGTTGGACAACTAATGAATCCACTTTCTTGAAGGCGAAACATGGCATTTAGACCGAATAGTATTTTATTTGAATTTAAGTGATCAACTGCTCCTAAAACGTCAATGAACGAACTTACGGCCATATGGCGCAGCCGTTCGTCTAATCTACAACACTTCATTGGACGCCCTGAGCCAGAACCCAAACCGGCGATTCGTGTCTGCCGAGAACATCTACTTTTCACGTTGGTGGAGGGAACAGCCCAGTGACATCAAGAACACTGTACGAGACTTTGTCCAGTCAGGTATGTAACCTGCTTATTCTTCTGGTGAGGCGATGTTGCATCACGCACTATTCCTATGTGCAATGCGATTGTATGGTAGAAGAGTGTCGTACATTCTCGTAGCTGGCTGGTAGCCTGCGCTTGCTTTGATCCTACCACAACAGCTGCATTTCGGCTGGGAATCTCTGCAGGTGATAAACAAAAGGTGTTTGGCCAATAGCAGCTATAACCTATTGGTTTGAACATCCGCCGACCACCAACCGGTTATTCAAATAGGTTCTAGCTTTCCCCTGGTCTGTTTATAAGCTCTTCTCTTCTGAGATCTTTGGGGCGATAATTCTCTCAACCAAGCAGGTGCAGACCAAGACACGTCAACCATAGCGATCTTTTCTCAAGCTGCCCTAGCGTCTTAAACATCAGATATCTTCATTATGCCCAAGATGCAGCAGTTCAACTCAGCTTAAAATAATGCGTTAAGCTAGGCATGTGTTGCAAATGAAGACTGAGATGTCAGTGTCACATACGCTAAGTTGCTTCCGCACGCACGAGGCGGTTCAGTGAAGAAAACAAGGCAACTCTGAAGTTGTGCAGATAGGATAAAAACGACTAAATAGGTTGCAAAGTACTGTACACATACGCTAATGCTATTTGCTCTCTTCGTGGACCACAGTCCTATAGTTTCCTTTTCTTTGCTTCTTTATTGTTGATTGCTCTATTTCACTGATTTCTACTTGCGGCACACAAATTACAAACACTCTTTTAATTAACCAATAGCCAGTGGCTAGTGTGGGGTTCAAAATAATATACAACTAGTCAAAGATGCAGTTCTTGTTTGAAAATGACAAGTACAAAAATATCGGCGAAAGACCAAAGCCACTGCACAAAGATGAAATACGTCATTCTGCATGTTTTTTGTTTACACCGAACAAAATCGAACTAAAGCAACACACCACAACAGACACGTTGTGTCATGCGAACTTCTCGGTTTGGAAGCCCATATGCTACAGGTTTTGGTTCCCAAAAGTTGTGTGCAGTACAGCGCGAAATGCAATGCTTAAAAGACACACACCTGTATGTCGCCTTACTATTACCAGCTTATTGAGAACATAAAAAATGCGCGCCTTCCAGCCCCATATTGTCAAACGTCCTCTCTATCAAAAAGCGAGCCGCATTCTCCAGGCACTCTTTGATTACTCCGGAAGGTGAAATTCTATACCAGCACAAATTTCCTCACGAAACGTGTTGCTGTGGTAAAGAACACAGTTTGTTTGCCAAGCGCTGCACTTTCAGAATTAACTGCGCAATACATATTGCAAAAACTATTTATTTGACAGTACTTTTGTTCTGCGATGTGCATTGTTGGTAACTGAAATTTTTATTGGCGTCTTCTTGTTTATTCGCGAGTGATTCCTTACGTTTTTCTTTCGCTAATTTTCTTATTAATCTTCTACCTCCTACTTCAATTTTATTTTTATTGTACGTATTTCCGACCCCAGCGATATAATTTAAAAATCTACGCACACGGAGATAGTGCAACGCATTCCGTGTGTTATTGTGTGCTATTTCATTTCTTGTACACCCGCGCATACTCAATCACCCTCAGAATTTATTTTTTCTTAATTCAAGATTTGGGGCTTTGTATTGTACATGCTAAGCGTATTCCTCAACGTACTTCCAAACATTTTATCACGTTTACCATTTATGTTCACTATGTGAAAAGTACCAGTTTGTAGGAGCACCTTTAGTAAGCATTTTTGGTCCAATGTTGAAAAAATCCCCCAAGGTGGAGTATATTTAGAATAAGGGAGTAATTACTCATTACCATCCATCCAAGAGCAGCCTTATGGCTACAAATGAAAGCTGCATAGCTTTCCTTTCAAGCCGCATGAATGCGCTTGGGCGGATGCTAATGAGCAACTGCTCTATTATGAATACAAATTTTGATGCGTATACCCATGCGTGGCCTCGATAAACTAGCGTTTAACATGACCGCATTTGTGATTTGAGATAATTTAGTACTATTCTCCATGAGGCTATTCTATAAAACCCACCCTAAGATGCGATGTCGAGTTTCTTCCTTCCTATTTGTACGCATTGTCTGCGAAGCAGTGGTGCCACGGAAAGAAAAAAAAATCGCAGGGAAAAGTTCGGGATAAAAACAGTATAGATCTCTCATTGCGCACACAGCAGCGCTATTTGCATCGGACGATCATTAATGCAACGCCCAACGATTGCGTTGCTTAACCCTGTCAAGTCAAAAGCGATGGTTTTAGAGGCCGCTCTAAAGGCTTGTTGCAACCTTCTATGGCATGTTATTAGCGTGGGTAAAGTACTGCAGGCGAAAATACAGCTGTCGTTTTACGTCGAAAACTCGGAAAGAAGGCGATTCGAACAAAAGCATACCGCAACCAGATTACCCCTACCGCACATTTTACAACATATGAGTTGCAGTTGTTGTTAGCCTTTCAAATTTCAAATCCCTTCATAAAATGACCTCGTGTGCGTTTTTGTTTTTTCTTCTACCATCCGCAGTGACTCAGAGACCATTCTGTTAGTTTTTATTTATTAGTTTATTTATTTGTTTATTAATAATTAATTTCTTTATTCATACTGCAGGCAAAAACTGGCCCAAGCAGAGGGGAAATACTGATCAAGGCATGACAATGCAAAACAATAAAAACTCTAGAGAAGAATAAGGCTGTACCAGTGCTATTTAAACGAGCAATTTTTTGCATTAGCGCGACAACTAACAAAACTAAAAAGAAGAGCAGCACATATGAAATAAAAAACAAATGGACAAACTGCTGCGTGTATCAACAGCAAGTGTAAAAAAACATCACAAAATGAAGGAATTTGAAATTCTGAACACAAGCTCGCGGAATCGAATTCAAGCCGCGCGGCTGCTTTTGATGTAGAAGAAACCATAATACTATCATTCCTATGCACGCTGAAGATCGGCAGGTTGTCGAGATAAATCCGGATACTCCCGCTCATGCGTAGCGCAACCTTTTACATGCTGAACGTAAAAGCGCAAAAAACAAGGACGTAGAATAAGGCGCACAACACGAGCGCGAGTGTCTTATTCTAGGTCCTTGTTTTTTGCGCTTTTACGTTCAGCATGGTAAACCAACTCGCCCAAACTCGGCCTTTATTGCAACCATTTACATGGCGCTTGAATTGGTGCGAAAAGTATTAGCCCATGAATCAAGCAATCAATTTTGTTTTCATTTCTCGGCAGGACGTCTTCAGTTCGTCGGCGGCGGATGGGTCCAGAACGACGAAGCCGTCACTCACTACACGGCTATCATCGACCAGATGACGATGGGACTCAGGTTCCTGAACGATACTTTCGGCCCGCAGTGCGGGGTGCCCAGTGTTGCCTGGCAGGCGGATCCCTTTGGGCACACCACCACGATGGCGACGCTCTTCGCCAGGGTTGCCTTTTTTATCTGCCCCTCTTACAATCAATATAGTTCTCAATACCAAGTGCACTGAGCGATACTAGTGCAAGTTCAATATCCACGGGTGGTCGAATAATTACGGAGCCCTCCATAACGCCGCCTCTTGCCCTGTTCCTTTTTTCAGAAACTCCCTTGCTTATCTCTTCCCACAGAGTGCGTTTGAGGTGTCCTGCCCCAATGAAAAAGTTAATGTGTCTTTCCTTTTCTCAAAATAAATTTTAAAAAATAAAAGATATTTAAGAGGAACAAGAAGGTGGCAAAAAAAGGCTCATGGGAGTGGAAGAGAGTAAGTGCATGCACCGTACTCAAGGTACATAATCTGTGGGTTCGTGCAGTATTTCGCCTGAACGAAGCGCATTGTTTAGCAGACAGATTAAGCGGGAGCGAATAGTACTGGCGAGAAAGCGAGAAATAGCAAAGGCTGTGAGGTTAACCAGAAAGGTGTTCTGGTTGGCTACCCTGCATATGCAAACACGGAACAGGGATTGTAAAAGGTAAAGAAGGAAGGGGCCAGCAGCACAATCGCAGTCTCGACCACAAGCATGACGCTCTAGGTAACTAAACTGAGTTGTGCTGAAAATTGTCACTATGCTATCAACATGAAGGAAGTGCCATCTGTGCGTGTGATAAGCAAGCACACCCGCGTTTTGCTATTCCCTGCCCTTTCAAGCTGTGTCGCTGAGGGACCGACATCACTTCTTCGCATTGATGGGGGAGGAAATATAAAAGGGTTCTTCGTTCTTGCCTGACATCAACATTATGCTTCTTAACTGCTTCATGGTCACCGTAAAGTCTGTAGTAAAGTGTACTAAAGGATATTCCACGCTTTATAACTATATATCACATCATTTTCCAGGCTACACCTTACCATTACCTGCGCCTTCTAGCATACCGCGCCCTCCAGTCTTTGCATAAAAGTCCGTTTAGTGCTAGTTTCGCGACCACTGTCTTGAATTGTGCGCGTTTCTCTAATTTGACGGGAAAGCATCAGTTATGTTACGCAGTTGGCTTTTAGAGCAAGAGCTCTACTTCTCGGGGTACAACTTCCGGTTTGGATGTCGATGAGACAATGACCTTCAATGCCTTACAAGGTGAAACCGAACTTAACGGCGCAGTGGTAGGGCCCAAGCTGTGGCAGTACCACCTCGTTATCATATGACTATGACCGTTGGGTACCTAGATATGACCTTTGGCATTGACACTCGACCACGACATTTGATTTGAGGCAGTGGGCACTACATCTACAATGACCTTCAATGCCTCACAAGGTCAAATTAAACTTAACTGCGTTGTGGTATGGCCCAGGTTATGGTAGCATGACCACATGATCATATGACTCTGACCATTGGGTACCTGGCCATGACCTTTGACATTTACCTTTGACCTTGACATTTGATTTACGGCAGTGAAGACCCTGCTTAAGAGCTTCCACTCGTATAACTAGGTTTTTACTACGTTTAATCGCAGGCTTAGTGTTGCACAGGTGTATTACACGTACTGCACAATTTCATGTGTTTCTATTTTTGTATGTGATATCGCATATGTGTTTTCTTCACGCTCGTCTCATCATTTATCTTCTCCCTAGAAGGAGGAGGAAAAAGAAAGGTGGAGAATAATATATAGGGAAAGGAGAATATTTGAGCGGAGCACCAGACTACGTCTATGACTTGCCTATAGCCCACGCAGTCTTAAATTTTTGCGTTCCTATCTCCTAGTCGCGTCTGAAACACACGGTATCAGTGGTTTCAAACCTGTCATTAGCCATCGGTAAAACATTGACTGATACATCGCTTCCCTCTCTGTGCTTTTCCAGATGGGATTCAGCAGCTTATTTCTTGGCCGGATATCAATCGACATGAAAGAGAAGTGGAGGAAATCGCATAGCATGGAGTTCGTGTGGGACGCCGACAGCCGAAAATACGGCAAGTCTGCTCGAAAAAGCGCCTGCGCGTAACGAACTTGATCAGCTCTCTCTATCCCTGCTTCTGAACTTGAGCTAGTCGACGACTACATGTGGCTTAGCAGAAAAAAATTGGAGCTCAAGGCGATAGGTTCCGGACCAGTGTGGTTGACCCGGCATTGCTAGAGCAGGTGGTTTCTGCAGGTTAGCGCCTCACTCTTGTAGGTGCTTCCGTAGAGCAATAGACAGTTCCCATCGAACAAGACGCTAAGGACTAAACATCAGTTATTAAATATCATCTCCAATAGCCTGGTGGCGTATTCTGTGCAACTTGTAAGGCAGCTCTGAATTACAACTTCGGAAGAAACCAGGGACCACAGGGTTGGCTCAAAAGCGACCTGCTTGCAATTCTTGACTAGCCTGACAAGAATTGACTTGACTGTGACAGATGGGGCAACAGTCTACGCACTTAAAAATTTGGAGCCATGCGTGCGGCGTATTTTTAAATATTCTTTCTCGGTGGGGCTTCCGAACTGCAACATCTATAAATATCTCTGCCATGGTGTGCTTTGCAGTTGGCATACCTCGCGCATTGAACTTTTCATTCATGAAAACAGCCAGCAGAAAATTTGATGCGCTCTTTAATCCGGCTTTTATCGCTTCTGTGTCGTCATCGGGTGCCGCAGCAGGTGCCTCACGCAATCCGAGGGTCTGGAGGCCTGTCCCTTCGTAAACACTAATCGCTGCCGCAATACCGTCTTATGGATTATTACGGTGGGTCTCCAGCGAGTTCTTGTCGTTCTGTCGTAATCCACAATCCAACACGCCCCTGTTAGTTAGTCAGCGTGATCCAGACACGTTGCTTGTCCAATAAGAATGCTGGCAGCGAGGATGTGCCATGTGTTTTATGCACGCCTAGACCATGAGGACCTTCTGGTCTGGTGAGCGCGTCATCCCTGCTTTGGTCTGTTCTTGATATTATGGTAGAGGAGTGGTGATGTCACTGAGTTTTCTTATCCAGTAGGCGATCTCCTATTTACATGATGGAACCGTAAATCCAGAAAAGCTTTCGCTGTGTAGCCATTCCGAATCCCGGCAGCGGCAGCCGTATTGCGGTGAAGGGGAAATACAAAAACGCCTTTGTGTTGTACCCTTTCAGCAGATTTTTGAAGAACAGCAGGTGGCCTATATTAATCCAGAGCAATCCTCTATGGCACTCCTGATTACTTTGGGACATTAAACACTAGAACTTAAAAATCCATCATTCCAGAAGAGTTTTGGTGATTCTAACCAACGACACCGAAGACCACAGTTGCCGGATGAAACACGTGTGACGCGTACTTGTTGATGCAGGTGGAGAGAGCAAGGGCATCTTCGCCTGGGTGCCGGAAAATTCGTACGTGAATCCTGAGGCCATAAGCTTCGATCCTGAAATCTGCCCGGATCCGCACGTAAGCTGACAAACCACCCGACTATGCAAAAATAGCGACATTTGAGCAATAGATAACTGAATCAGTGTGCGAACTGGCAATAATAACCTTGCGATTTGGGGATCAAAAATATCGTTTTCCTCTAAAGGAAGTACCTGAAGTTGCCTTGGAAGACCCGAATAGCGAGAGTAAAAATTAAATGGCCTTCATATTTTGCTCGCATCCTACAATCGCACAGGATGCGCAGTTGTTCGGCTGAGTGAGGTTTTATGACCTAAGGACGCTGGGGCATCGAATAGCCTAAATTTCAGCACGGAACAGAGGAAAATGGTTAGAAAGACTCACATCAACGAGTTAGAGGTAAGAGGGAGGGTAGAGGAAATGAAGGTTCCACGGGGAACAGATATTCCGCTTTAACAGCAGATAATGCCGTTAGTATTAAAAGAGATTAACGATAATCTTACAAATATAACACCAGAGTGCGCCATAAAATTGGGCTTTAAGGCAGCTACAAAGCCTAATAGCAAGCTCTGTCATAAAATGAAAGACAAGACTTAATTAAGAAACGCCTATGTATTAAGAGAGAAGGTTTATTGACGGGAAAGACACAGAGGTGTGCCGGAAAAATGAATATCTTGCCTGATACTGCGCACTGGGGAGGGGAGAGGAGAAGAAAGAGGGTCACTATTGGGGGTGATGAGGATGGGAGAAGGAAGCCCATCATATAACTCCATATATAGGATACCGCTGGGATAACTGTCAAAGCTATCAATAAGCGTAATGTAAACTCCATAAGGAAGTATAATATGGACCGGATCGAACAGGCTCTAAATACGGTAGCCAGCCTAAAGAAGATGTTAACGATGCAATTAATGATTTTAAAAAATATTAGGCACGCCCTGAGGGAAAACAAGAACAATATATTTAGCAATACGGATAAAATAGTTAAAGTAGAAAAAATTTGCACACAGATCTTTACAGCAGCTGAAATCACCCCGATGCTGATGAGAAAGCCAGTGGTGGCAATGACCTGGAAATCTCTCAGGTAACGAACTAGGAAGAACTGAAAGAGCTGATGATCCGGTAATTGCAGAATATGTGAAGGACAATAGGGACATTCGACTTGACAAAACTTGCCTCACTGTACATGCAGTGTCTCACGACTCTGAGCATACCAGAATCTTGGAAAAACGCTAAAACCTTAATCCACAGGAAAGGGGGCCTCAAGAGCTTGAATAGCGACAGGCTGATCAGCTTGCTGTCCGTAGTTTCAAAGATGTTTGCTGGCATAATCACAAAAACCATTACAGCAACCTTAGATTCTTGCCCACCAAAGGACCAGGCTCGCTTTAATGATGGCAACTCCACAACATACAGCATTCACAGCATGATTCTGAGAATAGAAAAACCCGCATTATATAACCTACCGTAATTTATAGCCCTCATAAATTACGAGAAAGAATTTTACCCAGTCGAAACCTCAGCAGTCATCCACACATTTCGTATTGAAGGTGTAGAAGAGGTATTGTAAATGTACCTAATAATTATCCATAGCGGCTTAACTAATCAGGAAGGCTGTCAGGCAAGCGGACACGGTATCTTTACTGTAATTACCCGGGTGTATACCAGAGGTATTCAATGATCTGGTCTGGGAATAATTAGGAAAAAATAACAATGTTTACAACAAGCGATTCAGAGTGACAGCACAAGCTTTTTTTTTTTGGGAGGGGAGGGGAAGACAGTTTTTATTAAATTTAAATGCATAATTGACTGGACTTAGGCACACACATGACGCCTGGTTCAATTTCGTCTTCGCTTAGCGGCCACGCAAAAGACGATTTTCCTCGGGCCAGAAACTCCGGCTTAGTGCTGCCTAGAAGACGATGGCAGTGCCGCATGATAGAGCGCTCGCGCTAGGAAGCACTGCGTAGAAGCCGTCGATGAGGAGCACTCGCGCTATGCACATACGCACGAGACAATTTTGCTAGGCTCTGAACGTCGGGATTAGAGCTTTCGCTCTAAATCTTTTTTCCCCCGACTAAGTGAAGTGGGCTTTTAAGAAACCCTGCTTCTGCGATTGCATGTCTCTTTCGCGGTATGAACCTTTCAGTAGTCCCTGAGTTTTCTTGTACTTTTTTGCACGCGACGACTGCCCATTGTCAGGCGCACAGCTGAGGGAATGACGGCAGCTGACTACTCTTAAGCTTCCTCTCGATTTTCGACTTTGGCTCTGGCACGACAGTGTTAAGGCTCCCATTCTGCTTAAAGTGCGTCGTCCTCGACGTCGGCCTTCTGAGCGGAAAATCTCCTGAGAAGTAACCTAGGTATAATACCTAGGTCACGTGACATTGTGGCGTCATTACAACCTGCCCACCATGACAGGGGGCAGTTACATTAAGGATTGAACGCGATGGGTTTCTCGGGAAAAACACATTGGAACGCTTAAGCTCCGCTGGTGGTAGCACCTGCCATCGCAGGACAATGGCACATCGCCTAACCTTAATGCAAAGTATAAAATTAACAGTTCCGCATATATTCGTATTAACGCATTAATTTTATCGCGTGTTACCCTTAGGCAGATCTTAAGAGTCGCCTGCAATTTTTTTTCAAACTGAAACAAATTCTTCGTAGCGGTCCTGAAGCTGTGTTTTGAAGCGAACGACGAAAACAAGCTTAACGCGCCTCAATATAAATGTCACTGGTAACGTCACTAGCAATGCTTTAGTGTTTAATGAGCTAGTGCTTGGGACGCTGTCGTGGTGATGCTACGCTGCACTTATTTCTCACGCAGAAACCGTATCCGGTAACGGAGGAGGAAGCCCCATCTCTGCTTCTTGCCTACGCACAACATCAGGTAACAAATTTGTGGTGGCAGCTTTAATCTTCACATACCTTTGTGTAGAAATAAATTCCATTACCACTAAGCTGTGTTTTGATGCATTTATTCTAAGCCTCTAAACGCTAAACTTTTAACAGGAGCAAGAATTAGCTTTCATACTTCAACTAACTCAAAGAATACTGCAGTGAGCAAACTAGCGAGCTGGTTTCCACAAAATTTATTCTAAGATACGGTTATTCAAACTTAATGCGCGTGGAATATACCGCGAGGTACTTGTATTGTATATTAAACATAATTTGTATTAATGATTGCACTACAGGTATGCAGGAAATAGGTGCCCGGTATTTCGTGCTCGGTATTCGAAAGACATTATTAAAATTTGTGAAGTATACTATACCTGAAGAATAGTTCGAGCACGTTCCAAATGCGCTAAAAATATATCTGCAGTTTTAATTTAATCTTGAAGATGTATTATAAATGTACTTTCGCAAATAATAAATAATTCGTCCGAAGTATACCTCAATTTTAAAAAATGGGCAGTCCTCGTAAACATTTGAAGCACACTTCAAGCTGCCGTAGAACAATCTAGTGCTTGCAATCCCTCTTCGTGGAATTAAATTTGCATGTTGGCAATATGAAAGTATACACTCGTAAATATGGAATTAATTTGTCCAAAGTATATTTCAGTGCTAGCAAATGGGGAGTTTTCGTAAACATTTGCAGTGCACTTTAAGTTGCCGAGGAACAATCTATAGCTTGAAATCACGTTTCGGGGAACAGTCAAAACTCTTCTCTTTCTGTCGTCCTTTCGTTTATCGTAACTTCTAGTAGGGAGACAACCATTTGCTTTACTACATTACGAATGGAGAGCATGAAAGCATTAGGCTGCCAAGTCCTTCTTGGGCACCTCCGTACGCAGACATGCCTGCGAAAATTACCCCGACTAGCAAAGCCGACTCGTTTTCATAGACGCCCTTGTGCTATGTTGCTGGACAGTTCGACCCCTGACCAATGCCTGACGGTAGTTCTGACTAGCGATTAGGTATTACATAGCCCCCAGAATCGAACGCGAGCAGTCCCTCTCTCCTCCGTCGCTTTGGGGGCCCACGGTCTTTGCGCCAGGAACTCTTTACCAGGCAAGATAATGTGTAATGTATCGTCGAAAAGATTATATACATATAAGTTATATAATAGGTTTACAGAAACATCTTATCATTCTTAAAAATGATTCAAAAATACAACTTTTGCCCACTTGGTATATTTATTATAGGTCTAGAAATACACCTAATGTATAAATTTAATACATTAAAAATACATTAAGCTTCAATAAAAAAGGCTACTGGTCAGGTTTAACGCACGAGAGTGATCAAAGTTGTCAACGGAAGAACAAATCACTGACCCGCTGACAAAACAGTTTGGAAGATGGCCCCTTTAAAGCGATAAACATGAGGAGCCCCATCCCTGATGAAACGCGAAGTTATCATCAAGAACTCAATTCCGGTGATTTGTTCTGCCGTTGACAACTTTGATCAGTTTTGTGCGTTAAGCTGCCCAGTAGCCTTTTTTAAGCCTAGCTGAATGCATTTTCGATGTATTAAATTTATACTTTAGTTGTATTTCTAGATCTATATTAAATAAACCGAGTGGGCAAAAGTTGTATTTTTGATACATTTGCAAGAATGATAAGATATTCCTCCAATCTTACTTAAACACCATTCGTTTTGGTATAAAGTATAGGCACGAAATAATGCGAAATTAATATGAACTTAATACAACTTATTTGAAATGAATTTTTAGCATATGCTTTATTAGCAACGAATAGAAAAGCGAAAAACGTGTTCGAGGCAATGACATATCCGTTAATCTCTGTGCAGCTTCCTTGCATAATTTTTTGAAAAGTCACCTTTTAAATGCCCAATGTCTAGAAGACGCTACTACAGTTTGACACCGATATGAGCAGAAAGTTCAGAAAGAGCATTGAAACTTGATGTTATGCATACGTTTGAGGTGAGGTATGGCGTGGAGACGCCATAACGACTGGCTTTCCAAATTCTTACCTTCAAAACGGGAGTTTGGTGAAGTTTGGATAGCTCATCAGAACTTACCATCTTAAGTTCGAAGTTTGAAGTTGAAAATTGGAAGTACACAGGTCTAGCCAGATAGTTGGTTCCTTTCGAGGAAAGTTATAAACTGTGTTTTAGAAAAAAAGCTTCAAAAGCGGTGCTGTATTTGTTTCTTTCCCTCTTGATGGTCTTTCACGGCTTTCGAGTGTCGAGGTAAACGAGAAATCTTCTTTTGTATTCAACTAAAATATGACCCTACCTGCATAACGTCGCTATAAGCTGGTATTGAGTTCATTTTTCGTTCAAATTTTGTTTAGCTTTAGCGGCGTCTGCCGGTCAAGAAAGAACCTGTGCGATAGCCTCATTGCCTAAGTGAAGTTACCATTAAATGCCGCAAGCGTCGAACGACTCGTGCAGAAAAGCTCGTTTAAGAGTGATGTGCAGAAATTGTACACCGTAAGCTATTACAACCAGGAACCAAAACGGCGGCCTCGCCATTACCCATAGGGGTGGTGCTATAAGCTCCGAGTACTTGTATTATTTAGTGGTCTTATTAAAAATAATAAGGAAAAAGGAAGGAAAAGATTTCTGCGAGCCCCGACATCTGCCATCGATATCGAAGCACCTGATCTGGCGCAGCGCAAATAAAGGATAGCAGGCAGAATGGAGAAATCATATGAAGGAGGTGAGGGTACATGATGAAAGGATAGAGGGAGAGGTAATATACACAAACTATTTAGACAATAAGAAATGTGTACAGGTTGCGTGCGTGATTAGTTCACGATGAAGCATTAAAAACACACCCGCACAGCACTATGTTCCTTAGAGCTGCAGTGGGGCGTCCAGCTGTTCTAAGCTACGAAGCATACCCTTGTTTCATGATAAACTTGGAGAGAACAGCAGACTTTTAATAAATCCTTGAAGGTTGAAACAGCACTTTGCTTTATTAATGAAAGCAGGTCCACTCTGCAGTGTTAGGGGGTCATCTACTTGAGAACAGAATTGTCATGAGGATACCAGATCTAATACGGCCTGCAATCAGAACTGGAACACTAAGCTGGTGTAGCCTCTAAGAGAGGAGCGTACTATTGTCACATGCTTGCCGTCAGCTGCGACGCTTGCCATCGCAGACGGGGGCCTACACCAACGATACCGTGGCATTCATGTCCGGCTGCGATCTGTGCTATGTCAACGCCCACTGCCGGTTCCAGAAGCAGGAAGCGTTCATGGCAGAAGCAAACCGGTTGTCTCAAAAGGGCATTAGATATCCTCCTGTGCACGTCGTGCAATCAACGCCCGCCTGCTACATCGAGGTGAGTTATCTTTTCATTCACACATAATGACACCAGGGAGGCAAACTCTGAGGCCTCTCGTAGCCGCATCTGATATTAAGGCGAACATTGTATTAAGTTGCAACTTAAATCATTACATTGAGTTGAATCATTGCATTGGATTAAGTTGCAGTAGGATGTAATAAGTTAGATTACGGTGGATTTTAATAGATTAAGGTTGAATTTGGGCTTATTGCGGTAGGATAAATGTGGATTACGCATGATTAAGTTTGAGTAAAGGTTGATTATGTTAGATTAAGTTGCAGTATGGTGTATTAAGTTAGAAAATGATAGATTCTGGTGGATTTCTGCTAAATTAATGGTAGGTTATGGTGAAGCCCGGGGGGTTGTGAGCGGATTACATGAGATTTAGTTAGATTATGGGATTCAGGTGCATTAAAAGTGCATTAAAGCAGATTTGTCGGTGGAATAGAAAGAAGTCTGCACTTCAGTAGTGCTAAGTGCCCTCTAATTTTTGGACCCTACCGAGTCGTTCGAGTTGCAAACGTATACCGAAATTCAACAGCTTCAACACTTAAAGGCTTGCGTATGGCACTCTTCGAAACGAAATGACAATATCATCACGTCGTCATGATCAGCGATGTTCTCGGCCACATAACCCGCAGGTCACTAGTATGACCCACTTTTCACAACTTTTCACAGTAATTGGTCAGGAGACTCATTCCTTTCTATAAGCAATATGTCATATTAGATTCCTTGCTCATGACTATGACAGCGTTACACATATCCGTGACCCTCATGGCTTCCTCGGACGGCACCACGCCCTTTTCAGCTGACGCTCAAATTCTTGTCGCGTTACGCGAACGCGAATTTCTGTTTTTTTCTTCGTAAAATGAATCATAAATATAGCTCATCCATAGTAGTATCTATGAGTTAGTATCGTGTGCATGGAATGTAAACTGATCTTAGAGTAATTTAAAAAATATGCATCAGTATGCTGAGTAGGCGTCAGAAATTGTGCGAATGAAAAAGCGGTGTCATGGTGCTTCTTTCTATCAAAGAAATGGTGTGTATGAGTATGTCGTGGTGTAGTATGTCGTGCAGTGTGACCAACATAGTGGTCTGTGATTGGTGATCGATAATCTATAATTGTGATTCGTAATCGCTAATGCTACCGGGTAATGGTGATTTTAATAGATGTCTGTGATTGACAACGTCATTGTAAATGGGCAATCGGTGATAAAAGTGAAAAAAGAGGAATAAAAAGAAGAAAAAGAAGAAAACGCAATCGTGTCTGCCCATCAGGCGAATCTTAAGCGTCCTACTGATTTTCTGACATACCAGAAATGCTACCCAAGTACAGCAGTCCACATGATCACTGTTGTAATTCCGTGCGTTTTCTTCATGGCGGATGTCGAACTAATTTTGGACTGTATTAGACGCATACGGAACTCACAAAATCTGCCTGGACTAAACGAACAACCCATACAGAAACGCTAGGACAAGATACAAACTTTATATGACGTAGTGCATAGCGCACGGAAAATGTACATAAGGCATGCTAATTAATAAAAAAACTGCATGTAAGGCGTGAATATTTCCGTATGTTTTTCTCATCATGTGGATTACGTGACGCTGCAGTTCCGCATGCGCTGCTCATGACAAAAATCACCTAGCTGATCGAGTTAACGCCTCATTGCGTGCGCTGACAAACCTCTTCTCCAAGGCACTGCATTCCAAGTCCCAGCTCTGGCCTCGATTCACTGGAGACCTGATGCCGTACACAGACGGCCCTGGTCGAACCTGGACGGGTTTTTACACCACGAAGCCTAACTTGAAGATGATGGTGCGCTATGCCAACGGGTTCCTTCAGGTATGTAAAGATAAAGAAACCCTTTGATCATCATCATCATGAGCCTGACAACGCCAACTGCAGGGCAAAGGCCTCTCCCATGTCTCTCCAATTAACCGTGTCCTTTGCCAGCTGCGCCCACCGTATCCCAGCAAATTTTGTAACCTCATCCGCCCACCTAACTTTCTGCCGCTTCAACTACGCTTGCCTTCTCTTGCAATTCACTCCGTTAACCTCAAGGACCAGCGCTTATCTTGCTTTCGGATCACATGCCCTGCCCAAGCCCATTTTTTGTTCTTGATTTCGACTAGGATGTCATTAACCCCAGTTTGTTCCCTCACACACTGCGCCCGCTTCCGGTCTCTTAACGTTACACCTTCATTCTTCTTTCCCTAGTTCGCTGAGTAGTCGTTAACTTAAGCTGAAACCTTTTCGTTAGCCTCTTCGTTTTTACCCTAAAGGTGAGTGCCGGTAAGGTACAAATGTTACATAGTTTTCTAGGGATATATGGTGCGCTGCGCCAGCGGGTGCCACACAAATGTGTACTTTTCTCTTAAAGAATCTTAATGTTCAAACCCTTTGCAGTTCTCTTCAATTCGCAGCACTTTTATAGAGACCCTACATCCCATATAAATGTAAGAGAAGAAAAAATACCTCTATATAGTGAAGGCAGGCTGCACTGGAGGAAGCAACAGTTAACTTTGTGGTAATGAAAATCAGATGGGATGTACAAGTAAAATGACAGTCTTTGGGAAGTTGTCTCACCCTCTCTCTGTTGTGAGCCAAAAAAATGGCTTCAAAGTACATACTTCGTTGCCTGCCCCAAAAGATCCAAGAGGAACAGATTTCTGTCCGGAAAATTAAACCGGTACCATCAGTAGACTAGCACGAACGCTGAGCTTATCGCAGCACCTTTAACGTTTTCATATGGAGGTAGCAGTATCAATTGCAGAAAAATTTAATTAATGACGCCCACCATTCGGGAGTCAGTAAATACGACATGACTCACTGTAGAAGTTATGTTAACCCCGCCACGAGAACTAATGAAAGATGACGATGCCCCGGAAAGTGCAATAGAGTACGCGAAAAAGCGACCATTCCGCACACATGCACTTATGTGTTGTGCCGTACCTTTTAGCAATTTTTATTCCTTAATCAGAACGCATAGAGGGAAAGTAGTAGTGTTAGAAATGTATTTCTTAATGCGGTGTCATAAAAAACCTCATCGGCAAAAATTTGTGTCGTTGGTCATGAAATTCGCCCATTGTCTAGAGGAACGTGACGTCATCAGACCGAAAGTGACGTCAATCCCGGTCATGACGTCAACAGTTTCTAACGCTATCGCGCTGCCAACACAGACGGCATTTTTGTTACTTCTGTGAATTTTCTCCTTCTTTACTAGTTTGATGTCCATCGTCCCTCATTACACTTGAGCTTTCTCCACCCAGTTTTGTTATACGGTACATAAAGCAAAGCCTATATCAATCCTAGCAATATTCTTCTCTTCCTTGGCTTTCTCTTTAGACCGTCTTTCTGTCACTTTTGTGCTTAGATTTCGGAAGCTTGCTTCTTGCTTAGCGTGTTTTAAGCTTTCCAGCTCGGTGTCTGTTTCTCATCTTTGACCGACATAAGTTCATGCTACTTCTCTCTCCCACGGTGTAACCAAGTCATGAAATGTTTAGCTTCCTGATACTGACTGAATTTTGTTTAAAACTTACATTGTCCCCTGCTCAACAGGCCAGCAAGCAGCTGTCCGTTCTTGGAAAAGAAACAACAAGCAGCCAAGTAAGACAACTGAGTAAGTAGCTTCCAAGCACGGTGTCCACAATGACAAATCAATGACTCCATGTCTTTTTTTATTAAAATAGGCTCTACAAAAACCTACTCATTCTGTAGTCAAAGTTATTGAGTGAAAAGTGATCAGCTTAGTTTCTTTACCTTATTGACATGGTGGTTCTTGTGCGACACGTGAAACCCGCTTCACATGCGGAACGCTACGTGAAAGAGCGCGGAGATACACTCCCAACAATTGCGGGTCGGGATTGGTGTCATTATTATGTGTTTCTACTACTGTTCTTACGGTAGATCACACAGAAACCGATACAGTCTAGTAAGGTTCAAGGTTATCTTCGAGTACGACTTCTTCGTCTTCCCGTTTATCAACACACACCAGGAATAAATAACACTGATAACATGCCCTCCTGCCTACGCATCCGTGTGTGCAGTGTACTTGATATGTGGCGGCCGTGTGCACATTGTAGGTGTATGAGAACACGGCTGCTATTTATTGCTGTTCACGCCTACTTGAGCCAAATTGTTATTCAGGTGATCTATGTAATGCAAACGCAAAATTTGGCCTGCAAACGCAACATTGGATCCTCGAAAGTCTGCTTCGCAAGCACTTGCATGCATTTTTCCATTGTCTATAAATTCTGCAGTTAACCGTTTCCTAACAAGAACGATGGAAGCAAGAGAGGTGGTCCGGATACAACACGTGCTGCTGCTAGTTAGTGCGCCCTTACACACGACGCACCCGCGAGCAGCACCGGTAGGGGGGTCGGTTGTTCCACTCGTTTTGTTGAGGCTTCTGTGCGAGCCTGTCGCAGGTGCTTGATTTCAGGGCATACTTTTCGCTCGCCTGCTTGAAGCAACTCTGTCCGTATAGATGGATGTCTTCTTATACACCGGCTCACACTCCACGCTATAGTTTAAATGAGGACACTGACTGACCGCATTATTCCCATTATAGCAACCATTTCAGCGTGCATCGTCGCATTGGGCAATAACTTTAAGGTTTTTGAGGAACAGGGTTAATGCAAAAGCATATACTGAAAGGTAGAATCAAGTTACTCCCCTTGATGCGCTCCAGGATGATGCGCTGCCCCAGGGTGTAATTCGTGTTTCGTTTTCTCTCTTTTTCTTCTTTACAAAAAGTCTTCTTTCAGTGGCATCATCTTCGTCTTTAGATTGCTGTAGTCTGTGGATACAAGTGCAGTTCAATTGCTCCGTAGCGCCTTTTTTAAGCATAATTTCCACAAAATGCCTTCCTCCAAAACGGCCTCTACCGCAGCCCTTTTATAGGCATTCGCCTTGAAGGGTCTTTATTTCACCCGTCATGCGTTCGCGACGGCCGGAGTAGCGACACCGTGGATCTCATTTTGCAGGTGAGGCCGTTGCTACATTACTGCACCACGATGGGATCACGTGAGTCACAGCTGACTTGGACCGCAGCTTAAGAGTTTTCACGTGAACGAAAGTGCCTTTCCAGGGGAACGTCTACCACCTGGGTCGCCAGAGACTACGCCAACATACTGTACCAGGGCATAGCCAAGTGCGAGGCAAGGCGCTAATTCTGTTTCTCGATCGAGCAAAGGCGTGTTAGAGGGAATCACAATGTTAGCAGTACTTCTGATAGATTTGAAAGCTCTTTTTTTTATAATGGGAGCTTCCGAAGCAATAGAACGATCTTGCGGGCTAGTTGGTTCATTGCAGAAAAAAAGTTAGTATTGCGCGATTGAGACACAACAGGAAAACAGGAACAAAAACGACAACACTGCGCCTTTGTTGTCGTTTTTGTTCCTGTTCTCGTGTTTTCTCTCACTCGCGCAGTACTAATTAATCTTTTATCCGAAGCAGAAAGAATCAGCCCTTAATGAAGCGACTGGGACAGGAGATTTGATTTCAGACAGTCGGCACGACATCAACAATGGCCTTCAAGCCTCACAGGGTTAAGCTGAACTTAACTGCATGGTGGTACGGCCCAAGCAATGGTAGTATGCCTACGTGATCATATGACTAGGACCATTGGGTACCTGACCATGATGCTTCACCCTTGACTTTTACTTGTCCTTAACGCTTAATTTGAGGCAGTGGGCACCACATCGGCAATGACATTTATGTTTCACGGGGCCAAACCGTACTTAATTGCGTGGTGATATGGCCCAAGCTATGGTAATATGGCCACGTGATCAATGACTATGACCATTGGGTACCTGACCATGATTTTGACCTTGACCTCGTCATCGGGCTGTTGATGCGTAGAACTCCATAAAGTGGTGCCATCTGCAATTGACAGTTTTGTGCTCATATGGCAGTGCCACTCTGAAATGTATGGCACAAGGAACGCCAAACTGCTGTTGCCAGTCGTAGACAGTGCATGGCACAACTCTCGTGTTCAGAAAAGTAGCTCGGGAACCCACACCGTGGGCATGATAACCATTCACGTTACCAAGCTAGGCTGTACGAACTCTCACGTTTCCCTAGTGAAGACCTTATTTCGGTCTACAATTCAATTGATTGATTGATTGATTTGTAATCCTGGTAGTTCCGCACTGATCCTTCTGTAACGTGGCCTGAGCGGTGGCAATGGTCCTCTGAAAACAAGCACGTTAGTCATACCGTGTCTGGCATACGTGAATGTGCACGTATAATGCAGGCCGTTATCAGCGCCAGCTTGGTATCGCTGCTAGACCCGGATGCTCCCAGGGGGGATGAAGCTGCGAAGCTGATGCGCTTCTGCCACCTTCTCAACCAGAGTGACTGCCTGCACACCTCGGCGGAAAACCAGGTATTCTGCCGCTTGGCTGCTGCTCCACCACCCCTCCCCCTTCCTCCCCCGCGCAACCTAACACAGTTTCGATTTTTCCAGCAAACATCTGAGTTTCCTACATTCTCATTATTGATTCACGTCAATAGACGACTTCTGATTATCAACCCTTCAAATATCAGCATACTAGTCCAGCAATAATGCGAATATTTCTAACGCTGTGAGCTTCGCCGCAGTATGACGTCAAGATGAACCGTTCGTGCTAGAGCAACGAAAACTGTCCGCCAGTTAGGATCCCAACGGTGATTGGTTCGCCCGCAGCAATCAGGAAATGTCCGGCGCGAGGAGTCTTTCGACCTGCCTGCATGCATTTAATCTTTACCTCCTGAAGCCTACGTATTTCGCAGCTGCGGCCCGCACTTTCTTTTATCCAGGTCCAGCCTCTTGAAGGGTAATTGAACCATCCGAGTGCAGCTCATTTCCGGAATCCCACTGGAAGTCGTTTCCGTGGTCACGCTTAGAGATTTGGCTATGCGTGTCCACTGCGGCGAGCTTGACTTTCAACAGCTACAGTTGCGGCCTACCATGTTTGGTGTTTTTCTTCTTGGCGAGGAGTTGAGAAGAAAGGGTGGGAGGAGGGTACAAGAAGGTGGCTGTTGTTTTCATGAAAAACACTTAACACCTGGTTTTTACCTTTTTGGCGTGAGTGCTCAGCCTATTTCGGGAAATAGCCGTAAATCTTATTTAGATGCGCATACTTTGATCAAAATAACTTTCACGATAGCCTGTTGTGTATATCACGCGGAGATTCATTAAGCAGCAAAATTTGCGAGGCACGGCAGTGTGTAAAAATAATTCGGTATGCGCTTCGGTTTCGCCTTAACGAGCAGAACGCGAGAGCGTAATCGAATTCAGTTCACATCGCCTAATCAATACTGACACAACGACCTAATTCGTAATTAGCATATTCATGATTACTCATTTACGATCAGTGGATTTCGCTAAGGCTCTTCAGTATGTCAAAGACCACAACGCATTCACTATGTGTGCCACTATTCAACTTGAACCAACGAGCCTTCACGGCCTATGTAACAAATAAAACAAAGCTTTCGTGCCTTGTAAGTAGCGTAGCCGTGTCACTGTCCAGATGTCCTTGGTGCGATCCCCATCCAAAGCGAAATGAACAAAGTTTTATTTCCTTTTCAATTGCTTTCAATTGAATACAGGAACCTTCCTGAGAAATTTGCGTCGTTCCGAACATTCATTGACCTGTTTCTGTATTTTATTAATTTTTCCTTCCATCGGTATTTTTCTTTCACGGGCAACGACGACGAAGACATCGGCTTCTATGAGACATGGAACCATGAACCTTATCACATTAAAAATTATTTCGGCGAAGTGACGGAAGCCAATTGTCTGAAATGTCTGAAGCAGTGATGTTACGTTCATGACCAATCCGCTGATAATTATACCGGACGACTGCGTTGCAAAGCGCCGCAACAAATTTCGTGCTGAGAGCACGCGTCCCGAAAAGTGCTAACAGTAGATTAAATATCCTTTAATGATCGGTTTGAGAAAAACGTTCACTTCGCCCTTACTGACGCTTTGTGGTTAATTTCCACGTTGCGGTGGCGGCACCGGCGTCACGGCCGCGCGAAGTCACGCAACGCCGTCGACATACGCAAGAGCTCGTTACGTGGTTTCTGTCACCTTTGCTGCAGCGCGTTCAACGTTGTGTTCGACCTAGACGATCCTCAGTAGCTCTGCCCAGTAGCGTCTCAACCTCCCAAGCAGCAAAGGTAATTTCCTCAATATTGAAATAAAATGGCTTCACTCTGGTCCTTTGCAAGAGCAGTCTTTGCCAATACATTTCCTATATTGGGCTAAACACCTGTGCTGCTTGGGAGGTTGAATGAAGACGATAAGTTCGCTGTAAACCAGAAAACGGGAACAGGAGGCGCGCCGCGCGACAACTTCCTAATACAACTCACCGGTGTAAAACAGGGCCGCGGTAATGAAACGTTGCCTTTAATCTCGTACAAAACCGGTTTGGTTTGACGCGAAAAAATAAACGACCAGTCAAGACGAATACTTTTCCTGCTATCGAGTCAATAGCTAGATGCCTCGCATTGCAATGCAAACCGTGCACATAGTAATCTCTCTTGTGATTTTGTTGTGCACTTAGGAAGGCTCGTATGAAGGAAGGAAACATCTAAACTAACTGATAGAAAGTGGTCTGACTTGTGTGTCGAAGAACAACTACCTCCAGTTACACCGTTACTAGACGTTTTTACATTACTCCCTTTCTGGCAGCAGGTTTCGCTGAAAAGAACATTTATTTTCATATGCTTGTCAATAATAACTCCAAACACAGTTTTTCGGGAAAACATTCCAAGACTACAATGGAGAGAAGAGCTTTGTGGAGATAGAGTTTTGCCGAAAACGCGAGTGGAGTATATTCCACTCATAGCGATGAAATCATCTACTATCTCCCGTCGTTCAATGCAAGGTACGGTCAGTGCATGCGTAAAGTACCGCTATTCACTCATATCGGCACTGACTCGATGTGCAATTAAGAACTACGATTACAGCAGCAAACTGTTTCTAATAATTTGTTAACGACAAGGAGAAAATCAACGTCAGCTTCGGAAAGCTGGAAACAAGATTCAATAAAGCATGCGATTCCTCCACAGTTCAATATAATAAGAAAATCCAACACCTCCTAGATGTTGAATGTCTGTCGGATCATTCGTTTTTCAATGCAAGCAGCGCGGCCGCCTAGTTCACCTGCCACCCGCAATGTGGCGTGCTCCGGCAGGAGACCCGCGTGGCCGCGTTATGTTACTCAGGCTGCGCCGCCACTTTCCAGAGTCTCAGCGGCACAGCTCAGCGCTGTGGGGACGACACGTGAGCAGCCTCAGCCGGAATAGGCAGCGAAGCTAGCTAACGGGAAAAGGCGAGAGACCAGGACAGGAAAGGTCTTAGTTATAGCCATTCCGTGCTAATATGAGAGTCACTGAAATATAAAGAAGGCGTCGGCGAAGCCATGTCGTTAGAGTTTTTGTGGGATAAACGAGTGATGTGCATACTGCTCTTGGTGCGCAGTTCGGGGTGATAGTGTATAACCCTGCAAGTGTACAAGCCTCGCCGTACGTGCGGTTGCCGCTGGTGACGGATGAAGAAAGCGTGGTGACCGTCATAGGACCGGGCGGCGCTAAGGTCGAGTGGCAGGTGAGTGAGCTGACACAAGGCATGTCGTCTTGAAATGCGCTCTCACACGCACGAAATATGTCTTATTGAAAGTAATACTCAAAGGAGGCAGCCTAACATGACTTCTCTGTGTTTTTGATCGAATGATAGGTCCAATTATTCAGACCCTGATGCCCTCACTCGATGAAAATTTGGAGGTCACCGCAGTATCATGAACTACCCAGCACTGCTAAACTCATTCCTGTGCTGTGTTACAGGCGTCTAAAGGTGCAACCAACAGCTAGCTACTAAGCTTCTAAGCTGCGCCACACCTACTAAATTCTAAAAACTAGCCTCAGGTTTAGGCCTGATTTTAAGAGTTTCGTAACTAGATGAATCAGAAAGTTCAGGTGGCGTGATACGTCCGTATTTAATAAGAGTGAGACGTCCGTATTTGGACCTTTAGTGGCAGTTGCTGGTCGAAAAAGAGCATGGTTAGTTCTCTTTCAAGTCTTTTGATAGATCGGCGTGGGACCTTGTGAGGACAGCCGCTCCAGCGCTCTACGGGAAACAAGATAAAGCAGCGAGTACCAAGACAGGGGCGCAGAAAGAGAGCACAGGCTCTTCACCAGTGCTTTATGGCACGGGATCCGAATATCAGTTGGTATTATACCTACGCGCAATATGACCTTGATTGATTAGCCAGAAACGGTTGCTAATCGTCTCATGGTGACTGTGAGATATGAGCTAAAAACACCTCATTTACTTGGAGTATGAGGACAATTAGCAAAGAGTTTATTACTATTACATAGAGGGCAAGCTGGCGCCCCGACTATGGGAGTTTCCATGGAGCTTCCTAGATACCGCCTCAGCATCATGGGACAGAGAGCTACCGACTGCAGAACCACAACTTTTGGCCAAAAAATAATGAAAAAATGAACGTTGTTTAATAATTAAGAACGCTCTAACACACAAATTGCAACAAGCGAGCAGAAAAGCATGCGAATGTAAAATTTGCCCAAAATAAGCGATGGCTTGCTCTCCTTTTGGTCAAATATTGCAGGCCACAAAAGCCAATATTTTGTGCTTAACAGGCGTACTTTTAAAAATAAATATGTTTGAAAAAAATGTTGTTGTTTGAACACTTTAATAGGTTTTTTATTGGCACTTCTTAAACCAAAAATATTTTATTGGTTTCGTGTGCTGTTTCGCTCTCGCTACTATGGCTTTTGAGAGCTACGTTTGCGCCAAAGTCGTCTGCGCCGTGGACGCAATGGGACATCTCAGTAAGGTCACTCTGTGTTTCGAAAAAAAAAACCGACTGTTTCGCACGAAGTAGGTAATCGCCCCATGATGCTTTGAGCGCCTTTGGTGGCTGAGGTGCAGCGCCGCCAGCTTTCCCTCAAGTTAATACAAAGAAATAATGACAATGAGGGCTCGTCCTGTTTCCTTCTCTACACCGTACATTTAATCTTTGGTTTGCGTCGCCAGTCTACTTTCCGGGAGTGCGAAACAACAACTCGGGCAACTTGTAGTCTCTAGGGGGTTTGGTTTGTTTATGAGGGTTTAACATCCCAAAGCGACTGTCATTGAGGCACACCGTAGTGGAGGGCTCCGGAAATTTCGACCACCTGCGGCTCTTTAGCGCTCACTGACGTCGCACAGTACACGGTCCTCTAGAATATCGCCTCCATCGAAATTCGACCGCCGCGGCCGTGATCGAACCTGCGTCTTTCGGGTCAGCAGCTGAGCGTCACAACCACTGAGTCTAGTCTCCAGGAGGGTGGACGGAACCCGGCGATTCGTTACGAGAGACAATGCGCTCTGTTCCATGCTTTCATTTCCATGTTCACTTACACGCCGCTATTTCAAGTGAATAGCAATATAATAAGCAAGACTACAAGGAGGCATTCACTTGGTAGCAATCTTCACGAAGAGTTTAACATGAGGACATAATGCTTGTAATTAGCACTCCAAAAGTTTTAATACTAGGGTAGAGCTTGAGGTTGTTGGAAGCTATACAGGCAGAAGTATTAGTCTTGTGCGATACTGCCGGCTATTGCTCCACCGTAGCGGCGCTTAGAAAGGTGACAAGTGTCACACTCCGGCTCTTTACCAAACAATCCTATTCTGCCGCTTGCGTTGCAGGCTGTACCACTGGCTCCCCACCGGCACGGGATACCTGAGAGTCTGGGGCTCGCCAAGTCGTCGCTGGTATTCCAAGCAAATGTGGAACCTCTCGGCGCCAGCCTTTATTATGTAAAGTCCACGCAGGGCGAGTCCTCAAAGTCGGCAGACTTCCTCGAGATTCACGAGGAAGTCAACTTCATCGAAAACGAGGTAACCGACATGTGCACAGTAAGACTCAATATGAAGGTCGCTATGAAGGTGACCACTTTAAGCTTAACACACTTGGAGATCGCAGCGGGGGCCTATTGCTTTGACAACAGGTCTCGCATGCAGCAGGTGCTGGGTTCGATCCCCAGTCTCGCCGGGCACCCACCGGTGACACAATGGGTACAAGCTTTTCCTTGGGCTGGTGCTCCGCCTTTTTGAGATGTATGCTCGGAAAATGGGTCTTTCACTCCGCATTCGATAGGCGAAAACACCTTGTGTCAATGCGCTCATTGTGTCCGAAACTTGCTGAATATCTTTGTTTTCTGAAAAAAAAAATCTCTCTCCCTCTAGCGCACCTATCAAAAGCCCGTTTGGGTAGCACCGTTGGTTCACGCACTGCTGTGAAATCACACTTTGAGTGTCGGCATCAGTCTCGCTTTCCTACGTAGCGAAATCTACCCGCTAAATAGAGCTTGTCTTTTTTTTGTTTTTGTTGGAGGCCTTATCGCTGTATTTTGGACGCGTTGAAGAACAGGGTTAAGACGTGTTTTTTGGCTCGTGACCTTACAAAGGCGCCAAACAGCGCCTTGAACATGCGAGAAGATTTCCTTCAAAGAGAGCCTCAAGTGTACTTAAGCACTCGCTCACCCGATGTAAAAAAGTAGCGTATTCCTTTCTAGAGATAAAAAGAATAGAGGCAGAAACCTCACAAGTATATAATTTGCACATCAGATCAAAAAACTCAGAGTAGTCATCTGCCACTACTTCTCCAACGTATCGAACTCAAAGCGCCTTTTCCCCTCCTTTTTCTGTGTCATAAGAATTCATGACTTTTTGTTTATTCCGGACAGAAATACCGCGTCGAGCTCGATGCGGACACGGGCCTAGTCTCCAGGATAGTGCTGAGACAGACCCAGACGCCCGTGGAGCTCCACCAGTCGTTCGCCGCATACGGATTCAACCGGTATCCGGAGGGCAACATGAGCCCTCCGGGCCACTACGTGTTCAGCGCCTACACCCCAGCGAGGGAGATGGGGGAACAGGTCACGTACCGCGTCGTCAAGGTGAGGAGGTTAAAATATCTCCAACGGGAGTTGAAAAATTTGCTCAGGTTCAACCGGGCTGAACCTAGTAGACGAGGTAAAGCAAAGCCGGCGGTGTCTATAGAGAAGAATGAATGGTGTGACGTCTTTGCTACGTCATCGCATGAGGCCACCATCAAGCGATGAGAGTCTCGGCTCTTAAGGTCAAAGTGTAAAGTCAAGTTCAAGGTCAAAGGTCAATTTACCGCTGGTTTTCGGTCACGGGTTGCTGGTCGTTAGCTATGACCAGCAACACTATGACTATACCATACAGGCATATCATGGCTATGCACAGCAAGCCAGTCATACACTGTTAGTCTTGAGGTTGTACGCTTGGTTTGAATTTGATCGGGCTTCAAGGTCAAACACACAAAACCAGGCGAAGCTCTGGTTTGCACCTCGAGTAATAGAACGTTCACTCTAAAACGAGCTACATAGCCAATTTCGTGTCGAGCTCTTCTGGAACCTCCTTATGCAATGTTTCTAAGGAAGGATCCTCAATAAGGGCCAGAACTTGTCGGCGGATAAGATAAATATGGAGCTTTTCCATAATTTTGCGCCTATAGTTAAAATCAGTTTTTTTTACACAAAACTTATTCCCACTGTAGCGGTAATCTTAGGTGCAATCACTTGTGCAATATGCTATCACGCTACCCTGTACTGCGCATGCGCTAAAGTTTGTATGCCTTCTACTACTAACTACTACTAATTGGTTTTGGGGAAAAGGAAATGGCGCAGTATCTATCTCATATATCTTTGAACACCTGAACCGCGCCGTAAGGAAAGGGATAAAGGAGGGAGTGAAAGAAGAAACGAAGGAAGAAGTGCCATAGTGGAGGGCTCCGGCATAACTTAGACCACCCGGGGATCTTTGACGTGCACTGACATCGCACAGCACACGGGCGCCTTAGCGTTTTTCCTCCATAAAAACGCAGCCGCCGCGGTCGGGTTCGAACCCGGGAACTCCGGATCAGTAGCCGAGCGCCCTAACCACTGAGCCACCGTGGCGGGTAACGCCTTCTGATGCAAAACAAAAACTACCGCCTGCAGCGTGAGGAACAAAGTTTTTATAACAGAGAAAAAAAAATGCTTAAAAGCGTTTAGGTTTCCGGTGTGGGAGCATTCAGTCATTGCGTTGCAGGTAGAGGCGAGATTTTAATTTTAATTCTTTGTAATCAGTGGGAGTAAAGTTTTCAGCTTAACTACTTTCTAGGCACTGCCGTGGAGAAGCATGTCCTACTAAGTAACTCAGTGATGCGTTGGGTTCTGCCAGTGTCGAGCAAAAAAAAAAACACTACGTTTGTTCTCGCTCTGTCTGTTAACCACGTGTCTAAAAATAAGGCTATCGAAGAAGATTACAAAGTGCCTCTGCTAAAACACGACACCTGCGCAGGGCCCTCTTGTGCAAGAGGTCCACCAGATTTTCAACGAGTACATCTCTCAAGTGATAACTCTGCACAAGAACAGCCCCTTCATCGAGTTCACTTGGACCGTTGGAGCACTAGACAAACTGTAAGGCCAAATGCACATACGTTTTCACTTTATATCTCCACCCTTTATTAAGCCTTTTTCTCCTCAAATCCCTCTGCTTAGTAGCGCAACGTATCCATGAATTTCACTCCGGCAACAAAACCTCTCCAATGTTACTTAACAGGAACAAATAGCTTTGCATAGAAGTGTATCTTTCATCACACCTTCACCAATCATTGATGCCCTGGGGCAGTAATTTTCGCTTAAAAAAGTGTTTACCGCCACAAGGCATAGCAAGGGAATTATTAATAAAGGAGTGGAGGGAGGAGATGCCGATGATGAGTCCTCGTGCCTAAGCTGAACAGGACCCTGCATTGTCCGCTCATCATCGTCATCATCATTATCATCATCACCCAGATTTACTTCAGACAAAAACGTTACCTTATGACTATCCAAAGGCTCGTCAGGGGGCGCCACCCATGTACTAGCAGTGGAGTTTTCATGTTGCATGAAACAACGTAAAATCAGCACAGCAAGCTGGAAACAAAAAACAACAGAGTCATTGCATGAACACAACAAGATATGCCTGTTACACAATATAAATTATAGATTCACAAGGACACAGTTTTGCGAAGAAAATAAACAAACTTAAAGCAAAGTTCAACCAATAAATTATGTCGAGCATTCTCGGGAAAAAAATTTGAAAATTGGCAAATTGTAAGACACTGTTATAGGAATATTGAAGGTAATGGTTCATTATTCTGATATGTAGCAAAATCTTTCCTTTAAAGTGTTTCTATCGATCGCATCGAACAGTTAAGACTGCCATTGAAAACCACTTTGGAACGCTTTTGACGATAGCGAAAACGTGCATAGAAAAAAAAAACTACCGTCAGGTGATCTGCGGATGTATGCATTCTTATAGTGAAATCTTACATTATATAAAAAAATTACGTTCATGAACGCTTTACCGCTCATAAATGCTTTTGTCCCGATTTGCTGGGTGTTAAAAATAAGATATGCTGCAGAGAGATGAGGCACTCAGTTGCGAACTAAAGTAAATTTATTAGTATTGCTGTAATGAGCTCTTATTTCATTGTGCAACCTCACAAATGGCAGTTAATATCTGTACAATTATTCTTATAATTTCTGCTAATATAATGAAGTCTTCCGTTTATATTTACGAAATTGGCGATTCTCCAATCCAGAGCGTCAGTGAATATTGGTCTTGCTTTTTACCCAGCACGTGATGGTTCAAACATATAGATTTAATAACCTCAAAGGCGTTGAAAAAGCTTGATACCTGTGTCGCACAATATGGTTTATGGTTTTACGGAGGTTTAACGTCCCAAAGCGACTCAGGCTATGAGAAACTCCGTAGTGGAGGGCTCCGAAAATTTCGACCACCTGGGGTTCTCTAACGTGCACTGACATCAGACAGTACACGGGCCTCTAGAATTTCGCCTGCATCGAAATTCGACCGCCGCAGCCGGGCTCGAACCCGCGTCTTTCAGGTCCGCAGCCGAGCGCCATAACCACCAAGCCACCGCGGCGGCGCGCTTCGCACAATAACTGGAGCTCCAAGAGATATATACGAAACTATAAATGTGTAAATCAAAAATCCGGCCACTACTACTAGAATACTTGAATACTAGAGTACAATAATGCTTCAATCCTCACAGAAAACGCGAAATTAATCAAATCGAGGCAGTTTAGAAGAAAGCCATTCGTTTCATATGTTGCAGGTTCGATCAGTCAATTTCGCCTTCAAAAGCGCTTCCGTCTTGCAAGAGCTTCCAACAGCTCTCGACTAATAAAAAAAAATGGGCTCTAGTCAGGTTGAAATAATTCATGAGTAGGAAATTTCTCCTGGAGTGTTCTAAAAATAAAATCAAATGCACGAGACCGAAGCTCCCGATCTTGTCCGAGAAATGTAAAGAAGCGACGACAAATAGTGAGCGGGGAGAGACGTGCTAAAGGGTGTATTGATAGTTTTGGAATAGGTATGGTTAAACTAATCCATGCGCACCTACATCACGCTGCTGGATGGTCGATTTTGCATTCACATATTTTTCTCGGTGAAAAAGTGTTCGTTGTTGATAAAATACCGAAACTGAGTGCATTAGTAAAGCGAAACAAGCCGCAACAAGGTGCAAAAAAAATTCTCAGGCAACACTACCTGGTCATTCAATCTCTTTCATTAAACTTGTTTTAACAGGTAATGAATAGTTCAAGCTTTTTTTAGATTTCATTGTTCCTGTTATCCTTTCTATTTTCCATCGTACTGTTCTTTCTTATCAGACAATATGCTCTCACACCCACTCCTAAATAAAATCAATAAATATTTACAATAAAATTTATTGTGAAGGGGTGCTGATTAGCTGAACAAAGAATTTGCCATCCAAACTTCTCAAAATCATGATGTGTCCAAGCACGAGGTGTATACAACCATGATTGTCCAAATTCGCATGGGCTAGTCTTAGCATGACGTGGCTTTTAGTGGCATATTATCTACTTTGTACTAGCGGAGTACATCGAGACTTAATTTATAACGTAATTTATTTGTAAAGTAAAAAGCGTATCTATAATAACGTATTTTAAAACTTAATTCTAACGTAAATAACGGAAGTTCGTTTAACAGTACCTCTTGCTGGGCTAGTAGGTGTATCGTTGTGTAACAAAAGTAAAACAGCGCTAATTTTTACACAAACCACACAGAAATACCAGACAGTGCCCGTCCTGTCTGGTATATGTAAAATTTAGTGCTGTTTTAACTTTTGTTACGAAATAACGAAAATTTATTTAGTATAACGTAAATAGCCGTTCTTGCTCTTGGAGTCGCTTTCTTTGTTGTTGTTTTTTGTGCATAATTTCGAGCACGGGGTAAGCTCGTAATATGACCCAAGAAATGCAAAGGGCTGTTATAATAATAATAATTGGTTTTGGGGAAAAGGAAATGGAGCAGTATCTGTCTCATATATCGTTGGACACCTGAACCGCACCGTAAGGGAAGGGATAAAGGAGGGAGTGAAAGAATAAAGGAAGAAAGAGATGCCGTAGTGGAGGGCTCCGGAATAATTTCGACGACCTGGGGATCTTTAACGTGCACTGACACCGCACAGCACACGGGCGCCTTAGCGTTTTGCCTCCATAAAAACGCAATCGCCGCGGTCGGGTTCGAACACGGGAACTCCAGAGCAGTAGCCGAGCGCCGTAACCGCTGAGTCACCACGGCGGGTAAAGGGCTGTTCTGAATTTTCTGTTTCAAGGTTATTGAGTTCGGGCTGGTCATCTTCGTCCGGCTGCGACATAGTCAGCCGATTCGAAAGCAACCTGGACACCGACGAATTTTACACGGATAGCAACGGCTGGAGGACAATGCGCAGAACGTAAGTGCACAGAGCCTATTATGCTTAGCGTTTAGATTATTTGTGCTTGCTTACCATTACTACTGTTTTTCCCGCTAAAATACACTTATTATGTCCATGGTGCACGAGTAGCCTGATGCTATTGGCATGCCACTCGTTTTAATGAAACAGGCTGTTAGAAATAGGTAGTCATCGGGTTCGTTCAGCTTCAACTCTGTGGTTTAGAGCTGAGTAATTCCGGCCAGTAGTAGCAGGCATTGAATTATACATAATTTATTATGATATTCGCCGAGCAACTCCTTAAACACTTTTCTGCTTGGTGAACCCGTCACACAGCGACGTAACCCGAGCGGGACAAGAATCGTGACTTCTGTATATTCCTCAATAAAAAAAGAAAAAAAGAAAAAGAAGGATGACGCGACAACACCTATGGGCGAGCACCAGTCAGTGATCTCCTCAAAAAAAAAAAAACGGCTTACCCTCTATTCCTAATAGAAATCGCATTAGTGGTTTAAAAATTTTGTTCCCAATAATTAATATTAATTTAAACTTTGACACGTCCAATATCCTTACTTATTCCTCGGGGTACCAAAGAAGAACTCGCCATTATATTTCCATAACACCATTGAATTCTCGAGTTAATTGTTTCAAATATTTTTTTCGAAGGACCATCACTGATTGGAATAACCTCACAGATGATGTTGTCAGGCAGACATCATTGCATTTGTTTGAAGAGTACTTAAAATGATTGTTGTTGATGACCTTGCCGTGGTATTTTCTTGCTGATTTTCTTTGTGAAATTCTGTTTTGTTTGTATGTGTCTGTACTGTTGTATCTGAACACAATGTTTCCGACCTGCTATTATCATGTGTACAAGATCGCAGTATCCGTAAATAAATAAAAATAAACCTGACAGGCTACATCCCAGTGAGTGACGGAGAAGCAAGAAAACGCACAAATTATCGCGTCAAAAGATTACGACCCACTTAATCTTCCACAACGCGTGGAACGTGTCGTCACGCAGAAGTAACCCATTGGCACTCACCGGCACGGTAGCCTGATTAAAAGAAAGCTTGTAATTAATTACTCAAGCTACGCACTGTGTCCAAGTTTCTTCTCATTACTCTCACACAGAGGGAGCGAAATAAACCGATTGCGAATCAACATTAGGCTTGGAAGACATTCTGTGCAAGAGTCATTAAGCTTAGTTGGTCAGAGGTTAACCAGGCTAGGCCCGTTGGGGGAGAGGGGTATGGGTTACTTGGGGGACTGAATGGCAACGGGTCAAGAGAAAACAAAGCCTTCAAGGCTGACATAGAATTCATGCCAATTGGAGCTTGCAGCGTAAAAGCAAGTAGAAAGAACGGGCAGGAGGGAGGTAGGTGCTTCGAAGAATGCGTCGCTGGTGGCTGGTGAAATACCTCCAAGGAACAACGGCGGCACGAAGAGATTTTCTAATGTTGTCGTGGTGAATATTTATTTCATAATGGCAATTATTCCGCGTTATTCGATAATACTTCAAGGCAAAAACAAGGGCAATCAAAAACTTTGCGCTCATAATCTTTCAAGCCATCTGCTGGTTAACTTGGAGGTTAACGAACTTTGAAATTAAGTTGAAGAGAGCGCAACGAGTTGTGGAAGGAAAAATGATTGAATGGTTAGACACAGGAGGAGAGCAAAATAGGTCAGGAAACAAACGCGAGTTAATGATATCCTAGTTGAAATGAAGAAGCACAGATAAGTATGGGCGGGGCATGTAAGGCGGAGGTAAAATAATCGATGGCCCTTAGGGTAACGGAATGAATACCGAGAGAAGGCAAGCGTAGCAGCGGGCGGCAGAAGGTCAGGTGGGCGAATGAGATCAAGAAATTGGCTGGGATTAGGTGTCCGCCCTGGAACAGGCCAGGGTTAGTTGCAGTGATGAGGGAGAGGCCTTTGTCCGGCATTTGATGGTACTTATGATGTGAAGATGATTGTACGCTAGTCCACACCAGCACAAATCAGGTGCTACGACGCATTGGCGCTACTTGTTCACCACGCGACGACTATGTAGCCCTGCGACTGGAATGCCGACTGTTCAGTCATGCCTGACGTCTGAATGTGTACAGTTCTGCTCCGCCCGTAGCAGCAATTAGACTGCCATTTAATTCGAAACGCGTTTAAAACCGATAAAAAATACGACGTCGCTATTTTTCGTCGAAGTGAGGCATTGTATCAGCGAAAAATGGCCACATTGTTAATAGAACTTGCAGGAATTAACACCAGCCGAGAAACGCAGCGCCGGGCATTCTGAAATCACATCCGGCACGTTATTCTTTTTTGTGCGCCTTACAGAGTAAGAAAACGGAAAAATATGCTGCCCATCCCATCCAACTACTACCCCGTCACCTCGTGGATCTACATAAAGGTGCGTCTCAAGTACTAGTCAAAATACTCAAGCCTTTTTACCAATTGTACACAAGTTTAAATGCATCCACGAAGGACGCAACCACATTCTCGTGTTTTTGAAGCAACAAGGAAAGTTCTAACGCTAGTGCTTCAAGCTTCATTTATGCAGAGTATTAAGCCTCAGGCCGGATCCTTGTACCCAAAGTAATGCAAAGACTTTAAAGACTGTGGATTACTTTCCACTATGAAAGAAACAGGAAAGCTCTTTGGAGTAAGAGGGAGAAACAGAGAGGTCGGCTTGGTCGCTTTTCAGAAAATTTAGATAAGAGGGTTTATCTTGGTCATTACTGGGGCGTGATTTTCTTGCCACTTCATGACGGTTTTCTGCGCAGGCTTTCAAGGAGCCTGAATTATTCCCATACAGACAACTACGAGTCAAACAAGCCGCCCCTGTCTGCACGGAATTAATCAAAGTAATCGCTTCTTGCAGGACAGGAGCAAGGGTCTGCAAATGTTGATACTGCCGGATCGGCCCCAAGGTGGATCTAGCATTAAGGCGGGACAACTGGAGATCATGGTAAAGACCTTGCGCTCTCTAGATTCGCCTGGGCGTGCAAGTCCCACCACTTTATGCTAACGCGGAATTTTAAACATCTATCAACCACTTTTTGTTTACACATCGTCATATTCTATAGCCAGAGGCGTGCCTGAATGGGCTATATTCTTTGTACAACCATACAAAATTTACCAACGACACTCTCAGCTAATTTGAACGTATTCCTCTCTAGGCGACAGGCTCTGTGTATAACTAAGGCTACCGCTAGGCATACGTGGCAAGCACAAGTTTGACGGTTGAATCAGATGACCGAAGGGACTGATGTGTTTAAGAGCATCTGCAGTGATTGTACGGCTGTATGTGAACGGATTCGCAGGTCACAATCCAGGCAATGCTACTGCTACCAAAGGAGATTTTTGCGGCTGAAACTGCAGGAGAAGACGCCTTCGCTCGATTTCGCTCCAAATGTACCTTGCAGGTCTTTTCAGGCATTGCTAAGAGCCGAAACAGAGTTAATGGCAGCCTATCTAGATTGATACACCTCCACCTAAGCGCGTAAAAAACCTCGAGGAATGATTTAAAAGACCAGAACAATCAAGCAATTAAGGAAAAACACCTCGGTTTACTTTACACAGAACACCTAGCCTGTTCAGTATCCTGAATTTTCGGTGCCTATTGTTCTACATATAACTAATTTTTATGTAACCTTTCAACGTTTACCATGGTCTGTAATTGTTTCTTCAGCTATCAAGTTATTTATAAATGAAACAGCCTTACCTCACACAAAATTGTAGCAACTAAGGAGCGGCGTACATCACACGCTTCAATACCTGACTTAAAGGGGGGGGGGGGGGGGGTAGAGACAAAAATATTTGGTTCACACGTCTTTGTTTCAAACGTTGCTTAAGGCTCCAGTATGCACGCACGTTTGTTGCGTCCAATATTTGGCCATGTGTGACCTTGCATGCAGTAGCAGTCCATAACTGACTTCTTATAACTTTAGAATTCGCCGTCTCAACCCCTTTAACCTCTTGAAGTACGAGTGCTAAAAGGCCACAACTTTCCATCAACTAAGGCTAGGACATCATTAAGCGCCAGCGCCGAACTCAATTGGAATATTTTCTCTTGTACTTTGCGTAAATGCTACACAGCGCAGTGAAATGCTGCGAGGACTTGCTAATTATGATAACCTACTCTTCCCGCTTACTGCGATTTTTTACTCATATAGATCGTGCGCTGACGATATCCATTTCCGATCACTATAAAAAACCTATTGAATATCCCGAACATTCAAAATTCATAGGGTAGTTGTTTATCCTAAGCGCCATGTGGCAGGTCGTAGCAGCCACGCACACTAAAAGCGTTTGTCCACATTTCCTATGCTTGCCTATTGATGAAGCTCCTTTGAACACCATAGTTTAGCCATGGCATATTCTCCCGCGTGTAACTATACGCCAGCTTCACAGCGTACTCTCCTTTCACCACGATCCCGCCAAACCTAGCGGATGGGTGCGTGAAGTGCGAACGCATTCCCAGGTGCATCGTCGCCACGAGACCAACGACAACCTGGGACTACCCGATCCCCTGCTCGAAATGGGTGTCGATGACGGGGGCCTAGTGGCAAGGGGAACACACCGACTGTTCCTCGGCTCCCCAATGGAGGCCAGGGGACTCATGCGGCTGCAGGCGCTGCAGCTGGTCTACCAGCCGCTGCCGGTCTTTACGCTCGCTAACTGGAAGCCAAAGCTGGACAAGGTGCGTGTCCGCATTCTTTAAGCCTCGAATGAGGGGGACAGTAATCGTGAGCTGTGACCAATTGTTGTTCAACACAAGTAACTGCCTGGCAGGAAAGAACGCAGAAATATGGCAGCGTGGGCCCACACGGGGCCAAATGTAGAATGCGTGAGCGGCATCTATTTATTTTGTTGATCCTTTGATTCGTAAATGTCCCTTTCTAGCTACTAGTTAAGCCCTGTTGAAGCGATTCGTAAGTTTTTCGTTGTTGATTTGCATTGAAAACTTATGGAATATGCGGAGCCTACTATAGGGCTATGCAGATAATGCATACGGAAGAGTAAAAACATGTACAGATTCCACATGATGTCAAATATACCATACAGAAATGCTACAAGAACCCATGCGAAAAGGACATGTCACCCATACAGAGATGGTAATAAAATCATACGGATTTCCACATATTTCACGTGAGATAATGCCTGCTTTTAGCCATAACCCTATATAGAGGATGTTTCATCTAATGCCACAATTTTAAAAAAATAAGTTTTTGAGTTATTAGAGCGCGTTTTCGACGAGTCATTATCAGCGCTGTAGTGCATCACAATGCAAATAACATGTGCTATCAGGAGACTTAATACGATTAGTTAACTTTTCACCTATTACCGTTAAGCACTTAATTATTGAAAGGCGTGTAGCCCACTGTAAGTAATATCCATATCAGTTTCTGTAATTTTGAAAACACGGTTGCCCTCGGCGCTGTGGCGCAAGAAATTTTCACTGAAAAAAAGTACGAAGCAGAACACGAGCAAACAGTGGAAATCAACGAACCGCCTTCCCGTAAGCATTATTCATGGTAAGGGTTGTTGATGGTAGTTTGTTCCGCTCGGTGATAGCACGGGGAAAAAAGGAAAAATTTCAACGTGCTCATTCTTACGAAGTATCAGGTTAGAGGTTCTGCGTCCCTATATCTCCCTGACCTGCACGTTAGCGGTGTAATCTACAAATCAGAAGCCTCTGGAGACTTGTTATCTTAGGGCGCCAGCGCTAGATGGGTAACTAGCGATAAAGTCGTGATGCTTGATCCTGAAACCTCGGAGTAACCCGGGTAAGTTACTACGAGTAATCGACGGAAGATCGCGTAAGCTTGAAGGAGGGTCGTACAAGCTGCAACCAATCAGAGGAGGGCGTCGCGCCAACTGCAGCTAATGGGAGGAGGGCGTCGCGCCAGCTGCAGCCAATTGGAGGAGGGCGTCACGCCAGCTGCAGCCACTTGGAGGAGGGGCCAGCTGCAGCCGAATGGAGAGAGGGAGTGAGGGTGAAGAGCGAGAAACTCGGTAGCATGCACATGCAGATGCCAGAAATAAGAGCCGAAGAATAAAATTGGTGGAGCAACACGCAGCACAGCAAACAGTAAATCATCGATGAAGCCAGTCATCCGATAGATTCCGAAGCCGAAGGATTTGCATGGCGAGCTGAACAGCAGCGCAAAAGAGGACAGCGACAGCGTGAGCGAACCGATCCAGTGGATAAAGCAAGCCGGCTAGCCGAAGCAGAGCGGCCAAAACTGTATAACGTTGCTAAATGAGATGCGAGAAACAGATGAAGAGCAAGAAATGTAAAGGACTAACGAGAATGAAGACGCGAAGGAAGAACTCGCCGGAGGAGCGTGCAGTTCACAGGCGTGTTACAAGCGGCTTCACAGACCGCTGAACCGAGGGCACGACGATTCGAATTGCAACGAGCATATCAGGCGGCTTTTTGCAAGAGGAAAATCGAGGAACGACTGCAAGAACACTTGGGTGCAACTCGAATTTTCAAGACCAGAAAAAGCAAAACGGAGGTTAAAAAAACCTAAACAATGGCAAACGTGCTAGTGCACCTAAGTCGCATTTAGCTTAACCAGGTAAATCAGGGGTCAATCTTCTTAAACGGGGAATGAATAGTATGGCGCTTCCAAGTAAGGTTATGCAGATCCGTTGTTGGTACCTTTACTGAACCTAACTCGAAAATATCATATAAACTAGACAAAAAGCACTTAAATCAGCTGCTGCAGTAATGGCAGGTAAGCAGACAATATTTTTCGGCGACACCCCTCGTGATACCCCTGAAAGGTTTATAACAGCACACACTATCACACCTCTGACATTGGACGGTTTCTGTTAAACCCTCATAGCTGAATAACGGCCTGAGGGGCGAGTTGGTGCATGATGAAATGAACGGCAGCGCAAACAAGGACACTAGCAAGAAAGAGACACCGCATGTGTCGTCTGTGGTGTGGTGTCTGTGCGCATGTGGTGTCCCTTACTTGTTACTGTCTTTGTTCGCGCCGCCGTTCATTTCCTCATAACTGAAGCTTGCAATTTTATATTCGTTTCAGATACAGCAGATGCTGTCTCTGAATCAAAATTTGTCATCTTCAAACACCTTTACCGCGATCATTGTAAGGAAGTAAAAAAACAGTAAAAGTCAGAAGTCATGGCTCACCAACGAAGGCTTGATAATTATAAAGGAAACCAAACTACTCATTACTGAGCAACTGAGTGATTTAACAGTATTCATCCCTTCTCTTATGGCGCGGTTCAGGAGTCCAGGGATATTTGAGACCGATACTGCCGCCATTTCCTTTCCCCCAAAACCAGTTATTATTATTATTATTATTATTATTATTATATTATTATTATTATTATTATTATTATTATTATTATTATTATTATTATTATTATTATTATTATTATTATTATTATTATTATTATTATTATTATTATTATTATTATTATTATTATTATTATTATTATTATTACGGCGCGGTGCGGGTGTCCAGCGAGAATTGTGATACGGGAGTCATTTCCTCTCCCTAAAACCAATTTTCATTTCAATTTCCTTCCCTTACGGCCCGGTTCGGGTGTCCACCGAGATGCGTGAGACAGGCGTCCTTTCCTTAAATTGTACAACGGGCTTCGCGTCGCGCCGAACGGTGGTGGTGGTGGTGGAAACTTTATTACACACAGGGGAATTTAGGCCCGCAGGACCTTGGGCCCACGCACGGCCCCACTGCACTCAAAGGTTCATGTCCCGGAGGCTCATGACGCTTGCAGCCCGGCCTGTGGCGATGGTGGCAATGGTGGTAGTGCCTGGTTGCTTGTTGCCCGGGTGGTTGAAGCGAGCCTTGCATTTCTTGCAGCCCGTTCAGTGCGATCCGTTTCACAGGATGAATTTGACCTCGAACTTGGGTGAATCGGCTGGTGAATGATTCTCTCCACATCTGCGGCAGAGTTTTGCGAGGAGGCGTACACACGTCGCTCCGATGTCCGGGCCTCTGGCAGTTAAAGCACGCTCCGGCTTTCCCCAAGAACGGGTAGCAGTACTTGTAGGCTGCACCATAGAATTTCACTTGCTTGGGGACCTTCTAGGTGGTGATGAAAGTGACGAGGATCGACTTCGTCTTGCTCAGTTGCCTCGCGTCGGAAATCGTGTAGGAATCGCTCTCGTTGTAGATTTGGAGGTTGTAGACGATCTCTTCTATCTGCTGGTCATAGATAGCGTTGTAAAGTACGTCTCGGATGGCGTTGTCGGGTTGGGCTATGTAGGTTTTCACAGGATATGTCGTCTCTCTGACGAGTAGAAAGGTGATCTGCACGGAGCGTGCCGCGCGCTCTTCCGAGGGCGTACCCACGGTGAACGAGTTGTTGAGGGTATTTATACGGATGATGTCCTGTTGACGTACCGCTTCCACGGGGAGTTTCAATATGGCGCACAGAAGGAAAAGGAGGAAGTCCTCGTTGTGCTTGCGAAGGTCTAGGCCTCTGTTGGGTCGCAATATAACTTTCAGATCTTGGGTGGGCAATTTCTGTAGCGGAGCCACGGGTGCATGATTTTAGGCAGAGTGGGCGAAGACGACTCGCCTTTTTTGGGGTCTGGGCCCGTGTGGCGAGGCCGGCCGGTGGCGAAGACTTGGGTAGCGAGCACGAGGCAGTGTCACCACTTCGCGCACTTTGGCGTGCGCTCCCATACACCCTTAGAGCGTGTGGGGTAGCGGTCTCGGTCACAGAGGAGATGCCCTCGACTCAGCGTGGCAAGCTCAGCCGGAGACCAGCTACCAAGTGACAAGGGGGTTGGTCGTTTGGTGCCCGGCTTTCGCCGGTCGCAAGCCAGAGAATGGGTCGGAGCCGAAGGTTCACAAAACAAAACAGTTTATACAGCTAAGAAACGATACAGAGGTATTTACAATCACTCGTACTAGCACATACAAAGTGACTTATAAATACAATGCAATTCATGCAAAGGCTCAATAGAGAGAGATAACAATTCAACAAAATCTTTGCACCGAAAGTGCACTAACGCAGAGAGAGACAAACAAAACACAATTTGTTCACCGGGCACTGCGACAGTCCGACGACCTGAGGAGCTCGACGGGGCCGTCCCGCAGGTTGGCGCACGTTGCCTCGCTGGTCCGGGCTGGGCGAGTGGTGTTCTCCGGGAGTCGAGCGGGCGCGCTTCTCGGAAGCTTAAACGGCGGCTCGGGCTAACCGACAGCGGTTGAAGCCCCTCATTTATAGGCGTAGACCGCGTCTGTTTGTTCTTCGCGCCAAGGCAGGCGCGCATATACCCGCAGCTTGAACTGCACAAACTCCTCCATCTCGCGCCGGGCGCGCGACCCCATTGGTCGAACGCGGAAACCGCCTTCCAGAAATTTCTGGTTCCGTCTCGCATGCGAAGACGCCGGCGCGAGAGCGACGGGGAGATGGTATCACTTTAGCGCGGACAAGGTTACCCCCTTTCCGTCGACAACTAGTCGAAACTTCGACATTCTAGAGAAACCGACGCCGCGCGCGGCCGTGCCTCCCTCGGCGCCGCGCCGGCGAGCTGAGTGGCAGCAGCACGCGCGAAGCTACGCACTCTCCGGGGGTCCTTCTCCGCTGTTTTTTTTTGTTTTATTTTACAGCGCGCGGGCGCGATTGCTTACACGCTGCGCCCTGCCTTTCTAATAGGTGCCGAATTTTGTGACAAGCAGACTGCTTGTTCGGACGAGAACGGAGCCGGGTGCGCTAGCTTGCGTGCCGTAAATGTCCGGGTCCATCTTGGATCAGTAGCAAACTCTTCGGACATGATGTCTTCGCCTTCGACTAGGCGGTAACCCATGCTGCTGCAGGCAGGCTCGGCGTCGAGAGAGGCCATGGCAGGGCACGAGTAGCGAGGTTAGGCCTGGGCTAGGCCAAGGCGTTGCGTGGTAGAGCTATGCCTGACGCGAGACCAAGAGAGGCGTCCGCCCTGCGTTTGGAGCAATACTCGAAGGTTTCACGCAATATTCAGGCGTTTACAGACTGGCGAACCGACCGCGATCGATGACGCAACTGTGCTCAAGTTGCAAACTTCGTGATTGCTCATAAACTCCCAACCGCATGGAAACAATATCAGTGATACAGATGCATTAACAAAAATCCGTAAAAACAACAGTCCGAGAGATAAATTCAGCAAAAAAAACTATTTTCATGACACAATGGCAACATACGGCCGTAGCTTTCATTAGCTGCTTTCAGATGGCACAGCCATCCATAAACACCTGGAAAGTGGCTACTGAGACTAGTCGCTTTTTCAAGCCGAGCTGCGTAACTAGTAAAATCTAACACCTCTGCTAGAAGAGACTAATGCATTGTGTTGACTGTTCAACGGTTCCAGTTCTCCGTTCTGCGGTCACCGTTGCCCGGGACTGTGCACGTGCTTACCCTGGAGAGGCTGCCTGGCACCTCCAACCAGGTTCTCCTTCGTCTCGAGCACCTCGCTCTCAAGAGAACGGCCGTCATGATTAACATCACTGTGAGTGTGTCATCACATCCGTTTTCGTGCTGCTGAGGATGTTATCTTGAGAATATGACCCGACCAGTGTTCAGACATGTACCTCGTTCTCCTGCGCATCGCTAAATCATTAAAATTAAGCAAATATTCATTCATTACCTACCTACGCGCTGCTGAATGATTGCAGAAAAATGCTGTATAGGTGTGGAATAATGGCGAAACCAGCGCCCACGGACAAAGGACGAAGAAGCGTAGACACTGCAAGCACTCTATTTTGTTGATACGCCCTGGTTTTTTTGTTTTCAAGATGACCATATTAAAGCGCGATATTTCTAACGCCATGTTTACTTCCCTGCGCTATAGGCAAACAATACAAAAAGAAAATGTTACCCTTGGTGAAAAACCAGAACACATCGATTGGTGACGAAAACCGGAGAAACGATCTTTGATGAATCAGGAGAGCTTTAGAAATAAAGAGATAGGCAGGTGCTCACATGTGCGGCCACCTGTAGAGAATGGAGTTCGAAGCTGAAGTAATCAGCGGACGCTCCTTTGCGCGAAGCACCCTCTCGTGGCTCATAATGAACCGTGGCTAGAGGTACTGCTAGAAATCCGTATGCTGGATATGTTGGCTAAACCTTGTCCTTTCCCATTTGCGTCGATTGCACTGAGTTCCATATTCTGAGGTGTGGATGCTAGTTTTCTTGTCTTTCCTTTTATGTCATAAAATTGCACGAAAAACGCAGCGCAAAAGTAGTTTACCGGAGTTTGCGTCTTTGTAGCAATATAACGCGCACAATTAAATCCGCTCCATTTCGCACTCCCACAATTCAAACCCAGGACTTTAAGGAGAACGCCGAGTTTCCCGACAGAAGCATCGGTCGTCATGCAAAACTTGCGTTCTCTTCAAGCGCATCGTTTAGTCCCCTTTATATATACACTCTAAAAACTGGTACTCTCCCAAAGGAGTAAATCGTCTCTTGTACTCTCTCTGGTTACTTTCTTTGCTTTTAAAAGGCAGCATAGCTATATCGTCACACCTATACCATACGCCCGAGATATGGCATACGTCCGTCATTGGCTCCAGTGTACGTAAAGAGATCGCCTTTCGAGCGACAGAAAAAACATGATTCACGTGAACAAACGCTATTAATGAATACCATTCTATAACCATAAGCAAATACTGTCTTCTGCCACAATTTCTGCGGAACGGCTATGCTTCTCTCGTCAAATGACGGTACTTTGTGCCCGTCGTGGAGGGGAGGAGGAGGGGGTGCTGCCAATCGCGTCTCAATGCAGAAGCATATGCTTCACTGTCAACAAAACCCGCCTTCGGCGTTAACCAGCAGCAGTGGTACCAAAACTCCCAGATGACGTAACCGTGGTATCAAAGCAAAATCAAAGCTCTTACAAAAGTGCTTGGGAATTGACCCCATGACATTCAGACTGCGGGGCGAGCACGCAACCTGTGGGCCACAAAATAGCGTTGCTCCTCGGCGAACAAACGGGAACCTAGCATATGCGTTGACTTACAACTGCATGCTAATGAATAGGTGTGTCATTAGAAAGGAAGAAAAATTTTTAAATAAAAAGAATATAGAAATAAAAACCAATTGCTTTCGCATTCAAAGTACATAAGCAGTCTTAAGAGTCCTAGAAATTTTTTATACATCTGTTCCGGAACAGTGGACTTTCGTGAAAAAATGCTTTGCAGACAAGGGTGAGGCTTTGACTCGACAGAAAAACTTCCTCTAAATCCCCAAATCGTTCACTGTTCGCCAAAGAACAGCAGTGGAAATACTCCATATTGCAGTGTTAATACGGTGCGAGCTCTCGACGTAAGCAAAAGTCAAAGTACATTGTCTGTCTGGTGCAATGAATTATGCGACTGGGCGCCAGGGATCTTCTTCCGCAAAGGGCGGCGTTGAACATACCAGGCGTCATGAAATTGCTTCCGAGTAAAGATTTTCTTCCGTATGCAGCTTTTTCCTGTCCTGTTTCATCATTCAGTGAGCTATGCCTACTCTAACGTGGCAGCGGCCTGTTAGTAACTGGTCATCTGGACCCAAAATGCGCGCAGGCAGAAATCTGGAAATCAGAAGTGCACAATATAAATTTGATTCAGAGTAAAAGCATTCCAACGACGTAGCGGCGTCAAAAATAAGATGTGGGCAATAGTTAGGCCGCCATATTTATACACACGCTGAAGTGTAAAATTGGTTCAGTGTTAAACCACGGTCACTTGATCCAAAGCGTTGCTTATCGGTTAACCGGCCATGGTTAAGTAGTGACAACACTCATACAAAGTATTCTCCCCATTACTTCATGCGTCCAAAATAGTGAGCCTAGCAGTTTAAGCTTTTTACACTATAACAATGAAAAATTAGTTCTGTAACTGCTTGCTACTGATAAAGCGTTACGTTCAAAATTAAATTGTGGCAAGCCAAAACTAATCAGCTATGGCATATATTCGGGTGTTTGGTTTCAATCTTCGTTTACAATTTCTTCAAATTACGATGCGGCACTCCTCCACCCCCTCCCTCCTCATAGGTCAATAATAATCAACCAATATCCCCCATTAGCCGGTTCCCACGCCAAAGAGGTGCGAGAGAGAGAATGATGAACGTAGAGGGAGGAAGGTTGACTAAGTGACGCCCAGTATGTTGCCCTACACGCGGGAAGGGGGTACGAAGTACGCGCTTTGCACCGTAGCTTTACAAACTTTACTGGTCATTATCGGAGAAGTTTTCCAGAAAAGAAGACAGGTGGTGGCATCTTGGTGGGCTTTAACGTCACGCAAAGCAGAGGTCTAATTGAGATGCCATAGTGCAGGCCTTTAGCTTATTTTCGACCACCTAGGATTTGTTAATGTGGACAGCACAAGAGCGTTTAGCTTTTCGCCACCACCGAAATGTGGCATGATTCAATCCTATAGGGTGACGAGCTTAGTATCGAGCGACGAAACCCCTCAGGCTCCGGGCCAGTTTGGAAAGAAAGCAAGAAAAGGAGTTGCTAATAATGTGTGAACGTGGGCAATCCCTATACTGCACAGCCTGCAGCGCTGCATAAGCCATGCTTTCTTCATGCCTATTTTTTCACAACACTCAAGGCAGTTGCAGTCTTTTGGTGGTCGGCTGCCAAGCCCAACGTCATCGCATAGAATCCCAGCAGTGGAGGATTTGTTACAATGGAAACAACATGCAAAATCGGGTCAGTGCTGTGTGATGCCCAGTGCACGTGAAAGAAACACAGCTGGTCCGAATCAATCTGGAGCTGTACCCTAGGCAATCGTCAGATCTCTTGTACGTAATATGGACGCTAAACCACACATAATATTGCCATACTATCCCATGCCATCCCATCCAGTCCCATCTCGTAACATACCACACCATACTATACAACAGCTCTGACTCTTTTCGATGCAAATTCCGCCGACGGCTGTAAATGAAGCTCTTGGATCTCCGCTTGAAGTAACAAGTCCAAACGTTTAAATTTGGCGCAGGTGCCCGTTATTTGAGAAATCACTGTCCTCAGTTCCCTCTGTCGTTGTTACGAACAAAAAAATTCAGTGGCAGGTTCAAGATTGGTAGTTCGAAGATTGTCAGCTAGAGGAACTGCAAATCTGAAATATTAGTGATAGTGGCTAGAGATGATTGTTCACTATAGTTTATTGATTGATCGTTGTTCGCAGCGGCTTCTCAAATGCTGCCGGCTGGAAAACGTGCAGCCGGTCACTCTGGCGGCCAACCAGTTCCTTCCGCAAGCCACTCGACAGCAATGGCCGACGAGGCACAACCAACTGCCGCTGCGCACGAGCAGAATACGCATGACCACTCCGGAGATGCGCGCGGAACCTGCAACCGGCGACGTTTTGGTGAAGCTCATTCCGAGGCAGATTGCCACATTCCTGGCCAACCTGGTTGTCGATTGAGCTGGTACTAGGAAGGATATCGTTTAAGTTTATGAACTGTTACCGGTGGTGAATAAGCAGTTCGGCGAGCCGGGCGCCTTCTGTGCGCAGACCCACGTGGAGCTAATATCAGTTCACGCTTTTGCATGCAGAGGGCGCCACTCCCTTTGTCCTTCTAAAGCCCTGTTCTTCATGTTGCGCCAGCGACATCGCAGAACCGAAAACCTTCTTCTATCAGCTGTCACTGTAAAATAAGGTATTGAAGTCGAAAGCTAAACTTTGAGGCACCGTACTATTCCGAAATAGATTTGGAGGTCCAGCACCGCCGACTAACCCCCGCTTTACAAGTGAGTACAAGATTTGCCCTGACCTGAAGCCAGCCTCTCTGGTCCGAAATTTTATTTAGGATACTGGCCTAGGTTCCTACCGTGTGCCAGCGGACGTCTACGGCCGGGCAACCGAAGACAACGAAGGGCATATTCACGGACTCATCGCTTGTGTTGTAAGCTTTGCTGAGAACGGCCAGTCATGGCTGAGCAAAACGGGCTTGCAGTCGAGTGTCTAGAGAGGTTCAAAGATCGAGAAGACGGGGACGAGAGCAGAGACAGAGGACAAAGGTTTTCGTTTTCTCTCTCGTCCTCTATAGTTCTCTGGCCTGTGATGGACTTTAGACAGCACCGGCTTACTTCTTGTAAATAAACCTATATCAAAATGCTCGTTGCTGATATGGCAGATTTCATTTCGTATGAACTAAAGATTTCTGGGGCCTTGACGTTTCTTGGAAACGAACTGTCGGGACGGCCAAAGCACGGCACGCCGAACTGTACGCTTAGCTGTAGACGTACAGTCACACTACAAAAACAACCTCCAGCGTATCCGAAGCATATTACTACCCCCTCCTCCCTCCAAAAAAATGAAACCTTCACCGCTCTAACACTGGCCAGCCAAGAAGAAACAAGCGCCCTATGGAAGCATCCAGTTTCTTTGGAAAATGAGAGTTCATGAATGTTCTGCCGGGTCAGCTTAGCCTCTCCGCCCACAGAAGACGCTGCCACGACAGGCTTTAGTGGCAGGCAGGATCCAGTGCCTGTTACGTGTTTTGTCTCCGTCTATATACTACACATTTCATTCTCTCAGGGGCCCAGGCAGTGCAAACTTTTCATTTTTTTGGCAACAGTTCTAACTGAACGCACGAAGTGTGCCTTTAGACTGACGTGCAGCCACAAATTTTCGCTCAATTTTGTTCAGCTCACTAGCAGGGGTGCTTCCAATTTCATAAGAAAGTGCCATAAATATTTCCTGAGAAGCTCAACGTGCACACCTTGTGCACATGAAACTCCGTACCTCGTGGATCCGCGACACATGGGTGTTGTAGATTAGGGAAACAGCATCACTGCAGTGATAAACCTTGTAGCAAACGATTTTTCACAGGTAACTGAGCAGAGCGAATAGTCTTAACAGCAATGCACAAAAGCGGCTGAGGCTGACAAAACATTATTGCGCATAAGCTCAGGAAATGAAGGCAAGTTATCTAGCTTGCCGCAGGCCGTGGAGGCCTTTGACGATGCCAGCCCATTCCACAGCCTTGGACTGGGCCTTAGCTTATCCCATGCTTCTTTGTAGGGATCAGGCAAGAGTTCAGCGGGATGCTTACGAACTTTGCATGCCCAGATCATATGTTCGTTGTTATCTTTCTGAACACAAAAGCGGCATGACGGATTGGTGAGGCTGTGGATTGATTTATGGCTGCTCAGGGCGTTGGTCATATTTAAAAAAGCACTCTTCCTGCACACACCAATGACAGCGGCTGCGTCACCGCATTCCGATGAAGCCCGGTAGGCGATTGCCATTGCAAACCAGGCCATGAAATGTGAAGTGAACAATTTACACCTATAGCGCTTCCTAAATTGGCTTATTTAATCCACAACTTTACAACTCCATACGATTTGTTTTTAGCAATATTTCTTTGCCTCTTTTGATCAAAATATTTCGTTTCGCAATGAAACATTTTCTTCTCGTTACTAGGTTGATATTCGCAACATAAAAGCACGGAGAGACTTCGCGATTATTGTCACAAGTTAACGGAAGCGTAGTGGGATGTGCAAACTGCCAGTGCTAGCGATGCCTTACAGGCCACTTTCACTTTGTCAATCGTAATTTCCTTGAAACTGGCCATAAGAAATCGCACTCTCCCAAATTATTCCCTCCCACGTGGACGCCGCGGTATACACACTATCCCTCGCCCGATCATCGAGCCCGACCAGGCAGATTGTTGCCACGCTTTATGGGGGTTTGTCCCAAATCTAATCAGGCTATGAGGAACGCCGTAGTGAAGAGTTCCTGAAATTTCGGCCACCTGGGGTTCTTTAAGGAGCACTAATATCGCACAGTACACAAGTCTCTAGAATTTCGCCGCCATCGAAATTCTACCGCCGCGGCCGGGATCGAACCAGTGTCTTTCCGGTCAGCAGCCGAGAGCCATAACCACTCAGCCACCGCGGCGGCCGAATTGTTTTTCATGTCTCCATAGCGCTTAGGAGGATCGGGTCATAAAAGAACAATTTCCATTTGCGTTTGCCGAAGTGCATAACCACTGCAACGAAAAGCACTAGCATCGTTAATGTGCCGCAGATAGGATACGTGGCTTCGAGAGAGAGAGAGTGAGAAATTTATTGAATCTTATCGCCTCTTGAGCTCCTGACTGAGTCCCTCTTTTAACGCAGCCGTCGTTCCTTCAATCCAGGCCGCGACTACAGCTGCCAGCTTGGCACGTTGATACAGGCATTGAAAGAGCCAGCTCGATAGACCCGATCAAAGTAATCCCGAGATCTCTAGAGATTATTTTTACACGGACGAAAACGCGACATCATCAATCAGAGAGCAAGGTTTCATACATGGAGCTTGGGCTAAGCTTTACTAAGCAGCAGACCACGCTGAGAGCCGGCAAGGTTCTCAAATCTGCACAGTTCCGCATGCGTAATCAACGCATTTTCTTTAAACCAGGTTTTAGTATCTTAGAGTGCTTACATCGTAGGAGTTACATAGGTTGCTTGGCAGCTTAGTGCGTTCTGTAACACCACTGCTGTGCCACTGGGGAGCCTTGGTCGCTGCAGTTTTTAGGGCGGGTATAATTCGCAGGGGTTATACTGCGACAGCCTGTTCATCCCAGGAGGTGCTTTTGTGTCTGAGCAGTGTTTCTCTACCTGCTCCCCTCATACTCAGAAAAAAAAGGGTGGCGGCAAAAGATCGGCCCATCAAACACTACCACAAAACCATAAACGCGAAAACTGAACTTAGAGACTCAACCTCTCCAGTGAGCCACAATCTCCTGTAAACCAGCTACGAATTCAACACAGATAACTACACAGAAAATTCTTTAGTGAAGAGAACTTCACTCTGACGCAGGCCACAACCATAAGGAAAGCAGAAAAGGGGCCCGGCGAATGACTTTAGTTGCCCTTCCGTCACAAGCTGCCGCTACCAATATTGGAAGAGCAAAATAATTCATAAGCATTTACAGAAGTGGTAAAAATCGATCGAAGAATGAAAAGTATCGCCTCGCTTTAGCACGCACAAAGTTCTCTTCTGAGCAGCAGCCATGTGCGCTGGTTTCGTCTGCACAGTCTACAGACAAGCCTGCGCAGCGAGACCTACTACGCAACCAAAGCTTTCCACTTACACCGATTCTGTGCCGAAGCCAATGATCACAGCTCAAGGAAAAAAGACCCATACATGTGGCTTCTTTCAACAATAAAACACGGCTCACAACCTGCTTAGCTCAGTTCTGATGGGTTTATTGCTCTTAAGGACTAAGACAGCGCTCACCTTGCCAGCCCCGCAAGTGTCACAGTGAAGCTTTATCTTACATAGCGTCAGCCTACTATGGAAACACGTTGTCACCCAGGCCTCCCTAGAGGGCCTCCGTGAGTACGCTTCAGAGCAGTCTTGATGACTTGTCCAGAAAGGGTGCCGCACTGAAAGCGTCGTTCTACTAGGGTGTAACACGTTCTCAACCCTGCCTCCCCAGCAGGCCTCCGTGAGTGCTCTTCACAGCAGACTGGAGACTCCATGGCTTGTCCAGGTAGGGTGCCGCACTGCAAGTGTCAGTGTGCTAGGGTAACACGTTGTCAACCAAGCCACCCCAAACGCCTCCGTGAGTACGCTCCACAACAGACTCGATGACTTGTCCAGGAAAGGCAAGCATCAGTCTATGGTAACACGTTGTCAACTCGGCCACCCCAAAAGGCCTCCGTGAATACGTCTCACTTCAGACTCGATGACTTGTCCAGGAAGTGCACCGCACCACAAGCGTCACTACTAGGGTAACACATTGTCGTCTCGGCCTCCCCAAAGGTCCTCTGGTAGCAAGCCTCTGACCAGACTCGATGAATTGTCCAGGAAGGGCACCACACAGAAAGCATCAGTTTAGGGTAGCACGTTGTCAACCCGGCCACCCCAAAAGGCCTCCGTGAGTACGTCTCACTTCAGACTCGATGACTTGTCCAGGAAACCCGCCACACTGCAAGATATGAACACACGGAGTTAGCACAGCATATCATTGCATGTGGCACGGTAGAGCTGGTCGAAGGCTCTGGAGGAATTTCCACCACATTTTATAGCGGGGCTCTTTAGAGGCATATCGATCATTTTATTCCTTGAGTACCTGAATACCTGCAATATGTACTACCCCCGTTATAGCCCTATATATTTCAGTCTCACGCATGGATCTGTGGTCACTGCCCTAATCAAGTAGCTGTCTTACCACTTCCAATAATACTGCTTGCTCCTACATTGTTTATAGCAATTGTCCTCTTCATGAACAATAGTTATTTCGGGACAATATTTCTCTTCATCCACTTTTCTGCTTTCCCTCCATAGGTCCTTGATCGCCATTCGAAATCGTCCCCTGAGTTGCTGAATGAGAAATATCACTAGTCCTAGGTTGTCAATAAACTTTTATCCCTAACTCTTCCCTCTGCAGTTCTATACCATAAATACCTCTGAACACGCGGTGCATACTCGTGGATAGCTCTAGTATTCCTGCCTGACATCCCTCCTTAATGGAATTTTATCTCTTTTCATGCGAGGACTGTGCTAATCGTGGAACTGCTGCGTTTTTTAAGGCTCGTCTACCCTCGGTTCTTCACACTTCTCGATGATCTAAATAATATTGTCGTTTACGCTGCGCTCAACTTTGACAGTTCTGTCAATTCAATCTATGCAGTTAGAGGCTTTCGTGCCCTAGCGCTTGTTTCCTGAGAGAGTTTGCCAGCATTTTGTCTGGATAACCGGTCACCTACTTCTATTGCGCACTCTTAACAATATCTTTAAGCTTGTTATTATACTTGAACACTAGGTCATCATCATATAAAATTAGAAGTCGTTCTCCAGCGAGATCATGAATTCAGTCTCACTAGGTAGGTTTATGATGTTTAACGTCCCTAAGCAACTCAAACGCTGTAGTGGAGGGCTCCAGATAATTTCCACCCCTTGGTTTTCTTCAACGTTCACTGACATCGCATAGCACATTTGTATAGCGTGCATTAACAGGACAAACACAGGAAACTTGGAGAAGACGAAAGAAGCGCTTCTTTCATCTTCTCCAGGTTTCCAGTGTTCGTCCTGTTACCACACGCTATACAATTGAAATGTACCAAATTGACTAGCCAGCCGGAGAAAGTTCTACTACGCATAGTACATAGGCCTCTAGCATTTTGTCTCCTTCGAACTGCGACCGTCACGGCCGGAATCAATCCGGTGCCTTTTCGGTCAGCAGCCGAGTACCATGACCCCTGATGCATCGCGGAAGTTAAAAAAAATCCCTGTCAGTACGGCGAAAGCACAATATTTTAGCGCCGCCGAGTGGTAATGGCAGCTGAACCTTCCACCACGCCGACCAATACTAGCTTTGTGCTTAGGATAAACGAATGGTTTACAATGAGTGAAATGTGAGGTAGGATCACAGTCAGTTCTTGCCAAAAGACACCGTTCTACTGCTGCCACATGACCGCTCTCAGAGGAAGAAGCAAAGTGACTTCGGAGATCTATTCATGCGCGTGCTCATAGGAAGGCTAAAGGAAAGCCGCTGGTAGTCCTGGGGGACTTCAAAGCGCATCATACGGCATAGGACTAAAGGCAGAAAGCTTTGGGAAGACATACAATTGCACAGGCTTCTCCTCCTCACAGACCCCGCCCTCACAACGAGGCAAGGGACCAGTGTTTCGGCAGACACTTCGGCGGATCTAATCTTTGTTGTTGACAGAGTCGGGGCTATTTGGTGCAAAACACAAGACCTGGGCAGCGACCACAAGATCAGAGACCAAGATTACAACGCCTCTTTCTTAGGCTTACGACATACGAATACGAATTTTGTTATGTCCCTGGCTAACTTCTTGTTTTGGCAGGCACCCTGTCTCGTGCACCTGACATCCAGGATAAGGGGGTTCCAGCAGATGACAATGATGTCGAGGTTCATGCCATCTAGGTCTGCTCCAGCTTGGTGAGTGAAAAAACAAGGAAGAAACTGGCTGAAGAGACCTTAAACGGCCCAGTTCTCTCAAAGGTCATGAAAGCTCTTATGTACCATCAGCCTCTTACTGGACAGTTCAAGCCCTTTGCCGTAGAACTGTCAGTGACAAATGGCACACTCTTTAAAGGCAGCAAAGTTGTCATACCTCGAGCTCTCCGAGCAAAAATGTTAGACTACATGCAGGACACTAAGGTGTCAATAAATGAACCACATAGATCTTCACTAAGGTCACACAAAGACCGACGTATCTTTCCTCTTCTCAGCTTGCTAACCATGTATCAGAAGCTATAGGCGCAATGCAACAGTTTTTAGTTCTTTGTTAGGAAAACATTCTAGAAGCCTCGCATATAACTTCTTTCCTGAGAGGAGGTTGAAGGAACAAGAACAGAGTGCGCGTAAAGCGTAGTATACTAGGCAGCCTTTTTTTCGAGGCTACAGTCCTTTCCCAACTGCAGCCGCCATGGTGGCTGAGTGGTTACGGTGCTCGGCTGCTGGTCTGAAAGACGCTGGTTCGATCCCGGCCGCGGTGGTCGAATTTCGATGGAGGCGAAATTCTAGAGGCCCGTGTACTGTGCGATGTCAGTGCACGTTAAAGAACCCCAGGTGGTCGAAATTTCCGCAGCCCTTCACTACGGCGTCTCTCATAGCCTGAGTCGCGTTGGGACCTTAAACCCCATGAAAAATATATACACGAAGATTCAGGGAGGCCCCCTTGCAGGATTTCCACCCAAGTTCCATGTTAATGGAAATCTACCCAAACAACCAGATAGCCACTTCCAGCTAAAGCTTTCCATATTTCGTGTTTTTCTTTCAAAGCTTGCGCCTATATGGCTTCAAACCAAGTTGGACAAAAACACCTACTGACGGCAATTCTTTGTTAAGCAAGCGTGTCCTATAGACATCTGAACATCAACGGGAACAAGGCATGCTTCCACGACCTCTAGTAACCGCAACTGTCTACTTCCGTACTAGCCCACGCTTCCCCACGGTGATTGTTTTCCGCATGGCTCTCCAACCGTAATGAGTAAGTGCCTATTTTCTGGGCTATCCCACCATATGTTAGTTGTACTCGTCCCTCCATAAACCAATTAGGCAGCTCAATATTGAGTACAGAATCCCCCATTTTCGCTTCTCTCCAACAATTGCTTGCTCCAGTCGTCATTCTCTTCCATCCTTCGGAATTTTTGCACTCTTTCATGCAAACTATGTGCTACAGGCGTTATTGCACACAAAGTCTAGAATCATACCCGCCTTCTATGAAGTTCCAGAAGTGAGAAAAAAAAACAGAGCAGTCACTACCGCGCACTAAGCATTGGCAAACGGAGGCTGCTCACCAAAACGAGTGAGTTGCTACCTTTCCATATCAGATGACATACTGTCGACGCGGATGTGCCATCAGGTCCACGGCGAACAATCTGCCTGCCAGACACCATGACTTTCCCGTGGCCCTCTCAAGGGATCACAACTGTACAGTATTATGGCATAACAAGGCATGGCGTGGCATGTCGTTGTATAGGTTCAATTGTTGATGGCTCCGAGAAATTTCGACCACCGACAGTCTTAATGTGCACCAAGGCAGCTGTGCTACTGCATAAACACCTCCCACCCTTCTCTCATCAAAATTTCTGATATACTTGCTTCCTGAGAATGCATAAAGCACCCTTCAAAAAGGGCTTCCTGGCTACACCCCTCATGTGGGGAGGGGGGGCTGTAACAGATATACAGGCCCCGACTGCCGGAAGACCTAGCTGCCACAGATTGGAAGCCGGACCTGTGGCAGTAGTTACAATAATACTGCATCACTTCCAACGATAAGCCCACCCGAGATGGCATTTACAAAGGCGTATCCACAGTCGTCTGAGCCTGCTATGAGAGCATCGAAAGCTCTGAGTACGAGGCGACGGCTTTTGCGCTGGGCGTTTATCTTCAAAGTGTATGTGTGAGCACCAAGCTTTCAGAAGCCGTCGCCTCCTGGCCATAGCTTTCTCTTCACTGCGAAAGTGTTTTCGGACGCATCGCCGCAGCCGCAGAAAACATTGAATCGCAAACCTCATTCGTTAGGCCCCGTTTGGTTCCCAGCGTTTCCAGTGCCGGCGTTTTGCCAGAATACTTCCAGGCATGAATAATGGGCTCGAGAGAAAACGTAGTACATATCTCGATCCCCACAAATCATCTGAATAATCATGAACGCCTTAAGACTGCATCCACTGCAGGACAAACACCTCGCCCATTGGCCTTCAGTTAACCCTTTCCAAAGACTGTTCTTGCTAATTTCACCGCTAGTCCCAGCCTCACAATGCGTCCATGTCTCCAGTTTGCGCATGCATTTTTTCCTGAAGCTTGAACTAACAAGCTCAGCTACAGTTACTGAATAACTCAGCTGCCGTGAATATTTCGGAATGAATTCCTACTTGTCGCTACAGCGCTTGAATGTAGTACAATCGATTAGATGCACCCCCTACCGAGCAAGTTTCGCTGCATATGGGCCATTCAATGACACTCCAACCTTTATCATCATGTGACAGCTGTCTAACACAAAAATTTCAGCATGCACACTTCCGACTCCATACGCATGAGAATTCCAAAACATTGAAGTGCCGGGACATGTTGCGCTGCAAGATAACTGAGTTATGACTATGACTGCGAACCATCAGTGGGTGTGTGTGTCTGCGTCCGTGCATGTGTGTGTGTGTGTGAAAATTGCCATTTTCCGATTATTTCCTTCCTTTTTCTTTCTATGCATACTTTGTACAAACTATGCACAACTTACATTAGGTTACTTATTAAGTGCGGAGTCATGCTACGTAGAAGAATAGGACATGAGTCACGACGCGGACGCCAGCTTTGGTGCTTATGGGGACTTATGCTTTTGCAATAAAAAGAGCTCCAAATTGACAGAGCGTGCATAAGACATGCAACAAGCAAGAAACCTCTCAATATTTTCATTATTGCTAGCCAGAATTATTTCTCCGCGACGAATGCGGCGTTTGAAACACGAGTGACTACACAGCATCCACAACGTCCCACGAAGCATTATTTAAAAAAAGGGAACAGCACAAACACAGGACAAAGAGAGAAACGTCCAACACAGGCGCAGTTTTTCTTTTTTTTGCTAGCGCCGACAGCAATTTCTCTAAATAAGTGCCTACCATTTGCTGCCAGGTTCGTCGCTCAGAGACAATTACACACAAAGGAGAAGCTTATTTGTGGGTTTTTGATGTGAAGAAGGCATTCGAAGTCAGCCCTTTACAATTCTTTATATTTGATGCCAACTTTTCCAAGCCTCCTTTCTGGCATAGTGCCTCAGCTTCTGCTTTTTCCTTATTTAGGGCTCTTCCTATGACCTGTTCAAAATTCACTCCTTGTGCCTGTTTAGCCTTTTGGGACTACGTCTCATTGGCTGCGACGATGAATCCGCCTTCCTTCTTGTTTGTTCCTCTCTTCGTCTTGTGTTTGCGCTGTTCCTTTTTAGCAATGTTATACCAACTAGCCCGCAACAACACTCTCGAAAGCATTGCTTCAACAGAGCTTCGGCAACTTTTTCTCTAGAAACCCAGGCCCACGTATCCTGGCCCAGGCCTACCAGATTCCTTCCAGGTTCTTAGATTTTCATGTCATGCAATTCAACGCAGTTTTCAGTTCAGTCCTGCACTGGTGCGCACTTCAACGCACTCCCTTGAATGCATAAGAAAATCACTGGAAACACTTGAACTATAGGAGTTATTTCCAAATGAGAGGATAGAGGCACACCTATCTTCTAGTCAGTGGCTGACAATGAAAGCCTATCCGCATAGCACACATAAGCAATTGCAGTGCGGAGATAGCTGCCTAGGAAATTCAAGTGATTGCTTTCTTACAATCGTAAATGCTGTCGCCATGGAGGTCCCTTCAGGCCCACAGCAACCGCTTTCGTGAAGCAGACTCGATGACTCATCCGTGCCCACTCCGGACGCAAGCACTGCATGGTTGCGACAAAGCCGATGGAGCAGGGTACTGGCTCCTGAAGAACTTTGACAACTGGGCAATACAACAGCTCACAAAGCATAAAACGCATGAGAGCAGTTTGATCGCTACGCGGACCGCACGCTTTAAGACCCATGCGCACTTAAATCTCTCTTCATCTAACGGGCACATACGTGTTTGGCCTAACATGGACTCAGCACCGGGCTTGATGATGGGCGCAGTGCAAGGTGGGCACGCAACTCACGCGTGGTGTGGCATGTGCCACTGGCAACTGGGGAGCAACCTTGCGTCCAATGAGGCCACATGGGTGTGGCAGCCGAATATAAATATGGAGCCCTAGCTGCGCGATTCTAACACAGCATTGTTCAGAGTCGCATATTCTAGTGAATGGTATTTTTTTCGTATCGCCTAAACAATTAATAATTACATGACTATTTAAAATATTGGCTTCAGATATAGATTCAATTCACGAGTTGTAGTAGGCAGTCTTGAAAACAATTGTCTAAAATATTTAAACCAAGCTGCCATTTACACAACTAAGTTTATTCACATTAAAAAAACTCTTTCGAAACAAAAATACTACCATGGCACAAAACAAATCCTGATGCATCTTTGTCACCCAGTGCACATTCTAAACACTGACGGGGGTAGCCCTCCACAGAAAAGCGTAATCTGCTCGTGCAGACGCATCCTCGCACGCTCAAATAGCACCAGTGTCACGTGATAGCTTTTTTCTTCATGGGTTGTTTTAAAGCTGGCTAGACAGACTGAGTAAACGGTACCCTAGTTGCCAATTATGTGTCCGGCTGTTCAAGCCGATCTAAAACTTCCGCATTGGCCCCTTATACCTGCCACCAACCTAGGTCATGCGATTCACAAATCCGCTCAGTTGGTTTATCTAGCCTAACAATTTGTCTTTTTCTCATACTTAAATTTATATTTAGTACTTTTTATATCGTCTTTTTCTCATACTTATATTTATATTTAGTACTTTTTATATATAATACATCATATATTATACCAGTGTATATATGACGTTAATTTCTCAATGAACATTCACAACTCTGTTGCTAAATATCGCCAGGTAAGTAGTTCTGAATAATATCGCATTCTACTCTTACATAAAAGATTTTTTCTCTGAGTGACCATTGCGCGGCACACGGATTTCTCAAAGATGAAAGAGCTCACTCGCGAAGTCATCAATTAATGCTAGTCGGGATCAACTTCACTGCCCGCTGGCTGTCTTCCTGACCGTTTTATTCAATGTAAAGGCTTCTAAAGTGGCTCAGTTTTATAGTTTGGCACGGACAGGCTAGGAACCACACTACAGAGACAAAGCAGAGTCTTCACATTTTTTTTTAACAGCAGGCAGTATTGAAAACTAGGAAAACTTCTGTTATGCGTGGGCTATTCTTGCCTATCGCAAATGTCATCAATCACGAATTAGCTGCTCCAGAGATGCTCGACACATGAAATTCAAGGCAATCATTGCAGTTAACACTACACTGAATACACGATGCTACATTTTTCTGGCTCCCAGAGTGGGGAGTGAGGTAAACTACAGCAATGTGAAGTTGTCAGGTAAGTGGCCCAACACTACTGTAACAATTGTAACAGAGACTGTAGCAACTTCTGCAAGTGTTAACCTTGCTGTCATGCTGTAACGAAAATATTAAGCAAACTCCAGTAATGTGAAGATGTCACGCAAGTGGCCCCACACAGTCGAACCTCGCAATCTTGAAATCCTTATAAAATTAGACCCGAGTTTAGGCAACGGTGTCTTGTGGATTCTTACCGTCTGACACGGGAACCGGCAGTGATGCAGAAGCACTCACCACGGTGGGCCTTTCTCCTCCGCCACCATTGGGCTCATGTTCGGGACGGAAAACGTAGCTTGGAAGCGGGACGTGTGGGCGGTCTTTCCCTGCAGCCCAATGGACGATGACGTCAGCAAGTGGTGCAAGATGAACCAATCGCACTACACACTGTCCTCGGATCAAGTCACACATCAGCACAACAGTCAGAACAAATCCTGACGGTGAGGTTTGAATGGCAGCAAGTGCTTACCATTTAAAAACTACGTGTTTACACATCAATATTTTTGAGATAATAGGAGCAGACCCAAACTCATATTAAGCGGAGCAGTCTCAGATGCGGGAGCGGAGCCCGCATCTTTGTCCCAAAGCAAAATTTTAACACTCGATGAAGAAGTGATTACTTTGGCGAGCATAACTAAAGTACGAGGCAAACCTCAGGAATGTGCATGTATCACATAAGTGGCCAAGCACTGTAGAACCTCACAACCCTGAAATATCAAATCATGTGACATTCTAAACAAATTGCGCACCTCTGATGAGACAAATCGACATATCAAATATCGATCATGTGAGCCTGATGCTTTGATAAATGCTCAAACATCAAAAACAAGTTTTGCTCCACAAAGGCTAAAAGGGGGCAAAGTTTACTGAGAGCCATTATTCACTATGGCTTGCCGCATAGCCAGAAGGTGCTGGGGCTAAGAAAAAGTGCCTTCCATTCACTAAAAGCTTCCCCTGAAGGACCACTGAGATTGGATTTCTCATGCTCAAAGAGCCACACATTTGCAATCACTGCAATATGTGCTATATGGCATCTTATGCAAACTCTACGCTTTTCAAGATTGAAAACAGCGCTTCCGTTCCTTGTCACACAGTTTGATTCTCAATCTGGAGCATTATGTAAGGCACCAACCATAAAAAACTGCCTTACTGCCCAGAGGGTGCAGTTTTTTTTTTTTTCAAAGAAGGGACAAAAGCCGAACAGTCTGATTACAGTCTTATGGAAACATTGTAAGAGCGGAGCAATATGTAATGCAAATTTGCAAATTGACCCCTTCATTTTATTTTTCACAGCTACAGAAATGTTAAAGTATTACCCTCTATCCTAGCATAACGTTCGTTAAATTTGATGAGACCAGCTGAAACAGAAAAACTGAAGGAAATGTTCGAAATCTCACATTTTGCCTTAACACACAGGGCAAAATGAGAGCGAAGGTGCCACACTGAGACGCCATTCCAAAGTCAAACTGTTACGGCTCCTTAAAATGAATGCATGTGACGGTGGCTCGATGGACATCCATTTAGACCACCTTAACAAGCCTATTCGAATGAGAGACTGAACCCAAAGAGAACTCGCCGCCGCTTTGCTCTATGGCCCACTATAGTCATGGCATTTCTATAGCCAGTCACCGAATTATGCGGTATTTTTTCCATTATTATCATCGCAACATCGCTTCCCTTATTTCAACAGTTCTTTGTGTTTCGCTCAGCCCCGTTAGTGAACATGCACCTTGGTACGACTCAGATGCGTCAACAGGAGGTTTTTTTATGTGATTTCAGGCCAAGCGAAGAGAGTTTGACCATTATAAGAATGTGCTGTACAAATAGTTCTTCATAACCATCAGACGACTGTGGCAACGAGGTTCGAATAAAATTTTATGCAGGTCTTTCCTTTGATCATCAACCCGCCTCACTATGCCCACTGCATGTCAAAGGCCTCTCCCACGTCTCTCCAATTAACCCACCCAATGCTTGCAAACTCCTTTATCTCATCCGCCCACCTAACCTTCTGCCGCCCTCTCCTACGCTTGCCTTCTCTTGGAGTTCAATGTGTTACCGTTAAGGACCAGTGGTTATGATGCCTTCGAATTGCATACCCTGTCTAATCCCATTTCTTTCTCTTGATTTCGACTAGAAAGTTATTAACCTGCTTAGCGGAATCATTCTTTTACTTCTTGTCCATCATGCGCATCAAATAGTTAAGCCTGCCATTAAGATGCAATGGGGCATATTTTTAAAAGCAAAGAACTAAATAGAAAAACAATACAAGCCTGCACATGAAATATCTGTAGCATACTGATTGTTTTAGTCAAAAAATTGCATTCATAAACCCCGAAAATATGCTTGTTCCCTCACCTAGTCCGGCCGCTTCATATGCACTCAATGTAAGTTATTTAATTCATGACCCCGGAGCTGTTCGCAACTCTTTAGAGTTTTCTACCTCTTCTCCGCTTGTACCTCGTCATATCCTATGGAACAGGAAAACATGGATAGAACTTTACAGCTGGCAAAAAATATCTCTCATGAGACCATGCAAACAGTCACAGGTTAACGTTCTGGCACAACTGTAGGCCGCTGCTAAAATACTCATCGCAAGCCTCAAATTATTCTGCTAAACAAAAAAGCGCTGACTAATTGTAACAAAAAAAACAATTACGCCTAATCTACGAAGCATGGTCACTTGACCTTCAGAGTACTGTAAATGTGGTATGAAAGAATTTTGCGTAATATTCTCCAAGTCCAGGATTCTTAGGCATCAATTTTGGCTGTGAGGCAAGTGTGGAATATTGCCCTGGTTTCTGTTATGCAAATTTTGTAAGCTAATGCTCCATCCTTCAGATGTATAGCAAAATCGTTCTTTTACTGCTTGTCCATCATGCGCATTGAGTAAAGAGTGCCATGAAGGACCAATAGGCCGCATTTTTGACGGTAGCAAAGATTAACAAAAAATGCAAGCCTGCGAACGAATGATCTGTGAATATATTGATTATTATAGAATAAGCTAGGCACAATACACCCAACCCTTCATCCTACCTCCCTCAACAACTGGCTCGCTGCCCAAACCACACCCTGCATCTCTATTTTTCAGGTGTTCATCCAGAACGTCCGTAAGGTGTTGCGCGAGACCTAGTACATGTTATTGAGAAACCCCAGACAGGGGCTGAGAGTTCATTACAGTTTTGTTCTCTCTCTCAATAAGGGTGATAAGCAAGTCACCTTTAAACCATAATTTCTTACTTGTCGGCAAGGGATGCCGTCGCAGGCCTGGAAGGCAAGTGGGCTGCCGCAGACTCGATCACACATCCGGGCTTACTCCAGGATGTGGGCACTGCAAGAAATGCGTACGCATTGGATGACCAGTGCACCAGCACTGAAAGAAGGCAGCACTGCACTAAAGACGTTGTTAGCATCGCCATTTTTTAAGCCTTTTCAACAGAAGATGCCTGTTCTCAGAGGAGATGAGAGCGCAAAGGATGTGCCTAAGTGTGATTAAGCGTGGTAGAGGACTCTGACCTGATCTGAATGCTTAGAAGGGCATGATGTCCAAGTGCTCAGCTTTTGCTCATGGTGAGAACTGCCCTCTTTACATTTCAGCATATAAATTTTTGAAAAAGGCGGATCATTCCTGCCACACACCTAAGACACATGCGGACAAGATATTCTACGATCCAAATGATAACCAACTGAGAGCATGCTGGTGGCAGGCATGCAAGCGGCTTGCGATCGCAATGAAAATTTGTTTAGAAGACCCCTCATTCTATTTCATGATTAAACACGATAACTGGAAAGATTGCCTGTATAGCACAAACTACGAGAAAAAAACCATAGCTAACCTATGATTCGATGGACAGAGATATTGTGTGCAATAAAGTTTCATTCCGAAAATTTTTTTGTATTTTTTCAAACTAATGTTCATACACAGACAATTCATGCAACAATGTCTGTCAAAGCGACAATGTAACCGCCTGTACCGGAGCTCATTTAGCTTTTTAGTCGCATTCACAACATCAGTAACTACAAAGGGTTGCTGCATATCATTGGCAAGGCAGGGCCGTAACTTTATTTCACATGACATAGCGCGCCCAGCTTCAGGAGAGTCCACTAGCTCAGTGCTTTGGACCTGCATGGAAACAAGTTAACCAATGTGATAAGGGGTTTGTTGTTATTAGTGAGGTTAAATCAAGAATTAAAGAAAAATAAGCGCTTCTTAGCTGCAGAAAATATGAAGGGATGTGCTAACAAGAGCCACACACACACCACTTAGCCCAGTACTGCACTCTTTCGCCAAGAACAATTCAGAAAAGTACGAGCAAATAATTTTTTAAACATCACTGCCGTAATCTGCCCAACAGCTATCGTAAAGAATCTTAGATTTACCGTACCGTCTAACTGCATTGGCCTAACTGTGCAAGATGTGTACTTTGCACCGCCGCCGCGCCTCCTCACACCGGTCGCCCATTGTTCTGAAGTTGAAGCTGTAAGTGCCATGTATAGAGCTGAAACATTTAAAGCTGCAAAAGTGCCCTTAGCTTCATTTCTTCAATAGATAGCAGTCTATGAAGCAAATAAAATGCACACACCGCTCAGAGCCAACACGCACATTGACCCTTTTTGTCGGGTGTACCTCATGTAGCATAACATCCATTATTTTGTAAACGAGCCATTTTCTTTGCCAGCTAGCGAACGCAGCAAATATTTCTGAAAATAGCGCTGAAGCATGTAATCTGCCATTCCACTAATAAAAATTTGGCCATGGTGCAGTTTTTCGCATATTTCTATTGGCGTGTGCATCTTCAAAAAACAATTTATGACGAACACTAGTGCATTAATCTCAGAAGTATTAGTATCTGAATATTGCAGCTTCTAATCTGCCTCATGTTCTAAAGAGATATTCTGTGATCCAGATAATAACCGGTGCCCATAAGGGTTAAGCCTAAATGCCTACAGAAACAGTGGCACCAGTAATTGTGAACATGCAGGCAGAGTACCTGATTTAATGCTGGGAACATCAGGCATGAATTTAAAAGTGAAATATTGTCCTCTAGCTTTCCTGAACTACACTGCCTGTACGTACACGATGTGCTTCCTGATAGTGGCCGGTTTCAATAACAACGAATTTCTAGTTCAACTGGGACCAGTCACCAACAGGTTTGAGGAACAAGTTTCCAGTTGCACTAGAACCTGTAGCCAACTGGTTTAAGAAAGAAGTTTCCATTTCAACAGGGACAAATTGTAACTGGACCAGTTGAAGTGGAAAATTGTTCCTTAAACCACTTTCGAACTAAATGATCCCAGATGAATTGTTTCCCCAGGAATAGCACTTTGAAGTCGTTCCCCTCTAACATTGTTGTAGTCAATTCTGTGCACATTCCAAAGCACTCCGGCTCTATGAATGTTATTTGTTAATATTTCGGTGTTGAGCCCAACAAAGATAGTCGCCTACCTTGTGTGAAATTTCGAAGATACCGACACGGATTTCTAGAACCCAGCTAAAAACCTAAATTCGACCGCTGCGGCTGGGATCGAACGCGCGTCTTTAAGGTCAGCAGTTGAGCGCCATACCCACTGAGCCTGTCTGCTTTATGCGGCCTGTCTGATTATACACCGACCGTGCTTTTACGTACCGGACAGGGACGGCCGCGAGTAGGAGATGGCGGCCTTGACTGCGAGGAGGAGTAGGAGGAGGAAAGGCAGGGAGGTTAACCGGAACAATAACCGGTTTTCTACCCTGCACGGGGGGAAAGGGGTGAGAGGATAAAAAAAAATTAATGAGAAAAGAGTGGTAGGAAATTCAAGTCACATTGTGAAGTCAAAGTCAAAGGAAGATAAGTATAACAACTCGCTTTAAGCCTGCTTCCACACTGAGGAGAAAAATTTTATGTTTTTATTAGGCAACGATAAGGACAATAAACGGAAGCCTCCAGCAATGCCGAAGGCTTATGGGGGCAAAGCGGGGGGGGGGGCTCCGCTAAGACTTGCATAAGAGAACGCCATACCATCCTGGTTCAGAAGGTGCTTGGAATGCCCTTACCAAAATGGCTCATCCCCCATTTGCGTATATGCGGAAACGGTCTGATCATGTATCGACCCTGCTTACCTCTAGTGCTAAGTATGCTACCAGTATAATATAAGGGTTTATGCTCCAAAGCAGCACATGTGATGTGAAGGAGGCCTGTTTGGGTGGCTCCGATTATTTCTCCCACTTGGGCATTTTGTAATGAACTGATTATTTCGAGGTACATGCGTATTGAATTTTCCCTCCGTTGAAACGTGGCCACCAATATTCACACCTCGTGCTCGTGCGCGGAACATTTCATGGTAATAAAAAGACTAGGCAGCTTCCTGATCATACAATGGGCTCATTGATGGTCACCCCTACTTGACAAGCAATGCTCGAGAGTGTCATACGCCTCTTGAAAACCGTACGAAGGATTTGAGCTTAATAGCAACTGTCCAGATGGTCTAAGGATATTGTTTTCTCATCTGTCCAACAGACATCTGTCAAACATCTGTCAAACTAGGAAGCCACCAGGACTGTGGAATGATGCTGCGCAGCGATAGCGAAAAAACTTCACACCGCTGTGTCCCGACATTTTAGACTAGGAGTGGGAGATGCTGGCACCCTTTCTGTGTTCAAGTATTTAAGACTAAGGTGGAGGAGTCCACGTGTTCGAGCTACAAATATGGCACCACAAGCGGCGAGCTGCGACCTAGGATAATCACACCAGATCTGATAGCACAAAGATGTGAATGATTTAAGGACTGAGAAAGTGGGAACAGAGCTCCGGCACTCTGGAAATGGTGCAGTATCGTCTCGCATATCGGCGGTCACTCAAACTGCGCCGTCAGAGAAAGGATAAAGAAGGAATGAGAGAAGGAACGAAGAAAGAGGTGCCGCAGTGGAGGGCTCCGGAAAAATTAATACCACCTGGGGATATTGCCGCGAATATTTGCAGTGTTTGTTCGTTCTTCAAATCTGCCGCAGCATACAGGTATGTTCATTGTGTTATTTCTGTTATTAATGAAAAAATTGTTAATCTGATTGCCAAAAGACAAGTGTGTATCAAATAGTATGAAAAACATGTCGTCGGTGCGATTAGAACTTACAGCCTCCAGATTTCCCGTCTGATGCTCTACCAACTAAGCTATGGTGGTATTTCGAAAGTATTTATGCTACCTGCAACCTAATCTTGAGAGCATTCAGCTTTTCATGCCTTAGGTAGCACAAGGAGGTCCATGCACCGCTTGCGCCCTCATGGTACTACAAGATTTGCAGCACGTAAAACATAGCTGTTGCGGACGCGGGCAACACTGGGAAACTCAAGTTACGTTAAGCGCACCATTTGTAGTAGTTCACTTGCTGCTAGACAGTGGCTCTGGGGCACTATCCTACAGCCGGCATTTCATTAATTGGTGGACCAAAATAAGATATGAAAACTTTCCCCAATGCTCCTTCCTGTGATATCGGTTGGCTTCCTTCTAATCTGTCACAGCAAACCTCTCATTTCACAAACCATTTTTTTGCGTCCTAGGATGGCTTTTCAAGCTCGAATGACAACATTATCAAAATGGCTGCTGCATGCAACAATTTGATCATGGCTGCATGATAAGGTTAAACATCGCTTCTGTACGCAAAGCCGCTGCAGTACAGACACCGACAAATGTAACAGAAGTCGTCCAGCGAGTAGTTTGAGCAGCTATTAGCGGCGCGGCGCTCTCGACATAGGTTCCCAGATCATGCGGCACGGAGATTTTGCGACGGCTCACAATACCAGGTGCACTGCTGCCGGCCTAGCTGCTTACGGTGCCGGTGGGCGCTTACAATGGTGGGTTCTCAGGATGAACCTGAAGCGCTCTGGATACTTATCATTAAACATGGAAGAGTTTTTAATGTCACATCTTCCTCCTCACTCAAGTACATTCACCTCAACAAAAGATAGCCAGTGCCTTTAATGGGAAACGTGCTCTTCCATTGGAATGCAGTGTCGTGAAGATTGCATCTCCAAGCTGCGTTTCTCTATATGCCCCGTTGTGTGCATTCAGCAACCCTAAATCTGGAGAAATCATTAGCACTATTTCTATTTACGTACTTCAGCACTATATAACTTCACATTAATTTCCTGCTGTCACTGCACGCACTTTCACACTTCACAACCGCTTACCTTCAGTGGTCTTCGTGGTTATCTGTGTTGCTGGTAAATAGAGTGGAGAAAATTACTCAGAGATCAGTACAGCAGCAAATATCAATTATTTCGCATCGTCTTTCAAAGGAGCTGCTATGGATTTTATTTTTATTCCTTTCAAAAATATACTTGCTTGAATGCAGAGATTTTTGCTTTAAAAATTGAAATATGTGAGAATGCTCATTCTACAAGTGGATTTTGTGGCATGGCGAGAATTGTGTAATTGTAGTAGATGGTTAAAAGGCTAACGGATCCTACATCACAAGCAAAGCCACTTTAAAAAAGTTTGAAATGCGAATGAGATAAAGTTGCCGTAGTGGTTGGCTTTGAAATTATTTCTACCACACCACGCGGCCGACTTTCGTGGTTCACCTCCGTCAAAATGTGTCCATTGCGTCAGACAAGAACACCGGTTCTCAGGCTCATTAACCGTGTGCGCTGACCACTGAGCCGTCGCTGGCGCATCGGCGCCCAAATAAATAGTGAACCTTCCTAAGGAAGCGAGCGATTTTCCGAGCGCAGAGCCACGACGCTAAGAAATTCACCTGCGTTTCGGAGTAAATGACGGGGTTGACGCAGTGCAGCGCAGGGGAGAATACTTGTGACGGAAATAAGTAGTGCAACTAGCAGCAGTTACTGCCTTTGATAATATATTATGATAGTATTCCCCAGTTTGATATAGGCGTGCACTTTAAGTGATTTTTGAGGGTGGCGGCACGCATTGGGCAGCTGTGTGCTGCGCAGTGCCTGTGCAAGACTCCCATTTGCTTGAAAACTTATGAAGGCCTACGTTACGGCACACCTTTCTCTCCTTGTCACTCCTCATTCATAATTTCCATCACAACGTGACTGAGGTGTGCACGAAGAAGCAAGACAATTACTTCACTCTATTTATTTGAACGGCAGTCCCCAGCCTTAAGTGGGGCTATACCACTTCCGGCCCCATGTCGCGAGTCTGTTCTAGTATCGGAACAATCTATGCGCGAGTTGTAATCTGGACGACAGCTTTGATCTACAAATTGTGTTAACCGCGTTCTCCTGCGTTGTCACTGGCACCAAATTCCGCGATCTATCATTTAGGCTTAAACTTGTAACCAAACGTTAACACCTAGCGCTACCAAGGATTCCCGCTGGTTAACTGAACTACCAACCGGCAAGCTGCAATTTCTAAGATAAAACTTTGGGACGACAAACAATGACACTCGATACTTGAAATTTCCTCATTAAAATGACAGGAGAATGGCTAGCAAGCTTGGACACTGACTTGTTTGAGAAACACTTGTTTGGGGAAAAAAACGCAGCACTGCATTTTTATGAACTCTAGGTAGTAAATTAAAATGTCTCGAGTGTATTATTTTTAAATACTCCACATGAATATTATGCGTGGTTCCCAAACGCTTACTAAATAAAGCAATTGAAATTGATGTTCATCTGGAAATTTTGACACGATGTCACTTCCTGTGTATATTGCTAAAATAAGGCTCACCTGTATTTGAGGTCGGAAGTTCGGTAATATCTATAAAAACAATGGAAACAGTCAATGTTGAGTAAATTAACGAGCTGCGCAATTAGGAGCGCACGCTATCTCGTCGTTCAGGAGGTAATTCTCTTAAGAAAATTACAGGGTGTTTCATCTGAGACTTTACGCAGTTTTAAAGATAGGCATTGAGTTAGAACAGCGCTTTTTTTGAATATAGCATTGCCACTGCCGTAGTACATCAGAACTCTTATGAAGTAGCAGGCTGGTTAACTGATATGAAATAATTCACTTTCTAAATATTACAGTTTGGCTTCTTTATTCAGAGGTGTGCAGCCCACCCAAGTAATATCCTTATCAGTCTTTCTCAGCTGTAACTAGACAGCACGTTCAAAAACCCTCCAAATTGAGAGACCTAATAGCCTCGGTGCTGTGGCCAAATAAGTACTGCCTACATCGTGCCAAAATACATGCGCATTAGAGAAGCTTGCAGGCAAAGCAACCTCTCCAGTGCATGCAACTCATCGTAATAGCAAAAATTTCTCGAGCCCCACTGCCGAGGGTGACCACATTTTCGAAATTCTGAAAACTGAATGCCGGTTTTTCTTAATACCAGTTTTTGCGTATTAATATTTAAAGTTTTAAAACATCACGCAGAAAAACGCGGACTATATATCGAGGACAGCCTTCTTCAGCCTAAAAATCTGGTTAGCAGGGTGTACTGGGCTTTTTTTTCTCGAGTTTTTACAATTTTTTCTGTGACCGCTATACTCCATAGATCAAAAAAGGGTTATTTGCTTCATGTGTATTAAGAATGTAAGATGCATATGTCCAATGAGAAAGCGACTTAAGAGATAAACGTTCCTGGTGTTAAGACAACTGCCTGTCACTGAGGATAAATTTTACCATAAGCAGTTCGGTATTCTTTTGTTTATAAAAAGTGAATTACGTACGTGTTTGAAAGCCTTAAGTGTTTCAATGCCCAGATATGATGAGGTACGTAGATGTGATAAACTTAAGTGATAAACTTTCATCTCAAGTAATGGATATAAATTCAGAAAAGCTCGGACTGACCCCACTTCGGAGGTGGCACATGAAGTCTTATGCATTTCTTATGACACCATTTTTTTAACTGTAATTATAGGCGACATTGCAGTTACAGTCCTGATTTTTGAAGGTCAATTACCTCCTAACACACAGTACACAGTCTTGATGCTGTAAAGCTTTCTATACCATCAAGAATTAGGCACTGTTGTCGTGTCACGTTCCGTTCTCAAGCAACTCATGTCATGGATAATGTTCACGCGTTATAGTTGAGTGTTCAAAGCCTTGCGCAACATGGTGGTAGCTACGGGAAGGACAAGTGGTTGTGCTGAATTATAATGAATCTGCGTTTGATTGCTTTATTGTATTCCATAAATGAGCTCCCAAACGTTTTGATACATTCCCACAGCATGCTAATGAAAAAGTCAACATACCCTCACCTTTCTCAAAATTCCTTGATGTTTTAAGGATAGAGACTTGATCTAGAAAGATATTAGAATTTAATTGCTCTTAGGATAGACTCGAAATATACACTAGCTTACCTACAACCAGAGACCATATAATATACTAGGTAGCAATTACAGCTGGGTGGTGAAGTTACTTCTTTAAACCATTTGTGGTTTTCTGAAATCTTATATATATGGGTGCTTTGGAATATCAAATAGTCGTAATGAAAAAATGCAACTCAGGCTGGGCATACAATTTCCTACAGGTCATATTTCATGCCTGACCTGATGAGAAGTGGAGTAACTACCTTCCTTGTATAAATCGGACACAATTTTTGCAAGAATCTAGACTAAACGAGAAACCCGGAACCTCAGATGTGAAGGAATAGGAATTTTAAGGTGGATAGAGAATTATTCCATCCTTATGTTTTGGATGAGGTCCACATGCTATTTTTGAACATTCAAAGCCATTTGCCATGTGGCGGCAGCAATGGAGAGCACAAGCGCTTGTCTCGGGTTCCGTCAATTGTTAAGAGGGCACTGATTAGATTCAAAAAGCTTATTAAATTAAATTGATTGTTGGGGAAAAGATATAGTGCAGTATCTGTCACATCTCGGCGGACACATGAACCACCCCATAAAGTAAGGAATAAAGTAGAGAGTTAAAGAACAAAAGAAGAAACAGGTGCCGTGGTGGAGGGCTCCGGAATAATTTCGACCACCTGGGAATATTCAAAGTGCACTGACATCGCATCCCCACATTTGAACCGGCCGTAATCCCATGTAAGGAATAACTACAAGGACTGCACTTTTATGCCTAATTGTGGCTATTAGGTCTCTCAATTTCGAGGGCTTCTGAACATGCTGTCTAGTTACAGTTGAGTAAGACTGAATATATAGTTCATAAGAAACTCACCTGATCAGGAGATAAGAAACTCAATACAGATCATTCATGTGTTGGTTCCAGACATTACACTTTATTCCACTATAGAAATGATGCACAGTTCATGGAGGGTTAGCGCACCAAAGTGACTCAGGCTGTGGAGGACGCCGTAGTGGAGGGCTCCGTAAACTACGACTACCAGCCGAGCGCCATAACATCTGGGAGACTGTGGCAGCTCCACTATAGACAGACCACTAGGCGACAATATGCGTGTTTTCGAGGTGCGACATTCATTCTCAGCTTCAGCGTAGTCACGAACTCTCAAGTCTGGCTTCTTGAGTTATATTACGCGGCATCTTGTAAATTACCGTAAGTCAAATACATCAGTGTTGTATCTAAATTCGCAAAATCGGTACTACGAGTGCTGGATGGGCTCCACAGTACAATGCACTTAGGGCTGACGAACGCTTCATGACACCTGTTACAAAAAAGTGGAAGCATGGCGACAGTGTTTCCTGTTGCGCCTCCAACTCCCGTTGTTGATGTTCACCTCAAAGTATACTCGTCCCAAATAAGGCCTGATTTATTGAACGAAAGCATTAAGAGAACAAAACCATTCCCAGTCGTTGCTAGTGTATCCTTACATGACTTCTGTATTCTCATTTCTAACCTTAAGCAGTGGCCGTACAAGATATAAAATGTTTTATGACTTACTTAGCCTAATCAGACAGCTTGCATTTCAAAATTAGTATTCACTGCCGCTGGACAAAGACCTGCTGCCTCAATATTGCCTAGTGCACGCGTTTGTTACTTTCGGCGAAGTCAGTTCTCCCAAGGACAACGCTTCTCCGCACGCGAGTCGCACTCGTCGTTCGTGTACGTCCCACGGTTAAAAGCACTTCCAACAACTTTTAGCCTTGGGACCTTCCCAGGATGATTTCTACTACTATTACTATTCAGTACCACTCAGTACTACCATTCAGTAAGCGTCGTAAATAAGTGGATAATTTCACCTTGCGGACGTGTTAGGAACCATTGCTTGGGATCATTGTAAACTGCAACTCCACTGCGACTTCCTTTATAGGTGCTTTGTTATCTCCCTCGGGGTGAAAAGTTTGCATTTGTTATTTCCGCAAAATGTTTCATGTTTCTCTCCACCACAGTAATGATGTGTACAGGCTATTAGTAGGCGAGAGACTTGTTTCCTGTCGCGTGTAGAACTCTGCATCTGTGTTCCTGGCTCAACGCAGGATTCCTGTTTTCACAGCCAAAAATGTGAACCTTGGTTCAGGCAATGTAGCCCTGCATTCTACTGTTGACTGTACGGCGTCAGTCGGAAGACCTTAACTACGTGATAAATTAGTTTACTTGAACTTACGCAACGTATTGTCGCAATGAGTTTAATTCCAGCAAAACCTCCCCTACATTTAAGGGAGAGGGGGAAGAGGAAGCACGAGAGGAAAGAGGGTGGAGATTGCTGGTTCCTCACTGGCTTTGCCGGTTATAGTCAGTGGAGAAGTGCGCAAGTCAACGATGGCTGCCACAGGAAGGACCAAGAGGTTGGCTGGTATGCAGTGAGTGGGCCATGTCAAGGACTGGCCAATGGGCAACCAGGGGTGTTTCCACGGAAGAACGCCGGCCTATATGTCTTAAGCGAAGCATTCCCTGAAGTTCTTTGAAATGCGAGTTTGATGCCGAACTTTCTGTCGGCCGCCCCTTTTTTTGGTTCTCAGGCTATTTCGATACCGGTTATTTTGTTCTCACTATGCCGTTTTGAGCAAACGGCAGTATGCTTCATGTCACTGCTTAGTTCAAGTGGTACAGGATAACATGAGCACATGCGTCGCAGTACAGCATACAGGACCTTCCCTGCGAACCTCGCTGTTTAATCGCTGTTCAGTTCGTATTGACTTTGCACAGACCAACACTTCTTTCCGTCCTAGTACCAACAACACTGGTCACAAGCGAAATCATGCTTATCAATATAGCTCGTAGGTATTACCCTCTTTCTTTAAAGTGCTGTGATGATAATATTATACGACATTCAAAGCGCTGGAGCAATGGAACTACGGAATTTTCACTACATAAGAAAAACCGTACCTTTAGTTTCCGATGTCATTGGGCCTGCAAAAAATACAACATTGAGGCCCTTATATTCATGAATAGTAAAACAAATTACCTTCCAAATAGTTGGAATTTTAGATTGAATCGACTAGAGGTGCACAAAAGCTGCAACAAAGCAGTCAAAATGGCGCAAAACTGATCCCTTGAGTGTTAACAGCATTTATTGATTTCGATAGGCGAAAGTAAAAACCAAACGTTTGGGCGGGCAGCAACTGCTAGTCACATCGTTGGCACCTTAAACTCGTCTCATAAAAGACTGCATTATGCCAGGCCCTTTTTTTTGTACACTGCCCTCAGTGAAAAATTAAGCGGGGTAAGCCGACAAGTTCGAGGCAGAGTATCTTAAGACCGGTGTGGTACGTGGATTCTATCAGTAGTCTGAATTCTATAATATTGAATGAGGATCCGATACATGTGCTCATTTAAATGACTCTGAAAGAGAAGAACGGCGTTAGCCTAGCCGCATTGCGATCGGACACAGCGGGATCCTGTGGACCCTGGTCTGTCAGGGTTCGCAGGACAACAGCACTGCTGGAGTTGCAAGTCCAGCGGTGTTGTGTTTGTGCCTCCCTCTTGTTGTCCTGCATTAGTTTCGCTCGTTCCACCATCTGTGCATTATGAGCTCACTAGCCCTGCAATTTATTTTATCAGCTGATTTAATTTATCACGATAAGAATGACAATTCTTCGTCTCTCGACGTAGATGCCTTCAGAACGCCGATTCCTGTACTCGACCCGCCTACGGACGTTTTCCTTCCCTACATCGATGCCTATCTCTCTGCACCTCAACGCAGTCCAACTTCTCGCGCGGCTTTACTTATTTCGTTCCTCCTTCGGATTCACAGCAGCCCCGTTTGGATCTACACGTCGAGAGTCGCTACCACTTCGACGCCGGTGTCAATGTCCCTCTGCGCAAGTTCCCGTACCGTGTGTCGGCCATTGGGTGCCAGGTTATTCGAGAACAAGTTGATATCATGCTACGTGGTGGCGTGATTCAGGCATCTCAGTCGATGGGCTTAACCCGCGATACTCGTGAAGAAAACTCACTATTCTTTTCTGCGCTGATTACCGCCGCTTCAAAACGATCACGTGGAGGAAGTTTAGCCTTTTCCCACTATTGATGATGCTGCGGACTATCTACAATGAGCGCAACTCTTCTCTTTCTTGATCTACACTCTGGGTACTTGGAGGTCTCCATGGCAGCCGAAGATTGCACTGAACCGCAATTCTGACTTCTGGTGGCCTGTTTGAATTTAACCTCATGCCTTTCGGCTTCTGCAATGCTCTGGTTGCTTTCGAGCTCATGATCGACACCATTCTGCGCGGTCTGAAGTAAACTTCTAGCCTGTTTTCAGGCCACGTTGTGTAAAAGGAGGATGTCCGTGACACTACAAACTTCATGCTGTGACCTGTGTTTCCAAAACACCTATAAATGAACAGCGCAGCTTCCTAGGCCTCTGCTCCTATTTTTGACGTCTTTAACTCAGCTTACCGGCCGCAACGTGGATATGAATTCACCAGAATGCGACGACACTTAAAACACCTCTCGCAGTCTCCGCATGTCACTGCCAATCTTGCGCCACTTCGTCCCGCAAGCCCCAACCATAGTACAGACTAAGGCCAGCAGTATCGGCCTCACAGCTGTGTTCTCTCAAGTCAAGTATGGATTACATGAATATGTAGTTTCTTACGTATTCATGAAAGCCGAATCCAACTTCTGCGTGATAGTAAGAGTGCTTGGCCATTGTCAGGGTCCTTGGCAAGTTTCGACCTTACTTCTTTGGCCGTCCATTTCACGTGGTCACGGACCTTCATGTCCTGTGTTTGCTTTCTTCGTTAAAATTCTCTCCACTCGCATGGCTGGGTGGGCTCTTTGTCTACAAGAATATAACATACGTGTCGCTTACCGGTCCGACCGCAAGCAACTGGGCGCCGATGCCTTATCCCGCTCCCCACTACCAGCAGAGACTGTCAGCCACTGCGCCCTCGAATCCTCTGCGCCTCCGTTCACCACCTGCGATATACCTTCCGAGCAGCGTTAAGATCCACGGATTGTCTCTTCTCAACTTTATCCCCGTCACCTACAGCCCGAAATGTATCTGTTTTCGCGCTGACCCGCAATGCGGCACGAAGTACACTGGCATCTGTCTCCGGTACTAAGAGCGCAGCATATATACCCTCATTCTCAAGCACGCCCGCTTCTGCCGGCCAGCCAACGCTGTAAGAAACTGCCTCATTACGCTACTAACGAGTTGCAGCTACTACATTAACCGGCTCCCCTTTCGATTATGTTGTCATCGATTTATACGTTCCACTGCCGCACACTACTCTGGCAATCGCTGGGTCATTCCCTAGGTCACATCACCAAGTATGGTGAAACTGCCACATCCCGGCTGCTACAGCTCGTGATAAGGCATTTTTCATTTTGCAGCGCTTCATTCTTCGCACTCTAGGCGACATGCTGGATACGTCCCTTACTGCCACCAAGGCGAACTGGGACCTCGATCTACCTTATATTACGTACGCCTACAACACTGCTACACATTCCATGACCGGTTTTTCCCCATTTTTCTTGACTTATGGCCGGAATGCATCCGCTCCCATTGTCACAGTTCTTCCCTGCAGATTGCATGGTCGCTCACGACCGACACTCAAGGGCGCCAAAAGCAGCGCCATGACGAAGGTCTGCTTGACACGGCTTTCCCTTCCGTGTCGCTCGTCTGGCTGTGGATCTCCTCCAGTGCTCCCGGCCTCTCCAAGAATTTTCTTTAAAAATACTATGGCCCATTCCACGTCCTTGGTCGCACATCCCCAGGCAACTACATTATTGAGCCCCTCACGCCGTCTGCCGATCTCCACCGACATGGTCGCGGGACTGCGCATGTCTAACGCTTCAAACCGCACTATGAGCCAGTTGTGAAGTGGGCACCATGAGTCTTCAAGGATAACTCCTGCTCTCCCTGGGGCCATTGTGAAGGGCATTAGCCTAGTCGCATTGCGATCGCTCAGAGCAGGAGCCTGCTGACACTGACAGACCTAGGACACTGTTTCAACGCCCTGGTTTTGCCGCCTTTTAAGCGCTGACCGAGGCCCCCGTTACATGACAAGCAACGGATCATGGGCGGGAAAGCGTCATTAGCACATATAAAAGAAAAAGACAACAAATGTCATTGTTTTCATTAATTTTTACCTCCTATATATTCTTAATAAAACTGACATGTCTAGACGTTTCCTTAAACCTATTTACTGCTTGTATTGACAATTCTGATCTCGCCGACCATTTCAGTACTTAAGCTACACTGATAAACGCGTGGTAATTACCATATTACAACAGAGAAACGAGATGGTTCTCACATTAATACGAATGATGAAAATCTTGTACGGTTATGTAATTTTTCTTGCTAGACATCAGAGCAAAAAGGTTGTTCACTCCGATAACTCATATACCGATACACAATATGTGTTTACCTTCAGTCATAGTCGTTGGTTGTCTGTCGTTTGGTGCTGAGGGCGGCACTGCATTAAAACAAAATGAGGTTAATTTATCGCTTTTTATGCCTACCAGGCATGTAACGAAATTCAGCACAAGCAATTGCACAACTAAGGCTAAGTAACAGGTGACAAGTGATACCTCATTGGCCAAATGGACTCTTAACGAAGCTGCGCAGTCATTATCCCGGTGAAGACTCCAAATAATTACATGCAAAAGTGCCACTTAGCAGCGAAGATAATTTTATCAAATTGGGCGACGTTTTAGTAAAGGACGTTAAAAATGCTCGGTATCATCCCTGCGATTCATTTTACTGGATGTGCTAGGGAGTCGTTTGTCTAGATTGTGAGCACTGATTTGCTCGGTTTATATATGATGCAAGCGGATGATATGTTTTTATCGTGGCAGAAAAAGCTCGCCGTCGTCGCACGTGGCGCGTTCTCAGTCAATGCTTTGCAGCCGAGTCAAGCCAGAAATGAGGTAAGCAAGCACAAGTAGCCAATACCTGAACAGGAAAGCCGCTCACAAGCATACGGTGCCTCCTGTAATGCTAGGCTTGAAATTGGTGCCAGGATCAATTGCGGCTAGGCAAACTAAACCACTTCCTAATTGCCTGTTCTACTTACACTCGGATTCAAATTTGAGAACTCGACATCTAACTTTCTTTTCGAAGATACGGAAGGTACTTATAGGCTGATATTTAAAATATACTGTCATTAAAACTTAAGTGAATTAAATACATGGTAACCGTTAAGTGAAAGACAGGTATATTTTACGTTGATTAGGACGGCAGCAGAAAAGGGAACTGACGGCAGCGCTTCTCCACGTAAGTTTCAAGCGCTCTAGACAAACAAAACTAAAGCAGAAACAGGACCTCCACAAATTTTCCAGCACAGCCACACTATAAAGTTCTACGCGGTCTAGCGCTCGCCGCTTTGTTAGGCGGTGATCCGCTAAGCGTCCGCTTGTGTAGGCAAACCAAACTGCGGGGGGCCATTTCATGACCATATGTTTTAAGGACTCTGCCAATACCAAGAACGGCTTGGGAGAGTGCAGAAACGGCTATGTGAAGTTAAACTATTCCACTAAAACTCTACTGCCCACGGAATTCTGCGGCGCCAACTTGCAAAGGGAGGACAAGAATCAATGATATGGAAGTGGACTGGATGAGCGTCAGGGATAAAATACTCTGAACACGAGTATTCCACTATCAGAGGTATTCAGGCCTGGCTCTCGCCACGAAAGAATGATGCCCAGCAAGAATTAGGATGAGCAAACACTCCTTAGTAGTGGCCTTCCAGCGCCCGAGCCCTTTTAGACGACGTGATGGCATGGCCAACCTACTGGGTACGCACAGAGCAACGAGACCACGCAAGACGCTCCCGCGTCGAACTACACTAGGGTGTTTCATCTGAATATTTGTGAAACTGGAGTGTGTAAGCACATTCTGACGAGGTGCAATACCAGCAGAGAAAATTGTGTGAGGGAGACTCGCGCGACTGGAGCTAGTAACTCGACGTGCTGGTATATAGCGCAACAGGACTTGTAGAGCCAGCATGTGAAGTACGTAATAATGCCTGAGTCGAATGCGAGACCCTAACGACCTTAGGCTAGGCTTGAAGAGGGCATTTACTGATGAGCCGCGGAGGCCAATGCAGGAAGCAGCAGGACGCGACAGCCAGCCGGAGGCAGCAGCTTCAACCGAGACCAGCACTCTAGCCACCAGTAATGTGCGGCAGTCCTGAATAGTCATTTTCTTACAGGCTCCTCAATTATCGAGAGCAAGTATCCCACTCTAAGCTATATCCATAAGACTTGAGAATTTAGAAAAAGAGGGCTTCAGCGCTGGGGCCACACAAGCTTTGGCTTTTTCGACGAGATACGTGCAGTGTGAGGTTGCTCTAGGTGCAAGTTTCTCGAAAGGGCATGTATTTTGGCACGATCTAGCCGAAATATTTTAGGCCACAGCACCGAGAATAATATCGCTTTCAAAATTCTAAAGATAGATTTTTACTGTGGGTACTACGAGACTCAAAATTTAAGGAGCCTAACAGGAATTTTAAAAACAGAACTACTCAGAATTAGACAAACTGCCTCCTAATAAGCATGTCTTACTTCTATGCATAATATCTATGAATAATATCAACCTACAACTCCACTTCACAGAAACTTAATTGTCCAGAGAATTCGACCAAATTCTGGATGCCATTAAAAAAAAACTACATCAGAATGTTTACTACATCAGAATCGAAGCGAAAGCTCCAATTTGTGGTACGTAGAAGACGACGTGGAGTAGGTAGTGCCACAGGATGGAGCAGATGTAACTTGATGAAGAGAACGCTCTCTAATGCTGAGCGCTAGTGTACGGTGTAGTTTGACACCAGGTGTGTTGAGTGCAGGGGTAGCCTGGTGGTCTCGCTGAGCGGCCCTTGAAAGAGATCTGTTTGCGCTGCCGCGTGTTCGACCACCGGTCATGGATATTGATTAAATTTCTGTTTTTCTCTTTTTGGTTTTGACCTCTAACTTAGCTGAAGATGAAAACTAGACACGCGGCGATCGAAGCACGAGGTTTCGTAGTGAAGCTGTCGCTTCAAATTGATCACTCCGACTGCAGGGCTGCCCTGCATAATTTCGTTCACGGCACGTAAACTTTGAATAAAAAAGATAAGGCTTCCATAAGACAGCATACACGCTTCTTTTGGGCTTGAACAGAAGACTGTGTACAGCCTGTTGAACCTGTCTAACTTAGAGCTGATGGTCCTCTAAAGCATGGCTGCTACAACTTTGGGAGAAAAGTCGCGTGGTCTGCAGCCTTATTTAAAGAACAATTATAGGGAGTGCTATAGACTTTGGCTGACTGATTCCTGTCACGCGAAAAAAGTGTCACTCTTCGAAAGCAGCTCTTTCCAATCTGTGTTCTTACACACAGCGCTTTAAAGAAGATATGCAGCTACTTACGACAGAATATGAGGATAATGCAGATGAGGAGGAGGAGGAGGATGCAAATACATCGAAGAAGGCACTTCAGTGTCTTCCTCTCCCTGCATTGCAACCGATCAAACAGGCACTGTTGTAATCGCTTTGCAAGGTGTTTTTCCTGCGCACGCAAAAATATGCATAAGCACCGACTGGCGCCGGACATTTGAAAGCCCAGTCAGCGCCCCCGACCAGTCAGACAAAAACCTCGGCCTCGCCAATGCTCACCACAACGCAGTCGCATATGCACTTGCTAATAAGTTGTTCTGAAAGTTTAACATAACCAGCAAATCTGGATGAAATCATTTTTGAGCGTCAAACCGTTTATGAGCGCAATTTTCGCAAGATTTTACTATAACAGTCAATATATTCGAAGGTCACCCGACGGCAGTCGACTGTTCTATCCGATCGATAAACAATTTAAAAGGTATCTACCTAGGATACGAATGGAACATTGTCTTCATTATTTCCAGAACGGTGTCGTACAATTCTCCAATTCGCAACATTTTTCTCCAAGAATGTTGGACATGTGCGCGCCACATCTCCACCGCTAGAGTACTTCCAACATAGGCCTGTACTAGCTTTAGCCTCTGTTTACCAGGAGACTTCCTAATTCATCTACGAACTAGCTTGATAATCCTTTTCACAGCTTATAGCGTCCATAAGGTACTGAACAAATTTTCTTTGTCGTCAAAAATTTTGCATCTAGTGAGACAGCAACTATAATTTTGAAGAATTGCGCGCGGACTTCGGCAGCTAATTTAATGGGCTCCGTGTCATGTCCAAACTGAGGCCTCTACATACAGTGTATGTGCTTACTAGTTTCGATATCTATTACCAGTTTCGATATATAATTGGTGTCTTCTTTTTCGTACGTTTTCATTGCTAGTTCGCAAATAAGAAACAGTGGGTCAAAAATTATGTCAAAACAGCAGAAATTCTTGGCTTACACACTTAAATCACTACGAAAAGTTATAAAGCTGTTTAAAGTATGAATTTCATTCTGTGATGTGTACACACTGTATTGAATTTTATGAACCTTTCCTCTTACGACAATACTACCCGTCATATATATCCAGAGCCGCAATACTAAATAGGTGGCTAGGATTATAATTGATAGCACTGAACCACAGCTTGATTACCTACAGTCAAAACCATAAAACCATTCACGCCCTACAATAAAGAGCTTTGAATCGCACAATACATAACATCACCGACCATAGCGCCAGTAAAGCGAGGCTTAGTTACAAGGTTGCTTGGATGCCAAGGTTTCCACACGAAATAACTTACAGTATATAGAGTACTTACGTCTCCTCCTCATCTGAAGTCAAAGACAAACAAAACGGATATTACCTTTTGTGCTCACCGCATTCTGACATTTACTCTTCCTGATGAGAAATCGTTATATTTTATAGAAATTAACGACGTCTATTATGGGCCTAAAACAGGAATATCTCCACTGGAGTGTTTAAAATGACAAATTCGTAAATAGTAATAGGAATATGTAATTCATATGATAGACTATATGAAAATCACTTTGCTATTATACCTTTTTCATATTTGTATACGTTCCTTATAGCTTCTATGATTTCCATTTAGTATCGCCGACATCATGAAGCGTCTAATTGGTTTCATACTTCCTGTTTGTATAGTTCACATCGGCATTTTTGAACAGGAAAGAGTTTATGAGCGCAATTTTTCATATTCAATTTTTCAATTTCACTATACCAATGAATATAGACGCAGATCTCAATCGGCGTTCTTATTCAATTTTCTATGGCAGTGTTAACTGATTGGTGTCATCCATGAAAAAGGTGTAGAGGAAAGTTTGTGTTGCACATTTGAAGAATGGGACATTGCATTATTTCTGTACAAGTACCTTACAGTGTTTATTTAAATATGAATAATTTCTATCCAAGAATCTTTGACATGTATGACGCCGAAGACTTGAATCCATTCTCACCATTGGACAGAGTAAAATGTTGCAAAAGCAACGAAAGGAAGTCTTACTAGCATCGAGAGTACAAAGATGGCTTACCCCTTTTTGCGGCCCCCGAAATCGAAAAGAGCCGAAACATGCGGTGATGTTACCCGAATAACATGGCTATAACAGCGCTGAGAAAAGATAACACCAGTGTGTCCGTGGAGGGACGAGTTGTTTCATGGATGCGTGCAGTGCACGTGGTGCCAGTCGTGCTATTTTACAAAGAGGACGTAGGCAGCCCTACCCGCGCCCTCTTCCCATCTCCACAGTTTACACCAGTCGCTGCTGAGAATAAAGAGAAAAATGCCAAAGGTCATGATCCTCGTACCGCGAGATGTTGCACTTTAGATGCACACTATCTGCAGACACTTCCTTTCAATTTTTCTCGATACATGCAAACCTCATATTAAGGGAGAATCTTCATACACATAACTTCAGAACAAAACCGTGTTTCGAATAATGAAAGTTTAGACTGTTTGGCGAGATCAGTGGAGTAAATTTTGTAGTTTTTTTTCCTGTCACTCTCTACTAAAGTGCAATACTACTATACAGACCGACCCTATACGCATGCACTGAAGACTGCGATAGTTTTACATTGCACGTGTTCTGTAGTCCTTGCATCTCGCGGAAAACAGTGACGAGCTCGGGGTTGTACTCTTGCAGAATCTCACGCTAAGTAGTAAACCTCTTTCTAGAGTAAGATAGCAAAAATACAGGTGGATGTCACGCGGACGGCAAATTAAAGCCCATGTTTTGAACACTACCGAGCCCGAGCCCAGGCAGGCGTGTACAAAAAAAGGGAGAGATAGGCCTGCCTGTTTACCGATAAGGTCCATTCTAGCTACCATCTTCCCACTCGTAGCCAGGCTTTCCTTACCGCGCTTCATGTATTGGGAGAACACAAGGGCAGTGCACCGCTCAGCAAACAGCGCTCATCTTCGGTCGTCTCGCTAGCCCGGTTACCTTTCACGAAAACTTCACCAGTGCTCTACGCGGTTTTTTTTTTTGTTCCACGTTGAAGCAAATGTTTTGCACGTACCGGTGGGCATGGTCACGGTTGGGGTGATGGACGCTGATACAAAAACAAAGCAAGATAATTGCACAAATATTACTCAGAAATTCAGCATTACAAGATAGTTTTCTCAATCAGAGCTAATTTTTAATATTTATACGTGCCCATAGTACCAGATGTACTGCATCATTCTGTTTCCTTATGCACTTCGAGCTAGTTCCTGACACATTCCATATCTAATCTACGCATAAAAAATCTCTTCTATTCCGAAAAATCGTATTTTTCTCTACTTGACTTGTATGCGTCGCCCATACCTAAGGGCCATTAACGTGGATGCCAAGGTAAAGGGTTCAACTTAAGTACAACGCACTTAGCTAGGGAAAGAAAAATGATAGGTGTAATGTTAAAAGACAGGACGGTGGTAGAGTGGGTCAGGGATCAAATGCGGGTTAATCACATCCTAGTCGAAACCATAAAGAAGAATTAGGCTTCGGCAGGGCATGTAATGCAAAGGAAAATAACCTGTGGTTCTTAAGGGTGGCAAATTATTTCAAGAGAACGCAAGCGTATCTGGGACTGGCAGAAAGAATGATGGGAGGATGAGATTAGAATTAAGTTTGATGGATTAGGGTGGCCACAGGTGGCAGAGGAGGTGGTCAACTCGAGAGATATGGGAGAGACCTTTGGCCTACAGTGGACGTAGTCAGGCTGATCACGAACAAGCCTTAAGAAATAATCAAAACTGTAGTTTGCTACAACACCGTTTGACTGCTTTTAGAGGTCATTACATTGCATTTGGGTGTGCCTACGCGACTTTCTACAAGAGCGTAGTGAGAAATATCCTTATAATGAGAATTGGATACACAATTGGGAAAATTCGCACAGTGCTTGTCTACTAATCCATATCGTCTATGAGTGCCTTATTAGAAGCTGCATTTAAGTTAATTGGTCCGACAGGATTAATTGCCCCAGTGATAGCGTTCCTTTGATTTCAAGGCTTTGGGCTGTGCATGGTGACAACGCTGCCACAGTCGTACAAATAAAGTAACTTGCTCTGTTAGTGCATAACGCATTAACCTTAGTTTGCAGTATGCTTGCATGCCTCTAGTAACGTCCAGTTTTTAATTCCGACAGAAAAATTTTTACTTCATTGCACAAGGCAAAGTGTATGTCACTTCTGAGTAAACAGAGGACCTGCCATTGTACTGTCCCCTTAAATAGCGAGCAGCCGTACCAGCATCATCAGCGTTATCAGCAACGAATCACCAGATAATCCAACAATCCGCTTTCCATGGTTGTGCAGTATACGAAATTTAAAAGTGGCAGTAGCCAGGCATTTCTTGGTATCTGAAAAACACCCAAAAGCAAGTGCAATAATGTCCACAGAGTCGATAGATCGTCCAAAAAGCCTGAAGTTTCGGGTTTTAATTCCTTACTACAAGCGAATTCAAACCTGAAATTACGGCACTTACAAGAGCGCTGACTATTGCTAGATGATGATCACTAAAGTACACACATGCATGCATGGGCATACAATCCACCTGCGAACTCTGCACAGAATGTCATGCCACTTGCATTCGACCCTTCTGTTCCACAGACCAGACGCAATTCTGAACCATGGACCACCGCTTCACCGCAGCAGTCGCTCTACAAATCGAGCCGACCAGGACGGCAAGCTTATGGTAGGGCGAGAGCGAATTAATCAATAAATCGAAGTGGGAACAGTTTTGGTCAAATGTTTCAGAGAATCCCCCAAGGTGGAGTAAATTGGTAGTAAGGGAGTAATTACTCATTTGCATCCACTTAAGCGCAGCCACACGGCTACAAAGGAAAGCTATAGAGCTTTGCCCCCGACTCCGCAGATCAAAAAAAATTTCCTGGTCCGAGGCTCGAACCAGGAACCACCGCTTCCCCGCAGCAGTCGCTCTTAAATAACTCGAATTAGGAACAGTTTTGGTCAAATGTTAAGGGGAATCCCCCAAGGTGTAGTTCCGGGTTCGAACCCCGGACGAGGACGAATTTCTTTTTAACTGCGAATTTTCTGAGAAAGCTGTATAGCTTTCTTTGTATCCGTATGGCTGCGCTTGGGTGGATGCCATTGAGTAACTGCTCCCTTATTACAAATTTACCCCACCTTGGGGGGTTCCCCTAAACATTTGATGAACAATGCTTCCACTTCCGAGTTATTGATCAATTCGCTCTCAACCTAACATAAGCTTGCAGTCACGGTTAGCTCAACTGATAGAGCGACTGCTCCAGTGAAGCGGTGGTCCCGGGTTCGAACCCTAGACCAGGACGAGTTTTTCTTTAACTGCGAAGTTTCTGAGCAAAGCTATACAGCTTTCCTTTGTAACCGTATGGCTGCGCTTGGGTGGATGCCAACGAGTAATTACTCCCTCATTAAAAGGAAATCTAAAGACACACCATTAACCGGAATACGGTGCTCTTTTTGCCCGACCACTACTCGAAAAAGTCCCGGCAACTATTTTAAAAACATCCCTGCCCTAAACACCGAATGTGATGGCAACAGGGCCATAGGAAGGTTTTTTTATTTTCACCACAGCATCAAACTGCATTGCCACAACTTCTTGCCTAACTCAAATTTGTGTATCCAGCACAACCCTTGTGGTTGATCTAATTGGTCAAGCTTGCTCTGAAGAGCAAGCAGTGAGTAATGACTACACTGCTCAAACAGGTAAAGCTTTAAAAGACCGCCAAGATTCAATATTCAAGCCACTAAAACACTATACGAGCCACTAAAACACGCACACGGCTTGGATCCTTTAAAAACCTCGTACACAAGTATACATTACGAATAGGCGGCTTTCTGTCGGGTGTGCCCCATCTATGCTAACAACCATAATTTTCGAATTAGGCAGTCTTTCTGGCAACTAGCAAACGCAGCAGATATTTTTTAAAACTTTATTGCAGCACATCCTCCCACAGTTTGTCCCCGGTACTAATTTCATTTTTTTCGAAATTGTAGAGGCAGACGATTCTTCGAAAAAAAAAATTTACGGCTGCTAGCATAGTAATTTTGTGAGTACTATTATATGAATATTGAAATTTCTCATTTGGCTGGCGTTCTTGAGGCCCATATTTAATAATAGAAATGATATTCCCCAAACCAGATGATAAATGACGCCTAAAAGCATTCGACCTCTGCCGTAGTCTTCTGTGGAGATTGCCACGCAGTCCGGCTACATCAATGCCATCGTTAGTATTTCAGTGTTTTATAGGCCACTGACGTCAGTCCGGCTTCATTAGTGAAATAGTCAGTTTTCTACACATTCATACAAATTTGTACAACCCAGCATAAACACGCAATCCTATTTTCTACAAAACTTATTTAGCGATGCAGTGATAAGGACACGACATAGCGAAGAAAGCTGCATATGCTGAAAAAGCCAACTTCTCGACCCACTGCTTTTCAAAGCAATACCGCCATTTCTTTACTAAAATCTTTAATTTAGGGTATCCTATAAATCAATGAAAGGGCACGCAAAACGAAGTACACTATTATTCGCGGACTACGAGCCTCGAACACTGGCACCCATCGTTTGGGCGAAGAAATTCGCACACCTCCGAGCAATATCCGCATTGTTAGTTGCCTTGAGTCGCAAGGCCCCTTTCATTTCTGACGCAGTCAATAATTCTCGACCCTGTCGCTTTCCTTTTAGATTGCTTCCGGGGGTTAGGAGCGTTCACTGCCAAAAATTACGCCTTTAATCCTTTTGTTGCTAATTAAATATGTTTGCGAACGCTACTTTTTAACATCTAGAACACATGACAGATCATGCTATGGCAGGCTTCCTAAAGCTTTCAGCTCTAAATGTGTATATTTCGAGCACATCATTGAACTTCAAAAGCCACAACACAAACACTTTGGAGAAAGCTCGAAACATGCTTAACCTTTGGAAAAAAAAAAAGCAATATTTTGAGCGGCGTACGTTACGAGAACCTTTGTCACAGAGTTTTAAACGAATGTTTTTCTATTAGCGCTAACACCTCATTTTAGGTTCGCTAATGCAACACTCCCCGTAACCGCAAACACATAAAAAAAATTAAACAACACAGCTGACCGGCCACATGCACTCCAAATTGCCCGCCTGTGCCTGAGCTAATTTTGCAGGTCAGTCCCCTTTTGCAACATTAAAAGTAGTGTATTTTAGCGCGACTTCAGTGAATTGACACGGCAGGGAAATAAGTTTTTACGTACCGGACATAGTCGGCCGCGCGCTGCTACCGGACGTCTGGCCTGCAAGAAAGGAAGTTATTAGTATAAGGCCTCGCTTTAAACTCACTTCAACACCCACCATTTAAGAAAAATTTTCGTTTATTATTAAGCGAAAATAATAAATGGAAGCTCCTACGAATGCCACAACCGTGGGAGCAAACGCGGTGGTGCTGCGGGCGGAGGCCAGACTCCAAATTTTCTTAACGGAGATCAGTGAATGCTTGAGAGTAGGTACGCAACTACCCTGGGCACAAGCAGAGCAAGCGCGGAGTAAATGTTGACAAAAAAGGGAAGCATTTTTGCTGCTTCTGGCGCACAAAATTGCGGCCACACCCACTGAACTCTTACTAGCGACGGACATATGTTACGAGAGGTTGATATCTTTGGCTCCGTTGCATACAGGCTTGTTATGCAGGATGCATCTGCCCGCGGGTTGAAAGCAGTCGCACTTCAACCAATGCTGCATAATCCGAGCGGAAACGGGAATGCTTTCGAGCGCTCAGACTTTCCTTAGTATGCAGCATACGATCCTGGTTCGCATTTGTCCTCCAGATTGCCCTTAACGAATTAGGTCATGCTACATTTGCCTACTTGCTAAAGAGGAATGGGTATGTACTAACGTAGCCAGTGAGAATAACTTCTCCGCTTACCGTATGTGCCGCGTATTGTAAAAAAGGCACAAGCGTATTATGCGAGTGTACGTCATAAATAGGCATATGCGCTGCGAGGGGCGCCACTTTGGGGGGACGTGATTTTTTTTTCAATTCACTGATCTATGATCTAGTGCTTGCGAGATGAGCATTTATGATATCAAATGGCATAGTCAGCCTGCTGATCATTGAGTAGGCTCACTAATGTTTCCTTAATTTGATAAGCAAAGCTAGAGGGTGTGAACAATTTTCATAAGATTTGAAAAAAAGGGGTTTTGCGCTTGATTCTAACCCTCCAGGTTGTCTGTGTTAACTTGGTCCGCATTTATTACTGGTTTATTCTATTCGTAGAAACTATACTTTCAAAGCGGCTCTAACAAGATGAATTATGAGCTGGCAGAACCAATAGCTATCAGTCTATTCAAACAGTGTCAATTCCTTCGAAGTTTTCTCCTTGTAATTCAGTTAGCCGTCCACAAATGCAACTGATTCGTCCTGTCTCACAATCTAGCATCGACAACAGCGTCTACGTCTAGCTAGAAGACTACCGCACTGACATAAATTTGGCATACCAAAAATTTCTCAGCGCCAGCGCGTTACCATCTTTTTTTCCCCGAGAGTGTCGTGATCAGAGACATTCGTAGCTCTACCCGCTGCAACCGCCAGAGGAGAAACATGCGTGCACTGCGAGATGTCTGCACATGGCTCAGGTTGTTCTTTGGGGGCGTCAAAGCCTCAGGTTCGAGTCAGGATCTCTCTATACGGCGTCCCTCAAAGCCCATGTGTTGCTTCGGGACATTAAACCACCCATTTTTGCTATTTATACTGCTTGCTTTAGTTTTAAAACTGTTTTTGAATTCTCTGCACGCAATTAGTGAGATTGATTACTTTATTGAATGGCATCATAGTGAAGCTGCTGGCACTATGTTAAGTATGAGGAACCAAACGTTACTGCGGAGGAACAACAGCTGGCTAATTTCGGTGAAAAACTGCAAGGGATACTTTCCGCATCGACAGCCTCGTGCTATACCGCTTGTGGGGTAATCCTTAACTGAGCGGAATTGCTCCTTATGTCCTTTACATTCATAGATCGCCGAGTCCTCATCCCTATCAAAGCGCGCGGTGGTGTGCCCCGGCAGGTGTCTCCTTCAAGTACAGCCATCGATGTGGCTTGTGAGACCCAGATTGCTCCTTTCGTCTTCCAATCAATAATTTAACTCCCACCAAGCCCAATAGGTGGTTTGCACACAATCCTGTAAGCTGGTTGTGACGATTTCGCAAGGTCACGTGACCTAGGTGACCCATCTGCCTCTTATGTGTCTTATGTGTGCGTGTAAGCAGACTGCGTGACCCTCGTCTTAAACTGGAAATATTCATCATCATCACGCATCTTCGTTTTCGGAGGAGTGGCCGCCATACTTGCCAGTGGCAATTAAGCCTCGCTTTGTCCACAGTCCCACAAGTGGTGGAGGCTGCTCTCCATCCTGCGTCCTCTCCATCGTAACACTGCAGGTCGTCGCCTGATCGGACCTTCTCCAAAGATGGAAACCGTCGACCAACATCGCAGTGATGCTTCCGTTGTCCTTGCCGGTGCCTCGGCAGGTGTGCTTCCCCTTCCTGTTGATCCCTCCGCCCATCGCCCTGACTCCAACGCATCTGCTGCCTCTCCGTCATCTGGACACCAGACATGGACCGTTACCACCCTTCAGCGCGAGCCTACTACATTTGCGGGCCTCCGTGGTGATGACGTCGAGGTCTGGCTTGACCAGTACAATCCTGTAAGTGCCTACATTCGTTGGGACTCTGCCATCAAGCTCATCCACGTCTCATACTATTTAACCGCCATGGCCAAGACATAGTTCATGAATCACAAGGATGCTATCTCGGATTGAACGCACTTTACCTCACAAAATTTTTGGAACTGCTGGTGCAAGCCCGGCCATCTACAAAAAAAAAGTTAGATGCACGTGTCCAGCTGCCCAGCGAATCTTACACTTCTTACATTGAAGATGTATTAGGCCTGTGTCGACGTGTCAACAGTGCAATGTCTTAGTGCAATCGAGTCCGTCACATTCTTAAAGGCATCGGCTAATTTGCTTTTACCACGCTTGTTAGCCAATATCCTAAGTCAGTCAACGATATCCTCACCACGTCACCATCTTGACAACCTCCAATTGCTCCGCTTGATTGATATTCCTACAAGTGCCCGGCCTAACACATTGCCGATGCAAAAAACTCGGTCAGAGAATCTGCTTTTCCCTCTGTTATTGAATTATTAACATTCCCGACGCTCATAATACGCTCTTATTTATTGAATTATTAAGAACATTCCCGACGCTCATAATAAGCTCTTATTTACATATGACTGCGATACCCCTACAAGTGGCCGGCCTAACACATTGCCGATGCAAAAAACCTCGAGACGCTGGGGACCCCAGCCTTTCAGCCGTTGTGAACTTGTGCACTCTCATTCGCTGCATCATCCGAGAGGAGCTGCATCATCCGAGAGGAGCTGCATGGCTTCACCTTACCACCGGTGGAATCCCATCAGCACCGGCCTCCGACATCGCCATTGCGAAATCTCAAGGACGAGCTCGCTTCTGTCTCAGCCCTGCGGCACTCGAACCACCTGTACCCCTTTGTGTGTCCACATATGCCCAGGTTGGTGGGTCTCCCTCCCTCCCGTATATCCTTCACATTTGCCTCCCGCCCAGCAGACTGTCACCTTTTTATCCCAGCGACCCGAAATGTATCCAGCAATTTGGCGGCCGGCTCCGCCTCGTCCTATCTGCTACTACTGTGGAATTCGTGGACATGTTGCCCGTGTTTATCGTCGGCGTCAGCGCGACGAGCGTAACCAGTTTGGTCACTTCCACAAAAAAGAAACCTACTCATCGTATGGTTACCACCCCACTTTTGCCGCTAATGTTCCTCATCACGACGACACGTACGCGTCGTATCCTTACCAGGCAACGTTTCTTTCCAACGATCCCCCCCGCTTCTCTCCGTCGCCCTCTCCAGACCACTTGTCGAACGTCCGGTCGTCGCGCCGCCGCTCCCCGACACCGTTCCGCCGCTCCTCATCGCCTCTACGTCCAGCCTCTCAGACCTCTGGTCGCCATATGAAAAACAGAATTGTGCAGTTTCCGGAGGTAAAGCTGCACCACCCGCCCACACTTCAACTCCTCCTCCGCCACCGTCAAACCTGTTAACCGTTGATGTTGAAGGCAGTCTTGTAGAAGCATTGATTGATACTGGCGCCGCCGTTTCCATCATCAGTTCTGCTTTGTGTTCCCATCTTCGCAAAGTGCGCATTCCTTACTGCGATCCTTCTCTCCGTGCTGCTAATGAAAAATCAATGCATTGTTCAGGTCTGTGTACAGCACGCGTCACTATTAACGGCATCCTGCACCACATCGAGTTCGCTGTACTTCCCTCCTGTGCTCGGCCCCTCATTCTCGGCTGGGATTTCCTCCACTCCGCTCAAGCTTTCATTACATGTTGCCCTCCTACTCTGCAAGTTGCTGAATCCGATCTTTCTGACGCTCCTGCAGGGCCTTCTCATCACATGATCAACACCGCAGACCATGTACTTTATCCAGGCTCCGAAGATGTCCTCTCCGTTGCTTCTGCTCACATAAATTCTGGCGACGTTTTTGCCACACCTAATGCCCATCTTCTCTCCAGGGGCATTCTTCTCTTCGCATCCGTTCTTCGCTTCGTCAATGGGACTGCCCTTCTGACTGCGTTCAATACTACGTCGGTGCCCATTGGTCTGCATGCAGACACTAAAGTCGCTTCTGTGTCTACCGCTCAACCTGTCACCGTTCTTTCCTCACCTCCATCAAGCTTCGCCATTTCGTCCCATGCTTCTTCTCCTGCAGCTATTTCCGCTACTATCAGCAACGATCTCTCGCCTGCTCAAAAAGCATAATTTCTAGCCCTCTTGATCAAACATGCGCTTGTTTTGATACCCAGTCAACAATTTTGGGCGAAACCTCGGCAGCTAGGCATCGTATTCACACTGACGGTTCATGCATCATTCGCCGCCGCTCGTATCGCGTGTCTTCTACAGAGCGCAAAATTATTCAAGATAATGTAATCGACATGCTCAAACGCAACATCATAAGCCTTTGTTCAAGTCGTTGGTCCTCACCAGTTGCGCTGGTCCAAAAGGATGGCTCAGTACGCTTTTGTGTCGACTATCGTGCCCTCAATAACATCACTCGAAAGGATGTTTTGTCCACTTCTTCGGATTGACGGCGCCCTCGACTGTCTCCAAGGTACTCAATTTTTCTCGAGTCTTGACCTAAGATCCGGCTACTGGCAAATCCTTATGCATGAAGAGGGCTAAGAGAAGACAGCTTTCGCCATAAAAGATGGCTTATATGAATTTAACGTTACGCCAATCGGCTTGGGCAATGCTCCGGCCACGTTCAAATGCATGATTGACACCGTGCTCCGCTGGCTGAAATGAAAAACTTCTCGCTGCTACCTGGACGACATCATAATTTTTTCAGACTTTTTGTGAGCACCTCAGGCCAGTCCCTTTTCTGAGTTAAAGATTAAAAGCTCCGACTCTTCCTATTTCCGCTTTCGCATTGCCACGGTAGAGGTGGAACACTCAAGCGTAGTCAATACTATGTCTGCAACAGCGCCATCCACCTCATTCACGCTTCGCTCCCTTGCACACTTTGCGCCTTTGAAGCAAGTGCACGTTGCTGCTTGCATCTGCGGTTTAAGAAAAAGTGTGTTGACTCCAACGTACTTGAGTGCATTTCTCTTTAAAGTATTAGAAGTCGATTCCGGGGAATGTCACAGTCGGGGAAGGTCGCAGTTGTGTGACGCTGAAGCAGGCGAGGAACAAGGCCAACGGGTCAGATGACCGCGTGGAGGGCTCGCCCCAGGTCTGCTGAAAGAAGGAAACGAAGCAGAGGTAATCAGAGGTCATGTGTGTTATCCATATTCTTAATTTTTCGGCACGATCAGGAAAGAACGATCTCCTTTTTGCCCTATAATGGCCTACACAAGTCGCCCACAAGCAAGCCAGCGGCTGCGACTGCTGTGCAGCATACCCGCGGAAGTTTGCGTGAGTGCTGCGTGATAGACGGCGGCCTAAGTACCGGTAACGTACACCCTATGCTCTATCTTACTTTGGTCGAAAGGCACCTGAAATCTTGTACATTTTCCTCGCCTTTTCCGTTGCACTAGCAACACCTTTTGAAGGCATCACCGTCTGCTATCTGGCGCGCATGCTATTAACAGGGAGTTAGTGCCTCAATGCAAGTTATCACTCATCCCGCTATGCCAACCTCGACGATTCTTTGATATAGACTGAGTAGGTTGTGCCGCGAACTTATCTCTCTCATTGATTCTGAGCTCAACGTAGGCGAATAACCAATGATTTTCTTCCATGCAATGATGCCTTAGTCACTTTGTGGCCTGCATTGAGTTAAGTTTTCGAGCGCTGAGAATGCTTTAGTATGCAGCATACCATCCTGGTTTGCATATGTGCTGCAGAGAGTCCTTAACTAATTAGGTCATGCCACATTTGCCTATTTGCTAAAGAGGTATGGGTATGTACTATTACAGCACTGAGAAAGTGACTTCTCTGCTTACCATAAGTGTCCAGTATCGCAATGCACAATCATATTATATGCGTCTACCTCATAAAGAAACATATGTGCTTTGAGGGGCGCCGCAGTGGGGCCACCCGATTATTTTTCATTTCACTGATCGCGGACTTGTTTCATGATATCAAATGGCATAGTCAACCTCCTGATCATGAATTAGGCTCAATAACATTCACCCAACTTGATAACCAAAGCTTGAGGGAGCAAAAAATTATCATAAGATTCTAAAAAAAGGGTGTTTTACACTTGATTCTAACCGTTAGGATTGTCTATGTAACTTGCTTTGCATTAATAAGCGGTTTATTTTATTGCTACAAGCTATACTTTCAAAGTGGCTCTAACAAGATGAATTACGTGGTTGTGGATTTCCTTGGAAGTTGTTCTCATTGTGGTAATTCAAGCAGAAGTCCACAAATGCAATATGTTCGTCCTGTGTCACATGGTAGCATCGACAATAGTGCATACGTCTCCCTAGATTTCTCGGCACCAGCTCACTACCATCTCACGCATAAGCTCCTCGGGATTGTCGGGATTGGATAAATGTGTAGCTCTACCCGCTGCCGCCGCCTGAAGAGAAAGAAACATGCGTCCACTGCGAGATGTCAGCACATGGCACAGGTTGTTCCTTACGGGCCTCAAAGCCTCAGGTATGAGTCCGGAGCCCTCTATACGACGTCCCTCACAGCCCAAATGCTGCTTCGGGACCGCCAATTCCTGCAATTTATTCTGCTTTCTGTAGTTTAAATCTCAGTTTCTGCATTCTCTTCGCGCTATTAGCAAGATTACCTTATCGAATGGCATAATAGTGAAGCTGCTTACACTACACGAAGAATACAAAGCAAAAACAGCCAACTACTTTCAGTGAAAAGCTCCAGGGGATTCTTACAGCCTAAGTAGCATGATGCAATACGGTTATTGCGGTAATCCCCATATGTGCAGGATACAATAGAACCCTGCTGTTACATTCCTCACTGCTGCATTTTCTCAGCTGCTACGTCGTTTTCATCCAGTCCCGGCATAGCTTCCATAGGATCCAATATATAAAGAATTCCGTTACGTAGTAGCTGCGAAAACGTTCCCGCATGATACGTCGCAACTTAGCACCCCTAACACGCCTGGGCTGAAGTAGGCAACGCGCTGCAACCGCCGTTTTGACTTTTGGCGGGTTTTGGCCGGGCTTGGCTATGGAACTGGCTGCAAGAAGCCGCACGCCAGTTCGAGAGGCCGCCACTAGGGGGCCACTTTGTGAAAAAGGCTCTCACTTTTACGGCCGCCGCATGGTTGTTGAACGGGTCGACTCTTCTATCATGCTATCGTCATTGTGCATTAAGCCTCGTGAACGTCGAACTTGTGCTTAGACGGCGTCACGTGAGCGGAAGGCGCTTTCCCATGAGGAAAAGCTGGATGCATTAAATGCAGTCGACAGGCAGCCAGCGCGGAAGAGTCGACATTGCCAAGGACCTTGGTCTCCCACCCTCGACGCTTAACAGCATCATCTCGAAGCGTGCCGAGATAGAGGGGAATGCCGCGCTCTTCGGCCCGAAAGCAAAGCAGGCTCGTGGCAAAAACGGCAAGCCACGATTCTGGAATTTTTTAAGTCCTAATCGCACTCTGTGGAAATAAATTGAGTTGAAACTGCACATTTTCATTCATTTTCGGAGCTTTCCTCACTGTTGCATTTTGCCGGCTGTTATGTTTTCTTCCCCGGTCCGGTGAAAAACGTATGAATGGGGTTCCACTGTATATCACTATCTACTTTGCATTCATAGATCGCGTAGTCCTCATACCTATCCTAGCGCAGTGGTAAACTGGTTAAGCCATGCGCCCCTGCCCCGGCAGGTGCTGCTTCAAGCACAGGCTAAGGTAGGGCTTGCGAGACCCCGGTTTCTCTTGTTTCCCAGTCTATTTTCACTGCCACTGGTCACTGTAGGCAGTTTGCACACACTCCTGTAAGCAGGTCGTGATGACGTCACAAGGTCACGAGACGTAGGTGGCCCTACTCCTATGTGTCCAAACTAGATTGCTTATCAGGATTTTTTTGTACATTTTTCGCTCACATTCAACCACGCTGAGTACGACGCCGGCTTTTCAGTGACGGGAATCCCGTAACGATGTTATGTCAATGCAACCTCTCGAAGCCACTGTCATTCCACGCAGTCAAAAATTATCATTATGATTAGGAAACTTGGCAACATGTGGCGGTTATATACAAGTCAGTTTCATGCAACGTGTCTTCAGAACCTGCGCAGGAGATCGAACGGATATGGATGCAGCCACTACTCGCGTGGCTCCATGCCAGTGCCCTTTGTTGTAACAGGTGTGCAACCTTCCCAGTAGGTGAAAGATAAGTATATTTAACTTAACAGCTTGAAACACCATACACAGTGGTACTAATACGTACCACTAGCAGGATGAATGCTCGCAGACGGCGGTCCAGTGGTCCACAGGATGGAAGGAACGCCTGAAAAAGGGCGAGCGAAAATTTTTTAATAAGAACAATTTGAAAGCACTAGACAGTTTTAACGGAGCACGAACGTGAACAACACAGACAATTATTTGCCCAATATTGGAAAGGAATGGTTTCACATTGCTCCTTCGTAGGACCAGCATCTTCCCAATAGATTTCCAATATTTGGCCGGCTACCTGTGCTGCTTGGGTAGCCCTTGTTCTGGACTGGGTTTATGTTTATTGAGGCTGATTACACATTTTAAATTCATGGCAGGCTTCAACCATGCGGTTAGTGCTTCACAGACATTTTTCAAAAAAGCGGATGATCGTTTGGTTTGCGTTTTATTTATGGCGAATTTAACGCTCCAAAAGGACTCAGGCCAGGCTGTGAGGGACGCCGCAATGAAATGCATCGAAAATATCGACCACCTGGGGTATAAGTGATAGCATGATGGTCTCTGTTGTCTTAGCTCCGGCATTGCTCTTACTGCTTATTTTCGAGGCAGGAAGTGGAGGGGGGTGGGGCTGTTGCCTTCTCATTCCATGTGTACTCCGGGTATATTGCTTTCATGGTTCATCACTTCCAATACCCACTAGCAATTGAGCCGAATTTTCCGGTTCAAAACACTATTTTTATCCCTATAGCTTAGACGACACTTTCAGGCTGATCGTTTCAGCGTAGTGTGCAGGTAAATATGGTGATGTTCACCTACCGTGCACGTTATCTTTCACAAGCTTTTTTATTTTGCCCATCGGAGTCCCTTTGCAACTTAGCAGCCTTCCTAAGATTTCTGTAAAACAATCTAGAAAAACAAACTCCAACTTTGAACAACACATGCGAATCCACTGAATATGACGCTGCTTTAAATTACCGGTACCTATTGGGTTCTTGGGAACTGAAATGTGACTTCATTATGCTTCCGGAAACTTTTGATCGATCGACCAATAGAGGTTGTTTGTAGCAGATTGATGCAAATTTGACTTGACAGCGATAACGCGGTGGGTTATTACCGATGCTCGAGGCTTGAATTGACAGGAAGAAATCAGCAGCTGTGACAAAGACGCCTCCCCAGTCATACAGCCATCAGCAGGATTAAGCTCGCTAGAATCAAAATTTCTCATCAGTGGGAGATACTTCTCCATAGTAAAACTGGCTGGGGTTTGGTTTGAAGACAAGCTTCCTCTAACGGCGGCTACAATTGCAGAGAACTCCAAATGTTACCCAGTACGAATGCTGAATATCAGATCAGTGAAGCGCAGTTAGTCTCGTTTTAAAGCAGAGTCAGGACAAGCTTTGTCGAGTGAAATCGACAGACGATAACACTGCTTTAATGCTGCCAACTGCCTTTGGCATTGATGTAGGCTGTAAAAGCTGAAGGACACAGAACGAAAACATGAGCACAGAAATAGTGCAGTGGTGTTCTGGTCACAGAAATGAGCAGGTTGACTGAGCTTACCCGTTTTCTTATTTTGTTGGGAACTACAGCCTACATTCGCAATAAGAGGAGGAGGATAAGCTTCATTTCCGACAAAAGTAGCAGTTGGTCTGGGGTATAGCCCCATCAAGTGGCCTCAGCTAAAGCCTATATTTGCAACATGAAATGAACTGCTAGCACTTATACACATTTCCTTTGTTCAGAATGCAGTATCTTCTGGATGGATTAAGAAAGGGACTATAAGAAAACTACCATTCCTAAAAAGCGATCTGATGAATACCAAGTATTAAACTGCAAACAAATGGGCTCAAAAAGGCATAAGAACTCAGTGAAAGAATTGTTGAGAAGAAACAGAGAAGGACATAAGTGACTGACTGCAAGCACTGAGGACAAGATGATTTCAGTAACTACAAATAAGGCGCTCCATTGGGGGTTGGACAGATTTCTTTGAGTTGAGTTAAGCATTAAACAAGTGCTGGAACGTCGTCCTCTGTCTCCCAAACAGAAGCCATGTCCTACACTTTCAGATGCATCAATTCCCACAGTTACCAACTGGGTAGTATGAATATCAAGATTCGCTTGAAAAATCCTCTGTCGGGACTGGGCAGGTTAGTGGAAATTGTAGTTACTTGATGTAGTGACATCCATAGCTTTCTGACAATGGTTTGATTGGTAAGCAGTATGTTGAAGTTACAGAATATGGTGTGAGGGAGTGGGCACTTCCGTCGTTTCAGTCCGTCGTTTCAATGCTAAGTTCCAACCAGGCAAGTGACTTCAGAGGTAAGATAAAGCACTCTTGCCACAGGAATTGCTTTCCAAAGTGGTGACGATGCACGCGCAAGTGGCCTGCTTGTGTCCACATACTTTACAACAAGCAGTACCTCCATTTATTACTGTTGGTGTTTTTTTCTACTGTGGCGATTTGTACGCGATATTTGTTTGATTCTGTTTTAGTGCGACAGTTGCTGGTGTTTCCATCAGCCCTGCTAATGGACATGCACCTTGGTACGACGCACAGCACGTGTAGAGGAGATTTTAAATGTGATTTCAGGCCAGAGCAAAAAGAGTTTGCGTGCTCATTATAACAATGCTGTACAAGCAGTTGTTCATGACCGTTGAATGACTGTGGTGCCGACGTTCGCTCGAATTTTAATCCACGTCTTGCGCTTCATATCTGGTCACATTTCATATCTGGTCACTATTATTTGTTGTGGGTTCCTACACTATCCGCCGAATGTTTTAACAAACCGGCGCTGTTTGCGTCTCTACAGAGTTTCCTTCCTATTTTTTTTTTTACTTTCAGTATATCCTATAGATCTGGAAAATAAGATTAAAGCTTTAGAGCACGGAATAAATTTTTCATGCGTCCATGCAGAAAGTCACCGGCTAGCCTTTTGTCACACCTGTAGCTCCCTGCTAAAATACTTTCTTCACAACGAGAAGCTGAAATTATTCTGAAAGATAAAAGATCAATGGCTAATTGCATACCTGAACAATTACGCCTAATCTAAGACGCGAGGTGGCTAGAGCTTTGCAGTATTGAAAATGTGACGTGCAGAATTCCACGTCATTTTCTCAAGTCCGACCCTTAGATATTTTTCGTTGTTACGCTAGAGTGAAATATTTTCCTAATTTCTTTTAAGGTAATGGTTCATACTTCGGATGCGTAACAAAAATTTTTTTTATCCTTGTCCATCATTTGTATTGAGTACTTAAGACTGCCATTAAGAACCGATGAGGCTGATGAGATACATTGATTGTTAGTCGAGAAAATGCGTTCATAATACACTTCGCGTTGAAAAATGTGGTTATGCAGAATTTCTGGGCAAGCATTTTTCAATGCTCACTTCGATTTCTTTCTCTCGTTCAATACATTCCCTCCAGTGCACCTCCAGTAACATTGCAGTGGGCGTCAAGTTCATACAATTGCATGATTAAAAGTTCAGCGACACTAAGCAAAATGTAGAGTTTGGGCACGCCTCGACTTGTGCTCCAGTTTCCCCTAGAACCAACCCTCTTCGGTCTCTAAACCGCATTACCTCTCCCCCTATCCTTTCTTTCTGTCCCCTGATCTCTTTCATTTCATTTCTCCATTCTGCCTGCTATCCTTTATTTCGGCTGCCCCAGCTCAGTTGCTTCAGTATGTATGGCAGATGCCGGGGCTAGCAAAAATCTTTTATTTCCTTTTTATTCTCATTTTAATAAAGCCACTTACTACTACTCTAAACTGTAAAAGTCTTACTACTGCAGCAAACTGAAAATTCCGTACCCGACGCCTGCATCTATAACAGGCAAGGCAGTCACAGAGGAGAAATTTACTCTCATGGCAACACTACCCGTAAAATGCATGGCGCAGCACATATATAAAACTGGACGTGCGCTCTACTACAGATGGTGAAATGGCAGCTAATTGTTTCAGCCGGTACTGTATCATTACAAAAACGCAACAATGTCCTGGCTCAGCCGGACAGTCAAGGAGCACTGCAGGCCTTCCAGCAAGCGCTAGTAGTAAATAATTAAGCCAACATCACCGCATCCTCCTTCCGTAGATGCCTGGCCACGAAGACGTACCGGGTACGGACAGAGCGAACATTCTCACCCGCCAGTGCACTTACTGCAAACCCCATTCCAACAGCCAGACTCGAGGACACGAGGACGGCACAAAAAACGCAAGCTAAAGCCGAGCTTAACAATCAAAGCTCACAGAAGCAAAATATCGAGTTACACCTCTCCAAGATTTGATCCTCGAATCCTAATTACTGAGGAGAGCACAAGCCTATTACTTATCGACCCGTTCGCTATGTATACCACTTCGTCAAGCAAGCCCCAGGACTCCCCTACCTATCCTCACTGCGAGGCCATCCCATCTTTAATGCACATTCCACCAGAATGCCCCATATTCAATTCAAAGAATCCGGCACAAACAAGCTACGCACAATAGACCAAACCCTTCACCTACCTCCCTCAACAACTGGCTCGCTGCCCAACTAGGCGTTCGTCTAACACGTCCGCAAGGTTTTGGGAGAGGCTTAGTGAGAAACCCCAGACAAGGGCTTGGAGTTCATTACAGTTTTATTCCCTCTCTCAATAATGATGAGCGAGTCACCTTTAAACTGTAGTTTCTTACTTGCGGGCAATGGATACCGTCGCATGCTTGCGGATTATGCGGGCTGCCGCAGACTCGGTCACATATCCGGGCTGACTCCAAAATTCGGGCTCTGCAAGAAATGCGTGAGCATTGAATGACCAATGCACCAACACTGAATAAAAGAAGAACTGCGCTAAAGACGCAGTTAGTGCTACCGTTCTATAAACCTTTTCAACACAAGATGCCTGATCTCATAGGACAGGAGAATGCAAAGGATGTGCCTAACTGTTATTAAGGATTGACGACGACGCTGACCTGATCTGAATGCGTGGACATAGATGATGTCCAAGTGCTCACCTTTTCCTCTTAACACGCACTTCAGTCTTTACAGTTCCGCATATTAATGTTTTAATAACAGGTCATTGCCGCCGCATACGTTGGACATACGCAGACAAAAATCACGCTGTGAAAGGAATGCAAGCGTCTCCCGTTCAGGATGAAGTTTGTCATACAAGAGCCCTAATTAAATTTATTTGCCAAAAACAGTGGTTAACTGTTAACTGGAAAGATTGCCTGTAACACAGGGAACGAGCAAAAAACCATAGCTAACCTATAATTTAGGGGACTGAGATATTTTGAGCAAGAAAGTTTGAGTCCGAAAATGATTTTATTGTTTTTTCAAGCTGATATCCACACACACACACATAACTAATGCAGCACTGCCTGTCAACACACAACTAATGCAGCACTGCCTGTCAAAGCGACAACGTTGCACTGCAAAGTAGCCGCCTGTTCCGGAGCTCATTTTGATTTTCAGCCGCATTCACCATGGCAGTAACTAGAAAGAGGTGCTGCAAATCCCTAACCAGACCGGGCCATAACTTTTCCTAAATTGACAAACCGCGTTCAGCTTCAAGAGAGTCCACTAGTGCAGTGCTTGGGCATGCAAGGAAATAAGTTAACCAATTTAATAAGGATTTGTTGTTATTAATGAGGGTAAACCTAGAATTTAAGAAAAATATGCATTTGTTAGTTGCTGAAAATATGAAGAAGGAATGCTCCAACCAGGCCACACACACCATTTTTTCACCAAACTCGAAAAAACCCGAGCAAAAAACAAAGGTGAAAACGGGCCCTCAGCTTCTTTTCTTCAATACAAAGCATTCTATGAAGCCACTAAAGCGCATATACTGCTCAGAGTCAATATCCTTATTTGTTCATAAGTGTATTTTCCGAAAAAGCAGCTTTTTCTCAAGTGCACCCCATGTAGCATAACATCCGTGATTGTGGAAATAAGCAATTTTTTGCAAGCTAACAAACGCACCAAATATTTTTCAAGACAGCATTGAAGTACCTCATCCGCAAAATTGTGGACAAAGATGTAGAAGGTACTATTTTTTCGAATTGCTACTAGCCTGTGCACCTTCGAAAAAAATTTGACGACCACTTCCGTGTTAATTTGAGACATATTAGTATCTGAACACTGCAGTTTCTAATCTGTCTCAGTGGTACCAGTAAGCATTCTAAAGTAAGCAATAAGTAAGTAAGTGGTACCAGTCAGTATTCTAACTCTCTTCTAGTCTCTTCTTTGGAGATTGAAAAGCACACCTCGAATATCACTTGTTACCATTTTGGTGTCATTTACAGTCGAGCGATGTCAGTCGTCTCTCTTTTTTAAATTGTCAATTTTGAATCTACCCACAGACATTTGTAAAGCCCAGCTTAAAAAACCAATCATACTTAAAGCAGAACCACTGATTATTCAGCGATGTTATGATAAGCACCAGGACAACTGAGTATAACGAAATACTTGCACCACAACCTTACAACCAAGAAATTTGGAATATTTTGCATTTAGGCTCTTCTATAGTCATCACCATCATCGTCAGCCTGACTTCAATAAAGTCTCTCAGTTGCCAGCTGCAGCCACTGTATCCCCGCTCAATCTCAACCAACCACGTAACTTTCTGCCGCCACCTGCTACGCTTCCCTTTCCTTGGAATCCGCTCCATTACCCTTAAGAACCAGCGGCAATCTTGGCTTCACGTTAAAAACCAATTTCTTACTCTTTATTTCAACTAGGATTCATCATTAACCTGCATTTGTTCCCTAAACAACTCTCTCGACTTATGGTCTCTTAACGTTACACGTGTAATTTCTTTCCATAGCACGCTGCGTTGCCCGTAACCTAAGCTGAACCCTATTCGTTAGCCTGAACAGCTCTGTCCCACAGAGTGAGTGCCGTTAAGATAGAGCTGTTGTATACTTTGTATACTCCTATAGTATGACAGGAATAGAGAGATGGCACAGGAAATGTACTACAAAGTGTATACTGCACAGATGGACATGTCGCATGCAGGGCACACAAGCCGAGGCAGGAAAGTCATTTCCTCCACGCGAATAATTTTTGACTGCGCCGCTTACTTTTAGATTAGAGCCGGGGGTTAGATGAGCTCTCAGTCAAGCATTACGACTTTCTGAACATCATATGTTAGTACCCAGAAGACATGTTTTTGGATCACGCTCTGGGAAGGGAGCAATCCGCTCCAGTTCACAGCATGTTTATTTCGAAACAAACTCACTGTATTGCAAAGCCAAAAAGACAATGGCCGGCCGCGGTACAAGATATCGACTTGTCGCAGATTTCTGCTAGAGCAAGCTACATAACTTAACTGCTATTTTGAAGCCTCCATTACTCAAATGATGCCCGCCCTTCCTTTGTTAGTGGTGCCACCGCATTAGAGCCCCCACTGAGGCATAATTCGCATCGCTTTTTTCAGTGCGGTTCTCGTGGTGTGTTCCAGCAGATTATAGAGCATTGCATGAACACAGGACTGTGACAGAACATAGTTTCAATGCTGATATTTTGATTGGGTTGATGATTACTACTTTTTCCTCACTCATACTGAAAACCCAAACCTTAGACAAGTGAATATAAAAAGACAATGACCGGCCGCGGTACAAGATATCGACTTGTCGCACATTTCTGCTAGAGCAACCTACATAACTGCTCTTGTGAAGCCTCCATTACTCAAATGATACCCGACCTTCCTTTGTTAGTGGTGCCACCCCGTTAGAGCCCCCACTGAGGCATAATTCGCACTGCTTTTTTCAGCGCGGTTTTCGTGGTGTGTTCCAGCAGATTATAGAACATTGCATGAACACAGGACTGTGACAGAACATAGTTTCAATGCTGATATTTTGATTGGGTTGATGATTACTACTTTTTCCTCACTCATACTGAAAACCCAAACCTTAGACAAGTGAATATAAAAAGACAATGGCCGGCCGCGGTACAAGATATCGACTTGTCGCACATTTCTGCTAGAGCAACCTACATAACTGCTCTTGTGAAGCCTCCATTACTCAAATGATACCCGACCTTCCTTTGTTAGTGGTGCCACCCCGTTAGAGCCCCCACTGAGGCATAATTCGCACTGCTTTTTTCAGCGCGGTTTTCGTGGTGTGTTCCAGCAGATTATAGAGCATTGCATGAACACAGGACTGTGACAGAACATAGTTTCAATGCTGATATTTTGATTGGGTTGATGATTACTACTTTTTCCTCACTCATACTGAAAACCCAAACCTTAGACAAGTGAATATAAAAAGACAATGGCCGGCCGCGGTACAAGATATCGACTTGTCGCACATTTCTGCTAGAGCAACCTACATAACTGCTCTTGTGAAGCCTCCATTACTCAAATGATACCCGACCTTCCTTTGTTAGTGGTGCCACCCCGTTAGAGCCCCCACTGAGGCATAATTCACACCGCTTTTTTCAGTGCGGTTTTCGTGGTGTGTTCCAGCAGATTATAGAGCATTGCATGAACACAGGACTGTGACAGAACATAGTTTCAACGGTGATCTTTTGATTGGTTTGATGGTTACTACTTTTTTTCCTCACTCATACTGAAAACCCAAACCTTAGACAAGTGAATATAAAAACAAAAACACTGCCATACCAAACAACTCTAGGAGGTGCTTTCACATTCAACTTCAGTTGTTCTGGTTTTTTGTCAAATGTAGCGAGGTGCACGACAGAGAAAACTACCCCGCGAATCCTTTTCTGTTTTCAACTATTGATTCTCATGTTACATCCTATTATCGACAAACATAGCCAACCAAACGACCCAGTAATGCAAAGGCAGACGACAAGCAGAGTAGTCCTGCTGCCTCCGCTTACGCCACTGCTGGGCTTGCAGACGGCGAAAAGAATGGTTGACATGGGGTCACATATTTTAGGGTGGCGCATTTTCTCAAGTGGTTTTGCTGGCGGCCTCCCTAGAAACTGCAAGGAAGTGAGTTAAGCAGTCGTATAACGATTTGCTCTTATTAATCAAGTTCAAATTCAGAATTAAAAAATACGTGCCTATTTTTAAAACGATGAAAAAGAAATCTACAACAGACGCCACGCCATTAACTGGAGTACAGTACTTTTTTTTCCCCATCACAACTCAAAAAATTTCCAGCTAGTATCTTAAAACATCCGTGCCCTAAGCAACTGAAAGTGATGGCAACAGAATCTATAGGAAGAGATTTTTATTTACATTCACCACCGCATCCAACTGCGTTGCCACGACTTATTGTCCTAGCACAAAATTGTGTACCCTGCACAACCCCTATGGTTGCACTCACCTGTGAAACTTGCTCTGAGTAGCAAGCAGTGAGTATTGACTACACAGATCAAAGTAGTAAAGCTTTAAAAGACCCCCAAGATTAATTTCTTCAATACACGGCAGTCTAAGAAGCCACTAAAATGCACACACGTCTTGGAGCCAAAATTCACATCGATCCTCTGAGGACCTCGGTAATCAAGCATACATTACGAATTTGCGGTTTTATCTCGAGTGTGCCCCGCCTAAGCTAACAACCATAATTTTGAATATAGGCAGCTTTTTTGGCAAATAGAGAATGCAGCAGATATTTTTCAAAACATCAATGCAGCACATCCGCCATTTCTTTGACGAAGCTTGTCCCCGGTGCTAATCTTTTTCTCAAATTGTAGCATGTAGCATGTTGAAATTGTACCTAGCATGATAATTTTGGGAATACTAGCGTATGAATATTGAAATTTTTGATCTGACTGGCATTCTTGAGGCATATATTTTATAACACAAGATATTCTGCAAACCAGATGATGAATAGAGCCTAAAACAGTTAGGCCCAGATGCCTGCCTAGGCACTCGCCAATTAGAATTTTGGGTAGGCAATAGCATTCGTCCTCTAACGTAGTTTTCTGTAGAGGTTGTCAAGCATTCCGGCTACATGAATGCCATCGTTAGTATTTGAGTGCATTATAGCAAACTGATGTCAATGCATTCCTTTTTGTAATATACTCAATTTTGTACATATGTATACTGATCTGTAGAACCGAGCTGAAACACGCAACCCTATTTTCCACAAAGCCTAATAATTTAGCGATGCAATTATAAACACATGACAAAGCGTAGAAAGCTGGATATGCTCAAAAAAGCGAACTTCTCGACCCGCTGCTTTAGAAAGCAATACCACCATTACTTACTAAAATGTGTTTAATTTATGGTTTCCTGTATATCGGTGAAAACGCATTGAAAACGGCGTACACTATATTGCGCGGATTATGAGCATCAAACACCAGTGCTCATCGTCTGCGGGAAAGTCGCAAACCTCCGAACATTATGCTCATGCTTCTTTGACTCGAGTCGCAAGGTTCCTTTCATTTCTGGCACAGTCAATATTTATTGACTCGGCCGCTTTCCTTTTAGGTTGCAGCCTGGGGTGAGGAGCGTTCACGGCCAAAAATTATGCCTTTAATCTTTTTGCTGATAATTAAAACAGCTTTGCGAATGCCCCTTGTTAGCACCTAGGGAACATGAGAGATCGAGCTACGGCAGGCATGCGAATGGTTTCCGTTGCCAGCGTGTACATTTGGAAAACGTCATTGACCTTAAAGCCAAACAAAAGATGACAACTTTGAAGAATTCCTGAAACTGGCTCCTAAAAATAACCTTTGCAGAAGGAAAGAAAAACAGCAATACTCTGAGCGGCGTAAGTTACGAGACCCTTTGTCACAGAGTTCTAAACGAATTTTTTTCCCTATTACCGCTAACATCTCTCTAGAGTTAACAAATGCAACATTCCCCGTCAACGCGAAAACATTAAACACATTAAACTACACGGCTGACATACCACCAGCACTCTAAATTGCCAGCCTGTGTCTGAGCTAATTTTGCTGGCCAGTCCCCTATCGCGGCATTAAAAGTAAGTGTATTTTAGCTTGACTACAGTGTGTTGACCAGGCAGGGAAATAAGCTTTTACGTACCGGCCGATGTTGGCCGCGCACTCGGAAGGGAGGCCTTGCCTTATGAAAAGGAAATTAATAGTATAAGGCCTTGTTCTAAACCAGCTTTTACAATTAACTAGAATCAACTGAACGCACTACCAATTCCACAGGCGTGGGAGCGAAAGCAGTGGTGCTGCAGGCGGGGCCAGACTGCAAACTCTCTTAGCGGAGATCAGTGAATGCTTGGGATGTGGCTTGTTAAACAGGTACACAACTACGTTGGGCACAAACAGAGCAAGTCTGGAGTGAATGTTGACACAAACCACGATGCATTTTGCTGCTCTTGGCGCACAAAATTGAGGCCACGCCCACTGAACTCTTACTGGCCACGGACATACATTTCAAGAGGTTGCGATCTGTGGCTCCGTTGCATACAGGCTGGTTATGTAGGGTGTATCCACCCAGGGGATGAGAGCTGTCACACTTCAATAAAAGATACGAGCGGAAACAGGAATGTTTTAGAGCGTTCAGACTTGCCTTAGTATGCAGCATACCATCCTGGTTCGCATATGTGCTGCAGAAAGTCTAACTAATTAGGTCACATTACATTTGGCTATTTGCTGGAGGTATGGGTATGTACTATATACAGCAGTAAGAAACTGACTTTTCTCTGCTTACCATAACTCGCCCGTATCGCAAGGCACAATCATAAGCGTCTACCTCATACAGAGACATATGTGCTGTGAGCGGTGCTGCTTTGGGGGCACGTGATTTTTTTTTTTCATTTCACTGATCGCATACTTGTGAGCTGAGCATTTCGAGATATCAAATGGCAAAGTCAGCCTCCTGATCATGGAGTAGGCTCACTAATGCTCGCCCATCTTGATGACCAAAGCTCGAGAAGTTAGTATAAGGCCTCGTTTTAAACCCGCTTCAACACCGAGCATTCAATAAAATTTTTTGCCTCTTATTAGGCGAAAATAACTAACAATAAACTGAGCACCCTACCAATGCCACAGGTGTGGGAGCGAACGTGGGGGTGCAGCGGGCGAAGCCAGACTGCAGACTTTCTTAGCGAAGATCAGTAAACGCTCAGTATGTGGCTTGATAAATAGATACGCAACTACTCTGGGCACAAAGAGAGCAAGCCTGGAGGAAATGTTGACACAAAAGGGAAGCATTTTGGCTGCTCCAGGTGCACAAAATTGAGGCCACACCCCCTGAACTATCACTGGCCACGGACACACATTACGAGAGGTTGCTATCATTGGCTCCGTTGCATGCAGGCTGGTTATGCACCCACAGGATGAAAGCAGTCGCACTTCAACCAGTGCTGCGTAAAACGAGCACAAACGGGAATGTTTTGGAGCGCTGAGAATTGCCTTAGTATGCAGCATACCATCCTGGTTTGCATATGTACTGCAGAGAGTCAATAAGGTCATGCCACATTTGCCTATTTGCTAAAGAGGTATGGGTATGTACTATCTACAGCCCTGAAAAAGTGACTTTTCTCTGCTTACCATAAGTGTCCAGTATCGCAATGCACAATCATATTATACGCGTCTACCTCATAAAGAGACATATGTGCTGTGAGAGGTGCCGCTTTGGGGGCACCTGATTATTTTTTTTTTCATTTCACTGATTGCGTACTTGTGAGTTGAGGATTTCGAGATATCAAATGGCAAAGTAAGCCTCCTGATCATAGAGTCGGTTCACTAATGTTCGCCTGTCTTGATGATCAAAGCTCGAGAGCGTAAAACATTGCCATACGATTCAAAAAAGGGGGTTTTGCACTTGATTCTAACCGTCAGGATTGTCTACGTAACTTGCTTTGCATTATTTAGTGGTTTATTCTATTTCTGTAAACTATACTTTCAAATTGGCTCTAACAAGATGAATTACGAGGTTGCAGATTCAAAATCTATCAGCCTCTTCAAAGAGTGTTATTTCCTTTGAAGTTGTAATTGTAGTAATTAAGGCACAAGTCCACAAATTCAAAATGTTCGTCCGGTCTCACACAGTGGAATCGACAATAGTGCATACGTCTAGCTAGCTTTCTCGGTGCCAGCTCACTACCATCTTACGCATAGCATCTAGCTAGATAATTTCTCGGTGCTAGCTCACTAAAATCTTACGCATAAGCTCCTTGGGATTGTCGTGACTGAATCAATGAGTAGCTTTACCCGCTGCAGCCACCTGAAGAGAAAGAAACATGCGTCCACTGCGAGATGTCAGCACATGGCACAGGTTGTTCCTTACGGGCCCCAAAGCCTGAGGTATGAGTCCAGAGCCCTCTATACACAGCCCAAATGCTGCTTCGGGACATTAAACCACCAATTTCTGCAATTTATCCTGCTTCCTGTAGTTTTTGTATTCTCTGTGCGCTATAAGCAAGATTATCTTATTGAATTGCATAATAGTGAAGCTTCTTACACTACATGGAGTATGCGGAGCAACAACAGACAGCTACTTTCGGCGAAAAGCTCCCAGGTTTGTTTCGGTGAAAAGCTCCCAGGTTGCTTTTGTTCTCCAGTCAGTAAACTGCCACTGGTGGCAATAGGTGATGTGCACACATTCCTGTAAGCAGGTTGTGATGACGTCACAAGGTCACGTGACGTAGGTGGCCCTACTACTATGTGTCCTGTGTGTCCTATGTGTCCTAGATTGATTATAAGGATTTTTTTATCAATTTTTCGCTCTCAACCAACCACGCTGAGTACGACGCCGGCTTTTCAGTGATGGGAAGCCCTTAACGATGTTATGTCAATGGAACCTCGCGAAGCCACTGTCATACCGCGCAGTGAAAAATTTATCATTATGATAAAGAAACTTGACAACATGTGGCGGTTATACCATCAGTTTCATGCAACGTGTTATCTTCACAACCTACACAGAAGATCGAACGGTTATGGATGCAGAACAGGAAAAAATACTCGCGTTACTCCATGCCAGTGAAAACAGGTGTGCAAACTTCTCAGAAGATGAAAGATATATATATATATATATTCTGATAACTTTACAGCTTTATTAACCGTACACAGTGGTACAAATACATACCGCTCGCGGAATGTGAAGTCGTAGAAGGCTGTCCAGTGGTCGGCAGGGTGGGAGGAACACCTGGAAAAGGGTGAACGAAAATTTCCTGCTCAGAACAATTTGAAAGCGCTAGACAGTTTTAACGGAGCACGTACCCGAACAGCATAGGTAATTATTGGCCCAATATTGGAAAGGAACGACTTCACATTGCTTCTTCGTAGGACCAGAATTTCCCAATACATTTCTAATATTTGGCCGGCTACCTGTGCTGCTTAGGCAGCACAAATTTTGGACTAGGTTTATGTTTATTGAGGCTGATTACTCATTTTATATTCATGGCAGGCTTCAACCATGCGGTTAGCGCTTCACAGACGTTTTTCAAAAGAGTGGATGATCGTTTGGTTTGCGTTTTGTTTATGGCAATTTTAACGCCCCAAAAGGAATCAGGCCAGCCTGTAAGGGACACCGCAGTGAAATGCATCGAAAATATCGACCACCTGGGGAATAAGTGATAGCATGACGGTCTCTGTTGCCTTGGTTCCGGCATTGCTCTTACTGCTTATTATCGAGTCTGGAAGGAGAGGGGGGCGGGGCTGTCGCCTACTCGTTCCATGTGTACTCCGGGTATATTCCTTCCATGGTTCATCGCTTCCAATATTCACTAGCATTGAGCCAAATTGTTCGGTTCAAAACACTATTGTTATTCCTATACCTTAGACGACACTTTCAGGCTTATCGTTACAGCGTAGTGTGCAGGTAAAAATGGTGATGTTCACCTACCGTGCACATTCTATTCCACAAGCTTTTTTTATTTTGCCCATCGGAATCTCTTCGCAACTTAGCAGCTTTCCTAACAGTTTTGTAACATAATCTAGGAAAAGTAACTCCAACTTTGAAAAATACTTGTGAAACCACTGATGATGATGCTGCTTTAATTTACAGGTATGCTTTGGGTTCTTGGGAACTCAGCTGTGCCTTCATATGTTTCCGAAAACATTTGATCGATCGACAAATAGAGGTTCCTTGTAGCAGATTAATGCAAATTTGTCTGACAGCGATAACTGAGCGGGTTAGTAGTGATGCTCAACGTTCGAATTCACAGGAAGAAATCAGCAGCTGTGATAAAGATTCCTCCACAGTCATCCAGACATCGGCAGGATTCAGTTTGCTAGAACCAAAATTTCTCATCAGTGGAAGAGACTTCCCCACAGTAAAGCTGGCTGGGGTTTGGTTTGAAGACAAGCTTCCTCTAACTAACGGTGCATACACTGGCAGAGAACTCCGAATGTTGCCCAGTAGGAATGCTGAATATCAGATCATTGAATTGCAGTAACTCTCTTTTTAAAGCAGAGTCAGGAGAAGCTTTGTCGAGTGAAATCAAGAGACGATAACACTATTCTACAGCTGAAAACTGCCCTTGGCTTTGATGTAGACAGTATAGCCGAAGGAGGTCAGAGAACGAAAACATGAGCACAGAAATAGCGCAGTCTACTGTTCTAGTCAGAGAAATGAACACGTTGACTGAGCTTATCGGTTTTATTATTACGTTGGGAACTACAGCCTACATTCGAATAAGAGGAGGAGGACAAACTTCATTTCCGACGACAAAAGTAGCAGTTGGTGTGGGGTATAGCCCCGTGAAGTGGCCTTAGCTACAGCCTATATTCGCAACATGAAATGAACCGCTAGCACTTATACACATTTCCTTCGTTCAGAATGGAATAGCTTATGGATGGATTAAATAAGGGACTATAAGAAAACTACAATATGGCGATCTGATGAACACCAAGTAATAAACTATAAACAGATGGGCTCATAAGAGCTTAAGTACCCACTGAAAGAATGTCTCGAGAAGAAACAGAAAACAACTGAGGTGACTGATGCAAGCAATGAGGACAAGGCGATTTCAGTAACTACAAATCAGGTGCTGTATGGCGGGACTGGCCAGATTCCTTTGAGTAGAGTTAAGCTTGAATTAAAGAAGTGCTGGAACGTCGTCCTCTGTCTTCCGAACAGAAGCTATGTCCTGCACTTTCAGATGCATTAATTTCTACAGCTACCAACTGGGTAGCTTGAATATCAGGATTCGCTTGAAAAATCCTCTGTCGGGACTGGGCAGGTTAGTGGATATTGTAGTTACTTGATGTAGTGACATCCATAGCTTTCTGACAATGGTCTGATTGGTAAGCAGCAATTTGAAGTTCGAGAATATGGTGAGGAAGTGGGCACTTCCGTCGTTTCAATGCTAAGTTCCAACCACGCAAGTGACTTCAGAGGTAAGATTACAAAGCACTCTTGCCACAGGAATTACTTTCCAAAGTGGTGACGATGCACGCTCAAGTGTCCTGCTTGTGTCCTCATATTTTACAACAACCAATACCTCTATTCAATACTGTTGGTTTTTTTTTATGGTGGTGATTACTTTCGAAGTTTTGAAGTCAGCTTGGGTCCTCTTTGAGGACAGCAGAAGTACAAAAGACACGATACAGGACAATTTGATTTCAGGTAAATTCATTACGAAAATTTGAGGAAAAAATTAAAGGGCACGTGCGGCAAAGAAAACAGGTTCCATTTTGCACACATGGCATTGATTCCTCCCTCACGCATGCAAACCACAAAAACAAGCATTGCTAATGCAGCACTCAGCTACTTTCTTCGTAAAGGTATGCTTTCTGCAGACATGGCCAAAAAATAGGCGGGCCCACACCCTTTTTACAAATCTACTCATCTTTCGGGAATTCCTCTAAGTATTTACCATTCTTCCAGTTATGTGACAATTTATGCACATAGGGCATACACAAACAGTTTCATTTTCGTTTAATTTAGTTGTCGCTCTATTTACTTATCGTTGCTGTTTCAGCCTACGCCATCACGATCCCAAATGTCTGTAATCTTGAAGACAAATCATCAGGACAGCACACCGAAGGGTCAGAGCGCTAATACCGCGTTTAACTACTTTCGAGTGCACTGAATAGTGATGCAATACTTCTCAGTGCAGTCTCATATATGTCGGCTTCTCCTGTGCGATCATGGAGGCAGTGGTCGAAACACTGCTGAGAAGCACGACAAAGGGCTGAAACTAACGAAAAACTGGCGGTGATGCTGTATCCATAACATAAAAGGTTTCGCACAACCCGACAAGTTCACGGGCAATTACAAAGTTTACGGTGTCTCGAGAGCTGTTCAAATGGGATGAACTGTGCCCCCGTATCGCGCAAGGAAAACACAAGAGAAGCGGTCGTAAGAAAAAGCTCGCCGGACCCTTTGTGGAATGGGCTGCCGGGTTCTACGAGATACAACCTGTGAGCAAGCGTACGTAGCGAAGACTTGACATTGCATCAAAGATCGCGCATGGAAGCGAGAGCTATTGTTATCGACGAAGAAAGGCTACAATTTTCCTCCTACGTATACGCCTACATGATTGAACTGCACGGGAATGGAATGTCGATGCTTCCTACAAGACAAATCTGTAAACCAAAGAACTGAACTCATAATCATACGACCCTGCTGAACACGCATAGTGTCAGGCTTCTTAGAAAACAGGGAGTATGTGTTTTCCAGCCGGCTGGTGTCAAATATGGCTCCCGTCGGCATAAAATTTCAGCCCATCAACTTGCGCCTTCGCTCATGCACGGATCCCGCAAGCTGATGTTTTAGACCGCTAAACAGCGCACAGGAAGGAATCAACCAAGCTTCGTAGAACTATCCTGGACTCCATTGTTGCTCGTGTGTCATCGTGCCGGAAAACTGCGGCGATGCATGTTCACTGCCACTGTACCTGTTAGAGCGAAGAGCTCCCTGTGCGAATGTGCTACCTTACTATTGAAGAAATGTATTATTCGATTTCATGTGCACTACTAGAGGAGATTGCCAAAAAATATAGGCACGCGTTTTGCCCTCAGAGAGCCGCCAGCTAAACACATTCTCCGGTTCTTGCCTGTGCGATTCAACGATGCATTCAGTGGACCCACAGTGCCGGGCGGCAGATATCTCCGCTGTAGATCTGCCAATGCCAGTTTGCAGTGGGGGGACCGTGAGAGACTACTGTACAGGTTCACCACGAGCGTTCTTGCAAGGTCCACTAAGAGTGAATATAGCATGGCAGGGAAATGATGGTAGACAGATAGAAAAGGGAGAGACAAACTGTTCATTGCATTTAACTTCGAAGCAGGACCAACATGCACATACAACACTCTGCTCGCCATACCAGCTATTATTAGCTTGACAAGAGCTCATACTAACAATTGCTCCCTAACGATGAAACTTAAGAGCAATTATTCCTGATAAAACTCATAGGACAAGCTTTCCGGAAAAACTAAAAATTTTAACGATGGCAGAGGGTAGCAGAGTGGACGACAGTAATGTGCAGGCCTTGTGCAACGCCACGAAGAGCCACAGAGATTGGATTATTCATGTTCGGTTATTCATGTTCGAAGAGACATTTGAAAGCACTGCATTGTGGATTATATATGCATCTTATGTAAACCGTACGCTTCAAAATAAAAATGATGCTCCCGTTCCCATTCATACCCTTAGCTTCTCAATGTGGAGTATTATTTAAGCCACCCACCATAAAAATAACCCTGCTACTCGCAGGGTACAGGTTTGTTTTTTTTAAGAAAGGACAAAAACTGCACCACTGCATATGCAGTCTGAAGGAAACATTGGGGTGGGGCAAAAAGTGGCACAAGTTTACAAATTGACACCTTCATTTCATTATTCACAACTACCAAAAAGGCTAAATTGTTTCCCAGAATGCTAGTATAATGCTCAAAAATACGAGAAGACAAGCACATAGCAAATCTTAATGTTTGAAATCTCACGTTTTGCCTCTACACGCTGGCCAAAACGAGACCGTACAGCTCATAATAATGTGCCATTCCTAAATCAAATTATTACGGCTCATAAAATAAATTTATGCCACAATGACTGCATCCACACCTCGACCACCTTAACGAGCGTATTCGAGTAACAAAAACTGAACCCACAGTGAACCCGTAACCATTTTGTTTCATGGCCCAATACATGGCGAATCTATATCCGGTCATCGGCCTACCCGATATTTCTATGTTTTATTCTGTTTTAGTGCTGTAGTTGTCGGTGCTTCTCTCAGCCCTGTTAATGAACATGCGCCTTGGTACGACGAACAGCACGTGAAGAGGAGATTTTTTTACTGTGATTTCAAGCCAGAGCGAAAGAGTTTGCTTGCTCATTATAACAATGATGTACAAGGCGTTGTTCATGACCATCGGATGACTGTGGTGCCGAGGTTCGCAGGAATTATTATGAAGGCCTTGCATTCCATATCTAGTCCCATTTCATATCTGGTCACTATTAATTGTTGCGGTTTCCTATCTTTCATCACAACAGCGCTGTTCGCATCTCTATAGTTTATTACCTATTTTCTTTGGTATTTTTTGTCTATCATATACTATACCTGGATAATAAGAATAAAGCTTTAGAGCAAGGAATAAATTTTGCATGCGTCCATGCCGAAAGTCGCAGCCTATTGTGTTGACACACCTGTGGACTGCTGCTAAAACACATTCTTCACAATGGCAGGCTAAAATTATTCTGAAAGATAAAATGTTAATGACTAATTGCAACACCTGATCAATTACGCCTTATCCAGGAGGTAAGGTTACTTGAGCTTCGCAGTACTGAAAATATGACGTGCAGGATTCCGCGCCATTTTCTGAAGTCCGGGATCTTTAGACATTTTTAATTGATACGCTAGTGTGAAATAGTGTCCTCGTTTTTGTTGCGCAAATTTTTAAGTTAATGGTACATACTTCGGATGCTAGCAAAATCTATTTTAATCCTTGTCCATCAATCGTATCGAGTATTTAAATCTTATTAAGAGCCGATGGGAAACATGAGCAGATATATTGATCGTTAGTCGAAAAATTGCGTTCATAATCCACTTCACATTGAAAAGTGCGCTTACACAGAATTTATGGGTAAGCATTCCCTAAAGCTCGCTTCGATTTTGGGATGCGATCCATCCAGTAACATTGCAGTGGGCGTCAATTTAATTGCACGATTAAAAGTTCACGGGCACTAAGCATTAATATCGCTTTTTTGCACCCCCGAGTTTTTCTTAAATTTCCGATACTACGAGGCCATCCCATCTTTCACGCATATTCAGACAGATTGCCCCATATTCAATGAATCCCACACAAATAAGCCTGCACAATACACCCAACCATTCATCCTACCTCCCTCAATAACTGGCTCGCTGCCCAAACCAAACCCTGCATTCCTACTCTTCAGGTGTTCGTCCAACACGTCCGCAAGGTTATTGGCAAGGCCTACTAGATGGCCACAGTACAGAGAAGCCCCAGACAGAGGCTGAAAATTCAACACATTTTATTCGGTCTCTCAACAAGCATTGTGAACGAGTCACTTTAAAACCGTACCTTCTTGCTTGATGGGAAGGAATGCCTTCGCTCACTTCAGGTGCACGTAAGCTAGCACAGACTCGGTCACATATCCGAGCTCACTGCAGGTGCGAACACTGCATGAAATGCAGTCAAATGTGTAATAAAATGCGTACGTAATGCGCAATGAAATGCGTATGCATTGGATGACAAATGCATCAGCTCTGAATAAAGGCAGAACTGCGCTTAAGACGCAGTTATAGCTACCATTTTTTAAACCTTTCCAACACAAGATGCCTGTTCTCGGAGGACATGGGAGTGCAAAGGAGGTGCCTAATTGTTAAGCACGGACGAGGACGTTTACACTGATGATGTCTTAGTGCTCACCTTTTTCTCTTGGCACGCACTACCATCTTTACATTTCCGCATATTAATGTTTTAGAAACAGGTATTTCCTGCCGCACGCATTGTACGCACACAGACAGATATCGCGCTGTGAAAGGCATGCAAGTAGCTTCCGTACGCAGTGAAGTTTTGCAAAGAACCCTCATTGAATTTCATTACCAAAAACAGCGGTAACTTAAAAGATTGCCTGAAACACATGCAACGAGTAAAAAACAATGGCTAACCTATGGCTTAAAGGACATAGATATTTTGAGCAAAAAATTTTTATTGCGAAAATTTGGACTATTTTTACAACCTGATATTCATGCACAGACAACTAATGCAACACTACCTGCCAAAGCGACCACGTTGCACTATAAATAAGCCGCCTATGCCGGAGCTCGTCTTGCTTTTCAGTAGCATTAACCGCGGCAGTAACTAGAAAGGGTTACTGCAAATCACTCGCCAGACAGGGCCATAACTTTTACCCACATGACAAAGCACGCTGAGCTTCAGAAAAGTCCACCAGAGTGGCGTTTCAGCCTTCAAGGAAATAAGTTAACCAATTCAGTAAAGTTTTGATAATAATGAGGGTAAAACTAGAGTTTAAGAAAAAATATGCGCTTGTTAGTTGCTGAAAATACGAAGAAGGATGCTCCAACCAAAGCCACATAAACCACTTCCACCAAACAACTCGTAAAAGTCCGATCAAATATTTTTATAAAAACGTCACTGTCCTAAGCGGCCCAACGTGCTAGAAAAAGAGCTATAGTACAGTTTTTTTAGATTTACCTTAACATTTAATTGCGTTGGCCTAAATGTTCAACTTCAGTTACGTGTACCACCACCGCTGCGCCTGCACACATTGGTCGCAATTGTTCTGAAGCGCAACCAGTGAGTGTCATGTATACAGCTCAAAATAGGAAGATGCAAACATGCCCGTAGCTTCTTTTCTTCAATACAAAGCATTCTATGAAGCTACTAAAGTGCACATACCACTCCGAGCCATCATGCACATTGAACTTCTAAGGCCATTTATACACAAGTGTATATTCCAAAAGAGCAGCATTTTCTTGAGTGCACCCCATGTAGCATAACACCTATTATTGTGGAAATAGGCAAATTTTTTTACCAGCTAGCAAACACATCAAATATTATTCAAAACAGCATTGATGTACGCCCACCGCAATTTCAGGCACAAAGATCTACAAGGTACAAATTTTTCGAATTGCGAGTGGCGTGTGCACCTTCAAATTCACATAACTTCTGAGCTTCTAATCTGCCTCAGTGGTACCAGTAATCATTAAGTAAGTGGTACCGGTAAGCATTCTAACTCCCTTGTAGTCTCTTCTTTGGAGATTGGACAGCACAACAGCTCGATGAATGTCATTTGTTAGCATTTTGGTGTTGTTCATAGTCTAGCGATGTCAGTCGTCTCCCTTTTGTGAAATTGTCAATTTTGAATACACGCACACAAATTTGTATAATCCAGTTTAAAAATCTCGATCACGCTTAAAACAGAGCCACTGGTAATTCAGCAACGTCATGATAACCACCGGAGATACTGACACATCACGTGACTACCTTACAATGCAAGATCAAAGCACGTGACTATCAAAGCACGAGGTCTCGTAGTAAAGCTGTCGCTTCAAAATGATCACTCCAACTGCAGCTCTTTCCAATCTGTGTTCTTACACACAACACTTTAAAGAAGATATGCAGCTACTTACGACAGAATATCAGGATAATACAGATGGGGAGGAGGAGGAGCAGGATGCAAAGAAATCGAAGAAGGCACTTCAGTGTCTTCTTTTCCCTGCATTGCAACCGATCAAACAGGCACTGCTGTAATTGCTTTGCAAGGTGTTTTTCCTGCGCGCGCAAAAATATGCATAAGCACCGACTGGCACCAGACATTTGAAAGCCCAGTCAGTGAACCCGACCAGTCAGGCAATAACCTTGGCCTCGCAATGCTCACCACAACACAATTGCATATGCACTTACTAATGAGTTGTTCTGAGAGTTAAACATAACCAGCAAATCTGCATAAAATCATTCCTGAACGTAAAACCATTTATGAACGCAACTTTTGGAAGATTTCATTCTAACAATCAATATATTTGCAGATCACCCGAGGGAAGTCAACTGTTCGATCCTATCGATGGAAACACTTGAAAAGAGTTTTCTGCCTTGACGACGAATGGACCATTATCTTCAATATTTGCTTAACGACACGGTGTCTTACAATTTTCTTCAACATTTTTCTCCAAGAATGTTGAACATGGGTGCGCCACATCTCAACTGTTAGACCACTTCTAGCACAGTCCTATGCCAGCTTCGGCCAGCCTTTACCAGAAGACTTCCTAATTTATCTACGCACTAGTTTGATTTATCGCCGTTTTACTTTTCCCAGCTTATAGCATCTATAAGGTACTCAACAAAAATTCTTTTTCGTCCAGCATTCTGTCTCTAACGAAACACCAAAAATTTTTTTGCAGAATACTACCCTTACTTCGGCAGCTAACTTAAGGGACTAAGTCTCACATACAAGCTGAGGTCGCTAAATGCAGTGTATGTACTTATGAGTTTCGATATCTAGTACCAGTTTCGACGTCTAATTTAAAAATTTCTTCATATTCGCACGTTCTCATTGCTAATTCCCAAATGAGTGACACAATGGGTAAAAATTATACCAAAACAGCAGAAATGCTGGAGATACACATCAAGCTGTTTATGCAAATCTCATACGTTGCGGTGTACACATTGTACAGAATTTTCGGAACCTTTCCTCTTCCGACAAAACTACCTGTCATATGTATCCACAGCAGCCATGCTTGAGATTGTTCAAGCGTGTTGCCTCGGAGGGCCACAATACTAAATAGGTGGCTGGGATTATATTTGGTAGCACTGAACCACAGCTTTCAGTACCTCCACTTAAAATCATAAAACCATTTACGCCCTACAATAACAAGTTTTGAATTGCACCATACGTAACAGCACTGCGCAAAGCGCCAGTAAAGCGATGCTTTGTTACAAGGTTGCTTTGATGCCGGGGTTAATACAAGAAATAACTTACTGTACATATTTTACTTACGTCTCCTCCTCATCTGAAGTCAAAAAGTAACCAAAAAGGCTATTTTCTTTTGTATTCACCGCATTCTGCCATTTACTGTTCCTGATGAGAAATCGTTCTATTTCATAGGAAATAACGACGTGTATTATGTGCCAAAAACTGGGATGTCTCCAAAGAAGCCGATTATATGACCCACTCGTATACAGTAATACGAATATTCAATTCATATTATAGACTATATGAAAATCGCTTTGCTGTTTATACCTCTTTCATATTGGTATCCGTTCCTTATAGCTTCTATGATTTCCATTCAGTATCGCCGACATCATGAAGCGTCTTATTAGTTTCATACTTAAACACTAAAAGGGTAAACCCTTTATTATCATATTACGAGAAGGCCACTGAGCAGAGCAGGGTAAGGAAACTTAGGGGCCATTTAAAAGGTATCTATTTTTTGCGTGGTGTTCATCAATGACATTTAATGGAAATTCATGTCTAGAGAATGTTACGTATACCTGCTAAAGCTCCAGTAGCTTTGGTTTCGCCAAGTACTTTTCAATTCTGTCGTAGGACCACACCTAGGTTGTGCACTGGTCCGTCGTAACGCCCTCCTGCCACAGTAGCCAGCCACTAACTTCTTCCCGTGGAGCCACGTTTCAGTTGTGCATTGTCATCCTTTCGCCATGACGCCTCAGTTCACTAGGAGTATTTCATTCCATCCATTTTGCCCTCTGCCCAGAGTATCAGACGGCGATAGATTTCAGCTTTATTTGAAGTCCCCTCGCCTGCAGACATCGTTTGAACTTGTTCTACCTAGCAGCCAGTGACAGTAAAATACACAGCTGGCAATATAGAGGTGTAAAAGTTCCCTGAGTTTTATTTCATCATTATACACAACTCAATCAGGTAATTAAATCGCCCATTTTCTAGGAGTCAACATGCATTCTTTATGAACGTTTCTACACAACTCTTGATTCGAAATTCGACGTGTTTCCTTTTAACACAACACGTAAGATTTCAAATGAAGTTTTGTTTAGCATCTAATGACCACACGAGTAGTAACTGCAATAAACTCTCAGCATAGGAAAGCAACCGATGGCTCTTTAGAGTAGGAAATTATTTCATGAGAAGGCGAGCGTAGCAGGGGTGGCATAAAGTTTGATGGGAGGATGAGATTAGATGTTCGCACAAGCCCAGTGGTTGGGCCTGCAAAGTAAGTTAAGCAGTCTTATAACGATTTGTTCTTATTAATCAATTTCAAAGTCGGAATTTAGAAAATGCGTGCCGATTTTGAAAATATGATGAAAAGGAAATCCACAACCAAAGCCACGCCATTAGGCGGAGCACGGTAATCTTTTTGCCCGATCATAACTAGAAAAAGTTACAGCAAATATTCTGAAACACCCCTGCCCTAAGCAGCGGAATGTGATGGTAACAGGGCTTGAGGAAGGTTTTTTATTTACATTCACCATAGTATCTAACTGCGTTGTCACGACTTCTTGTCCTAATGCAAATTTGTGTATCCTGCATGACCCCTATGGTTGCACTCATCGGTCAAACTTGCTTTGAAGAGCAAGCAGTGAGTAATGACTACACGGCTCAAGCAGGTAAAGCTTTAAAGTAATGCCAAGATTCCTTTATTCAATATTGGGCAGTATAAGAAGCCACTAAAACATGCACACGGCTGGGAGCCAACATGCACATCGATCCTCTGAGGACCTCAGTACACAAGTAAACATTATGAATAGGCGGCTTTCTCTCAGGTGTGCCCCATCTAAGCTAACAACGATAATTTTGGAAAAAGGCAGTTTTTTTGGCGACTAGCAAACGCAGCAGATATTTTTCAAAACATCATTGCAGCACATCCTCCACCATTTTGTTGACGAAGTTTGTCCCCGGTACTAATCTCATCTTCTTCGAAATTGTAGAGGCAGACGTTTCTTTTAAAAAAAATTTGATGGCTCCTAGCATGGCGATTTAGAGAATACTAGTATTGAATATTTAAATTTCTAATCTGGCGTTCTTGAGGCCTGTAGTTAATAATAGAAAAGATTCTGCAAACCAGATGATAAATCATGCCTAAAAGCTTTTGACCTCTGCTGTAGTCTTCTGTGGAGATTGCCAAGCATTCTGGCTACATGAATGCTGTCGTTAGTATTTCAGTGTGTTATAGGCCACTGACATCAGTCCGGTTCCTTTAGTGAAATAGTTTTGTGCTTATGTATACTGATTTTTAGAAGCCAGCATAAACACGCAATCCTATTTTCCACAAAACCTAATAATTTAGCGATGCAATGATAAGGACACCAAATAGCGAAGAAAGCTGCATATGCTCAAAAAGCCAGCTTCTCGACCCACTGCTTTTCAAAGCAATACCACCGTTACTTTACTTAAAAGGTTCCTATAAATTGGTGAAAAAGCACAGAAAATGCAGTACACTATATTGCCCAGACTACGAGCCTCAAACACCGGCACCCAACATTTAGGCAAAGAAAGTCACACACCTCCATACAATATGCCACGAGTCGCAAGGTTACTTTTGTTTGTGGACCAGTCAATAATTATTGACTCCGCCGCTTTCCTTTTAGACTGCATCCGGGGGTTAGGAGCTAACACTGCAAAAAGTACGCCTTTAATAATTTTGGTGCTAATCAGGTAGCTTTGAGAACGCCACTTGTTAGCATCTAGAAAACACGACAGATCAACCTATCGCAGGCTTGGGAACGGTTTCAGTTTCTATTGTGTAGGTTTTGAACACATCATTACCTCAAAGCGAAAAGGCAAAAACTTTAAAAAATGCCTGAAACAGGCTCATAAAATAACCTTTAGAGAAGGAAAGAAAAACAGCAATATTCTGAGTGGGGTACATTAGGACAACCTTTGTCAGAGTTTTAAACGAAATTTTTTCCCCATTAGCGCTAGCATCTTTCTAGAGTTAGCGAATGCAGCACTCCCCGTAACCGTGAACACAAAAAAATTAAACACCACAGCTGACAGACCACATGCACTCTAAAGTGCCTGCCTGTGCCTGAGCTAATTTTGCAGGTCATTCCCCTTTTGCACCATCAGTGAATTGACAAGGCAGAGAAAAGTTTTTACGTACCGGCCATAGTCGGCCGCGCGCTGCTACCGGACGCCTGGCCTGCAAGAAAGGAAGTTATTAGTATAAGGCCTCGTTTTAAACTCACTTCAACACCCACCATTTAAGAAAAATGTTCGTTTATTATTAGGCGACAATAATAAATGGAAGCTCCTACGAATGCCACCAGCGTGGGAGCGAACGCGGTGGTGCTGCGGGCGGAGGCCAGACTCCAAATTTTCTTATCGGAGATCAGTGAATGCTTGGGAGTAGGTATGCAACTACTCTGGGCACAAGCAGAGCAAGCGTGGAGTAAATGTTGACCAAAAAGGGAAGCATTTTTGCTGCTTCTGGCACACAAAATTGCGGCCACACCCACTGAACTCTTACTGGCCACGGACATACGTTACGAGAGGTTGATATCTTTGGCTCTGTTGCATACAGGCTTGTTATGCAGGATGTATCCGCCCGCGGGATTAAAGCAGTCGCACTTCAACCAATGCTGCGTGATCCGAGCGGAAACGGGAATGCTTTCGAGCGCTCAGACTTGCCTTAGTATGCAGCATACGATCCTGGTTCGCATTTGTCCTCCAGATTGCCCTTAAGAATTAGGTCGTGCCACATTTGCCTATTTGCTAAAGAGGAATGGGTATGTGCTAACGTAGCCAGTGAGAATAACTTCTCCGCTTACTGTAGGTGCCGAGTATCATAAAAAAGGCACAAGCATATTACAAGAGTGTACGTCATAAATAGGCATATGCGCTGCGAGGGGCACAGTTTTGGGGGACCTGATTTTTTTTTTCAATTCACTGATTTAGTGCTTGTGAGATGAGCATTTCATGATATCAAATGGCATAGTCAGCCTGCTGATCATGGAGTAGGCTCACTAATGTTCGCCCAACTTGATAAGAAAAGCTAGAGGGCGGAAACAATTGCCATACAATTCTAAAAAAGGGGGGTTTTGCGCTTGATTCTAACCGTCAGGGTTGTCTATGTAACTTGCTTTGCATTCATTAGTGGCTTATGCTATTTCTAAGAACTATACTTTCAAAGCGGCTCCAACAAAAAGATTTATGAGGAGGCAGATTCAATAGCTATGAGTCTATCAAACAGTGTCACTTTCTTCGAAGCTTTATCCTTGTTCTAAATCAGTTAGCAGTCCACAAATGCAACTGATTCTTCCTGTCTCACAATGTAGCATCGACAATAGAGTCTTTGTCTAGCTAGATAATAACCACCCTGACCTTAATTTCGCATATCAAAAATTTCTCTTCGCCAACTCATTACTATCGTACATATAAGCTCCTCCAGAGTGTTGACCAGAGACATGCGTAGCTCTACCCACTGCTCCCGCCAGAAGAGAAACATGCGTGCACTGCGAGATGTCAGCACAGGGCCCAGATTGTTCTTTAGGGGCGCCAAAGCCTCAGGTATGAGTAAGAAGCCCTATATACGGCGTCCCTCCCAGCCATATTTTGCCTCGGAAAATTAAACCAACCATTGTTGCCATTTATACTGCTTGCTTAAGGTTTAAAGCAGTTTTTGGATTCTCTGCGCGCTATTAGCAAGATTGTATTACCTTATTGAATGACATCATAGTGAACCTGCTGACACAAAGTTAAGTGTGAGGAACCAAAGGTTACCGCGGAGGAACGACCGCTGGCTACTTTTCGGGAAAAGCCACAGGGGATATTTTCCACCTCAACAGCATCGTGCTATACCCCTTTTGGGGTAATCCCTATATGTGCAGAATGTATCACTATCTATTCTCAGATGGCCGAGTCCTCATATCTATCAAGCGCATTGGTAAAGCGGTGAAGCCATGCGTCCCCGCAGGTGCCTCCATCGATGTACAGCCATCGATGTGGCTTGCAAGACCCAGGTTGCTTCTTCCGAGCAACGCCTCCTCTTCCAGTCGGTAATTTACTCCCACCGGTCACAATAGGCGGTTTTCACACAAACCTGTCAGCTCGTTGCGACGATTTCGCAAGGTCACATGACCTAGGTGGCCCATCTGCCTCCAATGTGCCCCACCTAGGTTGCTTAGAGGTTTTTTTTATATGTATTTTTCGCTCACATCCAACTACGCTGATGGCGCTCCGGCTTTTCTGCGGCGGAGGCCCTTAACGCTATTATGTCTATGGAACCACTCGATTACACTGTCATGCCGCGCTGTGATAAAAAGATATGATTACAATTAGGAAACCTGGCGGCATCTACTGGTTATAAGAACATTACTTTCATGCAGCGTGTCATCTTGAGAACCTACGCAGAAGATATAGGAGATATTCTTCTTGAAAAGGGGAAGATACTTGCACTGCGCCATGCTGGTGCCACCTGTTTTAACCGGGGTGCCCCCTTATCAGCAGGCAAAAGATATATATTCCTATAATTTTACGGCAATATTAACCGTACACAGCTGTACTAATGCGCACCGCTTTTAGACTGTGTTAGCAGAAAGCAGTTCACACGATGCAGCAAAGAAGGAACACATGAAAAAGGGTAAAAGATTTGAACGCTCTAGACAACCTTTAGCGCAGGGCGTAGCACTGCTATCCTTTATAATTGATGTACATAAGTCATCACCCCCGGTCCCACAATGGTTTAATCCCTTTGTCGCTCTGACTTATTTATCGCTGCAGTTTCAGCCCCGCCACAAAGACCACTGAGGGGAAGCTGGAAGGGACAAGCCAGCGCACGTAGGAAATAAATCTTCCCTGCAATCTTGTGAACACATCTTCAGGAGAGCACACAGTAGGATCAAAGCGCCAACTGCACGTTTAACGATTTTCGAGTGCACTGAATAATGAGGTAACAATGTCTGTGGAGTCTCATCTGTGTCGGCTTCTGTTGTGCGATTCGTGGAGGCAGTGGTTGAAACACTGCTGCAACGCGCTACAAAAAGCTGAAGCTGAAGGGAAACCAGTGGGGATGCCAGATTCGCTAAAGTTGTCACACAAACTGAAGTAGATAGAGGGCAGGCAAGTACAGCTATCATATCAGGTCATATCAGGGGAATAGATATTAGGGGCACGCACACTATAAACAAGTCTTGAATTAAGAGTGGTTGAATATTGGCGAATCTATGCCCCCGTATCACGAAAAAAAGAAGAAAAGCTACGATGAGAAAACGCTTGCCAGGCCCCTTGTAAACCATGAATATTATAAGGCTGCGAGAGTCCACGAGATACAAATAACCGGTGAGAACACGTACGTAGGAGAGACTAGAAGCTGCGTGAAAGATCGTGCACAAGAGTGTGAGCCATCGCTGTCAACGGAGAAAAAAAAAGTAATGCCCACGTCTGGACCAGGTTCAAATTTTATACAAGAGCAGTAAAGCACAACTGAAGAGTCACTTTGGAGTCACAGCATGGTGGAAGCATGCTTCATTAAAAAAAAATGAAACTTCATTTGTACTTTGCAGGAGTGAGGTCCAGGATAAAACACACTTAGTTTCGTCTGCAAATACTACCTGCTTTTCTGCTGTGCATGTTTGTGATACTACTAAAGGGCATTACTTGTACACTTAACTCAGTCCGGTCATACGGTAGGAGTGAATTTCAAAAGCTAACATTTTTTTACCAGTTGGATTCAGATGTCATACTACCCATGAACTTCTAAAAGCATTTGTATGTATCTATTTTTGAAGCTACAGGATCAAGTGTTATCGTACGGTACGGTAAGTGTTATGTTACCAGCGACACCCACTATTAACATGATTCGTTGATATGAGCACTAATCCCTGAAACACAATCATTTGTTCCTAAAACAAAATCCTTTGTTCCAACCATTGCCGCGTACACAACACAAACTCAACCATACGCCCCAAACTGGTCGCATTCGTTACTAAATACAACCCTTATGTTATGTATTATGTGTTGACTTGAGTGCGACAAGCAACAACTGCCAGTTCATATCACTCGATATTAAAAATTTAGAGCATTCCTTTCTTGCAAGCTCGTGTAATTGGCTAGGCAAGTGCGTCGAATTAATGCCCCAGGCGGCAATAGACTTTCCTAAGACATGCAAGCTCGATCGAATTTTATGGAAAGGCATATGCTGCTGGTCTTGTGCATATTGCAACCTTCTCCACACTTCATGAGGCATTGCCGAAAAAGGGAATGATTGAGACTTGCACTCAGCACCCCTCGGACTTTAAACCGCAGAAAGGCTTACTACTGCGCCTAACTGAAAACTTACTACCCCGACGCCTGCATTTGTTACAGGGATGCGGGTTGCCAAGGAGAGATGGCCACACTACCCAAAAACCACACTACACTCTCATGGCCACACTACCCGAAAACCGGCGCATTAAAAATGTACATCTGGACGTGCGCTTTACTACAAATGGTGAAACAGCAGCCAATCGTTTGAGCCGATACTCTATCATTGCAAAAACACGACAATGTCCTCGCACGGATGGGCAGTCAAGAAGCATGGCAGGCCTTCCAGAAAGCACTAGTATTAAACGACTAAACCATCATCATTCCTGTCTACGAGGACGTACCGGGGAACAAAAGAGCATATATTCTTACCCGCCAGTGCAATTACTTGAAACCCCATTTCGGCAGCGAGACATCGAGGACACGACAACGGCACAAAAAACGCATGCTAGAGAAAGACAAGCTAAGCTACCAAAGCTAACAGACAACAAAATATGTAGATTTCCACCTCTGCGGAATTTGATCCTTCCATCCTAATTACTAAGGAGTGTATAGGCATATTACTTCCGGACCCGTTTACGATATACCACTTCATCAAGCAAGCCGCCAGACTCCCCTACATCTCCCCACTGTGAGGCCATCCCATCTTTCATGCACATTCTGCCAGAATGCCTCATATTCAGTGAATCCCGCACAAAAAAGCTACGCACAATACACCCAACCCTTCATCCTACCTCCCTCAATAACTTGCTCGCAGCCCAAACCAAACACTGCATCTCTATTCCTCAGGCGTTTGTCCACCATTTCCGTAAGGTTTTGGGTGAGGCCTAGTAGATGGCCACAGTACAGAGAAGCCCCAGACAGAGGCTGAAAATTAAATACGGTTTTATTCTCTCTCAATAAGGATGATGAGTGAGTCACCCTTAAACAGTAGCTTCTTACTTGTTGGCAAAAAACACAGCCGCTGGCTTGGGGTGCATGCTGGCTGCCATAGACTCGGTCACATATCCGGGCTGACCAGGTGCGAGCCCTGCATGAAGTGCATACGCTTTTAAACAACAATGCACCAGCCCTCAATGAAGGCAGCAGTTTGCTAAAGATGCAGTTCGCGCTACCATTTTGTAAACCTTTTCAATACAAGATGCCTGATCTCAGAGGACATGAGAGTTCAAATGATGTGCCTAAGTGTTATTAAGCATGGACGTCGATTTGACCTGATCTGAATGCATTTAAGTAAATGATGTCGAACTGCTCACCTTTTTTGGCACACACTTCTGTCTTTATATTTCCGCATATTATTGTTTTAAAAACAGGTCTTTCCTGCCACACACATAGGACACACGCAGACAGAGATCACTCTGTGACAGGCATGCAAGCAGCTTCCGTTCGCAATGAAGTTTCGCATAGACGTTATGCAAACAACTTGATTACATTAAGAAGTAACTAGCCAATAAATCTGAACTGGAACTGGAAACATCCTGGCCAGGTAATTTTCCACCCTTAAAGAAGAGGGCCGAGGAAACAGAGGTCAAGGATCATCACGGAGTGAGAATTGTAGCTCTTTATGTTGAAACAATGTCGGTGTATGGAATACTTCAAACGGTACTTGAGCAGCTGAGACAGGTCGGCACTGCTGTCGAGCAAATGAAGGTTGAATTTGCTAGTAAGGACAGGCAGTTCCAATGGCTCTGCCAAGAGGCTCAAATACTCAAACAAGATGGCTCTGCACCACTGTAATAACACAGTTTGCCTATGTAACTGCAGAGATTTCTCGCGTGAACGTGCGGTTCTGCAGTCCTTTTTCACCAATGGCAATCGACCGGAGGTTATTGCGGTCCAGGAGTTCTGAAAAATGCTACATTAGCGGGTTACAAATCTTTTGCGTGGTCAGGTAACGCTACCCAAGTGACATACCTTTGTAAAAACAAACATTTCAACGCTGCAACACGAGACGGGGAATGTGCATATCGATCATGTTTTGGTGGAACTCTTCTCTCGTAATCGTAAAAACAATTTTTTTCATGTTGAACGTGTATAGCTCACCCAGGCATCGCAAATGTGATTCTTGTGATCTTTTGGCGAAACCAGGTAGTCCATTCTTGATAGTGGGCGATTTTAATGTGCATCATCCGACATGGGGATATAAATTCATGCAGATCATTGTTGAGAATGGCCCACCGGTCATCAGTAAGAGGAGGGTTGAGAATATACATTGGGATACCTTTACAAATATGGATCAGCTCAAGGCAGGACCCGGTAAGCAATATTAACGGTTAGAGCAAAGGAGTTATTCAATCTGCTCAGGACGCTACCAAAGAGATGGAACTTGAAGGTGATCCAGAAGTCGTCGATAGACATCACGGGAAGATTTAGAGCAGAAGATCAACCAGAGGAGAGGTGACAGGAATCTCAGAAAACAACTTGCTGCATTGAACAAAAACATTGAAGAGCATGCATTGAAACCCACCAAGCAAAATTGGGGTAATATTAGTGAACAAATGGATAAGAATATTGGCAGTGCCGCAACGTGGAAGCTACTCCGACATCTATTAGATCCAGAGAAAACAAAATGGGAGGCTCGACAGCAGCTTCAAAAGCAGGTGTATAGATATGAAGGTCTGACAAAAGAACTTATAGCAGAGGTTAGGGATCGCTGCCTCAGTTGTTCTGTAGTTGGGAGTCTCCCTGAATACGCGGGCTCGGAAAAGCTGGAATTGGACAGTCTCCCATCACTGTCGGTGAAGTGATGGCTGAACTCAACCGCCAAAGAACCAAAACGACTGCCGGACTTGCAAAATCCATAACAGGATACCCAGGATCTTGAAGACGATTCCATTCGGAATCTTACAACTTATATTCAAGAATGCTGGGACAAGGTAGAAATACCGCAAGCATGGGAAAGCAGTGAACCTGGTCTTCATTCCGAAGCCAGAAAAAAACTCAGCTTTGAGCATCTTAGACGCAATTCCATCATTTCTTGCATTGAAAAATTGATGAAGCACGTAATTCAAACTAGATTGAATAGATTTATAGAAGATCAAAACCTTTATATCCTGATACCATGATAGGCTTCAGATCAAACCAATAGGCATAATATATGCTACAGCTGAAGGGGCAGGTAATCGATAAAAAGACTTGATACTAGGATTATTATGGGACTGGACGTCTCCAAATCTTTTGATAGTGTGAACACATAGCCATAGTATCCTTTATAGCCCAACGACGTCAGTCGTGTCTCTTATTTGAAACTGCCATTTTTGAACATACACCTACGGAAATGTAGAGCCCAAGATTTTTAAAAACCCAATGATATTTTCAACAGAACCTTTAATAACTTAGCGATGCACTTATGAGCACCAGGGAGAGCGAAAAAATCCAGATGTGGTCAGAGTACAAGCTAAATGCATAACCACTTCACAGCACGTGAAATCTCTTTACTATGTTGCATTTAGGATTTCCTATAGTACGGCAGGAATATTGATAAAGAAGGAGGAAATGTAGCACTAAACAATGTATATCGCATGAACTGCACGTGTGAAAAATTTATAGCGAACACAGACGGCCTTCTTTTGGCCAAAGAAAAGCTTATGAGCCAAGGCTGGAAAGTTCCTTTCATTTCTAGCACGCTCAATAATTTAGATAAGAGTCGGCAGTTAGAGGCGTCTTCTGACAATTACTGACTGCAGCTTCTTAGCTCCTAGAAAACAAACTGACAGATGACGCTATTGCAGGAGTGTGAATGGCTTCATTTCGAGAAGGGTTTATTTCAGAAACCTCTCACTGAATTTCAGTGCCAAGAATATGATAACTTTGAGACTGCCTGACTCCAGCCCGCTGCACAGGAGAAATGTGAAAGCACTTACACTTGAACATTACCATCATTTTTTCAAGGTGGCACTTATCACATGACCTTGAAAGTGACCATTATGCACACTGCCAGGCGTTCACATTGTGCCCCTCTAGCATGATTGAACCAACGACCTTTCCTGGCAATGCGTTCTTGCCTGCCTGGCATGCAGAGGGTCTGGGTTCGAACCCCAAAGCCTGCGAATGTCTTCTACGAGTTAAGGTCAAGTGAGAAGTACCACTTTCTGTGGACACATTTTTCGGACAACTTTCGGTGACACATACTCCTTTGCATGAGGCATATAGCACTCCCATTAATAATTTTCTTTCTAAATGCGAAAGCATTAAATGGTTATGGCGCATCAACAAGAGGTGTCCGCAATATTTTCCGCATGAATATGTCATTATGTGGAGATAAATGTGCACAAGTTTGATTGTGTTATGTAGTAGTCAGTAAATTTTGAAATGGGAAAAATTCGGTTCATGAATTGTGATTAATTAAATTGAGTATGAAAATGAATGCTGTTGTTCAAGCAGGTTGTGTGTGGCTGATTTGATATAGGACGATGTAAATGAGTGGAAAGGCTTACTTGGTATAAAATAAGTTTAAAAGTTGAAAAATAATAAACGAAAGGAAAATAAAACGTTTAAAAAAAAACAAAAATAAAATAAAAATAAAAATGAAGAGTGCAAGAGGGGAAAGGAAAAGGCTTTCGCATTTCCACTCTTCAACAGACTTAAGTGCAATCCTGTAGAGGCCTGGCCGGTTGGACAATTCAAGGAAAGCACGCCTGTCTCGCATATCTTGGTGGACACCCGACCCCGCCTAAGGTAAGGAAAATGAAATGAATATTGGTTTTAAGGAAAATAAATGAAGCCTGTCTCAATTCTCACTGGACAGGGACCCGCGGCAGCGCCGTAAGGGAAAGAAGAAAAAACAGCGCGGTATTCAAGCATATTCACTAGACGCGCCTTGTTCACTCCAAACCATTGAGCTGGCGTGGCGGAGTGGTTAGCCTCCTTGTCGTTATAATGCGGTAGTCTGTTGAAGCAGGGGCCGTATTCTATAATGATCGTCTATCCATTTCGTACCCATTCTTAGTTTTGAATTAATTCCGTCTTCACGCATTGGATACGTTGTGTTTTGGGATAACGTAACAGCAATCTTTATTCTCCTGGGTTACACGTTACACAGGGCCGGCGCTGGCCGTACACACACACAGCACTTGCTGGGGGGGCGCTCTGCGGCGGTGGCGCCGTCTCGTGCCACGCACTCATACACGCACACACAGGCGCTGGGATGGTGGCGCCATCTCTTGCCACACAATACACATACACAGCACTCCTCCTTCCTTAAGAAGGTTATCGGTAACGTAGGGGCTTGCGAACAGTTCTAGTTGAACGTCTCACAGATGGCATCGCCGCAGCCTCCCAGGTGCTTGCGGTGCTGGCTACGTCTTCCTCGGTGCTTGCAGGTGTACCCGCTGTACTTGGTGCTGGAGTGGCCAAGTGCTTTTTCACTTGGTTGTTGTGACGGCGAACTTTCCCTTGAGGGGTTGAAACCGTTACCATCGAAGTTCCGTTCGTTTCATCAACTTCGCCCAACCACCATTTAGCTCCTCTGCCGAAATTGCGAACTGCAACCTTGTCACCTTTCTTGTATTTGGGTCCCTTTTTCGTCTCTCCGCAATGCCTCTTGGATTCTGTCAGCAACTGCTCGGGTGCACTCTCATTCTCCCTTCTAGGAATGCAAAGATCCAGCTTCGCTTTCATTGGGTATGCCAACATCAGCTCAGATGGTGACGTTCCATTTGGGCGGGGTGCTCTACGGTACATAAGCAGCCATCTCGCTAGCCGGAGCTTGAGATCTCCACCCGTGGTTTTCTTGAGGCCGTCCTTTACAGTTCGAACTGCTCTCTCAGCCAAGCCATTTGATGCTGGATGGAAAGGAGCTGTCCGTAGGTGCTTAATGCCATTTTCCGAAAGGAATGCCTGGAAAGCTTGGCCAGTAAATGGGGTTCCATTGTCTGTTACAATGCACCTTGGCAGCCCAAACCGTGCAAAAATATCCCTCAAATGCTCTACAGTGTTTTCCGCTGTTGCACTTGGCACGATGATAACTTCAAGCCACTTTGACTTGGTGTCTACAAGTACAAGGAGCATTTTACCTTCAAATGGTCCGGCATAGTCCAGGTGCACACGTTCCCAGCATGCACCCGGCTCAGGCCATGGCACTGGTTCAGACTTTGCTGGCATTGGAGAATTCTGCAGACACTGTGTACACTGTCGAGCGCACTTTTCGATTTCAGCATCCATACCAGGCCACCAAAACAAAGACCTTGCCATGCCTTTCATGACAACCACTCCCTGGTGCGTTTCATGTAGCAGTTCCAAGATATGCTTCTGGGCAGGAGTAGGCACCACGATTCGGTTGCCCCAGTACAAGAGATTTCTGTACGTGTTCAGCTCATCACGTCTTTGCCAGAATGGCTGTAGGGCTTTGTCCGGGGTGCTTTGTGGCCATCCGTCCTTGACCCACCGCAGCACTTGGCTTAGGGCTTGATCACAACTCGTGTAGTGCTGAAGCTGCTTCACTGACACTGTCAGTTTTTCCATGCTTGAGACTGAATTCACCAGCTCTGGTGGTTCAGGTGGATCAGCAAAGAGCACTGCCAGTGGTAGCCTGCTCATGGCATCTGCATTTCCATTGAGACGTCCAGGTCGGTGCACAATAGTATACGTGTAGGCACCAAGTGTGAGTGCCCAACGCTGGATACGTGAAGCAGTCATGGCTGGAATTGCTTTATCTTCACGGAAGGTGCCGACCAGTGGCTTGTGATCAGTGATGAGGATAAAGCTGCGACATAGCAAGTAGTCTCTGAAGCGTGTGACACCAAATATAATGGCTAGTGCCTCCTTTTCCAGATGTGAGTAGTTCCGCTCCGCAGGTGTGAGAGTTCGAGATGCGAATGCTAGTGGGAATTCAACCCCTTTATCACGATGTGAAAGCACCGCACCTACACCATACGGCGAAGCGTCACAGGCTAGCACGAGCTCCTTAGATGGGTCATAGTGTGCCAACACTTTTGCCTCCATGATGGCTTCCTTGCTTTTGACAAAAGCTTTTCGTTCTTCATCTGTCCACCTCCAGTGACTGTTCTTGTGAAGCAGTGCATACAACGGTGCTAGTAGCGTGGACAGGTTCGGCAGAAACTTTCCGTAGTATGACAGGAGTCCAATGAAGGATCTCAGCTCACCAACGTCCTTGGGCTCGGGCGCTTCAATGATGGCTTCTGTGTTTTTCTTTGATGGTTGAAGACCAGTGGCATTGATCTCGTGGCCCAAGTAAATGAGGGATGGTTTGAAAAACTCACACTTTTCCTGTTTGAGCTTCAACCCTGACTCTTTGACTCGTTGCAGAACTTTGCGCAGATTCTGAAGGTGCTCTGCGTCAGTTCTTCCTGTCACCAAAACATCGTCTAAGTAGACTGATGTGCCTGGGATGTCACGAAGGGTTTCTTCCATTCTTCTCTGGAAGAGGGCAGGTGCTGATGAAACACCAATTGCCAGACGGTTGTAAGCAAAGAGACCTTTGTGTGTGTTGATGACCAGTAGCTTACTGGTTTCTTCATCAACGGGCACCTGATTGTAAGCTTCGCGGAAATCCAACTTGGAAAACTTGACTCCGCCTTGCAAGGATGCGAATATGTCTTCAACTTTTGGCAATGGGTACTGTGTCGTTACCACTGCTGGATTCACACCGATCTTATAGTCTCCACAAATCCTGACACTTTGGCCATCTGCTTTGAGTACTGGTACAATCGGTGAAGCCCACTCAGAATGGTCCACTGGTGTGATGATGTTTTCACGTTCTAGACGCTGAAGTTCATTTTCAACCTTGGCCCGAAGTGCGTAGGGTACCGTGCGAGGTCTGAAGTACCGTGGCTGTGCATCCGGTCGAACGTTGATATGCACCTGTGGTCCTTTCAGTGTCCCGCAGCCTGGTCTGAAGATCTCTTCAAACTCCTGCAGCATTTCTTTCACTTTCCCTTCAGTGGTGCTTTCGAGCTGTGTCGCATTTATTTGGCGTGGTAGCAGGTCAAATGCTGTAAGCCAATCCCTGCCGCACAGGTTAGGGCTCTTGCAGGCTACTACAAGCAGTGTCTGCTGACATGTAGTCTTGCCAAGACATACGTCAACCACCAGCGTTCCCTGCACCGGTATTGTTCCACGTATGCAGTTCAGCTTGATGTCTGTCCGTGAAAGCTGCGGCAAAACACCTTGGTGCTGCCGGTAAGTATCTTTTGAGATTAACGAAACGGGAGAACCTGAATCCAACTCCATTTCCAGTGGCACTCCATTGACTATGAATGTCACTGTGATTGGCTTCAGGGGTGACTGTGCACGCAAAGAATGCAGGTAGTACTCAGGTGGCTTCTCGGTCGACTGTACTGCATTCACTGCAGTTGCGCTCAACTTCTTCCCTTTCTCAGCACCAGACAAACAGTAGTTCGCCAGGTGACCTACTTTGTCGCACTTGTAACACCTTGTGTTGATGTGCTTGCATTCCGGGGGCCTGTGATCACGGGATCCGCAGCGTACACACGGCCTGGACTTCTCTTGGCGTCCGGTTTTGATTTTGCCTTTAGGCTTCGGGTCTTGCCCTTTTGGCCACCGAGCCCTTGCAGGTGCTGCTTTTTCTTGTGCTTGACATAATTCGCTGAGCCTTCTTGAACCGGGGAAGTCGGTATGTCCGCGTGGCCCTTTCGCAGCTCGTTTGCGTTGAGTTCCGCCGCCTCTGCCGTTCTAGCAATCTCCAGCGCTTTATCTAGGGTGAGGCTCTTCTCAGCTAACAACCGTTGCTGCACGGCTCTGTCACGAATTCCACACACAAGTCTGTCTCTCAGCATGCGGTTCAGCGCCGTACCGAAGTTGCAGTGTTCCGCCATTTGCCGGAGCTCGGCGACGAACACCGCGACGCTTTCATTCTCGAGCTGTACTCTGGTGTGGAAGCGATAACTTTCGGCTATTTCCGATGGAGCGGGGCTGAAGTGGCTGTTGAGAATAGCCATGAGTTCAGTAAACTTCTTTTCTTTAGGCTTTTCGGACGCTAGCAAACTACGGAGCGTCGCGTACGTGCTTGTGCCGACCGTCGACAAAAATACCCACTTTTTCTTATCGTCGTCTTCGATGCCATTTGCATTGAAGAACGCATCCAGCCGTTCCGTGTATGACGACCACGGCTCTTTGTTGTCGTATTCTTCGACTCGACCAAACGTCGCCATGTTTGCGCGGGAACGAAGCGTGCTTCACTTCACTGGCTACTGGCGCAAGTTCACTTGCCTGCGTGCATCACGATGCGATGTCTTCGCTTGCGTCCGGGTCCCCGCTATCCCATCCTCGTCGCCAGTTGTTATGTTTTTGGATAACGTAACAGCAATCTTTATTCTCCTGGGTTACACGTTACACAGGGCCGGCGCTGGCCGTACACACACACAGCACTTGCTGGGGGGCGCTCTGCGGCGGTGGCGCCGTCTCGTGCCACGCACTCATACACGCACACACAGGCGCTGGGATGGTGGCGCCATCTCTTGCCACACACTCAATACACATACACAGCAGGATACATTCTAGTACACTCTAGTTCGGTAACGTAGCCGTGGCTTTCAAGCGTCCGTGGAAGGCGGCCCCGGCACTCTCTCACTGGCGACTGTGCCTCGCCGTTGGCGCTACATCGCGGCGAATGGTGAGGCTGTGCATCACGACATTTTCGATCAATCGGGATTTTCTCAATATGCCCCTGCGTCGGTTTCTCTACAGGAAATGCCTTCGTGCACATCATTTCTATTGAAAATTTAAATATGACGAGTTCCACAATATGACTTTTCTGTGATAAATTTCATGGAGTCAGTATAATGCATACAGAGCCGGTATGGGCTCTATGGAAGCACGTATGGGAATTTACGGATTCCATATGAAGTCGTGTACACAGTATGAAAAACTTTTAAAAATATATAGAATGTTTTTGAATTCCATACAGAGAAGATTTGGGTTTCCATTTTTTTCATCCTTCATGGGCTCCGTTTTCCCATAATTCCATACGAGCAGCTCCTAAGGAACTTTTGAGTTGGGATGTTGACTCAGCGGTCACTGAGCGATAGAAGGCCGTGCTTACAAGAAGACATCGGCGGACAAGCCATTTGTGCAAGCTCCGAAAGCGGCGCCACTCACTGTGGTCGCATGTACCTGTGGTCCGTTAGGTCAACGCCGGCATCATGGGGGCGCACCAGACTCGATGACTAGTCCGGGCCTCTTACTTCACGGAGCGAGCACTGCATATGGAGGCATTGTATGCATCAGCTAGAGCACTGCCTGTGTCGGCACCTCGTAACGGACCATTTCATAAAGATGCCTGTTAGCGCATAAGTTTTCTGGAAATTTTAATCGCATATATGCCCAGCACACCTAAAGATTCTGCATAAAATCACTTTTGAACGGGAAAGAGTAAATGAACTAAATTTTTCTATATATTGTAAGATCTCACTATAACAGCAAATTTGCAGACTTCCAGTCAAGGGGCTTGCAATTTTTTTTCTGCCATTAACGTTTTCGCGATCGTCAAAACCGTTCCCCATAGGCTTTGTATGGCAGTCCTAAATGTTCAATGCGATAGAAAAAAGGGTAAAATGTTTTGCAACACACCGGAATAACAGACCATTACCTTTCGTATATCCATAACAGTGCCTTACAATTCTTCAACAAACTTTTGCCCAAGAAATTTTGACATGCATCGTCCACCGCTGCCCATGTAGGACCATATTACCACCGACGTCGCTAGTTCCTGTGATGCAATGCAGTTACAGTGTCTGAGATGAGCTTGCCCTCAGTCACCCTGAACACCGAAATGTAGTCAAGCCCTGCAAGGCATCTGATCACATCTTGCAAAGACATGAAACATATTTGCCCGTATAATCCTAAAGGTCTTAAAAATAAGAATTGTAGATTTTCGAATACTTTCAAGTTTTAAAAAATTCAATTCGGCTAATATCCGATTAACATTGAATTGTAAGTAGTGCATGCGAAGCACAACTGCACTAAATTTTCGTTCTTTATAAAACTCGGTGCTATCAAAATGTGTTAATCTATCGAAACAGGGCAATTCAATTGGTTCCCGGGGTCGCTTTAAGGGCTCACTCTCTTCTTTGCGCAGGTTAAGGGCCTTCCATGGAAAAACACAACATGGCCATCACTAAAGAGCAGCCGACTTAATCATTCTCTTATTCAATCTAAAGTTCTCTTCGAGCGCGACACGTTGCCTCAGTAGCCGCGGAGGGACAGAAGGTGGTGCTTACAAGGAGCGCTCCAAAAGTGGCGCCACTCTGTTCTGCTCCCATGTAGCTGTCGTGGAACACCACGCAAGCACCATGGTGGTGCCGGGGTACACCAGACTCGATGACTTCTTTGGGCACTGAGCACTGCATATGAAGGCAATTTTTCTGTAGAGCTGTTATTAAATAGAAAACATTGTACTGTACGGCTCATTAGCAGCGAAACCCAATGTCCACCAAAAAGTGGCGCCCAAAAACGTAATTAGCACATCACCCGGCATCGTAGCACAAGTTATAGTAAAGGGTGATCATAGCAATTTGAAGCAGAGACTTCGTGAGACAGCAGCAGTGGGCGATATTTATAGTGATAGTGATAGTTTTGGAATGATAAAGAACGCTACTAAATAATGATGAGGGCCACTAATGAAAATGGCAATCATAAAGGCCTTTATGGTATAGGAATGAGAGTCAAAGGCCTTTCTCGTAAACGACTTTATGATAAAGGCTTTTCCGGGTCTTTGGGTTAGAGACCCTTATGTGGAAGGTATGTACTATGAAGGCTTTTAGGTGCAATGCCTTGAAGGTAAAGGCCTTTCAATCCAAAAGGATCTAAACACTAGAGATAGCCGTGTTAGACAGGTCTTTTGAGGCAAAGTTTCGGTCAAAGGATGATTTCGCATTCACAGCACGTAAGGACCTCTACTCCCAGCCGTAACTTTTTCGCAGTGAACATCGAATGACCACCGTAGTTGACACAGATCTTAGAGCGGCGACCGTTCCAGCCCCGTCCGACCGTGCATTTTAAGGGCATACGTTAAACAATGCAACCCCCCGTGGTAACTGAGTGGTTATAGGGCGCTCGGCTACTGATCCGGAGTTCCCGGGTTCGAACCCGACCGCGGCGGCTGAGATTTTATGGAGGAAAAACGCTAAGGCGTCTGTGTGCTGTGCGATGTCAGTGCGCGTTAAAGATCCCCAGGTGGTCGAAGTTATTCCGGAGACCTCCACCACGGCACCTCTTTCTTATGTTCTTTCACTCCATCCTTTATCCCTTTCCTTACGGCGTGGTTTCAAGTGTCCGCCGATATATGAGACAGATAATGCGCCATTTCCTTTCCCCCAAAACCAATTATATTATTAAACCATGACATGCGTTAAAACAACATGGGCGATGGCGTTCCGTGGACTTGGCAACGCTGAAACACGCCGTCACGTCCCAATCTTAAAGACTAAGCTTAAGCGTATTCCATTATGGAAGCAGTTGCGCGCAGCCGCGATCAATCGAGATAAGTCTGGTGGCATCCAACGAAAATGTAAAACCGCGTGGCTGATGAGCGTGTGACGTCATTGAGTGGCGTCACCATCGTTCGAGAGGAGCGCTCCCCAGGCCAAAGTTCCAGACGCCTCCTGAACGCCGATCTGGAAGGATGCCGCCTAAACGCTCTTTGTAGTCTGCAATCAACACCTTCACCACACATCAGCGACACAAGCATAAACACCGCGGTAAAGGCTTTCGCCTTAACTCATATAATGTCAACAAAGTTCTACCCTTAATTTATTTAATGTAACGGTCTATTCCCGATATCTAGCAAAAGCTTAGTTTCTTTAAGGTGTTTCTATATAGCGCATGCAACAGTTAAGCATAGAAAACCAACGGGGAAACGTTTTTGATTGAAAGAACGTCAACAAAAAATAATGCTAGACTGCCGTCGGTGATAGCTGCGGACAGATTGACTTTTGAAAAAAATTGCATTCATAAACAGTTTCCCACTGAAAAAATGTTTAGTCCTCAATTCTTGGGTATGAATGCATGCAGCGTATTGCATACTCCTAGAATAACTTTCCAGGGTGCCGAATAGATTCACTGCACATGAACCGAGACTGACGCGACTGCGAGGAACACACAACTTGGGGTGCGGGCTACTAACTACACAATGAGACAGAACAGATATGGGAGCTAAGAGAGACGCATCCGGCAATAGAGCTTACCGTGCCTGCAGAGTAAAAAAAGAGGGCTAAGAGAGACGCATCCTGCAATAGAGCTTACCGCGCCTGCGGAGTAAAAAAAAAATTTGATGGTGGTTTAACATTGCGATATAAGCACGAAATACGTTGCGAAAGCATGGTTTTTTTTAGGTGAACACCACGGCCATGTAGCTTAAACGACGGCTAACGTGCCCACTGCCCACGAAGCCAATTATTCGCCTTTCCTTTCCTCAAAATCAGTGGACTCTAGGTTGGCCCTCCAGGCGTTGTGTCGAATTTCATTCGTCGAGGCGAGAAAGCAAACGCACAGTATACAATAAACAGGGGCACGACCCGAAGAATGAAAGAGGAAGACGAAGGGAAAACAGGCGCGAAAGAAACGTTCTTTGGTGCCAGTACACTTGCCGCGGGCAGCACAGGGCTGGTGGGGGTCTAAGCCCGGGCTCGGACAACACGCCGGTCAGGCCACCCGCCTGCCGCGGTGGCTCTGTGAATAGGGCGCTCGGCTACTGATCCGGAGTTCTCGCGATCGAACCCGACCGCGGCTGCTGCGTTTCGATGGAGGCGAAACGCTAAAAGGCGTCCGTGTGCTGTGCGATGTCAGTGCACGTTAAAGATTTCCAGGCGGTCGAAATTATTCCAGAGCCCTCCACTACGGCACCTCTTTCTTTCACTCCCTCCTTCATCCCTTCCCTTACGGCGCTGTTCAGGTGTGCGCTGATATGTAAGACAGATACTGCGCCATTTCCTTTCCCCGAAAACCAATTTTCATTTTTTTTAACATGGCCACCACCAATGACCCAAATGAAAGCCGGCTGCGGAAACGCGGCTCTAGTGCCGCGTTTCTGCCACAGTGCTGTCAACAACTACGCATATAATTCACATCTCTCACTATTGCCACGTAGCTCAAAGCGCTATTGAGGTATCCACCGACGCAGGGAGCCGGTTATGCGCCTCTCCTCTCCTCTAAATCATCAGAGGATGACAAGGAGAGAGAAAGACAAATAAAACTGGGCTAAAAAATCGATGTCTGCAACGTTGCCACGCCAATTAGCCCAATGAACGCTGGCGGCCAGTACCGCGTTCCTGTCACAACGTTGTCAACGCCAACGCATCCATACCGCCACGTAGCTCATGATTGAGGTGTCCACTAACAAAGGGAGCCAGTTATGCTGAAGAAGGCCGTGTTAGTCAGGCCTGCCGCTCAGCCTAGCCCCGAGCGAGGCTAGCGGAGCCGCAGCAAAGAAGTCTTAAGACGGGAAAGCCAAAGACAATTTATTAAAGTGAAAACATTACTTGGCTATGTTCGCGGTTTCGTGTCTGCAGAAGGACGCAAAATGTGTCGGCAGCCCTTGTGTCGTTCGAGGATGAGAAAATGTCGATTCGCGCCAAATTTGATTCATGTGGTGTAATCAGAGGAGGAAAAGTCGATTAGTCGTCGAAATAGTCCCGGACGTCAATATAGTTGGTGGATGTCAAAACAGTCGTGGACGTTGAAATTTTGCGAAATACACAACCAAGCCCGATGAAGGTTCGAAACAGAGTAAAATGTGACTAATGTGATTAATGAACGATAATTGATCAAACAAAAACCTGATTAATTAACGATAATTAATCAAACAAAAAGCTTTGGTTGATGTGGAATAATTAGAGCAAACAAAACCATGGACGTCGATGTAGTGTGAGGACGTGAACACAGCCCCGTTTGTCGAAAGAGCATAAAACGATAAAAACAAGTTAAAAAAGAGCAAACCAGGTTAAAAAGTGTTTATTGATGTAAAATTGAAAACAGTCGTAAGTGAAGCGAAGAGAGTTATGCAGAAAGTCACAAATAAAGCAAAGATATGCGAGGAGTGTGGAAGAGGCGTCAATGTTTAGCATGCTCCCAATGCGGGTCGCCACAGTAATAATAATAATAATTGGTTTTGGGGGAAAGGAAATGGCGCAGTATCTGTCTCGTATATCGTTGGACACTTGAACCGCGCCTTAAGGGAAGCGATAAAAGAGGGACTGAAAGAAGAAAGGAAGAGGAAGAGAGAGGTGCCGTAGTGGAGGGCTCCGGAATAATTTCGACCACGTGGGGATCTTTAACGTGCACTGACATCGCACAGCACACGGGCGCCTTAGCGTTTTTCCTCTATAAAAACGCAGCCGCCGCGGTCGGGTTCGAACCCGGGAACTACGGATCAGTAGTCGAGCGCCCTAACCACTGAGCCACCGCAGCGGGTCTGAAGGGGTGAGTAAAACAAATGGAAAGTGTGTCTCCCCGGCGTAGGAAAGCATGCGGTTATTAATCAGTAGAGCTGAGGTGAAATATATGGACTTCAACTTTTTCCTTCATTTTTTGTAGCGATAGCTACATTGCGGTAGCATTTCGAGCCTTCAGCGTGGCCGCGCCGCCACGCTGTTGGCCAAGTGGTGCGCAGCAGCTGCCGGCAGCGCGGCGCCGTGGTTGATCACGTGGTTCGTCACATGGTTTGTCACGTGACCAAGTTCAACTCTGCAAGTTGTAGCTATCGCGTTACTCCAGGTTTAATCAATGCTAAACCACCGCCAATTTTCGTCTGGCTGCGGGACATGTTACCATCGCGCGAGTCATATCTCTGACCCATATTCTACCCTGATTTTAGATCTCTCGGACTATTGACTGGCTGAATGTCTGTCAAAGCGCCTCTTCTGAAGCTGGCGTGACTGCCGATACTTGCGACAGAAAGTGGTAGATGATGGTCATTTGAGCTTCAGCTGGCACTTTTCCATCGGCAACCTTGACTTCAATCTCCTCAATATTCTACCTAACAACAGCTGCACTGAGCAATACACTGTGATGTCCGGAGTATTGCGATAAGCCAAAAGTCAAAGAAAAGGAACTGAAGACTTTGTGAAGATGTCCTTGATGGTATGGAGCATTCGCTACACTTCACCATTTGATTTCGGATAATTAGGGCTTCAGTTTTATGTTCACAGCCGTAGTGACATTGAAAAGAGGAAAACTTTGAAGCGAACTGCGGTTCATTGTCGCTTCTTGCAAGCTGCGGGAACACCAAACCGAGCAAAGATACGTTTGATGGCATTGATAATATCGTCGATCGGTGCTAACTTCCCCTCATGGCATCGAAGGAGTTTATGTAGCCATAAGTGGCTCTTAACAAGGGGCTCGTGTATGCAAATTGTCGGCAGTTGAGTAGCGTGTCACGGATTTCTTGACGCATGCCGAACCACCAAACAGCTTCTTGCGCCCGTTGGCGCGTTCTAATTATATCTCGGTGACCCTCATAGAGAAGTTCTAATGTCGCCTGTTGGAGTAAAGCAGGGATTACAAGTCTATGGTCCTTGAAGAGGATAGGATCTATGGTGGAAAAATCCCCTCTGTACTCCCAGTACGTTTTCATATTCTGTGGAAGTCTCTCCTTCCGTGCTCAACCTTTAGTACAGTATTGAGCTAAGAGGATGCATTCTCTATCCTGTTGTTGATGGCGGCTAACATCAAGAATGATTAGACGAGTTTCAGTGATAGCTGAAATATGCAGCTGTAAGAATTTCTCGACCACATAATTTGGTGGGGAGGTGAAGCTACTGGAGAGCGAGACAGTGCGTCTGCGGTAGCAAGCTGATTTCCGGAAGCACAAACAACCGGAAACTGATACCGCATCAGTTTAATACCGAATGTGTGAACCCTGAGAGGCATAGTGTCAAGATCCAATTTTTCCAGAAGAGTTACTAGAGGCTGACGATCGCATTTCACTGTAAATGCAATACTACGGATGTACTGGTCAAACCGATGAACAGACCATGCCACTGCTAGAGCCTCTTTTTCAGTCTGTACAGCTTTTCAGTCTCTGACAGGGGACGAGATTCGAATGCTACAGGACGTAACTCCCAAGTGGGATGATCTTGCAAAAGAACCGCGCTAATGCCAAAAAACTGACATGACAGATTTTTGTTATACCTTGGATGACATTCAGCTACATGCAGTGAGGAGACGATCACTGACTTGACCTGGTTGAAAGCTCATTCTTGCATAGGGCTCCAATACCAGTCGCTATGCTCATTGATGCTGCAACCTGCGGCAAATTTCGAAGGAAGCTACTAATGTGGTTCGTAATGAATGTTGGAGTTCGTAATGATCGGATAGCTTCAAGCTTGTCAGGACTCGGAGAAATACCTTTGTCACTCACTACTACACCCGGAAATTCTACCTGCTGTTGTCCAAATCAACATGTTTTTGTTAAACTTTACACCCGCTTTGTCCAGACGATCCAGAACGTCAGCTAACTTCTGGTCATATTCTTTTCATGTTTCCAAAAAAAAGAATGTCATCAATCATATTGAGAACGTTAGATTGGCCTTCCGAGATTCTAGCCATTTCTTTTTGAAGGAACTCTGGGGTAAATGTTATTCTAAACGGTAGATGACAGCAGTATAACCAAACAAAAGGCGTGATGAATGTAGTAAATTCCTGAAAATCTTCCGAAATACAGATTTGATGAAATCCAGCTGCGGCGTCCAGCTCTGAGAAAACCTGGGCATCACCGAGTTGGCATAAAATCAATTCTGCTGTAGGCAAAACATGCCTCTCCCTAAGAACTTCCTTCTTGAGTTTGGTCAAATCCACACACAAGCGGTATCTACCCAAAGCTTTAGAAACCACAACTAAACCAGCGCGCCATTCTGTAGAATTGTCGATATGCTTAATAACTCCTTGTTTTTCAAGCATGTCAAGTTCTTCCTTGACCACATTATGGAGACGTAGGGGAATCCTACGAGGTACACTAAGTGCAAAAGGCTTGGCATTCGGCTTGAGTGTGATTGTGTTTCCGCACTAAAACTCCCTGGGCCATCGAAAATTCCTTGCGCTTGCAAGTGAGAAGGATATGAACCCCGACTTACTTGAGGAGAGCTGGCCAGTGCATCAACAAAATGAACCCCACGAGCAGTGACGGCTGGGCAACCCAGGAGTCGTGTCGAGTGCAACGGTAGAACGTAAATGTTGTTTTGCGAAGTGCGATCCTTCCATTCGAGAACAGCGGAAAATTGACCAGCCACCCTCGGCTGGTAAGGCCTGGTGAAATGTCCCTCAGGTTTGTTCAGCAGCGACGGGACGCCTGGAAAGGTGTCCGGAACAACAGTCACTTCTGCACCTTAGTCCACTTTAACTTCGAGAAGAATTCCGTGCTTGAGTCTGATAGTGTTTCCGCACTAAAACTCCCTAGGCCATCAAAAATTCCTTGCGCTTGCAAGTGAGAAGGATATGAACCCCGAATTACTTGAGGAGAGCTGACCAATGCATCAACAAAATGAACCCCACGAGCAGTGACGGCTGGGCAACCCAGGAGTCGTGTCGAGTGCGACGGTAGAACGTAAATTTTCTTTTGCGAAGTGCGATCCTTCAATTCGAGAACAGCGGAAAATTGACCAGCCGCCCTCGGCTGGTAAGGCCTGGTGAAATGTCCCTCAGGTTTGTTCAGCAGCGACGGGACGCCTGGAAAGGTGTCCGGAACAACAGTCACTTCTGCACCTTACTTAGTCCACTTTAACTTCGAGAAGAATTCCGTTAATCTCGATATCACACGAACTTTGCGTTCTCCGTCCTCTCCTTGATGGGATCCACAGAAATGGAATGCGAGTGTCTTGGCGATAAGCGTTGCTTGGCTAGACAGACGCTCTCGAAATGTCCTTTCTTTTTGCAAAGCCTGCATACCGCGTTACGCGCAGGGCAGGCATCACGAACTTGGGCTTCTCGTCCGCAGAAGTTTATGCTTTCTTCGAAGCTTTTTTACGTCTCTCTCTAGGAATGGGTGTGACCCGCGGTGTCCACATGCACAGGCAGAACGCCGTCTTGCGCCCTTGCCTTTCTTTTCCTTATGCGCGTCTTCGTGCAAGCGGGTATGCAAAGCGCCTTGTCAGAGTCAAATCTGGCGTGCGACGAAGCTGTTCTGAAAGCTTGGCGCCTAGGACGCCACCAACAAAGCGGTCAGGTACCAGCCTAGACTCGACGGTTGAAGACCCGTAGTTGCACTTCTTTACCATCGAACGCTAGGCGGAGTAAAACGCGTCCACGCTCCCTGAGGGTTGCTGCATGCGATTATGAAAGCGAAAACTTTCTTCAAATTCGCTCACTGGAAGGATGGAGTAGGCTGTGAAGCGTTGCTTGCGCAAACGATGCGCGTTCCTACTCGGACAGCCCAAGTGAAGTGAGGATACAGCGCTCTTGAACTCCTATACCATAGAGAAGCGTTGGAACCTTGATTTCGTTCGTTGCCGAAGACGCGCCCGTGCCGACGGAAAAATCTTCAAAATTGTTCCACCCACGACGACCAGTAAGCCGGGTCATCGAAGTCGAACGCTGGCGGCCAGTGGCGCAAGGCCTACCAAACCGGCGAACCGAGGCTGCGTCTCAGTCGAAAACGGCGGAGTGTATGGAGAAGCGTCAGCGTCCGTGACGAATAAGATGGTTTTGAACTGGCGTAGCTTGAAGGAACTTAATCTCCCAGATTTCAAGCTTTTCTGACACCATGTGGAGAGGGCCGTGTTAGTGTGTCGGGCCAGCCGCTAGGCCTAGCTTCGACCGACGCTAGTGAACGCAACCGCAACAAAGAAGACCCTCTCAAGACCCTAAGCCAAACACCCATTTTCAGCGTCCTCTGCAAAAATCAGCAGAGGCTACAACTTTCCTAACGCCAATTAACCTAATGAACGCCTGTGGCCTATTGCTCCAGAGCCGCGTTTCTGCCACAACGTTGAAACGCCAACGCATCCAGCTAACATCTATCACCACATAGCTTACAGCAAAATTGAGGTGTCCACTGACTCTAGCGGGCCAGTTATCCGCCTTTCCTTTCGATGCTCTCAGAGAATTCACGCAAAAAGTGGTTTTCAGATTCTGCGGTTCCCGAGCGTTCCATCCATCCTCATTTCACTCCCGCCTCCTAGTGTTTAACCGAGATGAAAGGCAGTTACAGCGTCATGTCCTTTCCTAAAAAAACAATTCCCAATTTCCCGAGCGCGGCATGTTTCCTTTCGTCTAATGAACTTAATGTAACCCGGTGTCAGCAATAACTTTCTGTGTTAAATCTGCACTGTCGTCCATTAAGGGAGCGAGTGGGTTAAGGGCGGGAGCGTAAAAACAAGGAGGCGTTCGAAACGCGTCGCACTTCCCGCGAAGACTCGAACATCTCAACAATGCCACAAACGCCAGACGAGCGCAACGCAAAATACCTGCGGTAATGTCTCTAGTACATCTGAGCTTTGGGCAGGACGGTTTGAGCATTCGCTCGAGAAAAACGAAAACAGCCGCGTGCGCTGGCTGTGCCCAAGGCAGCAGAAACGCCACTCAGTATAGAATACACAGGACGAAAATGCGCATGGAAAAAGCGAGCGCAGCGAGATGGTTCCTAGCAATGGCAGAACGAAGGTATAATGCACTTACCAACGGGAGCCGCGACGCTGGCCGGAGGAATCCGTGCTGGTGGGCTGGCTCATTGTATCCTTTCCAGGTAAGCCTAACCAGGCCTAGGCCGAACGCCTTCAGCAACGATACGGGGGCAGCGAAAGACAGGGTTCAACTAAACGCGTTCCCTTACGTGGCCAGGCTTATATACTTTTCACATGGTTATATACAGATGAGCGACACGTCATGACGATGATAGCAGAAGGGAAGGTAAGGACGTATGATTAAGATTTGAAAAATCACAATAAGAATACTTCTATTTATTCTTGTTCGCAATAAGCTGTATGTCGTTCATCTCTTTTGAAAGTTTGCTGCTGTGGGAACTAATAATATGTCACTTTGGGCTTTTTGGTACCAAGAGATATACAAAATAATGCAATAGTGCACAGGGACAATGGCGCTCGTGTGTGCTCTTCTTGTCGGTTTGTGCTGTTGCGCTATTTTGCTATTCTGTATGTGCTGTAACAACGCAGTCCACCGACGACAGTATCAGTGTCAGCCCACACTACAGTGTATTCTTTTCCAGCAATTTCCTAATTTATACTTTAATCATTTCTGAACAGCGATACATTAAAAGATATTGAGTCACACTTTCCCTGGAGGGCGCCTTAGTCCAAGAATCCTCTTGGCACGCCTTAGGGAATTGTCCGCTCTATACTAGTCGTGGGTGGTCGGCGGTTTCTCCGTTTGGTTTTGGTTTTGGGTTTTTGGGAAGAAACTAAATGGCGCAATGTCTGTCTCACATATCGGCTCACGCCTGAACCGCGACGTAAGAGAAAAAGGAGGGAGTGAAAGAGGAAAGGAATAAAGATGTGCTGTAGTAGAGGGCTCCTGAACAGTTTAGACCACCTGGAGATCTTCAACGCACTACACTGACATCGCACAGCACGGGCGCCTAATCGTTCCGCTCCATCGAAACGCTGCCGCCGCGGTCGAATAAGAAAAGCGTCTCCGAGGATGATGGCGTGGAGATGTGAATGGAACATAGTGCGGAGAGGATGTGGGCATTCGAACAGATAGCGGTAGAGGGTAGGTGGGGTGGCGTCGAAAGTGTTGCAGTTGGGTGGGAAGAAGGTGGTATGAAAGAAATGACCAAAATGAATGGGAATGTGTGTGTCTGGTGTTGCCATTGCGTGCTTTGGATGTAAGTGAACGTGTTTTTTTTTTTGCGGCGTTGAGTGTGTGTGACTCGGCAACGGCGGCAATGCTGGACAATGGTAGAGTAGATTAGAGATTAAAATTTATTCTGGAGCCTTCTCGGGCTCTCAGAGCCGAGACACACCTCTACCCGCCACCACACCACTCGACAATTACCACCAAACCTTATGGCGCCGCCTCCAGACGCGAACCCTCCCATCCCCTAAGAGCGCACGCTACCACCAAACGCTCACCATCCCCTCTTGCACCCTCTGCAACCTCCAAAAACGCCACCCTCGCCCACATTCTATTCCGATGCACGGCGGATCCTCTCCTGCGGGGTCTCGATCACCTCATCAGCTGGAACACCTGGGAGACCCTGCTACGCCCCGGAGACGCGGTCCGGCAGAAGACCGCCACGGCCTAGGCTGCCGGCGTCATGGACTGTGGTAACATGAACGCTTGAGTGTAGTGAGACCGTGCGGTGGACCAGAAGCCGTTGTGCATAAACGTTTTCGCCACCACCGCCGCGGTGGCTCAGTGTTTAGGGCGCTAGACTACTAATCTGGAGTTCCCGGGATCGAACCCGACCGCGGCGGCTGCGTTTTTATTGAGGCAAAACGCTAAGGCGCCCGTGTGCTGTGCGATGTCAGTGCACGTTAAAGATCACCAGGTGGTCGAAATTATGCCGGACCCCTCCACTACGGCACCTATTTCTCTTTCTTCTTTCACTCCCTCCTTCATCCCTTCCCTTACGGCGCGGTTCAGGTGTCCAACGATATATGAGACAGATACTGCGCCATTTCCTTTCCCCCAAAACCAATTATTATTACTATTATTATCACCACCACCATACTCCCTTCCTTTCAAAGTGATAGCTTCGCTACGTTAGGTACAGCCGCGCTTCGCGGGACACTAAATTTGACCTTCACCGAGTTAGAGGTCATGCATGGCTATAAGCCGCACCACAGCTAAACCGTCAAGCCTAACCTTGTGGACCATCTTGGTGTCGCACAACAAAGCCGAACGCAAAAATTGGAGGATGCTTAGGCTTCGCCTTTAAGAGTGGAACGCGACAGCGTGTTGCAGAACAGCCAGGTAGTCCACGGAACGCCATCGCCCATTCGGCGCGACGCCTTGCCCGTTAGAAAAATCTCTCTGCTACTTACGGTTAAACGGATACGCGGAGCAGCAAACCACGTAGAAGCGCTGCCAGGCGCCTTGCCGAAACGCGCGGGACTCAAGTTGCAGTCGCAGTTCATCGGCACATCCTTCTCGACTAACCCGGTGCCACGAACGCCAGCATAGCTTCCGCGCCACACGGACGGGCAGCAAGCCGCAAGCTTAATAATAATAATAATAATAATAATAATAATAATAATAATAATAATAATAATAATAATAATAATAATTGGTTTTGGGGGAAAGGAAATGGCGCAGTATCTATCTCATATATCGTTGGACACCTGAACCGCGCCGTAAGGAAAGGGATAAAGGAGGGAGTGAAAGAATAAAGGAAGAATGAGGTCCCGTAGCGGAGGGCTCCGGAATAATTTCGACCACATGGGGATCTTTAACGTGCACTGATATCGCACAGCACACGGGCGCCTTAGCGTTCGAACGCAAGCTTCGTGGTGAACGCGCTTTGGATAATAATAATAATTGGTTTTTGGTGGAAAGGAAATGGCGCAGTATCTGTCTCATTATCGTTGGACACCTGAACCGCGCCGTAAGGGAAGGGATAAAGGAGGGAGTGAAAGAAGAGAGAAACAAATAGGTCCGTAGTGGAGGGCTCCGGAATAATTTCGACCACCTGGGGATCTTTAACGTGCACTGACATCGCACAGCACACGGGCGCCTTAGCGTTTTTCCTCCATAAAAACGCAGCCGCCGCGGTCGGGTTCGAACCCGGGAACTCCGGATCAGTAGTCGAGCGCCCTAACCACTGAGCCACCGCGGCGCTGCGTTGTTCGCCGCGTGTCCGCACGGCCCTACAGGGCTCGAACGAGAAAGATGTCAGACGCGTGACTTCCTTTCCTTAAAATCAATTTTCATTTTATTTTCCTTCCCTTGCGGCATGTGGCTGCAGGGTAGTAGGAAATGCGACCACACGATTTCCCTACTCAAGAAATCAACAGAAAGTGTCAGCAGAATGATAAGCAGAGTCTCTCAAAGAAGACATGGGATGAAAGAAGAAGACACCCTAAGATTGGTCAACAGCCTCATTGTAAGCAGAGTTACGTACTCGCTTCCCTTCCACGTAAGGACCAAAACGTCTAATGAAGAAATCGAAACCATTCTAAGGAAAGCATACAAGACAGCATTACACCTGTCAAGAAACACACCCAACGAAAAGCTCATGCAGCTTGGCGTCAACAACACCTCCTAGAACTGGTGGAAGCGCAACGAAAATCGCAAATTAAAAGACTAGGAGGGACCTACACTGGGAGAGCACTGCTCGACAGAATAGGCTGCGAATACATCGACACAAAGCGGTACGAAGACATGCCTACCGAAATAAGGAAAACATTTTATGTCAGACCCATTCCAAAGAACATGGACCCCAGGCTCCACGAAGGCAGAAGGAAGGCCAGGGCAGAACACATTGAAAGAACACTAGCGGGGAAGGATAACACCTTCTACACGGACGCAAGCGCTATGGAAGTAGCGAGCGGCAGAAGCAAATACATAGGTACGGCAGTGGTAGTAAACAAAGATGGGGAACTAACCTCCGGGGCATCCACGGAAATCTGGAGTATAACGGACGCCGAGGAGTTAGCCGTGGCGCTGGCGGCAGCAAAAGGATATAGGGAGAACAAATCATTGAATATTCTCACGGACTCAAAAGAGACCTGTCGAAATTATACGAAGGGCAGAATTAGCAAAGCTGCTCTTAAGGTGCTCAGAGAGTGCAACCTCTCAGAGAGCATAACAGTCCAACATAATTTAATCTGGATACCTGCGCACGAGGGCATAAGGGGCAATGAGGCGGCGGATGGTCTAGCTCGAGCTTTTTGTTTCCGAGTCGGACAGCAGCAGCAGGAGAGCCGTGGTCTGAGCGCCATGATCCTCGGGGAGAGCTATTCAGAACTACTCCAACATCACAGAGGGGTGAGATATAAATATCCGCCCCCGCATAAAGCACTAACAAAGGAGGAGGCAACAGATTGGCGTAGATTACAAACAGGTTCCTTCCCCAACCTCTTTATATACAACAAGATGTTCCCAACGGAATATAGGGGCACATGCCCGTGGTGCGGGGCCACACCCACACTATTTCACATAACATGGGAATGCGAACGAAACAACGCATTCCGAGAACACAAACCCCCGAGTGCGGAGCACTGGGAGAGCCGGCTCGTCAGCTGCGAGCTCGCCGTCCAAAAGAGGATGGTAGAGCACGCACGGGATGCAGCCAAACTCAGTGGAGCCCTGGACTGAGGGACCACCCTTTGCTGAAGAAGCCTTCCCTGCAGCGCAGCGTGAAGACAGCGACACGCGAAGCAAGCAAGAAGACTTCTGATCGCCTAAATACTTATGATTCAAAAAAAGTTTTCCTATCCTATCCTATCCTTCCCTTACGGCGCCGTCCGGGTGTCCACCAAAATATGTGACAGGCATCCCTTCCTTTCTTTCGAACCCGACCGAGGCGGCTGCGTTTTTAAGGAGGCAAAACGCTAAAGCACCCGTGTGCTGTGCGATGTCACTGCACGTTAAAGATCATCAGGTAGTCGAAATTATTCCGGAGCCCTCCGCTACGGCTCCTTTTATTTCCTTTCTTCATTTCCTCCCTCCTTTATCCCTCCCCTTACGGCGCGGCTCGGGTGTCTGTCGATACATGAGACAGATACTGCGCCATTTCCTTTCCCTAAAAACCAATTATTATTATGATTATTATTATTAATATTTTCCTTCCGCTGCCGTCGCGCGCGATTTTTTGGGGCACTGGCGTACATTACGAGGAGGAGGAGAAGGGATTTTTCGCTCACAGGGAGGAGGGTACTCGCCGCGGTGGCTCAGTGGTCAGGGCGCTCGGCTACTGATCCGGAATTCCCGGACTCGAACCCGACCACGGCGGCTGCGTTTTTATGGAGGCAAAACGCTAAGGCGCCCGTGTGCTGTGTGATGTCAGTGCACGTTAAAGATCCCCAGGTGGTCGAGATTATTGCGGAGCCCTCCACTACGGCACCTCTGTCTTCCTTTCTTCTATCACTCCCTCCTTTATCCCTTCCCTTACGGCGCGGTTCAGGTGTCCAACGGTATACGGGACAGATACTGCGCCAATTCCTTTCCCCAAAAACCAATTATTATTATTAATATTATTATTAAGAGGAGGGATTTTTCGTCCACGGCAGAAGCCGACGACACCTGCTTTTCTGTGAAACGACCTCCTTAAAGCTGTCGCGTTAATAGTCGCGGAGCCACCGTGACGGGTCCACCAGATACCCGTGTGGTGTCCTATGTATGCTCACATTAAAGACCGTCAGATGCTGAAAATGAATTGCCGGAGTCCTCCACTACGATACCTCTTTCTTCCTTCCTTCTTTGACTTCCTCATTTATCCCTTCCTTACATTTTTTTTGTGTCCACAGAGATACGTGAAGCAGTTACGGTGCCATTTCGCTTCTTAACAAAAATAATAAGTGGTTGTTAGGGAAGGGAAATGGCGCAGTATGTCTCACAATTATAATAATATTAAGCCATTTCGCTTCTTAACAAAAATAATAAGTGGTTGTTAGGGAAGGGAAATGGCGCAGTATGTCTCACAATTATAATAATAATATTATTATTATAATTGTGAGACATACTGCGCCATTTCCCTTCCCTAACAACCACTTATTATTTTTGTTAAGAAGCGAAATGGCATTGGTTTTGGGGAGAAAGGAAATGGCGCAGTATCTGTCTCATATTTCGTTGGACACCTGAACCGCGCCGTATGGGAAGGGATGAGGGGGGGAGTGAAAGAAGGAAGGAAGAAATAGGTGGCGTAGTGGAGGGCTCCGGAATAATTTAGACCACCTGGGGATCTTTAACGTGCATTGACATCACACAGCACACGGGCGCCTTAACGTTTTTCCTCCATAAAAACGCAGCCGCCGCGGTCGGGGTCACAATTCGGCGGACACCTGAACTCCGCCGTAACGGAAGGGATATGGAAGGAACAGGTGGTGGTGGTGGTGGTAAAAACTTTATTTTCATCAAAATTCATTGCAAGGTGCTCTTTCGTAGATCGAGTGGGGCCTCCATTGCGCTTTTTTCTTTCCCTGCTTCACTGCTGATTGCGTAATGTGGCCAGGAGCCCCTTGGCGCTCAGCGACTTCCAAAGCTCGGCTCACGGCCCGGAATTCGGTCTTCAGGACGGAGCTGAGCACCGCAGCCTCCCACTCTTCGCGGTTCGAAACCTGCAGGTCCATCGGCAGTGTGTTCCCGTAGACATTCATGCAGTATTTGAGCTAATTCGGCCCTATCTTAACCACAAAGCTAGCTCTGGGGCGAGAATACTCCCTTATACATAATGGAGTTTTTATAAGGGTTGAGAAAGTGTTTGTCTGGAGTTGTTTCCAGGCGACCTGCTGAGGTTTGGTGAGAGACTTATTGGGGTTGGGGGGGTATTTAAGTCTGCTATTACGGTATTATTATGATGGGGTGGGTATTTAAGTCTATTATTACGATAAATGAACTATATATATATATATATATATATATATATATATATATATATATATATATATATATATATATATATATATATATAATTGGTTTTGGGGGCAAAGGAAACGGCGCAGTATCTGTCTCATATATCGTTGAGACAGATACTGCGCCATTTCCTTTCCCCCCAAAACCAATTATATATATAGTTCGTTTATCGTAATAATAGACTTAAATACCCACCCCACTGAGAAGAAATTTAGGAAGAAAAAGGTGCCTTAGTAGAGGGCTCCGTTTAATTTCCACCACCTACGGAGCTTTAACGTTCCCGCCGCGGTGGGTCAGTGGTTAGAGCGTTCAAATACTGATCCGGATTTCCCGGGTTCGAACAAGACCGCGGCGGCCGCGTGTCAATAGAGGAGAAACCGTAAAGCGCCCGTGTGCTGTACGATGTCAGCGCAGGTTAAAGGTCCCCAGGTGCTCGGAATTATTCCGGAGCACACCTCTACGCCACCATCTTTCTACCTTTCTTCTTTCACTCCCTCTTTTATTCCTTCTCTTACGGCAGGTTCAGGGGTCCACCGAAATATGTGAGACAATTACAGTGCCACCCGCCGCGGTGGCTCCCTGGTGAGGGCGCTCGACTACTGATCCGGAGTTCCCGGGTTCGAACCCGACCGCGGCGGCTGCGTTTTTATGGAGGAAAAACGCCAAGGCGCCCGTGTGCTGTGCGAAGTCAGTGCACGTTAAAGATCCCCAGGTGGTCGAAATTACTCCGGAGCCCTCCACTACAGCATCTCCTCCTTCCTTTCATCTTTCACTCCCTCCTTTATCCCTTCCCTTACGGCACGGTTCAGGTGTCCAACGATGTATGAGACAGATACTGCGCCATTTCCTTTCCCCAAAAACCAATTATTATTATTATTATTTCTTTTTAAAAATTGGTGGTGGTAGTGGCTTTATTAAAAAAATAATAGTAAAAAGGAAGGAAAAGATTTTTGCTAGCCCCGGCATCTGCCATCGATACTGAAGCACCTGAGCTGGGGCAGCGGAAATAAAGGACAGCAGGCAGAATGGAGAAATGAAATTAAAGAGGTGAGGGGGACAGGAAGAGAGGATAGGGGGAGAAGTAATATGTACAAACTATTTACACAATAAGAAATGTGTTTAGGTTATGCGCGTGATTAGTTCATTTTAGATGTATTAAATCACACACGCGCACAGCACTGTGTTGGTTACAACTGGAGTGGGGCGTCCAGTTATTAATCGTTCAAGGTAGAACTCGCGGAGCGTTCGGTCACTGCGTGAAACTACCTGACGGAGAACAGACGGGACGTCAAGCCCGTGTGTTCGAGGAGTGCACAGAAATTAAAAATTGGATTTTGGTATAATTGAAAACAAAATTAAAATTGCTTTTTGGGGAAAGCTTTTTGGGAAAGTATCTGTCTCAAATAACGGCGGACACCTGAACCCACACCCCCTAGGGCGTGTTTCCTGAACCGCGCCGTAAGGGAAGGGATAAAGGAAGGACTGAAAGAAGAAAGGAAGATAGAGGTACCATAGTGGAGGGCTCCGGAATAATTACGAAAACCTGGGGATCTTTAACGTGAACTGACACTGCACAGCACACGGGCGGCTTTTGCGTTTCGCCTCCATCGAAACGGGGGCACCGCGGTCGGGTTCGAACCCGGGAATTGCGAATGAGTAGCCGAGCTTCTAACCAATGAGCCACCGCGGGGGGTTACCCGTCTTTACCTGAGGAGTGGTTCGAAGGCCTACCGGGGGGAGGGTGCCCTCTCTTCAATGTTTGTTGAACAGTTTGTTTACGGCTTGAATCGAATTTTCGTTCAGGTTCTGAAATGTTTTGTTGGTGATTTTATCTGCGCCCGGCGCCGACGTGGTGCGCAGTGTTTGTGCATGGCTGCTCGACACTTCCCACGTCGATATGTCTTCGTCGTCCTCGGGTTTCGGAGGGCCTGAGTATACGTGGGGGGGGGGGGGGGGGGGGGGGTTGTTAACCGGTGGGATCTAGATGTGGTTATGAGATACCTGTCTTTTAAGTTTTGGATCAGGGTGCTGTCGTCCACATCTGATCTGTGGACGATGCGGGTGACGTTACGTTGTTGGAAGTCTTTAGTGTTTTCTGGTTCCGAGAGGCAACACAGAAGTTTCCACGTGTCTTTCTGTCCCAGATTTCTTTCCATGCAGTTGCAAATCTGGCCCCACTATTAACGGGTTAGGTGTGCTGCACGTGCTTCGATCTTTTGTACTAAGGCCGCTATCCTTAGTTTAAGAGGTCCGTTGTGTTTGTTTCTCAGACATCTTTTTTGCATACTGTAATGTGTTTCCCACATGTAGATAAGTCAGCTGTCTAAGATTTCCGTTTCCAAATTGCTGGGGACTTGGGATGTGGCACTTCCAACGTCCTTCGTGATCGTCTTCACTCATTTTGAAAGGTGTTCTATCTCAGCAGGAGATTCCTTCCGGAGATTCCTAAATTTATCCCAGTCTTTGATTGTTAGTTGCCGTTCTGCAGAGGGGATGATTCACTTCATTGCGAAGGTTGTTTCAATGATCTTCCTAGTCGCTGCCTAGGAAGATCTGCGTGTTGGTCCACTGACATTGCGCGATGTTTTTGGTGATCGTGAGATCGGGGTAGGTGTCTAGCTGCACGCTGTTTCCAATGCGCGTACGTTGTTGCATATCGTTAACGAGGGTGAGGCCCTCGTTTTGCATTAATGCATGACCAGAGTTGTGATCCGTTTCTATAGTTGTGCTCGTAGCCACAGCTTATGTGCCTTGCTTTAAAATCTCCTCGGATTAGTAGCGGGTTTTTCGCGCTGATCTTTAACGTTTTTATAATGACCGCGAGTTGGGGGCTCCGCTGCTTTTTGGGGCGCTGTATTCGTATTGAGGATGAATAAGCTAGGGCTTCTAGTTTATAGAAGGCGCTCTATCAAGTGGAAGTCTATGTTTTCTTGGTCAACTGGGTGATCTGTAGCGGTGAAGTCTCTGTGGACGAGGGTGGCTATCCGCTGGGTGGTGGATGTGTTTGGTTTGTGAGGTGTGTAGGTGAGGTGTTTAGCAGGGGTGTACGTCTCCTGCAACGCGATGACCCCAGGGGTATATGTGGAGCTGCAGGTTACTGCGTTTAGAGCGGTAACCTCTGCAGTTCCACTGCCACACTCTGAGTTCCTTGCGAGTTGCTTCTATCATGAATTAGCTTAGCGGTTGCGAGAGGGTTGAATTTGGTTTGGTTGGAGAGGAGTTTCTCTAGGCTTCTCTGATAGTGATAGCATATTGGGCAATCATCTTTTGCTCGAGCGCTGCCAGACGGCTGTTGACTGTTGCTGCCCTAGTTTTGGTTACCTTGGACATGTTTTCTATCTTCTGTTCGAGGATATTAATAGCCTTAAAGATTGTCTCCAGTAACATTGCGCTATCTATTATGGTGGAGTTCGGTTCCTTCGTCTTGCGTTTCACGGGGACGCATTGTGTGAGGCAGCTTGGTGGGCTGGCTACTGGTGTAGGAGTAGATGTATTTCTGGGGATATCAATCTTTTCTGAGGTGGTTGATTTTTTTCATTAGAAATTGAATCTGTTCACTTAGGTTTTCGATATTTTGGCTTTTTTGCTGGATTTGTTTATTAATTTATTTATTTATTTATTTATTTATTTATTTATTTATTTATTTATTTATTTATTGGAAATACCTGCAGCGCCCGAAGGCATTATTGCAGGGGGGATGAGGATACATAACAGAAGAATAGGCCAGAAAAAAAAAGCAATACAACAAGGCATGACACAGCAAGTACAAAATGAATGAAATATGAAACAACAAAAAGACATGACGAAAAAAAAGCCAACTAACCAAATGATGCTGGACCAACAAGAACGAAGACCGCGTGATTAAAAAAGCCAAAAGAAAGCCAACTGCGCACTCATACATCCGACAGTAACGCGCGGAACATAGACTCGGAACGGCACTCAACAATTTCATGGGGCAGGCGATTCCAGTCATGAATGCTAGATGGGAAAAATGCGTTTTGATAAGTGTTAGTTTTGCATTTAATTTCTCTAATCTTCCATCCATGGTCAAGTCTGTTCGACCTGAAATGCGGTGGAAGCAAATAATTTTCTTTATCTATTTTTATTTTTCGGTGAAAGATTCTGTACAGCATTTCTAACCGGGAGTTGGTACGGCGTTTCCGTAACAGCTCCCATCCCAGCGTTAGTTTAATGTTAGTAACACTGCTGTTAAAATCATTACTTGAGACAAACCGAGCGGCAAAGTTCTGAATACGCTCAAGCATGTCTGTTAAATTTAAAGTAGGAGGGTGCCAAACAACAGAAGCATACTCCAATATTGGCCGAATATAGGTGAAATATAGAAGCTCTTTAACTTTTAGTGGTGCCATTTTAAAATTTCTTCTTAGAAAATTTAGCATGCCATAAGCTTTAGCAGAAACGTGCTCGACGTGCTCATTCCAGGTGAGATTAGACGAAAAGTAAACGCCGAGGTATTTATAGTGAGTAACTCTAGAAAGTCGGGTAGAATCTAGTTTGTATTCAGCCAAGAAAGGGTGATGCTTGTGCGTGAAAGAAATAAACTGACATTTTATTGGGTTCAGAAACATCTGCCACTTCAAACACCATTTCTGTATGCGGTCCAAGTTGCACTGCAAATGACAAGAATCTGAAGAACTGTTAATAACATGGTGGATAACACAATCGTCAGCATATAAACGTATTTTACAGGTCATATATTTAGAAATGTCATTAATATAAACTAGAAACAGCAGAGGTCCTAAAACAGACCCCTGCGGTACCCCCGAAGATACAGGAACATAATCAGACTGGGACCCATTAATCAATACACGTTGTTTGCGTCCCTGCAGGTAACATTGAAGCCAGTTTAGAGAAGGGAAGTTGGAATCTTGATCAAAGATAATTTATACAGTAGCAAATCATGAGGTACCAAATCAAACGCTTTCTTGAAATCTAAAAAAATGCAATCCGTTTGTAGACCCTTGTCAAATGATGAAAAAATATCATGGCTAAATTCTAAGAGCTGCGTCGTACACGAGTAACCTGATCTGAAACCATGCTGAGCTTGAGTGAAAAATTCATTTTGTTCCAAATGCTTCATCAACGCGCTATATATTATGTGTTCAAGCGTTTTGCAACTAATACTTGTAAGCGAAATCGGCCTGTGATTAGCAACTATGTTTTTAGGACCACCCTTATGAATGGGCACCACGTTAGCGTTTTTCCATTGCTGGGGTATTATTCCTGTATCTAACGATTTCGAGTATAGAATAACTAAGTAATGAGCAATGATTTCAGCACAGACCTTCAAGACATTACCGGGAACATCTTCGGGCCCGCTTGCCGAAGACACCTTTATGTTATTCAGCAGGTTTAACACACCGTTGTATGTAATTGTTAGCTCAGGCATTGTCTCTTGCACATGGGCATCCATGACTGGCATTTCATGATGCGAGTTCGCTGCGAAAACAGACTTAAAATAATCATTGAAACAGCATGCCTTATCAAAATCATCAGTTATAGGTTCAGAGCCGTTATTCAGTGCCGGAATACCGACTGATTCACGGCCATCAGCACCAGTTAGTGTTGTTCGCGTGCAGTCACCAAGCCCTACTTTTAACATTGGATTATAACTAGTTTATAGTTGATGACGAATTATTTACTGTATGACAGCAATGGTCCGCTAGAAATAGTAATGATTTTTTTTTATCACGCTACATAAGCAGTACTAAAGCCCGAGAATTACAGGATCCAACGGAGTCTTGAACATTGTCATAACAAAGAAAACGAGAAAGAAATGTGCTGCAACTAATAGCTTGCTCTCAACTCCCGGCGCCCCAATGTTGGACGGGCTCCCACTAATATAGGCACTCCCACGTACGGAATTCAGCTGACTGCGAACGTGGAATGCGGGCGTGCAGATGCGTTCCGGGCTGCCTTTTGTTCGCTGGCGTGCGCAGGAAGCGTGGGTGCGCCGACGATATCTCTCCGCCCTCTCGCTGTGCAATGGATGAAACTCTGTAAGCTTGAAAGGTCAAAGGTGCCTAGTAGAGCTCGCTCGCGAGATGGCCATACTCAGTGGAGGCTTGGACTAGGGCACCAACCCTGTGAATGAAAACGAAAGACGCCGTCTGAAGCCGCGAAGATCTCTTTTCTAGAGCTCAACAAATGTTTTTCCGATCCGATCCGATCCGGGACGCGCCGAAGCGCCGACGGCGGTTGTATGAACAGATATACCAGTGCAACGTTCTAGAGCACTGTAGCAACGTGGAGCGAAAGGGCAGATGAAATCCCAGCGTTGCCATCGCTGACTACCTCGATGCGATGCAGCATTCCCAGCTATATTCGCACCAATGTTTTCAGCAACCTTTCATCACACATCGTTTCGGGTGGTGTCACAGCATTTCTCTTTGCATACAGCTTACATATTATAGTCAAGCTGAAGGCTAGCTTGCGACAGGCTTTCGGACCGATGGCATATGCACCTTTAGTTGCGTGCTTTAATGCGCGGTTGAGGTGTCCACCGAGATGTCGAGATGTGAGAACTACTGCTCCTTTCCTTTCCTCAAAACACATGCTTTCGTATTCCTCCACGTAAGCAGGCTTAAGTGCCCTCAGAATTTTTTCACTTTAAAGCGGTCGCAACCCGTCTTTCTCGGTAAGGACGTCACTAGTTTTGAGTGGACAGGCTGGAAGATTTTGAGATACAATGTTCTCGCCTTACGCGTCTCTTTTACTGCCGGATAAACGCCAACAAAGTCACAGGCGGAGAATCAATTGTTACTGCCAACAGTAATTGGATGGAGTGCTCGTTATTGTCCCTTTATTTCATTTCATTTATTGGTTTTGTTTGGCCAGTACAGAGACTGCAAACAAGGGAGAGCAAGCTAAAGGCGCCTAGTAGCGCCTGACAGAGGCCTGCCCTCTCCATGGCGACTACAGTGCAGAGCAGAAACGTAACGAAGAACACGCGGCATTATTCCGGCTCTAGAAGTCTGCAGCGCTGCATCTAATCACTTCCCCTGGCGGACAGGCCGCACCGCCACAGTGAGCCGGCTACCGCCGAACAGCGAAATTGACTTCGGAGCTTTTCAACGCGTACATTTCTCCTGACTCATATCATAAAACTGTAACCGAGTCTACACCGCTGATGGGCGTTGCACACCAGAGCATCGCTCAGCCACGTATTTCAACCGCAGCAAATGCGACAGGCGTATGCACACGTACCTATATTGGCTCGCTTGGACCAATATTTGCCGAGTGGAGCGCGACCTTGCGGCCGTCACCGCACTCCTCGAGTAACGACTCATCAGCGAGATCAACATCCTGCGCGCCCCAATGCTGCGTTCATCTAGTGACTCTTCCGGGCGGTGGCGCTGCAGCGGGTTGGGCTACGCCGCGACCGACAGCGCATCCGCGGAGAGGCTTGTGGTGACCCTCGCGCGTAGTGTCCTTGGCTGAGGACGAGACGCGCAGTGCTTCATGGCGTACGCCGTTGGGTGGAGGCGTTCGCTCGCTTTACTCTGCGAGGCTGCGAATAGGTGCTCAAGAGTGAAATCCTGTGGCAAAAAGAGTATGGTGCCATACAGTGTCAGGCGCTCCAGGGCCTAGTACACGAGGTCACTACTGAAATCTGAGGCACGTTGGAATTTAAATGTAGGTTAGGTATTGTCGGTATTAGTAGATTAATAAGATAGATAAAAGTAAATTAATTGGGGAGAACGACAGAACAACGCAATCGAGGAGAGAAGAAAGCTGCCGTCACTGTTTTTGAAAAGTAAATGTGGGGAAGTTTACTTGTTAGCTAGTTTATCGAAAACAGGATATCGACTACATACCTACATATCCCCCTACCTATCTGCCTCGCTCACTCAGTCACTTACTCACTCACTCTCACTCAATCAATCACTCACTCAATCACTCACAATAACTCACCCACTCACTCTCACTCACTCACTCACACTCACTCAATCACTCACTCACTCAATCACTCACAATCACTCACTCACTCTCACTCACTCACACTCACTCAATCACTCACTCACTCAATCACTCACAATCACTCACTCACTCTCACTCACTCAATCAATCACTCACTCACTCAATCACTCACAATCACTCAATCAATCACTCACTCTCACTCACTCTCACTCACTCAATCAATCACTCAATCACTCACAATCACTCACTCAATCACTCACAATCACTCACTCACAATCACTCACTCACAATCACTCACTCACTCACTCATTATCTCTCTTGCTCACTCCCTCCCTAACTCACTGCACTTCCTCATTCACTAACTCATCCCTCACTGCACTCAAGTAGTGCACTCAGTCACTACTCACTCACTAAATCCCTTACTCTTTCATTTACTTTATCACTGCAGTCGCTCATTCACTGCCTCACTTTTAGCACCTTGTGCGTAGAGCTATTCCACGACCATTTTCTTTATCTCTAGCATTTCTGCTTTAAGCTTTGGACAGGCCCTCAAGGTTGCCTCGTGTGTTCCACCGCAGTTGGCGCACTTCTGCGCTTCCACTGTGCACGTAGGTCCATAATGAATGCCGGCGCAATGCAGACATGTTGTGCTGCTTCTGCACGCAGTGTTCACGCCCAAGCCTCTGACGTTCGCGGCATTGCGAAAGCCATAGGCACATATGGGAGGACAAGGTGCCTGGCATATTCTACCTTTACACGCGGTGGTAATTTCTCCTCTTCAAACGCGACCTTCGCACACCTCGACCGTCCAAAGGCAGTGGAAGTCAGTTATGCGCACACTATAAGATTAAGTCACCGTTTAGTGTACACGTCTACGGAAATCACAGGTGCCGTGGTACTCCCGTCGTAGAGAAATGGGCCCCTATATATTGTCGAACTTCGGTACGGCCTTCAGGGTGTTCAACGACGGAGCATATATCGCTAAGAAACCAGGACGAACAATGAAAGAGACACCGCGAGCGCTAACTTTCAACTGAAGTTTATTCCTTGCATGTGAAGTTCTTATACAGGCTGAATATCGCAGAAACACTACCAGGCTATCATGCCGTGAGTCACCAAATAACACACACTTTCTTTTTATTCGCATCATCAAGGAGATCAATTTCTTTCTTTGAGAGCGAGATAGATGCTGCATTAACAGATTTATCTTTCAGTTTTCGTATCTGTCTGGCTTCTACAATCTCACGTGTTAGTTGCTGTTTATTTTTTACTTATGATTCGGCATTTTTTGAAAACTAGCGGTGCTTCCGTATGTCCTCAAGTCGCATAATCTCAAAATATATCGGGCAGCGTGCAGAAGTCAAAGTAGTGCTTTCAGCACCCGACAAACTGGCAAAACTTTGTAGGATGACCGATCCCTTTGCGGTTAAAAAAGAAACGTGCACAGTAAAGCACAAAAAGAAATGCGTAGAATGTGCAGAAGGCGTCGTATATTCCCTGCTCCTGTCGTGTGGAAAATATTACATTGGTCAGACCGGTAGGTGTGTTAATGAAAGACTCCGAGAACATAATAGGAACTTGGAAAACGGCAAAGGAAACCTTGCAGAACGCTGTTTGGATTGCAAGCCGGTGGGGTGCCGTCCAGTTTTCGAAGAATGCCGAATCATCAGTGAAAATAAACAGCAACTAATACATGAGATTGTAGAAGGCAGACAGATACGAAAACTGAAAGATAAATGTATTAGTGCAGCATCTATCTCGCTCTCAAAAAAAAAAGAAATTGAAATCCTTGATGATGTAAATAAAAAGTAAGTTTGTGTTATGTGGTGACTCACGGCATGATAGCCTGGCAGTATTTCTGCGATATTCAGCCTGTATAAGAACTTCACATGCAATGAATAAACTTCAGTTGAAAGTTAGCGCTCGTGGTGTCTCTTTCATTGTTCGACCTGGTTTCTTAGTGCTATATGTTTCGTCATGGCAAACCAACTCGCCCGAATAGCCACTCTGATCAAGGGTGTCCAAGGTTGCCCGGTTCGACACATCAACACATAGGACATTCGCAATGGCGTTTATGCGGGCAACCTCTCTGCCTATCCCGTCAATACCCCCCCCCCCCCCCTCTTTCCTTAACTTCTTGCCCAGGAACCAGTTGTTCAGGAGAGGGTGTAAATTTGTCGTTTGAAGGCTTTCAAGTCGTCTGCGACCGCGACAGCCACATGAGGTGTATGAAAATGCTTGCCCACTGCGATTCGTACATATTGCTGGGAGGCTCGGCGACGTCAGGCCCGTATGCCTTATATATCCCTCGGAGCTCCCCTTTTGGGCGTTGGTTCCCGACCTTGGTGTGTCCGCCATCGTACTTCTGAGTTATATATATCCCAGCAAGCTCAGAGGTGAAGCTCAGGGACTGCTACCCGTTGCAGACAGCCGAAGCAAAGAGACACCCGCCGTCGTTAGGAAGGTGAACCCGTCACAGAGACGTTAGCAGAAGCAGTCGAGCAAGAAAATTAGATCCAAGAGCGGAATTAGCCGGGCCAGTTGTTTAAGTGACGTTGTTTAAATGATAGGCTCCGAGAACACAGCAGAGATATCAAAGACAGCACGAGAAAGAATCTGCCTGAACACGTGGCCACCTGCAAGTGCACCGCAAATCTTGACAAAAGCAAAATTCTTAGGAGATACAAGGAACAGCTTGTGCGCAAATTATTCGAAGCGCACGTCATTCATAAAAGAGGAGTGAAGTCCGTGAGCACACCTGCTATCACTTCGAAAAGAAAAGAGATTAGTTTCCTTGATTGCTAAGAACGCGGGGAGTCTTGCTGCTTGGTTTTAAAGTTTTTATGTTTTTATGCTGTGGGCGTGACCCTGGAGTATAAATTACGTCAGTGCTATTTATGTGTTAAGAAAATAAGATGATAGCCCAAAGAGCTAACTAGCAACACTTAAGTCTTAGCTAGTTGGTTGTAGGGACATAATTGCACAAATGCGGACTGGCGCGAAGACACGCCGACAAACACACGGATAGGACAAATTGCCGGGCTAGTTGGTAATGATCCATTCTTGTTGACAGCGCGTTAAAGCACAGGGACAGAAGAAACACAGAGGACGACGTCACAGGCGTCACAGCGCCTGTGACGTCGTCCTCTGTGTTTCTTCTGTCCCTGTGCTTTAACGCGCTGTCAACAAGAATGAAACACACGGAGACAGAACTGGCGCCAACTACCAAAACTCGGCAAATACCAACTATCAACTCTGTTGGTAGTTTGCGCCATTCCTGTCTCTGTGTGTTTGTCCTCATGTCTTCGCATTCGCATTTGTGCAAGAGCTAACAGAACGGCCACTCGGCCGCATGCAGAAGAAGAAATCAGAAACATCGAACGCATAGTGTCTGGCCGTTTGGATGCATTATGCACAAGTGTCTCTATGGTTTTCGAAGGCGCTCCGTTCACCCTGCGGAAGTTGGAACCCATTAGGTTTTTGCATTAACACGAAGGGACTCGAAAATGGTTCCTATTCTCTTGGTCCGTTTGTTTGAAGTGCAGGGTAAGAGGAATACGGAGAACGTCGCCCAAGCTCTGGAAATGCGCGGGCATGGCGAAACTTGCGCGTCTAAAGCAGTCTTGGTATCACTTTATCGAGCCGCGCCGAGGGCAGACAAATAAAACAGAGAAAAAAAGTATGGCCACAAGAAACGTGACGACGCACGCGCCGTCTGCCCATGGAAGCAGCGGCGCGGCACAGTGCACTGTCACTGTTCCCGGCCCCTGCACCCAGGGCGAAATTTTCTATCGCTGATAAGTGCGTCAGCGCAGAGCGTCTTCGAAAAGGCCTGTAGCCGACAGTAACGCGCATGCGCCAGCGGCTGATTCGAGGGGTGAAAAATGCGACCGACACAGAGATCGCCGTTATTCTTCGTTGGTGCTAGCCGCGTGAGCTTGTTTTCGTCGCAGAAGCGGCAGTGCTTGTGCTTCTGGATGTGTTCTGTGCCCGGTGCCAGTGGTTTGCTGTCGTCTGGACCGTCTACCGGAGACGCCGCTGCACTCACGAGCGACCGACGACTGCCGAGGAATACAGCTCCGAGCCAGGCCGTCGGCATCGAAGGTGAGTGCGGGGCAAGGCCTCGCGGCGAGGGCGACGTGTCCGTGAAACCTGGTTTGGGGGTGTTAGAGGAAACTTAAGCTTCACTCGCACTGTTTCCGCGAGCATTGAATAATAACTAGGAGCTACACGCTGAGTGTAGACAGGTTTCATGGGCTGTCGCCATCGGGTTTCTTGTTCGTGACGGAAGCGTGGTGAGCTAGGATTCGCGACGCACACAGCTTTAGGCTTAGCTTACAATAGACAGGCCAGCTGTAGGAATTGAGCCAGCGAGGAACCTTCGTATACAAGGATGTCTCACCTAAGACTTTCCATGGATTTTTAAAAGTAGGCTTGTCGAGTTAGAAGAGCGTTTTTTTTTCGGCGCAGCATTGTCAGCCTTGTAGTACATGAGAATATAGCTAAGACGTGCTAACGAGCAGGCTGGTTAACTAATATTGAATAGCTAACTTTTTATCTAATTGTTAGGCTCTTTAATTATTGAGAGGCTTGTAGCCCACCGTAAGCGATATCCATTTCAGTTTTTAAAATTTCGAAAGCGCGCTCTTACCCTCGGCGCTGTGGCCCAACAAATTTGCCCATTTCGACGAGTTACGTGCACTGGAGAGGTTGCTTCGCCTGCAAGCTTCTCGAAAGCGCATGTATACATTGGCGCGATGTGGCAAAAATTTGTTGGCATACAGCTCCGAGGGTAACCGCGTTTTCGAAATTATGAAAACTGGTATGGATATTACTTGCGGTGGCCTACATCTCTCAATAATTAAGGAATCTAACAGCAATAGCTAGTTAACTATTCAATATTAGTTAACCAAACTGCTAGTTAGCACGTCTCAGCTGTATTCTGATGCATTACAGCGCTGACAATCGTATGCCGAAAAAATGCGCTCTTGACTCAAGAAGCTGATTTTTCAAAATCGTGTAAAGTCTTAGGTGAAACCGCCTGTGTGCCCTGCTTCGCTCGCTGCCTCAACGGGGTTTAGATTTGGGAGCTCGCTGCCGTTTCCGTCACGAAAAAAAACTCGTTCCGAACGGCGTTGCGCGCCCAAGCCATTATGTCGATCATGTGGTTTGTGGCCGTACACGGCGTCCGGAAATTCTCGCCAGCCTCGTCCAGCAACTCCGAAGAACGTACGCTGCCTGCGGTCTGCGGCACATCGTGTTTTCCGCCTCAGCCAAGGTCTGTTCGCTTTTCTTACTTTTTTCAGCTCCGCGGCGCAAGGCTTCAGTCACGCCCCTCTCCTCCCACGGTGAGTACGCATGCAACTGCGATATGCTTGCGTGTCTAATCTTTTTTTTTATTTGCAGATGTGCTCACTCCTGCCTTGTCACACTTGATCCGACGGCACTGGTGCGCTTCGGCCCGCGATGACATCTGGCCCGATATGCCAGCTGCGGGTCGTGCAAGGTTCTTTTCGTGTGCACCCTCTGCCTCCAGTCACGAAAGCTGTACTGTCGGCTGCTTTGACTGCACTGCATCGCAGCGTCGTTTTCTGCGTTTTCGGTAAGCAGGACCACGAATTACCGAAACGAAAAAACTGGCATGGCTGCAGGTGAAAGCAGTGCCCCCTGAGGCTGTATCACCATCAGGTGCCGTTGATGGGGGTCTAGGATGCAGTTTAGTGGAAGCTTCGACAGTGCAGCCAGTGTACAGTGTGACCCTCGGAAAACTTTGGAATGCCCACGACATCCATGGTTGCAAGAGGAGGGCTTGGTCTGTCTGGTTGGTGCACGTTGCTGGAATCAATTGAGCAGCGCTAACAGACGGGGCGGATGAGAACACAGATACACGCTGTGTTCTCTACCGTCCGGTCTGTTCGCGGTGTTCAGTCGTTTCATTCCATGGTTGCTTTTGGCAAAGGTTCCTTTTTGTCTTTGCAGATATGCCGGCTTGGGGTCTCCCTTGGATAAGGACAGCAGGGAGCCGCCTCAGCAAGTGCGAGCTCAGAACTCTGGTCTCGGTCTGGCGTGCACCCCTTCCTGACTCGCATTGCTGCTGCCTCCCATCACAAACGCTGTACTGTCGGCTGCTTTGACTGCACTGCATCGCAGCGTCGTTTTCTGCGTTTTCGGTAAGCAGGACGGCGACTTATCGAAACGAGAAAACTGGCATGGCTGCAGGTGAAAGCGCTGCCCCTGAGGCTGTTCAACAAGAGACGCCGATGAAAGGGGGTCGAGGATGTAGTTTAGTCAAAGTTCGCGTGGCATACGCCACGCTTGTCTCCGACAGTGCAGCCAGTGTTGTGGCCTTCGGACGACTTTGGAATTCTCACGACATTCACGGTTGCAAGAGGAGGGCTTGCTCGGTCTGGTTGGTGCGTAGTTGATGGGAACGACTGAACAGCGCTGGCAGACGGGTTGGAAGAAAACAGAGCATGTGTCTGTGTTCACTTCTGTCCTGTCTGCGCTCTTGAGTCGTTTCCATCCAAGGTTGCCTTTTGCAAAGGTTCCTTTTTATCTTTGCAGGTATGCCGGCTTAGGGTCTCCCTTGGACCCGGACAGCACGGTCCGGCATCCATGCACCACGCAAGATGCGCAATTCCTGCCTCACGTGCGATGCCTCCTCCCTCCACAAGAGCTTTATCTGCTTACACGTCTGTGTGCTACGAGTCTACAACAGTTGATGGCCCACATATCACTCGGTCTGTTCATCCTGAATTCCATATAAATTCCTCTTTTCGCGCTTGTCTGTCTTGTGCAGTCATTCCTCAACACCTTTACGTGCTAATTACTTACCTTTGCACACTTTCAAGGGTGCCTCTTGACCATGCAAGGTGGACGTCAGTTCGGCTCTGTTGCGGTGTGCAAGGTTACTTTTCTCATCAGCGCAGCCATTCCCGATTACTTGTACGTGCTAATTAGCTATCTTTGCACACTTTCAAAGGGGCCTCTTGACCAGGCAAGGTGGACGCCAGTCCGACTCTTTTGCTGTGTGCAAGGTTGATTTCTTCTTTGAAATACTTTCGACCATATTTGTCTACTTCGCTTGTTTTCCTGCATTTATTGTTTCCTTACGTATTTCACCTGTGCGTTCGTATCTGAGCTTCATTCTGTCAAGAGTTGGTGCACGAAGGCCTACCGACCGGCCGAGGACACCAACGCTTTCCACGCTGATGCTTCCTGTCAACGCAACGAGGGCCCCCGAACAAACTCCTCTGGGGGACGTCGACGCGGTGACCTGCTGCTCCCGGACTGTTGTCGCCGCTGGGATCGGGCTCCAGTGTTCAAGCTCGGAGCTACTGCCGATGAGGCGCGCATGGAGCTGCCTCTGTCCTCTGTCCCTGTCCTTGGCCATCGACGATTGGAGGCGGCGCGTCGAGGCCGTCAGTGTCTACCCCAAGTGAGCATAAAACGTGTCGTTTGCAACCGCTTTCATGACACTTTCACGGTTTGCATATTTCGTGTATTTTTCGCTCTGTTGTTCGAACTTGCATGTTTTTTTTCTGCCTTCTGCCGTGCCTTCATTTCGTCGAGGCTTTCTCCCCTTGAAGCCGACTCCTAGGCATCGAAGCCTAAACTTTCCGTTTCTTTGTGAGCGCTTTTTCACTCTCCCTTTCCTTGTTTTTGTTTTGTTCACCTCAAAATTGCTTTACATCCCTGTAATGTAGTACATACAGCCTGCACAGCCGCTACACTCAAGGTCCACCTGAAGCGCAAAATCCCCATATGCATACCATAAAACCCCACACCCCTAATCCCTTCACTTGCACCAGTTGACTGCTTACTGCATCTGGGTACTCCTACATTGTCAGAGCACCGCATTACTTTATCCGCTTGTGTCTATACATGTATTATAGATGGATGAGCGACCATGCTTGACGCATGCTTACTGTACCCCCATGACATCCCGTACCCTTTGCCACAGAGTAAATGTCCGGTAACCCGTCGACCGCACATGCCAGCTATCCATGAAATTCGCCTTGCCACAAAGGCGACTTCATATTTTTTTCCTAAAGAACAAATTTGCTGGGGCCTAGCAGCATATGGTGCATGCTGTGAAGAGTGCGCGCGAATTTCCTGTTCGTACAATTTTGTTTACTTCGTCTTTTGTTACTGCAGGTGCACTGCCACTGGCCTACCTGTGCACTACCCACACCAACTGCACGTGCTGTTTCCTGTGTCGTGCTCAGCGTCTTCTGAGACTTCACATCTGGCCCTGCAGTGACAGCCGCGTGTCGTGCAAGATGTCTTCCTGTTCCTACTGTGACGTGCCAGAAGCATCTCGCTTTCCTGCTCCATCTTCAAATGCGCGCCGTTAAATGACCGGCATTTATGCGACGCCTTCGCTGCGTCGTTCAGCATGTACGTCGAACTATGTGCGTTGAACAACTGGGCAGTGCATAGTTTTATCCCTCTTCAGTCCAGTGTTTCCTACCCTCACTTCCCTCAGTGCTGTGTCGTTTTCCTGAGAGTGACCTCCCAGTGCTCCAAGCGCTGTCACGGACCACTCCCATTCCACAACTGGACAGTCACTGTGCGGGCAGCCCTACCATCCATGTCCCTCCACGGCAGTGCAGTGTTCTTATTGTGCGGTGTTGTGTAGTGTCAAGGGGAGCCTCCTCTTGTGTTCACTACTTCTAGTCCTCATCAGTGAAGTCCTACCCGACAAGCGCCCTAGACACCCGCCTGGTGTGTGTGTGTGCCCAGTGTTGCCTTTCTCGGACCCCCCCCCCCCCTTTCCCCCCTTTCCGGCTCTGAGCAGTGATCCCCGCAGAGGGAAGCAGAAAATAGAGCCACTCCCCACCTACACTGAAGCGACATTGGAACAATGTGCTCTACCGTCTTCGTCTACCATCACGACACCTGACTCTGAAAAAGAAAAATCTGTTTGCCTTCTATCGCGACCTCTTTCACAAGGACAGCCAATAAATCGTTTGCACAGCAACCCCGTACGAGCTTCTTGTCGCCACTTCTATGCTCGCCGGCCCCAGCCGGCTTGAGCGCGTTGTGGTTGACGTGGCTATGACGTTTCTCAGTGCTTCCTGGCGCTGCAGCAAAACTGGTAAGATGCCCTTTTTTGTTCATAGAAAATCCGCTCCACAGTCCGGACGTCTGAGACGTATGTTCAAAAGTAACCTCTTTCAAATGTGCATTCAGCGGCTTTCCATTTCGCAATGTTTTTTTTTCCTAAAATAACAAATTACAACGTTCGGCTTGTACAGTTCACATGCAGACCTCACCGACGTATCTTTAGCGGAAGAAAAAAGTAAAATAACCAAAAAGGTTCGCATCACGTACAATTTAGTAACTTCTTAAAATAATCGCATCGTGGTATCAAAACCTACAGTAGGCTTGCCGCATTCCATGCGATGCAGCATGTGACACTTAGTATTAAGCAAAGAGGAGACTTGGGTATTATCAGCTGGAGTGTGACGATGAGTACATAGTTCTTTAAAAAAATATTTCTTACTTCAAAATTTCGTCAAACTCTAATGATTCTAATACTTCCAATTGATATACGGTGAATAACAGAAGTGGTCGTGTATACGAGTAAAAATCTCGCACCCTTCCTGCCAGATATTTTTTACACCCCTGCTGCTGGCGGTGGTAGTGGTAATGGTTCATGAAGAGAAATAACTAAAAACAAGGAAAATGTTCGTCGGCTACTGAAACTAGGAATTCGGGTGGATATTTTTTGTACTAAGTTCACATATTAATGCTCGCTGAGCGCCTCTATGAGCTCAATCAGAGTGTCGGAGACACCTAGCCTTAGAAGTGTCTCCAACACTCTGAATGAGCTCATAGAGGCGCTCAGAGCATTAATATGTAAACTTAGTACAAAAAATATCCACCCGAAATCCTAGTTTCAGTAGCCGACGAACATTTTCCTTGTTTTTCGTTATTTCTTTTAGCCGCCACAGTGTCGGAGCATCAAAGGCTTTCAAAAACCAAAACTGGAAGAAAAATCATGGTGCGCCTGGGGTTCGAGCCCTCGGAGCGTTGAAAGCGGACAGATAACGTACATAGAGCAACCAAGGATAGACTCAAAATTCCACCGTTGCCAAAGAACATGCATCCGGTATTTCACGAAGGTAGACGCAAAGGTAGGGCTGTGGCCCTACAGGGCAAATTTAGAGGTAGATCCGATGTGCTTTACACGGTCGCTGCGGAATACGATTGCAAGGCAGCACACGCAGCAGTAGTGGTCCGTGAGAGTGCCGACCCGGTCTCGTGCTGCACCGTTAAAACACAAGTGCAACTGAAGCAGAAGTTGTCACTGCTCTAGCAATAATACAAAACGGTACAAGGGTGATAGTGAGTGACTCTAAGGCAGCCATTAAGAATTGTGATATGGGCAGAACCTCTGCTGCAGCCACCAAAATTCTGAGAGAAGGGCAAGTACCATCAGAGTTAATCTCACTGATCTGTTCCCCGGCTCATCAGGGCCCGCGGGGGAACGAGAAGGCGCACGCGACCACCCGAGGGCTCACTTTCCGGTCGATCGCCGCTGACGCGCCGCCTCCACGCGAGGGACACCTCCCATCGGGTGACGAACTCACAGCATTCCATGAAATAATTTCTCGTTATAAGCTCGGTCGTAAGACCTACCCAGCAGCAGATAAACATCTCAGTGGGAAAGAGGAACTCATGTGGAGGAAATTGCAAACCGGGGTGTTTCCAAACCCTCAACTGTACTGTAAATGGCATCCAGGAGTCTTTAATCCTAGATGTACGCACTGCAAAGAAGAATTTCAGATCTAAACATGGTCCGGACTCTAACGACCTGAATAGAAATGTACAATCCTGGGAGACCTTATTGCTCAACCACGAAGCAGAACAATAACGCAAGTCTCGCCCTGACCGCCGCCGAGTCTCATGGGATTCCGGCCGACGGTTAAGGGAATGAATGGGGTTTAGGCTATAGCCCTCTCCTCCGTAATTTTTGATGGGTGCAAATTAAAGTTATATCTCTCTCTCTCTCTCGCTGAAAGGCTCATTTAGGCGATGTCTTTGTGACTGCTACTGCTGCTGCTGTTACTGATAGGAAAAAAAAAAAGTGCACGGGCCTGCCTACATGGCTCAAGCCGAGCCACGATCGCTGCCGCTTGCTGAAAGTAGGAGAGTAAAGATTAAATTGGAGTAACACGGACAATTGAGCGAGTTGGTACATCCCTAACTTTAAGAAATTTCCACAGTTCTTTTGGATTACTCTGAATTTTAGCCCCTAACTCCTTCATGTATCTTTTTTGCGCAGCTTTATTTTTAACTTTTATGTCTGTTCCAAGAGCACGTACCTTTTCAAGAACTTTTGCGTCCCGGTATTTTTTGTACGTGTTTAGGAGACGACGCTTTTTCTTAATCAATAGTTTAGTTTCCTGAGTTACCAACGGCTTGTCCTTGCGCCGCTTAGCTGATATGTTTTTGAAGGGAACATATTTGTCAATGAGCACATCAAGCTTCTGCTTAAATATGTCCCACAGCGCAGTAGCATCGAAACGCTGGCTCATGGATATGAAGTCTTGTAAATAGTTGGCAAGCTCGCTAGATAGTGATGAGTAATCGCCTCTATCATAGAAGAAAATTTTCCTGGGGTGCCTGTGTGGCACTGAAGGCTGGGTCATTGGCACGTGTGCAACGACACAGTCGTGGTCACTGATACCTGGGATAATATAACTATCGCGCACAAGTGAATCTCGGTTAGAAAAAAGCAAATCTAGAACAGCTGTGTCTTTAGCTGGTTATTCTCCACGACCAAGGAGAGAGATTGCGGGTCCCAGCTCACCTGTTTTTCGGACGCGGCTCGACCTCCGCTGCCCAGGGGAGGGAAAGGCGGTGATCTGCTCCTTGTTCCTTTCGGTGAGGTAGAGCTCTTCCTCGTTCTGGACTTGGATGTGGAGCGGGACTTGGCACGGCCTTTCGCGTTTAACCGCTGCCGGCTCCGTGACTCTCGGTGGGACGGCGACTGCTTCTACTCCGTTTCTTCTTTGGTACAGTTGGTGGTAGTGCCTGGTTGCTTGCTGCCCGAGCGGTTGAAGCGAATCTTGCATTCCTTGCAGCCCGTAAAGCGTGATCCGTTGCACAGGATGCATTTGACCTCGCACGTGGGTGGGTCGGCTGGTGGATGATTCTCTCCACATCTGCGGCAGAGTTTGGCGAGGAGACGTACACATGTCGCTCTGAAGTCCGGGCCTCCGACAGTTAAAGCACGCTCCGGCTTTCGCCAAGAAGGGATAGCAGTTGTAGATTGCCCCATAGAACTTAAGTAGCTTGGGGACATTCTTGGTGTTGGTGAAAGTGACGAAGAACGACTTCGTCTTGCCCAGTTGCCTCGCGTCGGAAATGGTGTAGGATTCGCTCTTGTTGCAGGTTTAGAGGTCGTAGACGATCTCTTCTCTGCTGATCATAGATAGCGTTGTAGACTACGTCTCGGATGGCTTTGTCGGGTTGGGCTATGGAGGCTTTCACCAGATACGTCGTCTCTCCGACCAGTAGGGAGGTGATCTGCACGTAGCGCGCCGCGCGCTCTTCCGAGGGCGTACTCACGGTGAACGAGTTGTTCAGGGCATTTATACGGATGATGTCCTGTTGACGTAATGCTTCCACGGGAAGTTTCAATATGGCGCACAGAAGGAAAAGGAGGAGGCCCACGTTGTGCTTGCGAAGGTCTAGGCCTCCGTTGGGTCGGAATATAACTTTCAGATCTTGGTTGGGCAATTTCGGTAGCGGAGCCGGGCGCTTGAATTTAGGTAAAGTGTGCGAAGACGACTTGCCTTTTTGGGGCTGGGCTGGTGTGGCGAGGCCGGCCGGTGGCAAAGACTTGAGTAGCGAGCACGTGGCAGAGACGGCTTGTTCCAACGAGAACGAAGCTGGTGCGCTGGCTTGTGGGTCGTAAATGCCCGGGTCCATCTTGGATCAGTAGCAAACTCTTCGGACATGATGTTTTCCCCTTCGACTTTGTAAGCCATGCTGCTTCAAGCCGGCTTGGCGTAGAGGGAGGCCATGGCAGTGCACGAGTAAGGAGGTTAGGCGCCTGGCCTAGGCCAAAGCGTAGCGTGCCCGAACTAAGCCTGGCACGAGGCCATGCGAGGCGTCCGCCCCGCGTTTGGAGCAATACTTGAAAGTTTCACGCAAAATTCTGGTGCTAACAGATTGGCGCGCCTACCGCGATCGATGACGGAACTGTGCTCAAATTGCAAGCTTCGGGATTGTTCATAAACGCCCAATCGCCAGGAAACAACATCAGTGATACAGATGCATTAACCAAAATTCATATATACAACAGCAATAAATTAAGAAGTAAGAAGCAAAAAAATTATTTTCATGACACAATAGCAACATACGGCCGTAGCTTTCATTAGCTGCTTTCAGGTGGCACAGCCATCCGTAAACACCCAGAAAGTGGCTACTGAGACTAGTCACTCTTTCAAGCCGAGTTCCGTAACTAGTATAATCTAAGACCTCTGCTAGAAAGGACTTGTGCATTGTGTTGACTGTTCAACGATTCCAGTTTTCTGCTCTGCGGTCACCGTTGCCCCGGACTGTGCACGTGCTTACCCTGGAGAGGCTGCCTGGCACCTCCAACCAGGTGCTCCTTCGTCTCGAGCACCTCGCTCTCAAGAGAGCGGCCGTCATGATTAACATCACTGTTAGTATGTCACCACGTCTTTTTCCGCGCTGCCGACGGTGTTATCTTGACAATATGAAGCGGCCAGTGTTCAGACATATACCACGTTCTACTGCGCATCGCTAAATTATTACAATTAAGCAAGTATTCATTCATTACGTACCTACGCGCTGCTGAATGACTGCAGAAAACCTGTATAGGGGTAGAATAAGGGCGAAATGGACAATTTGAATGTAGTTCATCTTGAAAACAAAACTCAGCGCGAACGGACAAAGGACAAAGAAGCGTAGACACTGCAAGCACTCTTCTCCGTCGATGTGCGCTGGATTTTGGTTTGTTTTCAAGATGACCATATTAAAGCATGATATTTCTCCCGCCATGTTTACTTCCCTGCGCTATAGGCAAACAATACAAAAAGAAAATGTTACACTTGGTGAAAAAGCAGAACACATCGATTGGTGACGAAAACCGGAGAAAGGAGCTTTGATGAATCAGGAGAGTTTTAGTAGTAAAGAGACCGGCAGGTGCTCACATTTGCAGCCACCTGTAGAGAGTGGAGTTCGAAGCTAAAGTAATCAGCGGACACTTCTTTGCGCGAAGCACACACTCGTGGCTGATAATCAACCGTGCCCAGAAGTACCACTGGAACCCGTATGCTGGAAATGTTGGCTAAGCCGACATGTCCATTCCGGTTTGTGTCGATTGGATAGAGTTCCAAATTCTGAGCTGCGGAAACCGGTTGGCTTGTCTTTCCTTTTATGTCATAACGGATTAAAAATTAGTTGCCATTGCATAAATAAACGCAGCGCAAAATTGATTTACCGCAGTTTGCCGTCTTTGGAGCAAGAGAACGCGAACAATTTAATCCGCCCCATTTCGCACTCTCACAATACAAGCCCAGGACTTCAAAAACAGCGCCGAGTTTCCCCACAGAAGTATCGGTCGTCATGTAAAACTTGCGCCCTCTTCAAGCGCACTGTTTAGTCCTCTTCTATATATATAAACTCTAAAAACTGGTACTCTCCCAAAGGAGTAAATCGTCTCTTGTACTCTCTGTGATCACTTTCTTCGCTTTTAAAAGGCAGCAGAGTTATATCGTCACACCTATACCATACGTCCGAGGTATGGCATACGTCCGTCATTGACTCCAGTGTGCGTAAATCAAGAGATTGCCGTTCGAGCGACAGAAAGAATGATTCACGTGAACAAACACTTTTAATGAATACCTATCTATAACCCTAAGCAAATACTGTCTTCTAACTGCCACAATTTCTGCGGAACAGCTATGCTTCTCTCGTCAAATGACAGTGTTTTGTGCCGTTTGCTGGGGAGGGTGCGGTGGGATTAGAGGGGCGAGCTGCCATTCGTGTCTCAATGCACAAGCATTATATCCTTCACTGGCAACAAAACTCGCCGCCGGCGCTGACCACAAAAAGTGGTACCAAAACTCCCAGATGGCGTAACCGTGGTATCAAAAATCTTACGAAAGTGTATGGAAATTCAACCCCGGACTTATAGACTGCGAGGCGGGCACGCAACCCATGAGCAACAAAATGGCGTTGCTCCTTGGCGAACAAACGGGAACCTAGCATGTACGTTGCCTTAAAACTGAATGCTAATGAATAGGTGTGTCGTTAGAAAGGAAGGGAAAAAATTAAAATAAACGAATATAGATATAAAAAACCAAATGCTTTCGCATTCAAAGCACATAAGCAGTCTTAAGTGTCCTAGAAATTTTTTGTACATCTGATCCGGAACAGTGGACTTTCGAGAAAAAACGCTTTGCAGACAAGGGCGAGGCTTTGACTCTGCGGAAAAATTTCCTCTAAATCCCCAAATCGTTCACGGTTCGCCAAAGAAGCGCGGTGGAAATACTGCATATTGCAGTGTTAATACGGTGCGAGCTCTCGACGTAAGCAAAAGTCAAGGTACATTGTCTGTCTGATGCAATGAATTATGCGGCTGGGCGCCAGGGATCTTCTTCCGCAAAGGGCGGCGTTGAACATACCAGGCGTCATGAAATTGCTTCGGAGTAAAGGTTTTCTTCGGTATGCAGCTTTTTCCTGTGCTGTTTCATCGTTTAGTGAGCTATGCCTACTCTAACGTGGCAGCGGCCTGTTAGTAACTGGTCATCTGGACCCAAAATGCGCGCAGGCAGAAATCTGGAAACCCGAAGTGCACAATATAAATTTGATTCAGAGTAAAACCATTCAAACGACGTAGCGGCGTCAAAAATAAGATGTGAGCGATAGTTAGGCCGCCATATCTATGCACACGGTGAAGTGTAAAATTGGTTCAGTGTTAAACCACGGTCACTTGATCCAAAGCGTTGCTTATCGGTTAACCGGCCATGGTTAAGTAGTGACAACACTCACACAAAGTTTTCTCCCCATTACTTCATTCGTCCAAAATAGCGAGCCTAGCAGTTCAACCTTTTTAGATTATAACAATGAAAAATTTGTTCTGTAACTGCTTACTACTGATAAAGCGTTACGTTCAAAATTAAATTGTGGCAAGCCAAAACTAATCAGCTATGGCATATATTCGGGTGTTTTGTTTCAACCTTCGTTTACAATTTCTTCAAATTACGATGCGGCACTCCTCCACCCCCTCCCTCCTCATAGGTCAATAATAATCAAACAATATTCCCCTATTAGCCGGTTCCCCCGCCAAAGAGGTGCGAGAGAGAGAGAGAATGATGAACGCAGAGGCAGGAAGGTTGACTAAGTGACGCCAGTATGTTGCCCTACGCGCTTTGCACCGTAGCTTTACCCGCCGCGGTGGCTCAGTGGTTAGGGCGCTCGACTACTGATCCGGAGTTCCCGGGTTCGAACCCGACCGCGGCGGCTGCGTTTTTATGGAGGAAAAACGCTAAGGCGCCCGTGTGCTGTGCGATGTCAGTGCACGTTAAAGATCCCCAGGTGGTCGAAATTATTCCGGAGCCCTCCACTACGGCACCTCTTCTTCCTTTCTTCTTTCATTCCCTCCTTTATCCCATCCCTTACGGTGCGGTTCAGGTGTCCAACGATATATGAGACAGATACTGCGCCATTTCCTTTCCCCAAAAACCAATTATTATTATTATTATTATTATTATCACCGTAGCTTTACAAAACTTTACTGGTCATTATCGGAGTTTTCCAGGAAAGAAGACAGGTGGTGGCATCTTGGTGGGCTTTAAAGTCACGCAAGGCAGAGGTCTATTAGAGGTGCCATAGTGGAGGCCTCAGCTTATTTTCGACCACCTAGGATTTGTTAATGTGCACAGCACAAGAACGCTTTAGCTTTTCGCCGCCACTGAAATGTGGCGGGATTCGATCCTATAGGGTGTCGAGCTTAGTATCGAGCGACGAAGCCCCTCAGGCTCCGGGCCAGTTTGGAAAGAAAGCAAGAAAAAGTGTTGCTAATAAGGTGTGAACGTGGGCAATCCCTATACTGCACAGCCTGCAGCGCTGCATAAGCCATGCTTTCTTCATGCCTATTTTTTTACAACACTCAAGGCAGTTGCAGTCCTTTGGTGTTCGGCTGCCGAGCCCAATGTCATCGCATAGAATCCCAGCAGTGGACGATTTGTTACAATGAAAACAACATGCAAAATCGGGTCAGTGCTGTGCGATGCCCAGCGCACGTGAAACACAGCTGGTCCGAATCAATCTGGAGCTCTACCCTAGGCAATCGTCACATCTCATGTACGTAATATGGACGCTAAACCACACATAACATTGCCATACTATCTCCGCTTGAAGTAACAAGTCCAAACACATATTTGGCGCAGGTGCCCGTTATTTGAGAAATCACTGTCCTCAGTACCCTCTGTCGTTGTTACGAACAAAAAAAAAATCAAGTGGCAGGTTCAAGATTGGTAGTTCGAAGATTGTCAGCTGGAGGAACTGCAAATCTGAAATATTAGTGACAGCGGCTAGAGATGATTGTTCACAATAGTTTATTGATTTATCGTTGTTCGCAGCGGCTTCTCAAATGCTGCCGGCTGGAAAACGTGCAGCCGGTCACTCTGGCGGCCAACCAGTTCCTTCCGCAAGCCACTCGACAGCAATGGCCGACGAGGCACAACCAACTGCCGCTGCGCACGAGCAGAATACATATGAACACTCCGGAGATGCGCACGGAACCGGTAACCGGCGACGTTTTCGTGAACCTCATTCAGAGGCAGATTGCCACATTTCTGGCCAACCTGGTTGTCGATTGAGCCGGTACTAGGAAGGATATCGTTTAAGTTTATGAAAAAAACTCGCCAGCGGTTTGTAACACTTTTTAACGCGAGATTCATCGACAACTGTTACCGGTGGTGAATGCGCAGTTCGCCGAGCCGGGCGCCTTCTGCACGCAGACCCGCGTGGAGCTAATATCAGTTCACGCTTTTGCATGCAGAGGGCGCCACTCCCTTTGTCCTTCTAAATCCCTGTTCTTCGTGTTGCGCCAGCGACATCGCAGAACCGAAAAACCTTCTCCTATCAGCTTTCACTGTAAAATATAGTATTTAAGACGAAAGCTAAACTTTGAGGCACCGTAGTATCCTGAAATAGATTTGGATGTCCAGCGCCGCCGAGTAACTCCCGCTTTACAAGTGAGTTCAAGATTTGCTCTGAACTGGTGCCAGCCTCTCTGGTCCGAAATTTTATTTAGGATACTGGTCTAGGTTTCTACCGTGCTCCAGCGGACGTCTACGGCCGGGCAACCGAAGACAACGAAGGGCATATTCAAGGACCCATCGCTTGTGTTCTGAGCTTTGCTGAGAACGGCCTGTCATGGCTGAGCAAAACGGGCTTGCAATCAAGTGTCTAGAGAGGTTCAACGATGGAGAAGAAGACGGGGACGAGAGCAGAGACAGAGGACAAAGGTTTTCGTTTCCTCTCTCGTCCTGTAAGTTCTCTGGCCTGTGATGGACTTTAGACAACACCGGCTTACTTCTTGTAAATAAACCTATATCTGAATGCTCGTTGCTGATATGGCAGATTTCACCTCGTTTAAACTAAAGATTTCTGGGTCCTTTACGTTTCTTGAAAACGAACTGTCGTGACGGCCAAAGCACGGCACGCCGAACTGTACGCTTAGCTGTACACGTAAAGTCACACTAAAAATACACAGCCTTCAGCGTATCCGATGTATATTACTACCCCCCCTCCCCCCCCCCCCTCCCCCCCCCACAAAAAATGAAGAAACCCTCACCGCATATATATAAGGCGTAGTAGCTTGAACACTGGCCAGCCAAGAAGAAACAAGCGCCCTATGGAAACATGCAGTTTCTTTGGAAAATGCGAGTTCATGAATGTTCTTTCTGCCGGGTCAGCTTCGCCTCTCTGCCGAAAGAACACGCTGCCAGCACAGGCTTTTGGTGGCAGGCAGCATCCAGTGCCTGTTACGTGTTTTGTTTCCATCTATATACTACACATTTCACCCTGTCAGGGGCCCAGGCAGTGCAAACTTTTCATTCTTACGGCAACAGTTCTAACTGAACGCACGAAGAGTGCCCTTAGCCTGACCTGCAGCCACAAATGTGCGCTCAATTTCGTTCTTGCAGCTCACTAGCAGGGGTGGTGGTGGTGAAAAAACTTTATTAAGTAGAGCAAGCCTTAATCTGTACGCCCATCTTAAGAAGGCGTTCATTCGACCTGTGCTGGGGAGGTTGATGGCCGTCTTGTACGCCTGACGGATGAGGCAGTTGACTTTGTTCTCCTCTACTCGGGAGAGGAAGAGATAGGGCAGGGAGTATACTACCCGGCTAAGGACGAAAGCCTGGATCAGGCGGCGGAGGTCGTGCGGTGTGGGAGGGAGGTGTGAATATAATAGACAGGGGGGTGTAGGCCAATGGCTTCAGGAATGTGACGACCGGCTAGGGTGGAGGAGAGCCGATCAAGTTGGGCAGATCGATGGGCCTCGGTGAGCTCGGCGAGGGTGTTGTGTACGCCCATCTTAAGAAGGCGTTCATTCGACGTGTGCTGGGGGAGGTTGAGGGCCGTCTTGTACGCCAGACGGATGATGCAGTTGACTTTGTTCTACTCTACTCGGGAGAGGAAGAGATAGGGCAGGGAGTATACTACCCGGCTAAGGACGAAAGCCTGGATCAGGCGGCGGAGGTCGTGCGGTGTGGGAGGGAGGTGTGGGTATGATAGCCAGGGGGTTGTAGGCCAATGGCTTCAAGAATGTGACGACCGGCTAAGGTGGAGGAGAGCCGATCAAGTTGGGCAGATCGATGGGTCTCGGTGAGCTCGGCGAGGGTGTTGTGTACGCTCATCTTAAGAAGGCGTTCATTCGACGTGTGCTGGGGGAGGTTGAGGGCCGTCTTGTACGCCAGACGGATGAGGCAGTTGACTTTGTTCTCCTTTACTAGGGAGAGGAAGAGATAGGGCAGGGAGTATGCTACCCAGCTAAGGACGAAAGCCTGGATCAGGTGGCGGAGGTCGTGTTCCCGCATGCCTCGGTGTTTGTTAGCGATTCGTCTGATGAGGCGAACGGTTTGTTGAACGGTAGCAGTGAGCTTGGTGATTGTGGCAGTGTTCTTGCCATTGTTCTGGAGAACCATCCCCAGGATGCGAACTTTGTCTACCTCTGGTATGCGGGTGGCATCAATGGTGACATCGATGCCAGGTGGGGGAGTTTTGTCCAGTCTTCCCCGAGGGGGGCGAAGGACCAGAAGTTCCGATTTTGTAGGAGAGCATGCAAGGCCGACCTGATGGGCATAGGAGGTCACCACATCTGCCCCGCTTGTAGTGTCTCTTCAATGGTGCCGACATTACCCGTGGAGGTCCAGAGGGTGATGTCGTCGGCATATAAAGAGTGCGAGAGGGCGGGAATGGCTGAAAGAGCCTTTGCCATGGGGATGAGAGTTATATTAAATAGAAGCGGCCCTGGGGGTTACCTCGGCTACCGAGGGTGAAAACAAGGGAGGAGAGTGAGCCAAAAGTGATTTCAGCTTTGCGGTGGCGGAGGAAGGCTGAGATGTACTGATGGGTACGAGTGCGACAGGGCGTCCAAGGTTGCTGAATGATGTACATTGTCGAATGACTGTTTTCGATCCAGGGCCAGGACCGCGCGCGTGCGCCTCGTGTTTCGGGGGTGGAGGACGTCTTCTGAGAGCTGAAGCATGATATCTTGGGTGGAGAGGTGGGGACGGAAACAAACCATCGTTGGGGGGAAGAGGAGGCAGGGGTGCGTGCATTTTCATAAGAAAGCGCCATAAATATTTCCTGAGAAGCTCAGCGTGTACACCTTGTGCACATCAAACTCCGAACCTCGTGGATCCGCGACACATGGGTGTTGTAGATTAGGAAAACCGCATCACTGCAGTGTTAAACCTCGTAGCAAATGATTTTTCACTCACAGGTAACTGTGAGCAGAGCGAATAAAGTTTTAACAGCAATGCACACAAGCGACTGAGGCTGACAAAACATTGCGCATAAGCTCAGTAAATTAAGGCAAGTTATCTAGCGTGCCGCAGGCCGTGGAGACCTTTGCCGACGCCAGCCCATTCCACAGCATTGGACTGAATGTCGGGGTCATCGCTGCGCCTTAGCTTATCCCATGCTTCTTTGTAGGGATCAGGCCAGAGTTCAGCGGTAGGCTTACGGACTTTGCATGCGCAGATCATATGTTCGTTTTTATCTTTCTGAACACAAAAGCGGCATGACAGATTGGTGAGGCTGTGGATTGATTTATGGCTGCTCAGGGCATCGGTCATATTTAAAAAAGCACTCTTCCTGCACACACCAATGACAGCGGCTGCGTCACCACATTCTGATGAAGCCCGGTAGGCGATTACCAGTGCAAACCAGGCCATGAAATGTGAAGTGAACAATTTACACCTATAGCGCTTGGCTTATTTAGTCAACAACTTTACAGCTCCACACGATTTGTTTTTATCAACATTTCTTTGCCTCTTTTGATCAATATTTCATATCTCAATGAAACATTCTCTTCCCGTTACTAGGTTGATATTCGCAACATAAAAGCACAGAGACACTTCGCGATAATTGTCTCAAGTTAACGGAAGTGTAGTGGTATGTGCAAACTGCCGGTGCTGGCGATGCCTTGCAGGCCACTTTCACTCTGTTCATAGTGTTCCTTGAAATTGGCTTTAAGAAATCGCACTCTCCCAAGCTGTTCCCTACCACGTGGCCGCCGCGGTATACACTCGATCCCTCGCCCGATCATCGAGCCCGACCAGGCAGATTGTTTTAGTTTGGCACACTTTATGGGGGTTTGTCCCAAATCGAATCAGGCTATGAGGGACGCCGTAGTGAAGGGTTCCTGAAATTTCGGCCACCTGGGGTTCTTCAAGGAGCACTAATATCGCACAGTACACGAGTCTCTAGAATTTCGCCGCCATCGAAATTTTACCGCCGCGGCAGGGATCGAACCCGTGTCTTTCCGGCCAGCAGCCGAGAGCCATAACCACTCAGCCACCGCGGCGGCCGAATTGTTTTTCACGTCTCCATAGCGCTTAGGAGGATCGGGTCATGAAAGAACAATTTACATTTGCGTGTGCCGAAGTGCATAACCACTGCAACGAAAAGCGCTAGCATCGTTAATGTGCCGCGGATAGGATACGTGGCTTCGAGAGAGAGAGAGAGAGAACTTTATTGAATCTTATCGCCTCTTGAGCTCCTGACTGAGTCCCTCTTTTAATGCAGCAGTCGTTCCTTCAATCCAGGGCGCGACTACAGCTACCAGCTTGGCACGTTGATACAGGCATTGAAAGAGCCAGCTCGATAGCCCTGATCCCAAGTAATCCCGAGATCTCTAGTGATTAGTTATTTTTACACGGACGAAAATGCGACATCATCAATCAGAGAGCAAGGTTTCATACATGGAGCTTGGGCTAAGCTTTACTAAGCAGCAGACCACGCTGAGAGCCGGCAAGGTTCTCTATTCTGCACAGTTCCGCATGTGTAATCAACGCATTTTCTTTACACCAGGTTTTAGTATTTTAGAGTGCTTACATCGTAGGAGTTACGTAGGTTGCTCGGCAGCTTAGTGCGTTCTGTAACACCCCTGCTGTGCCACTGGGGAGCGTTGGTTGCTGCAGTTTTTAGGGCGGGTATAATTCGCAGGGTTATACTGCGACAGCCTGTTCATCCCAGGAGGTGCTTTTGTGTCTGAGCAGTGTTTTCTCTACATGCTCCGCTCATAGTCAGAAAAAAATGAGTGGCGGCAAAAGATCGGCCCATCAAACACTACCACAGAACCATAAACGCGAAAACTGAACTTAACGACTCAACCTCTCCAGTGAGCCACAAACTCCTGTAAACCAGCTACGAATTCAACACAGAGATAACTACACAGAAAATTCTTTAGTGAAGAGAACTTCACTCTGACGCAGGCCACAACCATGAAGAAAGCAGAAAAGGGGCCCGGCGAATGACTTTAGTTGCCCTTCCGTCACAAGCTGCCACTACCAATATTGGAAGAGCAAAATAATTCACAAGCATTTACAGAAGTGGTAAAAATCGATCGAAGAATGAAAGTATTGCCTCGCTTTAGCACGCGCAAAGTTCTCTTCCGAGCAGCAGCCATGTGCGCAGGTTTCGTCTGCACAGTCTACAGACAAGCCTGAGCAGCGAGACCTACTACGCAACCAAACAAACAAAGCTTTTCACTTACACCGATTCTGTGCCGAAGCCAATGATCACAGTTCATGGAAAAAAGACTCATACATGTGGCTTCTTTCAACAATAAAACACGGCTCACAACCTGCTTAGCTCAGTTCTGACGGGTTTATTGCTCTTACGGACTAAGACAGCGCTCACCTTGCCAGCCCCGCAAGTGTCACAGTGAAGCTTTATCTTACATAGTGTCAGCCTACTATGGAAACACGTTGTCACCCAGGCCTCCCTAGAGGGCCTCCGTGAGTACGCTTCAGAGCAGACTTGATGACTTGTCCAGAAAGGGTGCCGCACTGAAAGCATCGTTCTACTAGGGTGTAACACGTTCTCTCTCAACCCAGCCTCCCCAGCAGGCCTCCGTGAGTGCTCTTCACAGCAGACTGGAGACTCCATGGCTTGTCGAGGTAGGGTGCCGCACTGCAAGTGTCAGTGTTCTAGGGTAACACGTTGTCAACCAAGCCACCCCAAACGCCTCCGTGAGTACGCTCCACAACAGACTCGATGACTTGTCCAGGAAAGGTGCCACACTGCAAGCATCAGTCTAGGGTAACACGTTGTCAACTCGGCCACCCCAAAAGGCCTCCGTGAATACGTCTCACTTCAGACTCGATGATTTGTCCAGGAAGTGCGCCGCACCACAAGCGTCACTACTAGGGTAACACATTGTCGTCTCGGCCTCCCCAGAGGTCCTCTGGTAGCAAGCCTCTGACCAGACTCTATTACTTCTCCACGAAGGGCACCACACAGAAAGCACTAGTTTAGGGTAGCACGTTGTCAACCCGGCCACCCCAAAAGGCCTCCGTGAGTACGTCTCACTTCAGACTCGATGACTTGTCCAGGAAAGCCGCCACACTGCAAGATATAAACACACGGAGTTAGCACAGCATGTCATTGCATGTGGTACGGTAGAGCTGGTCGAAGGCTCTGGAGAAATTTCTGCCACATTTTATAGCGGGGCTCTTTAGAGGCATATCGATATTTTTATTCCTTGAGTACCTGAGTACCTGTAAAATGTACTGCTCCCCGTTATAGTCCTATATATTTCGGTCTCGTGCATGGATATGTGGTCACTGCCCTCGTCAAGTAGCTGTCTTACCACTTCCAATAAAACTGCTTGCTCCTACATTGTTAATACGCAATTGTCCTCTTCATGAACAATAGTTATTTCTGGGACAATATTTCTCTTCATCCACTTTTCTGCTTTCCCTCCAGAGGTCCTTGATCGCCATTCAAAATCGTCCCCTAGGTTGCCGAACGAGAAATACTACTAGTCCTTCAGTAAAACACTCTCCGGGGCATGTTGGTTCATAGCTAACAAGAATAAAAGCGCAATAACACGACACAAAGAAGGAGGAAACCGACAGGACAGGCGCTAACTTGCAACACTTTACTGTCTTCATAAACCGGGGTTGATATATACGCGGTGGTTTATGAAGACAGTAAAGTGTTGCAAGTTAGCGCCTGTCCTGTCGGTTTCCTCCTTCTCTGTGTCATGTTATTGCGCTTTTATTCTTGTTAGCTACTAGTCCTAAGTTGTTGCCAATAAACTTTTATCCCTAACTCTTCCCTCTCCAGTTCTATACCATAAATACCTCTGAACACGCAGTGCATATTCATGGATAGCTCTAGTATTCCTGCCTGACACCCTTCCTTATTGGGATTTTATCTCTTTTCATGCGAGGACTGTGCTAATCATGGAACTGCTGCGTTTTTTAAGGCTCGTCTACACTCTTAATCGTTTCTTCACACTTCTTGATGATCTAAATAATATTGTAATTTACGCTGCGCTCAACTTTGACAGTTCTGTCAATTCTATCTATGCAGTTAGAGGCTTTTATGCCCTGGCGCTTGTTTCCCGAGAGTTTGCCAGCATTTTGTCTGGATAGCCGGTCACCTACTTCTATTGCGCACTTTTAACAATATCTTTAAGCTTGTTAATATACTTGAACACTAGGTCATCATCATAAAAACTCAGAACAGTCGTTCTCCAGCGAGACCATGAATTCAGTCTCACTAGTTAGGTTTATGATGTTCAACGCCCCTAAGCAACTCAAACGCCGTAGTGGAGGGCTCCAGATAATTTCCATCCCCTGGTTTTCTTCAACGTTCACTGACATCGCATAGCACATTTGTATAGCGTGCGGTAACAGGACGAACACAGGAAACTTGGAGAAGACGAAAGAAGCGCTTCTTTCGTCTTCTCCAGGTTTCCAGTGTTCGTCCTGTTAGCGCACGCTATGCAATTGAAATGTACCAAATTAACTAGTCAGCCAGAGAAAGTTCTACTACGCATAGTACATAGGCCTCTAGCATTTCGTCTCCTTCGAACTGCGACCGTCACGGCCGGAATCAATCCGGCGTCTTTTCGGTCAGCAGCCGAGTACCATGACCACTGATGCATCGCGGAAGTTAAAAAAAATTCCTGTCAGTACGGCGAAAGCACAATATTTTAGCGCCGCCGAGTGGTAATGGCAGCTGAACCTTCCACCACGCCAACCAATAACAGCTTTGTGGCAAGTGCTTAGGATAAACGAATGGTTTACAATGAGAGAAATGTGAGGTAGGATCACAGTCAGTTCTTGCCAAAAGACACCGTTTTACTGCTGCCACATGACCGCTCTCAGAGGAAGAAGCAAAGCGACTTCGGAGATCTAATCACGCGCGTGCTCATAGGAAGGCTAAAGGAAACCCGCTGGTAGTCCTGGGGGACTTCAAAGCGCATCACACGGCATAGAACTAAAGGCAGAAAGCTTTGGGAAGACATACAATTGCACAAGCCACGCCCTGCAATTGCACAGGCCTCCTCACAGACCCCGCCCTCACAACGAGGCAAGGGACCAGTGCTTCGGCAGACACTTCGGCGGATCTAATCTTTGTTGTTGAAGGAGTCAGGGCTATCTGGTGCAATACACAAGACCTGGGAAGTGACCACAAGATCAGAGACCAAGATTACAATGCCTCTTTCTTAGGCTTACGAGATACGAAAACGAATTGTGTTATGTCCCTGGTTAACTTCTTTTGGCAGGCACCCTGTCTCGTGCACCTGACATCCAGGATAAGGGGGTTGCAGCAGATGACAATGATGTCGAGGTTCATGCCATCTAGGTCTGCTCCAGCTTGGTGAGTGAGAACACAAGGAAGAAACTGGCTGAAGAGACCGTAAATGGCCCAGTTCTCTCAAAGGTCATGAAAGCTCTTATGTACCATCAGCCTCTAACTGGACAGTTCAAGCCCTTTGCCGTAGAACTGTCAGTGACAGGTGGCACACTTTTAAAGGCAGCAAAGTTGTCATACCTCAAGCTCTCCGAGCAAAAATGTTACCCTACGTGCAGGACACTAAGGTGTCAATAAATGAACCACATTGATCTTCACTAAGGTCACACTAAGACTGACGTATCTTTCCTCTTCTCAGCATGCTAACCATGTATCGGAAGCTGTAGGCACGATGCAACGGTTTTTAGTTCTTTGTTAGGACCATATTCCAGAAGCCTCGCGTATAACTTCTTCTTTCCTGAGAAAAGGTTGAAGGAACAAGAACAGAGTGCGCGTAAAGCGTAGTATACTAGGCAGCCTTTGTTTTCGAGGCTACAGTCCTTTCCCAACTGCAGCCGCCGCGGTGGCTGAGTGGTTACGGCGCTCGGCTGCTGGCCCTAAAGATGCTGGTTCGGTCCCGGCCACGGTGGTCGAATTTTGATGGAGGCGAAATTCTAGAGGCCCATGTACTGTGCGATGTCAGTGCATGTTAAAGAACCCCAGGTGGTCGAAATTTTCGCAGCCCTTCACTACGGCGTCTCTCATAGCCCGAGTCGCTTTGGGACCTTAAACCCCATGAAAAATATATACACGAAGATTCAGGGGGGTCCCCTTGCAGGATTTCTACCCACATTCCATGTCAATGGAAATCTACCCAAGCAACCAGATAGCCACTTCCAGCTAAAGCTTTCCATATTTCGTGTTTTTTTTCAAAGCTTGCGCATAAATAGCTTCAAACCAAGTCGGACAAAAACACCTACTGACGGCAATTCTTTGTTAACCAAGCGTGCCCTATAGACATCTGAACATCAACGGGAACAAGGCATGCTTCCACGACAAACTCTAGTAACCGCAACCCTGTCTACTTCTGTACTAGCCCACGCTTCTCCACGGTGATTGTTTTCCGCATGGCTCTCCAACCGTGATGAGTAAGTGCCTATTTTCTGGGCTATCCCACCATACATTAGTTGTACTCGTCCCTCCATAAACCAATTAGGCAGCTCAATATTGAGCACAGACTCCCCCATTTTCACTTCTCTCCAACAATTGCTTGCTCCGATCGTCATTCTCTTCCATCCTTCGGAATTTTTTGCACTCTTTCATGCAAACTACGTGCTACAGGCGTTATTGCACAAAAAGGCTAGAATCATGCCTGGCTTCTATGAAGTTCCAGAAGTGAGAAAAAAAATAGCAGTCACCACCGCGCACTGAGCATTGGCAAACGGAGGCTGCTCACCAAAACGAGTGAGTTGCTACCTTTCCATTTCAGGTGACATACTGTCGACGCGGATGCGCCATCAGGTCGATGGCGAACAATCTGCTTGACAGACACCATGACTTATGACTTTCCCGGGGCTTTCTCGAGGGATCACAACTGTACAGTATTAAGGCATAACATGGCACGGCGTGGCATGTCGTTATATAGGTTCCATAGTTGATGGCTCCGAGAAATTTCGACCACCTACAGTCTTAATGTGCACCAAGGCGGCTGTGCTACTGCATAAACACCTCCCACCCTTCTCTCATCAAAATTTCTGATATACTTGCTTCCTGAGAATGCGTAAAGCACCCTTCAAAAGGGACTTCCTGGCTACACCCCTCATGTGGGGAGGGGGGGGGGGCTGTAACAGATATACAGGCCCCGGCTGCCGGAAGACCTGCCACAGATTGGAAGCCGGACCTGTGGCAGTAGTTACAATAATACTGCATCACTTCCAACGATAAGCCCACCCGAGACAACATTTACAAAGGCGTATCCACAGTTGTCTGAGCCTGCTATGAGGGCATCGAAAGCTCCGAGTACGAGGCGATGGCTTTTGCGCTGGACGTTTATCTTCAAAGCGTATGTGTGAGCACCAAGCATTTAGAAGCCGTCGCCTCCTGGCCACAGCTTTCTCTTAACTGCGAAAGTGTTTTCGGACGGATCGCCACAGCCGCAGCAAACGTTGAATCGCAAACCTTATTCGTTAGGCCCCGTTTGTTTCCCAGCGTTCCCAGTGCTGGCGTTTTGCCAGAATACCTCCAGGCATGAATAATGAGCTCGAGAGAAACGTAGTACATATCTCGATCCCCACAAATCATCTGAATAATCATGAGCGCCTTAAGACTGCATCCACTGCAGGACAAACACCTCGCCCATTGGCCTCCATTTAGCCCTTTCCAAAGACTATGTTCTGGCTAATTTCATCGCTAGTCCCGGCCTCACAATGCATCCATGTCTCTAGTTTCCACATGCATTTTTTCCTGAACCTTGAACTAACAAGCTCAGCAACAGTTACTGAATAACTCAGCTGCCGTGAATATTTCGGAATGAATTCCTATTTGTCGCTACAGCGCTTGACCGTAGTACAATCGATTAGATGCACCCCCTACCGAGCAAGTTTCGCTGCATATGGGCCATTCAATGACACTCTAACCTTTATCACCCTGTGACAGCCATCTAACACAAAAATTTCAGCATGCACACTTCCAACTCCATACGTATGAGAATTCCAAAACATTGAAGTGCCGGGTCATGTTGCGCTGCAAGATAACTGAGTTATGACTATGACAGTGAGCCATCAGTGGGTGTGAGTGTCTGTGTGCGTGTGTGTGTGTGTGAAAATTGCCATTTTCTGATTACTTTTTTCCTTTTTCTTTCAATGCATACTTTGTACAAACTATGCACAACTTACATTAGGTTACTTATTAAGTGCGGCGTCATGCTACATTGAAGAATAGGACATGAGTCACGACGCGGACGCCGGCCTTGGTGCTAATGGGGACATATGTTTTTGCATTGACAGAGCGTGCATAAGACATGAAGGAAGCAAGAAACCGCTCAATATTTTCGTTATAGCTAGCCAGAATAATTTCTCTGCGATGAATGCGGCGTTCGACACACGAGTGACTACACAGCATCCACAACGTCCCACGAAGCATTGCTTAAAAAAAGGGAACAGTACACAAGACAAAGAGAGAAACGTCCAAAAGAGGCGCAGTTTTTTTTTTTCTAGCGCCGACAGCAATTTCTGCAAATAATTGCCTACCATTTGCTGGCAGCTCGTCGCTCGGAGACGATTACACGCAAAGGAGAAGCTTATGTGAGGGTTTTTGAAGTGAAGAAGGCATTCGCGAAGTCAGCCCTTTGCAATTCTTTTTATTTGATGCCAACTTTTTCAAGCCTGCGCTTCTGCTTTTTCCTTATTTAGGGCTCTTCCTATGACCTGTTCAAAATTCTCTCCTAGTGCCTGTTTAGCCCTTTGGGAGTACGTCTCATTGGCTGCAATGATGAATCCGCCTTCCTTGTTTGTTCCTATCTTCGTCTTGTGTTTGCGCTGTTCTCTTTTTCAGCAAAGTTATAACAACTAGCCCGCAACAACACTCTCGTAAGCATTGCTTCAACAGCTTCGGCAACCTTTTCTCTAGAAACCCAGGCCCACATATCCTGGCCCAGGCCCACCAGATTCCTTTCAGGTTCTTAGATTTTCCTGTCATGCAATTCAACGCAGTTTTCAGTTCAGTCCTGCACTGGTGCGCACTTCAACGCACTCCTGTGAATGCATAAGAAAATCACTGGAAACACTTGAACTTATTTCCAAATGAGAGGATAGAGGCACACCTATCTTCTACTAAGTGGCTGACTATGAAAGCCTATACGCATAGCACACATACGCAATTGCAGTGCGGAGATGGCTGCCTAGTAAATTCAAGTGATTGCTTTCTTACAATGGTAAATGCTGTCGCCACTGAGGTCCCTTCAGGCCCACAGCATCCGCTTTCGTGAAGCAGACTTGATGACTCATCCGTGCCCACTCCGGACGCAAGCACTGCATGGTTGCGACAAAGCCGATGGAGCAGGGTACTGGCTCCTGAAGAACCTTGACAACTGGGCAATACAACAGCTCACAAAGCATAAAACGCATGAGAGCAGTTTGATCGCTACGCGGACCACACGCTTTAAGACCCATGCGCACATCAAACGGGCACATACGTGTTTGGCCTAACATGGACTCAGCACCGGGCTTGATGATGGGCGCAGTGCAGGGTGGGCACGCAACTCACGCGTGGTGTGGCATGTGCCACTGGCAACTGGGGAGTAACCTTGCGTCCAAGAAGGCCACATGGGTGTGGCAGCTAAATAGGGAGTCCTAGCTGAGCGATTAATAAATAATGAATATCGCTTAATAAATAATGAATAATTAGCTGACTATTTCAAATATTGGCTTCAGATATGCAGATTCAATTCACGAGTTGTAGACACTCTCAGAAAACAATTGGCTAAAATATTTGAACCAAGCTGCCATTAACACAACAAAGTTTATTCATATTAAATCTCTCAAAACAAGAAAACTGCCATGCCACAAATCCTGATGCATCTCTGTCGCCCAGTGCTCACTCAAAACACCGACGGGGGTAGCGCTCTGCAGAAAAGCGGATTCTGTTCGTGCAGACGCGTCCTCGCACGCTCAAATAGCGCCAGTGTCATCTGATAGCTCTTTTTTACTTGGGTTGTTTTAAAGCTGGATAAACAGATTGAGCAAACGGTACCCTAGTTGCCAATTTTTGGGCCGGCTGATCAAGGCTATCTAAAACTTCCGCATTGGCGCCTTATTCCTGACACCAGCCTAGGTCATGTGATTCTCAAATCCGCTCACACTGAGTCTTTTTACCAAACTTTTCTTATATTTATATTTAGTACTTTTATATATAATACATTATATATAATATCAGTGTATATATGAAAAGTTGACATTAATTTCTCAATGGTCATTCACAGCTCTGTTGCTAAATATCGCCGGGTAAGTAGTATGAATGTATCACATAAGTCGCCAAACACTGTAGAACCTCACAACCCTGAAATATCAAATCATGTGACATTTCGAAGAGATTACAAACCTCCAATAAGACAAATCGAGATATCAAATCTCAATCATGTGAGCCTGATGCTTTGATAAATGCTCAAACATCAAAAACAAGTTTTTCTCCACACAGGCTAAAAGGGGGAAAATTTTACTGAGCCGTTATTCACTACGACTTGCCGCATAGCCACAAGGTGCTGGGGCTTAGAAAAAGTGGCTTCCATTGACTAAAAGCTTTGCCCTGTAGAACCACTGCGATTGGATTTCTCATGTTCGTAGAGCCACAAATTTGCAATCACTGCATTATGCGCCACATGGCATCTTATGCAAACTCTACACTTCTCAAATTTAAAAACAGTGCATCCATTCCTTCTCACACAGTATGATTCTCAATGTGGAGCATTATGTAAGGCACCCACCATAAAAATAGCCCTACTGCCCGCAGGGTGATGTTTTTCTTCCAAGAAGGGACAAAAGCCAAAGCAGTCTGATTCCAGTCTTATGGAAACATTGGAAGAGCAGAGCAATATGTAATGCAAATTTGCAAATTGACCCCTTCATTTTATTTTTCACAGCTACAGAAATGCTAAAGTATTACCTTCTATCCTAGCATAACGTTCGTTAAATTTGATGAGACCAGCTGAAACACAGAAAAAGTGAAGGAAATGTTCGAAATCTCACATTTTGCCTTAACACACAGGGCAAAATGAGAGCGGAGGTGCCACACTGAGACGCTATTCCAAAGTAAAACTGTTACGACTCCTTAAAATGAATGCATGCGATGGTGGCTCCATGGACATCCATTTAGACCACCTTAACAAGCCTATTCGAATGAGAGACTGAACCCAAAGAGAACTCGCCGCCGCTTTGCTCTATGGCCCACTATAGTCAGTGCATTTCTATAGCCAGTCACCGGATTATGCGGTATTTTTTCCATTATTATCATCGCAACATCTCTTCTCTTATTTCAACAGTTCTTTGTGTTTCGCTCAGCCCCGTTAGTGAACATGCACCGTGGTACGACTCAAAATGCGTCAACAGGAGGTTTTTTTATGTGATTTCAGGCCAAGCGAAGAGAGTTTGATCATTATAAGAATGTGCTGTACAAATAGTTCTTCATAACCATCGGACGACTGTGGCAACGAGGTTCGAATAAAATTTTATGCAGGTCTTTCCTTTGATCATCAACCCGCCTCACTATGCCCACTGCATGTCAAAGGCCTCTCCCACGTCTCTCCAATTAACCCACCGAATGCTTGCAAACTCCTTTATCTCATCCACCCACCTAACCTTCTGGCCGCCCTCTTGTACGCTTGCCTTGTCTTGAAGTTCAATGTGTTACCGTTCAGGACCAGTGGTTGTCATGCCTTCGAATTGCATACCCTGTCTAATCCCATTTCTTTCTCTTGATTTCGACTAGAAAGTTATTAACCCGCGTAGCGGAATTATTCTTTTACTGCTTGTCCATCATGCGCATCAAATAGTTAAGCCTGCCATTAAGATGCAATGGGGCATATTTTTAAAAGCAAAGAACTAAATAGCAAAACAATACAAGCCTGCACATGAAATATCTGCAGCATACTGATTGTCTTAGTCAAAAAATTGCATTCATAAACCCCGAAAATATGCTTGTTCCCTCACCTAGTCCGGCCGCTTCATATGCACTCAATGTAAGTTATTTAATTCATGACCCCGGCGCTGTTCGCAACTCTTTAGAGTCTTCTACCTCTTCTCCGCTTGTACCTCGTCGTATCCTATGGAACACGAAAACGGATAGAACTTTACAGCTGGCAAAAATATCTCTCATGAGACCATGCAAACAGTCACAGGTTAACGTTCTGGCACAACTGTAGGCCGCTGCTAAAATACTCATCGTAAGCCTCAAATTATTCTGCTAAACAAAAAAGCGCTGACTAATTGTAACAAAAAAAACAATTACACCTAATCTACGAAGCAAGGTCACTTGGCCTTCAGAGTACTGTAAATGTGGTATGATAGAATTTTGCGTAATATTCTCCAAGTCCAGGATTCTTAGGCATCAATTTTGGCTGTGAGGCAAGTGTGGAATATTGCCCTGGTTTCTGTTATGCAAATTTTGTAAGCTAATGCTCCATTCTTCAGATGTATAGCAAAATCGTTCTTTTACTGCTTGTCCATCATGCGCATCAAGTAAAGAGTGCAATGAACGACCAATAGGGCGCATTTTGACGGTAGCAAAGATTAACAAAAAAAGCAAGCCTGCAAACGAATGATCTGCGAATATATTGATTATTATAGAATAAGCTAGGCACAATACACCCAACCCTTCATCCTACCTCCCTCAACAACTGGCTCGCTGCCCAAACCACACCCTGCATCTCTCTTCTTCAGGTGTTCATCTAAAACGCCTGTAAGGTGTTGCGCGAGACCTAGTACATGTTATTGAGAAACCCCAGACAGGGGCTGAGAGTTCATTACAGTTTTGTTCTCTCTCTCAATAAGGGTGATAAGCAAGTCACCTTTAACCATAATTTCTTACTTGTCGGCAAGGGATGCCGTCACAGGCTTGGAAGGCAAGTGGGCTGCCGCAGACTCGGTCACACATCCGGGCTTACTCCAGGATGTGGGCACTGCAAGAAATGCGTACGCATTGGATGACCAGTGCACCAGCACTGAAAGAAGGCAGCACTGCACTAAAGACGTTGTTAGCATCGCCATTTTTTAAGCCTTTTCAACACAAGATGCCTGTTCTCAGAGGAGATGAGAGCGCAAAGGATGTGCCTAAGTGTGATTAAGCGTGGTAGAGGACTCTGATCTGATCTGAATGCTTAGAAGTGCATGATGTCCAAGTGCTCAGCTTTTGCTCATGGTGAGAACTGCCCTCTTTACATTTCAGCATATAAATTTTTGAAAAAGTCGGATCATTCCTGCCACACACCTACGACACATGCGGACAAGATATTCTACGATCCAAATGATAACCAACTGAGAGCATGCTGGTGGCAGGCATGCAAGCGGCTTGCGATCGCAATGAAAATTTGTTTAGAAGACCCCTCATTCTATTTAATGATTAAACACAATAACTAGAAAGATGGCCTGTATAGCACAAACTACGAGGAAAAAACCATAGCTAACCTATGATTCGATGGACAGAGATATTGTGTGCAATGAAGTTTCATTCCGAAAATATTTTAGTATTTTTTATAACTAATGTTCATACACACACAATTAATGAAACAATGCCTGTCAAAGCAACAACTTTGCACTGTAAAGTAACCGCCTGTACCGGAGCTCATTTAGCTTTTTAGTCGCATTCACAATATCAGTAACTACAAAGGGTTGCTGCATATCATTGGCAAGGCAGGGCCGTAACTTTAATTCACATGACATAGCGCGCCCAGCTTCAGGAGAGTCCACTAGCTCAGTGCTTTGGACCTGCAAGGAAATAAGTTAACCAATGTGATAAGGGGTTTGTTGTTATTAGTGAGGTTAAATCAGGAATTAAAGAAAATAAGCGCTTCTTAGCTGCAGAAAATATGAAGGGATGTGCTAACAAGAGCTACACACACACCACTTAGCCCAGTACTGCACTCTTTCGCCAAGAACAATTCAGAAAAGTATGAGCAAATAATTTTTTAAACATCACTGCCGTAATCTGCCCAACAGCTATCGTAAAGAATCTTAGATTTACCGTACCGTCTAACTGCATTGGCCTAACTGTGCAAGATGTATACTTTGCACCGCCGCCGCGCCTCCTCACACCGGTCGCCCATTGTTCTGAAGTTGAAGCTGTAAGTGCCATGTATAGAGCTGAAACATTTAAAGCTGCAAAAGTGCCCTTAGCTTCATTTCTTCAATAGATAGCAGTCTATGAAGCTAATAAAATGCACATACCGCTCAGAGCCAACACGCACATTGACCCTTTTTGTCGGGTGTACCTCATGTAGCATAACACCCATTATTTTGGAAACGAGCCATTTTCTTTGCCAGCGAGCGAACGCAGCAAATATTTCTGAAAATAGCGCTGAAGCATGTAATCTGCCATTCCACTAATAAAAATTTGGCCATGGTGCAGTTTTTCGCATATTTCTATTGGCGTGTGCATCTTCAAAAAACATAATTTATGACGAACACTAGTGCATTAATCTCAGAAGTATTAGTATCTGAATATTGCAGCTTCTAATCTGCCTCATGTTCTAAAGACATATTCTGTGATCCAGATAATAACTGGTGCCCATAAGGGTTAAGCCTAAATGCCTACAGAAACAGTGGCACCAGTAATTGTGAACATGCAGGCAGAGTACCTGATTTAATGCTGGGAACATCAGGCATGAATTTAAAAGTGAAATATTGTTCTCTAGCTTTCCTGAACTACACTGCCTGTACGTACACGATGTGCTTCCTGATAGTGGCCGGTTTCAATAACAACGAATTTCTAGTTCAACTGGGACCAGTCACCAACAGGTTTGAGGAACAAGTTTCCAGTTGCACTAGAACCTGTAGCCAACTGGTTTAAGAAAAAAGTTTCCATTTCAACAGGGACAAATTGTAACTGGACCAGTTGAAGTGGAAAATTGTTCCTTAAACCACTTTCGAACTAAATGATCCCAGATGAATTGTTTCCCCAGGAATAGCATTTTGAAGTCGTTCCCCTCTTAACATTGTTGTAGTCAATTCTGTGCCCATTCCAAAGCACTCTGGCTCTATGAATGTTATTTGTTAATATTTCGGTGTTGAGCCCAACGAAGATAGTCGACTACCTTGTGTGAAATTTCGAAGATTCCGACACGGATTTCTAGAACCCAGCTAAAAACCAAAATTCGACCGCCGCGGCTGGGATCGAACACGCGTCTTTAAGGTCAGCAGTTGAGTGCCATACCCACTGAGCCTGTCTGCTTTATGCGGCCTGTCTGATTATACACCGACCGTGCTTTTACGTACCGGACAGGGACGGCCGCGAGTAGGAGATGGCGGCCTTGACTGCGAGGAGGAAGAGGAGGAGGAAAGGCAGGGAGGTTATCCGGAACAATAACCGGTTTTCTACCCTGCACGGGGGGAAAGGGGTGAGAGGATAAAAAAATTAATGAGAAAAGAGAGTGGTAGGAAATTCAAGTCACATTGTGAAGTCACAGTCAAAGTCAAAGGAAGATAAGTATAACAACTCGCTTTAAGCCTGCTTCCACACTGAGGAGAAAAATTTTATGTTTTTATTAGGCAACGATAAGGACAATAAACGGAAGCCTCCAGCAATGCCGAAGGCTTATGGGGGCAAAGCGGGGGGGGGGGGGGGTCTCCGCTAAGACTTGCATAAGAGAACGCCATACCATCCTGGTTCAGAAGGTGCTTGGAATGCCCTTGCCAAAATGGCTCATCCCCCATTTGCGTATATGCGGAAACGGTCTGATCATGTATCGACCCTGCTTACCTCTAGTGCTAAGTATGCTACCAGTATAATATAAGGGTTTATGCTCCAAAGCAGCACATGTGATGTGAAGGAGGCCTGTTTGGGTGGCTCCGATTATTTCTCCCACTTGGGCATTTTGTAATGAACTGATTATTTCGAGGTACGTGCGTACTGAATTTTCCCTCCGTTGAAACGTGGCCACCAATATTCACACCTCGTGCTCGTGCGCTGAACATTTCATGGTAATAAAAAGACTAGGCAGATTCCTGATCATACAATGGGCTCATTGATGGTCACCCCTACTTGACAAGCAATGCTCGAGAGTGTCATACGCCTCTTAAAAACCATACGAAGGATTTGAGCTTAATAGCAACTGTCCAGATGGTCTAAGGATATTGTTTTCTCATCTGTCCAACAGACATCTGTCAAACATCTGTCAAACTAGGAAGCCACCAGGACTGTGGAATGATGCTGCGCAGCGATAGCGAAAAAACTTCACACCACTGTGTCCCGACATTTTAGACTAGGAGTGGGAGATGCTGGCACCCTTTCTGTGTTCAAGTAATTAAGACTAAGGTGGAGGAGTCCACGTGTTCGAGCTACAAATAGGGCACCACAAGCGGCCAGCTGCGACCTAGGATTTAAGGACTGAGAAAGCGGGAACAGAGCTCTGGCACTCTGGAAATGGCGCAGTATCGCCTCGCATATCGGCGGTCACTCAAACTGCGCCGTCAGAGAAAGGATAAAGAAGGAATGAGAGAAGGAACGAAGAAAGAGGTGCCGCAGTGGAGGGCTCCGGAAAAATTAATACCACCTGGGGATATTGCCGCGAATATTTGCAGTGTTTGTTCGTTCTTCAAATCTGCCGCAGCATACAGTTATGTTCATTGTGTTATTTCTGTTATTAATGAAAAAATTGTTAATCTGATTGCCAAAAGACAAGTGTGTATCAAATAGTATGAAAAACATGCCGTCGGTGCGATTAGAACCTACAGCCTCCAGATTTCCCGTCTGATGCTCTACCAACTAAGCTATGGTGGTATTTCGAAAGTATTTATGCTACCTGCAACCTAATCTTGAGAGCGTTTAGCTTTTGATGCCTTAGGTAGCACAAGGAGGTCCATGCACCGCTTCCGCCCTCTTGGTACTACAAGATTTGCAACACGTAAAACATAGCCGTTGCGGACAAGGGCAACACTGGGAAACACAAGTTACGTTAAACGCACCATTTGACGTAGTACACTTGCTGCTAGACAGCGGCTCTGGGGCACTATAAAAATGAACAGCCGCCGGACCTCCAATGTTAAACCTTTGGTTGCAGATCCTACAGCCTGCATTTCGTTAATTGGTGGACCAAAATAAGATATGAAAACTTTCCCCAATGCTCCTTCCTGTGATATCTGTTGGCTTCCTTCTAATCTGTCACAGCGAACCTCTCATTGCACGAAGCATTTTTTTTTGCATCCTAGGATGGCTCTTCAAGCTCGAATGACAACATTATCAAAATGGCTGCTGCATGCAACCATTTGATAATGGCTGCATGATAAGGTTAAACATCGCTTCTGTACGCAAAGCCGCTGCAGTACAGACACCGACAAATGTAACAGAAGTCGTCCAACGAGTAGTTTGAGCAGCTTTTAGCGGCGCGGCGCTCTCGACATAGGTTCCCACATCATGCGGCACGGAGATTTTGCGGCAGCTCACAATACCAGGCGCACTGCTGCCAACCTAGCTGCTTACGGTGCCGGTGGGCGCTTACGATGGTGGGTTCTCGGGATGAACCTGAAGCGCTCTGGATACTTATCATTAGATATGGAAGAGTTTTTAACGTCACGTCTTCCTCCTCACTGACGTACATTCACCTCAACAAAAGATAGCCAGTGCCTTTAATGAGAAACGTGCTCTACCGCTGGAGTGCAGTGTCGTGAAGATTGCATCTCCTAGCTGCGTTGCTCAATACGCCCGTTGTGTGCATTCAGCAACCCTAAATCTACAGAAATCATTAGCACTATTTCTATTTACGTACTTCAGCACTATATAACTTCACATCAATTTCCCTCTGTCACTACGCGCACTTCCACACTTCACAACCGCTTACCTTCAGTGGTCCTCGTGGTTATCTGGTTGCTGGTAAATAAGAGTAGAGAAAATTACCCAGAGATCAGTAGAGCAGCAAATATCAATTATTTTGCATCGTATTTCAAACGAACTGCAATGGATTTTATTTTTATTCCTTTCAAAAATATACCTGCTTGAATGTAGAGATTTTTGCTTTAAAAATTTAAATATGTGAGAATGCTCCTTCTACAAGTGGATTTTGTGGCATGGTGATGGTGAAAAGGCTAACGGATCCTACATCACAAGCAAAGCCACTTTAAAAAAGTTCGAAATGCGAATGAGATAAAGTTGCCGTAGTGGTTGGCTTCGAAATTATTTCTACCCACAAGGTTTCCTTACCATGCATTCATTCCCACGCCACGCGGCTGACTTTCATGGTTCGCCTCCGTCGAAATGCGTCCATTGCGTCAGACAAGAACGCCGGTTCTCAGGCTCATTAACCATGCGCGCTGACCACTGAGCCGTCGCTGGCGGATCGGCGCCCAAATTAAAAGGGAACCTTCCTAAGGAAGCGAGCGATTTTCCGAGCGCAGAGCCGCGACGCTAAGAAATTCACCTACATTTCGGAGTAAACGACGAGGTTGACGCAGTGCACCGCAGCGGAGAATACTTGTGACGGAAATAAGCAGTGCGACTAGCAGCAGTTACTGCCTTTGATAATATATTATGATAGTATTCCCCAGTTTGATATAGGCGTACACTTTAAGCACTTTTTGAGGGTGGCGACATGCATAGGGCATCTGTGTGCTGCGCAATGCCTGTGCAAGACTCCCATTTGATTGAAAACTTATGAAGGCCTCCGTTACGGAACACCTTTCTCTCCTTAACTTTCATCACAGCGTGATTGAGGTGTGCACGAAGAAGTAAGGCAATTACTTCACCCTATTTCTTTGAACAGCAGTCCCCAGCCTTAAGTGGGGCTATACCACTTCCGGCCCATGTCACGAGTCTGTTCTAGTATCGGAACGACCTATGCGCGAGTTGTAATCTGAACGACAGCTCCGATTTACAAATTGTGTTAACCGTGTTCTCCTGCAATGTCAATGGCACCAAATTCCGCGATCTATCATTTGGCCTTAAACCTGTAACCAAACGTTAACACCTAATGCTACCAATGATTCCCGCTTGTTAAGTAAACTACCAACCGGTAAGCTGCAATTTCTAAGATAAAACTGTGGAACGACAGACAATGACACTCGATTCTAGAAGTTTCCTCATTAAAATGGCAACAGAATGGCCAGCAAGCTGGGACACTGACAGTGCCTTGTTTAAGAAAAAAACGCAGCACTGCATTCCTATGATCTGTAGGTAGTAACTTAAGATAGCTCGAGTGTATTGTTTGTAAATACTCCACATGAATATTATGCGTGGTTAACGAACGCTTACTAAATAAAGCGATTGAAATTGATGTTCATCTGGGAATTTTGACACCGTGTCACATCCTGTGTATATTGCTAAAATAAGGCTCACCTGTAGTTGAGGTAGGAAGTTCGGTACTATCACCTATAAAAATAATGAAAACAGTCAATGTTGACTAAATTTAACGAGCTGCGCAATTAATAGAACACACGCTATCTCGTCGATCAGGAGGTAATTCTCTTAAGAAAATAAGATAGGCATTGAGTTAGAACAGCGCTTTTTTGAATATAGCATTGCCACTGCCGTAGTACATCGGAACTCTTATGAAGTGGCAAGCAGGTTAACTGATATGAAATAGTTCAATGTCCAAATATTAGTTTGGCTTCTTTATTCAGAGGCGTGCAGCCCACCCAAGTGATATCCTTATCAGTTTTTAGAATTTCCAAAACGCGGTTTCCCTCGGTGCTGTGGCCGAATAAGCATTGCCTGCGTCGCACCAAAATACATGCGTTTTAGAGAAGCTTGCAGGCAAAGCAACCTCTCCAGTGCATGCAACTCGTCGTAATAGCAAAAATTTGTTAAGCCCCAGTGCCGAGGGTGACCGCATTTTCGAAATTCTTTAAACTGAATGCCAGTTTTTCTTAATACCTTTTTTGTGTATTAATATTTAAATTTTTGAAACGGCATGCAGAATATCGCAGCCTCTATATCGAGGACAGCCTTCTTCAGCCTAGAAATCTTGTTGGCAGGGTTTACTGGGCTTTTTTTCTCTAGCTTTTAACAATTTTTTTCTGTGGCCGCTATACTCCATAGATCAAAAAAGCGTTATTTGCTTCATACGTATTAAGTATGTAAGATGCATATGTCCAATGAGAAAGCGACTTAAGAGATAAACGTTCCTGGTGTCAAGACCACTACGTGTCACTGAGGATAAATTTTACCATATGCAGTTCGGTATTCATTTGTTTATAAAAATTGAATTACGTACGTGTTTGAAAGCCTTACGTGTTTCAATGCCCAGATACGGTGAGGTACGTAGATGTGATAAACTTAGGTGATAAACTTTCATCTGAAGTAATGGGTATAAATTCAGAAAAGCGCGGACTGACCCCACTTCGGAGGTGGCACATGAAGTCTTATGCATTTCTTATGACACCATTTTTTTTAACTGTAATTACAGGCGACATTGCAGTTACAGTCCTGAACATCAAAGGTCAGTTACCTCCTAACACGCAGTACACAGTCTTGACGCTGTGAAGCTTTCTATACCATCAAGAATTAGGGACTGTTGTCCTGTCACCTTCCGTTCTCAAGCAACTCGTGTCGTGTATAATGTTCACGCGTTATAGTGGAGTGTTCAAAGCCTTGCGCAACATGGTGGTAGCTACGGGAAGGACAAGCGGTTGTGCTGAATTATAATGACACTACTTTTGATTGCTTTACTGTATTCCATAAAAGAAAACCCATATGTTTAGACACATTCCCATGGCATGCTCATGAAGAAGTCAACATACCCTCACCTTTCTCAAAATTCCTTGATGTTCTAAGGGTGGAGTCGTGATCTAGAAAGACAGAATTCAATAGCTCTTAGGGTAGACTCGAAATATACAGTAACTTACCTACAACCCGATACCGCATAATATTCTAGGAGGCAATTATAGCTGGGTGGTGCAGTTACTTCTTTTAAACCATTTGTGGTTTTCTGAAATGTTGTATATATGCGTGCTATGTAATATCAAATAGTCGTAATGAAAAAATGCAACTCAGGCTGGGCATACAATTTCCTACAGGTCATATTTCATGCCCGACCTGATGAGAAGTGCAGTAACTACCTTCCTTGTATAAATCGTACGTAACGTTTGCAAGAATCCAGACTAAACAAGAAACCTAGAACCTCAGATGTGAAGGAATAGGAATTTTAAGGTGGATAGGGAATTATTCTATCCTTAAGTTTTGGATGAGGTCCACGGGCTATTTTTGAACATTCAAAGCCATCTGCCATGAGGCGGCAGCCGTGGAGACGACAAGCGCTTGTCTCGGGTTCCGTCAATTGTTAAGAGAGCACTGATTAGATTCAAAAAGCTTATTAAATTAAATTGGTTGTTGGGGAAAAGATATAGCGCAGTATCTGTGTCACATCTCAGCGGACACCTGAACTAGCCCATAAAGGAAGGAATAAAGTAAAGAGTGAAAGATCACGGGAGGTTTACGTACCAAAGTGACTCAGGCTGTGGAGGACGCCGTAGTGAAGGGCTCCGTAAACTACGACTACCAGCCGAGCGCCATAACATCTGGGAGACTGCGGCAGCTCCACTATAGAAAGACCACTAGGCGACAATAATAATAATAATTGGTTTTTTGGGGAAAGGAAATGGCGCAGTATCTGTCTCATATATCGTTGGACACCTGAACCGCGCCGTAAGGGAAGGGATAAAGGAGGGAATGAAAGAAGAAAGGAAAAAGAGGTGCCGTAGTGGAGGGCTCCGCAATAATTTCGACCACCTGGGGATCTTTAACGTGCACTGACATCGCACAGCACACGGGCGCCTTAGCGTTTTTCCTCCATAAAAACGCAGCCGCCGCGGTCTGGTTCGAACCCGGGAATTCCGGATCAGTAGCCGAGCGCCCTAACCACTGAGCCACCGCGGCGGGTATGCGTGTTTTCGAGGTGCGACATTCATTCTCAGCTTCAGCGTAGTCACGAAGTCTCAAATATGGCTTCTTGAGTTATATTACGCGGCATCTTGTAAATTACCGTAAGTCAAATACATCAGTTTTGTATCTAAATTCGCAAAACGGCGCTACGAGTGCCGGATGGGCTCCACAGTAAAATGCACTTAGGGCTGACGAACGCTTCATGACACCTGTTGCAAAAAAGCGGAAGCATGGCGACAGTGTTTCCTGTTGCGCCTCCAACTCCCGTTGTTGATGTTCACCTCAAAGTATACTCGTCCCAAATAAGGCCGTACGAGATATAAAACGTTTTATGACGTACTTAGCCTTCACGTAATTAGTATTCACTTCCGCTGGACAAAGACCTGCTGCCTCAATAGTGCCTGGTGCACGCGCTTGTTACTTTCGGCGAAGTCAGTTCTCCCAAGGACAACGCTTCTCCGCACGCAAGTCGAACTCGTCGTTCATGTACGTCCCACGGTTAAAAGCAGTTCCAACAGATTTTAGCCGTGGGACCTTCCCAGGATGATTTCTACTACTGTTACTATTCAGTACTACTCAGTACTACCATTCAGTAAGCATTGTAAATAAGTAGACAATTTCGCCTTGCGGACGTGTTGCAACTCCAATGCAACTTCCTTTATAGGTGCTTTGTTGTCTCCCTCGGGGTGAAAAGTTTGCATTTGGTAATTTCCGCAAAATGTTTCATGTTTCCCTCCACCGCAGTAGCGACGTGTACTGGTTATTAGTAGGCGAGAGGCTCTTTTCTGTCGCGTGTAGAACTCCGCATCTGTGTTCCTGGCTCAACGCAGGGTTCCTTTTTTTGCAGCCAAAATTGTGAACCTTGGTTCAGGCAATGTAGCCCTGAATTCTATAGTTGACTGTACGGCGTCAGTCGGAAGACCTTAATTACATGATAAATTAGTTCACTTGAACTTACGCAACGTGCTTTCTTAATGAGTCTGATTCCAGTGAAACCCCCTCTACATTTAAGAGAGAGGGGGAAGAGGAAGCACGAGAGGAAAGAGGGTGGAGATTGCTGGTTCCTCACTGGCTTTGCAGGTTATTATAGTCAGTGGAGAAGTGCTCAAGTGGACGATGGCTGCCAAAGGAAGGATCAAGAGGTTGGATGCTATGCAGTGGGTGGGCCATGTCAAGGGCGGCTAATGGGCAAACAGGGGTGTTTCCACGGAAGAACGCCGGCCCATATGGCGTCTAGCGAGTAGTTTGAGCAACTATTAGTGGCGCGGCGCTCTCGACATAGGTTTCCAGATCATGCGGCACGGAGATTTTGCGGCGGCTCACAATACCAGGCGCACTGCTGCCGGCCTAGCTGCTTATGGTGCCGGTGGGCGCTTACGATGGTGGGTTCTCAGGATGAACCTGAAGTGCTCTGGATACTTATCATCGGACATTGAAGCGAGTTTTAAACGTCACGTCTTCTCCTCACTCACGTACATTCACCTCAACAAAAGATAGCCAGTGCCTTTAATGGGAAACGTGCTCTTCCGTTGGAATGCAGTGTCGTGAAGATTGCATCTACAAGCTGCGTTTCTCTATATGCCCCGTTGTGTGCATTCAGCAACCCTAAATCTAGAGAAATCATTAGCACCATTTATATTTACGTACTTCAGCACTATATAACTTCACATTAATTTCCCGCTGTCACTGAGCGCACTTCCACACTTCACAACCGCTTACCTTCAGTGGTCTTCGTGGTTATCTGTGTTGCTGGTAAATAAGAGTGGAGAAAATTACTCAGAGATCAGTACAGCAGCAAATATCAATTATTTTGCATCATCTTTCAAAGTAGCTGCTATGGATTTTATTTTTATCTATTTAAAAAAAATACCTGCTTAAATGCGCTAGGGGTGCCGTGAATTTAGATTCAGAAGTCTCGGCTACGTGAAAGAGGGCAACGCGAAATTTGCACAGAAGACAGACACCGCATGAACTTGTACAACTACTTTTGTTCTGGCAACTCTGCGACGAGAAGAGGAATAATGCAAAAAATGAATACAAACGGCGATATTTTTAACAAAAGCTGTAATAGGACATATAGTAAAGCAACACTTCGTCCACGAGGGCTTGCTAGAAAAACAGTTCTAAGTGAGCGGACTAATGAAGCTGGTGCTCTCTATTTGTAGAATCGCACCGGTGGTCTGTACGACTTCATCCACGCAGTAGTGTTAAACAGGAAAACTCATGCAAGTTCTCTGCAAGGGCAACATGATCAAAGCCGCTTCAATACGTAGTCTTGTGTACAAACTAGACATCCACGCGTAGTAGACAAGAATTTGCTGTGTCAGTAGGCCTCAATAGCTTCTCTAGTACGCATGTTGTTAAGCATGCGAACCTAAGACATCACAGTGCACCAAATCTGGATGAGACATGTGACAGGTTTTGCAAAGAGAGGCTAGGTTGCCTTTAACACCATGCTTGATGTCATATTTGCGCTAATGTAAACTAGTCATTTAGATAGCCTGTGCTTTTGACGCAAGACTGATCTGCATTGGTTTTTCTGCCCCTTCTTTTTCCCATGAAAAAAATTGCTTTTGATGCTTCGTTCTGCAAACTTTTCCTTTCAATTGAACTTTGGCAGAGCTTACATGTTTTTAAGATTGCGTGAAAGAGTGTGGCAATAAGGAATCTAGTGACATCATTCTGATTTACTTTGATTTTAATCTATCTGCTTTGCAGCTTTTGGGCGACTGAAAGCAGATGTCATGAAGGGTAGAGCGCTTCTGACAAGCGATTACATTGGTTTTCAAGACTGGTATGCATACTGTGTGCCAAGATTTTTTGGGAGCGTCGGAAAAACTCAAGCTGTCAATGCTTTGCGTCAACGACTTTGAATATTATGATTGGTAGGTAAGGAGGTCTCTTATACGGGGTTCATAGGTGCTTTTCCCAGTGTGTGTAAAGGAGGAGTAAACATGCTGCAATCATGTAGTTGAGGGCTTACGACGGCGGGTGCTCTGCAGCCACCCTATTTCTTTTTTGAAGCAGCGTCTAACAGTAGACTCGCTAATGTCAGTCTACGTCCCACACATCAGTATATGTCATTCGTGGCGAAAAATCAACTACACTACAATACACCTGTGAGCTGTGGGTTTCAAAAGAAAGACAAAAATAGCCCCTGTAGTGCAGCTAACAATTTGTTCACTAATATAACAAAGCGCCACCTGTGACCTTGCTCTCTGCTGATTTTATCCTTTAATGACAGACTGCCTGCTTGTTTTGTTGATGAACCTGAGAAAATATTTTATGGAAGCATGTTTATGACGTCAGGTGTTCGTGAATCATCGTATCTATATTTATCACTTAAACATAGCCTGTGCCTTTAATGCAAAATGTGCCTGCATTGGTTTTGTTGCCACGTCTGCTTCGCTAAAATTACCTGTGATGCAGAAAAGTCGCAAGAGAAATGCCTATAGCTTTCATGCAGGGTGCATATATGTGTCACTGCGTCAGCTTGTTTTTTGTACTTTTGCTTCTTCCAGGGCCAAGTGTGGTGAAAAGCATCCTAGGAAAGCTCCTGGGCTGTGAAGAGAACTTCAAACCACGGAACAACTGACGCTAAATTGTCATAAGTTGACAGCTCTGCAACAAATTAGGACGATAGACTATTTTTCAGTGAAAAGCGCTCGAGGTGAAAAGAAGTGTCCTGAAAGTAAGATGGCGTCACTAGACCCAGTTCAGTGATTCATTCTGTTGCATGCAATCATGCTATGTAACATGCACACATATTTCTTGCTTATTCAGAGTTATCAGCCATACTTAAGTGTTTAGATCATTTAACAGCTTACGTATAGTTTCCTTAGGTGTTAATTCGTCGTCTGTAAAGAAGCAGAGAAAAAATTACTGTGGTAACAATATAGGAGAATAAAGCAACTTTTTGACAGTCACAATAATAACTTCCTGATAATCTTTTTTCACACGTTGTTTCTGTCCACGCAAAAATACCAGTTTCCATGCGCTGTGAGTGTTGTTAATTCTGAGGCAAAAACCAAAAGGTGACCTTTCAGAGGATTAAGTAATATTTTTGTACAATGTTTTCAAAAATATTTCAGATGTATATTTAGGGTTTACAGACGTCTAAACTTGGTTGTTGAGATTTTCGGCCTACGCGAAAGACCATTCGGAACTAGCGCACAACAAAAAATACAAGAGAAATTACTAGAGAAAGAGAAAGAACAGCCTGTCAAATCTACGAAAAAAGGAGGAAGAGTAAAAATGGTGATGCACAATCTTAGCTGTAATAGTAAGATAAATTCTAAAAGCGAAGCATAAGAAAGTGTCGAAATACCATGAAAGCTCAGATTGCAAAGGCTGCCAGATCTGATCTTATGATCACTTCGAGTCATATTAGGTGTGAACATGACATCTACACTTTCTTTTAAAATGCTTGCTGAAGAGCATAAAAGAATTGCACAGTGAACGGGCCGGTTATAGCTATATCACTAAAGAACGGAAGTTCCCAGGATAAGCAGAATACATATCAGACTGAAGCATTGAATGACAGTTCTGCAGCGGTGAGACATATATATACATTAGACGTACATTACGGTATCATCTGGATGATTTAAAGCTCAAAACAAAAATCGCAGGCGTGTATTTTGACACAAAAATCCACCTAACTGCTTTCAGCACCTCCAGGCCTGTTCTGCGATAGGTTACGTGGGCAAGGCAATTTTTACTTGTCTTGCAGGTCTTCACCACGTAAAGAAAGATCACAGTCACAACCCAGCGACTGATTAAAGCCCCTGCAGCATGCTCGCACAAGCGTACTGACTGTCTCTACGCGGTTATCCATGAAACAGTGTTACGCAGGGAACCATATGTAAATGCTCTGCAACCAAGTCGGGCATACAGTAAAAGTCTTAACGTCAGAAACATACATGCCGTTCATGAAGAACTCTGCTTCTGGAGGCAGTTCTCGGCGCCAGCTACACGACAACGAGTAGTTCAGACACTTATTTTTTCTTGTCTTTATCAAAACCTCCAAAAATGGCTCCAAAGACAGTGACCTAATTAGATGTTCTGTAGCTGTGGTGTGACAAAGTTGTTCCAGCAAAAGTGCGCTGCTTCTAACATCGACGATAGCTGGACACGCCACCCGCTCTCGGCAGTTTGGCAGTGGCGTGTGATGGACACGCGCATATGCGGCTTGCACGGTCTGCACATTTTACAGGTCCGTTCGTGCATTTTCCTTCCGGCTGTCACCTTGGTTTGGCCTGGGAATATACTCCCGTCTGCGTGGACTGTAAAACTTGGTTAAAAGAGTCGTTTCTCTTTGACACCTGTACGCATCGGCCGCCAAGTTGTTCCAGCAACAGTGCGCTGCTTCTAACATCGACGATAGCTGGACACGCCATCCGCTCTCGGCAGTTTGGCAGTGGCGAGTGATGGACACGCGCATATGCGGCTTGCACGGTCTGCACATTTTACAGGTTCGTTCGTGCATTTTCCTTCCGGCTGTCACGAGCGGAACGGGAAGAGTTTTCACTAAAAAGTGCCATGTCCCTGTAGTTCTTTGAAATGTGAGCTTGGTGCCGGACTTTCTCTCGGCCGCCCTTTTTTTGCTTCTCAGGCTATTTCGATACTGGTTATTTTCTGTTCTCGCTATGCCGTTTTGAGCAAACGGCAGTATGCTTCATGTCACTCCTTACTTCAAGTGGTATAACAGGATGAGCATAAGCACATGTGTCACAGTACAGCATGCGGGACCTTCCCCGTGTACCTCGCTGTTTAATCTCTGTTCAGTTCGTATTGACTTTGCACAGGCCAACACTTTTTACCGTCCTAGTAACAACAACACTGGTCACAAGCGAAATCATGCTTATCAATATAGCTCGTAGGTATGACCCTCTTTCTTTACAGTGCTGGGATTATAATAATATATGACATTCAAAGCGCTGCAGCATTGGAACAACGCAATTTTTAGTACACAAGGAAAACCATACCTTCAGTTGTTGTGTGTGTCATTGGGCCTGCAAAAAAATACAGTATTCAGGCTCTGAGATCCATAAATAGTAAAACAAATTACCTTTCAAAAAGTCATAATTTTAGAATGAATCGACTAGAGGTGCACAAAAGCTGTAACAAAGCAGTCAAAACTGGCACGAAACTGATCCCATGAGTGTCAACAGGATTTATTGATTTCGATTGGTGAAAGTAAAAACCAAGCGCTTGGGCAGCAACTGCTAGTCCACATCGTTGGCAGTCCCATAAGGGACTGTATAACGTCGGGCCTTTTCTTTGTCCACTGCCTTCAGTGAAAAATTAAGCGGTGTAAGCCAACAAGTTCAAGGCAGAGTATTTGAAGACCGGTGTGGTACGTGGATTTTATCAGCAGTGTGGATACATGTGCACTCATTGAAATGACTCTGAACAAGAAGAACGGCGTTAGCCTAGCCGCACTGCCATCGCACAGAGCGGGATCCTGTGAACCCTGGTCTGTCAGGGTTCGCACGACAACAGCCCTGCTGGAGTTGCAAGTCCAGCGGTGTTGTGTTTGTGCCTCCCTGTTGTCCTACATCAGTTTTGCTCGTTCCATCATCTGTGCATTATGAGAACACAAGCCCTGCAATTTACTCAATCAGTTGATTGTCCAAGTAATTGAATCCATTTTATCAAACCAGTTCTCATGACATCTTGGGTTGGGACTAACTGTCACTCCATAGTGCAGTCATCGATTGTGCTATGCCCCTTCTGGTGCTTCTGCTATATCTGTCGTTACCGAACGCTGACCTGCCTGCGTGCCGTCTTTAATTATGCTCATCGCTTCTGATTTTGTTCGTGAAGGTAAAGTTCTATTTTCCCCATCGCCCCTCTCTCTTTATGCGCTGCAAGTACCTGCCCCTATCTTATGATGTAGTCACCAATCCGGCTGGACTTACCGCATTGTTTGTGACCAGTCCGTTTACATGTGCTTCACCAGAACGTCGCGATTTGTGCCTCGGTGCCGTCCAGCTCATTGATTTCGCTCTCTATCACGATAAGAATGACAATTCGTCGTCTCTCGGCGTAGATGCCTTCAGAACGCCGATTCCTGCACTCGACGCTTCGCCTACGGAAGTTTTCTTTCCCTCCTTCGACGCCTATCTCTCTACACCTGAACGCAGTCTAATTTCTTGCTCTGCTTTACTTATTTCGTTCCTCCTTCGGATTCACGCCAGCCACGCTTGGAGCTACACGTCGAGGGTCGCTACCACATCGACGCCGGTGTCAATGTCCCTCTGCGCAAGTGCCCGTATCGTGTGTCGGCCATTGGGTGCCAGGTTATTCGTGAACAAGTTGACATCATGCTACGTAGCGGCGTGATTCAGGCATCTCAGTCGATGGTCTTAACCCGCGATACTCGTAAATAAAACTCACTATTCTTTTCTGCGTTGATTGCCGCTGCTTCAAAACGATCACGTGGAGGATGTTTAGCCTTTTCCCACTATTGATGATGCTGCGGACTACCTACAATGAGCGCAACTCTTCTCTTTCTTAATCTACACTCTGGGTACTTGGAGGTCTCAATGGCAGCTGAAAATTGCACTGAACCGCAATTCTAACCCCTAAGGCCTGTTTGAATTTAACGTCATGCCTTTTGACTCCTGTAATGTTAACGTCATGCCTTTCGGCTTCTGTAAAGCTCTGGTTGCTTTCGAGCTCATGATCGACACCATTCTGCACGGTCTGAAGTAAACGTTGTGCCTGTTATCTGGACGTCGTGATCTTTCACTCGACTTCGAAACTCTTCTGTCCCAGCTGAAGCACATCTTATCTGTCCTGCACATGCCGGCTTTCAGCTAAATTTTAAAAATTGCAGCTTTGCTGCTCGTAAACTGGCAATTTTAGGCCACGTTGCGTCAAACGAGGTGTTCTTGACACTACCAAACTTCTTGCTGTGACCTGCGTTTCCAAATCACCTGTAAATGAACTGCGCAGCTTCCGAGGGCTCTGTTCCTAATTTTAACGTTTTTTAACTCTGCTTCTCGGCAGCAAGGTTGATATCCTGAGATAGTCACCTGCATGCGACGACACCTACAACACCTCTCGCAGTCTCCGCATGTCACTGCCAATCTTGAGCCACTTCGTCCCGCAAGCCCCAGCCGAAGTACAAACTAACGCCAGCAGTATCGGCCTCGCAGCTGTTCTCTCTAAGGGCAAGTATGAATTATATGAATATGTAGTTTCTTACGTCTTCATGACATTCGAATCCAACTACAGTGTGAAAGTAAGAGTGCTTGGCCATTGTCTGGGTCCTTGGCAAGTTTCGACCTTATTTCTTTTGCCGTGCTTTTCCTGTGGTCACGGACCTCTATGCCTGTCTTTGCTTTCTTCTTGAACTTCTCTCCAGTCGCATAGCTGGATGGGTTGTTTGTCTACAAGAATATAACATACGTGTCGCCTACCGGTCTGGCCGCAAGCAACGGGGTGCCGACGCCTTATCCCGCTCCCCACTACGAGCAGTAACTCAGCCACTGCGCCCTCAAACACTCTACGCCTACGTTCACCACCTGCGATATACCTTCCGAGCAGTGTAAAGATCCATGGATTGTCTGTTCTCAACTTTCTCCCTGACCAATTTTTGGTTCCAGCATCCGGCGCCAAGACTCACGAAGCTGCACATTTTGAAATTAGTAGTAATATCCTTTATTGGAGTAGCTATATCTCTGATGGGCGGAAATGGCTCGTCAGTCCCTGTCACCTACAGTACCAAATGCACCTGTTTTCGCGCTGACCCGCAATGCGGCCACACAGAAGTATTCAAGACATACACTGGCATCCGTCTCCGGTACTAACGGCGCTACATATATATCCTCATTCTTAAGTATGCCCGCTTCTGCCGGCCAGCCAACGCCGTAAGAAACTGCCTCATTACTCTACTAGCGAGTTGCAGCTACTACATTATCTGCCTCCCCTTTTCGACCATGTTGTCATCGATTTATACGTCCCTCTGCCACACACAACTGCTGGCAACCGCTGTTCATTCCCTAGATCACATCACCTAGTATGCTGAAACTGCCACATCCCGGCTGCTACACCTCGTGATATGGCGTTTTTCATTTTGCGGCGCTTCATTCTTCGCACTCTAGGCGACATGCTGGATACGTCCCTTACTGCCACCAAGACGAACTGGGACCTCGATCTACCTTATATTACGTATGCCTACAACACTGCTACACAATCCATGACCGGTTTTTCCCCATTTTTCTTGACTTATGGCTGGAATGCATCCCCTCCTATTGACACAGTTCTTAACTGCAGATTGCACGGTCGCTCACGACCGACACTCAAGGGCGCCAAAAACACCGCCATGACGAAGGTCAGCTTGACACGGCTTTCCCGTCCGGGTCACTCGTCTGGCTGTGGATCTCCTCCAGTGCTCCCGGCCTCTACAAGAATCTTCTTTAAAAATAATATGGCCCCTACCACATCCTGGATCGCACATCCTTAGGCAACTACAATATTGAGCCCACTCACACTGACAGACCTGAGACACTGCTTCAACGCCGTGGTTTTGCCGCCATATTTACTGCTTGTATTGATAATTTTCAAGTCGCCAACTATTTCACTACTTAAGCTGCACTGATACGCGCGTGGTAACTACAGTATTACAACAGAGAAGAGATGGTACCCACATTAATAAGAATGATGAATATCTTGTGCGGTTATGTAATTTTTCTTGCTAGACTTCAGAGCAAAAAGGTTGTTCACTCCGATAACTCATATACCAAGACACAATATGTGTTTACCTTCAGTCATAGTCGTTGGTTGTCTGTCGTTTGGTGGTGAGGGCGGCACTGCATTAAAACAAAATGAGACTAATTTATAGCTTTTTATGCCTGCTAGGCATGTAACGAAATTCAGCACAAGCAATTGCACAACTAAGGCTAAGTAGCAGGTGACAAGTGATACTCGTTCATTGGCCAAATGAACTCTGACGAAGCTGCACAGTCATTAGCCTGGTGAAGACTCCAATTAATTCCATGGAAGAATGCCACTTAGCAGCAAAGATTATTTAATTAAATTGGGCGACGTTATAGTAAGGGACGTTAAAAATGCTCGGTATCATCCCTGCGATTCATTTTACTGGACGTGCTAGGGAGTCATTTGTCTAGATTGTGAGCACTGATTTGCTCGGTTTATGTATGATGCAAGCGGATGATATCAATTCTTTATCATGGCACAAAAAGCTCGCCGTTGTCGCACGTGGCACGTTGTTAGTCAATGCTTTGCAGCCAAGTCAAACCAGAAATGAGGTAAGCAAGCGCAAGTAGCCAAGACCTGAACAGGAAACTCTGAAAGCCGCTCTCAAGCATACGGTGCCATCTGTAATGATAGGCTTGAAATTGGCGCCAGGATCAATTGCGGCTAGGCAAACTAAACCACTTCCTAATGCCTCTCCTACATACACTCGGATTCAAATTTGAGAACTCTACATCTAACTTTCTTTTCAGAAGATACAGAAGGTACTTATAGGCCGATATTTCAAAAGTACTGTTATTAAAACTTAAGTGGTTTCAATACATGTTAACCGATGAGTGAAAGGTAGGTATATTTTACGTTGATTAGGACGGCAGCAGAAAAGGGAACTGAAGGCAGTGCTTCTCCACATAAGTGTCAAGTGGTCTATACTAACAAATCTAAAGCAAAAACAGGTCCTTCACAAATTTTCTGGCACAGCCACTCAATAAGACTTCTATGCGGTCAAGTGCTCTCCGCTTTGATAGGCGGTGGTGCCCTAATCGTCCGCTTGTGTAGGCAAACCAAGCTGCTGGGGGTTGTTTCATGACCACTTGTTTTCAAGGACTACGAATAAGAACGGCTTGGGAGAGCGAAGAACCCGCTATGAGAAGTTGGTCTATTCCACTAAGACGCTACTGCCCAATGAATTTTGCGACGACAACTTGCAAAGTGAGGACAAGAATCGATGATGTACGTGGAAGCGGACTCGATGAGCATCAAGGAAAAAATACTCTAAACACGAGTATTCTACTCTAAGAAAAATATTCAGGCCTGGCTCTTGCCACGAAAGAATGATGCCCAGCAAGAATTAGGATGAGTAAACACTCCTTAGTGGTGGCCTTCCAGCGCCCGAGCCCATTTAGACGACGTGATGGCATGGCCAACCTACTGGGTAAGCATAGAGCAACGAGACCACGCAGGACGCTCCCCCGCGTCGAACTATACAAGCCCATTCTGACGAGGTGCAACACCAACCAAGAAAATTGTGAGAGGGCGACTCGCGCGACTGGTGCTAGTAACACGCCGTGCTGGTAAATAGCGGCACAGGACTTATAGAGCCAGCATGCGAAGTACGTAATAATTCCTTAGTGGAATGCGAGACCCTAAAGGCTTCAGGCTAGGCTTGAAGAGGGCATTTACTGAAGAGTCGCGGACACCAATGCAGGAAGCAGCAGGACGTGACAGCCAGCCGGAGGCAGCAGCTTCAATCGAGACCAGCACTCTAGCCACCAGCGATGTGCGGCAGTTCTGAATCGTCATTTTCTTACAGGCTCCTTAATTATCGAGAGCAAGTATCCCACTCTAAGCTATATCCATAAGACTTGATAATTTAGAAAAAGAGGTTGGCTTCAGCACTGGGGCCACACAAACTTTGGCTTTTTCGACGAGATACGTGCAGCGGCGAGGTTGCTCTGGCTGCAAGTTTCGCGAAAGCAATGTATTTTGGCAAGATGTAGCCGAAATATTTTGGGCCACAGCACCGAGAATAACATCGTTTTCAAAATTTTAAAGACTATTTATTATGGGTACCACGCGACTCATAATTTAAGGAGCCTAACAAAAATTTTAATAGCGGAACTACTCGGAATTAGACAAACTGCCTCCTAATAAGCATGTCTTACTTCTGTGCATAATTAACCTACAACTCCGCTGCACAGAAACTTAATCGTCCAGAGAAATCGACCAAACTCTGGATGCCATTAACGAAAAACTACCGAGAATGTTTACTATATTCGAATCGGGGAGAAAGCATAGATTTGTGCTACGTAGAAGACGACGCGGTGAGCGGGCAGTGCCGCAGGACGGAGCAGATGGAACTTGATGAAGACGACGCTCTCCAATGCACAGCTTGTGTGTGTGGTGCAGTTTGACACGAAGTGTGTTGGGTGTGGCGATAGCCTAGAGGTCTCGCTGAGCGGCCCTTTAAAAGACATTTGTTCGCGCAGCCGCGGGTTCGACCGCCGGTCAAGCATATTGATTAAATTTCTCTTCTCTTTTTGGTGTTTTGACCTCTAACTCGGGTGAAGATGAAAACTAGACAAACGGCGATTGTAGCACGAGGTCCCGTAGTGAAGCTGTCGTTTCAAAATGATCACTCCGACTGCAGGTCTGCCCTGAATAATTTTGTCCACGGCACATTAATTTTGAATACAAAAAGCCGATGCTTCCATGAGACAGCGTACACGCTTCTTTTGGGTTTGAACGGAACCCTGTACACAACCTGTTGTACCTTTCTAACCTAGAGCTGATGGTCCTCTATAGCATGGGCGCTACAAGTTTGGGGAAGAAGTCACAGGGTCTTCAGCCTTATTCCGCGTGCAGAACAAGTATTGTGAGTGCCATAGAGTTTAGCCGATTGATTCCTGTCACGCGAGAGAAGTGTCGCTCTTCGATAGCAGCTCTTTCCAATCTGTGTTCTTACACACAGCGCTTTAAAGAAGATATGCAGCTACTTACGGCAGAATATTAGGATCAGCCACATGAGGAGGAGGAGGATCAGGCATATTATGCAAAGAATCCACTTATGTGTCTTCCTCTCCCTGCATTGCAACCAATCAAGCAGGCACTGTTGTAATCGCTTTGCAAGGTGTTTTTCCTGCGCACGCAAAAATATGCATAAGCACCGACTGGCGCCGGACAATTGAAAGCCCAGTCAGCGCCCCCGACCAGTCAGACAAAAACCTCTGCCTCGCAATGCTCACCACAACGCAGTCGCATATGCACTTACTAATGAGTTGTTCTGAAAGTTTAACCAGCAAATCTGGATAAAATGCTTTTTGAGCGTGAAACCAATTATGAACTCAATTTTTTCAAGATTTCACTATAACAATCAATATATTCGCAGATCACCCGACGGCAGTCAACTGTTAGATCCAATCGATAGCAACACTTTAAAAGGGTTTTCTACCTAGGAGACGAATGGACCATTATCTTCAATATTACAACAAACATGTCATACAATTCTCCAATTCTCAGCATTTTTCTCCAAGAATGTTAAACGTGGGCGCGCCACATCTCCACCGTTAGACCACTTCTAACACAAGCCTGTGCTAGCATTAGCCTACAGAAGACTTCCTAATTTATATATGCACAAGTTTGATTTATCACTGTATTCCTTTCCACAGCTTACAGCGTCCATAAGGTACTCAACAACTTTTCTTTGTCGTCCAAAATTCTGCCTCTAGCGAGGCAGCAACAATTTTTTTAGAGAATTACACCCACACTTCTAAATTAATGGGCTCCGTGTCAAGTCCAAGCTGAGTTTCGATATCTATTCCCAGTTTCGACAACTAGTTTAAAGGTTTCCTCTTATTCGTGCGTTCTCATTGCTAGATCGCAAATGAGCGAAACAATGTGTCAAAAATTATACCGAAACAGCAGAAATGCTGGACATACACATTAAAATCAATACGAGAAGTTATCAATCTGTTTAAAATATAAATTTCATACGGTGAGGAACCTTTCCTCTTATGACATATGCTTCATATATATCCTTAGCCCCACTGCTTGAGATTTTTCACTCGTGTTGCTTCGGAAGGCCACAATACTAAATTATATTTGATAGCACTGAACCCGAGCTTTGATTACCTCCACTTAAAAACGTAAAACCATTCATGCCTTACCAAGCTTTGAATCGCACCATACGTAACAGCACTGTGTAATGCGCCAGTAAAGCGATGCTTAGTTACACAGTTACTTTCTGTACATATTGTACTTGCGTCTCCTCATCATCTGTAGCAAAAAGGTAACCAAAAGGGCTATTTTCTTTTGTGCTCACTGCATACTGCCATTTACTGTTCCTGATGGGAAATCGTTGAATTTTATGGGAAATAACAAAGTCAATAAGGTGCCGAAAAAAGGGATATCTCCACTGAAGCGCTTCATAAGACCCACTCATATAGCGGAATAGGAATATGCAATTCATGTGATTACATTATCTCAAAACCAGTACCTTACAGTTTTCAAATATGCAAAATTCTTGTCCAAGAATATTGGACGTGTACGGCGCTGAAGATTCGAATCCATTCTCACCATTGTACAGGGTAAAGTCTCGAAAAAACAGCGAAATAAATTTTTACTAGCATCGAGAGTACAAAGATGACTTACTCCTTTTTGCGGCTCCTGAAATCGAGAAGAGCAGAAACATGTGGTGATGTTACCGAATAACATGACTATAACAGCACTGACAAAAGATAACACCAGTGTGGCCGCGGAGGGAAGAGTTGTTTCACTCATGCGTGTAGTGCACGTGGTGCCAGTCCTGCCCTTTTACAAAGATGAGGTAGGCTGCCCTACTTACGCCCTCTTCCCATCTCCACAGTTTACACCAGTCGCTGCTGAGAATACAAGAGAAAATGCCAACGGTCATGCTTCACCTACCGCGAGATGTGGTACTTTAGATGCACGCTATCTGCAGACACTGCCTTTCAAATTTTTTGCTAATATTTTGTTATTGCGTTCATAACCCACAGGTGCCAAATATTTTTCGATGCATGCAGATTCGTATTAGGGGAACATCACACACATAACTTCCGAACAAAACCGAGTTTCGAATAATGAAAGTTTAGACTTCGACGAGATCAGTGGATTTATTTTTGTAGTTTTTTTACCTGTCTCTCATGTGCAATACCACTATACACTTAAATGCAATACCACTATTCGCATGCACTGAAGACTGCACAAGTTTTATATTGCACATGTTCTGTAGTCCTTGCATCTCGCGGAAAACAGCGACGAGCTCGGGGTTGTACTCTTGCAGCATCTCACGCTTAGTAAACCATTTTCTAGAGAAAGATAGCAAAAAGACAGGTGGATGTCACGCGGATGGCAAATTAAAGCCCTAGTTTCGAACACTACCGTGACCGAGCCCCGGCAGGCGTGTCAAAAAAAAGGCAGAGATAGGCCTGCCTGTTTACCGATAAGGTCCATTCTAGCTACCATCTTTCCCACTCGTAGCCAGACTTTCCTTACAGCGTTTCATGTATTGGGAGAACACAAGGGCAGCGCACCGATTAGCAAACAGTGCTCATCTTCGGTGGTCTCGCTAGCCTGGTTACCTTTAACGAAAACTTCAGCAGTGCTCTACGCGGTCTTTTTTTTTTTTTGTTCCACGTTGAAGCAAATGTTTTTCACGTACCGCTTGCCATGGTCACGGCTGGGGTGGTGGACGCTGATACAAAAACAAAGCAAGATAATTGCATAAATATTACTCAGAAATTCAGCATTACAAGATTGTTTTATCGATCAGAGCTAATTTTTAATATTTATACGTACCCATAGTACCAGGTGTACTGCATCGTTCTGCTTGCTTATGCACTTCAAACTAGTTCCGACACACTCCACACTTAGTCTACTTATAACTCTTATCTTTAAAATCCGAAAAGATAGCATTTTTTTCTACTTAACTAGTATGCAATGCCCATACCTACGGGGCATAAACGTGGATGCCAAACTTAATGACTATGCAGCAAGCTAGGGAAAGAAAAATGACAGGTGTAATGTTAAGAGACAGGATGATAGTAGAGTTGGTCATGAACAAACATAGGTTAATTACATACGAGTCGAAATCAGGAGAAATAATTATGCTTGGGCAGGACATGTAATGCAGAGGAAAATAAACGATGGCTCTTAAGAGTAGCAAATTATTCAAGAGAAGGCAAGCTTAGCAGGGGGTGGCCGAAAGTTATGGGAGGATGAGATTAGATGTTTCCACAAGCCCAGCGCTTGGGCCTGCAAGGAAATAAGTTAAGTAGTCGTATAATGATTTGTTCTTACTAATCAATTTCAATGTCAGAATTAAAAAAATTCGTGACTATTTTGAATGTATGACGAAAAGGAATTCCACAATCAAATTCACACCATTAAGCGGAGTACGGTACACTTCTTGCCCCATCACAAATCGATAAAGTTCCAGCAAATATTTTAAAACATCCCTGCCCTAAGCAGCCGAATGTGATGGCAACAGAGCTATCAGAAGAAGGTTTTATTCATATTCACCGCAGACTCTGTGTTGTCACGACTTCTTGTCCTAATGCAAATGTGCATATTCTGCACAACCCCTATGGTTGCACTCATCTGTGAAACTTGCTCTGAGGAGCAAGCAGTGAGTATTGACTACACAGCTCAAAGTCGTAAAGCTTTAAAAGACCCTCAAGATTAATTTCTTCAATACACGGCAGTCTAAGAAGCCACTAAAACGCACACACGGCTTGGAGCCAACATGCACATCGATCCTCTGAGGACCTCGGTAAACAAGCCTACAATACGAATTTGCGGCTTTTTTTTCGAGTGTGCCCCACCTAAGCTAACAACCATAATTTTGGAAATAGGCAGTTTTTTTGGCAAATAGCAAATGCAGCAGATACTTTTCAGTACATCGTTGCAGCACATCATCCTCCATTTCTTTGACGAAGTTTGTCCCCAGTACTAATCTCTCTTTTTCTGAAATTGTAGCATTTAGCATGAAAGTGTTGAAATTGTAGCTAGCATGGTAATTTCGGGAATACTTGTATTGAATATTGAAATTTTTAATCTGACTGGCGTTCCTCAGGCCTGTATTTAATAATAGACAATATATTCTGCAAACCATATGATAAATGGCGCCTAAAACAGTTAGGCCCAGATGCCTGCCTAGGCACTGGCCAATTAAGAGTTTTTGGGTCTGCAATAGCATTCGACCTCTGCCGTAGTCTTCTGTAGAGATTGTCAAGCATTCCGGCTACATGAATGCCATCATTAGTATTTGAGTGTGTTATAGCTAACCGATGTCCATTCATTCTTTTTTGTAATATACTCAATTTTGTACATATGCATACTGATTTGTAGACCCGAGCATAAACCTGCAATGCTATTTTCCACAAAGCTTAATTATTTAGCGATGCAATGATAAGCACAGGACATAGCGAAGAAAGCTGCATATGCTCAGAAAAGCAAACTCCTCGACCCGCTGCATTACAATGCAATACCACCATTACTTTACGAAATAAGATGCGTTTAACATAGTTTCCTGTAAATCTGTGAAAAAGCACAAAAAATGCAGTACACCATATTGCGTGGATTACGAGCATAAAACACCGGCGCCAATCGTTTGGGCAGAGAAAGTCGCACACCTTCAAACATTATGCTCATGCTTATTTGACTCGAGTCGCAAGGTTGCTTTCAATTTCTGGCACAGTCAATATTTATTGACTCTGCCACTTTCCTTTTAGATCGCTGCCGGGGTGTAGAAGCGCAAAATGGCAAAAAGTATGGCTTTTAATTATTTCGCTGCTAATTAACAGCTTTTCGAACGCCGCTTGTTAGCAGCTATAAAACATGACAGATCAAGCTATGGGAGCCATGCGAATAGTTTCCGATCCCGATGTGTATATTTTGAAAACATCATTGAACTTACAGCCAAAAGATGATAACTTTGAAAAATGCCTGAAACAGGCTCCTAAAATAACCTTTAGAGAAGGAAAGGAAAGCAGCAATATTCTGAGCGGTGTAAGTTACGAGAACCTTTCGCACAGAGTATGAAACGCATTTTTTTCCTTATTACAGCTAGCATCGCTCTAGAGTTAGCAAATGCAACATTCCCCGTCAACGCGAACACATTGAAATTAAACACCACAGCTGACAGACCATATGCACTTTAAAGTTCTCGCCTGTGCCTGAGATAATTTTGCTGGTTAGTCCCCTACCATGGCAGTAAAAAAAAGTGTATTTTAGCCCGACTTCAGTGAATTGACCAGGCAGGGTAATAAGCTTTTACGTACCGGCCATAGTCGGCCGCGCGCTGCTACCGGACGCCTTGCCTGCAAGAAAGGAAGTTAGTATAAGGCCTCGTTTTAAACCCGCTTCAACACCGAGCATTCAATAAAATTTTTTGCCTATTATTAGGCGAAAATAACTAACAATAAGCTGAAATCCCTACCAATGCCACAGGTGTGGGAGCAAAAGCGGTGGTGCGGCGGGCGAAGCCAGACTGCAGACTTTCTTAGCGGAGATCAGTAAATGCTCGGTATGTGGCTTGATAAATAGATACGCAACTACTCTGAGCACAAACAAAGCAAGCCTGGAGGAAATGTTGACACAAAAGGGAAGCATTTTGGCTGCTCCAGGTGCACAAAATTGAGGCCACACCCCCTGAACTATCACTGGCCACGGACACACATTATGAGAGGTTGCTGTTGTGTGCCAAAAGCAGCGGCGTACCATGCGTGTGTTGGCAACTGTGGACACAAGCTGCATGGTGTGTATTGACGCTGTGTGTGTGTGTGGTGCCGGCGGCATGGCTTCCATGTTGTGTGTCAGTATTGTACCATGTTCTTAGGTGTGCAATAAATGAAGTGCAGACACAACAAATGGCGACGAGGACCGGATCAAGAACGCTCCAAGAACGGCCTGAAGATCACCACATCAAGCGATAGTAACTGGCAGCCGCAAGAAGAGCATTGACAAACACGAAGTGTCAGGCCTAACTCTGCGAGCCCTACGCTGGGCGGGAGAACAATGGCAGCTCAAGCAGCGCTAATCGGTAAGCTCGACAGTTTCGATGACACTGTTGAAGACTGGTCGTCGTATATAGAAAGGGCGGACGAATACTTCGCGCTCAACAGCTTACCGGAAGAGAAGAAGGTAGCGGCTATAATTACAAGCATGGGAGCGAAAACTTACGCTATCCTTCGCAAGCTGACCACGCCGAACAAACCCTCAGAGAAAACATACGCAGACATTAAAAAGTACCTGGGAGACTACTTTTCACCTGTGCCTCTCGAAATGTCTGAGCGACATCGGTTCTACAAGAGACTTCAGAGAGAGGGCGAGTCTGCTAACGAATATATGGCAGAACTGCGGCGGCTTTCACAGAACTGCAACTTTGGGTCATTTTTGGACCAGGCACTGCGGGATAAATTTGTGTGCGGTCTTCGCTACGTGCAAGTCCAGCAGAGATTGCTAACCGCAAAAAAGGTTACGCTAGAGCACGCCCTTGACGAAGCAGTAGCACATGAACTTGCCGTGAAGGACATCGCCGAATTCAAAAGCAGGGAAGAAGTGCCGGCTTCCGTGGCTCATGTCGAGAAGGAAGCACGACGATGTTACAGGTGTGACCGCAAGGGGCATCCACCGTCGAAATGCAAGTTTCTCACAAGTGTTTGCCACAAGTGCAATAAAGTTGGCCACATTAGTACCGCGTGTAAAAGCAAGTCAAGCGACGCCAATAAAGCACCACGCCGGTCAAGCCTTACTTACAAGAATAGGCAGGCTTCAAAAAGTCAAGTGCATGCCATTGAACAAGACAGTGATGCATTTGAACTTCTGGCACATGTCGACGATGGGAACAAAAGCAGTCCGATCTGGCTGAAGCCACAGATTGAAGGGCACACATTGGAAATGGAGATGGACACTGGATCCAAGTATTCTCTTGTGCCAAGAACCACGTACGAAGCGCATCTCTCTCATCTGCCTCTGGAGGGAACTTCAGTACGGTTCAAGACGCTGACTGGTCAAGCTTTCAGCCCTAACGGTGTGGCAACAGCCAATGTCACGTTTGGGAAGTCAACGCAACGCGTGCAGTTCTTTGTAGTCGACACTCCAGGACCTCCGCTCTTTGGAAGAGACTGGGTTAATCGTTTCAACCTTATCGAGCTGAGCAGCGTATTGAGGATCGACAACCAACTGGGGCCACGTGCAGATCAACTGAACAAGATCCTCGCAGAACACAGGGACGTCTTTGATGATAGCATTGGAAAACTCAAGCACATCAAACTGAAACTGCGTCTTCAAAGTGGTGTGCAACCGAAGTTCTGCAGGCCACGACAGGTGCCCTATGCCTTGAAGGAGAAAGTGAACACTGAGCTTGAACGGTTGGAAGCAGTCGGCATCCTGACAAAAGTGAATCACAGTGATTGGGCCACGCCCATAGTGCCTGTAGTGAAAGCAAATGGAACTGTCCGCATATGTGGAGACTTCAAAACCACAATCAACCCTCACTTGGTGGTGGACCAGTATCCCTTACCCCGCATTGAGGACATCTTTGCAAAGTTAGCAGGAGGACAGAAGTTTTCCAAGATAGATCTGAGACAAGCCTACCTACAAATGGAAGTAGACGATGAGTCCAAGCCACTCTTGACCATCAACACAGAAAAAGGGCTGTATCAGTACAACAGAATGATTTTTGGCATCTCTTCTGCGCCAGCTGTGTGGCAGAGAGCAATAGATCAAATCCTGCAGGGAATCCCAATGTGCCATGCTACTCAAGATGACATTCTTGTCACTGGTGAGTCAGAAGATTCTCATCTCAAGAACCTAGAGCTAGTGCTCAGAAGACTGCAAGAGTATGGGCTCAGAGCTAACCTCCAGAAATGTTCGTTCTTTGAAGACTCTGTAACATACTGTGGTTACAAGCTTGATGGAACCGGGTTACACAAGACAGAGGACAAGATCAAGGCAGTGATACGTGCCCCTACACCCAAGTCCACGTCTGAGTTGAGGTCATTCCTTGGCCTTGTGAACTATTACGGGAAGTTTATTCCAGACAGTGCTAATCTTCTCAGACCACTGCATGCACTTCTGGAGAAATCATCACCATGGAAGTGGACAAAAGAATGTGAGGTGGCATTTCAGCAAGCAAAGAAGATTATAGCCTCAGAAACTGTCCTTGTGTACTACAACCCGAACCTGGAAGTACGTCTAGCATGTGATGCTGGCCCCCACGGACTCGGAGCAGTCCTTTCGCACAAAATGCCTAATGGGAGTGAAAGACCCATCGCATTTGCATCTCGAACCTGGAAGGCTTCGGAAAAGCAGTACTCTCAGATAGATAAAGAAGCACTAGCCATTGTCTGGGGTATACAAAAGTTCTATGCATACCTGTATGGAAGACACTTCAAGCTGATCACAGATCATCAGCCTCTGACACATATCTTTGGCCCAACCAGCAGTGTTCCTGCGATGCAAGCTGCACGCATTCAACGTTATGCCTTGTTTCTAGCTGGGCTCGACTACGAGATACAGTACCGCAAGTCATCGAATAATGCCAATGCAGATACATTGTCACGCCTTCCTCTTCCAGACAGTCCTGAAGACAAACCAGATGAAGCTGAACTTTTCTACCTGAACCAAATGGAGCAACTACCTGTAACAGCTCATCAAGTCAGACAAGCCACAGAGCGTGACCGTCTGCTATCGAGAGTCCACTACCATGTTTTGAACGGGTGGGACTCGTGCAAACGAGACAACGAAATCCTTCCATTCTACAGGCGTAGAGATGAACTCTCTTTACACCACGGCATCATTGTTTGGGGCATAAGAACAGTCATTCCAGCTGTATTGCGAGAAACAGTCCTCAACGACCTGCACTCTGGACATCAAGGCACTGTGAAAATGAAAGCGCTTGCACGTTCGTTTGTGTGGTGGCCATCTGTTGACACCGATATCGAAGCCATCACTAAGAAATGTGCAGGGTGCTCCAGCGAGAGCAACATGCCACCAAAAGTCTCTCTGCACCCGTGGGAAGTGCCGAGTGGACCATGGCGCCGAGTTCATTTAGACTTTGCAGGGCCATTCCTGGGCAAAATGTTTCTTATCGCTGTTGACTCATTCTCAAAATGGCCTGAAATACATGTGATGAGTTCAACTACGGCAGAGTGTACCGTGGATGCACTGCGCGTTATGTTTGCATCTCACGGCATTCCAGAACGCATTGTCACGGACAATGGTCCTCAATTCACATCGGAAGAGCTCCGGACCTTCCTCATGCAGAATGGTGTGCGACACACATTTAGCGCGCCATATCACCCGGCGACGAACGGTCTTGCAGAAAGGTTCGTGCAGTCCTTCAAGCACAGTATGAAGGCCATGAAAGGAGAGGGATCCGTCATCAAGAAGTTGACAAACTTCCTTTTGGCATACCGTACGACACCCCACTGTGCTACTGGTGAGACACCAGCAAACCTTTATCTCGGGCGCGAGCTACGCACTCGACTGGCACTATTACGCCCACAACCCGGTGGACGTACGTATGAGAAACAAGGGTCATCTCAACCAAGTAAGCCTCAGCGCTCCTTTTCTGAGGGGGAAGAAGTTTCTGTGCGCTCCTATAGGGGTACAAGTAAATGGGTGCCCGGAACAATCGCAACCAGAACAGGGCCTCTATCATATGAAGTGGAAGTTGGGGGAACAACCTGGAAACGTCACACTGATCAACTGCGCAAGGGTCACACCGACGACAAACGCCATCTGGATTCGGAACCTGAATTCCTACCCAGTATGCAAACCTCCCCGGACAGCGAGACATCACCTGCTTGTGTTCCAGATGAAAACAAATCTGCATCACCTCGACGTGATCCATGTGTGAGTGCACCAGAAGACAAACTTAATACTCCTCGGGTAGCAGTTCCCGTGAGCCTCCCTGATCCTATCGCAGGTCGCCCAGTGAGGGTACGTCGACCACCATCGAAACTGGACTTGTAAAAAAAATTACAAGGGAGGAAGTGTTGTGTGCCAAAAGCAGCGGCGTACCATGCGTGTGTTGGCAACTGTGGACACAAGCTGCATGGTGTGTATTGACGCTGTGTGTGTGTGTGGTGCCGGCGGCATGGCTTCCATGTTGTGTGTCAGTATTGTACCATGTTCTTAGGTGTGCAATAAATGAAGTGCAGACACAACAGTTGCTATCATTGGCTCCGTTGCATGCAGGCTGGTTATGCCCCCACGGGATGAAAGCAGACGCACTTCAACCAATGCTGCGTGATACGAGTGGAAACGGGAATGTTTTCGAGCAATGAGAATGCTTTGGTATGCAGCATACCATCCTGGTTTGCATATGTGCTGCAGAGAGTCAATAAGGTCATGCCACATTTGCCTATTTGCTAAAGAGGTATGGGTATGTGCTATCTACCGCACTGAGAAAGTGACTTTTCTCTGCTTACCATAAGTGTCCAGTATCGCAATGCACAATCATATTATACGCGTCTACATCATTAAGAGACATATGTGCTTTGAGGAGCGCCGCATTGGGGCCACCCGATTATTTCTATTTCATTTCACTGATCGCGTACTTGTAAGCTGAGCATTTCATGATATCAAATGGCATAGTTAGCCTCCTGATAATGGATAATGATAACTTGATAACCAAAGCTTGAGGGCGCAAAAAATTGTCAAATGATTCCAAAAAAAGGGTGTTTTGCACTTGATTCTAACCGTCAGGATTGTCTATGTAACTTGCTTTGTATTAATTAGCGGTTTATATTATTCCTAAAACTACACTTTCAAAGTGGCTCTAACAAGATGAATTACGAGGTTGTAGATTCAAAATCTACCAGCCTATTCAAAGACTTATTTCCTTCGAAGTTTTTCTCATTGTGCTAATTCAGGCAGAAGTCCACAAATGCAAAATTTTCGTCTGGTCTCACACGGTAGCATCGACAATAGTGCATACGTCTAGCTAGATTTCTCGGCGCCAGCTCACTACCATCTTACGCATAACGTCTAGCTAGATAATTTCTCGGCACCAGCTCACTACAATCTTACGCATAAGCTCCTCGGGATTGTCGGGATTAGATAAATGCGTAGCTCTACCCACTGCAGCCACCAGAAGAGAAAGAAACATGTGTCCACTGCGAGATATCAGCACATGGCACAGGTTGTTCCTTACGGGCCTCAAAGCCTCAGGTATGAGTCTGGAGCCCTCTATACGACGTCCCTCGCAGCCCAAATGCTCCTTCGGGTCCGTCAATTTCTGCAATTTATTCTACTTTCTGCAGTTTTAAAACTCAGTTTCTGCCTTCTCTTCGTGCTATTAGCAAGATTACCTTATCGAATGGCATAATAGTGAAGCTGCGTACACAACATGAAGTATGCGGAGCAACAACAGCTAGCTACTTTCGGTGAAAAGTTCCAGAGGATTCTTACAGCCTCAGCAGCATGATGCAATACGGTTATTGCGGTAATCCCCATATGTGCAGGATATATCACTATCTACTTTGCATTCATAGATCGCGTAGTCCTCATACCTATCCTAGCGCAGTGGTAAAGTGGTTAAGCCATGTGCCTCTGCCCCGGCAGGTGCTGCTTCAAGCACAGGCTAAGGTGGGGCTTGTGAGACACTGGTTAATTTCATTTCCCAGTCAGTATTTTAACTGCCACTGGTCACTGTAGGCGGTTTGCACACATTCCTGTAAGTAGGTTGTGATGATGTCACAAGGTCACGTGACATAGGTGGCCCTACTTCTATGTGTCCAAACTAGATTGCTTATCAGGATTTTTTTGTACATTTTTTCCTCACATCCAACTATGCTGAGTATGACGCCGGCTTTTCAGTGATGGAAAGGCCTTAAAAATGTTATGTTACCGCGCTGTCGCTGTCATAGTGCGCAGTCAAAAATTTTTATCATTATGATTAGGAAACTTGGCAATATGTGGTATGTAAGTGAGTGTCACGCAACGTGTTATCTTCAGAAGCTGTGCAGGAGATCGAACGGATATGAATGCAGAACAGGAAAACATACGTTACTCCATGCCAGTGCCATCTGTTTTAACAGGTGTGCAACCTTCGACATTAAAGCTTTAATAACCATGCACAGTGGTACTAATACGTACCGCTAGCAAGATAAAAGCTCGCAGACAGCGGTCCAGTGGTCGACAGGGTGGAAGGAACGCCTGGAAAAAAGCAAATGAAAATTTTCTAATAAGAACAATTTGAAAGCGCTAGACAGTTTTAACGGCGCATGTATGCAAATAGCACTGACAATTATTGACCCAATATTGGAAAGGAATGGTTTCACATTGCTCCGTCTTAGGACCAGCATCTTCCAATACTTTTCCAATATTTGGCCGGCCACCTGCGCTGCTTGCGTAGCACATGTTTTGAACTAGGTTTATGTTTATTGAAGCTGATTACGCATTTTTAATTCATGGTAGGCTTCAGCCATGCGGTTAGCGCTTCACAGACATTTTTCAAAAGAGCCGTTTGCTTTGCTTTTTTATGGCGTTTTTAATGCTTCAAAAATTAAGGGACTGAGGCTGTGAGGGACGCCGCAGTGAAGGGCATAGGAAATATCGACCAGCTGGGTTGTGGGTGAGTGAATGAAGCCTCCGTTTGTCTAAGCTCCGGCATTGCTCTTACTGCTTATTATCGATTCTGGAAGGAGAGGGGGTGGGGCTGTCACCTAATCAATCCATGTGTACTCCGGGTATATTCTTTCCATGGTTCATCGCTTCCAATACCCACTAGCATTGAGCCGAGTTATCCGGTTCAATACACTATTGTTATCCCTGTACTTTAGACGACACTTTCAGCCTTATCGTTTCAGTGGAGTGTGCAGGTAAAGGTGGTGATGTTCACCTACCGTGCACATTCTCTTCCACAAGCATTTTTATTTTGGCTGTCGGACCTCTTCGCAACTTAGCAGCTTTCTTAAGAGTTTTGTAACAATCTAGGAAAACAAACTCCAACTTTGAACAACACTTCTTAGTAGCAGATTGATGCAAATTTGTCTGACAGCGATATATCAGCAGGTTATTACCGATGCTCAAGGTTTGAATTGACAGGAACAACTCAGCAGCTGTGATAAAGACTGCTCCACCGTCATCCAGCCATCAGCAGGATTCAGTTCACTAGAACCAAAATTTGAAGACAAGCATCCTCTAACGGCGGCTACACTGGCAGAGTAGTCCAAATGTTACCCAGTACGAATGCTGAATATCAGATCAGTGAAGTGCAGTCACTCTCGTTTTAAACCAGAGTCAGGACAAGCTTTGTAGAGTGAAATCGACAGACAATAAGACAGTTCTACAGCTGCCAACTGCCTGTGGCATTGATGTAGACTGTAAAAGCTGAAGGACAGAACGAAAACATGAGCACAGAAATAGTGCAGTGGTGTTCTGGTCAGAGAAATGAGCAGGTTGACTGAGCTTACCCGTTTTCTTATTTTGTTGGGAACTACAGCCTACATTCGCAATAAGAGGAGGAGGATAAGCTTCATTTCCGACAGAAGTAGCAGTTGGTGTGGGGTATAGCCCCATCAAGTGGCCTCAGCTAAAGCCTATATTCGCAACAGGAAATGAACTGCTAGCACTTATACACATTTCCTTTGTTCAGAATGCAGTATCTTCTGGATGGATTAAAAGAGGGACTATAAGAAAACTACCATGCCTAAAAAGCGATCTGATGAACACTAAGTATTAAACTACAAACAAATGGGCTCATAAAGGCATAAGAACTCACTGAAAGAATTCTTGAGAAGAAACAGAAAACGACTTAGGTGACTGACTGCAAGCACTGAGGACAAGATGATTTCAGTACCTACAAATAAGGCGCTGTATGGCGGGGTTGGATAGATTCCTTTGAGTTGAGTTAAGCTTGAATTAAAGAAGTGCTGGAACGTCGTCCTCTGTCTTCCAAACAGAAGCAGTGTCCTGCACTTTCAGATGCATTAATTCCTACAGTTACCAACTGGGTGGCATGAATATCACGATTCGCTTGAAAAATCCTCTGTCGGGACTGGGCAGGTAAGTGGAAATTGTAGTGACTTGACATAGCGACATCCATAGCTTTCTGACAATGGTCTGATTGGTAAGCAGCATTTTGATGTTCGAGAATAAGTGTGATGGAGTGGGAGCTTCCATCATTTGCGATGATAAGTTCCAGCCATGCAAGTGGTTTTATGGTAAGATAACAAAGCACTCTTGCCACAGGAATTACTTTCCAAAGTGGTGAAGATGCACGCGCAAGTGCCCTGCTTGTGTCCTCATACTTTATGACAAGCAGTACCTCCATTTATTACTGCTGGTGTTTTTTTCTACTGTGGCGATTGCTTTCGAAGTTTTGAAGTCAGTTTGGGTCCTATTTCAAGAGAGCAAAAGTACAAAAGGCAGGATGCAGGACAATTTCATTTCAGGCAAGTTCGTTGTGAGAATTTGAGGGAAAAGAATAAAGGCACTCGCTGCAAAGAAACAGGTTCCACATTGCACACAAGGCAGCAATTGCTCACTCACGCATGCAAACCACAACAAGCATTGCTAATGCAGCACTCAGCTTCTTTCTTCGTATAGGTATGCTTTTTGCAGACATGGCCGAAAAATAGACGGGCCCGCACCCTTTTTACAAATCTACTCCCCCTTGGGGAACTGCCATAAATAATTACCTTTCTTCCAGTTAATTGACAATTTACGCACATAAGGCATCGCAACCGGTTTTATTTCCACTTACTTTCTTTGTCGCTCTTTCACTTTTACCTACCGCTGATGCTACGGCCACCACCACCAAGATCCCAAAGGTCTATAATCTTCAAGGCATATCGTCAGGACAGCAAATTGAAGGCTCAGAGTCCTGATATTGTGTTCAACTTCTTTTGAGTGCACTGAATAGTGATGTATTACTTCACAGTGCAGTCTCATATATGTCGGCTTCTCTTGCACTATCGTGGAGGCAGTGGTTGAAACACTGCTGCAAAGAACAACAAAAGGCTGAAACTAAACTAAAGCAGGTGCTGATGCCATATTCATAATAGGTGTCGCACAACCTGCGAAGTTCACGGGCAAGTACAAAGTTTACGGTGTCTCGAGTGCTGTTCAAACCGGATGAACTGTGCCCCCGTATCACGCAAGAAAAACACAAGAATAGCGGTCATGAGAAAAAGCTCTCCAGACCTTTTGTGAAATGAGCTGCCGGATTCTACTTGATACAACATGTGAGCAAAAGTGCGTAGCAGAGACTAGACACTACGTCAAAGATCGCGCGTGGGAGCGCGAGCTATCATTATCGACGAAGAAAGACTACAATTTTCCACCTACGTATACGCCTACATGAATGAACTGTGCGGGGAACGAATGTCGACGCTTCCTGCTAGACAAATCGGTAAAGCAAAAAATTGACCTCATGATCATGCGGCCCTGCTGAGCGCGCATTCTGTCAGGCTTCTTCAAAAAGAGCGAGTGTTTTTTCCAGCAGGCTGGTGTCATAAATATGGCTCCCATCGGCATAAAATTTCAGCCCATAAACTTGCGTCTTCGCTCATGCACGGATCCCGCAAGCTAACAGTTTAGTCTGCTAGACAACGCACAGGAAGGAATCAACCAACTTTTATAGAAGTGTCGTGGGCACCACTCTCTCTCAAGTGCATCGTGTCTGAAAACAGCAGCTACGCATGTCTACGGCCACTGTACCTGTTAGCTCTTTGTGCAAGGATGTTTCCTTATACAGGATGTTTCCTTAGACATGTATTATATTTCACATGCACTACTACAGGACATCGCCGTAAAAAAATAGGATCGCGTGTTGCTCTGACAGGTCCACCGGCTAAACACATTTTCCGGTTCTTGCTTGTGCTGTTCATCTATTCATGCAGCGGGCGCAAAATGCCACGCCACAGATGTCTCGGCTGTAGGTCTGCCAATACCAATTGGCAGCAGGAGGACCATGATAGACTACTGTACAGGTTCACTACGAGCGTGTTAGCGAAGCTCACTAAAAGTGATTGCAGCATGGCAAGGAAAGGATGACAGACAAATGGAAAAGGGACTGACAAGTCGTCCATTATATTCAACTTCAAAGCAGGACCAACATGCACATACAGAACTCTGCTCGCCGTGCCAGCTTCTATTAGCTTGACATTTCAGCTAATACTCACAACTGCTACCTGACGTCCCTGACGATGAAATTGAAGAGCAATTATTCCCGATGAAACTCGAGAGAAGATTTCTAGAAACAGTAATATTGAATTACTGATGTTCGAAAAACACATTTTAAATTACTGTATCATGCATTGTATGGCATCTATGCAAACCATATCGTATGCCTCTTAAGAGTAAAAACATTGTGGCTGTTCCCACTCACACAGTTTGCTTCTCACTCTAGAGCAGTATTTGAGCCACAAACGATAAAAACAGGCCCACTGCCCACAGGGTACAGGTTCTTTTTTTTTCAAGAAATGACAAAAGCAGAACCAGTCTAATTGCAGTCTGAAGGAAATATTCGAAGAGTGGGGCAAAATGTGACACAGGTTTGCAACTTGACCCCTTAATTTCATTACTCACAACTACTAAAAACGCTAAAGTTTTTACCACAATGCTAGTATAATGCTCACTAAATACGAGAAGACAAGCACAAAGCAAATCTTAAAAATGTACGAAATCTCACGTTTTGCCTCTACACGCAAGTCAAAATGAAAGTGCATGACTCATAATGAGACGCCATTCCAAAATCAAAATATTATGGTTCCTTAAAATAAATTTATGCGAAGCTGGTTCTATCTGCACATAGACCACCTTAAATACCCTATTCGAATACAAGAGACTAAACCCACAGCGAACCCGCAACCATTTTGTTCTATGGCCCCAATAAATGGCAAATCTATATTCAGCCACCAGCCTACACGATATTTGCTTGATTCTGTTTTAGTGCAACAGTTGCTGGTGTTTCCCTGGACATGCGCCTTGGTACGATGCACAACACGTGAAGAGATTTTTTAAATGTGATTTCAGGCCAGAGCGAACAGAGTTTGCTTGCTCATTATAACAATGCTGTACAAGCAGTTGTTCATGACAGTTGAATGACTGTGGTGCCGAGGTTCGCACGAATTTTTATGCACGTCTTGCGCTTCATATCTGGTCGCATTTCATATCTGGTCACTTTTAATTGTTGTGGGTTCCTACGCTATCCGCCAAATGTTTTATCAAACTGGTGCTGTTTGTGTCTCTCCAGAGTTTCCTTCCTATTTTCTATTGTGCTTTCAGTCTATCCTACAGACATAGAAAATAAGAATAAAGCTTTAGAGCACGGAATAAATTTTGCATGCGTCCATGCAGAAAGTCACCGGCTACCGTTTTGTCACACCTGTAGCTCCCTGCTAAAATACTTTCTTCACAACGAGAAGCTGAAATTATTCTGAAAGAAAATATCAATGGCTAATTGCATACCTGAACAATTACGCCTAATCTAAGATGTGAGGTGGCTAGAGCTTTGCAGTACTGAAAATGTGACGTGCAGAATTCCGCGTCATCTTCTCAAGTCCGGGACTCAGATATTTCTTACTTGCGGGCGAGGGATACCGTCGCATGCTTGCGGATTATGCGGGCTGCCGCAGACTCGGTCACATATCCGGGCTGACTCCAGGTTTCGGGCACTGCAAGAAATGCGTAAGCATTGAATGACCAATGCGCCAACACTGAATGAAGGAAGAACTGCGCTAAAGACGCAGTTAGCGCTACCGTTCTATTAACCTTTTCAACAGGACATGAGAGTGCAAAGGATGTGCCTAACTGTTATTAAGCATTGACGAGGACACTGACCTGATCTTAATGCTTGGACCCAGATGATGTCCAAGTGCTCACCTTTTCCTCTTGGCACGCACTTCTGTCTTTACAGTTCCACATATTCCATGTTTAAACAACAGGTCATTGCTGCCGCATACGTTGGACATACACAGACAGAAATCACGCTGTGAAAGGCATGCAAGCAGCTTCCGTTCGCGATGAAGTTTGGCATAGAAGAGCCCTAATTGAAACAGTGGTTTACTGTTAACTGGAAAGAACACAGGCAACGAGCAAAAAACCATAGCTAACCTATGATTTACAGGACAGAGATATTTTGAGCAAGAAAGTTTGAGTCCAAAAATTATTTGACTGTTTTTTCAAGCTGATATCCACACACACACACAACTAATGCAACACTGCTTGTCAAAGCTACAACGTTGCACTGCAAAGTAGCCGCCTGCTCCGGAGCTCATTTTATTTTCAGCCGCATTCACCATGGCAGTAACTAGAAAGAGGTGCTGCAAATCCCTAACCAGACCAGGCCATAAATTTTACTCAATTGACAAACCGCGTTCACCTTCAGGAGAGTCCACTAGTGCAGTGCTTGAGCATGCAAGGAAATAAGTTAACCAATTTAATAAGGGTTTGTTGTTGTTAATGAGGGTGAACCTAGAATTTAGGAAAAAATATGCGCTTGTTAGTTGCTGAAAATATGAAGAAGGGATGCTCCAACCTACGCCGTGCACACCACTTTTTCACCAAACCCAAAAAAACCTGAGCAAATATTTTTTAAAAATACCACTTCTCTAGGAGGCCCAGCATGCTGCAAACGGCTATTAGAAAGAATTTAGGTTTACTTTATCATCTAAATGCGATGGCCTAACTGTTCAAGTTCAATTACGCGTACAACCGCCGCTGCGCCTTCACACATCGCTCGCAATTGTTCTGAATACGAGCAGTAAGTGTCATGTATACAGCTCAAAAAACAAAGGTGAAAACGGGCCCTCAGCTTCTTTTCTTCAATACAAAGCATTCTATGAAGCCATTAAAGCGCACATGCTGCTCAGAGCCAATATGCACATTGACCTTAAGGAAATTTGTACACAAGTGTATATTCCGAAAGAGCAGCTTTTTCTCAAGTGCACCCCATGTAGCATAACACCCATTATTGTGGAAATAGGCAAATTTTTTGCCAACTAGCAAACACATCAAATAATATTCAAAACAGCATTGATGTACGCCCTCCGCAATTTCAGGCACAAAGATCTACAAGGTACAAATCTTTCGAATTGCGAGTAGCCTGTGCACCTTCGAAAAAAATTTGACGACCACTTCCGTGTTAATTTGAGACATATTAGTATCTGAAAACTGTTGTTCCTAATCTGTCTCAGTGGTACCAGTAAGCATTCTGAAGTAAGCCTTAAGTAAGCGGTACCAGTCAGTATTCTAACTCTCTTGTAGTCTCTTTTTTGGAGATTGAAAAGCACACCTTGATGAATATCACTTGTTAGCATTTTGGTGTCGTTTATAGTCGAGGAATGTCAGTCGTCTTTTTTAAATTGTCAATTTTGAATCTACCCACAGACATTTGTAAAGCCCAGCTTAAAAACCCAATCATAGTTAAAGCAGAACCACTGTTTATTCAGCGATGTCATGATAAGCACCGGGACAACTGAGAATAACAAAATACTTGAATCACTACCTTACAAAGCAAGAAATTTTGAATATTTTGCATTTAGCCTCTTCTATAGTCATCACCATCATCATCAGCCTGACTTCATTAAAGTCTGTCAGTTGCCAGCTGCAGCCACTGTATCCCCGCTCAATCTCAACCAACCACCTAACTTTCTGCTGCCACCTGCTACGCTTCCCTTTACTTGGAATCCGCTCCGTTACCCTTAAGAACTAGCGGCAATCTCGGCTTCACGTTAAAAACCAATTTCTTACTCTTGATTTCAAATATGATTCATTATTAACCCACATTTGTTCCCTAAATAACTCTCTCGACTTACGGTCTCTTAACTTTACACCTGTAATTTCTTTCCATAGCACGCTGCGTTGCCCGTAACCTAAGCTGAACCCTATTCGTTAGCCTCAACAGGTCTGTCTCACAGGTGAGTGCCATTAAGATAGAGCTGTTGTATACTTTGTATACTCCTATAGTACGACAGGAATAGAGAGACTGTACTACAAAGTGTATACTGCACGGATGGACATGTCGCGTGCAGGGCACATGAGCTGAGGCAGGAAAGTCATTTCCTCCACGCGAATAATTATTGACTGTGCCGCTTACATTTAGATTAGAGCCGGGGGTTAGACGAGCTCTCAGTCAGGAATTACGACTTTCTGAACATCACCTGTTAGTACCCAGAAGACTTGTTTATGGATCACGCTCTGGGAATGGAGCAAGCCTTTTCAGTTCACAGCAAGTTTATTTCGAAACAAACTCACTGCATTGCATAGCCAAAAAGACAATGGCCGGCCGCGGTATAAGATATGGACTTGTCGCAGATTTCTGCTAGAGCAAGCTACATAACTTTACTGCTCTTGTGAAGCTTTCATTCCTCAAATGATACCCGACCTTCCTTTGTTAGTGGCGCCACCCCGTTAGAGCCCCACTGAGGCATAATTCGCACCGCTTTTTTCAGTGCAGTTCTCGTGGTGTGTTCCAGCAGATTATAGAGCATTGCATGAACACAGGACTGTGACAGAACATAGTTTCAATGCTGATCTTTTGATTGGGTTGATGGTTACTGCTTTTTTGCTCACTCATACTGAAAACCCAAACCTTAGACAAGTGAATATAAAAGCAAAAACACTGCCATACCAAACAACTTTAGGGAGTGCTTTCACATTCAACTTCATCTGCTCTGGTTTTTTGTCAAATGTAGCGAGGTGCACGACCGTGAAAACTACCCCGCGAATCCTTTTCTGTTTTCAACTATTGATTCTAATGTTACATCCCATTATTGACAAACATAGCCAACCAAACGACCCAGTAATGCAAAGGCAGACGACAAGCAGAGTAGTGCTGCTGCCTCCGCTTACGCCACTGCTGGGCTTGCAGATGGCGAAAAGAATGGTTGACGTGGGGTCACATATTTTAGGGCGGCGCATTTTCCCAAGAGGTGTTGCCGACGGCCACCCTAGCAACTGCAAGGAAGTGAGTTAAGCAGTCGTATAACGATTTGCTCTTATTAATCAAGTTCAACTTCAGAATTTAAAAAATACGTGCCTATTTTTAAAACAAGATGAAAAAGAAATCTACAACCGAAGATACGCCATTAACCGGAGTACAGTACTTTTTTTTCCCCATCACAACTAAAAAAATTTCCAGCTAATATCTTAAAACATCCCTGCCCTAAGCAACCGAAAGTGATAGCAACAGAGCTATAGGAAGTGATTTTTCTTTACATTCACCACCGCATCCAACTGTGTTGCCACGACTTGTCCTAGCACAAAATTGTGTACCCTGCACAACCGTTGTGGTTGCACCAATCGGTCAAGCTTTGAAGAGCCAAGCAGTGTGATAGGACTCCACAGCTCAAAACTCTAAAGCATTAAAAGTCCCCCAATATTAATTTCTTTAACACGCGGCAGTCCTAGAAGCCACTAAACGCACACACGTCTTGGAGCCAACATTCACATCAATCCTCTGAGGACCTCGGTAATCAAGCATACATTACGAATTTGCAGGTTTTTCTTGAGAATGCCCCACCTAAGCTAACAACCATAATTTTGATTATAGGCAGCTTTTCGGCAACAAGAGAATGCAGCAGATTTTTTTCAAAACATCAATGCAGCACATCAGCCATTTTTTTGACGAAGCTTGTCCCCGGTACTAATCTCTCTTTTTCTAAAATTGTAGCATGTAGCACGTTGAAATTGTACCTAGCTTCATAATTTTGGGAATACTAGTGTATGAATATTGAAAGTTTTGATCTGACTGGCGTTCTTGAGGCATATATTTATAAAAGATATTCTGCAAACCAGATGATGAATAGAACCTAAAACGGTTAGGCCCAGATGCCTGCCTAGGCACTCACCAATTAGAATTTTGGGTAGGCAATAGCATTCGTCCTCTAACGTAGCCATCTGTAGAGGTTGTCCAGCATTCCGGCTACATGAATGCCATCGTTAGTATTTGAGTGTATTATAGCAAACCGATGTCAATGCATTCCTTTTTGTAATATACTCAAATTTGTACATATGTACACTGATGTGTAGAACTGAGCATAAACACGCAATCCTATTTTCCACAAAGCCTAATAATTTAGCGATGCAATTATAAGCACAGGACAAAGCGAAGAAAGCTGGATATGATCAGAAAAGCGAACTTCTCGACCCACTGCTTTACAAAGCAATACCATCATTACTTACTAAAATGAGTTTAACTTAGGGTTTCCTGTATATCAGTGAAAAAGCAATGAAAACGCCGTACACTATATTGCGCGGATTATGAGCATCAAACACCAGTGCCCATCGCCTGCGCGAAAGTCGCACACCTCCGAACATTATGCTCATGCTTCTTTGACTCGAGTCGCAAGGTTGCTTTCAATTTCTGGCACAGTCAATATTTATTGACTCTGCCCGCTTTCCTTTTAGGTTGCAGCCTGGGGTGAGGAGCGTTCACGGCCAAAAATTATGCCTTTAATCCTTTTGCTGATAATTAAAACAGCTTTGCGAATGCCCCTTGTTAGCACCTAGGGAACATGAAAGATCGAGCTACGGCAGGCATGCGAACGGTTTCCGTTCCCAGCGTGTACATTTGCAAAACGTCATTGACCTTAAAGCCAAACACAAGATGATAACTTTGAAGAATTCCTGAAACTGGCTCCTAAAATAACCTTTGCAGAAGGAAAGAAAAACAGCAATACTCTGAGCGGCGTAAGTTACGAGACCCTTTGTCACAGAGTTTTAAACGAATTTTTTTCCCTATTTCCGCTAACATCTCTCTAGAGTTAACAAATGCAACATTCCCCGTCAACGCGAAAACATTAAACACATTAAACTACACGGCTGACATACCACCAGCACTCTAAATTGCCAGCCTGTGTCTGAGCTAATTTTGCTGGCCAGTCCCCTATCGCGGCATTAAAGGAAGTGTATTTTAGCTTGACTACAGAGCGTTGACCAGGCAGGGAAATAAGCTTTTACGTACCGGCCGAGGTTGGCCGCCCACTTGGAAGGGAGGCCTTGCCTTCTGAAAAGGAAGTTAATAGTATAAGGCCTTGTTCTAAACCAGCTTTTACAATTAACTAGAATCAACTGCACGCACTACCAATTCCACAGGCGTGGGAGCGAAAGCGGTGGTGCTGCGGGTGGGGCCAGACTACAGACTCTCTTAGCAGAGATCAGTGAATGCTTGGGATGTGGCTTGTTAAATAGGTATGCAACTGCTCTGGGCACAAACAGAGCAAGTCTGGAGTGAATGTTGACACAAACCGGGATGCATTTTGCTGCTCTTGGCGCACAAAATTGAGGCCACGCCCACTGAGCTCTTAACTGGCCATGAACATACATTACGAGAGGTTGCTATTTGTGGCTCAGTTGCATACAGCCTGGTTATGCAGGGTGTATCCACCCAGGGAATGAAAGCAGTCACACTTCAATCAAGATACGAGCGGAAATGGGAATGTTTTCGAGCGCTCGACTTGCCTTAGTATGCAGCATACCATCCTGGTTTGCATATGTGCTGCAGAAAGTCTTTAACTAATTAAGCCATATTACATTTGGCTATTTGCTAAAGAGGTATGGGTATGTACTATATACAGCACTGAGAAAGTGACTTTTCTCTTCTTACCATAAGTGTCCAGTATCGCAATGCACAATCATATTATACGCGTCTACCTCATAAAGAGACATATGTGCTGTGTGGGGTGCCGCTTTGGGGGCACCTGATTATTTTTTTTTTTCATTTCACTGATCGCATACTTGTGAGCTGAGCTTTTCGAGATATCAAATGGCAAAGTCAGCCTCCTGATCATGGAGTAGGCTCACTAATGTTCGCCCGTCTTGATGACCAAAGCTCGAGAGCGTAAAAAATTTCCATACGATTCTAAAAAAATGGGGTTTTGCGCTTGATTCTAACCGTCAGGATTGTCTACGTAACTTGCTTTGCATTATTTAGCGGTTTAGTCTATTTCTGCAAACTACACTTTCAAATTGGCTCTAACAAGATGAATTACTAGGTTGCAGATTCAAAATCTATCGGCCTCTTCAAAGAGTTATTTCCTTTGAAGTTGTTCTCATTGTGGTAATTCAGGCACAAGTCCACAAATGCAAAATGTTAGTCTGGTCTCACACAGTGGAATCGACAATAGTGCATACATCTAGCTAGTTTTCTCGGCGTCATCTCACTACCATCTTACACATAACATCTAGCTAGATAAATTTCTCGGCGCTAGCTCACTAAAATCTTACGCATAAGCTCCTGGGGAATGTCGTGACAAGATAAATGAGTAGCTCTACCCGCTGCAGCCGCCAGAAGAGAAAGAAACATGCGTCCACTGTGAGATGTCAGCACATGGCACAAGTTGTTCCTCACGGGCCTCAAAGCCTCAGGTATGAGTCCAGAGCCCTCTATACGATGTCCCTCACAGCCCAAATGGCGGCTTCGGGACATTAAACCACCAATTTCTGCAATTTATCCTGCTTCCTGTAGTTTTTGTATTCTCTGTGCGCTATAAGCAAGATTATCTTATTGAATTGCATAATAGTGAAGCTTCGTACACTACATGGAGTATGCGGAGCAACAACAGACAGCTACTTTCGGCGAAAAGCTCCCAGGTTTGTTTCGGTGAAAAGCTCCCAGGTTGCTTTTGTTCTCAGTCAGTAAACTGCCACTGGTGGCAATAGGTGATGTGCACACATTCCTGTAAGCAGGTTGTGATGACGTCACAAGGTCACGTGACGTAGGTGGCCCTACTACTATGTGTCCTGTGTGTCCTATGTGTCCTAGATTGATTATAAGGATTTTTTTGTAAATTTTTCGCTCTCAACCAACCACGCTGAGTACGACGTCGGCTTTTCAGTGATGGGAATCCCTTAACGATGTTATGTCAATGGAACCTCGCGAAACCACTGTTATACCGCGCAGTGAAAAATTTATCATTATGATAAAGAAACTTGACAACATGCGGCGGTTATATCATCAGTTTCATGCAACGTGTTATCTTCACAACCTACACAGAAGATCGAACGGTTATGGATGCAGAACAGGAAAAAATACTCGCGTTACTCCATGCCAGTGCCACCTGTTTTAACAGGTGTGCAAACTTCTCAGAAGATGAAAGATATATATATATATATTCTGATAACTTTACAGCTTTATTAACTGTACACAGTGGTACAAATACGTACCGCTCGCGGAATGTGAAGTCGTAGAAGGCTGTCCAGTGGTCAGCAGGGTGGAAGGAACACCTGGAAAAGGGTGAACGAAAATTTCCTGCTCAGAACAATTTGAAAGCGCTAGACAGTTTTAACGGAGCACGTACCCGAACAGCACAGGTAATTATTGGCCCAATATTGGAAAGGAATGACTTCACATTGCTTCTTCGTAGGACCAGAATTTCCCAATACATTTCTAATATTTGGCCGGCTACCTGTGCTGCTTAGGCAGCACAAATTTTGGACTAGGTTTATGTTTATTGAGGCTGATTACTCATTTTATATTCATGGTAGGCTTCAACCATGCGGTTAGCGCTTCACAGACGTTTTTCAAAAGAGTGGATGATCGTTTGGTTTGCGTTTTGTTTATGGCAATTTTAACGCCCCAAAAGGAATCAGGCCAGCCTGTAAGGGACACCGCAGTGAAATGCATCGAAAATATCGACCACCTGGGGAATAAGTGATAGCATGACGGTCTCTGTTGCCTTGGCTCCGGCATTGCTCTTACTGCTTATTATCGAGTCTGGAAGGAGAGGGGGCGGGGCTGTCGCCTACTCGTTCCATGTGTACTCCGGGTATATTCCTTCCATTGTTCATCGCTTCCAATATTCACTAGCATTGAGCCAAATTGTTCGGTTCAAAACACTATTGTTATTCCTATACCTTAGACAACACTTTCAGGCTTATCGTTTCAGCGTAGTGTGCCGGTAAAGATGGTGATGTTCACCTACCGTGCACATTCTATTCCACAAGCTTTTTTATTTTGCCCATCGGAATCTCTTCGCAACTTAGCAGCTTTCCTAACAGTTTTGTAACATAATCTAGGAAAAGTAACTCCAACTTTGAAAAATACTTGTGAAACCACTGATGATGATGCTGCTTTAATTTACAGGTATGCTTTGGGTTCTTGGGAACTCAGCTGTGCCTTCATATGTTTCCGAAAACATTTGATCGTTCGACAAATAGAGGTTCTTTGTAGCAGATTGATGCAAATTTGTCTGACAGCGATAACTTAGCGGGTTAGTAGTGATGCTCAAGGTTCGAATTCACAGGAAGAAATCAGCAGCTGTGATAAAGATTCCTTCACAGTCATCCAGACATCGGCAGGATTCAGTTTGCTAGAACCAAAATTTCTCATCAGTGGAAGAGACTTCCCCACAGTAAAGCTGGCTGGGGTTTGGTTTGAAGACAAGCTTCCTCTAACGGTGGCTACACTGGCAGAGAACTCCGAATGTTGCCCAGTAGGAATGCTGAATATCAGATCAGTGAATTGCAGTAACTCTCTTTTTAAAGCAGAGTCAGGACAAGCTTTGTAGAGTGAAATCAAGAGACGATAAGAATATTCTACAGCTGAAAACTGCCCTTGGCTTTGATGTAGACAGTACAGCCGAAGGAGATCATAGAACGAAAACATGAGCACAGAAATAGTGCAGTCTACTGTTCTAGTCAGAAATGAGCACGTTGACTGAGCTTACCGTTTTTTTTTATTTTGTTGGGAACTACAGCCTGCATTCGCAATAAGAGGAGGAGGACAAACTTCATTTCCGAAGACAAAAGTAGCAGTTGGTGTGGGGTATAGCCCCGTGAAGTGGCCTTAGCTACAGCCTATATTCGCAACATGAAATGAACTGCTAGCACTTATACACATTTCCTTTGTTCAGAATGGAATAGCTTCTGGATGGACTAAATAGGGACTATAAGAAAACTACAATTCCTAAATGGCGATCTGATCAACACTAAGTAATAAACTATAAACAGATGGGCTCATAAGAGCTTAAGTACCCACTGAAAGAATGTCTCGAGAAGAAACAGAAAACAACTGAGGTGACTGATGCAAGCAATGAGGACAAGGCGATTTCAGTAACTACAAATCAGGTGCTGTATGGCGGGACTGGCCAGATTCCTTTGAGTAGAGTTAAGCTTGAATTAAAGAAGTGCTGGAACGTCGTCCTCTGTCTTCCGAACAGAAGCTATGTCCTGCACTTTCAGATGCATTAATTTCTACAGCTACCAACTGGGTAGCTTGAATATCAAGATTCGCTTGAAAAATCCTCTGTCATGACTGGGCAGGTTAGTGGATATTGTAGTTACTTGATGTAATGACATCCATAGCTTTCTGACAATGGTCTGATTGGTAAGCAGCAGTTTCAAGTTCGAGAATATGGTGTGAGGAAGTGGGCACTTCCGTCGTTTCAATGCTAAGTTCCAACCACACAAGTGACTTCAGAGGTAAGATTACAAAGCACTCTTGCCACAGGAATTACTTTACAAAGTGGTGACGATGCACGCTCAAGTGCCCTGCTTGTGTCCTCATACTTTACGACAAGCAATACCTCTATTCAGTAGTGTTGGTTTCTTTTTTATAGTGGCGATTGCTTTCGAAGTTATGAAGTCAGCTTGCGTCCTCTTTGAGGACAGCAGAAGTACAAAAGACACGATACAGGACAATTTGATTTCAGGTAAATTCATTATGAAAATTTGAGGAAAAAATTAAAGGGCACGTGCGGCAAAGAAAACAGGTTCCATTTTGCACACATGGCATTGATTCCTCCCTCACGCATGCAAACCACAAAAACAAGCATTGCTAATGCAGCACTCAGCTTCTTTCTTCGTAAAGGTATGCTTTCTGCAGACATGGCCAAAAAATAGGCGGGCCCACACCCTTTTTACAAATCTACTCATCTTTCGGGAATTCCTCTAAGTATTTACCATTCTTCCAGTTATGTGACAATTTATGCACATAGGGCATTAACAACCAGTTTCATTTTCGTTTAATTTAGTCGTCGCACTTTTTACTTATCGTTGCTGTTTCAGCCTCCGCCATCACGATCCCAAATGTCTGTAATCTTGAAGACAAATCATCAGGACAGCACACCGAAGAGTCAGAGTGCTAATACCGCATTTAACTACTTTCGAGTGCACTGAAAAGTGATGCAATACTTCTCAGTGCAGTCTCATATATGTCGGCTTCTCCTGTGCGATCATGGAGGCAGTGGTCGAAACACTGCTGAGAAGCACGACAAAGGGCTGAAACTAACGAAAAACTGGCGGTGATGCTGTATCCATAACATAAAAGGTTTCGCACAACCCGACAAGTTCACGGGCAATTACAAAGTTTACGGTGTCTCGAGAGCTGTTCAAATGGGATGAACAGTGCCCCCGTATTGTGCAAGGAAAACACAAGAGAAGCGGTCGTAAGAAAAAGCTCGCCGGACCCTTTGTGGAATGGGCCGCTGGATTCTACGAGATACAACCTGTGAGCAAGCGTACGTAGCGAAGACTCGACATTGCGTCAAAGATCGCGCATGGGAGCGAGAGCTATCGTTATCGACAAATAAAGGCTACAATTTTCCTCCTACGTATACGCCTACATGATTGAACTGCACGGGAATGGAATGTCGATGCTTCCTACAAGACAAATCTGTAAACCAAAGAACTGAACTCATGATCATACGACCCTGCTGAACACGCATAGTGTCAAGCTTCTTAGAAAACAGGGAGTATGTGTTTTCCAGCCGGCTGGTGTCAAATATGGCTCCCGTCGGCATAAAATTTCAGCCCATCAACTTGCGCCTTCGCTCATGCACGGATCCCGCAAGCTGACGTTTTAGACCGCCAAACAGCGCACAGGAAGGAATCAACCAAGCTTCGTAGAACTATCCTGGACTCCATTGTTGCTCGTGTGTCATCGTGCCGGAAAACTGCGGCGATGCATGTTCACTGCCACTGTACCTGTTAGAGCGAAGAGCTCCTTGTGCGAATGTGTTTCCTTACTATTGAAGACATGTATTATTCGATTCCATGTGCACTACTAGAGGACATTATAGGCACACGTTTTGCCCTCAGAGAGCCGCCAGCTAAACACATTCTCCGGTTCTTGCTTGTGCGGTTCAACGATGCATTCAGTGGGCGCACAGTGCCGCGCGGCAGATATCTCCGCTGTAGCTCTGCCAATGCCAGTTTGCAGTGGGGGGACCGCGAGAGACTACTGTACAGGTTCACCGCGAGCGTTCTTGCAAGGTCCACTAAGAGTGAATATACCATGGCAGGGAAATGATGGTAGATAGAAAAGGGACAGACAAATTGTTCATTGCATTTAACTTCGAAGCAGGACCAACATGCACATACAACACTCTGCTCGCCATACCAGCTATTATTAGCTTGACAAGAGCTCATACTAACAATTGCTCCCTGACGATGAAATTTAAGAGCAATTATTCCTGATAAAACTCATAGGACAAACTTTCCGGAAAAATTAAAAAAAATTAACGATGGCAGAGGGTAGCAGAGTGGACGACAGTAAAGTGCAGGTCTTGTGCAACGCCACGAAGAGCCACAGAGATTGGATTATTCATGTTCGAAGAGACATTTGAAAGCACTGCATTGTGGATTATATATGCATCTTATGTAAACCGTACGCTTCAAAATAAAAATGATGCTCCCGTTCCCATTCATACCCTTTGCTTCTCAATGTGGAGTATTATTTAAGCCACCCACCATAAAAATAGCCCTGCCACTCGCAGGGTACACGTTTTTTTTTTAAGAAGGGACAAAAGCTGCACCACTCCAATTGCAGTCTGAAGGAAACATTGGGGTGGGGCAAAAAGTGGCACAAGTTTACAAATTGACACCTTCATTTCATTATTCACAACTACCAAAAAGGCTAAATTGTTTCCCAGAATGCTAGTATAATGTTATATAATACGAGAAGACAAGCACATAGCAAATCTTAATGTTTGAAATCTCACGTTTTGCCTCTACATGCTGGCCAAAACGAGACCGTACAGCTCATAATAATGTGCCATTCCTAAATCAAATTATTACGGCTCATAAAATAAATTTATGCCACAATGACTGCATCCACACCTCGACCACCTTAACGAGCGTATTCGAGTAACAGAAACTGAACCCACAGCGAACCCGTAACCATTTTGTTTCATGGCCCAATACATGGCGAATCTATATCTGGTCATCGGTCTACCCGATATTTGTTTTATTCTGTTTTAGTGCTGTAGTTGTCGGTGCTTCTCTCAGCCCTGTTAATGAACATGCGCCTTGGTACGACGAACAGCACGTGAAGAGGAGATTTTTTTACTGTGATTTCAAGCCAGAGCGAAAGAGTTTGCTTGCTCATTATAACAATGATGTACAAGGCGTTGTTCATGACCATCGGATGACTGTGGTGCCGAGGTTCGCAGGAATTATTATGAAGGCCTTGCATTCCATATCTAGTCCCATTTCATATCTGGTCACTATTAATTGTTGCGGTTTCCTACAAGAGCCCCAGAATGTTTCATCACAACAGCGCTGTTCGCATCTCTATAGTTTATTACCTATTTTCTTTGGTATTTTCTGTCTATCATATACTATACCTGGATAATAAGAATAAAGCTTTAGGGCAAGGAATAAATTTTGCGTGCGTCCATGCTGAAAGTCGCAGCCTATTGTGTTGACACACCTGTGGACCGCTGCTAAAACACATTCTTCACAATGGCAGGCTTAAATTATTCTGAAAGGTAAAATGTTAATGACTAATTGCAACACCTGATCAATTACGCCTTATCCAGGAGGTAAGATTACTTGAGCTTCACAGTACTGAAAATATGACGTGCAGGATTCCGCGCCATTTTCTGAAGTCCGGAATCCTTAGACATTTTTTAATTGATAGGCTAGAGTGAAATAGTGTCCTCGTTTTTTTTGCGCAAATTTTTAAGTTAATGGTACATACTTCAGATGCTAGCAAAATCTATTTTAATCCTTGTCCATCAATCGTATCGAGTAGTTAAAGCTTATTAAGAGCCGATGGGAAACATGTGCAGATATATTGATCGTCAGTCGAAAAATTGCATTCATAATCCACTTCACAGTGAAAAGTGCGCTTACACAGAATTTATGGGTAAGCATTCCCTAATGCTCGCTTCGATTTTGGGATGCGATCCATCCAGTAACATTGCAGTGGGCGTCAATTTAATTGCACGATTAAAAGCTCGCGGGCACTAAGCATTAATATCGCTTTTTTGCACCCCCGAGTTTTTCTTAAATTTCCCATACTACGAGGCCATCCCATCTTTCACGCATATTCAGACAGAATGCCCCATATTCAATGAATCCCACACAAATAAGCCTGCACAATACACCCAACCATTCATCCTACCTCCCTCAATAACTGGCTCGCTGCCCAAACCAAACCCTGCATTCCTACTCTTCAGGTGTTCGTCCAACACGTCCGTAAGGTTTTTTTCAAGGCCTACTAGATGGCCACAGTACAGAGAAGCCCCAGACAGAGGCTGAAAATTCAACACATTTTATTCGGTTTCTTAACAAGCATTGTGAGCGAGTCACTTTAAAACCGTACCTTCTTGCTTGATGGGAAGGAATGCCTTCGCTCACTTCAGGTGCACGTAAGCTGGCACAGACTCGGTCACATATCCGGGCTCACTGCAGGTGCGAACACTGCATGAAATGCAGTCAAATGTGTAATAAAACGCGTACGTAATGCGCAATGAAATGCATATGCATTGGATGACAAATGCACCAGCTCTGAATAAAGGCAGAACTGCGCTTAAGATGCAGTTATAGCTACAATTTTATAAACCTTTCCAACACAAGATGCCTGTTCTCGGAGGACATGGGAGTGCAAAGGAGGTGCCTAAGTGTTAAGCACGGACGAGGACGTTTACGCTGATGATGTCCTAGTGCTCACCTTTTTCTCTTGGCACGTACTACCGTCTTTACATTTCTGCATATTATTGTTTTAAAAACAGGTATTTCCTGCCGCACACATTGTACGCACGCAGACAGAAATCGCGCTGTGAAAGGCATGCAAGCAGCTTCCGTACGCAGTAAAGTTTTGCAAAGAACCCTCATTGAATTTCATTACCAAAAACAGCGGTAACTTAAAAGATTGTCTGAAACACATGCAACGAGTAAAAAACAATGGCTAACCTATGGCTTAAAGGACAGATATTTTGAGCAAAAAATTTTTATTGCGAAAATTATTTGGACTATTCTTGCAACCTTATATTCATGCAGAGACAACTAATGCAACACTACCTGCCAAAGCGACCACGTTGCCCTATAAATAAGCCGCCTATGCCGGAGCTCGTCTTGCTTTTCAGTCGCATTCACCACGGCAGTAACTAGAAAGGGTTGCTGCAAATCACTCGCCAGACAGGGCCATAACTTTTACCCACATGACAAAGCACGCTGAGCTTCAGAAAAGTCCACCAGAGTGGCGTTTCAGCCTTCAAGGAAATAAGTTAACCAATTTAGTAAAGGTTTTTTGTTAATAATGAGGGTAAAACTAGAGTTTAAGAAAAAATATGCGCTTGTTAGTTGCTGAAAATATGAAGAAGGATGCTCCAACCAAAGCCACATAAACCACTCCCACCAAACAACTCGTAAAGGTCCGAGCAAATATTTTTTAAAAACGTCACTGTCCTAAGCAGCCCAACGTGCTAGGAAACAGAGCTTTAGTACAGTTTTTTTAGATTTACCTTAACATTTAATTGCGTTGGCCTAACTGTTCGTTCAGTTATGTGTACCACCACCGCCGCGCCTGCACACATTGGTCGCAATTGTTCTGAAGCGCAACCAGTGAGTGTCATGTATACAGCTCAAAATAGAAAGATGCAAACATGCCCGTAGCTTCTTTTCTTCAATACAAAGCATTCTATGAAGCTACTAAAGTGCACATACCACTCCGAGCCAACATGCACATTGAACTTCTAAAGCCATTTATACACAAGTGTATATTCCAAAAGAGCAGCATTTTCTTGAGTGCACCCCATGTAGCATAACACCGATTATTGTGGAAATAGGCAAACTTTTTTGCCAGCCAGCAAACGCATCAATTATTATTCAAAACAGCATTGATGTACGCCCACCGCAATTTCAGGCACAAAGATCTACAAGGTACAAATTTTTCAAATTGCGAGTGGCGTGTGCACCTTCAAATTTACACGACAACTTCTAAGCTTCTAATCTGCCTCAGTGGTACCAGTAAGCATTAAGTAAGTGGTAGCGGTAAGCATTCTAACTCCCTTGTAGTCTCTTCTTTGGAGATTGGAAAGCACAACAGCTCGATGAATGTCATTTGTTAGCATTTTGGTGTCGTTCATAGTCTAGCGATGTCAGTCGTCTCCCTTTTGTGAAATTGTCAATTTTGAATGCACGCACACAAATTTGTATAATCCAGTTTAAAAATCTCAATCACGCTTAAAACAGAGCCACTGGTAATTCAGCGATGTCATGATAACCACCGGGGATACTGACACCTGACGTGACTACCTTACAATGCAAGATCAAAGCACGTGGCGATCAAAGCACGAGGTCTCGTAGTAAAGCTGTCGCTTCGAAATGATCACTCTGACTGCAGCTCTTTCCAATCTGTGTTCTTACACACAACACTTTAAAGAAGATTTGCAGCTACTTACGACAGAATATCAGGATAATACAGATGAGGAGGAGGAGGAGCAGGATGCAAAGAAATTGAAGAATGCACTTCAGTGTCTTCTTTTCCCTGCATTGCAACCGATCAAACAGGCACTGCTGTAATCGCTTTGCAAGGTGTTTTTCCTGCGCGCGCAAAAATATGCATAAGCACCGACTGGCACCGGACATTTGAAAGCCCAGACAGCGCCCCCGACCAGTCAGGCAATAACCTCGGCCTTGCAATGCTCACCACAACACAATTGCATATGCACTTACTAATGAGTTGTTCTGTGAGCTAAACATAACCAGCAAATCTGCATAAAATCATTCCTGAACGTAAAAACGTTTATGGACGCTACTTTTGGAAGATTTCATTCTAACAATCAATATATTTGCAGATCACCCGAGGGAAGTCAACTGTTTGATCCTATCGATGGAAACACTTTAAAAGAGTTTTCTGCCTTGACGAGGAATGGACCATTATCTTCAATATTTGCTTAACGGTGTCTTACAATTTTCTTCAACTTTTTTCTCCAAGAATGTTGGACATGGGCGCGCCACATCTCAACTGTTAGACCACTTCTTGCACAGTCCTATGCCAGCTTCGGCCAGCCTTTACCAGAAGACTTCCTAATTTATCTACGCACTAGTTTGATTTATCGCCGTTTTACTTTTCCCAGCTTATAGCATCCATAAGGTACTCAACAAAAATTCTATTTCGTCCAGCATTCTGTCTCTAACCAAACACAAAAAATTTTTTTGCAGAATACTACCCATACTTCGGCAGCTAACTTAAGGGACTAAGTCTCACATACAAGCTGAGGTCGCTAAATGCAGTGTATGTACTTATGAGTTTCGAGATCTAGTACCAGTTTCGACATCTAATTTAAAAATATCTTCATATTCGCACGTTATAATTGCTAATTCCCAAATGAGTGAAACAATGTGTAAAAATTATACCAAAACAGCAGAAATGCTGGAGATACACACTAAAGTTATTACGAGAAGTTATCAAGCTGTTTACAATGTAAATCTCAAACGTTGCAGTGTACACATTATACAGAATTTTCAGAACCTTTCCTCTTACGACAAAACTACCTGCCATATGTATCCACAGCAGCCATGCTTGAGATTGTTCACTTGTGTTGCCTCGGAGGGCCACAATACTAAATAGGTGGCTGGGATTATATTTGGTAGCACTGAACCACAGCTTTCAGTACCTCCACTTAAAATCATAAAACCATTTACGCCCTACAATAACAAGTTTTGAATCGCACCATACGTAACAGCACTGCGCAAAGCGCCAGTAAAGCGATGCTTAGTTACAAGGTTGCTTTGATGCCGGGGTTAATACAAGAAATAACTTACTGTACATATTTTACTTATGTCTCCTCCTCATCTGAAGGTCAAAAGGCAACCAAAAAGGCTATTTTCTTTTGTATTCACCGCATTCTGCCAAAAACTGGGATGTCTCCACAGAAGCTGGTTATATGACCCGCTTATATACAGTAATACGAATATTCAATTCACATGATAGACTATATGAAAATCGCTCTGCTATTCATACCTCTTTCATATTGGTATTAATTCCTTATAGCTTTTATGATTTCCATTCAGTATCGCCGATGCGTCTTATTGGTTTCATACTTAAACCCTAAAAGGTTAAACCCTTTATTATCATATTACGAGAAGGCCACTGAGCAGAGCAGGGTAAGGAAACTTAGGGGCCATTTAAAAGGTGTCTATTTTTTGCGTGGTGTTCATCAATGGCATTTAATGGAAATTCTTGTCTAGGGAATGTTACGTATAACTGCTAAAGCTCCAGTAGCTTTGGTTTCGCCAAGTACTTTTCAATTCTGTCCTAGGACCACAAATAGGTTGTGCACTGGTCCGTCGTAACGCCCTCCTGCCACAGTAGCCAAACACTAACTTCTTCCCGCGGAGCCACGTTTCAGTTGTGCATTGTGATCCTTTCGCCATGACGCCTCAATTCACTAGAAGGATTCCATTCCATCCATTTTGCCCTCTGCCCAGAGTATCAGACGGCGATAAATTTGAGCTTTATTTGAAGTCCCCTCGTCTGCAGACATCGTTTGAACTTGTTCTACCTAGCAGCCAGTGACAGTAAAATACGCAGCTGGCAATATAGATGTGTAAAAGTTCCCCGAGTTTTATTTCATCATTATACACAACTCAATCAGGTAATTAAATCGCCCATTTTCTAGGAGTCAACATGCACCCTTTATGAACGTTTCTACACAACTCTTGATTCGAAATTCGACGTGTTTCCTTTTAACACAACACGTAAGATTTCAAATAAAGTTTTATTTAGCATCCAATGACCACACGAGTAGTAACTGCAATAAACTCTCAACATAGGAAAACAACCGATGGCTCTTTAGAGTAGGAAATTATTTCATGAGAAGGCGAGCGTAGCAGGGGTGGCATAAAGTTTGATGGGAGGATGAGATTAGATGTTCGCACAAGCCCAGTGGTTGGGCCTGCAAAGTGAGTTAAGCAGTCTTATAACGATTTGTTCTTATTATTCAATTTCAAAGTCGGAATTTAGAAAATACGTGCCTATTTTGAAAATATGATGAAAAGGAAATCCACAACCAAAGCCACGCCATTAAGCGGAGTACGGTACTCTTTTTGCCCGATCATAACTAGAAAAAGTTACAGCAAATAATTTGAAACAACCCTGCCCTAAGCAGCCGAATGTGGTAGCAACAGAGCTAGAGGAAGGTTTTTCTATTTACATTCACCACAGCATCTAACTGCGTTGTCACGACTTCTTGTCCTAATGCAAATTTGTGTAATCTGCATGACCCCTATGGTTGCACTCATCGGTCAAACTTGCTGTGAAGAGAAAGCAGTGAGTAAAGACTACACGGCTCAAACAGGTGAAGCTTTAAAAGACCACCAAGATTACTTTAGTCATTATAGGGCAGTATAAGAAGCCACTGAAATGCTCACATGGCTGGGAGCCAACATGCACATCGATCCTTTCAGGACCTTGGTACACAAGCATACATTACTAATAGGTGGCTTTCTCTCGGGTGTGCCCCATCTAAGCTAACAACGATAGTTTTGGAAATAGGTAGTTTTTTTTTGGCGACTAGCAAATGCAGCAGATATTTTTCAAAACATCATTGCAGCACATCGTCCACCATTTTGTTGACGAAGTTTGTCCCCGGTTACTAATCTCACCTTCGAAATTGTAGAGGCAGACGTTTCTTCTAAAAAAAATTTGATGGCTCCTAGCATGGTAATTTAGAGAATTCTAGTATTGAATATTGAAATTTCTAATCTGACTGGCGTTCTTGAGGCCTGTAGTTAATAATAGAAAAGATATTCTGCAAACCAGATGATAAATCACGCCTAAAAGCTTTTGACCTCTGCCGTAGTCTTCTGTGGAGATTGCCAAGCATTCTGGCTACATGAATGCCGTCGTTAGTATTTCAGTGTGTTATAGGCCACTGACGTCAGCCCGGTTTCTTTAGTGAAATAGCTTTGTACTTATGCATACTGATTTGTAGAAGCCAGCATAAACACGCAATCCTATTTTCCACATAACCTAATAATTTAGCGATGCAATGATAAGCACAGGATATAGCGAAGAAAGCTGCATATGCTCAAAAAAGTGAAATTCTTGACCCTCTTTACAAATCGATACCACCGTTACTTTGCTAAAATACGTTTAACTTAAGAGGTTCCTATAAATTGGTGAAAAAGCACAGAAAATGCAGTACACTATATTTCCCAGACTACGAGCCTCAAACACCGGCACCCATCATTTAGGCGAAGAAAGTCGCACACCTCCATACAATATGCTCATGCTTATTTGAGACGAGTCGCAAGGTTACTTTCGTTTGTGGACCAGTCAATAATTATTGACTCTGCCGCTTTCCTTTTAGACTGCATCCGGGGGTTAGGAGCAAACACTGCAAAAAGTACGCCTTTAATAATTTTGGTGCTAATCGGGTAGCTTTACAAATGCCACTTGTTAGCATCTAGAAAACACGACAGATCAACCTATCACAGGCTTGGGAACGGTTTCAGTTTCTAATGTGTAGGTTTCGAACACATCATTACTTCAAAGCCAAAAGGCAAAAACTTTATAAAATGCCTGAAACAGGCTCGTAAAATAACCTTTAGAGAAGGAAAGAAAAACAGCAATATTCTGAGCGGGATACGTTAGGACAACCTTTGTCACAGAGTTTTAAACGAAATTTTTTCCCCATTAGCGCTAGCATCTTTCTAGAGTTAGCTAATGCAACACTCCCCGTAACCGTGAACACAAAAAAATTAAACACCACAGGTGACAGACCACATGTACTCTAAAGTGCCCGCCTGTGCCTGAGCTAATTTTGCAGGTCAGTCCCCTTTTGCACCATTAAAAGAAGTGTATTTTAGCGCAACATCAGTGAATTGACAAGGCAGGGAAATAAGTTTTTACGTACCGGCCATAGTCGGCCGCGCGCTGCTACCGGACGTCTGGCCTGCAAGAAAGGAAGTTATTAGTATAAGGCCTAGTTTTAAACTCGCTTCAACACCGACTATTTAAGAAAAATTTTCGTTTATTATTAGGCGAAAACAATATATGGAAGCTCCTACGAATGCCACAAGCGTGGGAGCGAAAGCGGTGGTGCTGCGGGCGGAGGCCAGACTCCAAATTTTCATAGCGCAGATCAGTGAATGCTTGGGAGTAGGTACACGGCTACTCTGGGCACAAGCAGAGCAAGCGCGGAGTAAATATTGACAAAAAAGGGAAGCATTTTTGCTGCTCCTGGCGCACAAAATTGTGGCCACACCCACTGAACTCTTACTGGCCACGGACATACGTTACGAGAGGTTGATATCTTTGGCTCCGTAGCATACAGGCTTGTTATTCAGGATGTATCTGCCCGCGGGATCAAAGCAGTCGCACTTCAACCAATGCTGCGCGATACGAGCGGAAACGGGAATGCTTTCGAGCACTCAGACTTGCCTTAGTATGCAGCATACGATCCTGGTTCACGTTTGCCCTCCAGATTGCGCTTAATGAATTAGGTCATCTGGAATGGGTATGAACTATATACAGCAGTGAGAATAACTTCTCCGCTTACCGTAGGTGCCGAGTACCGTAAAAAAGGCACAAGCATATTATACGCGTGTAAGTCATAAATAGGCATATGCGCTGCGAGGGGCGCTGTTTTGTGGGGACCTAATTTTTTTCAATTCACTGATTTAGTGCTTGCGAGATGAGCATTTCATGATATCAAATGGCATAGCCAGCCTGCTGATCATGGAGTAGGCTCACTAATGTTCCCCCAACTTGATAAGCAAAGCTAGAGGGTGGAAACAATTGCCATACAATTCTAAACAAAGGGGGTTTTGTGCTTGATTCTAACCGTCAGGGTTGAACTATGTAACTTGCTTTGCATTCATTAGTGGCTTATGCTATTTCTAGGAACTATACTTTCAAAGCGGCTCCAACAAAATGAATTATGAGGTGGCAGATTCAATAGCTATGAGTCTATCAAACAGTGTCACTTTCTTCGAAGCTTTATCCTTGTTCTAAATCAGTTAGCAGTCCACAAATGCAACTGATTCTTCCTGTCTCACAATGTAGCATTGACAATAGGGTCTGTCTAGCTAGATAATAACCACCCTGACCTTAATTTTGCATATCGAAAATTTCTCTGCGCCAACTCATTACCATCGTACATATAAGCTCCTCCAGAGTGTTGACCAGAGACATGCGTAGCTCTACCCACTGCACACGCCAGAAGAGAAAGAAACATGCGTGCACTGCGAGATGTCAGCACAGGGCCCAGATTGTTCTTTAGGGGCGCCAAAGCCTCAGGTATGAGTAAGAAGCCCTATATACGGCGTCCCTCCCAGCCATATTTTGCCTCGGAAAATTAAACCAACCATTGTTGCCATTTATACTGCTTGCTTAAGGTTTAAAGCAGTTTTTGGATTCTCTGCGCGCTATTAGCAAGATTGTATTACCTTATTGAATGACATCATAGTGAACCTGCTGACACAAAGTTAAGTGTGAGGAACCAAAGGTTACCGCAGAGGAACGGCCGCTGGCTACTTTTCGTGAAAGGCCACAGGGAATATTTTCCACCTCAACAGCATCGGGCTATACCCCTTTTGGGGTAATCCCTGTATGTGCAGAATGTATCACTATTCTAAGATCGCCGAGTCCTCATACCTATCAAAGCGCATTGGTAAAGCGGTGAAGCCATGCGTCCCCGCAGGTGCCTCCATCGATGTACAGCCATCGATGTGGCTTGCAAGACCCAGGTTGCTTCTTCCGAGCAACGCCTCCTCTTCCAGTCGGTAATTTACTCCCACCGGTCACAATAGGCGGTTTTCACACAAACCTGTCAGCTCGTTGCGACGATTTCGCAAGATCACATGACCTAGGTGGCCCATCTGCCTCCAATGTGCCCCACCTAGGTTGCTTAGAGGTTTCTTTTATATATATTTTTCGCTCACATCCAACTACGCTGATGGCGCTCCGGCTTTTCTGCGGCGGAGGCCCTTAACGCTATTATGTCTATGTAACCACTCGATTACACTGTCATGCCGCGCTGTCATAAAAAGATATGATTACAATTAGGAAACCTGGCGGCATCTACTGGTTATAAGAACATTACTTCCATGCAACGTGTCATCTTGAGAACCTACGCAGAAGATATAGGAGATATTCTTCTTGAAAAGGGGAAGATACTTGCACTGCGCCATGCTGGTGCCACCTGTTTTAACCGGGGTGCCCCTTATCAGCAGGCAAAAGATATATATTCCTATAATTTTACGGCAATATTAACCGTACACAGCTGTACTAATGCGCACCGCTTTTAGACTGTGTTAGCAGAAAGCAGTTCACACGATGCAGCAAAGAAGGAACACATGAAAAAGGGTAAAGGATTTGAACGCTCTAGACAACCTTTAGCGCAGGGCATAGCACTGCTATCCTTTATAATTGATGTACATAAGTCATCACCCCCGGTCTCACAATGGTTTAATTCCTTTGTCGCTCTGACTGATCTATCGCTGCAGTTTCAGCCCCGCCACAAAGACCACTGAGCGGAAGCTGGAAGGGACAAGCCAGCGCACATAGGAAATAAATCTTCCCTGCAATCTTGTGAACACATCTTCAGGAGAGCACACTGTAGGATCAGAGCGCCAACTGCACATTTAACGATTTTCGAGTGCACTGAATAATGAGGTAACAATGTCTGTGGAGTCTCATCTGTGTCGGCTTCTGTTGTGCGATTCGTGGAGGCAGTGGTTGAAACACTGCTGCAACGCGCTACAAAAAGCTGAAGCTGAAATGAAACCAGTGGGGATGCCAGATTCGCTAAAGTTGTCACACAAACTGAAGTAGATAGAGGGCAGGCAAGTACAGCTGTCATATCAGGTCATATCAGGGGAATAGATACTAGGGGCACGCACACTATAAACAAGTCTTGAATTAAGAGTGGTTGAGTATTGGCGAATCTATGACCCTGTATCACGAAAAAAAAGAAAGAAGAAAAGCTATGATGAGAAAACGCTTGCCAGGCCCCTTGTAAACCATGAATATTATAAGGCTGCGAGAGTCCACGAGATACAAATAACCTTTGAGAACACGTACGTAGGAGAGACTAGAAGCTGCGTGAAAGATCGTGTACGAGAGTGTGAGCCATCGCTGTCAATGGAGCAAAAAAAAAAAAGTAATGCCCTCGTCTGGATCAGGTTCAAATTTTATACAAGAGCAGTAAAGCACAACCGAAGAGTCGCTGTGGAGTCACTGCATGGTGGAAGCATGTTTCATTAATAAAAACGAAACTTCATTTGTACTTTGCAGAAGTGAGGTCCAGGATAAGACACACTAAGTTACTGCATTTTCGTCTGCAAATACTGCCTGCTTTCCTGGTGTGCATGTTTGTGATACTACTAAAGGGCATTACTTGTACACTTAACTCAGTCCGGTCATACGGTGGGGGTGAATTTCAAAAGCTAAGATTTTTTTCCCAGTTGAGTTCAGATGTCATATTACCCATGAACTTCTAAAAGCATTTGTATGCATCTATTTTTGAAGCTACAGGATCAAGTGTTATCGTACGGTACGGTAAGTGTTATGTTACCAGCGACGCCCACTATTAACATGATTCGTTGATATGAGCATTAATCCCTGAAACAAAATCCTTTGTTCCAACCATTGCCGCGTACACAACACAAACTCAACCATACGTCCCAAACTGGTTGCATTCGTTACTAAATACAACCCTTATGTTATGTATTATGTGTTGGCTTGAGTGCGACAAGCAACAACTGCCAGTTCATATCACTCGATATTAAAAATTTAGAGCATTCCTTTCTTGCAAGCTCATGTAATTCGCTAGGCAAGTGCGTCGAATTAATGCCCCAGGCGGCAATAGACTTTCCTAAGACATGCAAGCTCGATCGAATTTTATGGAAAGGCATATGCTGCTGGTCTTGTGCATATTGCAACCTTCTCCACACTTCATGAGGCATTGCCGTAAAAGGGAATGATTGAGACTTGCACTCAGCACCCCTCGGACTTTAAACCGCAGAAAGGCTTACTACTGCGCCTAACTGAAAACTTACTACCCCGACGCCTGCATTTGTTACAGGGATGCGGGTTGCCGAGGAGAGATGGCCACACTACCCAAAAACCACACTACACTCTCATGGCCACACTACCCGAAAACCGGCGCATTAAAAATGTACATCTGGACGTGCGCTCTACTGCAAATGGTGAAACAGCAGCCAATCGTTTGAGCCGATACTCTATCATTGCAAAAACACGACAATGTCCTCGCACGGATGGGCAGTCAAGAAGCATGGCAGGCCTTCCAGAAAGCACTAGTATTAAACGACTAAACCATCATCATTCCTGTCTACGAGGACGTACCGGGGAACAAAAGAGCATATATTCTTACCCACCAGTGCAATTACTTGAAACCCCATTTCGGCAGCGAGACATCGAGGACACGACAACGGCACAAAAAACGCATGCTAGAGAAAGACAAGCTAAGCTACCAAAGCTAACAGACAACAAAATATGTAGATTTCCACCTCTGCGGAATTTGATCCTTCCATCCTAATTACTAAGGAGTGTATAGGCATATTACTTCCGGACCCGTTTACGATATACCACTTCATCAAGCAAGCCGCCAGACTCCCCTACATCTCCCCACTGCGAGGCCATCCCATCTTTCACGCACATTCTGCCATAATGCCTCATATTCAGTGAATCCCGCACAAAAAAGCTACGCACAATACACCCAACCCTTCATCCTACCTCCCTCAATAACTTGCTCGCAGCCCAAACCAAACACTGCATCTCTATTCCTCAGGCGTTTGTCCACCATTTCCGTAAGGTTTTGGGTGAGGCCTAGTAGATGGCCACAGTACAGAGAAGCCCCAGACAGAGGCTGAAAATTAAATACGGTTTTATTCTCTCTCAATAAGGATGATGAGTGAGTCACCCTTAAACAGTACCTTCTTACTTGTTGGCAAAAAACACAGCCGCTGGCTTGGGGTGCATGCTGGCTGCCATAGACTCGGTCGCATATCCGGGCTGACCAGGTGCGAGCCCTGCATGAAGTGCGTACGCTTTTAAACAACAATGCACCAGCACTCAATGAAGGCAGCAGTTTGCTAAAGATGCAGTTCGCGCTACCATTTTGTAAACCTTTTCAATACAAGATGCCTGATCTCAGAGGACATGAGAGTTCAAATGATGTGCCTAAGTGTTATTAAGCATGGACGTCGATTTGACCTGATCTGAACGCATTTAAGTAAATGATGTCTAACTGCTCACCTTTTTTGGCACACACTTCTGTCTTTATATTTCCGCATATTAATGTTTTAAAAACAGGTCTTTCCTGCCACACACATAGGACACACGCAGACAGAGATCACTCTGTGACAGGCATGCAAGCAGCTTCCGTTCGCAATGAAGTTTCGCATAGACGTTATGCAAACAACTTGATTACATTAAGAAGTAACTAGCCAATAAACCTGAACTGGAACTGGAAACATCCTGGCCAGGTAATTTTCCACCCTTAAAGAAGAAGAGGGCCGAGGAAACAGAGGTCAAGGATCATCACGGAGTGAGAATTGTAGCTCTTTATGTTGAAACAATGTCGTTGTATGGAATACTTCAAACGGTACTTGAGCAGCTGAGACAGGTCAGCACTGCTGTCGAGCAAATGAAGGTTGAATTTGCTAGTAAGGACAGGCAGTTCCAATGGCTCTGCCAAGAGGCTCAAATACTCAAACAAGGTGGCTCTGCACCACTGTAATAACACAGTTTGCCTATGTAACTGTAGAGGTTTCTCATGTGAACGTGCGGTTCTGCAGTCCTTTCTCACCAATGGAGATCGACCGGAGGTTATTGCGGTCCAGGAGTTCTGGAAAAATGCTACATTAGCGGGTTACAAATCTTTTGCGTGGTCAGGTGACGATACCCAAGTGACATACCTTTGTAAAAAGAAACATTTCAACGCTGCAGCACGAGATGGGGAATGTGCATATCGATAATGTTTTGGTGGAACTCTTCCCTCGTAATCGTAAAAACAATTTTTTTCATGTTGAACGTGTATAGCTCACCCAGGCATCGCAAATGTGATTCTTGCGATCTTTTGGCCAAACCAGGGTTATTTCTAAAAGAAGTCCACTCTTGATAGTGGGCGATTTTAATGCGCACCATCCGACATGGGGATATAAATTCATGCAGATCATTGTTGAGAATGGGCCACCGGTCACCAGTAAGAGGAGAGTTGAGAATATACATTTTGATACCTTTACAAATATCGATCAGCTCGGGGCAGGACCCGATAAGCAATATTAATGGTTGGAGCAAAGGAGTTATTCAATCTGCTCAGGATGCTTCCGAAGAGATAGAACTTGAAGGTGATCCGGAAGTGGTTGATAGACATCACGGGAAGATTCAGAGCAGAAGATCAACCAGAGAAGTGGTGACAGGAATCTCAGAAAACCACTTGCTGCATTGAACAAAAACATTAACGAGCATGCATTGGAACCCACCAAGCAAAATTAGGGTAATATTAGTGAACAAATGGATAAGAATATTGTCAGTGCCGTGACGTGGAAGCTACTCCGACATCTATTAGATCCAGAGAAAACAAAGTGGGAGGCTCGACAGCAGCTTCAAAAGCAGGTGTATAGATATGAAGGTCTGACAAAAGAACTTGTAGCCGAGGTTAGGGATCGCTGCCTCAGTATTTCTGTAGTTGGGATTCTCCCTTAATACGCGGGCTGGGAAAACCCGGAATTGGACAGTCTCCCAACACTGTCGGTGAAGTGATGGCTGAACTCAACCGCCAAAGAACCAAAACGACTGCCGGACTTGCAAAATTCATAACAGGATATCCAGGATCTTGACGACGGTTCCATTCGGAATCTTACAACTTATATTCAAGAATGCCGGGACAAGGTAGAAATACAGCAAGCATGGGAAAGCAGTGAACCTGGTCTTGATTCCGAAGCCAGAAAAACTCAGCTTTGAGCATCTTAGACGCATTTCCATCATTTCTTGCATTGGAAAATTGATGAAGCACGTAATTCAAACTAGATTGAATAGATTTATGGAAGATCAAACCTTTATATCCTGATACCATGATAGGCTTCAGATCAAACCAATAGGGATAAGATATGCTACAGCCGTAGGCGCAGGTAATCCATAAAAAGACTTGATACTAGGGTCATTATGGAACTGGATGTCTCCAAATCTTTTGATAGTGTGAACACATAGCCATAGTATCCTTTATAGCCCAACAACGTCAGTCGTGTCTCTTATTTGAAACTGCCATTTTTGAACATACACCTACGGAAATGTAGAACCCATGATTTTTAAAAGCCCAATCATATTTTCAACAGAACTTTTAATAACTTAGCGATGCACTGATGAGCACGAGGGAGAGCAAAAAAATCTGAATGTGATCAGAGTACGAGCTAAATGCATAACCACTTCACAGCACGTGAAATCTCTTTTCTATGTTGCATTTAGGATTTCCTATAGTACGGCAGGAATATTGATAAAGAAGGAGGAAATGTAGCACTAAACATTGTATATCATACGAATTGCACGTGTGAAAAATTTATAGCGAACACAGACAGCCTTCTTTTGGCCAAAGAAAAGCTTACTAGCCAAGGCTGGAAAGTTCCTTTCATTTCTAGCACACTCAGTAATTTAGATGAGAGTCGGCAGTTAGAGGCGTCTTCTGACAAGTACTGACTGCAGCTTCTTAGCTCCTAGAAAACATACTGACAGATGATGCTATTGCAGGAATGCGAATGGCTTCATTTCGAGAAGGGTTTATTTCAGAAACCTCTCACTGAATTTCAGTGCCAAGAATACGATAACTTTGAGACTGCCTGACTCCAGCCCGCTGCACGGGAGAAGTGTGAAAGCACTTACACTTGAACATTACCAATCTTTTTTTCAAGGTGGCGCTTATCACGTACATTACCTTGAAAGTGACCATCATGCACACTGCCAGGCGTTCACATTGTGCCCCTCTAGCATGATTGAACCAACGACCTTTCTTGGCATATGCGTTCTTGCCTGCCTGGCACGCAGAGGGTCTGGGTTCGAACCACAAAGCCAGCGAATGTCTCTTCTACGAGTTAAGGTCACGTGAGAAGTACCACTTTCTGGACACATTTTGCCGACAACTTTCGGTGACACCTACGTCTTTGCATGAGGCATATGTGAAAGCATTAAAAGGTTATGGCGCATCAGCAGGAGGTGTCCGCAATATTTATCCGCATGAATATGTCGTTATGTGGAGATAAATGTGCACAAGTTTGTGTTATGTAGTACGTCAGTAGATTTTGAAATAGGAAAAATTTGGTTGATGAATTGTTATTAATTAAATTGAATAATGAAAATGAATGCTGTTTTTCAAGCAGGTTGTGTGTGGCTGATTTGATATAAGAGGATGTAAATGCGTGGAAAGGCTTACTTGGTATAAAATAAAATTAAAAATTGAAAAATAATAAATGAAACGAAAATAAAACGTTTCAGAACAACAAAAATAAAAATAAAAATGAAGAGTGCAAGAGGGGAAAGGAAAAGGCTTTGCATTTCGACTCTTCAGCAGACTTAAGTGCAATCCTGTAGACACCTGGCCGTTTGGACAATTTAAGGAAAGCACGCCTGTCTCACATATCTTAGTGGACACCCGACTGGACCTAAGGTAAGGAAAATGAAATGAATATTGGTTTTAAGGAAAGTAAATGATGCATGTCACATTTCTCACTGGACCAGGACCCCTGGCGCTGTCAGTGAAAGAAAAACAAAGCTGTATTCACGAGTATTCACTAGACGTCCAAACCATTGAGCTGACCTGCGGTGCCCGAGTGGTTAGCCTCCTTGTCGTTATAATGCGGTAGTCTGTTGAAGCAGGGGCCGTATTCTATAATGATCGTCTATCCATTCCGTATGCATTCTTAGTTTTGAATTAATTCCATCTTCAAGCATTGGATACTACTGTTCGGTAACGTAGCCGTGGCTTTCAAGCGTCCGTGGGAGGCGGCCCCAGCACTCTTTCACTGGCGACTGGACCTCACCGTTAGCTCGACATCGCGGCCAATGGTGAGCCTGTGCATCACATTTTCGATCAATCGGGATTCTCAAGATGCCACTGCGTCGGTTTTTTTACTGAAAATGCTTTCGTGCACACCATTTCTATTGAAAATTTAAATATGACGAGTTCCATATAATATAAGACTTGTCCGTGATAAACTTTATAGAATCAGTATAATGCATACAGAGCCGGTATAGGCTCTATGGAAGCACGTATGGGAATTTACGGATTCCATATATGACGTGATGTACACTGTATGAAAACTTTTAAAAATATAAGGAATGTTTTTGAATTCCATACAGAGAAGATGTGGGTTTCGATATATTTTTTTCATCCTTCATGGGCTCCGTATTCCCATAATTTCATACCAGCGGCTCCTAAAAATTAAGAAACTTTTGAGTTGGGATGTTGACTCAGCGGTCACTGAGCGATAGAAGGCCGTGCTTACAAGAAGACATCGGCGGACCAGCTATTTGTGCAAGCTCCGAAAGCGGCGCCACTCACTGTGGTCGAATGTAGCTGTGGTCCGTCAGGTCAACGCCGGCGTCATGGGGGCGCACCAGACTCGATGACTACTCCGGGCCACTTCACGGAGCGAGCACTGGATATGGAGGCATTGTATGCATCAGAGCACTGCCTGTGTCTCCACCTCGTAACGGACCATTTCATAAAGCCGCCTGCTAGCGCATAGTTTTCTGGAAATTTTAATCGCATATATGCCCAGCACACCTAAAGATTCTGGATAAAATCACTTTTCAACGGGAAAAAGTAAATGAACTAAATTTTTCTATATATTGTGAGATCTCACTATAACAGCAAATTCACAGACTTCCAGTCAACGGGCTTGCAATTTTTTTTCTGCCATTAACGTTTTCGCGATCGTCAAAAGCGTTCCCCATAGGCTTTGTATGGCAGTCCTAAATGCTCAATGCGATAGAAAAAAGGTTCAAATGTTTTGCAACACACCGGAATAACAGACCATTACCTTCCGTATATCCATAACAGTACCTTACAATTCTTCAACAAACTTTTGTCCAAAAATGTTTGACATGCGTCGTCCACCGCTGCCCATGTGGGACCATACCGACGCCTCTAGTTCCTGTGGCGCAATGCAGTTACAGTGTTTGAGTTGAGCTTGCCCTCTGTCACCCTGAACACCGAAATGTAGTCAAGCCCTGCAAGGCATCTTATCACGCCTTCTAAAGACATGAAACATATTTCCCCGTATAATCCTAAAAGTTAAAAAATAAGAAGTGTCGATTTTCGAATACTTTCAAGTTTTAAAAAATTCAATTCGGCTAATATCCGATTAACATTGAATTGTAAGTAGTGCACGCGAAGCACAACTGCACTAAATTTTCGTTCTTTATAAAACTCGGTGCTATCAAAATGTTTTAATCTATCGAAACAGGGCAATTCAATTGGTTCCCGGGGTCGCTTTAAGGGCTCACTTCCTTCTTTGCGCAGGTTAAGGGCCCTCCATGGAAAAACACAACATGGCCATCACTAAAGAGCAGCCGATTTATTCATTCTCTTATTCAATCTAAAGTTCTCTTCGAGCGCGACACGTTGCCTCAGTAGCCGCGGAGGGACAGAAGGTGGTGCTTACAAGGAGCGCTCCAAAAGTGGCGCCACTCTGTTCTGCTCCCATGTAGCTGTCGTGGAACGCCACGCAAGCACCATGGTGGTGCCGGGGTGCACCAGACTCGATGACTTCTTTGGGCACTGTGAGCACTGCATATGAAGGCAATGTTTCTGTAGAGCTGTTATTAAATCGAAAGCATTGTACTGTACGGCTCATTAGCAGCGAAACCCAATGTTCACCAAAAAGTGGCGCCCAAAAACGTCGGGACGTCAGCAGCCCGTCACCCGGCAGCATAGCACAAGTTATAGTAAAGGATGATCATAGCAATGAAGCAGACTTCGTGAGACAGCAGCAGTGGGTGATATTTTTAGTGATAGTGACAGTTTTGAAATGATAAAGAACGCTACTAAACTGATGAGGGCCACTAATGACAATGGCATTTATAAAGGCTATTATGGTATAGGAATGAGAGTCAAAGGTCTTTCTCGTTAACGACTTTAGGATAAGGGCGTTTCCGTTTAGGGTCTTTGGGATAGAGACCCTTAGGTGGAAGGAATGTAATATGAAGGCTTTTAGGTGCAATGCCTTGAAGGTAAAGGCCTTTCGATACAAAAGGATCTAAAGAGTGGAGATAGCCGTGTTAGACAGGTCTTTCGAGGCAAAGTTTCGATCAAAGGATGATTACGCATTCACAGCACGTAAGGACTTCTACTCCCCGCCTAACTTTTTCACAGCGAACACCGAATGACCACCGTAGTTGACACAGATCTCAGAGCGGCGACCGTTCCAGCCCCGTACGACCGTGCATATTAAGGGCATGCGTTAAACCATGCAACCCGCCGTGGTGGCTGAGTGGTTAGGGCGCTCGGCTACTGATCCGGAGTTCCCGGGTTCGAACCCGACCGCGGCGGCTGAGATTTTATGGAGGAAAAACACTAAGGCGTCTGTGTGCTGTGCGATGTCAGTGCACGTTAAAGAACCCCAGGTGGTCGAAGTTATTCCGGAGCCCTCCACTACGGCAACCCTTAATATCTTCTTTCACTCCATCCTTTATCCCTTCCCTTATGGCATGGTTCAAGTGTCCGCCGATATATGAGACAGATAATGCGCCATTTCCTTTCCCCAAAAACCAATTAATATTATTAAACCATGCCATGCGTTAAAACAACATGGGCGATGGCGTTCCGTGGACTTGGCAACGCTGAAACACGCCGTCACGTCCCAATCTTAAAGACTAAGCTTAAGCGTATTCCAGTATGGAAGCAGTTGCACGCAGCCGCGATAAATCGTGAGCCGCGATCAATCGAGATAAGTCTGGTGGCATCGCAAGAAAATGTAAAGCCGCGTGGCTGATGAGCGTGTGACGTCATTGAGTGGCGTCACCATCGTTCGAGAGGAGCGCTCCCCAGTCCAAAGTTCCAGACGCCTCCTGAACGCCGATCTGGAAGGATGCCGCCTAAACGCTCTTTGTAGTCTGCAATCAACACCTTCACCACACATCAGCGACACAAGCATAAACACCGCGCTAAAGGCTTTCGCCTTAACTCATTTAATGTCAACAAAGTGCCACCCTGAATTTTTTTTATTGTAACGGTCTATTCCGATATCTAGCAAAAGCTTAATTTCTTTAAGGTGTTTCTATCTATCGCATGCAACAGTTAAGCATAGAAAACCAACGGGGAAACACTTTTGATTGAAAGAACGTCAACAGAAAATAATGCTAGACTGCCGTCGGTGATATCTGCGGACATATTGACTTTTGAAAAAAATTGCATTCATAAACAGTTTCCCACTTAAAAAATGTTTAGTCCTCAATTCTTGGGTATGAATGCATGCAGTGTATCGCATACCCCTAGAATAACTTTCCAGGGTGCCGCATAGATTCACTGCATATGAACCGAGACTGACGCGACCGCAAGAAACACACGACTTGGGGTGCGGGCTACTTAATTACTACACAATGAGGCAGAGCAGAGATATGAGGGCTAAGAGAGACGCATCCTGCAATAGAGCTTACCACGCCTGCAGAGTAAAAAAAATTTGATGGTGGTTTGACATTGCTATATAAGCACGAAATACGTTGCGAAAGCATGGTTTTTTTAGGTGAACACCACGGCCATGTACCTCAAACGACGACTAACGTGTCCACTGCCCACAAAGCGAATTAGGCGCCTTTCCTTTTCTCAAAATCAGCGGACTCAAGGTTGACCCTCCAGGCGTCGTGTCGAATTTCATTCGTCGAGGCGAGAAAACGAACGCACAGTATACAATATGCAGGGGCACGACCCGAAGAATGAAAGAGGAAGACGAAGGGAAAACAGGCGCGAGAGAAACGTTCTTTGGTGCCAGTACACTTGCCGCGGGCAGCACAGGGCTGGTGGGGGTCCAAGCCCTGGCTCGGACGACACGCCGGGCAGGCCCCCCGCTAGCCGCGGTGGCTCAGTGCATGGTTAGGCGCTCGGCTACTGATCCGGAGTTCCCGGAATCGAATCCGATCGCGGCTGCTGCGTTTCGATGGAGACGAAACGCTAAAAGGCATCCGTGTGCTGTGCGATGTCCGTGCACGTTAAAGATTTCCAGGTGGTCGAAATTATTCCGGAGCCCTACACGTACTGCGGCACCTCTTTCTTCCTTTCTTCATTCACTCCCTCCTTCATCCCTTCCCTTACGGCGCTGTTCAGACGTGCGCTGATATGTAAGACAAATACTGCGCCATTTCCGTTCCCCAAAAACCAGTTTTAATTTTTTTTAACATGGCCACCGCCAATGACCCAAATGAACGCCGGCTGCGGAAACGCGGCTCTAGTGCCGCGTTTCTGCCACAGTGTTGTCCACACCAACGCTTCCAATTCATATCTCTCACTACTGCCACGTAGCTCAAAGCGGTATTGAGGTATCCACCGACGCAGGGAGCCGGTTATGCGCCTCTCCTCTCCTCAAAATCGTCAGAGGACGACGAGAAGAGAAAAAGACAACTTAAACTGCGCTAAAAAATCGGAGTCTGCAACATTGCTAACGCCGATTAGCCCAATGAACGCTGGCGGCCAGTACCGCGTTCCTGTCACAACGTTGTCAACGCCAACGCATCCATACCGCCACGTAGCTCATGACTGAGGTGTCCACTGACCCAGGGAGCCAGTTATGCTGGAGATGGCCGTGTTGGAGAGTCGGGCCTGCCGCTTAGCCTAGCCCCGAGTGAGGCTAGCGGATGGAGCTGCAGCAAAGAAGACTTAATACTGGAGAGCCAAAGACAATTTATTAAAGTTAAAACATTACTTGGCTATGTTCGCTGTTTCGCGTTTGCAGGACGCAAAATGTGTCGGCAGCCCTTGTGTCGTTCGAGGATGAGAAAATGTCGATTCGCGCCAAATTTGGTTCATGTGGAGTAATCAGAGGTGGAAAAGTTGATTAGACGTCGAAATAGTCCCGGACGTCAATATAGTGGGTGGACGTCAAAACAGTCATGGACGTTGAATTTTTTCGAAATACACATCCAAGCCGGATGAAGGTTTGAAACAGAGTAAAATGTGACTAATGTGATTATGAACGATAATTGATCAAACAAAAACCTGATTAATGAACGATAATTAATCAAACAAGAAGCTTTGGTTGATGTGGAATACTTAGAGCAAACAAAACCATGGACGTCGATGTAGTGCGAGGATATGACCACAGCCCCGTTTGTCGAAAGAGTATAAAACGAAAAAAAAAGAGGTTGAAAAAGAGCAAACAAGTTTAACAAGTGTTTATTGATGTAAAATCGAAAACTGAGTCCCAAGTGAAGCGAAGAGAGTTTTGCAGAAAGTCCCAAATAAAGGAAAGATATGCGATAAGTGTGCAAGAGGCGTCAATGCTTAGCATGCTCCCAATGCGCAGGGCAGCGCATTCCCCATCTCCCCTTCGCGAGGTAACAGTTCATTTGGTGGTGCACACTATAAATCACAAACTTTCAAAACACACTTTCACAGCCATCACTCAAGACATACAATATTGCATATCACTTCACGCTGTCCGGTGGCGGTACAAGTTCAGTGTAATAAGCGCTGGTGGTGACGAAATGACGAAAAATAGGGGAGTGTGTCCCTTACTGACCCTGGCGAACACTGTTGAAGCCGGGCTTGCTGCGTTTCTCGACGAGGTGAGGGACCGCATAACACTTAAGGTGTTGAAGAAGGGCTGCTGTCACTCGCACTTGCCGAAGTGGCAAACATGGTGGAACACTCAGAATCAGTAGCAGTTAAGCTTGTATCCGAGGAACACCGTGGTGCTGAAGGTGTTTGAGAAGACTAGATCAAGCCGTTGCCAATCCCATTACTTCTGTGGACTCTAGAATAGAAGCGTCGTCAAAAGTCATCAGGTGTATCTTGTTACACCCTGATGCCTTCGTGGGAGTTTCCACCACATATGAGCGTGCATCGTCTGGCTGCGGGACAGGTTACCACTGCACGAGTCATATCTCTGACCTATGCTTCTTCCCCTGATTTTACATCTCTCGGACTATTGACTGGCTGCATGTCTGTCAATGCACGTGCCTCTTCTGAAGCTGGCGTGACTGCCGATACTTCCGACAGAAAGTGGTAGATGATGGCCATTTGAGCTTCAGCTGGCACTTTTCAATCGGCAACCTTGACATCAATCTCAAAATCTTCTACCCAACAACAGCTGCGCCGAGCAATACACTGTGATGCCCGGAGTATTGCGATAAGCCAAAAGTCAAAGAAAAGAAACTGAAGACTTTGTGAAGATGCCCTTGATGGCACGGAGCATTCGCTACATTTCACCATTTGATTTCGGGTAATTAGGGCTTGAGTTTTATGTTCAGAACCGTAGTAACATTCAAAAGAGGAAAACTTTAAAGCGAGCTGGGGACCATTGTCGCTTCTTGCAAGCTGCGGGATACCAAACCGAGCAAAGATACGTTTGCTGGCATTGATAATATCGTCGATCGGTGCTAACTTCCCCTCATGGCATCGAAGGATTTTATGTAGCCATAAGTGGCTCTTAACAAGGGGTTCGTGTATGCAGATTGTCGGCAGTTGAGTAGCGTGTCACGGATTTTTTGACGCATGCCAAACCACCAAACAGCTTCTTGCGCCCGTTGGCGCGTTCTATTTATATCTCGGTGACCCTCATAGAGAAGTTCTAATGTCGCCTGTTGGAGTGAAGCAGGGATTACAAGGCTATGGTCCTTGAAGAGGATAGGATCTATGGTGGAAAAATTCCCTCTGTACTCCACAACGTTTTCATATGCTGTGGAAGTCTCTCCTTGCGTGCTCAACCTTTAGTACAGTATTGAGCTAAGAGGGTGCACTCTCTATCCTGTTGTTGATGGCGGCCAACATCAAGAATGATTAGACGAGTTTCAATGATAGCTGAAATATGCAGCTGTAAGAATTTCTCGACCACATAATTTGGTGGGGAGGTGAAGCTACTGGAGTGCGAGACGGTGCATCTTCGGTAGCAAGCTGATTTCCAGAAACATAAACAACCGGAAACTGATACCGCATCAGTTTAATACTGAATCTGTGAACCCTGAGAGACATAGTGACAAGATCAAATTTTTCCAGAAGAGTTCCTAGAGGCTGACGATCGCTTTTCACTGTAAATGCGATACCACGGATGTACTGGTCAAACCGGTGAACAGCCCATGTCACTGCTGAGCCTCTTTTTCAGTCTGTACAGCTTTTCTGCCTCAGACAGGGAACGAGATTCGAATACTACAGGACGTAGCTCTCATGTGGGATGATCTTGCAAGGCAACCGCGCTAATGCCAAAAAACTGGCATGAGAGAGTTGTGTTATACCTTGGCTGACATTTAGCTACATACAGTGAGGAGATGAGCACTGACTTGACTTGGCTGAAAGCTCATTCTTGCATAGGGCCCCAATACCAGTCGCTATGCTCATTGAAGCTGTAAACTGCGGCAGATTTAGAAGGAAGCTACTAATGTGGTTCGTAATGAATGTTGGAGTTCGCAATGAACGGATAGCTTCAAGCTTGTCAGGTCTCGGAGAAATAGCTTTGTCACTCCCTACTACGCCTGGAAATTCTGTCTGCTGTTGTCCAAATCAACATGTTTTTATTAAACTTTACACCCGCTTTGCCCAGACGATCCAGAACTTCAGCTAACTTCCGGTCATATTCTTTTAATCTTTCCAAAAAGAAGAATGTCATCAATCATATTGAGAACGTTAGATTGGTCTTCCGAGATTCTAGCCATTTCTATTTGAATGAACTCTGGGGTAAATGTTATTCTAAATGGTAGATGACAGCAGTATAACCAACCAAAAGGTGTGATGAAAATCTTCCGAAATACAGATTTGATGAAATCCAGCTGCGGCGTCCAGCTTTCAGAAAACCTTGGCATCACCGAGTTGGCATAAAACCAATTCTACTGTAGGCGGAACATGCCTCTCCCTAAGAACTTCCTTCTTGAGTTTGGTCAGATCCACACACAAGCGGTATCCACCCAAAGCTTTAGGAACCACGACTAAACCAGCGCGATATTCTGTAGAATCGTCGATATGCTTATAACGCCTTGTTTTTCAAGCATGTCAAGTTCTTCCTTAACCACATTATGGAGACGTAGGGGAATCCTACGAGGTGCATTAAGTGCGAAAGGCTTGTCATTCGGCTTGAGTCTGATAGTGTTTCCACACTAAAACTCCCTAGGCCATCGAAAATTCCTGGCGCTTGCAAGTGAGAAGGATATGAACCCTGACTTACTTGAGGAGAGCTGACCAGTGCATCCACAAAATGAACCCCACGAGCACTGACGGCTGGGCAACCCAGGAGTCGTGTCGAGTGCGACTGTAGAACGTATATTTTCTTTTGCGAAGTGCGATCCTTCCATTCGAGAATAGCAGAAAATTGACCAGCCACCCTCGGCTGGTAAGGCCCGGTGAAATGTCCCTCAGGCACGTTCAGCAGTGACGGAACGCCTGGAAAGGTGTCCGGAACAACAGTCACTTCTGCCCCTGAGTCCACTTTAAATTCGAGAAGAATTCCGTTGACCTCGATGCACACGAACTTTGCGTTCTCCGGCCTTTTCTTGATGGGATTCACAGAAAAGACATGCGAATTTCTTGGCGATAAGCGTTGCTTGGCTAGACAGGCGCTCTCGAAATGTCCTTTCTTTTTGCAAAGCCTGCACACCGCGTTGCGCGCAGGACAGGCATCACGAACTTGAGCTTCTCGTCCGCAGAAGTTTTAAGCTTTCTTCGAAGCTTTTTCACGTCTCTCTCTCGGAATGGGTGTGACCCGCGGTGTCCACATGCACAGGCAGAACGCCGTCTTGCGCCCTTGCCTTTCTTTTCCTTATGCGCGTCTTCGTGCAAGCGGGTATGCAAAGCGCCTTGTCAGAGTCAAATCTGGCGTGCGACAAAGCTGTTCTGAAAGCTTGGCGCCTAGGACGCCACCAACAAAGCGGTCACGTACCAGCCTAGGCTCGACGGTTGAAGACCCGTAGTTGCACTTCTTTACCATCGAACGCTAGGCGGAGTAAAACGCGTCCACGCTCCCTGATGGTTGCTGCATGCGCTTATGAAAGCGAAAACTTTCTTCAAATTCGCTCACTGGATGGATGGAGTAGGCTGTGAAGCGCTGCTTGCGCGAACAATGCGCGTTCCAACTCAGACAGCCCAAGTGAAGTGAGGATACAGCGCTCTTGAACTCCTATACAATAGAGAAGCGTTGGAACCTTGATTTCATTCGTTGCCGAAGACGCGCCCGTGCCGACGGAAAAATCTTTAAAATTGTTCCACCCACGACGACCAGTAAGCCGGGTCATCGAAGTCGAACGCTGGCGGCGGCGCAAGGCCTACCAAACCGGCGAACCGAGGCTGCGTCTCAAATACGGCAGAGTATCTGGAGAAGCGTCAGCGTCCGTGACGAATAAGATGGTTTTGAACTGGCGTAGCTTAAAGGAACTTAATCTCCCAGATTTTAAGCACTTCTGACGACACCATGTGGAGAGGGCCGTGCTAGTGTGTCGGGCCGGCGGCTAGGCCTAGCTTCGACCGACGCTAGCGAACGCAGCCGCAACAAAGAAGACCCTCTCAAGACCGTAAGCCAAACCCTTTTTCAGCGTCCTCTGCAAAAATCAGCAGTGGCTACAACTTTTCAAACGCCAATTAACCTAATGAACGCCTGTGGCCTATTGCTCCAGAGCCGCGTTTCTGCCACAACGTTGAAACGCCAACGCATCCAGCTATCATCTGACTACCACCACAAAGCTCAAAGCAAAATTGAGGTGTTCACTTACTCTAGCGGGCCAGTTATCCGCCTTTCCTTTCGATGCTCTCAGAGGATTCACGCAAAAAGTGGTTTTCGGATTTTGCGGTTCTCGAGCATTCCATCCTTTCTTATTTCGCTCCTGCCTCCTAGTGTTTAGCGAGATGAAAGACAGTTATAGTGACGTGTCCTTTCCTAAAAACCAATTCCCAATTTCCCGAGCGAGTGGGTTAAGGGCGGGAGCGTAAAGACAAGGCGGCGTTCGAAACGCGTTGCACTGCCCGCGAAGACTCGAACATCTCAACAATGCCACTAACGCCAGAGGAGCGCAACACAAAGTACCTGCGGTAATTTCTCTAGTAGTACGGTACATCTGAGCTTTGGGCAGGCATGCTGTGAGCATTCGCTCGAGAAACACGAAAACAGCCACGTGCACTGGCTGTTGCCAAGACAGCAGAAACGCCACTCAGTATAGAATACACAGGACGAAAATGCATATGGAAAAAGTGAGCGCAGTGAGATGGTTCCTAGCAATGGCAAAACGAAGGTATAATGCACTTACCAGAGGGAGCCGCGACGCTGGCCGGAGGAAGCCGTGCTGGTGGGCTGGCTCATGGTATCCTTTCCAGGTAAGCCTAACCAGGCCCAGGCCGAACGCCGGCAACAAAGATGCGTGGGCAGCGAAAGACAGGGTTCAACTAAACACGTTCGCTTACGTGGCCAGGCCATATATACTTTACACATGGTTATATACAGATGAGCGACACGTCATGACGATGATAGCAGAAGAAAAGGTAATGACGTATTATTAAGATTTGAAAAATCACACTGAAAACTAATTCCATTTATTCTTGTTGGCAATCAGCTGTATGTCGTTCATCCATTTTAAAAGTTTGCTGCTGTAGCAACTAACCATATGTCACTTTGGGCTTGTTGATGGCATGAGATATACAAAATAATTCAATAGCGCACAGGGACAATGGCGCTCGTGTGTGCTTTTCTTGTCCCTTTGTGCTGTTGCGCTATTTTGCTATTTTGTATGTGCTGTAACAACGCAGTCCACCGACGACAGTATGAGTGTCAGCCCACACTACAGTGCATTTTTTCCAGCGAATTCCTAATTTATACTTTAATAATTTCTGAACAGCGATACTTTTATAGATACTGAGTCAGCCATTCACAGGAGGGCGCCTTAGTCCAAGAATCCCCTGGGTACGCCTTACGGAATAGTCCGCTCTATATTAGTCGTGGGTGGTCGGCGGTTTCTGCGTTTGGTTTTGGTTTCTGGTTTTGGGTTTGGGGTTTTTGGGGAAAGGAAATGGCGCCGTATCTGCCTCACATACCGGCTCACACCTGAACCACGACGTAAGAGAAGAGATAAAGGAGGGCTCGAGTGAAAGAAGAAAGAAAGAAAGAAAGAACGAAAGAGGTGTCGTAGTGGAGGGCTCCGGAATAGTTTCGACCACCTGGGAATCTTTAACGTACACTGACATCGCACGGCACATGGGCGCCTATTCGTTTCGCCTCCATCGAAACGCTGCCGCCGCGGTCGAATAAGAAGAGCGCCTGAGGAGGCAGAGGAGACCGCCATCGCCCTAGCCCTTGCACATTCGGACGCCCAATACATCTTCAGCGACTCCAAAACGGCTCTGTCCAACTTAATAATAATTGGTTTTTTTGGAGGGAAAGGAAATGGCGCAGTATCTGTCTCATATATCGTTGGACACCTGAACCGCGCCGTAAGGGAAGGGATAATGAGGGAGTGAAAGAAGAAAGGAAGAAACTTTGCCAGGGGCAGGATTCACGCCCCTGCCTGGCAATTGTTGAACACCCCTACCCAAAATTTACCGCGCAGGGTAGAGCTTCAGTGGGTGCCGGCTCACTCTGGGAACCCTGGAAACGAGGCTGCCGATAAATTGGCCCGAGGTCTGATTTGCCGGGCTCAGGACAGTCTCGATCCAGGATTCTCGAGGGATCGGGCGCACACCTTTGCGGAGCTCGCGCAAATACCCCGTTTGGACCGTCGGACTTACCCTCCTTCCCACCCCTCTCTTACGCACTCCCAACAGATCCTCTTCAGACGCCTCCAGACCCGCTCTCTGTCATCCCCTCAGCTTTTATCCCACTATTGCGGCACATCCCCTGCATGCTCCCTATGCGGTGACACCCACGCCACACTCTCCCATATCCTTTTCGGCTGCCCTTCTGACCCTCCCCCGCGGGGACAGCACGCCATCTCGAGCTGGGAGGACTGGGTGGTCTTGCTTATGTCTGCAGACCCGACATCGCAGCTTGCTGCGGTGACTCGGGCTGCTGACGTCATGTCCCGGCATGACCTACTTGATGCAGTGCGGGACCGCGCAGTGGCCCAGGGACCCAGCTGGGTCTAAAACTCACTTGCTGAATAAAGTTTTTCTGTCTGTCTGTCCGAGGATGATGTCTTGGAGATGTGAATGGAAAGAGTGCGGAGAGGATGTGGGCATTCGAGGAGATATCGGTAGAGGGTAGGTGGGGTGGCGTGGAAAGTGTTGCAGTTGGGTGGGAAGAAGGTGGGATGAAAGAAATGAGCGAAATGAATGGGAAGGTGTGTGTCTGAAGTTGCCAGTACGTGCTTTGGATGTAAGTGTACGGGTTATTTTGAGGCGTGGTGAGTGTGTGACTCGGCAATTGCGGTAATGCTGGACAATGTTAGAGTAATTCAGAGGTTAAAAATTATTCCAGAGCCTTCTCAGGCTCACTGAGCCGAGAGACTATACCCGCCACTACACCACTCGACAATTACCACCAAACCTTAGGGCGTCGCCACCAGACGCGAACTCTCCCATCCCCTATACTATAGAGCCCGCCACCACCAAACGCTCACCAACCCCTCTTGCACCTTCTGCAACCCCTAACCGACACCCTCGCCCATACTCGATTCCGATGCGCGGCGGATCCTCTCTTGAGGGGTCTCGATCGCCTCACCAGCTGGAAGAACTGGGAGACCCTGCTACGCACTGGGTACCCGGACCTGCAGAAGACCGCCACGGACTGGGCTGCCGACGTCATGGGCCGTAGTAGCATGAACGCTTGAGTGTAGTGGGGCCGTGCGGAGGCCCAGAGGCCTGTGTGTCCCAAACCCCTCTGTCAAAATAAAAGTTTTCACCACCCCCACCATTCTCTCTTCCTTTCGAAGTGCGTTAGGTACCGCCGCACTTCGCGAGGCACCAAATCAGACCTTCACCGAGTTAGTGGTCACGCAGAGCTATAAGCCCCACCACAGCTAAGCTGTTCAACTTAACCTTGTGGACCATCTTGGTGTCGCACCGCAAAGCCGAACGCGGAAAGTGGAGAACGCTTATGCTTCGGCTTTAGGAGTGGAACGCGACGGCGTGTTGCAGCACTGCCAGGGAGTCCACGGAACGCCATAGCCCGTTCGACGCGAAGCCTTGCCCGTTAGACAAATCTCTCTGCTATGTACGGTTAAACCGTCGCGCCGAGCGACAAACCACATAGAAGCGCTGCCAGGCGCCTTGCCGAAACGCGCGGGACTCGAGTTGCGGTCGCAGTTCATCGGCACAATGTTCTCGACAAACCCGATGCCACGAACGCCAGCATAGCTTCCGCGCCGAACGAACGGGCAGCAAGCCGCCAGCTTAATAATAATAATAATAATAATTGGTTCTTGGGGAAAGGAAATGGCGCAGTATCTGTCTCATATATCGTTGGACACCTGAACCGCGCCGTAAGAGAAGGGATAAAGGAGGGAGTGAAAGAAGAAAAGGTGCCGTAGTGGAGGGCTGCGGAATAATTTCGACCACCTGGGGATCTTTAACGTGCACTGACATCGCACAGCACACGGGCGCCTTAGCGTTTTTCCTCCATAAAAACGCAGCCGCCGCGGTCGGGTTCGAACCCGGGAACTCCGGATCAGTAGTCGAGCGCCCTAACCACTGAGCCACCGCGGCGGGTCACCGCCAGCTTCGTGGTGAACACGCTTTGGATGCCCGCTGCGTTGTTCGTGGCTGTTCGCCGCGTGCCCGCACGGACCCACAGCGCCTGAACGAGAGAGATGTCAGACGCGTGACTTCATTTCCTTAAAATCAATTTTCATTCAATTTTCATTTCCTTACGGCGCCGTTCGGGTGTCCACAGAGATATGTGAGACAGGGCTCACTTCCTTTCCTTAAAACCAATTTTGATTTCATTTTCCTCCCCTTGCGGCGCGGTCCGGGTTGTCCACCGAAATATGTGACAGGCGTCCCTTCCTTTCGTTCGATCCCGACCACGCCGGCTGCATTTTTATGGAGGCAAAACGCTAAGGCGCCCGTGTGCTGTGCGATGTCAGTGCACGTTAAAGATCCCGAGTTCACAGAGTTTCATACTATTAACTAGAGAGAAAGCTGGCGGCGCTGCACCTGCACCTTCATGAGCGCGCAAATCATCATGGGCGACGAGCTACTTGGTGCGGGACAGTAGGTTTTTCTCAGGAACACAGAGTGGCGTTACTGAGATGTCCAAAGCCGTATCCACGGGGTGCTATGCGCGCAGACTTCGGCGTAAAAGTAGTGTGCAAAGGCCATAGTAGCAAAAACGCAACAGCACACGACGTCAATAAAAGGTTTTTGTTTTCCGAAATGCTGGGGAAAAACATTTCAAAATGTAAAAGCGATATAATTTTTTAAAGAACATATTTATTTTTAAAAATGCGCCTGTTAAGCACGAAATATTGGTTTTCGTGGTCTCCAAGGCTTGGCCAATAGGGGAGCAAGCCATCGCTTATTTTGATCAAAATTTGCATTTACACGTTTTTCTGCTCGTTTGTTAAAATTTATAGACGGGATATTTAACGATAGAACATTCCTGATTATCAGGCAACGTTTGTTTTTCATTATTTTTTGGCCAAAAGTTGTAGTTCTGCAGTCGGTAGCTCTCCGCCCCATGATGCTTAGAGCGCCCATGGTGGTATAGGTGGTTTCGAGGAAGCTCCATGCAAACTTCCATAGGCGGGGCGCCAGCTTTCCCTCTAGTTAATAGTTACAAACTCTATGCCCCAGGTAGTCGAAATTATTCCGGAGCCCTCCACTAAGGCACCTCTTTCTTCATTTATTCAGTTTCTTCAGCGGTTCAGGTGTCCGCCGATATATGAGACAGACACTGCGCCATCTCCCTTCCCGAAAAAAACAGTTATTGTTATTATTATTAATATTCTTTTCCTTCCGCTGCTGTCGCGTGCTATCTGTTGGGGCCGTGGCGTACATTCCGAGAAGGAGGAGGAAGAGAGATTTTTCGCCGACGGCCTACGCCGACGGCACCTGCTTTTCTGCGAAACGACCTACTTAATACTGTCGCATTAATAGTCATGGAGCCACCATGACGGGTCCACCAGATACTCGTGTGGTGTCCTATGTCAGCTCACATTAAAGACCGTCAGATTCTCAAAATTATTCCGTAGTCCTCCACTACGACACCTCTTCCTTCGTTCCTTCTTTGACTTCCTCATTTAACCCTTCACTACGTTGTGGTTCGGGTGTCCACCGAGATACGTGAAGCAGTTACGGTGCCATTTCGCTTCTTAACAATAATAATAAACGGTTGTTAGGGAAGCGAAATGGCGCAGTATCTATCTCACAATTCGGCGGCCACCTGAACCCCGTCGTAAGGGAAGGGATATAGAAGGGACTGGTGGTGGTGGTAAAAACTTTATTTTCATCAAAATTCATTGAAAGGTGCTCTTTCGTAGATCGAGTGGGGTCTCCATTGCGCTTTTTTTTCTTTCCCTGCTTCACTGCTGGTCGCGTGATGTGGCCAGGAGCCCTTGGCGCTCGGCGACTTCCAAAGCTCGGCTCACGGCCCGGAATTGGGTTCTCGGGTCGGAGCTTAGCACCGCAACCTCCACCTCTTCGCGGTTCGAGACCTGCAGGTACATCGGCGGTGTGTTCCCGTGGACATTCATGCAGTATATGAGCTAAGTCGGCCCTATCTTGACCACGTAGATTACACTGGGGCGAGAATACTCCAGGACGCATAATGGAGCTTTTATAAGGGTTGGGGAAAGTGTTTGTCTGGAGTTGTCTCGAGTCCGCTTGGTGAGGTTTGGTCATAGACTTATGGGGGTGGGTATTTAAGTCTACTATTACGATATTATTACGGTAGGAGCGGGTATTTAAGTCTAGTATTGCATTAGAATGGACTGAGAGAAGAAATTTAGGAAGAAAAAGTGCTCTAGTGGAGGGCTCCGTTTAAAGTCGACCACCTGGGGATCTTTAACTGATCCGTAGTTCCCGGGTTCGAACAAGACCGCGGCGGCCGCGTTTCGATGAAGGAGAAACGCTAAGGCGCCCGCGTGCTGTACAATGTTAGTGCACGGTAAAGCATCCCCAGGTGCTCGAAATTATTTCGCAGCCCTCCACTACGGCACCTCTTTTCTTCATTTTTTCTTTCACTCCCTCCTTTATCCCTTATCTTACGGCGCCGTTCACGTGTCTACCGAAATATGTGATACAATTACTGTGCCATTTCCTTACCCGAAACCAATTTTCCAATTTTTTTCCCGTAGGCGAAGGACAAAGGATTGATTGAAAGAAGAAAGGAAGAAAGAGATGCCGTTGTGGAGGGTTCTGGAATAATTTCGACCACCTGGGGATCTTTAACGTGCAATGACATCGCACAGCACAGGGGCGCCTTTGCATTTCGCCGCCTTCTTCTGAAAAATTTAAAACTTGATTTTGATTATTAAAAACTAAAATTAAAATTGGTTTTTGGGGAAAGCAAATGGCGCAGTATCTGTCTCCATAGAGTTTCTTACTCTTAATAGTAAGTATAATGGTAGTCTTAATAGTAGTCTTGATAGTAGTCTTAATAGAAGTCTTAGTAGTTAATAGTAAGAAACTCTGTCTGTCTCACATAACGGCGGACACCTGAACCAACACCCCCTGGGGGTGTTGCCTGAACCGCGCCGTAGGGGAAGGGATAAAGGAGAGAGTGAAAAAAGAAAGGAAGAAAGAGGTACCATAGTGGTGGGCTCCGGAATAATTAAGAAAACCTGGGGATCGTTAACGTGTACAGACAAAGAAGAAAGAAAGAAAGAGGTACCATAGCGGAGGGCTCCGGAATAATTAGGGAAACCTGGCGATCTTTAACGTGCACAGACATCGCACAGCACACGGGAAGTTTTTCCGTTTCGCCTCCATCGAACCCGGGAAATGCGAATCAGTAGCCTAGCTTCTAACCAATTCGCCACCGCGGCGGGTTACCCGTCTGCCTGAAGAGCGGTTCGGGGGCCTACCGAGAAGTGGGAGTATTACTTCGGCCTTTATTGTACTCAAAACCAATTTTCATTTCTACTTTTCCCCATAAAAACACTGTGCAGAAAGGCCTGAAAAAAGGAATGAAGGAAAGAGGATAGAAGAAGGCCTTGCAGTTTAGGGCTCCGGACCCATTTCGACGACCGGCGGCTCTGTACCTGGCACTGTCGCTGCACAGCATACGGACGTCTTCTGCGTTATCAAAACTCTCATGTCAAGCAAGTTTTGGGGCCAAGTGAACTTCGCAATTTATTTTGCGAAAAGTTTCAGGCACTGCAGCGAGCCGGCGTTAACTTCGTTGCTACCCTTGCTAACCCTAAGCTAACCCGCGTGGATGCATCCTCTGGCATACTCCTTCGCTGTGGCGCGTCTTCGCACGGCGCCGCCAGAAGGCGTCACGTACCGCAAAGGGTGTGCGGAAATGCCGCCTCAGTGAGGCATCTTACTGTCTGCCCACCGGCGCACTGGCTTCGCATCAGGATCAGCTGTCACCTCCCCGTCTTCAGGTTACTTCGTTCGCGGAGAACGCCAGCGTTATGCCTCTTGCCGGCTTCGTGTATCTTTTGACGTTAGTCTTGAATGACTGTTCCCTGGCAGCTGCGGGAAACAAGTGCGAGCTAAAGGTAAGTCAACGGGCATACTGCACTCCTATTTCTGCTGTAAGAACTTTCGGTGCGACTAGGCACATTGGACGATCACTATGAGTACCGAAATTTCCCGCTGAAAATCACTGCAACGAAAACATTGGAAGGCCAGCTGCTTTAGGGCACAGAAGATACGGAATTTGGGACGAACAACACGAACAAGACGCCTGTGCTTGCGCCACCTTCGAAATACTGACCTCCTAGTGCCCTCATGCAGCGCAGTTCTTTGATATTCACCAGCGCCAACTCCGCCATGTTCTTCCATCGTTACCCTGACAAGTGCACCCCAATAAATAACAAGACAGGCTAAGACAAAAATTATCGCCCACCTTTGAGGGTGAGCGGCTTTTGTTGCCACAAACTCGCCTGCTCTGCGCTTCCACAGCGAACATGTACCGATAGGTTGAAGGGTGGTTTGACTGGGGCTGCAACGCTTGCGTGTGAAAAACTGACCAGCTGTTTTTGCACCATTTTATGAATTATGGGCGTTCCCCATCTGCAAACTGCGAAGCTCCCCTATAAACCGTGTTTCAAAATCAGGAGCTCTGATTCGGGCGAAATTCGCAGGTTAGCACAATGTCGCGCAACTTTTGCCTTTCAGACGTACTCACGGAAAGGGAGAGACTAAATAGTACGGCGCCACCAAAATCTGGCTATGAAGCTCATAGGCGGCACCAGCATCTGTTAACGCAGGCAAAGTGGTCACAGAAATTAGCTCGGTTTCGAAAAGGACTTTAAGAGGATTTGTGCGTGCGTGCGTGCGTGCGTGCGTGTGCGTGTGCGTGTGCGTGTGCGTGTGTGTGTGTGTGTGTGTGTGTGTGTGTGTGTGTGTGTGTGTGTGTGTGTGTGTGTGTGTGTGTGTGTGTGTGTGTGTGTGTGTGTGTGTGTGTGTGTGTCGGCAGAGCTGGTTGGGGGAGCCGAAGGCGCACTGTCCTGCTCAGTATATCTAAACGAACTTCCCACCTCAGTATGTGGGACATGACACAGGTCGCTGCCGACTTCATCTACAGGGCTCTGCAGTGGGCCTCAGAATTCTGCTGATTTAACCCTGTAATGGCCAGACATTGAAAATATCTAAGCAACGTTATGAATTCCATCACTTATAAGTGGTCCTTTCGTTGCAAGTATACAGTTTAGAAAAAAGCTGATGTATAAAGAAAGAGATCATTACTGCTTAATTCACTTTTGCTAATTTTAGTGATTCCAGAATGTCTTTGTATTATAAAAGTCGTCGCAGATACGGAGGCACACACAGTGAATCAAGAGCAAAATTCTAGACTGCTCTTTCACCTATGCCAGTGCAGCATTACGACCACAGGAATTTTAGCATGTTTCCCGCTACGGTTTGCTTTTGAATCTTTCAGCAGGGTAGCTGACACTTTGACTTTGTTTTGATAATATGTCGGAAAAAGGTGTTCCTTCAAGAACATTAGCATAAATTAAAAATATTCCCATTTTTACGCTCTGCATCAAAGGCGATACGAGGGACTTTAATGAGTTAAACACGAAAGGAGCAGTGACCCATAATAATAATAATTGGTTTTCGGAGGGAAAGGAAATGGCGCAGTATGTCTCATATATCGTTGGACACCTGAACCGCGCCGTAAGGGAAGGGATAAAGGAGGGAGTGAAAGAAGAGAGGAAGAGATAGGTGCCGTAGTGGAGGGCTCCGGAATAATTTTGACCACCTGGGGATCTTTAACGTGCACTGACATCGTACAGCACACGGGCGCCTTAGCGTTTTTCCTCCATAAAAACGCAGCCGCCGCGGTCGGGTTCGAACCGGATCAGTAGTCGAGCGCCCTAACCACTGAGCCACCGCGGCGGGTTGATTCATAATCACCAACTCCGAATCTGGGTTAAGATCACCGCTGGCCACCAGGCGCCTCCACTTTGTTATTGTTGCACTCTAAACAAGAATTATCCGTACGGGAGTAAAAAGTAAGTAAATAGCCCTCTAGCGCACTTCCTTTTATGGGCAGGGTATGCTGGACAAGCCCTGTCGTAGCTTTCCATCATTAAAAATGAGGAATACTTACGGTTTGCAACGGAAATCAGTGCCCTCTACAAAACATGCAAATTTATAGCCGTTACAAAGATTTTAACCAAGGTTTCAATCTCCTCTATTCGCTAAGCTCACGATATCCGGTACTATGTTTAAAAGCCTCCTTCCATCGCTAACTGCATCTAATTACACTGTTTTGCAGTACAGAGCGCAAAACAGAACTCTAGAGCGACCTAACTGTGTGTTCCGCAGTTTCCAAAGCCGCTGCGACCAAGGAAGCAAAAAAGATAAAATCCTGTGAGTTTAGCTGCACATGCTTACATCCAGACCGTTTTCAACCAAACTTTATCGCTAGATATCTCACGTTGAGCACGAAACAAGCCCAAAACATGTTCTAGAGAAGCATTTAGTCTTGTGCGGATATGTCTCCGTTGGCAATAATAAGCATTCCGTATATTCAGTGATCAAAACTTACTCCGAAATTTGGGTAGAATCTGCTGAAAAGGAATTGCGCTAGAGGACAACTTCGCCATCATCATCATCAGCCTAACTATGCCCACTGCAGGGTGCACGTAGTCAGGACAAATTCCTTTTTGACTTCCATATAATAATAATAATAATAATAATAATAATAATAATAATAATAATAATAATAATAATAATTGGTTTTGGCGGGAAAGGAAAGGGCGCAGTATCTGTCTCATATATCGTTGGACACCTGAACCGCGCCGTAAGGGAAGGGATAAAGGAGGGAGTGAAAGAAGAAAGGAATAAATAGGTGCCGTAGTGGAGGGCTCCGGAATAATTTTGACCACCTGGGGATCTTTAACGTGCACTGACATCGCACAGCACACGGGCGCCTTGGCGTTTTTCCTCCATAAAAACCCAGCCGCCGCGATCGGGTTCGAACCCGGGAACTCCGGATCAGTAGTCGAGCGCCCTAACCACTGAGCCACCGCGGCGGGGTAACTTCCATATACGCTAATTCATGTTTGGAGTGTACTGGTGCTATGGACACAAGTGGCATCGACTTTCTCGCGATTAGAATTCGAATGCCGCTTCTCTCGCAGGGCTGCCCCAAGCTGAAGTCTGGATACATCAACGTGCACGCCATCTGCCACAGCCACAACGACGCCGGGTGGCTGGACTCGGTGGATGCCATATACACGACCAGTACGCCGTGCAGCGCTCCTTGGCGGCCCGTCGTTTCTTCGTAAAACGCGGCATGCTATCTACACTCTAAGCAGAAAGGAGTAAAAAAAGGAGTAAGCTGTCGTCTAGGGCTAGGGGACAGATTACTCCGTTTTTTACTCACATATCGGAGAATTCGTGTTAATGAAGTGTGGCCATCAACCAGAAGGGTATTCGAGGGAGGTCGGCAATAGAGGCGTCACTGAAAGAAACCCCGGGCCATCTGAAAAAAAAAGGAGATTTCTCGCCCAACTCACGAATTAATGCACAGCATTGATCAAAAGTATTCAGGCCAGGCATTTGCTTTTAATCCGTCGATACCATTTTCGACACTTCTAATGAGCAAAAGATCCTTAGGAGTGAGAGTGAGGATTCTCCTTACCTAATAGAGATCGAGAACTTCAACGGTGCGATGTATAGCTGAAAACGGAACTTTGCGTCCGATATAACACTCCGTGAAGGCGCTTTTTGCACCGCTGGTGGTGATAACTACACAACGCATGTCTCCTCTCCTCGTAAGCTACTGTTCATCATAACGTTAAGCCTAAACCACCGCTCCCCGTGTGTGGTGCCACCTCGCGAAAACAAACAGGCACTCGAAGGGATTACACATGTAATGCTTTATTAAAAATTGGAGCCTTTCAATGTCTTTGTTGTTTTATTCCATGCAATATGGTGTCAATTATGTGTGTCCCACTGCGAAGCGATGAGGAGGAGGCGTTGTGTCATGGCATTCATGTATTTTTCTCTCTGTGTTCCACCCCAGCGCTGATCCTCTAAGCACAGTTTTGGAGCCAAGGTTGATGACACTAGCGCACTTCTTTCACAATTGCATGACACGAGCTAACCGATGACCTTCGTGGCTTCCGTATGCAGCTGTGCGAGAAATCTACGCCACGGTCGTGGAGGCGCTGCAGCTGGGCTCGGACAGGCGTTACGTGTCGGCTGAGAACGTCTTCTTCTCACGATGGTGGAGCGAGCAGTCAGCTGCCGTCCGAAGAAGGGTCCACGAACTTGTGCAGTCGGGTAGGGATTCTACACCGCGGGTTTGGAGTGTACGTCCCCAGAGGTCATCCACATGAACAGCGCGCTGGTAGCATTACGAGTGCCGAACAGTGCTTCTGTGTGCCAACTCGACTTCTGCTACCCGCCGCGGTGGATCAGTGGTTAGCGTGCTCGGCTACTCATCCGGAGTGCCCGGGTTCGAACTCGAACGCGGCGGCCGCGTTTCGATGGAGGCGAATGTGAGACAAATACTGTGCCATTTTCTTTCCCCCCCCCCAAAAAAAAACAACCAAACCAACCAATCAAGCACTAAGGCGCCCGTGTGCTGTGTAATGTCAGAGCACGTTAAAGATCCCCAGGTGGTCTAAATTATTCCGGAAGCCTTCCCTACGGCACCTCTTCCTTCCTTTCTTCTCTCAGTCCTCCTCTATTCCTTCCCTTACGGCGCGATTCAGGTGTCCGCCGAGATGTGAGACAGATACTGCGCCATTTCGTTTTCCTAACAACCAATTTACTGCGAGAAAAATGAGTATCTTGACAGAAAAAGCGGTTAGCTCACTTGTAACATTTCATACTGCTCGAAACATCAATTACGATTTCTTAGTATCTCGAAACAAACTTCCTTCATTTTGAAAAAGTGTATTACGATTCCACAGTGACCTCACCGCAGCGCTGCCTGCGTGGGAAGAGTCATGGGCTATGAAGGACTCCGTAGTTGTGGGCTCCTGGTTGATTTATACCAAATGGCGTTCATTATCGTGCTGTGACAACGCACATCACACTGGTGCTTTTGCATTTCGCCTCCGTCGAAATGTGGCCACCACGGCCGGGATTCTTTCCCGCCACATTGGGACCAGCAAACGAACGCCTAAGCCACTGCGCCACGGCGGCGGGTTTTTCACGGTAAGAATGGTCAATACGACAGTGCTTTGTAATCATGTTATGTGAGACGATCGATATTGTCAGATTAACCTGCCATTCGTTATTTCGTCGTTAATAGCGGCAGTCTATCAAACCGCATGTCATAAAGGCTACCATTGCTGTTTGCAAGATTACGAATGGGGCATGCGTGGCCACAGTCGCTCTAGCGTCAGTGTATTAAATGTTTGGCAGCCGGCTCACGGAGTAGAGGGGGCGGGGAAGGAGGTCTGTGCTTCTTTGTAATCCGCGCCCCCTCTCAAGACAGGGATGGCAGTAATGGCTGCTTAGTTGCCATGGCTGACGGCTTAGGTCGCGGCCATGGAGAAAGGAAAACTAAGCGGAGACCGTGACGTCACACTTCGTATGCTGTTCCGCGCGCGGTATATGTGGTCGCGCTGTCTGCATGGAGCAGCTCCCTCCAATCCTGTGCCTCTACGCTGGCCGCGACTCTCCCACTTAGACGCCGTTGCTATTACCCCATAAGTAGGCTTAGAAAGGACGCGTGACTTCCGTCACGCTTTTCGCAATGCATCTGGAATACATGGGGCTTCTCCTCACATTTCCTTCCTGCGTGGTCGCGGTCTTAGTGAAGTGGGGCGATTTTCCTGTATACGGAACTCAGGGCAAAACAGATCATAACATCTGACGAGAAGAAAAAAAGGTGCAAGCCTTCACGTTTAATTCGTCCGTTTTTTTTTTACACGTCTAATCATTCCGCTACTGTTGTGCGTTAACAAAGCAAATCCTTTAGGGACGACATCGCTCGGGAAGTGGCCCGGCCGCAATATTCAATGTGTTTCTCGTGTTGAACAAAAGTGGAAGTCGAGGCCCCTTCACGCCGTTCGCGACATGCAGGACACCTTCAGTTCGTCGGCGGCGGCTGGGTCCAGAACGACGAGGCCGTCACTCACTACACGGCCATCATCGACCAGATGACGCTGGGCCTGCGCTTCCTTAACGAGACGTTCGGGCCCGACTGCGGAGTTCCCAGCGTCGCCTGGCAGGCGGACCCCTTCGGACACTCTCTCAGCCAGGCGGCCCTTTTCGCCAGGGTAAGACAAAGTAGGCATATTATCAGGAAATGGTAAGGTAAACCTGGCTGGACATTCAGTTGCACATGAAGTGCTCATGGAGGGCGCTCTAGTCAAGCTGTATAAACAGCAGTTTCACAGGCAGAGCAGAGCGCTGGGCCTAAAAGTTAACATGCAGAAAACCAAAGTAATGTTCAACAGTCTAGCAAGGCAACAGCAGTTCACAATTGGCAGCGAGGAACTGGAAGTGGTAAACGAATACGTTAGGGCAGGTAGGGACAGCTGATCCGGATATGAGAGGGAAATGACTAGAAAGATAAGCATGGGGGTGGAGTGCATATGACGGGTTCTCTCAGATCATGAATGGCAGTTTACCAGTATCCCTCAAGAGAAAAGTGTACAACAGCTGTATCCTACCGGTACTCACCTACGAGGCAGAAACGTGGAGGCTAATGAAAAGGGTTCAGCTTAAGTTAAGGACAACGCAGCGAGCCGTGGCAAGAAAAATGATAGGTGTAACGTCAAGAGACTAGCAGCGGGCAGAATGGGCGAGGAAACAAACGCGGGTTAATGACATCCTAGTCGAAATCAAAAGGAAGAAATGGGCTTGGGCAGGGCATGTAATGCAAAGACAATATAACCGCTGGTCCTTAAGGGTAACGGAGTGGAATCCAAGAGAAAGTAAGCGTAGCAGGGGGCGGCAGAAGGTTAGGTTGGCTGAGGAGATTAAGAAATTTGCAGGCAAAGGGTGGATGCAGCTGGGAAAGGACAGCGTTAATTGGAAAGGCATGAGAGAGGCATTTGCCCTGCAGTGGGTGTAGTCAGGCTGATGATGATGACGATGATTCCCGATGTCAGTAAAAGATAAAGTATATGGCAAGTGCATCGTGCATGTAATTCCCTGTAGGACGAGAACTTGAACGCTGGCAACAACGTTTTATAGTACACTCAAGAAAGCACCGCAAATCGCTGAAAAGAAATATAACGAGAGCAACATTACGATATAGGAAGTTAGGATCATTAATGGGACAAATCTCTGGTAACTATATTCGTTTTGAAATTCAGGTATGACCTATTAGAGGACAAGCATCTGTTAATTATACCTTTTTAGAAATTCAGGTGTTAAGTATTAGAGGACAAGAATCTGGTAACTATATCCGTTTTCGAAATTCAGGTGCGAAGTATTAGAGGACAAGCATCTGGTAATTATACCTTTCCCAAAATTCAGGTGTGAGGTTTTCGAGGACAAACATAATAACAATAATAATAATAATTGGTTTTTAGGGAAAGGAAATGGAGCAGTATGTCTCATATATCGTTGGACACCTGAAGCGCGCCGTAAGAGAAGGGGAAATGAGGGAGTGAAAGAAGAAAGAGGTGCCGTAGTGGAGGGCTGCGGGATAATTTCGACCGCCTGGGGATCTTCAACGTGCACTGACATCGCACAGCACATGGGCGCCTCAGCGGTTTTCCTCCATAAAAACGCAGCCGCCGCGGTCGGGATCGAACAGGGGAATTCCAGATCAGTAGTCGAGCGCCCTAACCACTGAGCCACCGCAGCGGGTTGGACAAACATCTGGTAATTATACTCGGTTTGAAATTTAGGTGTAAAGTATTACGCAACTGGTAACTATACCTTTTCCAAAATTCAGGCGTGAAGTATTAGAGGACCGGGTTAATTGGAGAGGCATTTGCTCTGCAGTGGGTGTAATCAGGATGATGATGGTGATGACGAAGTATTAGAGGACAAGTATTTGGTAGTTATACCTTTTTCTAAATTCCGTTGTGAGGTATTCGAGGACAAACATCTGGTAATTATACCCATTTTGAAATTAAGTTGTGAGGCGTTAAGAACAGGCGTCTGGAAACTATTCATTTTTCAAAACAGGTGTGAAGCATTCTAGGACAAGCATCTGGTGATTATACCTCTTTAGAAATTCTGGTGTGAGGTATTCAAGGACAAACGTCTGGTAACTATACCCGTTTTGAAATTCAGATGTGAGGTATTAAGCAGACGTCTGGTAATTATAATTTTTTTTTTCAAAATTCAGGTGTGAAGTATTAGGGAACAAGCATCTGGTAATTATAACTATCTCGAAATTCAGGTGTAAGGTATCAGGCATCCGAGGGCAAGCATATGATAATTATGTTGGTTTTCAAATTCAGCTGCAAGGTTCGAACGGCTCGTGCCTGCGAGCAGCTAAACGGCCGTCAGATTGAACGACATCCCCACTTCCATGCCTGCACATTGCAGCGGCTAGTAATGATTGCTTAAGACAATGACGTTGCATCGGCATACCTAATATCTAAGGCAGCCCTAATCGCAGAGTGATGTATGTTAAATGCTCGTTCACTCAGAATAAATCTATTTCAGTGGATGTCCATGCTCTCTCTGCCGAATAATAATAATAATAATAATAATTGGTTTTGGGGGAAAGGAAATGGCGCAGTGTCTGTCTCATATATCGTTGGACACCTGAACCGCGCCGTGGTGGTGGTGGTAGTGGTTTTATTAAAAATAATAGTAAAAAGGAAGGAAAAGATTTTTGCTAGCCCCGGCATCTGCCATCGATACTGAAGCACCTGAGCTGGGGCAGCGGAAATAAAGGACAGCAGGCAGAATGGAGAAATGAAATGAAAGAGGTGAGGGGACAGGAATAGAGGACAGGGGGAGAAGTAATATGTACAAACTATTTACACAATAAGAAATGTGTCCAGGTTGTGCGCGTGATTAGTTCATTTTAGAGGAATTAAATCACACACGCGCACAGCACTGTGTAGGTTACAACTGGAGTGGGGCGTCCAGTTATTAATCGTTCAAGGTAGAACTCGCGGAGCGTTCGGTCACTGCGTGTAACTACCTGACGGAGAACAGACGGGACGTCAAGCCCGTGTGTTCGAGGAATGCACAGAGCCTCACCAAAGTTCGCTCACGAGTGCGCGCACTGCCCTGCGGCCACAATAGCGCCTTGATGGAGTCTGGTAGTATGCCCTGCCCTATAGGCCGCAAGCATATCGCGACGAGCATCGGCGAAAATTGGTTTCGGGAAAGGAAATGGCATGGTAATTGTATCACATATTTCGGTAGCGCCCTAACCACTGAGTCACCACGGCGGGTCTGCCGAATACATATTGTTAATATTTTACTACAACCTCATCCCAAGCCACCTGCTGCTTTTTTCTGCTTCGTAATGTCGCAAGTGGTTCTAAAATTATACGAGAAGATTTTCGAACACCTTACTAACCAAGTTGATTCTAAAAAAAGTGTTCGCATCGACAAAGATATGTATGCCACTAGGTATTTAGATTGCTATATGCTAACAACCTCTAAGCGCTGGAAAACTCACAGCATCGCTTGCAAACAAATGAGAACAGTGAAGAAGTTCCAACGCCTTCGTGCACGTTGGTCAAGCAGCTGGGTTTCGAGAGCACATGTGCAGGATTCCCAGTGGTCATTAGAGGCACGCTATGCCGACAGTTACTTAATCGTAATAACTGGTCTGCGTTCCTTCAATCACTTTATTAATGGAACTCGGCTCAGGGTTGCCCCATTTCTGGCATCACGAAACCAGCCTCTTGTAAACGAAAATCATGTCTATAAAAACTTTATATAGAGTCTATCAATTCGCGTTGCACCTCTGCCTCTTCTGTGCAGATGGGCTTCAGTGGTATGATGGTGGGCCGCGTTTCCATGGACACGCTGAAGGATTGGAAGGCATCGCATCACATGGGCTTCGTCTGGAATACAAGACAGCAGCAAGAAGGTACGCCCAACGTGCGAACTTACGGCCGCTACAAAATTCCCACATAGAACATTCATTCAAGTTCGAACAAGATAGAACGGCATCACACGTCGTCATTTATTTTATCGTTCGTCGCGAAATTCTCTTTACCAAATGTGCTGTACAGCAACGGAGCACCATTGCCGTGAATGGGCTCTAGTGACTGTACAAGGCAGTTTTACGGCCACCGGGCTTGCGCTGCAACACAAGCGACCTTGGCCTGTCAGCGCGGCACAGTCGCACCAGCCACACATATGAGCATATGTACTACAGTCTACCAAAACTAGTTGAGGTCTACTAAAAACAAAAACTCCTGGAAAGATCACTTCGCATTCCGGTCCTGCAGATCGTGGCCAAAACGCTCGCCAACCTAAGTGGGCTTGCAGCATAAGAAATACAAGACCTGTGATGAAATGCAGACTGAGTATTGAGTTTCCTTGCTCTCCTGGTCTTTCTGCAGAGTAGCGGTAGATTCTGCTTTTGCACCTAGCTCCGCTCTTTCTAAGCTCTTCAACACTTGTAGACAAAAGTCAGTGCAGAAGTAAGCTTGAAAAATTAGTGGACGCCTAATGAATGCCCAGCCTGGGTTGTGATAGCACATCGAGTCCGTCTAAGCGTTGTCAAAATATTTCAGGCTCAGTGATGTCAATTCTGGTCATCACTTCTGGTTTGGTTGCATCACGTGATACGTGATGTCACTCTTGCTCAGTCAAGACGAGTCATAACTTGACATCCTTGTCATGACCACGCATCCCGTGTCACTGATGACATTATCAAATGACTGATGGAGTCATAAGGTTTGATACGAGACGGCGACACTGCCAAATGGCCTGCATAAAATCATATATAGACACTACGCTTTCGGCGCGCACAGTACGTGCACCCAATGACGCAACCCACGCAGGTCGACAGAACCGTAGCGGAGACAATGACGAGCTGTTCACGTGGGTTCCCTGGAGTTCCTACTCGACTCCACACGAGCTGTGCTACGAGTCGTGCCTCAAGGACGAGACGGTGAACGGCCTTTTCCCCACGGAGTACTTTTTGGCTTTGCTTTTTCCATCAAACGGCGTGCCAATCAGGGTTGCTTTTGGAGCTCTGCTCCAGGCTAAGCTCCGACTGCGATGTGCGCCCATTTTCGCGGACGTTACGTGTCTAATAAATAAGACATAATCGTTTCTGATACCAAGTAAGTCCTGTGCCAGACGCGTCGTGCTTTTCAAACTATACATACAGCTTGGCAGCTACCGCTTTGCGCAGCAAGAAACCCTAGAACACGGTGCCCTAGAATATTGAAAAAACAAGCCCGGAGCCTCCTACGAGTACCGTTCTACGTGCTTTGTTGCCCACAGTGTTGCTTTCGTAGGTTCGTGTTCCTTCACTAATAACTGCCTAACGCTTTGTGCCGCTTTGCATTGCAGACCGTACCGTTGACTACTCCCACCTTCGTGCTCGGTCACGCACGGGATCTGGTAAGCGCTGCGATCTGCACTTTGCTTCTCAAAACGCGATGTCAACAGCTTCTGTTCTCCTCCTAATCGCACTCACGTTCGAGTAATATTTTAGATCATCTCCGAATAATGCATGGTGGCAGTGTTTGCGTTGCTGGTGGTGGTGAAAACTTTAATAGACAGAGGGGAGTCGGGTCCATGGGCCCCCGCACGGCCCCACTGCAGTCAAACGTTCATGTCCCAGAGGCTCATGACGCTGGCAGCCCGGCCTGTGGCGATGGCTTGCTTGGCCGGGTACTCGGAGCGCAGTAGGGTCTCCCAAGCCTCCCAAGTGGTAAGGTGCTCCAGGCCCCACGGGGGAGGATCCTCCGGGCAGAGGAAAAGGATATGATCGATAGTGGCTTTGGGGTGGTGGCAGCGGGTACAGGAGGGGTTTGTGTGGACTTGGTGATAGCGCGAGCGTATACAAGGAGAGGGTAAGGTGCGTGTTTGGAGCCGCCTCCAAAGTGCCTGGTGATAATTGTTGAGTGAGGGATGGGGTGTGGGGTACAACCGACGCTCGGCTTTGCAGGCCTGCGTCAGTTCACTGAAGGAATGCATGCGCTCCCGTGAGAACCCTAGATCGGAGGCCGCCGGTGCCCGGTTGAAAGAACCTCGGGCTAAATTGGCAGCCTCGTTTCCGGGATTCCCGGAGTGGGCAGGCAGCCTTATGAGCTCCATGTGGCGGGGCGGGTTTGCGGCAAGGGAGTTCAGTATGCGAAATGCAGGGACGTGAACTCTCCCGCGAGCAAAATTTAGTATGGAAGTTTTAGAGTCTGATAGTGTATACGGGGCCTCCATGCGTGTGATGGCTAGGGCAATGGCGGCCTCTTGCAGTTCGTTTGTGCAAGGCACATATACCACCGGAGATTAAACGGTTTTGCAAGGCGCCCCATCGTAGCGCTGACATAAGCACCGCTAAGATCGTGTACCACTGGTAAGCATCCGCGGTGTTTTCTTTTTTTTTTGGGGGGGGGGGGCACACAATAAACTCTAAATTATTTCATTAATTAATCTCTTAAAAGAACAAGAATAGTGAGCTGTGTTTAGATTCCTGCGTACGCGTTTCCGAAATCAGGCTTTGTCGTTCGCAAAAGAGATTCGGTTGTTTGTAATCCTTAATATAATTGGGTCCATGTGGGAACCAGGTGGAGGGTGCACCTTACGTTGTTGTCAGCTCTGTTTGGGAGAGTCTCCTTTCAGTCGGGAGATAGTAGTACGAGGCTAAAAGAAATCAGTCGCAAATTAGGCGAAATGCTACACGCCCGTGTACTGCGCCTATGTCAGTGCACGTTAGGAACCCCACTTGGTCGAATTTATCCGGAGCTCTCAATACGGCGTCCCTCATAGCCTGAGTCGTTTTGGAAGGTTAAACCCCGTGAACCATAAACACCTAGAGATCCTCATAACTGAATTTCCCACGTACCATTAGCGACTGGAACATATTACTCAAAGATTTTTTTAGCAACAAAAGGAATTTGTTTTAAAAGTTTTGTGTCGCACACTATAATGCCCCAATGGCGCTGAGTGTGATGTCCGATTTTTGTCCAAGTTTCAAAGCGAATGCCCACTGAGTAAGTGAGTAAGTGACATCTCTGTAACAGCTATTCGCTGTAAAAAATGATGCATGACACTGCGATTCAGTACAACCATGACCAATATCTTGTGAATACATCAGCGTGAAATCTAGACGAGGGACACAAGAAGACAGGGAAGACATTAACCAGCACTATTCTAGTTTTAGAGCTGACTTCTAGACAACATGCGCACCTACTAGGCCAGCACCATGCTCTCCTAACCTTCATGACCCATATATGGTGATAAATGCCGAGTTCAGAAAAGCTGAAATCTTTTTCGCATCATAACTTTTTAGAACCTGCACCGTTGCATATCCAATGTGAGCCATGAATTACCAGCGGCGATGGATTGATGGCTATGGCATTCGCTGTTGAGCCAGAGGATGCGGGTTAGAATACCGGCCGCGGCGATCACACTTCTATGGTGGCGAAATACAAAAGACGTCCGTGTGCTGTGCTATCTCAGTGCACGCTGAAGAAGTAGAGGTGGCCGAATTTAATGTGGAGTCATTTACTATGACGGTACTCATAGCTCATGTGCAGCGCCGAAACATTAAACCCAACGCACTATATAACAAGCCATGAATCTTAGCCACGACTACTGGTGTGAACACCGGACTTTGCCCTGCCATGCACATTTCTGTGTCATCTGACCTCCATATAATGCGCAGCGGTGAACGTGCAGGAGGAAGCTTACGGTGGCAAAGTGGTTCCTCTGATGCTTGGCGACGACCTGGCCTGGGTCAAGGCGATTGACCAGTATGGAGACGTGGATGACTTGCTCCACAAGGCCAACCGAATGGGCAGCTGGCCTTTGTACCTGTTGCTCGCGCTCGCCACGGGTCGAAGCCATAGGCCCGTGCGCATCGTCTACTCTACGCCCGCCTGTTACATGCAGGTGGGTGTGGGAGCTCTGATGTTTCACAGCGCTGGCTGTTGGTGCGATGTTACGAGGCACAGCGCTGGCCCCAACCCACAATGTGAGCATTGCAAAGCGGTCGCTATGACCACGCAGCAGTTACGCCCGAAGGTTCGTGGACCCACCACATTGCGCGCTAGTTGTACCACCACGTGAGTGTGACGTCACGTATATATAGCGTGTATATAGCGTGGTTGCCACAGTGCTAGTGGCGTTCTTTAACGACAGAGAGTGAGGCTGCGGTAGCTTGTACAGTGCTGCTGGCGTGGCATGAGGCTTAAAGAGTCTCAGTATTTATTACGGCCCGGGGTAAGTTTTACCCTGGATATATTTGTGGGGTTCCACGGCATGCGTCACTACAGAATCTCATAACAAAAAGCTCAGTGAAGTTACCAGAACAGAATCACGTAACTCTTTTCCTGAGCAATTAAATTGAAGCAATGATGTGTTCACCTGCTGTCCGATTACACTGCGGCCACTGTGGTATTGTGACTCTGTGACACCTCCGTGATCACGTGACCATCGGCTGAACAATAAAAATAAAGCAATAATTGTCAGGAGCACCTGCTAGGCAATTAGATTGACATCTCTGTGGTTATATGTGACCTATACGTTGCTTATTTTGAAACGATCCTTTGCCCTAATCATTTTTTATTTTCTTCGTTTTTCATCGTTCAGCCCCGCCTTTTATGCAACTACTGGTGAAAAATTCTACACTCTGGCTGTCAATACTGACGTTATATGTACCCGCAATCAGTATTAAAGAGGTGTCGAGGCGAAGGTTGTATAGTGCTGTGTTTTATAGGATATTAGCAATCAAAGCAAGCATGCGCGAAACTCAAAAATTAGCATGTCTGCTTGAGGAAAAAGAACTAAAAAGTTTTTAAAATACTCTAACTTGTTTATAACCTTTGTTGCTTTTAAGAACAAAGGGACGTTGGAAAAAAAAAGGACGTTGGACGAGTAAATTTTGTCCCTGAAGTAAGGTAGGGTGGGAATGGGATGCGTTCCTCAAAAAATTATGGGAAATACTTTGTTTCTTGGATTCTGCGATTTCGCACAGTAAACCATTATGTTGTCTATGGGTATCACCTTTTCCATAGTTCACATTAAGTTTTCCTTCTTTTGTGAGAATTAAATACTGTTGGAGGTGAGTATGTCCGATGCAAAACATCTTCAGATCATTTGGAGGAAGCGCTCTCGAGTAGTAGGAGGAGAGAGGGAAATTAATAAGGCAAATGTATTTACTGGAATGCTAATCATGTTATTGAGCTATTAATAAGGTGGCTGCTGGTGAACAGTTACTTCATTCTTAATGCGTAAAGTGAGGAGCGGAGACTTGCGAAACACTATACGATGAGTAGCATATGATGCTGGAAGTAGGCTCTTCCTTCAGGGATACAAAAAGATAGGCCGTAACCTCGAGCCAAGGTAAGGCTAAAAGTATGGACGTTTTATGGGTAACTCTGAAACTTGCCTAATCGCACGCAACAAACTGCACAGATATCGTCAGTTTGAACGTGATTGCTTTCAAGGCGGCCAACCTAAGGCAATAAATATCTGACGAACTTTCATTCTCCTAAAGAGCAGTGGTGTAGGACAAAGGGACAAAGCTGCCAGCTACTCGCTTGCATTTTGTTCAGTCCTGTTGCAAATGTGAACTGCTGTATTGCTTCCTCTCCGAGTAGGTTAGTCCTAATGTGCTCACGTTCATACTGATTCCGACTGTGCATCACGCCAAAAGAAGGAAAAGAGTTTCCGCTTTTCACTAACCGTCGCCCACGCTATTGTTTGCCGTTGTCTTCGGGAACTCGCACGAAACTACAGTGCCCTCGCTACACGTCTCTAGGATGTCTTCAAATGATTCGCTGATGGAAACTGTGTCGGATTCCGATCCAGCTGGACATTTTGTGGTGGAGCGCAGATTGCGTTAGCTTCTTCGGCTAGATTCTTGGCAGCAATTCGCAATGGCACACACCGGCAGCTGCTGCGTAGCAGTAAGCAACAGTCGCAACTTGATGTACTAGCAACAGTATAAGTTGTTTCAAATGGCCCCGACCAATGTGCCGGGCACCTCCAGCTAGAAGCGCATTGCGTTTTCACTTAAGACCAGCTGCACGAAGTCGTCTAGTAACTGTTCAAGTCAGCTGTTATCAGCCGCATGTAACAGGATGCAGAGTGGAGCGATTCTAACGTCATAGCGTTAGGGCTGCCATTCTGCAGAAATCCCGACGTCATCGTCGTCGGCGGCGGCGGCGTTGTGAGCGAAAAATTACCGGAAAAGCAACCTAGCTGGGGGGGTGCCTAGTTCACGTGACCTTGTGGCGTCATCACAGCGTACCCACCGCGGATTGTGAGAAAAGTGACCACCGTGGTAGCTGGCAATTCAATCAATTATTGGTCGCGAGAGGTTGCTCAGGAAGAGCAACCTCGGTCGCACAAGCCCCACCGGAGGCATCACCTGCCATCGCAGGGCAGTAGCGCATCGCTTGACCGCTGCACACTCTGCCAGGATGGGTATGAGGTCTCCCAGGGAGCTATGAACATAAACTCGAGAATGACCAATTCTGCATATACGCGCATTAACTGATTAACCCTATCACGTATTGCTTTTAAGGCTATATACAAGAAATATCGTCGCAAAGCTCCTTCGTTGATTATGCAAATAACTGACATGGTAGTATATCCGCACTTCTTTTGGTTCTGTCGTATTAAACAAGTAGCAGGATAGACACCGGATGCCAGCATCTCCTCACGTAAAAATAAAGAAACATTCTAATGACAGCATGCCGCTGGCTATGGTTTCTTAAAGGCTATGGCGTTCGGCTGTTGATCCCAAGGTCGCGGGAACGAATCCAGGCCGCGGCGGGCACAATTCACTGCAGGCGAAATGCAAAAAGAAAGTCCCCCGTGTGCCGAGCGACGCCGGTGCACATAAAGGAACCCCAGGTGGTCGAAACTGACCCCTCGACCTCCTCGTGTGCAGATGTGAAAACGTGAGACATTAAATTCTACAGGTAAAACACGACCAAATTCCGTTTAGAATATTTTCGTCACTTTCTCTTTTGTCCCCGCCTGACGTCATCTTGTATGTATCAGTGTACACTGCTGCCCTTCTGGGATTCCTCACCAGTCTAAACCCTCACTCGCAGCCAGCCCCACTTCAGCAACCAATGCACCCCCTCTGGTTCATCCCAGATCTCAGGAAACTGTGATCAAGCACGTCAAGGCACAAGGAAGTCATGGACTCTTGAAGCTGAATTCGGTGTTGAATAAAGATGTATTTATCTTCCTCTTGCAGAGTGTACTTCAGTGACCCATTTTTCCCCTGTTTTTCTTTTTCCCTTACCTTGGCGTGGGGGTTACGCGTCAAGGCCCTTCGCGCCACAGCGTCGCAACCTTGGCCACGCTTCGAGGATGATCTGCTGCCGTACTCGGACAGGACGAATCACACTTGGAGCGGCTACTATACGACCAGGCCGAGCATCAAGATGATGGCACGCTACTCCAACGGATTCGTCCAGGTACGCGGACTGATGGTTGTCGGTGTTACTACTAGGACGTTACCTGTGCCTACAGGGAGGTGAGATGGCATATTAAAACGTTCATTCGAAGGGACAACTATATTGCTTGTTACTCAGAAAATTCTCGTGTTGGGCTTTTCGCCGCCTAGCTTAGGTATGCTCGGTAGCAAAATACGTATCGAGCAAAGCGAAAGCATTAGAAGTCCCATTCAGCCGCGAACCTGTCGTGGACACAAAAAAATAGCGACACAAAGCCTCATTACGTCACAGGGTCAACCAATAGATTGTCAAAGATAGTTTGGGGCAGTGAATATTTGATACATAGTTAAGAGATGATGGTCAACAAGACATAAATATGATAATTTGTAGACACTAAGTACTAAATAGTAAACACTGATTAATAGTGGTCATTAAGTAATAGAAAATCAGCACTGCTAGAAAATTAGTACGTACTAAATAATAATTCATTAAATATAATATTTAACAGGCTCTAATAAGAACTTGGCGCAGTTAACTAGTACTAAAGCGCGAAAAACGCTTTCCCATTAACCGTATGGACCATAAGTGGAACCTACAAATTTCGCTCATAAAATTTGAAGTTACAGACAGAAAATTTACTACAACGCTCGGTGATTCAAAGTCCTGATGTCGATGACAGCGTCCAATGCATTACATACTTTGTGACCGCCGACTGTAAGAGGGTGGAAGTATGGTGTACCCTGAGAGATATGTGATAGGAAGCCCTTCACGTCACCGCACATGGTTAGTGAAAGCGGCATATCACAAGGAGCACCTGTATTTCATTCCTGGGTCTTTTATACTCGTAGCTTACAAACTGGCAGACTCTCATGTGAACTGACGCTGCGAAGCTGGGATAGCAGGATGTTTGGTTTTCCACTTCCGCTCTTACAGTCTTCGCTTTGCAACAAATGGTTTGCCTTTTCGGAACAGCGTGTTTGCGACAAGGGGCCTTAGTTTTGCCATAGTCTACGCAAAAATTTCTAGTAATGTGGGTGGCTTTTGCTGGTCGTCATATTTGAGTTCCATGCGAGTTGACCGGGGCAGCGTGTTTACGACATGTGATTTGGTGGTTTTGCTGTGCTTTTGCTTTACTGTTTTCATGTTAGAATGACATTAACTCTATGGTTTTATGTTGTTTTATACGATTTTTATAAGCAATGTCAGAATCTCAAGTTTTACTCTGGAAGCGGTTGGGCTTTGTCGACTGCTGATCAATTGTGGATTCTTTTACGTTGCTACTTTGTCCTTTCGGGCATACTTAAAGACGACATGTAAGGAGATGTTTTTGCTCACACCCGTCACTTGAATTTTTTCGATTAGATTTTTGCATTAAATTACTTTTTGCACTGCGAATTTTCGCAAATTTATAACTCAATATCTAAAGCGCCGGGTGGCTCACAAGTTGGCTGCAGTTAAGGCGGCATTAGACGTACGCCTTTGGTGAATTGCATACAGTGGCATCCAAGCGATCTGTCAGTGACTTGATGCTGAGGGCTGCAAGTATGGCCTAGTGGTCGCTGAAGTGGCAACAGACGTAATATCTTGGTCAAAAGTCTTAAGGCCCAAGGCTTCTCGCTACAGCTGCATAACAGAGCCCTTACGGCACTATTAAAGACTGAATGACCTTGAAACGCTAGCAGGTTTCTTCTTTCGGTAGAGAAGCTTCATGCTTGACTTGCGTTGTGAACGATCCGCTACACGGAGCATTCTAGGAACATTCATTCCACTGCAGCATAATGCTGTGGCCCTGAGAATTTTGACAAAGACTGCGCCTGACCACTCCTTTTCCAATTAATTGAGAAATGCCAAATCCGCGCGAGAGCCCTGCTGTGTCGTGACTACCAACCACGTGCAGATTTGTGAGGACCAGGCTCCATTTGGATCGAATATGTTCAATGAGTGCAGGAGTCTTCCCTGGACCTTTACTCAAATCTGCCAACAAGAGAGAGGATTCATTTCTGTTGCTATGTGAGATCTTCCGAATGACAATTTGCACCACTTGGTCAGATGTTTCTTCATAGGGAAATGTATACTGCGGTGACAACCGTCCCGAAGGGTGTGCCTCTATGCCACAAGCTTCGCTGTGACCATGGACTTTCTTGTTGATCTCAAAAAGGGTTGCAACGACTTCCGGGAGGACAAGGGTGAAACCTGCGTGTCTAACAACAAATTAGCAACAAATTTTGGAAGGCTTAGGCACCTGTGCAACGCCTCTCGTCATTCCAAGCCGCGCCTTGGGCTACGTGGCGGTAGCGACAGAGAGATGTGCGCTGCTTGCGTTTGCGTGGACAGCGTTTCGGCAGAAAATGCTGCACGGTAGCAACAGGCCGTGACTGGTCATTGGGTTCAGTGGCGTTGGCGTTGACAACGTTGCAGACTCCGTTGGTTCTGAAGAATGGTAAGGCGCATAACTGGCTCCGTGGGTCAGTGAACACCTCATTCGCGCTTTCAGGAACGTGGCATTGGTGTACACCTGCAAAACCTGCTTTCGCACAATATTCGTGCTTAGCAATGCTTAACCGCCAGTAATTTTTTACAACGGTCCGAAGAGGCGTTTATTGGCGTCTCTGCCACCACGGAGCGCACCTAATTTGGTTTCATAGTTTTGAGACGTGGTGGCTACGAAGGTGCCACCTGCACTGAAATATTCAGAAAGCAGCTGGAAGCTCGGCAAGCGCATGGCAAGCGGACCGATGAGAATGCTGTGGAAAGAACACATAGATATCGATAACACGAATGGTGTTCAGGTAACTACTGCCAACGCATTAGTGGCAGCATATACGTGGTCGTGCCCTTTGCCTTCGTAGCTCAAACGAGGACCGCATGACACCGCGGGTGTGACTAAGTGGCCTCAGCACTGCATCCGTGGAGATGAGTTCCATAGCGTTATTAACGGCTCTGCTTCCATCCGCCTGAGCACTGCTCTTAATAGCCGCTTGTAGGTCAACCCTGCATTCCTCCCACCTTGCCAACAAAAATATTTAACATACTGCGGTTCTTTTTTTTTTCTTCCAGAGCGTTTGCTAGACTTCAACATTGTTTTGTGTTCCTTGTTTTCGTTCAATGTACGCGCCGTTGGTAACCTGACCTGGTGGTAGATACTGCCTTCTAAGCTTTCTTCCTCAGCGCGCATTTTGCTGGTTCCTCTTGCGCAGGCTTGCAAGCAGCTGTCGGTGCTCGGACCCGGCGTAGAGGTCACCAAGGTGCGAGCCCTGCGTGAGTGATGAGCCACCACTGAGACCGCTGCGATTATTGCAACCTATTTGTGTTTAACACGGAAGTTATATGCAATTGCTTCTGCACATGTTACTCCATAATTTGCGTTTTTTTTAATTACACAGGATTGTAAACATAGGTATTCTGATCGTCATGCATTGGGTCGATTCTCATAGTTTAATAATGATTATGAATGTTTTTTATATCGCATGAAACAGTATCTCATTAGTGCATAAATTCCGCGTGGCCACCGAATATGGGAGTTGTCATTCACTACGGTGCGGGTGTGGGCTAGTTGGTCACCCATGAGCACCGTTCTACAGTGCAAAACGCAAGGGAGGAGGACACGACGTTCTTCGTGCAGTCGCGTGTTGCGGCCCAAATCGAACCAAAGCACGAATACCAGGGAAAGAGGGATGTTCTCTTCTTTGCGAGTGTTATCACTGCCGAATACCTGAAACCTCGCTAGTCTGCTCTGTGAGTACGTGATAGTGTCTCTCATTTTCTTATACTTTCAGAGGAAGCGGTAGCGGTACTGCAGCACCACGACGCCATCACGTAAGATACAAAACTATGTTATTATTATTATTAAAGACCGCCAACAAGGGCACGATTAGTTATTAACAGTCACCCAGTTTAGACACAACTTATCTGAGCAGGACCGATTTACGCAATGGCCCACTTGCCAGAGAAATCAGCATTGCCAAATTATTTTATCTGAAAAACAGCGTCACCAAATACAGCCGAACCACAGCCGAAGCGACCATGAAGAAGTGCATAAAAATCATAATCGCTCAAAATGGCGTGCTCGTGTGGCAAGCGGCCATTAAAGCGATAGTGAATATCGCTATACTAGTTAGGACAATTCCAAAATAAATTAATCTAAACAATTTCTCCAAGAAAGCCCTGCTTGGGTACCTAAAATAAAGCAGTTCTGGTTAACGTGTTGTCTTTGGCAAATGTAACCAGGCAACATGGTTTGCTTCACAGCCTTAAAATGGAGCCCTTACGGCATCCATGAAGGCCTAAATATCTCGAAAGGTGAGGACAAGGGTTCTCCTTATCTTAAGCAGATTTGCAGCTTAACGCATGCCTTAAGTGCTGCACTATACACAACTAAGAAGCAATTAAACACCGTTATTTGGTTACTTTTGGCAAAGATAGTACGCGCGTGTCACTGAAGCAGATTTTCTTTCTTCGAGCGTATTATTACTATAGGGTCTTGCTTCACTGCGTTTGTAACGACTGAGGGGCCGTTGTCTTTTTCTGTTAGATCTTTGTATACAGAGTTTACTGGTTAAGCCATCTTATATGTATGTGCACCCCAACGAACGATACAGTTAGATCAGTCTTAACCGTGCCCTTAGTTTGCCAATCTCTTTCATATATCTTATCCTCAGCAACTATTTATCTTCGCTCACCGCTTTGCTAATGCACCTCTCACAATGTTTTTACCAGAAAAAGTATGGACGATCAATGCGACTCTTGCGGCAGAGTATGCATTAACATTAGTGATGCGGCGCTGCCGCTGAAGCGTTCCGATCGTGAAAGCGGATGACGCGATCCAGACCCTCAATCACCGTACTCCCACATGCCATACTCTCACTACACTCGCGATCCAATCCACCAATAAAATGCGACACGCCGCACCCTCTCCTCGGCTGTCCCCACTCGCCGCCTCCCACCCTTTCTTCGTCTTTCCTCTCCATCCTTCTTCTGCAAGTGGAGGGGGTGATTTTCCTCCCTCCACTGTGCGGCCAGCCAACCGAGGCTTCAGACTGTCAGACGGAGTGGCGGACGGACGGACGAAGGATTTCTGCTAGATGGGGGTTCTAATGCTAACGCATTAAGTCAACAGGTACGTATTAATTAGCACTGCGTTCGTTCGTATGAATCATTCTTGTTTTTTTCGTTATCTCAGAGGCCTGACTTCATGCCACGCCCATCTAATTTTTGCTATTTCATGCTTAAGCGCAGTTTTCAGTGCTTCCACTCTAGCTTTTGCAATTAAAGCTCTTTTGAGTTTTCTAAAAGCGCTTCTTCAGCTTTCATTTCATTTCAAGAATCACGCTTTGACTTCATAAAATTTATTTGAGTGCAGCGCCTCCGCGGTGGCTCAGTGGTTATCGCTCGGCTGCTTACCCTAAAGACGTGAGTTCGATCCCGGCTGCGCCTGTGGAATTTCTATGGAGGTGAAATTCTAGAGGCCCGTGTGTGTGCGATGTCAGTGCACGTTAAAGAACCCCAGGTGGTCGAAATTTCCAGAGCCCTTCATTACGGCTTTCCTGACAACTTGAGTCGCTTTGGGACGTTGACCTCGCCAAAAACCATATATCAGTGTACTGTTACAATTCTCTTATAAAGTTAGAACAGGTTCGGTCGTCAATAAAATATTATTTGCAAATATGCATGAATAGATATTAGGCCAGCACGATAAGTCATCCCCAGAAGTGATGCTCTATAGCTAGCGCATGTATCGTTATATATATATATATATATATATATATATATATATATATATATATATATATATATATATATATATATATATATATATATATATATATGTGTGTGTGTGTGTGTGTGTGTGTGTGTGTGTGTGTGTGTGTGTGTGTGTGTGTGTGTGTGTGTGTGTGTGTGTGTGTGTGTGTGTGCGTGCGTGCGTGCGTGCGTGCGTGCGTGCGTGCGTGCGTGCGTGCGTGCGTGCGTGCGTGTGTGTGTGTGTGTGTGTGTGTGTGTGTGTGTGTGTGTGTGTGTGTGTGTGTGTGTGTGTGTGTGTGTGTGTGTGTGTGTGTGTGTGTGTGTGTGTGTGTGTGTGTGTGTGTGTGTGTGTGTGTGTGTGTGTGTGTGTGTGTGTGTGTGTGTGTGTGTGTGTGTGTGTGTGTGTGTGTGTGTGTGTGTGTGTGTGTGTGTGTGTGTGTGTGTGTTGTAAATGGTGCATCCGTTCGCTGCTACCAGAACCAACCTCGCGCTCTAGACTCCTTCCTCGTCGTTGTCTACTATTGATACCGCACGATCATCTTCATCACTAAACTCGATTGAAATGGAACACCCTTAGTATTCCATCACAGTTTCTCGTTCTTGCGGTGGAGACTGCTGTTTGAATTCCGGGGCCGAATATTTAAAGCAGCTGACATGCTAACTAGTTCACGACTGATCCGCTCCTTTTAACTTTGGTAATAACGGTGTCGGCGCCGTATAATAGCTCTGTACGCCTATTACGCACTATTCTAAAACGCGAACAGCCGTGACAACATGTTCCTTATTTTCTGGTGCCTGATGTAACATGTGCCAACATGTTGTGAGGCCGAGTGTTCTGAGCGAAAAGATCAGAAAGCGCATCATATGCGCAAGTTTCGGCAGCATCGCTTTGCCGAGTGCGTCTGACGGCGTTCCGGTTCTTTGAAGGGGCACATCGGTCAGCGCCGTGGCCGACGACTACGCAGCCCTGCTCTCGGACGGCATCGCCAGATGCGAGGTTGGTGACTTTTCCCCCTCGATTATCTCACTTGTGCGACGCTGCGCTGAATTATAAATTTGCTCATTTACTGCTGTTTCCTTTTCTCACACTTGAGAAAAAAATCGTACTCGTGGGGGCCGTGTGCAGTGACGTTGTTTACATGCAGGTGCAAACAGCATGCAGGTGAACACTTCTCACGTGTAGGCGCAGGCTATGCTTTCGGTTTTGTTTTTTTCTTGTGTGGTTCCGTTATGAGGTAACCATTTATCTAATTGTACTCTTTCAAGCTTTATATTAAGAAACGGTGATGAGTTCGCACCTTTTCATATTTTTAGCACTTGTTCCATCTGGATCAAAAGTTTACGGGATGAGATTTGCTGGAAATAAATTTTCAGCGAAGTCACACCAGCAATTTATATGAAATATTGCCGCAAAACTTTGTAATGTCTGTTTATTCGTTTTACGTGAGCAAAGCCGCCAGTCAACAGCCTTATTACTTTGTCTTCCACGCCAGCCTTCTGTCTCTCGTCCTACCCATGTGGCAATATGGGACGTTATATTAAGACGCCTATAGTCCATCCGCTGGTAACAACGTCAGTTAATTGGGTCGCTGTGATGTACGCTGCAGTAAATGTTTTCTCCGAGAACACGGATCTCTCTTTTGAGAGCGCATTCCAGTGTGTGCAAAGATATATTTTACAACACGGTGTCGGTGCAATTCTGCATGTGGAGCAAAGCACAAATAAATAAACAATTAGACCTTCTCGAGGTCTCTTGCGCATAGTAGATATACAACCTTCAATTGAAGTATTTCATTTTATTGCACATTTCTATCACACCAATTCCGAAAACATTTTTTGTACCCATAGTCAACGACAATTTCGGGTCCAACCCTTACAAATATTTCTTTAGACAGTCTATTCACTCTCTGCAGACTTCTGTCTATAGTCTGTAGACACTCTATAGAGAAAGCCTAGAGAACAGTCTATAGCCAGTACAAATCCTATAGACAGTCTACAGACAATCAATAGATTTATGGCCATACACTTTTTAGTAGACTTGTCTATACACCGTCTATAGACTATGAATAGACGAAAGAAATATCTATAGGAAAGCAATAGAGTCTCTAAAAAGTCTATAGCCTGTCTATAGACCATTTTTATAATTGAAGTACACAGAATGCACAGGCAAATTCAAAACGACGAACTTATACAAGAAAGTATTAACATTCAATCAACAATGAAATCAAAAGTTTTAATTAACACTAGTATTAAGCACTGGCAAGACACAAAGATAGCGTTGACACACACAATGAGAACCATAAGACACTGTGCTATATTGAAAATACATAACGGGTGAAACTATAGGAGGAAAATTCAATTGCGTGGCAAGTCCGTTACTTCTATTAAGTGTTTTTAAATGCACTACCAGAATTTTGGGTGTCTCTCTCTTAGTGTTCCCATTAGGCCCTGCCGCCAAAGAAGGCATAAACACGAAGAGTGTGGTATCATTTCGAAATAAGTGGGTGGCTCATTTATGCCTTAACTCGCTCGCGCTCACTTGAAATGAACTTGAATTTCCAGTACCATCACTGGTGAGCACGGACGAGCTGTTATGTTTTGTGTGAGTTGCCATTTTCGGTACTCCCAGTGACCACTTTACATGTCATTTTAAACTTGAAAGGGTGAAAGTGAACCTTGTAAACGCGGGTACCAGCATTAAAGTCCCAACTTTTCGGACTGATTTCTACTTCCATTCTGGGAAGCAATGAGCTGAGGAATTAAACTGACACTGACTGTGAACTGATGAAACATTTTCACTGAATTTTCTTGCTTGCCTTGTGGTCTTGACGGTGATTTAACATATAACAGAAGGGCAGCTGGCGGAGCGTATAAACGCTCACTACGAAGGAGCGATAGCAGAGAACAATAAAAGGTGGAAATTGAGCTCGAACATGAATGAACGCCCTAGTGCAAGGCCAGTATAAAAGGAGTAAAAAAAGTGTTAAGCACCAACAGGCAACTTCTGTTGTCTCGACAAAGAAATCATCTGCAGAGTGACTGAAGCAAAGTTCTGTACTCATACCCAGCAATTCTGGGCAAATGCATTTTTAAGCCGGAAATAGTTTATGAACGTAATTTTTACATATTCTGTAATCTTTTACTGTAATAATCAATATAACCGGCGGTCTCCTCTCTACAGACTTGCATTTATGTGCTATTAATGGTTTTGCCATATTTAAAAACGTTCCCAATTAGTTTTCTATGGCTGCCTTGACTGCTCGATGCGGGCGATGGAAAAAATTTAGAAGAAAGCTTTAGTTACGCGTTGGAGAAAGGACCATCACCTTCAATATTTCCATAGCAGTAGCTTAGAATTTTTTACTACATTTAATATTCAAAAGAATGTTGGACATGTGTCACCAAGCTCTAATTTTCTTCTTGCTTAGGCAAGGCATCGACATATGTCCAACACAGAAGCTCCGATGCTACGAGATACAAAATATTTCCATACCTTTGCCAATCAGCTGGTCATCAGACCGAAAAAACTCTTAAGGCGATCCTCGGTACATCGTTTGAACGCGTTAGCAGCCATACGTTCGGTGTATCCGTGGCTGGTAAACTTAGGTTCTTTACATCCGAGGTCAACACACTAAGTTCGTTACATCAGATGGCTATGCACAAAAGTTCGTTATATCGGATGTGACAGAATGTTGGACATGTGTCACCAAGCTCTACTTTTCTTCTTGCTTAGGCAAGGCATCGACATCTGTCCGACGCAGAAGCTCCGATGCTACGAGATACAAAATATGTTCATGGCTTTGCCAACCAGCTGGTCATCAGACCGTTAGGCTCGTTATATTCGAAGTTAACACAGAAAGGTCGTTATATCCGAGGTGGCATACTAAGGTTCATTGTATTCAAGGTAGTATATTAAGTTCGTATATGTAGTATACTAATCACCTACTGCTTGCTACTGACAGACGGCGGTCACCGTTTCCGTTTGGCAGACCCTTCTAACGCTAAGGCATTGATAAAGTTTCTTAACAATGGCCGGCATGTTAAGTGCAGCACTCTGAGCCTTCGACCTTCTTGCGAATACAGAGGGCGCCAACGTCCTGGTATATAATTTAAGACAACGGCTGCAGGAGGTGATGCAGTCAGCCGTGTCTGGCCTGACCGTGGAACCCGACTCCTCGGAGCAGTCCCCGCATAACGTACAGCTGCAGCCGCTGACCTTCTGTCACCGCCTCAATGAAAGTCACTGTCCGTACAGCGAGACCCACTCTGAGGTGACGGCATAGCCCTACTTTTAAACCCCTAGAGCGCTTGGACGAGCCAGGCTCGTCACAAACCGACTCTTATTTATGGGTTATGACGTGTCCAGCTTATATATTGTTTTCTGGTACTCTGTGTCCAGTTTAAGGATAATAAGTCTCGTCCAAAGCATTTTTTTTAGTTTTTAACATTTTCGAAAAATACGAGTCTGTTAGGTGGTTAGGGAAAAATGGATTTGTAGTTCCACATCAAGTAGATCAGAGCATGACAAGTGAAACACTGTGTAACCAATTGCAGGTTTTCTCGGGGTAAGGCGGCCACTCACGAACGCTGAAATAAATTTCTGATCTAGTAGTTAGGCTCAATGCCGAAATGGATGATACAAAATGCTGAGGCAGGAAACAGGTGCGAGCTAATAGATAAGACGAGAGAAAACTACAAGAAGGAGGTCAGGTATCCAATGAGACAGGGTGGGATGCAAATTGTTAAATGGGGTTAAGACGTTGATCGGATCAGAGGTGAAAGGTGAAGGTGAAGTCTGAGAAGTACAGAAGCGATTCCGGAGCATAAAGTTAAACACCCGCAAATATCTCAAGGAGTTTATCAGCACTAACAACAAGGAAGCTTGGTACACTATAAAACGGAAGTGTTCAGGATATCACAATGGTAGCTACCAGTACGAGCTGCGGCAGAAGTCGGGAAGGCGTAATTAATGTGCGAGGGGAGGATAAAGTTGCCAAGAAAGCAGCAGATAATTGAAAGAATGAATGCGGAACTAAACAAGAATTTTTTTTTATTAAGCTGTCAATTAGGGAGAGAAGTGTAGACACGAAGTAAGATTGAACGTCAAGGTTAATGGGTGGCATTTTTGTTCTGATTGTAAAAAGTATCAAGGACTCGATGTTGGTCGCTTTGAAGCATTACGATTATCTTATTGCACCTTTTCAAGCATCGCTGCTAGCTGGTTGTGGTACGTTGGGCTTCTAAATCAAAATATCAATCCCCACATTCTCCGTTCCTTGAAGAGCGAAATTGGAGCTGAGGCGATGGAGTGTATGTCCTCAAAAGCTATTTAGCTGCTGTTGAGCATTTCAGTCAGCTGGGCCACAATTACCTCATATTTCGTTATCATTCTATTTATTTTTTCCGGAACATTCGGGATGGGCAAACGTGCTACAATCTACGCAGCATGACGAGCTCCGAGCTGCGGCATACTGCGCAGAGCAATGCAAAATAGCGCATAGGATGGCAACACAAGCAGTAAGCCATTAGACAAATCGCAAAAAAAAAACGTCTTACACGCATAGTTTCAAAGAACCTTCTGCACGAGTATAAGTGTACTACGCCGTTATACAGAACTATACAGTGGCAATGGTAAAAGCATACTTTGTTGCAAAAATAAACACAACGTATAGGTATTAACAAAATTAAAATTGTGGTTCTCTACGAGCGAAAAAAAATTTGTACTGAGGGTTTGCATATGTCTGTTCATTAACTCAAATATAGACGGACATGTTTTGTATTGATTAACCGCAGGGGGTAAAGTACGCCTAAAGTGGTTGTTGAAGTTATTACAGAACATGCGAACTAACAAAGAATCAGTAGTCTGTGTGACAAGTTTCGTATATCATAGGGAAAGTAATAAGATAAATGTGATTCTATACAGTCAGATAGTGTGCACTATTTTGGTTCACAGGAGAGTGAGCAAGGAAAAGGCTGCGCTTACAGAAAAAGATACAAATCTTGTGCGTGCTTTGGTGGATACACGTTATTTAACCCTCCTTCTTTAATGATATTTTTTGCGAAGTCTATAACCTAAATCTGTCAACTGGCATGATAAAACATTAAGTTATGTGTTCCCCGCACTAGACACACCGGCGACTTAATTTATTTACTGCGGAAGTTGTTTCAAGGAAGCCTTTTTAGAGCAGAGCATGTTTTTTGTTTTTTTTTCGAGTTCCATTTGCCGTGTAGTCCACTGTGTCCAAGGTCTGCTGCTTGGCTCCCAGTTTCTAGTCATCGTATACAACCCGGCAAGTGTCGCCGCATCCGTGTACGTCCGGCTTCCTGTCATCGCTAACGGGACCACTGGTTTCGCCGTTACGTCACCAGAGGACACCGCCGTCGACACACAGGCAAGGATTCCTAATCTTCTGCATTTTTTTGCAATGTAAGAAAACAGAGCAAGCTGCACTTGCGCGAACTAGGTAGGAGAACATTCCATCGGGGGGGGGGGGGGGGGGGGTCAAAATGAACAGACCTCTCCTCGAAGTTCCGGCTCGTGACACTCTGCGTGAGGGCGCCACCTGACAAAATACTTCTGGTCTCCATACCGGCACAGTGGGCCTGTTTCGACACCAGAAGTGCTCTGTCAGGTGGCGCCCCTGCGCAAAGTGGTACGGATCGGAACTTGGAGCGGGGGGGTTCTGTTAATTTTGCCCCGATAGTACTAGAAATCTACGAGAAATAATCACCACGGTATATCCGCAAGCGTGTAATCTACATGAAGACAAGTTTTGTAGCTGGCTTCTGACTTCTAATGTTATCATCTGAATATTTGTTTGCTGTCAGCTGAAACAAAGCCTCAAGTGGGACTCTGCATCTTCGCTTAGTCGGAAGTTGAGATAAGACGATTCGGTGATAACGAACGGATATGGCTGATGCAAGAGCCTCTGAGAACAGGCTTCGTCTCGCAGTGCACAAAGCGATTTCGATAATAGGGCTAATCCTTCTGACCAATGCATTATGCTCCTCTGTGAATAATTACGACGACGAACAAGATTACCAGCATCTTCAGAAGCATGTAAGCAGCCTCAGCACAGTATATAGTTTGTGCTGTTCCATCACAAATGAATAACCAACATGTCCAAACTGCTGTCCTGAATATATAGTTTTCGGAGCTTAAAGGAGTATAGGCACCTAATTTTTGTAGACGTTTTCTTTTCTGTAATGATGAATAAGACATTAGTACAGATCGGTAACCATGTTGCATTCACCTGCGACAGCTGTATAATTTATATATTTGAATTTCTTGGTGCAGTTTGAATGTTGTAGTTTTTCATGCATCACGTGACCAAAAACTACCCCTCACTTCGCAGCCATCGTTAGGTTGATGAAGCTGAAACCAAATTAGAGTGAGAAGAAATTAAATTATAAATCATTTAGTGGTCGTAGGAATAGCGCGGGATGACGGAAGTCTAAAACATAATTACAAAGAACATATAGCACACAAGCAAAATTATGGTGTCTCTAAAGCTTTATGAATTGCGTATCTTTGGAGGTATCCGCGGTATAAAACGCACGTGAGTTGTTTCTGCAATGTGATCTGAACAATACTATTCGTGTTTCGTCCGCAGTTGGTCCCGCTGCCTCCGCGCAGAGAACCACCCGATGACCACGCTGCCTTTAATGCCACAGCAGCACTGGTGTTCAGGGCACCTGTCGACCCACTCGGATTCAGCGTGTACCGTGTGGCATACGCTCCAAAGAAAACTGCGCCTGCCCACGAGAACTTCCTACGACTGGACAAGGCTGGCTTCTTCATAGAAAACAAGGTTAACGCACAATAGACTTACGCCGTACATTCAAAAATGAGACGTCAGGCCATGTTAACTGTAATTTCGTTTTATAATTCTAGATATAATTTCTTTAATTAATACTGCCAATTCCTTTGTTGTTTAGGATACTTGGTAATTTTATTTGCATGTATAAAACAAGCAGTGCTACAACACTGCGTTACATAAGAGGTCTCGCACAACTACACTTTTCAATAAACATTTATTCCTTTTTAGGTTACGTTGAGTTCGTAGATTTTGCTGACCGTTTTTTACACCCAACTCCATCACCTTGTTCCATGTATGATATTAAAATATCTGTAGTGACTTTTTCGCCAGGTCGCTTTCAGCTCAGGTTTCAGTTTAGTGCTAAACAGTACTTGTAGCTTCTGGGAACGAAAATAACTGCTTCTTTAGTTGATTTTTTGATCAAAGTCACTTGCAAGACCTGGTGAGGGTATATTAGGAATTTGGAAATCCCTTCTTGGCCCTACTTGAGCCCTGCGTTTAAAATATTACCAGGGCACTTAAGTCTGCTTGCGTGGAGGAATGCGAAAACACGGAACTTTCTAGAACGCGGGTGTTTTCCGCGACGCCAGTACGCAATCTATTTATTTTCGTTTTTAATTTGTTAATTATCTTTAAGTTCATGTTTATTTTTATTTATTTTTTAATTTGCTTGTCCAGGTTATATATCGACATCTCCGGCTATTATGTCGTAGAAGTGTAATTAATTAACTAACTGCAATTCATCAACCCAATTTTTCCTACAGCATGACCTTATCTAGCAAAATCAAACTTTTACGCATTTATTGTTACAGAACCATTAATCGTGCATAAAAAGTTTCGCTCACACGGGACATAACCTTGGGCCTATTGTGACGTAAAATTATAATTTTTCTGTTTAAATAACAATATAAAATTCATCAACCAAATATTTCCCACAGCGAGATCTCATCACAGACTGTCTAACACATTCAAATTTTTGCACATTTATCTTCACTGAACCACATAATCGCGCAGAGAAAGTTGGCTGACGCGAAACACTGGACATAAACACGGGGCTATTGTGACGTCAAATGTAATTTTCACGTTTTATTAATTAAATAATTACATATTTACAATTCATCGACCAAATTTTTCCCACAGCAAGATCTCATCACGCACTATCTAACACAATCGAAACTTTTGCATATACTTAGATATATGAGGTGTGTGTGTGTGTGTGTGTGTGTGTGTGTGTGTGTGTGTGTGTGTGTGTGTGTGTGTGTGTGTGTGTGTGTGTGTGTGTGTGTGTGTGTGTGTGTGTGTGTGTGTGTGTGTGTGTGTGTGTGTGTGTGTGTGTGTGTGTGTGTGTGTGTGTGTGTGTGTGTGTGTGTGTGTGTGTGTGTGTGTGTGTGTGTGTGTGTGTGTGTGTGTGTGTGTGTGTGTGTGTGTGTGTGTGTGTGTGTGTGTGTGTGTGTGTGTGTGTGTGTGTGTGTGTGTGTGTGTGTGTGTGTGTGTGTGTGTGTGTGTGTGTGTGTGTGTGTGTGTGTGTGTGTGTGTGTGTGTGTGTGTGTGTGTGTGTGTGTGTGTGTGTGTGTGTGTGTGTGTGTGTGTGTGTGTGTGTGTGTGTGTGTGTGTGTGTGTGTGTGTGTGTGTGTGTGTGTGTGTGTGTGTGTGTGTGTGTGTGTGTGTGTGTGTGTGTGTGTGTGTGTGTGCAGAACGACACAATCGTGCGCAGAAGCGCCGACGTCCGTGGCTATTGTGACACCAAAGTGTATTTTTCGCCGTTTAATTAATGAACTGATTATAACACATCGGCCAAGTTTTTCCCAAAGCCAGATCTCATCACACGCTAACACAACCAAACGTTTGCACATGTATCTTTACAGAACGACGTAATTGTGCAGAGCAAGTTTTGCTTACACGAAGCTCGGGACATAGCCAACTAATGCTTTCACTTTAAAAAATTTTTAGATCCTGTTATTTATAACTGACATACCTTTACTGTCATGTCTTTGGTCTTTCATAGTGTCACATAATGTTCTACTGATTGTTTCGATTTCATCGTGAATTTTTGGTCTGATCCTGCCATTGCCTCAAGCGAGGCTGCAGTGTGCAAAAAACTCTTAGGCGCTCCTCGGTGTATTGTTTGAATGCGTCAGCAGCCAAACGCTCATTATATGCGAGGTTTACACACTAAATTTTTTTTTATATTCGAAGTGGTGCATATAAGCTCGTTGGATTTGGGGTCAACACTAAGTTTGTTACACCCGAAATCCAGACACAAAAGTTCGTTATATCCGATGTGACATACTTAGGCTCGTTATATATTCGAGGTTAAAAACTAAAGTTTATTTTATCCGAGGTGGGATGCTAAGGTTGGTTATATCCGAGATAGCATGCCTAGTTCCCATGGGTACTCCAGGTATACTACGTTCGTACATAGCCCTGTGGGTAGGTTGCCACAGTGGGCAGGTTTCCACCTGCTACTGACACACAGCGGTCGCCATTTCCCCTTTCACACATTCCTCTAATGATAACGCATTAAAATAGATAAAATAGCGCCATTTTCGAGTTTTGCTACGGTGACCAAGGACGTCAAACCCAACCTCACGAAGTTCACCTGCAGCGAACACTTACGTAATGATGCGCTCGTACTAAGCTAACTCTGTTTTTTTTTCTTTTTTTCTGGGTATAAATCGGCTGTTTTCCTTTTTGTGACAGTGTTACGTTTTTTCCAGAACAAAAATATGAATTTATTGCAAAGAAAACTCGAATGGCAATTGACTCAATTTTCTCTTGCCACTCGGTTCAAACTAGTGAAGTCAGTGATGAAAAGGACTCCGTGCCCACGGACTGAAAGTAAATGGCGACGTGGTCTTGCCTGGATTCGAACCCGACCGCGGCGGCTGCGTTTTTATGGAGGCAAAACGCTAAGGCACCCGTTTGCTGTGCGATGTCAATGTACGTTAAAAATCCCCAGGTGGTCGAAATTCTATTCCGGAGCCCTCCACTACGGCGCCTCTTTCTTTCCTTCTTCTTTCACTCCCTCATTAATCCATCCCTTACGGCGGCGTGGTTCACGTGTCCAACGATATATGAGACATACTGCGCCATTTCCTTTCCCCAAAAACCAATTATTATTATTACTTTATTGTTGTTGTTGTTGTTGCATCATAGACGGACAAGCAAAAATTCATTTTAGAGTTGAGAGGTTCAACAGAATTTCGAGAGTTCGATGAAATTAAATTAGTTCGCTCTACGAGAATTCAGCACATGATCAAAGCGCGGAAGCAGGCTTGGTCTCTTTGAGGAAGCCACGGTGCTTCAAGTCGACTTCCCGTAGTCAAGTCCAAGCGCGATACATTCTGCATTCGGGGGTATGTCTTCGAAGTATTTATCGTCACCGAAACTACTCCTTGAAAACGGTGTGCGGAGGTGATACCTGACTTTCATTATTTTTCCTTTTCTTGCTTACAAAAGCCGCCTTTTCAGTGAAAGTAACCTCTTTATTATTAGAACGCTGTAACCGATTTATACAACATAACTTCATGTTTGCGCTAGCGGTGTCACTTTGACTGCCAACCGGACAAGCCCAGGAATCGGGACGAACGCTTCTAGTTTGTACAGATGTCACCACGTGCTCCAGGGCGCTGAAGACGAAAAATTACTGTGGGAGTTTATCTGTGAAATACATCCCACCCATCTCCTATAGTGCTCTGTGCCAGCAGCGCAGGAAGCATTTTATAGGTAGGAAGAGTATGCCATCGGTATAAACATCTTCACGGTTCATTTCACCACCCTTTTTCTCTCAATCAGAGGTGAAATACTGCCATTGAGTCGAGAGACGTTTGCTACTGACGGCCAAGAGATGGCGCTAGTTGCGGATGCCCGGAAGTAGTAGTAATTGGTTTTTGGGGAAAGGAAATGGCGCAGTATCTGTCTCATATATCTTTGGACACCTGAACCGCGCCGTAAGGGAAGGGATAAAGGAAGGAGTGAAAGAAGAAAGGAAGAAAGAGGTGCCGTAGTGGAGGGCTTCGGAATAATTTTGACCACCTGGGGATCTTTAACGTGCACTGACGTCGCAAAAAGCTGGGCTTGCCGCATAGGCGAAAGTCTACAACTGTACAGTACGTTGTCGAACGAGAAAAGCTGTCTCGCTCTTCTTGTGCAGAGGTACATCATCGAGCTCGACCGATCGTCCGGACTGGTGACCCGCGTGGCGTTGCCAGGAAGTGAGAGCGCCGCCTTCGGCCCGGTTTCCCTGCGGCAGACGTTCGCCGCGTACAGCCAGCGAAGGGACGACCTGAGCGTCCCTCCCCCGGGCCACTACGTCTTCAGCGCGCATCACGACGCGGAGGACCTGGGAGAGCTCGTCGCCTACCGTGTAGTCAAGGTGCGTGATGCGCAAGCCTCTCTCTAGCTGTTTATGAAACGGGCGAGGGCGATGCTCATTTCGAGTAAACTCGTCATCACCATTCCCCTGCACGGGGCAGCGTGTTCCCAAAAACATAGCCGGTACACCACGTGACCTACCATGTTTTTACGCGAGGGTCCCGCATCGCTGAGAAACCGACGTCGATGTCGTTGATAATAATAATAATAATAATAATAATAATAATAATAATAATAATAATAATAATAATAATAATAATAATAATAATAATAATAATAATAATAATAATATAAAATAATAATAATAATAATAATAATAATAATAATTGGTTTTGGGGGAAAGGAAATGGCGCAGTATCTGTCTCATATATCGTTGGACACCTGAACCGCGCCGTAAGGTAAGGGATAAAAGAGGGAGTAAAAGAAGAAAGGAAGAAGAGGTGCCGTAGTGAAGGGCTCCGGAATAATTTCGACCACCTGGGGATCTTTAACGTGCACTGACATCGCACAGCACACGGGCGCCTTAGCGTTTTTCCTCCATAAAAGCGCAGCCGCCGCGGTCGGGTTCGAACCCGGGAACTCCGGATCAGTAGTCGAGCGCCCTAACTACTGAGCCACCGCGGCGGGTCTCGATTGCGTTGGCCGGGAGCGAAAAATCCCCGAAAAATCCTGAGTGAGAAGCAACCTATGTGGCAGTTGGGCCACCTAGGTCACGTGCCCTTGCGACGTCATCACACCCCGCCCATCGAATTGTGAGCAAATTGGATTAATGATTGGTTGAATTAATGATGTTGAATTAATGACTGGTCGCTCGATGTTGCCCGGGAAGAGCAACCAGGGCCCCACAACAGAGGCGGCTGTGTTTGAAACAGCCAGCTGCCAGAAGAGTCGTGCATCCCTTAACCGCTCAAAGGTAGCACCACTGCGCCAGGAGTGGCATGAGGCCTCCCAGTGATCTATGAATGTAGAGCAGAGAATGGCCAATTCCGCATATATGGACATTAATCCATTAACGCTATCGCGTCGTATCCTTAAGCAGGAGCTTAAGTGTCCCCTCCAGTTTTTTAGGCTGTCCCTGTTGCAGCTTAAGTGAATGGCAATAAATAAATTTATTCTAAAAAAAATTAATGTGGCTTAGCTCAGCTAATCCAGCATATACAAAGCGAAAGCGAGATTTAGGTCCCTACTGACCCACGGGGGAAAAACCAGAAAAGGCGCCTTGCTTGACTACATACGATCAGCCGGGAGAAGTTCCTGCCGACAAGAAACACACGCTTGTGCGGGGTAAGTTCGAGTGGTTCATGGCAGAAGTCTTGCGCATAGCGTAAAGTACACGAAATTAGACTGTAATAGAACAGCTATTACAGTGCCGACAAAAGCAAACGGAGCGCGCTGTTGCCATCTAACATTTTTCACACGATGCCTAATTGTAACTGGGAGCTCTGGTGTGTTAAGGAACGAATATGCTTAAATATTGTCTCCCGCTTCTGTACAATGCAAGAATAAAGTGCCGTCATGCAACTGTTTTTCGGACTTTTGCTGCCTATACTTTGTACTTCCTCGGTGTTTCTTCATTAAGCGCCCAAGCTGCAGGATTTTTTGCTGGAAAGTCAGGAAATAAATCTTGATGATGTACTTCACAACGAGACTAATTATGACTGCCCGTTACTGGAACTTCCTTGCAATACCTCCAGAATATACCTTTAAGCTTTAGTTTTCTAGTTCAAGTTTAATCAACCAAGTAAGCTCGCATTGTGGGACACTATATAGCCAGACAGTGGAGCATGCTGGTGTCGATCCCCTCTCCCGCACGGAGGAGTATTAATCTCATTCGCGGTTTTTTAGACTTGCACCAACCATGAAATTGTTGATAAGAATCAAGCCAATTAAAATGCTGGACGAAGGAACAACGGATGTTTTATTATCATCGGTACAGTAAACCAGTTTTGCATCGATGCTCATGTAACAGGGAACTGATTCGCCCCAAAGCGAAAAAGGTCACGAAGGAAGAAAAAAAGACGGCACCTCTTTCTTCTTTCACTCCCTCCTTTATCCCTTCCCTTACGGCGCGGTTCAGGTGTCCAACGATATATGAGACAGATACTGCGCCATTTCTTTTCCCCCCAAACCAATTATTATTCTTATTAAAAATAAAAAGATGGCCTTCCTGTACCCCAATTGAACATCATGGTACACCGGAAAGCAGATATGCTCATGTAAGGTGATAAGAATGCGCACGCGAGTTTGTTTCCGTACCTATGTGTGCGCGCGCATGTGTGGCGAGTTCGTCAGCATGCAGCTACGCTGCAATCAGGAATCGCTCGATATGCATGTTCTTGTCGTAATTGAGGAAGAAAAGAACGCCCGAGAGACTTAAGCACCACCAAAATAATGTACTAATAGCGGGGTGCAGGGTTCATCGATAGAGCTCATTGGCAGGGCTGGAAATGTCCCTACGAAAACTGCCGCTCAACGTTGCATACAGGCTTCACTCGTACAGAATTAGCAACTTCTACTGATTTTCTGAGTAGAAGTTCAACTCCTTTATGCAGTAGCTTATGCTATTGTCCTTGCTGCATTCAAATTTTCGTCTACTTTCGGCTCGCATGCAGTTGGAAGCTTCATGGGCGTGCCGATCATTGTTGCCAGCACGAGTTGGGACCTTCGGGGTACTCTAAATTTATCCAGTGACTCTAGAAGCGAGCGGAGCTAGGCGAGCGCAACGACGAAGAACGTGGTGTGACGTCATACCAAACGACGGCGGCGAGCCGCGCGCTGTGACGTCTTGCCAGATGGCGCGGCGAGCGCACAAAGCACAGTAACCATCTCACATATCTCGGTGGACACCCGAACCGCGCCGTAAAGGGAGCGATAAAGGAGGGAGGGAAAGAAGAAAGAGAAAACTGAAAATTGAAAGTTGCATTTTGAGGAAAGGCGTGGCGCTGCTCAGCGGGCGGAACACCTGTGGCTCGGTGCTACTAGTGACGCATGTGCAGTTGTGACTAGGGAGCAAGAGAGAGAAATGCGCCATGTGTCGTCAGTGCTCCTCGCGCATGCGCAGCACGGCTCTCCAACGCGAAACTGCTCAACCTGCGGCCAGTAAAGCTTTCGCTGTAAAAGAAATGCCTGAAGCCAGTGGATACCCTCGATGGTGGCACAGTGGTTAAGGCGCTCGGCTACTGATCCAGAGTACCCGGGTTCGAACCCGACCGCGGTTGCAGCGTTTCGATGGAGGCGAAAGCAAAGGCGCCTGTGTGCAGTGCGATGTCAGTGCACGTTAAAGATCACCAGGTGTTGGAAAGAAATTATTCCGGAGCCCTCCACTACGGCACCTCTTCATTCCTTTCTCCTCTTAGTCCCTCTTATCCCTTCCCTTACGGCGCCGTTCAGGTGTCTGCTGAGATGTGAGACAGATACCGTGCCATTTCCTTTCCCTAAAAACCAATTTTCGATTCCAACTACGGCACCTTTCTTCTTTCACTCCCTTGTTTATCCATTCCCTTACGGCGCGGTTAAGGTGTACAACGATATGAGACAGATACTGCGCCATTTCCTTTCCCCCGAAACCAATTATCATTATTAAAATTAATGTCTAATTTTCCAGTGCCTGACCAAAGCCACATAATGCTTTTGAACGAGTCCAAAGCTGGAAAATTTCGTTCAAAGGCATAAGAAAAAGGTACTTGATTGGGATCTGCAGAAAATATTTCGTAACACTGAACACATCTTGCTCGAAATAGCGAAATTTGCAGCCATGAGCAGCTCAGGACCATACTTCATGGCATCCATTGGTTTTTAAACCGTTGATATGTTACGCCCGCATCGCTGCAGTGGTGGCTTAGCACTTCCGGGACTCTACTGATTAAGATTACTAAGGAGGTCGCCGGGCTGCAGAGTCCAAAAGACAGAAATCTACCAGTAGCACTGAGGTCACTGAGTGTGCTTGGAGGAGTACGCTTCCAACATGCTAGTGCTATAGCCTAGTACTGAACAGCGCATTAAGGTTGCGGAGGAATGTCAGTTATCTAAAAACACTTCGGCTTTCCGCCCCCCTCTAAAACGGAGGTGTGAGAGAGAAAATGCGCCGTGCCGCACCTAGCCACCCATGAGAACTCACTGAAATTCCGCAAGCCCTGGATCCAATTCGGATTTGGGTCTCTACCCTCCGCGGTGGCTCAGTGGTTAGGGCGCTCGACTACTGATCCGGAGTTCCCGGGTTCGAACCCGACCGCGGCGGCTGCGTTTTTATGGAGGAAAAACGTGAAGGCGCCCGTGTGCTGTGCGATGTCAGTGCACGTTAAAGATCACCAGGGGGTCGAAATTATTCCGGGGCTCTCCACAACGGCACCTCTTCCTTTCTTTCACTCCCTCCTTAGTCCCTTCCCTTACGGTGCGGTTCAGGTGTCCAATGATATATGAGTCATATGCTGCGCCATTTCCTTTCCCTAAAAAACCAATTATTATTATTTGGGTTTCGGCCACGTGTGATCACTGCTAGGCACTCCAATAGAGTCTTCAACACTCACTTCAAAGCGTAAACGGAGCAGGCAGCCTGGGTCACAGAGCCATACATGGTTCATTCTCCAGGACGCCCATTGTATGATCCGCCTCGGTAATAATCATTTGAACTAACAAGATAACGTGATATTTATCTGTTATAAAAAGCAACGGCGACGCCATTTACTGCGGGTCTACACCGGCATAGGTCTCATGTGAAGATCTAATTGATGAAAGAATGGACAGTTGAAGGAATAGCAGTGATGTCACAAATGATATCTTGAGATTAGAGATATAGGCACAATAAAGTTCTGAAGAAATGGCACAGGGCTTAAAATGAGGCAGACGGCTCAGACAAGTTGCCTTTCATTGGGTGTTCGAGGATACCCAGGCACTCATTTTTGAAGTGTTGAAGTTCCATGTCGCAATCGAAATTTACATTACTTAGTACAAGGAACGTTGTTTTTGGCACATTTACGCTACATCGTTCTGGAAATATCCCAGTATTTTTTTCATAATTGTTAAGATAGCACTTGAAAACCAGGAGATAGAATGAGAAGGGACAGTTTTCCTTATCCTGATCATGTATTAGAATATTCCTGTCACCGTAAGCCCCTTGAAGAAACACACAGGAGCACATTTCTTTATTCCCGCGTATGCATTGGAAAAGTGACCAAGCCACCACATTTTCTTGGTCATGCAGGGCCGCTTCGTTCAAGAAGTTCATCAGACTTTCAATAACTTCGTCACCCAAGTGGTCACTCTCCACAGAGACTCCGACTTCATCGAGTTCACCTGGACGGTTGGGCCCTTGCCCTCGTCGTAAGTCACTTGTTGCTATTCTGCGAGCGATGCTGCTAAAATGCGGAATCACTTGTCATTGTTTAGTTTGTTTTAAGTACCGTACTTGCACAGGTGCGGGAAGGAGTACTCTCTCGCGTTCCAACCCCATTTACGTGTTACGTAAAAAAATTGCAAGCTTTGTCATGTGCTAGCGCATAGTAATTGCTGGCACAGTTTGTCTTGATCTATGCTAAGATAAGCATGGTTGCATTTCAACCAGGACAGCGTGTCGCGTTTACCTACATTCTTCCCTGCACTGTCAGTGTTGGTCAAACGTTCAAGGGAATCCCCCAATGTGGAGCACATTTCTAATAAGGGAGTAATTATTACTCATTGGCATCCACCCAAGCGCAGCCTTATGCTTACAATGCAAAGCTATATAGCTTTCTCAGAAATTTCGTACTTAAAGAAAAATTCGTCCCTGGACCACTCATCACTAGAGTAGCTTTCCTTCGTAGCGGTAAGGCTGCGCTTGGATGGATGCCAATGAGTAATTACTCCCTTATTACTGTTAGAGTGCATACTGGAAGACGTCCCACCCTTCTAGAGCACATGTCTAAAAGGCATGCTTAAACGAAGAAAGGTGCTTGTGTTGACTGTAATATGAGCACAGACTTGGTGAGGTAGTTTTAATGTGGTAGCGTTAAAAAGCTGGTGCCGTAGAAAATCCGACGTTGGCGTCGTCAGCATTTGGCGTCGTTGGCCGTGAGCGAAAAATCCACAGAGATTCAACCTAGGAGGCAAGTAGGCCACATAGGTCACGTGACCTTGCGGTGACATCATACCCTGTCCACCGGATTGTAAGCAAACTGCCCAAAATGGCAGGTGGAAGTTAATTAAATGATCGGTCGGTCGGGAAGAGCAGCCCGGGTCGCACAAAGCCCACTGATGGCAACATCTACCACCGCAGGACAGTGGCGCATCGCATATGAGGACTCCGAGGGATCTATGAATGTAGAGAATGATCAGTTGTGCATGTATGGGAATTGACCCCATTAAGAGCTTAACTGTCCCCTTAAAATGTTTATGCCATAGAATAGAAGCCTCGGAGCAAAAAAATCGGCGGCATCTAGAAAAATCTTAATTGGCTGGCGGGCAGTGACGTCATCAACAGACAGGAGAGTGCCCATTGGCTGCAGGGCGTCACCAGACCCAGTAGGTCTGTGGAAAGCCTCCACCTGCCAACGGTGGCAGGTGGTGTTCTGGAAGATCTTAGGAAGAGCAACCTGAGGCAAGGATGGTACAAGACTTTTTTACTATGCCAACTATACCAGCTGTGTTCCACCTTGTTTTCAAACATTGTGCATGGCCGCGGCTTTGCAGCGTTGCACCCCAGTGAAATGAAAGTGATTCGAACCGAGTTCAATGTGCACCAGCAACATAGCATTAGCAACAGATCGCACAAGCATGTGCTGTGATCTGCACTATGCAGGGCCAGTGACCTCACGGGACAGGACGTGGTCACCCGCTACGAGAGCGACCTAAACAGCGACGGCTTCTACACGGACGGCAACGGCTGGAAGAACATGCACCGGGTGTGAGTCCCTCATTTGCCTCTCTGGTGATTCATCACACTTAGCGGTAAGGTGACAACACGGCTTAATATAAACCACAGAGAACAACCTGTGCGTAACTTATCATCCTTAAAACAGTGAATATGCATTTGCTCTCACTCCACGGTAGGAAAATTTGCCTGTCTTTTTTATTTCTGCGCTGCTGTTATCACTAATTATCACTTCTGTCATTCTGCACGATGCGTTAAGTGCTGTGAGAACGGAAAACGGGTAATGGATGGGTTAATATGCTCTCGGGCATTCGTGACATTTTCTGACTTCCTATAAAGGACGCCTGCACATTATCTTTTAGCGCGCTAGCACTTATAGTGGCTATTCCCCGCATTTAACCGTTGTGTGTTTGTCAGTTTCGTGGCAGGCTGCTCACCTACCCACCGAGTGGTGAACAGATGAGCAGCCTGCCCACCGTGTCAGGCGGCAGCTCAATCGTGAAAGGCTGCTCAGGAAGAGGAACCTGGATCGCAACCCAAGTTCCATTGATGGCCGCACCTGCCATAGAAGAGCAGTGGCACATCTTAATTTGGCAGCTGCACCGCTGCGCCAAAAGTGGTAGGAAGACTCCCAGGGATCTATGCATGTAGCGAATGACCAATTTAGCGTATATGGACAATAATTAACCCATTATCGCTATCTGAACAACTGCCATCCGTGAACACTGGATCCGAACACCGGAACCGAAGTGAAAACTGAACCGCTAGCGTACCTAATACGCGCTTGGCCTAACTATGCAAATCAACCATATTTTTTTACTCCTCTTGCCTGAATAAACAGCTATAATTAGCGCCGTTCGAAATTCAATGCCAATGAAAATGACCGACTGCTTAATTTATTGACTGATCGATCTATCATTATGAAAGCGAAGCTGGCAAACCCGGAAGAGAGATTCAGACTGCACTTTTTTTTCCCCCATAGGGCAACTCTCCAGGATGAGAAGCTACCCATTCCGTCCAACTACTACCCCGTTGTCTCATGGATCTACGTTCAGGCAAGCCGAATCCTCTCTCATCTGCACGCATTCCCTCGACTTAGGAAGTTCTCATCCGGTGTTATGAGCGCATGACTCACTGCCTGAGAAACGTATTGTTTGGGCACTTGTTTCCTTTATTACGTCAGGAATTTTCGTCTCATTGATTTATCTGGCTCAGTGGTTACGGTATTCGGCTACTGAGCCGGAATACCCTGGTTCGATCCCGACCGCGGCAGCCGTGTTTCGATGGAGGCAAAACGCAAAGACGCCCATGTGCTATGCGATGTCAGTGCACCTTAAAGATCCCAAGGTGGTCGAAATTATTCCAGAGACCTCCACTACGGCACCTCTTTCTTCTTTCACTCCCACCTTCCTCCCATCACTTACTTTCTGAAGAAACAGGTTTGGTAGTTCGCACGCGTACCAGTCATTAAATGTAAACAAATCCAACCTCATTCATAAAGCTATAACTCGAAAAGAGAGTAAACTGAGCTCATGAAAGAGAGCTGTCTTCCGTTGCATGCGGCTAAAGGAGCAGATGTACCGGCAGTATAGTTTAACTAAAACATGTACTTCATATTGAAGCGTGCCCCACACTTATACACATTCGAAGAGTGATTTGTGCACGTACATACTAAAAAGCCACTGGTCCTTGTGCAGTACTACCAAGATTTTATTCAGTAAAAAAATAAAGAGGAAAGGAATTCGTACTGAGTGCACTGCCAATGCACAACAATGAAAAACGATCAAGTTTTATCATTCTTTTTTCCGGGAATGCTTAACATCCTGTTCGCTTTTCCATTCTTTTAAAGTTTTAATGCGACACCAATAAAAGCCTCAAGTGATAAAAAAACGTATCATCAGTCATAAAATTCACCCATTTTCGGAGGGAAGTGATGGCGCCAGCCGGAAGTGACGCGACTTTCGGTAAGAGCACCGACAGCTTCCAGTGCTATCGCATTATCAACACAGAAACTAATAAGGTGTCCCTGTGACTTTTTTCTTCACACTCTTCCATCATTACCTTGGAGTAGCGGAAGCTTACTTTGTAGGCACTAACAGCTTCATCAGGCCTTGAGTACCTCTTACCGGAAACGTGATCTCTCAATGTGCATAGATCGGGACATAATCACTCGGAGCCAGGTAAGGATTGTAATGGGAGTGACCAGCACATTTAACCTCTGTGGACTCGCAGGAACAGCTGACGCAGTAAGATATGCATTCTGGGGCGATGACTAAATGGAAGGGTATAAAAGTGGTTACTTCTTCATGTATTAATTTACGGGCACCCTTCTTCATTCATCAAGCTGGCGTTCTTGTCACCGCAGGACACCGGTCGTGATGTCACCCTAGCAGTACTACCGGACCGGCCGCAAGGAGGCAGCAGCCTCAGAAAAGGGCACATTGAGCTCATGGTAAGCACTTTGCACGCGGCATGTAAGAGATCAGAGTTCAGCGTGGCGCCCTGAAGGTTACTGATCTGGCTAGTCTTCTACCTGAGTCATTATTATCGTCATCAGCCAGATAACATGCGCTGCAGGACAAAGGCCTCCTCTCCTACGGTATCCTAATTTCATTTCAATTTGAATTTGCCGCCCCCTGCTGTGCCTTCCTTTTGTGGCTGTCCATTCTGTCGCCTCAACAATAGACAAGCGTCTTAACCACGGCGCGGTAGCTCAGTCGTTAAGGCGCACGTCTAATGAGCCGGAGTACACTGGTTCGAACCCGACCACAGCAGCCACGTTTCGATGGAAGCAGATTGCAAAAGGCGCCCGCGTGCTGTGCGATGTCAGTGCATGTTAAAGGTGCCCACGTGGGAGAAATTATTCTGGAGACCTGCACTACGGCACCTCTTTCTTCCTTCACTCCCTCCTTTATCTCTTCCCTTAAGATGCGGTTCCGGTGTCCACAGAGATATGCGCGACAGCTACTGCTTCAGTTCCTTTCCTCAAAACCAAAACAACTTTTTTATTTGTACTCTTGATTATGCGTTCCACCCATCTTTTTCCTACTCTTAGTTCCAACTAGTGTATTACTTTGTCTCGCGTTTGTTGTCTAAGTCGTATTTCTCACTGCCTCTTGGCCCAAGTACCCACTGAACTGCCATCAAACGCAGGCTCAGCAAGTCAAGTACTATAAAGAGCATATAGTTCCGCTTTCCAAGCAACCAGCCGCAAAGCCTGAGCTCACTTTAGTGAATTCGTTTGTGATATTAGATACATTTAGCACACCGTGTTACCGTTAACGGAACACCGAGAACCCGCCCACCGCCAGTGCGCACGCGTTGATTGGTCCCGATGTGACAGGCGTGCGCGCAGCTTCCGTGTACCCAACGCCACCTGACGCCCTCTAGGTGATTTGCGCATGCGCACTTAAGGCCTCCGAGATCACCCACGCGCGAGCCCATGGCGCACCGACGGCGCGCAGGCTCCCGCGTTACTCCGGTAGCAGTAAAGGTAACTGTAATGGTAACATTGTGCATGGTATGCTAAATGTGTCTGTTATTTCTATTATTATGGCCGCACCATTCCCCGACTATGCGACCTGGCCGCGAATCATGCGCAGCGCTGGAAAAAATGCCACCTTTACAGCTTCCGCCTTTCCTCCACTTGTTCTCACAGCTGCTATATACTCGGCTAATCGCGCGTGACCCAAGTTAAGTGCGCAGATGTAAGACGAGTTCTCCATTGTTGGCAGCTCGACCGGTGGCATACGACAAGCGACGACCTGGGCAACTACGAGAGCATCTGGGAACCGAGTGAGCACCCGCACGGAACAGTGGCGAGCGGAACACACCGTGTGTTTCTGGGCTCGGCACACGAAGTTCAGATGATGCTCAGACTGCAAGCTCTGCAGTTAGTCTACCGACCGATACTCGCGTTTGCACCTGCGCAGTGGAAACCTCAGGTGCAAAAGGTACGACAGCGCCACCACGCCGCATAGTGAACCTTATACAAAATGGAACTGTGCTCACTATCGCAGTTTGTTAGCAGTGATGTGTAATGTGTGTTGTTTCAAAACACCAACAAAAATGACTCGCTGGTCTGAGACGACAGCCATTTGTGTTATGCTAATTTTATTATGCATAAGCGACTAAAAGGTGATTGTCGTAGTGGATACACCCGGCAGCGAGTGTCATATGCCTTCCAACTCCTGAAGCATTGAGAGGAAAAATGCAGTACTCTGGCAAAGCTCCCGGTGACTGTAGACTGCATTATGTTACTGTATATTACCCAGAGTTGCACATAGGTCTGTCATATTTCTCCCATAAGCATCCAAATTGTGAAGGAAAGCCGCAACTCTTGGATGCAGGAGCCGGACTAGGTGCCGTGGTAAGAATGAGTGCAAGCTCGATCCGCTTGCCAAAATTTCTTTATTCTAGGCAGATTACTGTTGCATTGAATGACACAACTTGTTAGTAACGCTTCGACTGTACCAAGGCCTATCTCAATAAGAGAGAAACGTTTAATGAATAGAACAATTGGGTGGTCCCTCATTCCAGGAGCACATTGGCTTGTGGTGGATGGGTGGCGCAGTGTGTTGCAGACGCCACAATTACAAACGTTTTCTTTTTAACAATTGGCAAACACATGTGAGAAAATTACTTATTAACAACAAAGCACCGTTTTCAGTGAACATGTGCACTCAGAGAAAATAAACGGCCCAAAACATGAGAACAGTAGGCCTGCACGAATGGATTGTCAGCAAGTCTAGTGCTAAACGATGCAAAGGAGTTGGCTTCTCTGCAATGCATGCATGCTTTTTAACCATATGATCGCGTTTAGCGAATAGAGGCGCCAGCGGTGCAGGAAAAAAAAACGTGCAACTCTAGGTACTATCGCAATCGAAAGTTTACGGGACACCAGTGTGCGAAGCAAACTTTTTGTCGGTGCAGTCACGTATTCCAGTCGCCTGAAAAGCATCATGGTATGAGGGGACAAGTATGCTCCATCTGCTCATAACAATACTGCGCGACTGTGTCGCAAGGTAAATCTGAAGTACACTTTTTCAGAGAACACGTGTCCTGTAATGTTTTGACCACTACGTACTTACTCTATACAGTAACTCTGGAGAGCACCGCTGAGCAATGCCATCTGACGAAAGAAAGCAGATGTCGGCACTTCATCTTATTCAATGACGGCACAGGAATGTCGTCTGGGCCGGCAAGTGGCTGACTGTCAATAACTGGCCAACAGCCACTATAACAGTCACTAGAGCGATTAGCAAGCTGACCGGCACGTAGCGCAGCGACAATTTCAGGGATTCGGCGCCTTCCTGTCCCATGCAGTTTTGAGCAGGTTATATCTAAGGGTATGGGCTGGGGCACTTTTATATTGCGTTACTTTATTTGTCCCAACATAGTGTTTGCCCATGCAGTTCTCTGGTTTACGGGCACCACTGCCGAGCACGATACACCTGCTAACGCTGGAGGCGCTTTCGCGAACCGAGGTGCTTCTGCGGCTGGAGCACTTGGCCATCGATCAGAACGCGGTGCACGTCAATGTCACGGTAAGCTGTTTAGAGCCTCTGCCATCGGCAATCCTCATTCAGCACCAAAATTAGAACCACTATTGAGGTCATCTCTTCGAGAAAGTAGGACTTCAGGTATGCCCCACACACAATTGAAATTATTTATGAACAAAGGCTTTTTTTTTTCTTCGGTTTCAGCTCTTTTCTAGGGCCCACCACACGGCAGCCCTAATGTCAGGGATGAGAGTGGATCACAAAATAAATGAGAGGTCCACATTACGTGGTTTTACCGAACGATTGTAGGACAATCGGCACAAATGAACACAATACTCGTGCACCTCCTCAGCACATTGTATTCATTTGGTACAACAGCATTCAGCTACCTTATAGGCAGTATAGGTGCGCAATTACGCATCATAAATCCTCAGAAACAAGCGGCAGGTTTTACTAAAAGCCGTTTAAGGCCTGAATACAATTTTCATCGCTTTTAAAACTTGTCCAGGGCACAGCACAAAGTGCAACAAGATGCACACCGACAAACATGCGCCGACACGTTCAAAACTAAAATTCATTGCCTGGTGATATCGTACCTCGAAACTAACCCTAATCTAAGCCTCACAGCCTGCTGCTTGTCATTCATGCAGAGGCTGCTGAGGGGCATCCGACTGAAGAATGTGAGGCCCGTCAGCCTGGCTGCCAACCAGTTCCTTCCGGGACCCAGGAGACACCGCTGGCCCACTTATGGGCAACCAGACCCCATGGAGAACACAAAGCCCCTAAGAACACCAGTCATCACGAGGCACTGGGACACCGGGGACACACTGGTTTCCCTATCTCCTGGCGAGATCACCAGTCTTGTGGCGGAGGTAGACATGCGCGAGCCGTTGCATTAGTCAAAATTCAGGCTAGTGCAGCAAACATTCCTATAATTAATTCAAACCATGAAAGAAGGGAAGCTAGGACAGGCCCTTGCTGTTCGAGCCGGGAAAAAAGGTGTGCCGGAAGTTACGCGTTTTTCTTAAGGACTGCTGGCAGTCTTTGGCTGATGGTGCAACCAATGGTAACGTTCGGCGCAGCAGTGTCGCTTGCATCATCGACACGTCTGTCAGTTTCGGGCGTCCCACAGAGTGTCGGTTGCTGTGCATGTGCCAGCCCGCTGAGACAATGGCCAAATAGACACAGGGAGCCTTTGTGTCCGGCTTCCAGTGTGACGTAACGGCCTCTCCTAAATTCTTCCCGTCCTTATGATTTGAAGTTTCGGTTTATTCGAATTGATGTTTTGGTGCAGTCGAGTTAAAGTAGTACAGACATCAAGTTTGATTTCGTGTTGTATCAGGAACGATGAGCTAAACATTAGTGTACACAGACCAGTGGCGTTCCACTCGGTGAATTTGCCCTTTTGCAGGAAATTTTCCAACCAAAATATGGTCTACAGTACTGCGAATTTCAATAGTTAGCAGGGGAATTTTCCACGTTGAAGCTAATTTTTGTTAATAAAGATTAAGGCCTGGGCAAGGTGCAAATCTAGGTGCAAGGCACAAATTTGCAGACTGTGTGCATTGTAAGTCATATATGAGGTACACACTTGTGCTAGTCATTTGAGTGCTTGTTTCCTTTTTCTTTTAAGAACTGCATTAAGATTGAATAAAGCTTGAAAGTGAATTAGCTGTTTCCTTTTATACACAGAGGCCGTTCCTCACAGTGCACGCTCTTGAATAAAATAAGTGACGGCGTGCAGGAACGAAAGCATAATACTGTGACATAACTCAAGATCGAAGCAGCGAATTCTCTCAAAGGAGGCTATCTGCAATAGCGTCAACCAGTTTTCATTGAGCTGCAGTTAATCCGCCACAACACTACCGTAAGGGATTACCCACAGTTAAATCCACAATTCGGCAGAGGGCCTCCTTTTCGTGGCATCCGCCATTTCATTCTTCAGTGGTATCTGACGATAATTATCAGGCGATGTAGAGACGTGTTAGTAGATACGGTTCGCAGCAGCCTGCCTCATCTAGAACGAGAAAGGCTTTCATAAACTCTCGCAGCTTATGAACTTGGCTTGCAGCATTGGACATGCTTTCCAGTGCCAAAATCCAATTGCAAAATCCAATTGCACGCACATATGCGAATTTGATACAAGTTCATCTATTGGCAAACAGCATTTATAATTGGGTGCCTAAACATTAGCAGGAAAGAGGCAAGATTACCGCCCATCAACCATCAACACAAAGCTGAAATGTCGTCTTGCCACACTAATCTGTACCATTCTTCCATTTAACCAAGAACCAACACTCACAGGAACCACAGGTCTCCATTTGTGCTGCTCAAAGTACCTTATGGATTCATTTGTTTTGTTGTGTACTGGAAAATTATAATTTCATCACTCCTTTTTGTTACGAAAAACTTTTGACCAGGAAAGCAGCAAAAAGACACTGGTACTACTCAAATGAGTCTGTAGCCCTTTGACTCAATTCTTCAAATTTTTAAAGCACGTTGGCAGGACCAGACAGAGCAGTATGTACTGATGAGTTTAATCCTATATGCTTCGGAGGTTTGTTCCAAAAGCAATGTGCTTGAAAGTCTAGCAACGCTAAATTAGATTCAACACCACCCGTTCATAGAGTTAAACAGACTTCCAATACCTCTTAGATTGCCCTTTAGTGTGTATCCTGAAACAAGTCAAAATCATGGCTCCAAATAGGCATACAGACTACTTTTACACAACCACCAGTGTCCACCTGTATTGGGCAAGTTTAAACTTGTGAGGCAAGTAGACAGTCCAGATCAGACGATACAACATTGATGTTCACCACTTTATTTTAGAGCGCCCATCAGTAGTCCCTGCAAAGAAAAACAAATCATGTAAAATTCAGAAAGAAACAAAATACAGTAAACCCAAGTTAATTCAAGTCATCGGGACAGCAAAAAATAAACCAAGCACTGCAAAAAAATTGGGACCCAAGCAAAAAGGAACTGTAGCAGGATTGCGCTACATTTATGGTACGGTCAAATTTTGTGGCTACAAGTAATCAGAGAGGGTGGTAACCTAAGCCGCTAACCACAGAACACCACCACATAAAGGAACTGCGCAGGCTGGCGTTATGTCCCATCAACCAGTCGTGGGAAACAGCAAGAATGGTTGTCATACAACATGCACAGACGCTGCTAAAGTTGGGAGGTGCGTCAATGCCGGCACCTCCAATATACACTGGCGTGACGAAGCACCTGAAACATGTGACAATGAAACTGGTATCTCCTTCTGCGTTGAGGTGAAGCACATCTTTTCCCTCTACAGGCATGCATTTCAGCGGTCAGCGAACCATACCACGACTTGATTTTGTGCTGGGGATACTGCAGCTGAGGCGCTTCGGGTATCAAAGTATAGACGTTGCTTCACAGTGCCACCTCGCGGCTCCGAAGGGCCCTCGCTTCGCCAGGAGGGATTGCACATTTCTGCATAGCGCCTCCCATTGAAGCATAGTGCATCCCACTGGGAGGCATTGAAGCGCCTTCCAACTCTAACAGTATCTGTGCATGTCACATGACCCAAGGCTTCATATTAACTAGGCTCTCGCAGGCTACCACTACGAATTACCCAGTAAAATTTGTCATAAATTACGGGACCGCACAAATTTGAATTAGCCAAGATTTAGAACTACACAGACCTAATTATCGAGGTTTTACTGTACACGTTCTTACTTTGGAATATAGCCATCTTTCTGGGCCAAGCGTGTGATGCAGTCATCAGACTCCCCCTGCAAACAGCAAAAACCATGAGCAAATCAAGATACTGTCTCAGGCATAACAGAGTGGAGTTTTAGACAGCTGGCTGCCCAGACAAGTCTGGCCAGCAAAACCCACAAGCAATGTGTCCAAGTGAGTACAGGGAGCAAGGGCATGCATGTTTGTGTGAAGAAGCCATGAAGAGCACACAGAAGGCCCACCAGTGCTTCTGCAAACGCTTCGAAATAGCACCGGCGTGCAAGGCGATAAGCAGAGGAGTCTAGGTAGGCTGTTATACAGTCGATCCCGGATATATCGAACTCGAAGGAGATCGCAAAATAGTTCGATATATCCTTAATTCGAAATATAAAATATGCATGTCAAAAAATTCTCTAACAACTCCACACTCCTCTCAAGGCAGTTTCCCGATGTCGTAACTAATGGGAACTTACCGATCTGTGCCTCCAAGGCGCGTAAAAAACAAAAACACAGTGCGATGACCAGAGCACTTTATTTCGGAAGAACAAAATCTGTGACCTTTGCTTGCTTTTTCTTCTGCACCATCAAGTTCATTAAGCTGTCCTCAAGCATGTCGACAGACAGTGTCCAAATGAGAAAGGCCAGCTCCTTCCATTGTGCCACAACAGCGGCGAATGACGCTGAAAGCTGGTGCAGTGCATGCATGGTGGGTTGTCCTCTTCGTCAGAACCTTCGCCGCTGCTCGAGCCTGCATCCTCGTCACCCATGATGTCAGCCACAATCTCCGCATCAGCGCGATCCGCTACAGCTTGCACGCCGTCGTCAGCGCTGACGAAATCGCGTGCTGTAACGCCACCTGGGAATGCCGAGAGCTCGCGAAATTCGCTGTCCAGGCATCCAGCGCCATCGCCTTCACTGTCAGGACATTCGTCGTCCGCAGCTACCACAAAGCCTGCTTTACGGAAGCAGTTCACAATTGTGTTTTTCTTCATGTCGTTCCAAGCACCAGCCAGCATTTGAATGTCACCGAGGAGGTTCACCTTGAGTTCGATTCCTAATCGAAGGTTGGTTAGGAGCCTTTGCACCAGTCGTCGTCTATACCCAACCTTAAACACTTTCACAATGCCTTGGTCAAGAGGCTGAAGTTTTGCCGTTGTGTTTGGCGGCAAAAACTTGAGGGTGATCTGCTTTGATGGGCAGACGACATGATCGGCCGAACAATTGTCAAGAAGACAAACTTTGCGACCAGACTTCTCCAGTTCAGCATCCCACGCCTGTAGCCACTCTACGAAAAAATCACGTCATCCAAGCTTTCTTATTGGACGCGTATTGAACCGGGAGGCTTTTCGCATTAAAGCAGCGTGGCGACCTCTCTTTCCGATAACAAACGGTAGTTCCAATAACGGTAGTTTGCATGACCCATCCATATTTGCAGCAAGCAAAATCGATATGCGCACTTTGCTGTTCTTTCCACCATGGCATGCAGTGCCCTTCAGATGCAGAGTCTTGTTTGGCACCATTTGCAAAAATAGTGCCGTCACATCTGCGTTGAATATTTGCGTTAGCGAAAAGCTGTCGGAAATATTTGGCCACTCTTCGGACAACCACTTCTCTATGTGACTTGTGCTAGTCGCCTCGCTTTCATCCGAAAGGGTCTTTCTGACGATGCTGTAGTGACTCTTAAATCGCTGCTGCCAACCAGTGCCACCAGTGAAGATTTCTTCTCCAAAGGCCACAGCAAACCATTCGGCCTTCACCATAAGCATTAGGCCGTCAACAGGTACGTTCTTGGCATGTGTCTCCAAAAACCAGGCGTACAATGCTTTCTCGACCTTGTCAAAGGTTGGGACGCGCACACGACACGCTCGAGGGCGACTGGACTGCACTGCCTTCAGCTTAACATTGGCTTTGTTCTTGAGGACCATACTCAGGGTGTTGTGAGGAATTCCAAACGCCGCGGCGACCGACGACCTTTTCGCGCCAGCCTCTACCCGTCGAATGATGTCCGCCTTTGTTGAAAAATCCAAATTCTTGCGTTTTTTCGCGGCCATGGCTTAGAAACATGTGCCAAAAGCGGAAAGAAAAACACACTGCACCACACGAGTCTCAAGCCTTCACGTTGGCTTTGTAAAAAAGGAACAAAGCGAATCGAAAGACGCACCGCTCTGCGTCTCCACACTACCACAAGCCCAAGCTGCACTGACCTCGCTCGTCTCGCTGCGCCAGCGGTGTCAGCCAACCAAAAAACAGGAAACGGGCGCCTGCGGTCAGCGTGGTTTCTCCCTCCTGCTTCCCTTTCACTCCCAATTGCACTCCAAGTGCTCCTCGTCACGTACCTTTTACCCACACGCCCCTTTCTCAGAGTGCAGGGCGGCGCGCGTGAGATCGCGGGAACATCGCGAGAGCTTCGCGAGGAGAAGCACACCTGCGGGAGTGGGATGCGATGAGAGAAGCGCACTTGCCGGGGCGCAGCTCAGCACGGAGTTCGATACATCGATATGCCGGTGCACGGGAGTTTTATATACACGAACAATAGCGCTGTACTTTTGCATGGGATTCCAAAGGAGATTTTTCAACTGTTCGATATAGGCAATAATTCGATATATCCGGGATCAACTGTATATCACTCCACGAACATGTGGTAGTCAATGCTTGATAATGTTGTGGCAACACAACAGCAGCTCCTTCTTAACCAATTTCATGCGTAGCATTGCAAGGCACCTAAAGCTCAAGTCTAAATAAATGGCTCCAAGTATACTCCAAAAATTTATGATGACCCACCAACCAAGTTGCTCATTTCAATACTGCAAACACAACAAACAGTGCAGAACAACTGATGAGCTGTAAATGGCACATAATGCTCACAATATTCTGCCTCTTATAAAACTAGTGCACAAGGACTAGTTCTACAAAGCATAAAAACAGATATTTAGATTCAACATGCAAAAATAAATGTTCCTTGAAGATTTCTTAATTATGACCTCATCAATAAAAAATTATTTTCATACACACTCTTCCCCCTTATAGACATGCAAACAAATGCTGTTGACGCATTCTCTCATAAGCCTAGCAAACTTTCACATTTTCTCTGCTGAACATGAAGGAAAGTTCTAACACTTAAGCATACTTCATAATGTTTTGGTGGCACCTGACACAACAGTTGCAATGCAAAGCATCTGTAAATAACATTGCTAGCAAGTTTCTCCCCCTGGGTAAAGCCCACATGGGATTTTCAGTTAACTGAAAAAATAAAACGAAGAAAAGGAAAGAGGAGAGCAAAAACACAATGTAGGCATTAAAAAAGTATACCCAGGAAAAATTAAGCAGCTACTTGCTAAAGCCCAACAACAAAGTACATATAACACATGCAGTCCCACAAGTGCTCGTAGGAATACAAAAACTAATCCAAATCTCACTCTAGCTGCTAACTCTGACTCTTGAAATGCCAAACAACAAAATGATTGATTAAAACAGCATTTATGTGGTACTGATAAAGGAGGGTTTCACTTGACATCATCATCTAGGGAAACTAACAGCTAGCACAGCATTCATTGTGTTCATGACCACTTTTTCAGATGCCTCAGCTGAGGTTGAAGCAGTTGACCCTCTTATGTGGCCCCTGCTTCAGCAATGGTCATTCATGTCTCGAGAGGTGAACAGCTTGGGCTCAGCCTGGAACACCATGCAGTTTAATTTGTATGCCTATGTCCTTCCTGGAGCAAGAACGAGCAGATACCTTGAATCAATTTCTCAAATATCACCCCCTATGGCTAAGAAAGCACTCCTTCTACAGTAGAACTGATGGAGATCAGACTACCTCATGCATAGAACAAATTGCATGATGCGCAACCAAGATAAAGCTCACAAATCTTGCAAGGCATACAATTTTTTTGCGAAGCAGGTGAGTCATGATTAAGAACACTGATGGTAATGTAATTCATGCCACATCTGTTCACACTTGTCATTTCCACTTGTGACAAGACCAAAATGCATCCAGCAGAATTGCTGCACATATCCTTCTGTGAGCCACGTGTTGATTTCACATCATGTGAAATCAAGGCAACGCATGCACAGCAACCACAACGGTGAAACAGTCTCACAAAGTTTGCCATTCGTGTTATGAACACTTGACTGGATTTTCTCGATGGCCCTAGAGTACAAGTAAACCAAATCAAGTGCATCAGTTTTGCACTAGAACTGCACTAGTAAAGCTTGAGCAATTCACCTATTTACGGCTGCCATAAATTAGCATTGCTATAGTTGAAGAAGAGTTTAAAAAATGAGGCGCCACTTCATGTGTCGTTTCACTACGACACTACATCCTAGAAAACTTCTCACACTTTTTCTCTTTAAATGCCGAAGATCATTTTCCCCTGATCTGTGGTACGTCTGCAGCCAGACGATAACACTGAACAGACAGCGCAATTATTTCATGGCACAGAACACCACAGCTCCCATATTTCCCCACCACTGTCAACTAGAAATAGGCATGGATGCAATAGCAGCATTCAATAATGCCACATATCACTTTCAGTAGTGTAGATATCTAACTGTGAACTTAGCACTGTGCGAGCTGGCATGAATAAATGACCACAAATATGGCAGGCAATACTCGCATACAACTCAAGGACGAAGCGGCTTTTCCAGCCAATGGCGTTGGCTGGTTCTTATGACCCTGCTAAGTGGCAATGCAGGGAGAGGACTATCCCTAACCACAGACGGAGGGGAATATCCCGTTTCACATGCCGCTCCTTTGACGGGAAAAAGCTGCTTTGTTCTTCGGTTGTATCAAACTATAGCTGCAACCACACTTCTGCCACCTGGGAGAGCAAGGCCTCACTGAAACCCTACTAGGAGTAACACACTAGGGCTAGGTTCTTCATGCAATAAAGTATGCGTTCCTGGAGCCACAACTCCAGTAATCTGTACGAATTTTCAGATGCAATATCAAATTACTTTTCCACAAGCAGGTATACTTAATGGCCATTCAGTGTTTCAACTACAGCAAGAGATCCTACACTTCGACATTACTTCAAGCAAGTACATGAATTTTGCAAGCCTACTTCAAAACATCATGCAGGAACGGTAGCTTACTCATTATGCAGGTGACGCAGGTTCGTCATGAAGCTAATGGTGGGAAAAGGAAGTCCTTATGCTTTTGTAGTACCCGCCTTGACACCAGCACACTTGGTGCAACACATCCTCTAGTTGAGAATGCTGAATGCGTCCGTAAAAAATACCCCGATACCTTCGAGTCTGTATGCGTAAGACAGAATGCACAACTCACCATTCGACGGATGGCACCGCAGATGGCGTACGCCGTTGTGTCACCGGTCGCCCGACCCGACTGCTCGTCCACCTGGACACAAGTTGTGCAATGAAACCACCTGGCACATATATCACTACGCCAGAGCCCTACTGAGCACCAAGCACTGGCATGGAACAACTTCGGCGCTTTTCGACGAACAACCACGACTCGCCGTACGCACACAGGACAGAGCAACTGACATATGCGTCCAGTCAGCACAGGATGCATGAAACAAGCATCCAAGTGGCCTCATCCAAAACTTCTTTCCTTACCTTCATCTTGACTACCAAAAATCTAGGAAGTTACTGCTGTCCTCTTTAATTTCATTTCCTCAATCATGTTGAACCACCATTTCAACCCAACAAGCAAGTACTGTACAAGACTACAGTGCTTTGTAACGACGTAAATTGCGAGAATTAACAAACCCCCAGAAACAGCATGTCATGCAACAAACTGGTCGCGCGCAGCGGACTGCCTTGCGCACAATGCAAGTCAAGAAATGAAAGGAGTTAAAATCAAGTGAGAACGTACAATGGCCAAGTTGATCTGAATGGAGGCGTGATCCTTGGCGTGGATGATGCGGTTGCTCGTTGAGCTGCACAGAGAAGAATCATCAACAAATTAAATTTTCGGCGGAAAGATTCCGGTTGCAAGGTTGCGGCGCCACTTTCCATGCGCAAATACCGCAAGCAACGCGGGCTAGCGAAGGCCGGCGCAGCAAACACGTGCACTTACCACTTGCGGGGAATGTACAGATCCACGTACTCTCCGGCCTCGTTCTGCATGTTTGGTTGAATCGGAGTTGTTCCCGAACACTGTTAAAGGGAAAAGCAAAATATTAAACCACTTCTTCGCAGCAAACAATCAACGATCAGAGCGAGCAATATTCTTCCTACCACGGAAAATGGCGTCACCACGGAAAAGGACTGTTACGCGTGTTGTTCCGCATTCCCCGCCACCAACGACCAACTAATGGCGCTAGCGATCGCATTATAACTAATTTAAATTTATATTTTACAGACTAAATATTGCAAAACTTAAAGCAAAGTATTTTACTATTATAATGACTAAAGGTTTTTTCGACTAGTCAGGACTATAATTCAATGAGTAATATTGCTGACTATAATTGCTGATTTTGTCGGTCTAGCGGAGCAAGCAGACGTTGTATGCAGAAAGGTAGAAGCATTGATGGGGTACATCCAGGTTGTCCAGGTGTTCATACACGAAACTGCCGCACGTGCTGTTGATGACCCGGCTTGGTTAGTGCGGTTACAGTGTTCTAGAACACTGTAGTGTGGTGGTGTGGTCGACAGAAATTTCATCGTAACGCCTGCTTATCCCAGTGTAGTACTGGTCTTCTGTAACTGTAAATATTAGACTCAACAGTCCGTGCATACACAAGTACGAGTTCATCCTAGCGACTTTCTCCCGTTTTCCGAACCTGTCGCCTGCTGCGCGTCAACATGGCTAAAGCGAAGAGGATCGGAGCGAAGAAGACAAGCTCCTTCAATAAAGGAACGCACAGTCTAAACCCAGGTAACCACTGGAGCATTGCTTACTCTCCGAATGTTTGCTCAGCTTGTTCAGCTCTGTGGTTCGCTTTTGCCCGTGAGCTTCACGCGTACCGTCAATGAAGCTTGACAGTAGCGTTCGGTTGTCTGCTTGCGTTCTTGACTGTTCTTCGCTCTTGCAGACAGACCCAAGAAGAGCAATGACACGACGATGCGAGATAAGTCGACCATCAAGCGTCTACTTATGTACAAGAATTCTAGACCGTACAGGTAAGCACGGCAATCTGTTCCCGCACTTTTGGTTCTTCGACATTTTACCTTTGCGTCTCGCGCTTGTTCCTCACAAATAGATTTTAATGCGCAGTGGTAAATGCCAGATATACTGGTTCATCATGAGTTCCCTGTGGTGACATTCGAAACAGCGCCTAACCTTGCGAAATCAGCGATGAGTTAGCTCATGCGTATGCTGTCTTTCGCGTCCGAGCAGTAAGGACAAGGCGGGCTTAAACATAACTGGGTTTATTACATCGCAGCCACCGGGACTCGACGGCCGACGCCGATACGCAGAAGACGTGCGTCCCGGTGGCTGCTATGCAATAAACCCAGTTATGTTTAAGCACGAATGTGATACATGAAAGTGCCAAGTTCAACAAACGAAAGCGGGAAGCTCAAGAAACCGTCGACACATTTGTCACAGATTTGTACAAGCTGGCTGAATCATGCGAGTACGGCAGCTTGAAGGAAGAGCTCATTCGCGATCGTCTGGTGTTTGGACTGATCAACATAAACCTCAGTGAGAAGTTGCAACTGAATGCTGAATTGACACTGGAGACGGCGATATTGACAGTGCGCAACTCTGAGATGGTCAAACTTCAGTAGAAAGAATTGCGACCGCAAACTCAGTTAGATATCGCAGCCGTAGAAGTCCGCGGTTCCGTACACCAAGTAAAACCTGAGAGATGCCTGCTACATGGCAGTCCAAATCAATGAGACGTAACCGGCTATTGCAAGTGGTGCGGCTCAGGTATGCGTCCGCACTACTGCGTCAGCTGTCCAGCTGCTGATAAAACGTGCTGGAAGTGCAGCAAAAAGGGACATTTTGCATCTGTGTGCTTGTTCACGAAGACTACGGGTTTGAGGCACCAGTCTCTTTGGGGCGTGGGTTTGGATCCCACCGCTGCCACCATGTCGCGTCCGAAAGGACAAGGTGGGCTTAAACATAACTGGGTTTATTACATCGCAGCCAGCGGGGCTCGGCGGCCGATGCCGATATGCAGAAGACGTACATCCTGGTGGCTGCGATGTAATAAACCCAGTTATGTTTAAGGCCGCGTTGTCCTTACTGCTCGGACGCGACTCTGTCAGCCCCCAAGACATGGATCATTCTTGTCACTTTAGATAGTGCGTTGAGCAGTCATTACGGTGTACCAAATGCCGGTGCTAATATGAGATTGAATAGCTAATCTTTAGTAGACATTTGATACATCTGCACTTTCTTGCATTCCCAATTGTTCCTTTAGAAGAAACTTGAACGTGATGGATGTCAGCACTGTGCAGCGTAGTATGTTGTTCAATGGAGTGAATTGCTCGGCTAGTTGGTCCATAATGCACAGATGTTGGAGCCCGCCAAACTGATGCAGGACAAGACAAACAGGCACACACAGAACACCGCTTGACTTACAACTTAAGAGTTGAAAATTCAGCGGTGTTGTGTGCGTCAGTTTCGCTGGTTCCACCATCTGTGCAGTATGTAGTGTGTGCTTGTTTTTGTGTCGTGCAAAATACCGGTTTTTCCATGTTGCATTCAGCGTGGCTTTTTGCCAAGCTGCTTTTTTTTTTTTACATTTTACAGCAGTGAAACAAACAAACCAAATATTGAGCTAAAGGCAGAGAGAATGCGCACATTATGTACTCATTTGTCAGAGCTGTGAACAGTGCTCACGCTTATTCTTTGGAGTGCCACTGGTTTTCCAACTGCAATAAAGAGAAAAAAACAGTTTCAGTTCCGGTTCCATACACGTCCGTACAGGTAGTTTCTAACAAACTGTCCGAATACCACAGAGGTCTGTTTCTTACACTGACCTCTGTAGAGCTTCTAGTGTGACACAACAGTGCATTGGAAACTGCATGAAAAAAAAAATTATGCTTTCAGAAACATTGTCCGACACGTTTACATAAGGTGGTGCACCACTTCACAACAGGCCTCCACAATGCTTTGTTTGGGCGGACTTTCTCTGCTAATTTAACCATGAATGAAACACTCGCTGTGCTTTAAATACATCAGCCTGAACTGCCTTTTCAATTTCTGCAATAATCATTTTAAAAGTACTCGCAACACTGCTCAAATAATTGAGAGACTGTTGTCTTTCTTCGCCCTGATTGGAAGAGAGAACTCTACCTTTCACAGTGCTGCAAACAGCTTGTGAGACGAAGTATGGAAACACATGTCCCATCCTTTCCGTGAACAGTGGTGTGCTCAAGATTTTGAAAACAAAGCTTCATTTTGTTTGCATTAAATCATGAGATGAACAGCATAGGTAGAATGCATCCCAGTGTGAAAAAGAAAGCTAATAGTTTGTGTTTACTAGCCATAAGTGTCTCTTCACTTGTGCCGAAGGATAAAAAGCACCAGTTATGAAAAAGGAATGACCTCCTGAATTGCTTACACTGTTACTGTGAGGTTCTTGTAAAGCATAAGTACTAATTGGAAGAGGTGTATCGGAATATTATGAGTGAGTTAGAAAAACATTTAATGCGTAGACGATTTACTATACAGGCATTGCTTTTGTACAGGACATAAGGTGCTAAATTGTTTGTGCATTGTTTTCATTACCAGTAGAAACATTTTAAGTCAGAAAAATATTTAATGCATAGATGGCTTACTATACAGACATTGTTTATGTACAGGACATAAGGTGCTAAATTTTTTGCCCATTGCTTTCATTACCAGTAGAAACATTTTAACAGGTAGAAAAATTTTAACAGTTAGTAGGAAATGGCAGGTCGCACAAAAGGCTTTACCGAATCAGACATTTCTTTTTTCCCCTTTAACTACTGCATGGCGTGTGTATACCATTGAATTACTGAACATTCCCATTGAGTTATCCAACTAAGGCAACAGCTGAAATACAAAAGAAAAAAAAGAAATGAGATCAAGCTGAGGTCTCATACCTTTCACATAAGTTAAGTGCAAAATTGGAGGCCACAAAAGAAAAGCACTATTATTCACAGACATTATCTGGGGTCATGAAAGACTTCTTGCAATGGTTCTGTTGTCATCTTGCTTCATTGGACATAAACGCAAACTACATTGTTGACTCTGCAAATGTTATCACTAGCCAGTCAGCGATGGCTGATAACTACAACTACTCTTTTCACTCTGTCTTTGCTCCATCAGATCTATTGGCTGAAGACGAGTAAATGAAATGCTTGCATGCACACCTTCTGCCATGCAAGATATTTGTTTATCAGAAGAAGCAATCCTTCACTTGTGCTCAGCATAGATCCGAAAAAATCAGTTGGCCCAGCTGTTATCTCCAATGAATTTTTGAGACACTACACACAGAGGTTCTAAAAATCTCTTAAGTATACATCAGAACAGCATAGTTGGCCATATGATTGGTTGATTGTAAGAGTTGTGCCATTTATATATCCGGTGATACACACAGATTTGAAAACTACAGATCAGTGTCACCATTACCTCAAAACAACCACTTGCCGCTGGTGGGATCCGAGCCCACGATTTCCGAATTCGGTGGTCGTGGGCTCGGATCTCGCCGAGCGGCATGTGGTTGTTTTTTCTTCTGCTTTATGATGAATTGTATTTAAAGGAATACTAAAAAATAAGTACCGTATCAATCTCCCTTTGATAAACACCACAAATTAGGAACAAAAACATCCCCTACGCTCCTTGGATTCAGTGACTGTTGGCTTCCGTCATGTATGTCATAATGAGCCCCCTCATTTCCCTTCCTTTCTCTGTTGTTCATCTAGCTTGGCATTCATGCTTCCACCTTTAACTGAGCGGACGGATTTGTGGTAGTATTAATATGCGTTGCATGGGACTGAGGATTTTCACCATGGCATCATTCTGCAGAGACCGTAAAGGAAAGATAGTCAAGGCTGCACCATACCAGTCATGGGTGACATCCGGCACGGTGGCCCGCGTGGCACCCAACCCCAAGTGGTTTGGCAACACCCGCACCGTCAGCCAGGGGGCATTGCAGGAGTTCCAGGAAGAGCTGGGCAAAGCCATGCGCGACCCGTACCAGGTGGTGATGCGCCAGAGCAAGCTGCCTGTCAGCCTCCTCAACGAGAAAGCTAAGGTATTTCGAGGCACCCAAAAGGGTCTGCCTAGTTTCCATTGAAGTCAGTCAGTCAGCATTAAAATGTTAAATTTTTTTCTTGCTCAAGTGAGTGTAAATCATCTTTGAGTGAGGCAGGTTTTGAGCCATTTGGGTTTGCATGTGATGAATTGCACTAATTGCACTGCTTACTGCTGGAGAGACAGGCTAAGTGATTTTTCCTGAACAGCAGCAGGTTCAATTCTGCTCAGATTGAGACGAATTCCTGTTGAAATTTCAACTTTTCAGTTTCCTAAGAGGCCATTCGTTTACCCAGAAATCATGTTGAGGTGGCCTATTTTTGTTATTCTTCTGAAGTTGCTAGTAATACAATGGTTTAGCGAGGACAGCTACAAGTACCATTTGTGCTAACTGCAATGAACTGCATTTATATTTGTCCACAGTATCTCTAGGCGTTATACTAGGGGGAGGGTTATAGAAAAAAAACGCAGATTATGTAACCAGCATCACCTGCTGTGCTTCCGGTCAACTTTCTGCGCCTCTGCAGCTAGGGCTAGGCAGGAAAAGGAAAGTGGACGGGCCATTGTCCCTGTGCCGTGGAGAGTGGTCTACCTCAGCGCTAGCGACCCCACACTGCACACTGTCTCTCCAACTTATCCACTTCAGCGGAGCCACTGGAAGTTGACCAGAGGTATAGTCTAGATCTGGTCAAGAATAAGTCGCGAACCATTGAGTTACGCACAATTAGCTAGACTTCTTATGGACTACACCTTCATGTCTCCCGCTAGTGTTAGCATGTCTGGAGTCACTATGCACATAGTTGCCACATGGGTCACTAATTTTATCTTTGTGCTTGACTCTGAGTTGAGGTTCATTTCTATTGAAAAAACTAGAACCGATGAACCTGACCTTGATTATGGCGGGAATCTTTTGACAACACCATTTCTGTTAGTTCATTTGGTTTTTAATGTTCTACCTGTGTCTCCGAACTCATCTATGCACTACGCTAGTTTTTCAGTAAGTACGCTGCTATCTAATGGGCTTTCCTTTCATTTATTGGTTGCGCAGATCTCGTGCAAGCGAGCACAGTGTGATTGTTTCACACTGTTCACAAGCACTGAGGAATAAAAGGCTGGAAAGTCATAACTATTCCCTGCAGTTGAGTGACTGGCATGAAGTGACCTGTAATTAAGGCTCCTAGTTTCCTGCAATTCTATGAAGAATTGAGGATTTGAGCATTCATTTTTTACGGAATTGTTTGTTAACAACACTCCCTTTTTTGGTTGCTGGTACTGTTGTGGGCATGAGCAGCAACAACAGATGGGAAAATGACTAATTTACCTTATTTGCTCGAATTTAACGTGAGGGGAGATGTTTAAGGCCTCGGGAGAATTTTAAGCATATTATTACAACAACGCAATGTCAAACCCTTCAGGCGAAGCATAGCCGAGGGCTCCCTGCCCCTAAATATGCACAGGCAGCACACTGAAATGGAGAAGCACTGGATACATCCACGATATTTGAGAGCCCACTATTGAGCAAACCTAAGTTTCCTTTACATGATGCAGTAGCCATTGCCACCGTGCCCTCGTTATACTCTGTGCTTCGAGTTGCCCAGTCCTGCATCCATTTGACTTTCGTTCCTTTCCCTACTCAGCTATTTCAGTGCCTTGTCTTTCTCAGTGACCCACGCAGCCTCTTTTCCACATCCATAGCCACCTTCGCTTTTGCCCTTGCACGCTGTGTGCTCTCATTTAAATGCTGGCTTCTACTAATGGATTGCAAGCCTGGTGGCACAGGTCACTTTAGTTCCCGTGGAAAGCTCAAGGAGAAAGGAAATGAATTCACACTCTCCATACCTTGGTTCCAAATATAGCAGGAGGTGCATTCTAAGCCATTTTCTGATGCACCTGTGGAATATTGCCGGTTGTTTGTTCTCAACTCTCGGAATCTAAATTTTTCGCTGCTGAAAGTTGGGGGACTTTGCAAGCAATGAAAACACGAAAAGTTCGGAATATTACTAGGATTATGGAATAAATGTTCTCAATGTTCAGTTTCCAGCATATTTGTTTGTGCCTCAGGAGACACGGGCAAAACCTCCTTTAATACTTGTGTGTTCTGATAAACACTTTGTACGTATCCTTAAACATATTACAGAACAATAGAGTGCATATCCTGGACACAGCAAGCTACGAAACGACATTTGGGCCCAAGGCACAGCGCAAGAGGCCACATCTGTCGGCTGGTGACTTGAGTGCAAGTAGCATTTGACTTTTTCGTTTTTCTTTTTTGCGTGGTTGTGTACATTACTCGGCTGGTGTCGCTGTACTATTTTCACTCGGCAAAAATGTGGCATGTTTTCATTTCTTAGTGGTGCTGCTGCCGTCACATTGCCGATATGGTCTTTGATTGCTGAAGAGGCTCTCTTAGACTGCATGTTAAGTTTTGTTGTGCTTGTCTGTTTCTGGAAAGGGTGAACAATGGCTGTTGAGTGAATTCAGCCTTACTTGAAGGGTATTAAGGTACGCACACAAATGCAATAGCTGACCAATTTTTGTTAACTTGATAGAAATAGTTACTGTATTTACACGATTGTAAGTCAACTCGAATGTAAGTCGACCCCCCCCCCCCCCCCCCCCCCCCCACTTCACATTTCTGAAAAAAAAAAAAGAAAACTTGGAGGTCGTTTATGCTTCTCCTTTAATAATAAAACGCGATAGCACTATCCTGTGGCCTCCGCTTATCGCCAGCCGCTATCAGCTGCCGCGCGCGGGTGCGCCAGTGGCACATTCCAGAACGAAAATGTTTTAGTCACTAGACTACTCGTACACACTTGCGCCATCATCGTCACTAGCTCTGCCGTCGTGATCGCTGCTGCGGTCCCATAGCTCATCGTTCTAACAAGTGCAGCGCGCACTTCGCCAACAGGCACATCACAACATCATGTGGAACAGCTGAAAAGAGAGCTGTGGAAGGGTTGGTCCTGCTCGTAATGCAGCTCAGGTTGCTGCTGCTCTGTTCATTTTGCAAGCCTCCTTGTTGCTTTTTTGCCAGCAGTGCCCATGCCTCGCCCCTGCTTTAATCAACCGGTGATGTGACATCTCTGTTCTCGCAAACTCGTGAAGGGACTTTTCTTCATTCTTTAACTGTATTAGACTATAGCATGATAGGGGTACTACTAGTACTGAGTTTTTGTAATCCCTATGCTGCCAGGAACCCACCTGTTTTCCCGATGAGTGCAGGCATCCCTTGGCCAGGTGCTCAACTTTTTTTTTAGTGCGAAAGCACTATTTTGAGCGCGTTCAGAAAAGACAAGGTTGTCTGTGTTTTAAAACTGTTGTTTCAGCAGCCGGTTGTTCATTCCACTGTCAACCAGTTTAGACAGAATGAATTAAATTAGTTGTTGGCTAGATGAATCGCTGACCTTCAACACAACTGTTCTGGTTAGAGACCTTGTGGCAGTTCCTTTTTCCAAGAGTTGCCACAAGGTCTCCGATTATTTGTGCATGTCGGAGCGCCAGATACGACGCATGTAGTGCGGGTGCCAAATATCTGGGCACCGCACTCGCGCCTACTTGCGTCCTGCGCGGTGAGCATGCACAGACCGGTTTCGGCAAACGCACGGGCAAGCACACTTCGAAAGTTTCCTTAATCGGAGCTTTAGTGATGGTCATCTTCGAGTGCACTGTCTTCCGTGAGGCCCTCATCAGAAATATTTTCATAGAAACACATCTTCGGTACCATCGATCACGTTCGATACCCCGCATTCCTTGAAATCACAACCACCGAGCTCCTTGGGAATGCTGTCCGAAGCGTCCGTGATCCAACTGCGCATACGTGGCTGGAGAGGCTCATGTGCTCTGGAAGGAACTGCAGGCTCTCCATACCTCATCCAGACCATGTAGCCGCACTTGACGATATACAGATGTTTTCAGCAGCTATGGTTACTTTCCTTTTAAAAGCAGCAGAGTACTGCCTGTCCACTTTTTGTTTTGTGCTTATTGTGCCCCTTCTCCTCCTGCCAGCGCCCTTCACTTGGCCTGCAGTATGCTTTCAATAAATAAATAAATAAATAAATAAGTACCGTGAGAGGTGCGATTGCCCTTGACATCGCCAGGGCAGGTCAGCATAGTGACCTCAAAAGCGAAACTACCGCTATACGCTGCTACTAGAAAGCGCCTCCTCTCACTCGGAGCGTGATGACGGTCAATAATAAAGAAACCAGAACTGTAGAAATTTTACATGCTAAAATCTGTAAAAAAAAAACACGTTTTGTATGCGGGTTCTTACAGTACCTGCATTGAGTATCTCCTCAAATAAGGCTGTGTCAGTGTGATAATGCCATAGGAGGTATGTTTGTGACTTTTTAGCCAGAAGGTAACTGTTGCTTTTTATAGTTGCATTTACCTGCAATTTAAATGTTTTAATTAGAACCCTGCAGTGCTGTAATGCGACATCTGCATTGCTTGCTTTAGAGTTCTATGCATCTTTAAGGCGCCTTTTCTTTTTACACGTTTAAAGAAGTGGTTTATATCTAGTGTACAGCTGGGCCCTCAGTGAAGAAGCTTGACTGAAAGATAAGCCCTGAATTTTATTAATGAACACATTCTGAAGGATGTTCTGAGGTTGTTGATGCCATCAGTGCCTTTAGGTCTATCATGAAGCTGCAAAACAGTCAAACCTGAATATAACGAACCTCTGCATAACAAATTCCTTGATATTGCGCAGTTTCTCGATGCCTTGGCGCACCCACATTAAAACATGTTTTTGTGAACTCCAAAGGTATTGCAACGATTGACCTTGATGTAAGGAACTCGCCACACCAACTATCTGTTAGCTAATGCTGCGCACTACTTGAAATTCGGCCACACCAAGCGAAAATTTCTTTTTGATAAAACTTGAACCGTCACTGGAGGAACATCTACAATTTTCCTTCAGTGTCTCTTGACGGTGGGGGTAGGTCATCATCCAGCACTCCATCCAGACTATCGGTACAGCAATAAACGCGAGTGGCATGGTCTTTCCAGGAACTGGTCCAGGCCGCAGACAGCTCCCAGACGCAGCATTCGGAGACCCACAAGGAGGTTCCTGAAGATGAGCCCAAGGCCGCGGTCCGCCAGGAGGTGATGGCCAAGGGCCAGTCCAAGCGCATCTGGAACGAGCTGTACAAGGTGAGGAGGCCAGCTGAATGCTTCTCCTAGTTTTTCCAGCCAGTCCATGGTGCTCCTTAGAAATGCTATGATGTTGTGAATGGGGATTGTACTGTCTGAGAAGTGTTGGCATAGCATGTGTGGGCAGTGAAGTCACAAAAGTTTACAAGTTGAAAATAAGAACCCTCCTTTAATTTTATAAAATGTATGCCCGACAGCATTGTTGAGGGCGTGCTTTTTTGAAGCATTTCAGTACTGCATTCTTATGATTTGGCTGTAAGCTAAAAAAGGCCCACACCGCACAAACTTAGCGGAGAGTCAACCAGCCAAGGGCTGCATTGCCCGGCTACTGTAGGTACTACTCATGTGACGTCACAGGCACCATTTTGTTGTCCAGCACACAGCTTTAGAAATGCAGGCCGAAGCAAATGGCAATAGGCTGTTCAGACACGCCCGCGGCATTTCACTATGCTCCACATACAACAAAATGGCAGTCGCTGTGACATCAGTGAATGCACCTTATAGTAAAATACAGCTTGAGAGTGGAGCAGGCAAGCGCCCGACAAAGGAGGCCCTCAAGCAAATGTCATCGACCTATTGCCATGGCGTCACGGTCAACCACCTTGCACCTGCCATGGCTGCAAACCAGTGCTCACTGCCAGGTGCAAGTCGGCTTACCCTGACATCATAACATTATGTAGACAACATAGGTTTAAGGCCCTCTCAAATTTTACAGATTCCAAGTTGTGCATAAACATCAATTTTTGATATTCCGATTTGCGTGACCAGTCTTGCCTTTTTGGTTTATTACTATTGAACATATGCTTTTGTTATTCTTTTTCAGTTCTCACAGTAGAATGCACAGACAGTAAATGCTATGGCAGCGATCCTGAATCCTGTTTGTTCATACAATAGCCAGCCAATTCTTCGGACTAATAATTCAGACGCGCGATATTTCAGACTTCGCAGAGGAACCTTCATGCACATCGTGCACCTCATAAGTATGTGTACATCTTTTGCGACTGATATTTCGGACTGTGTGAAGAAAGTTCATTTTTTTCAGCCCCTCCTTTTCTTTTGCGGAGAACCAACAGGTACTCCGCTGTCATGAAGGGTGCTTTCTTGGATGCTTTTTGCTGCCATTGAGATAGCCTACAAAGAGCGCATGATCAAGTTGAAAACGTACCCGCTGTAGCATTCACCACGGCTTGGGCAACTCCATCCGCGGTATGAAGCAGCAGATGCCAGGGGTGGGGGGGCATTTGGAGGCATGCACTTCCACTTACGTCTTCCCGCTGGTTACCTCTTTCACTCTCTACAAGTGTTGTTTTGGGGAGAACTTACACCATATTCATACTTTAGGTTCAAAATATAGCGCGAGTGGCATTCTGAAGTAGTGTTTGATGTCTCGTGCACAGTATTCAGGTTCTTTGTTCTCAGTTCCTGGAATTTAAAATTTTCTACTACAGGAAGTTAAGGGTCTTTGTGATGACAAATGCAACAGGGTGCATCATCAACTTCGGCTTGTCCATTTGAATTTCCAGCGTGGTGCGTTGATTTCCGTCGGCATTATGATAACTGAGGGAGAGCTTTGATATGCTGCTGGTTGAAAGGAGAATGTTGTGATCACAGCTGCACTGAAATGTAGGCATGCATTTTTCATAGTCATAGGAGGAGGGAATAAAAGAGGGGCACAACGGATTGCAGTGAGCACAGGAAAGTGCAAATATATGCAAGCACATCACCACTTTGTAGGATTGCTGCGATAAGTTGAGACCTTTGCTGTCTAAAAAGCCAAGTAATGCCTGAACTTCATATGAGGATCTGCAAGCTTCCCGAATATAATGTAGTGTTATGCTTAAGTATTCATCTACCGTAAAAACCGGACTATAGGTCGGACCGGAATATAGGTCGACCCCCTAACTAACCAATTCTAAAAATGAAAAAATCTTTTCAATGGGAAAAGTACCGAAAGACATCCTTACTTTGAAACAAATGCGACTCGAGAGGTTGCACAATGGTGACAGTATTTAATTTCATTTAAATGCTGCTTGTATGTACACCCGGCAAATTTTTTAACAATATCGCGCACCAATCGGCCCACGTGTTTGTTTCTGGCACAGGCAAGTACGGCGCCGTAGAGCAAAGCCCTCTTCTTCATGAATCGCCGCAACCAGGATGGCGAGCCTTTGAATTTCGCCTTCGTGAGTCTAGAGGCACGCGCGATCTCTGCAGCTTTCACGCGGATGCATTCGGCAGTCACAGGCAGCGATCTTGCTCGCAGCGCGTTTCCTTCCTATTCTCGATACACTACGGTCTGCCCACGAAATGATGTTTTCTTCTGGTTGCTGCAAGTTGTAATACGCAGCTTCTGCCTCCGCCAGTACTGAATGCTCTTTTCGGATACTCCAAATTCGCGCTGTGCCGCCAGGTTCCCGTGAGCTTCCTCGTACTCAATCGTGTTTTTCTTGAAGGCGACGGTAAATTGCCGTTAGCTTCGGCTTTGCATCTACTGAAACGCAAAATGGCGGCACTGCTGCTGATGGCGATGGTGATGGAGGCTGTTGACTTCAGCCACCCATTGTTGCAAGACTTCCGTATTTTTTCCGCCAATGACCGGTATATAAGACGGGGGTCGACTTTTCACCATGGTTTTTTGAAAAAAAGTTCGACCTATATTCCGGTTTTTACGGTACATACAGTAAAAACTCGTTAATTTGACCCTTGCTGATTTGGAAATTCGAAGTACCAGTGTGGTTCCAGCCGACACTCATGTAAGTCTGTGGTGTCGTATTCTTGCTAATTTGAATGCCACAGGTCTCGCACTGGTTAATTTGAACGAGTTTCTGAAGGAAGGCCCTGTCTAGTTAAGACTGGTGAATCAAATGATCATCCAAATAGCTTTACTCAAATCTTAATGCCATGTTGTGGCGATGAATGAACAGCCTCGACACCAAGAACAACAATCTGACCGTTGAGTTTTGGTTTCTGTTTTCTGAGCTCCGCGCCAGCCCGTAGCAATGCCAGCTCGACCAGCCAGTATCACCCAGCCACAGCCGGACTGAGGGCAGCAATGCGTGTGCTTTTATTAAAGTGTGTTGCTTCTTTCGAGTCTGGCCTGAAGCCAGACAACCGAGTTCGGCTCCACGTCATTTCGGACGCTGACTGGTGTGTCGCTGGTCTATCCTTCCTCCTTTCCCCCCCCCCCTTTTTTTTTCTTACTGATTCAGTATTGTTGAGCGTTTCCCTCACTTCTGTCTGCCTGGTTCTTCTGTATTTCGAGTGCACCAAAATTGCACACCCGTTCATTCTCTGTGCGATGAAGCCTGCTCATATGCAGCGCTGCTGCTTCTGAGGGAAGTGATGTGTTAGTGGTGGAGCTCCACCCCTACCATGTCGCACTGTGAAGGACGCCGGGAAGGCCATTGCTATTATGGAATGGTTCTGCTTCTACACTCTCAATAGTAAGCACGCAATGAAACATTTATGGAAATGTTAAAAATAGCCGTAGTCCTGCTATTTTCACCTCTAAAGCAGGAAACCATTGCTCGTTATCTCACCAAATAAATTTACCATGATGCAAGAAGTTCTTTTCAGTTTTTTTCGGGCTCATTCAATAATTCAAACTTTCAGATAATTCAAACATTTTGTTCCGGTCCCTTAAAGTTGGAATTGAGGAGCTTTTACCGTAGTGACAAGCACCGCAGCCTAATCAAATGGTGGCTGCAGATTACGAATAAAGGGCACTTAAAAAATGAGCTTCTTTAGTTTGTTCTGTTTTTTTCAGGATGCTTTGATTTCTGAAACCAATGCCTCCCCCTCTAACAAGTGTTCTTTTCTTGTTTTCTTCCCCCTTACGTCTGTGTGGGGTTGCAGGTGATTGACTCGTCGGACGTGGTGATCCAGGTGCTGGATGTGCGGGACCCAATGGGCACGCGCAGCTCCTTCATTGAGCGCTTCATGCGCAAGGAGAAGCCGCACAAGCACCTGGTCTTTGTGCTCAACAAGTGCGACCTGGTGCCCACCTGGGTAACCCAGCGCTGGGTGGCACTGCTGTCGGCCGAGTACCCCACCATGGCCTTCCACGCTAGCCTCAACAATCCCTTCGGCAAGGGTGCCCTCATCAACCTCCTCCGGCAGTTCTCCAAGGTGGGCATTTTCATTTTCCTTGCATTGCCATCTCTCTAGAAACTTGACGATTGCGAAAGCTGACCAGTAATGACTTTCTGCAGTAGGTGGCAGTGTTCAGTATTTTTATTATTGCTTAGTGCAGCGTGGGAATGACAGTGCACCTGAATTATGAGGGGTATGCTCAGCAGCACTAGAGATCTTTAGTCGCATTTTTGACCTGTAACATACAGTGCAAATGGCCACTTATTCAGCTGTGAAAAAACGTTTTTATTTTTGTTTACTTAGCTCTCACAGCCATTTTCTCTGAATGGCATCACCTATACTTCAGAGGTTGCACAAAAACAGCTCTGAACCTTTTCCTGCTGAAAGAAGCTCTTCAGCATTTTTCGGTGCCGGTTCTGCCTGTGTAGGTTATATGGACAGCATACCTTATTGCGAGCACTGTTTATGTGAAGCAGCCACTCTCGAAGGCACTGATGACCTCAATACTATTCCATTCTGATGCGAGCTCATTGGAGGTTCACATTCAGCCTCATGTCACATGTTCCTAACCTTTGTTGTGGCTGTTTATACTTGGCAGCTGCCACTTTCATTCGTAACACTGGATCGTGCAGACTTACTATAGTGTGGTGTAGTGTGAATGGGACACTGGATTAGAATAGAAAAGAGCACATACAGCAAGTTCCACTGCTGAATTACCTAGGCTTTGTCATGTGGTATGTTGTGCATGAGGCAGTATATAGTAATTTTTTTTTGCACCAACTAGGCCGGTTTTTGCATAGCTGGCTGTGTGTTGCCACGGTTAGCCTTTACCAGCTAGCCTGGTGGCCTGGCTCTTGGTTCTGAAATTGAGAATTGGTTTTTGAGGAAAAGAAATGACGCAGTAACTGGCAGGCATATCTCGGTGGACACCTGAACCCTGCCATAAGGGAAGGAATGAAGGTGGGAGTGAAAGAAGAAAGGAAGAAAGAGGTGCTGTACTGGAGGTCTGGGGAATAATTTCGACCACCTGCGGATCTTCAACCTGCACTGACATCGCACAAGATAGAGGTGCCTTCTTGCATTTTGCCTCCATCTAAACATGGCCGTCGTGATCGGGTTTGAACCCGGGTACTCTGGCTCAGTAGACGAGTGCCTTAACCACTGAGCCACTGTGGCGAGTTTCTGATATTTTATTCTTTTCCTTTTCTGGTAGAGTTCAGCAAGAAGTTGTGATAGGGTATTAACGCAGTTATCTCTGATGTCACCTGTACACGAGATACCGTGTTTGCACGATTATAAGTCGACTCGAATGTAAGTCGTGCCCCCAAATCACATTTCCGAAAAATAAAAAGAACTTCCGAGGTTGTTTAAGCTTGGCCTTGAATAGTTGAACGTGATAGCAGCGGCCGCTGTTTATCGCCAGCCGGTATCGGCTGCCACGCGCGGCCATGCCCGGGGGCACATTCCAAAACGAAAATGTATTAGTCACCGGACTACTCGTCCATACTTGCGCCATCGTCCACACTAGCGCTGCCGTCGGGATTGCTGCTGCAGTCCCACAGCACGTCATTCTAATGTCGTCGTCCGGCGAAATCCCGCACTTTGCGTGGAACAGCTGCAAATTTTCCTCGCTGCAGCTGCCACACCTGATCACCCGTTGCGAACGTCGAATTTGTGGCCGGGTGCACAGTTGTTCGTTTCTTCGGCGTAAAAAGTGGCAGCCATCTTGAATGTAGCCATTAACGAGCGCCGGCCGCTTGCCGGACCTGGAGCACAAATGATGATTGACGAAGCACTACATTAAAACTTGTGAAACACGGCCGGCAGCGGTCAAAGGCATCAGATCCAAAGAGAAACTACGCGTGAATGGTGTCGGCTCTTCCGTCGGCTACCGACACTCCCCGGCACCGCTGTCGTTCCGAGTGGGGGTGCCGCCTCGATTGGAACAGCGGCCCTTCCATCAACTATCAATGCTCCCTTGAGCGCCGAGCGCGCATTCGAAAGTAAAACAAAAACTTGTTGAACGCTTGAGCTTCCCGTAGAACGTGATTGCGTTATCGGCCGCCGCTGCTTAACAGCGACCTTATCAGCGACCGCAGTCAGCAGCCACGTGTGAGGTGCCAGTTTGCTGCTTATCGATAGCCACCATCGGCCGGCCCCCGCATGTGCACGGAGGGGATGCCAGTTCTGCACGTTAACATAGCAGCTGCTCAAGGCCAACACCAAGAGCAATGCGTTGGAGCCACGCAGCAAAAATGCAACTACACTGTAGCATGCCTTATATCTCGTTTCGCCTTTACTTATAGTGCGATGCTTTTTTTTCGATTTTAAGTCGACCCCCCCCCCCCCCCCTTTCGGATTTTCACATTTTAAAAACTAGGTCGGTTTACAGTCGTGTAAATACGGTAGTCAGTAGCTAACCAGCGGCTGGCTTTTAGCTCAGAGATAAGGTCTTGTGTGAAGACAGATTGAACGCGCTGAAATTTTGCTGTTGCTGCAGCTTTTATCTCGGAGTAAGCTTGTCCTTCATAGTCCACGATTTTCATCATTTGATTTTCCTAGTTTATTTGTAGTTTATTTGGTAAGTGAAATTCGAAGCACCATAATGTGTAACTGCACACTCTTCTTCAATTTGCTACTTACAAGGGACTAGTGTTCATGTGTTTCGTGCATTTATCTCTGGTCACTTTGCCACTCTCATGCCCAGCTGCACACAGACAAGCGGCAAATCAGCGTGGGCTTCATTGGCTACCCAAACGTGGGCAAGTCATCAGTGATAAACGCCCTGCGGTCCAAGAAAGTCTGCAATGTGGCTCCTATTGCTGGCGAAACCAAGGTTTGTGAGTGTGAAGTAGTTTTCCTCTCCCTTCCTCCTAAAATGTTTGGTTTCACTCATGCTTGCCGAATGGCCATCAGGCCTTAGTGGAACAAGTGGAACAAGCCCTTTTTTAAACTAGGCGTTACTACTGGCCTGCAACAAAGTTTTTTGCCCTTTCTATTCCACTAAGAGCGACAACTCTAGTAAATAAATGCTCTTAACTGAATATCAAAGCTGTTCCCACTTCCACTCAGTATACCATAATGCATTTGCTCATTTTTACTCACTTGATGAGAGTGTGGGTGCTATATTCAGCCTCGCATTTGTTGCGTATGGCTTGACTTCCTATGAGCGGCGACAGCCAGCGAACAACACGTCCGCTCTGCTACTCAGCCTTCAATGTTCTACCTGGCGCATGCATGTCACCACTTCCTTTTTATTGCGAAGCAATACTACTTTAGGTCGCACTTCAGCCCGTTCCGTGGCGAGGTGGTGGTAGGCACCATTGACCTTTAGTGTGTCACACCACGTGGCCTAGAGTGACGTCACACCAGCTGTGTAAAAACGGGGCCCCATCTCACGCCGTCGCGAGGCGAGGCGGTAGCCACCAATGGTGGCCTAACTCCCGCTCCTCTCACCAGGGGCGCTACGGTCGGTGTGACGTCACACCAGCTGTGTAAAAACGGGGCCCCGTCTCACGCCGTCGCGAGGCGAGGCGGTAGCCACCAACGGCGGCCTAACTCCCACTCCTCTCACCAGGGGCGCTACGGTCAGAGTGACGTCACACCAGCTGTATAAAACAGCTCCGCTCCTCTCGCCAAGGCAGTCACACAGCCAGATGTCACGATGGTGCCTACGAACAAGGCAGCTCGGCAGAATGCAAAGAGGAAGCATCAGCGAGCTACGGAGACGGAAGAAGAACGACTTTCTAAGCGGCGTGCCCAGTATGCAGCTCGGCGACAACGTGCAACCTCCTCTGTGGAAACAGCAGAAGCAAAGGAAGAAATTATGAGTTTGCCCGACAGTGAGTCTCCTTCTACTAGTTCAGAACGCTGGAACGCGACTAAACGGCAGAGGCGTGTCCAAGAAACCCCGGAACAGCGGCAGCAGTGGCTCGAGAAGGAACATCATCGCGTAGATTAAAGAATTCCTCACGCATCGTTCTCAGTCTGTCTTCATTAATAATCAGCCCTCCCACCCGCTTCCAGTAACCTCCGGCGTCCCGCAGGGTTCCGTTCTCGGTCCTTTGTTATTCCTTATTTACATTAACGACCTACCCCAGCATGTATCTTGTCATATCCGTCTGTTTGCTGATGACTGCGTTATTTATCGTTCAGTCACTAACCCTTCTGACCAAGAATCCCTACAGGCTGACCTAAACCATGTGCAAAACTGGTGTTTGCAGCGGCTGATGACACTCAACCCTAACAAATGTAAGTATATGTCTTTTCACCGCCGCCGAAATCCTTTTGTTTTCCAGTACATAATTTCTAACTCCTCTGTCGACCTCGTCCAGTCGTACAAATACTTAGGTATCACCATTTCTAATGATTTATCCTGGCGTCTGCATGTGACTAACCTGATATCATCAGCTAATAAAACACTTGGCTTCTTGAAACGTCACCTGCGGGATGCCCCTCAACATGTAAGACTACAAGCATACATTTCACTCATCAGAACTAAACTGGAATTCGCATCGGCCATCTGGAACCCTCACCAAGCATGTCTAACAAACGCCCTCGAAGCTTTGCAGAACAGGGCCATCAGATTCATTCATTCCTCGTATTCATACGACGTTAGCATATCATCTCTAAAATTGCAATCAGGTCTATCTAATCTTTCTGCTCGCCGTCGCACTGCCAGTCTCGTCTTATTTCACAAGTTTTTTTTATTCGCCACTCAGACAAGAACCCTACATCTGCGCACCCCCGCCGCGCAGATCCCATCGCATCAGTCACCCTCTTCAATTTTTGCGCCCACGTGCCCGTACCACTGTTTTCTCTAATTCATTTTTTTGCCGAGTAGCAGCTGACTGGAACGGCCTTCCCCACGATATCGCTGCCATCACCTGCCCTGGAACATTCATGACTGCATTGAACACCTGTACTCCATAAAAACCCACCCCTTATGTAACACCCCGCAAGGGGTCTTTAAGGAAAATAAAGTGATGTGATGTGATGTGATGTGCGTTTTGAGAGAAGGAAAACGAAAAGCGAAGAAAACAGCGTGCAGAAGAAACACCCCAGCAGAGACAAGAGCGTTCGAAGAAAAGACAGAAGAAATCTCTCACCAAGGCTGGCCCTGCTTCGCAATCACCAGGCTTAACCAAGCTAAGCCACGGCCGTTTTTTTAAAGTGCCAGTCCATTGGTGGCGCTACAAGAGTAAAGGAAAGGATGTTTCAGCACTCTCTTGAAAGCTGTTTAGTGGCCGACTAAGTCACCACCAGTTGCAAAAGTCTTAATGCTGTCGTTTTCATATTTCAGTGGTCAACATAACTAATGACTGTGTAACGAGGCACGGCCGTCTACTCAGGGTGTAATTATAAAACTGTGTTGAACCCCAGACAATGCATGCCCTTTTTGTTGACAGTCAATCAGCCAGTGGGTCTGTTTATCAGTTAGCCAGGCAATTGCCCAGGATGCAGCACTGCATTTTTCTCCTGCGCAGGTGTGGCAGTACATCACGCTGATGCGCAAGATCTACCTGATTGACTGCCCTGGCGTTGTGTACCCGACAGGCGACACAGACACAGACATTGTCCTGAAGGGCGTCGTAAGTAGCCGGTCACGTTCTGTCAAGCACTTCCCTTTGCTTTGCCTCCACCATCGAGAAAACATTTTCTTAGCAGCAGGTATAGGACAGACTTCCTTTATCCTTTCTATTGGCAATTTTCACTACCTAAAGGGTTGCGTTAAGTGATCAAATGTGGCACTGTTTGTGGAAGACTCCTCCTGTGGGCTGCTTAGGTTTTAAATCACACTTATTTTAAAATTTCACCTTATTTCATTTCATTTCATTTATTTTCTCCTTAAGGGCCCGAGGGCATTACATAAGGGGGGGCGAATTAACATGATGTACAAAATCTTGAACGTGGAAAAATGTGAAGAGCAAAATACAAAATACAATGAAGGCAAGCAAAAACAAAAGCAAGGAAAAAATACAGTAAAAAATGCAGACATACATCTAAGTCAAATAACAGCAAACAAGCAGGCGCAAAAGAAAATTACACCAAGGCGCAGAAATGGAACTAAACTAAGTAACAAAAGAGTAACCTTAAACTTGACCTTCTTTGTGAAAGGTTGCATTCTTGTGTGAGCCAGTCTCTCGCTTCTCAAGGGTGTAAAGGGGTAAACGAGAAACAACAACAAAATAGCCATCTGGCGTTTTGAGATGGCCAGCATGAGTGTGGAGCTGTTAAGAGCGGCCAACGTGTGCTTTGGAGAGAATTTAAAATCAGTGCCATCTCTTGTACAGTTTTTCTGCAGTTTTTTTTTTTTTTCATTTAGCACTACAGGCAAGCAAGACCCAGCGACCATATTTAAAACAAGCTAGAAAAGCTTGAAACAGGGCCACTTGAATTTAACTGATAAGCCAGCGTCCTTCTGCCTTTTTCATGCTGATAAATTTTATTAACCACATGCTGCTTTAAATATGAATTTGGGCTTGTAATCATGTGTGCACTAAGACCGCAAGGTGTGCAGTGAGATCGCCTTTTTCGGTGCACCGTTTTCTCTGACCAATAAAGCCAGGTCTCGTGTTCTCAGTTTATTTGTAAGGAAGGGATGGAATCCATGTGATGAATGCGAGGCCATTATGATAAAATTCCTTTGTCAGATTCTATTCGATTCATACCATCCACCTGTCTGCCTGATTCCAGTAGCATTTAGGGAATAGCGCAATAAGAATCAAAATAAATTGGAATCAGTTGAAATTTTTATATCGCATTCTGCTCTACGTGGATAACAAAGCTATTATCATACATGCATGCCGAAATGAGGCTTGCTTTTATAGAAACAGTCATGCGTGAAACTTTATGCACTTGAAATGCACCCATTAGCCGTGTGCTCAGTGATGTTTGTGAATCAAGAGCACTTATATTGACATAAGCATTCCTAGACTGGGCAAATGAACGTTTTCAGTCATGGTGCTGCTAGCGTTCCACTATGGCGCGGAACCTTTCTGTTCCCATGTTCTGTGAATATTGCTGGCACCAGAAAAGTTACACAATGGCATTTCGTGGCTATTCTGTTGGGAAAGCATGTATGCAACAGCGCCCCTTAGGTGTACTACAGATTCTGAATCTCCTGGTGAACCACATGCGCCGTGGAGATAACAACATCGTTCCACACATGGTGATCCTTCGTAGACTAGTTTGCGACGACACCGCAGCTAGACATCGATTTCATGAAAATCACCGACAGTATGCCACTGGGAAAATGACTCTGGTCTGCCTTCCACCTTGGTGAGCCTTAGCCGTAAGGCTCCATAGGCCAAGAGGTGGCTGTTGTCGCCAATATGTCATTTGTGGCTACATGATCTAAATGAACTTGGTCCGGTGGCTCATTGATTAAAAAACAGCACGGTATGCGAGGATGAATGAAAAACCAGACAACACGAGCGCTTACTTTCAACTAACATTTATTACAACCTTGCACGCATTTATACTATTCCTGTCCAACTTATCACTGCTGACCATGACCTATATTTTTGAAAACGCACCCTCCAAAAATTGAAATTCATGGGTGTCAAGTGATAATGAGGGTTCGCTGATGCATGAGGACCCACCCTTCCGTATCGTATTTACAAGATTGTAAGTCAACCTAGTTTTTTAAATTTCAAAATCTGAAGTGGAGTGGGGGTCAGCTTACAATCAAAACCAAAGCATAGCACAGTAAATAAAGGCGAGACAAATGAGATACAGTCGAGCCCGCTTATAACGAACATGAGCGTCACGTGTCGTCTGTTCGTTATATCCCAAAGTTCGTAGTAAGTGGAGCACAGCTTTAGAGACAGTTGCTTGTCAAAACACAAAATTTTTTCTTTGCGAAAAAGTCAGTGATGGGCGTCTGTTTTTGCAGCGCAGATTCAATGAGAAAGATTTCCAGCTTACTTAAAGCAGAAGCGGGCTATCGTCGAGGCCCTTCACATAGACAAGTTGTCTGAGGCTCTATGTAGCTCATTGCTACAGGCGCTTTTATGGGTGCTGGCTCCGAAGTTTCATCCTTGTCCGATTCTTCCGCGCCACTCTCGTCCCATACTTCAGAATGATGCCCTCGTCCGTGCATCGTTCCGCGGTGTCGGCGTCGTCATCGACAGAAATGAAATCATTCCAACCAATGTCATGACCCCCATGTCAGAGTCGACGACGTGCTGCCATAAATTGCCGCCGAGCTGGTGATCTTCCGAAGCAGCAGGCTCGGCATCAGACACTGTGTCGACGAAGCCGGCCTTGCGGAAGCAGTTCCGCTCGCCAGTGGCCGTCACCTCTGCCCAGGCTGCTTTCATCATCTCTAGCACTGAATACAATGGAAATGGGCACGGTGTTCCTGTCTGCCATCCCGAATTACAACCAGGGCCTGAGATTTGAATGAAGCCAATGAAACATCTGCACCACAACAAGAGTGGCAAAAGCGCGTGATGGGGTAGACGTGCAACGTGCACAGGTGGCAATCAAGCCAATCAAGCTAAAGGTACAGATGCACAGCGCCAGCGGAGAGACCAATGAGGGGCGTCTATGAGTGTCAGTGCAGCCACCTCTTGGCTCCCACGGAAGGCCTGCTTCACAGAGCATGGCCTCCGCAATCGGCATTGGCGGAGGCCACGCACAGATTTGCAAGAGAGTGAGGGTAGGGCAGCAGAGTTGCGAGAAGGGGCGGGAGGGCGATCTTGGAAGGCGCATCGGCGGGGAAAGGGTAGCTCGTTTGAGAGTGGCATGAAACGGGGCGGGCAGTTCACCTGCGTTGAGGCTTGGGAAAACGTACTGCGCACCGGCTGCACAATGGGGTTAGAGGCAGGTTATCTCGCATCGCGATGCCTGGTTCACGCCGTCCGTTCACTGCAACCAATCAGCTGGGCTCAATGACGTTCGTTACACGTTCATTATAAGCGAAAGTTCGTCTTAAGTGGGGCCGTTATATGCGGGCTCGACTGTATTGGGGCTGCAACAGCGGTTTGGTGATGCATGAGGAACCATACTTATATGGCAAGCCTCGACTACTTCCCTTACTATTTAATCGCTGTGTGTGAAAATGACTGACGTTTAGTGAAACAATGGGTTACACATGTGATTTCGTGGCTGACAATAAAAAGGTAGATTCGAACCTGTATAACTGTCTAGTGATTTGTTGTGTTCCATAAGGCAAATGTTTAGACACCGAAAAGTGCAGTGAAGGCAGTGCAGTGAACGGGCAGATGCAGAGAGGGAAATATTTGTTCTGCAAGGCATGGTGATAGGATGGTAGATTGTGCAAAAGTTGTCTGCCGGATCCCCTTTCCTGGTGTAGCTACTACATCGGACAGGCAGGTCATTGCCTAAACATCTGCCGTGTGGAACGCAACAAATCACTGGGGAACAGTACGAGTTCGAATTATATTCACTGTGTGTAACTCTCGTGTTACTCATGTGTAACTCTTCAATCACGTGTAACTCTTTGTTTTGTAAACACCAGTCATTTTCACGCATCGCAGTCAAACGGTAAGGAAAGTAGTTGAGGCTTACCATATTGATTAGTGTGGTTACTCATGCATCAGCAAACCGTCATTATCGCATGACAGCCGCGAATTTGAATTTTGAAAGGCACCTCGTCCACAAAAACATTATGTCACAAGCTTTATAAGTGCACATCAGTGTTGAAAATTTGTTTGTACAATGACCGCTTCGCAATTTGATTACAGACTACCATTTCAAAATATGTAATGTAAAATAATGTTTGTTCGATTATGCACACATCTCCTAATTTGAATTGGAACTTTATGTTGTTTGAACTGATTTTGCGTGCCCTGTCTAGGTTGAATTGATGCAGACCCAGTTGGAAAAAAAAAAATCTTGCCTTTGTTCTAAAGTGCTGAGGCCTGTTGTGTGAACTCCTTTGCCAACAGGTTACAAGGTGTGTCCTTTAGGCTGTCGCAGTAAAACAACATCGAAAATTGATGGAGGAAACGCAGTAGAGCAACATTACCGTAGTCGACCTGACATAGCTGATAAATCCATGGTCATGAATCTAAGACGAGTGATTTTTTTCTCTTCATGGTAGCATGGTAGTTTCAAAGGATATTCTCATCTCTTGCCACTATGTTTCAGTATAGTGCAACCATCAGTCCACCATGTCACTCGTTTTCTTTCAGCATTAATTTTGACCACTGTAGCTGTCAACTTGTGAGCATTATGTATACGTCAGGGATGGTTTGATCTGTGCACTTTAAAAAAAAATGTGCTGAATAATTGTTAGTGTGTCGTCATTCTGCGATGGAGCACTGGTGTTAATACAAAGTCTTGCCTGTTGTTCTTTGTGACCATGCAGAGAAGAGGGTGACCTAGAACCTCTTTCGTATGAATTCGTTGTCCTGAATTCTTGCTCTGTTTGCTCGTTTTAATGATTCTTTATTCCTTCATATTTGAATGCCAGGTTCGTGTGGAGAATGTGGAAGACCCCGAAGACCACATTCCAGCTGTGCTGGATCGCGTGAGGCCCGAGTACATCGTCAAGACGTATAAGATCGAGTCGTGGGACAGCCCCGTGGACTTCCTGGAAAAGCTGGGCAGGCGTTCTGGCAAGCTGCTCAAGGTAAGGGGGGGGTGGGGGGGGGGGGGGGGGTGCAAAAAGGCTTCGTAGTAGTTTTCGATTCACACGAATGTTATTTTGAACTTTGCAGCAAGGGACAGGGTATATTGAAATGGAAGCTGGGAAAAGTGCTTTCGTTATTGCACAAAGAGACTTTTGCGCTTATTAATATTTTCAGATGTTGCGACCATGGTTCTGCGCACTGACAGCTCTTTCTGAGAGAGTGCTATAGCTAGCAGTGATTTCTTGGTTTCCGATGGATTTAGGCCTCTTCAAATCACAACTGAACTGCCATTTCGTGTAATTTAGTCAACGCAGTTGAATGCATTTCTGATATATTGAGACTGGCAGCATGTCCTTTATCATAGTGATATGGACAGATTTTGTCTCCCATGATAATACAATTCTATTTTCGGTTTCTTGCAATGTGCACGGTAAAAAAAAGCACAAAAGCAAACAAGCATAATTGCGTAATCTTTTGAGCATTCATTTAATCATAATTCTGGAGTTTTCATGCTACATTTTCTAGTCACCGTGACGCGTCATACGTAAGTATGTATAGAATACATGCCTGTCACGGAAGGTTACCAGTAACTGTTTTGCATCACAAAACTGTTTGGCTGTCTTGAGACTTACGTAAACTGTTTGGGTGAAAATCGTTTTTTTCTATTTCTGGGGCTTTGCTTGAACCAAACTTTTCTCATTTGCCGTATTTACATGATTGTAAGCCGACCCTTTTTTGAAATCTAAAATTCTGAAGTGGGGGGGGTCGACTTAAAATCGAAACGAAACCTTGAACTTTTGTTTTACGATACGATATATTTTATTAACACTCACAAGGTTACATCAGCAACAAGGAGAGAGGACGCAAGGCAAAAAGCTGTGTTGTTGCAGCTTGAGAGACACCCTGCACCCTCTGCCGGGGTGTATAGCCCAGCGGCTGATCACATGACAACAGTGGAAGGGCGCACTCGCAAACGCACACACAAAAAAAAAAAATACAGTTACAAAGTATCTACATCTGACATTGGCATAATGTTACGCTTCTAATATCACTGGACGATATTTGACGAAAACTACTCCACATTTTTATGTACAGGAAACTCATTAACAATCACCCGAGATACAATGCAAGTAAAAGAAAGTACACGAAGCTATATACACACACACACACACACACACACACACACACACACACACACACACACACACACACACACACACACACACACACACACACACACACACACACACACACACACACACACACACACACACACACACACACACACACACACACACACACACACACACACACACACACACACACACACACACACACACACACACACACACACACACACACACACACACACACACACACACACACACACACACACACACACACACACACACACACACACACACACACACACACACACACACACACACACACACACACACACACACACACACACACACACACACACACACACACACACACACACACACACACACACACACACACACACACACACACACACACACACACACACACAACACACACACACACACACACACACACACACACACACACACACACACACACACACACACACACACACACACACACACACACACACACACACACACACACACACACACACACACACACACACACACACACACACACACACACACACACACACACACACACACACACACACACACACACACACACACACACACACACACACACACACACACACACACACACACACACACACACACACACACACACACACACACACACACACACACACACACACACACACACACACACACACACACACACACACACACACACACACACACACACACACACACACACACACACACACACACACACACACACACACACACACACACACACACACACACACACACACACACACACACACACACACACACACACACACACACACACACACACACACACACACACACACACACACACACACACACACACACACTCTTCTAATCATGAACTATGTACATTCAAATATGGCAATAAGTGTGACTAATTTCCGGCACTACGGCACTTTGTTCTTCCTTTCTTCTTTCACTCCCTCCTTTATCCCTCCCCTTACAGATTTCCGCAGAGATTTGAGACAGATACTGTGCCATTTCGTTTCCCCAAAAACCAATTTCATTTCATTTCACTCGCAGGAGTATCGATAGCTAAGGAAGGGCCGCTGTACCAGTCGCGGAGTCTGTGCCAGCGCCCGGGAGTGTCGCTAGCTGATGGAAGAGCTGCTATTTCAGTTGGTTGCGTAATATGGTGGCTAGGCGATTATACGCGTAACGGCGGCGCTTCTAGGGAATGCCGATGTTTGCGGGAAGAGCCGACGCCCCGACACCTATGACTTTTTGTTTGGTGGTGCTTGGAGTTGGTGCATTTGACTTGACCGCGTGCTTCGCCATGAGCTCCAGGTCCAAAAAGCATTCGGCGCTCATTCACTATAGAGTTCAAGAGGGACGCCATCATATACGCCGAAGAAACCAACAACTGCGCGGCGGGCCACAAGTTCGACGTTTCTGAACGGTTGGTGGCGGAAGCAGCGGGAGTGGCGGAAGCAGCGAGACAAAATTTTCGATTGCAACCCCAAGTGAAGAGGTTTCCGCGGGCCGAAGTCGGGACGCTTTCTGGAGCTGGAGGTCAAGCTTGCAGTGTATGTCACCGAAATACGTGATCGGTCCCTTCCTGTGACATGCGAAATGATCACGCAACAAGTCTGGGTCTTCACTGCGGAAGTTGGGATACTCCGAACAGACTTCAAAGCCAACAGGGCTCGGGCTTCGAAATTTATGAAGAGGGCTGGCTTCTGTCTTTGTCGGCGTACTAGTCTATGCAAGAAGCTGCCTGCTGGTTACGAGGAGGAAGCTCTTGCCTTCCGTAGGCACTACCTCAAGCACCGCGACTCGTGGCGATACCTGCTCGGCCATATCGGCAATGCGGACCAGACTCCCATCTACTTCGACATGACGATCAACACAACAGTGAGCGTGAGGGGACCTCGCAAGGTTAAGCTTCTCACGACAGAAAATGAGAAACTTCGGTTCACTGTTATGCTATCATGCTTGGCAGATGGCACAAAGCTCCTACCATACGTCGTCTTCAAAAGAAAAACTGTGCCAAAGGAAATGTTCCCGAAAGGTGTGATTGTGCGAGTAAATGAAAATGGCTTTATGACGGACGACTTAGTTATTGATTGGTACCGTCGGGTGTGGTGTTTGAGGCCAGGGGCATCCCTCAAAGATCGCAATCCGAACCTCCTCGTGCTGGACTCCGCGGTCACCTTACCGCAAAAGTGAAGGCAGAGCTACGAAAAGAACATACAGATATGCTGGTGATTCCCGGCAGTCTGACAGGGCAGCTGCAGCCGCTGGACATTGGCATTAACAAGCCATTCAAGGACTTGCTCCGGCGTGAGTATAACGAGTGGCTGATGACGGAAGGGCGTGAACTTAAGCCAATAGGGCGCGTGAAGAGAGCCTCCCTGGCAGCTGTGTGCGGGTGGGTGATTTCCGCCCGTACCACGCAATGGCGTGGTGCGGTCATTTAGGAAGCGGGGGCTTTCGATGGAGGGCGATGTGCTGTGGGACCGCAGCGGCGACGATGATGACAGCAGGACCAATGAAGATGAGTCGAGCGAGGATGAATAGCCCATCTATGCAATAAATTTTCGTTCTTGAGCGCGTCAACTTTTTTTTTTTGGACGTGCAATTTGGGGGGGTCGACTTACAATCGTGTAAATACAGTATATAAAAAAATTTTCTTATTTCGCCCCCTTCATTTTTCATTTTAATGCAGTCTGCACTGAATGTTGTGCATGCTGCGTGCAGTTTATTCCACACATATGCACTTACTCGCAAGTGAGAGTCTAGTATAATTACATTTCTTGCAGAGTTAATTCGACAGCCCATGCAATCCACATGCTATGCCTCGTTGAGTTGAAGGAGCAGGATGGCAGGGACGTATTGGCCAGGCACTTTGACTGGTTACGAAGTGACGATTTTCTCCTCACCGCTGGTGTAAACACGCTGTTGCAGGTGCAACAATAGACTAGATTGATTCTTTGTGTTGTGCAGTTGGTTGCATTAGAGCCTTCTGTATGCTTTGTACTAGGTATTTTTTCAGCTTGGCCTGGCTTCGTTTCTTGACCTCTTTTGTTTGTTTGCTTCTTGGTGCACGGCACCAACTGAATTGTGAGGCTGATCCAAAACAGTTGAACTTCTCCATCTGGTTCCCTTTCCTGATGGTGTGTCATGGATGTCGACTCGAAGGTGCAAAGTGGAGTTTGGCACAATAGTAACCAGGGCTTGTTGCCATGGTTTCATAGTCAAACTTATCAGATGCATTGTTTGCTTCTCTGGTGTGTCCACGTCGTTTGCACGTACTAATGATTAGGCCCCAAATTTTTTGCGATGGGAGGTAAAATTTTGTGAATTCATAGCAAAACATGCGCTCCACAGTACTCCATGGGAAACATGGCACGGACGAAACAAATAAGTTTGTTATTCACAAATGCTTCGCATACTGTAAATGTGCCTTCATTGAAATCAGAGGTGGATTTAAAGTTTAGTGTCAGCACTGCTTGGTATTCTTGATTCGTGCTTGTTTAACATGATGCCTTTTATGTGGCTCAGTGATGTTTCTGATTCATTTCCGGATGAACAATCCCACACCTGCTGGGGTTATCGTGCCCACATTTGGGACACAGCCCCATAAAAAGTTTGGCACCTGCCTTCTGGTCAGTTTTGATCTTGCGTGTTTTTTTTCTACGGTTTTGGTTTCTACTGCCGAAGGATGGCTGTGACATGCAAGAAGTGCTTAGGTCACATGAGTCATGAAAAAAAGCTGTTAAATAATCGCTCATACACAGTTTTAATCACTAAAACACTTAAGCCAGCCTGCTGCAAGAGCTGGAGTGATGGCAAACAATGTGTCAGCAGTTATTTTGCAGTCTTCTCATGTTTCACGTGACAAACACTTCTTGCATGTCACAACCATCGAGGGGTTGTTGAAACCTAAACAGAAACAGCATCAAACAGAAGTTCAATTATAAATTATTTAGCACTCAAAGAGGAACCCCACAGGGGGATTTACTAATGTCTAATGCATCATTACAGAGAAGGAATTTTGGAACTCCTTTACCTATGCCAACAGGAACAGCCCCAGTGATGGCGGATTGGCTGTAATGCTCATCGACTGACCATTAGTTCATGGGTTCAGTCCTGCATGGTTGCAGTTCGATAGAAGTAGAGCACAAAAATTGATCTTGTTGAGATTTTGATGCATATTTATTGGGAAACCTTTGTTACAGCACATTGTTGCTTTGGCATAAAACTCAGTAGTCATTTGATTAGCAATGAAATTGATCAAGATGCTTGTTGCCTACCCAGGGTGGGGAGCCCGACATCTCAACGGTGGCCAAGATGGTGCTTAATGACTGGCAACGGGGAAAGCTTCCCTACTTTGTGAAGCCACCTGGAGGAGAGGTGAGTTGGCTGAAAGCTTTGCATTTGTCCTGAGCACACCGAGCACTTATCCTGAGTGTTCAAACTGTAATAACAGGTTTATGAAGAGAGGTTAAGGCAAGGGACTTTTATTCAAGCTGGTTGAGCTAATCTCCTGTCTTCTAAAGAATATTCTGCTTTAGTGTCATGTGTTCAAAGTGTCAAAAAAGAGACTAGAAAACAATTTTGACTGCTTAGTTGAATAGTGGTCATAAATAGGACAAAGCATAGTAATAAATGGCAGTTAAATGTAGAGCTGGATCACAGTACCAGCAAATCAAAAGTAGTGTCTCAGTGCAGTCAAGTGAATGGTTCTAATGCTGCTGTCCCCTTTCTTGTGAAAAAGCAGCAGGCTCTGCTGAAGTTTTGCACTTTAACTTGAAATCATGCTATATCGAACAGGCCAGACCCGAAAGTGTAATAAGAATGTAAAATGCCTTTGGTCATTTGGGTAACGTCCCTTTATGAGGTTATTCAGTGCGGATGTCATTGTGTTGTATTTCTTTACAGCTCACATTTAGCAACATAGCATTCACTACTTTCCTTCAGAAGCCATGTTATATTGCGCTAACACCACAACACAAAAGAAACGAACGCATAGCACAGGACGAGCGCTCATCGTCGTTTGCGCTTGTCCTGTGCTATCGTATTTACACGATTGTAAGTCGACTCGAATGCAAGTCAACCCCCCAAATCGTATTTCCGAAAAAAAAAACTTCGAGGTTGTTTAGACTTGGCCTTGAATAGTTGAACGCGATAGCATTATCCAGCGGCCACTGTTTATCACCAGCCGCTATCGGCTGCCACGCACAGCCGTGCCCATGGGCACTTTCCAAAACGAAAATGTGTTAGTCACTGGACTACTCATCCACACTTGCGCCATCGTCCTCACTACCGCTGCCATCGTGATTGCTGCTGCTGTCCCACAGCACGTCGTTCTAACGTGGTCGTCCAGCAAAATCCCGCACTTTGCAAACAGCCACATCACGACATCGCGTAGAACAGCTGAAAATTTTCCTCGCTGCAGCTGCCACACCTGATCACCTGTTGCGAACGTTGAACTTGTGGCCCGGCCCGCAGTTGTTCGTTTCTTGGCCTTAAAGAATGACGGCCATCTATAATGTAGCCATGAACGAGCACCGGTCGCTTACCGGACACGGAGCACAAATGACGACTGACGAAACACTACATTAAAACTTGTGAAATGCAGCTGGCAGTTGACAAATGCATCAGAGCCAAAGAGAAACTACGCGTAAATGGCGTCGGCTCTTCCGTCGGTTACCGACACTCGCCGGCGCCGCTCCCGTTCCGAGTGGGGGTGCCACCTCGATTGGAACAGTGGCTCTTCCATCAACTATCAGTGCTTCTTTGAGCGCCAAGTGCACATTTTAAAATAAAACAAAAACGTGTTGGATGCTTCAGCTTCCCGTAGAATGCGATTGCGTTATCGGGCTGGCAGTACTCAAATGCGTCAGAGCCAAAAAGAAACTACGCATGAATGGCATCGGCTCTTCCATCGCCTATCGACACTCCCCGGCACCGCTGCCATTCCGAGTGGGGGCGGCGCCTTGATTGGAACAGCGGCCCTTCCGCCGACTATCAATGCTTCCTTGAGCACCGAGCGTGCATTTGAAAGTAAAAAGAAAACGTGTTGGACGCTTGAGCTTCCGGTAGAACGCAATTGTGTTATCGGGCCGCCGCCGCTTATCAGTAGCCGCAGTCACGTGTGGGGAGTGCGGGGTGCCAGTTTGCTGCTTATCGATTTATCGATAGCTGCCATCGACCACCGCCCACGAGCCAAGGGGATGCAAGTTTTGCACGTTGACATAGCAGCTGCTCAAGGCCGGCACTAAGAGCGATGCGACGGAGCCGTGCAACAAAAATGCAACCACGCTGTAGCATGCCCGATATCTCATTTGTGTCGCCTTTACTTATATGCAGACGACTGTGTGCTGTATGAGAAAATAAGTTTGACTGAAGATCAAATCAAATTAGGCTGAATAATGATTTTGCAAAAATAGTTTCTTGGTGTGAGAAGTGGAAAATGTCAATTAATTTTGAAAAAACCGTATTTATGAGAATAACACTAAAAAAATCCTCTTCTATATCACTACACTGCTAATAATAATTTTCTTCATGAAGTTACAGAATATAAGTATCTAGGCCTATGGATTTCTGATAACCTCTCTTGGACCAAGCATGTAGACTATGTTTCAGCAAACGCTCTCTGAAAGCTTTTTTTTTTTTTTTACGACGCTCGCTTAAGTTAGCTACCCCTGGTACATGCCTCCTTGCCTGCAACACTATTATTAGACCAATCTTAAAATATGCAGTAATTATCTGGAACCCTTTTACAAAGGTAAACATAAATAAACTTGAAAGGATCCAAAAGAAAGCAGTAAGGTTTATATATAACACTTACGGGTGAGCATCAGTCAGTGACCTCCTCAAAAAAAGCGGCTAACCCTCTATTCCTAACAGAAATCGCATATGCCACTTAAAGTTTTTCTTTCAATGAATTAAGAATAATTTCAAAGTTGACACCTCCAATATCCTTACTTATTCCTCGGGATACCAAACTAAATATCGCCATTCTCTTTCCATAACACCATTAAATTCGCGAGTTAATATTTTTAAATATCCCATTTTTCCAAGGACCATCACTGATTGGAATAACCTCACGGATGATGTTGTCAAGCAGACGTCATTGCATTTGTTTGAAGAGCACTTGAAATGATTGTTTTTTACAACCTTGCCGTGGTATTTTCTTCCTGACTTTCTATGTGCAATTCTGTTTTGTTTGTAAGTGTCTGTATTTTTTTACGTGAACACAATGTTTCCCACCTGCTATGATCTTGTGTACAAGATCGTAGTATCCATAAATAAAATAAAATAATAGTGCCATGTATTCATTTCGATTGTAAGTCGACCCCCCATTTCGGATTTTCAAATTTTGAAAAACTGTTGACTTACAGTTATGTAAATACAGTTATGACCTAACCACCTAAACTTTGTGAGCATTTTCTAAGCTCCCAGCATGCACTAGCACTTTGGCTCAACTCTTATCCCACCAAAATTGGCCGTGGCACTGCAGCCTCAGAATCTCATTGTCTCAGCTGCTGTACCACCACGTCAGAGAAGGCTCAAGATTCAGAATACAACACATTTATTAGCTAATTTATTAGTTCACGGCATTATTGGTTAAATGGGTCCTGCGGCAGCTGTATATCAGAACGCATTCACTTGCAGGAATCTGGTGGAGCCCAAGAGAACGCGGAGCCCTCAGGAGACATCGCCATTGCCGCCAAGGTGCGCCAGGACCTCGACGAAATTCGAGTGGGGCCAAAGTTCGTGCAGGAAGACCTTCATGCCCCAGAGGTAGAGCAGGCTAGTTCAGGGGCGTCCACCAGCACTGAAACGAAGCAACAGGAGAAAGTTGGTGAATCTGCAGCACAGTCCGAAAACCAGAATCCGAAACTAGAACAGGAGGTGCCCCTCCATGGTGGGCCTTTTGTTCATGCTGAAATGCCCGCAGGAAGTTCCCAAGAGAAGGAAAAGGCCAATGCTGTTGAAGGTCAGCCCAATATTCAGCAGCAGCAGTCAGAGAAAGTTGCCAGTAATGCTGCTAGTGAACCGGAAAGCACAATGGTGGAAAAGGAAGCCAAGGTATTGCCCCAAAATGCTGTTGATGTTCCAGGCAGCAGACCCCCCGCCAAGAAGCGGAAGAAGTCGGGCGCGGACTCGCAGCATGTGGAGCTCTCCGACCTCACCGGCAAGAAGGTGTCCCAGAGTCCTTGGGCCCAGTTTCTGCCAAAGAAGAAAGCAGAAGGCAAGAGTGATTCTACAAGTGGTAACACGACCAATCGAGCAGCTCCAGTGTCCGCAGAATTTGAAATGGAAGACTTTTCCGAAGACGATGCTCAGGAGACCAACGCTTCCATGGTGGGTACACATAAAAAAACAGGGCATCCTTTCAAATGAAATATAACTAAGAATAAGATTGTTGTTTAACATGTTCCACTGTATTGCATGCAAGGGTGAAAATTTTGCCTCAAATGGTTAACGTTTTCGCCAGTTTTAATGATGGAGCTCTATCTCTGGTTTGCTTCAAGGGATGGGAAAATGCCTGTCAAAGTTATTTTCATTACTGTAGTGACAAGCAGCTGCTGTTTCTTTTGGAAAGAAATGGAAGCTGGCCATAATAGCTCACACAGTGGCAAGCTGTGATCTTTGTCATTCTTGAAAGCTGTCAAAGATACTATTTGAAATGAACGGCGGTCATTTAGTTTATTTCAATCAGCCAGCGAGTAAAGTTCACCTGAATGTGCCTTATAAGTCTTATCAACTTGTAGTCTGACTGACTGATGCTCACTATTCTTTTGAAAGTGCTCAAAAATAGGTGCTACAAGTGGTAACACGAGCAATCCAGCAGCTCCAGTGTCCGCAGAATTTGAAGTGGAAGACTTTTCCGAAGACGATGTTGAGGAGACTGAAACTTCCATGGTGGGTACACATAAAAAGACAGGGCATCCATTCAAATGAGATATAACAGAATAAGATTGTTGTTTAACATGTTCCACTGCATGCAAGAGTGAAATTTTTGCCTCAAATGGTTAACGTTTTCTCCATTTGTAATGACGGAGCTCTGTCTCTGGTTTGCTTCAAGGGATGGGAAAATGCCTGTCAAAGTTATTTTCATTACTGTAGTGACAAGCAGCTGCTGTTTCTTTTGGAAAGAAATGGAAGCTGGCCATAATAGCTCACACAGTGGCAAGCTGTGATCTTTGTCTTGCCTTGCATTTAGTTTATTTCAACCAGCCAGTGAGTAAAGTTCACCTGAATGTGCCTTATAAGTCTTATCAACTTGTAGTCTGACTGACTGCGGCTCACTATTCTTTTGAAAGTACTCAAACATAGGTTTATGGACAGTGTGATCTGTGTACTAGCTAATTTTGCTTGGGTAGCAAAACAGTGTGAAATGGTTGAGAGGAAAGAATTCAGTCTACTTCTGCTGCTTTTGAAATGGTAGTACACTGTTGGCCTGGAGTAGACTGGATTAGGGCTTGGAGAGTTGAGAGTTCATCTGGCAGATGTTACATTTTTCCAGATGATAGTGTAGGCTAGAGACCGCAGCGGTAGCCTAGTGGTTGAGCATCCTCCTCGCATGCGGGAGGTGCGGGGTTCGATCCCCAGTGCCGCCGGGTACCCACCGGTGATACATTCGGTACAAGCTTTCCCCTGCCTGGTGCTCGGCTTCTTTAGGGCGAAATGCTTGGGAAATGGGTCTTTGACCACACCTTGAGTAGAAGAAATCAACCTTGTGCCATGACGCTCTTTGGCCTCAGATGCTCTTGCGCCATAAAAAATCATCATCATCATCATAGTGCAGGCTAGCTTCTTACCTATCATGAGATTTCAAAATGATGATTAAACAATGGTGTGCCATTAAGAAATGCCTAAATGCAAGGATGTGACACTTGTCATCTATTTGCCTCCGCTGTGCAGGTGACGAGCAGTGGCACATTTGTAGTGACACCCATGGCGAAGCGGAAAAAAACTGTGTGGCAAGATGATGACAAGGCTCCTGTAAAGCGGCTCACAGGCAAAGAGGTATGTGCATGTTAGAACGGTAACAAATTTCAGTTTCTGTACTCTTTCAGTCATCATGTTAGGGTCCTTGTAAAGTTACCATGAAATAGTACATAGTGAGATCAGGAAAAGCACACGAGCGATCGATTCCATCAATCGTTACCGCACAGCAAAAATTTTCAAGCTAGCTTCATTTAACGTCGGCAATATTGGCAATTAAAAATGATACTCCTCCTTGCCTCCGCAACTCATACATGTAGATCCGCTAGAAAAAAAAAAAAAACTGATCGGGGCAGTGCCCCTCCGTGCCCCATCTAGTCCCATCCCGCCCTCGCCACCTGGCCACGCCTCTCAAGAAAGGTCACTCGAACTGCACAGTGCACACTGACGTCATCAGGGTAGGGAATGCACGATAAGGTGCCGAACTAATCAGTTGCGAGCAAAGATTTTTAAATTTTATTTGTAAATTACAGTGAAAGCTTGTTAATTCGAACCTCGGTAATTCAAATTTTCGGATAATTCGAACTACACTACTTGGTCCGGCCAAGCTCCATAAAGATCTATGTATAAAAAGCCCGTTAATTCGAAAGCAAGTCGGTTCTGCTATGGATAATTCGAACTACGCGCCGCCACATCCGGGCGGCTTGGCACACAGCACATGGCCAAAAAAAAAAGCACCTCAGCATAGTTAGAGGCTGCGCACATCCTAAACGGGGGCCGGCGGCGCCAGAGGGTAAAGGTTGCCGGCCGCGGTGGCGGCTGCCACAAATTACGTGCGAAAAACTTTTTCTTTGCGAGTGTTGTCCATCCTTCCACCCGTCAGTCACCAACGGAAGCACGCGGTCAGCCGCGGTCATGATGCTGGCTTTTAGCATCGCACAGCGGTCAGCCGCTGGCCGGAAGCGGCCAACGTGGGCTATCACCACGGACCAATCAGGGCGCGACAGCGTCTGACTTCCGGCTGGGTCTGCCGAAGCGGCCTCTTGCTTCACCACGGACTAGTCGTTGCCACTACACTGTGCCTCATGTTCATGGCAAACAAAAGTCGCACAAAGCTTTCGTTTTGTCTGAAGATGCCCGCAGCACAAAATTTAAGGGATGAAACGCACCAGATTTTCAAAGCTGCTAGGCTTAGCCACTACGCGTCGGTTGACATCGGGAAGTGCGGGAGGTTCAAACAGGCTAACTATCTTGGTTCAGAAAGGGGTCACAAAGAATAATTCGTCCTCTTTGTCATCATTGAATAAATAATAGCTTAATTGTGAATGCACAGCTGTTTTTTTCGCATTTTACTAAGCATATGGAATCATGCCATTTCTAAATCCTGGTGGCAGAGGTCTGGCGGCAGCTGCCCGTTTTCTGCCGCTTGTGGTGCTGCACACGGCGGCGGTGTGCGGTACGTCGGCGTTCCGCCGTGCCGCTCGAAGTTCGCAGCGCAAGTTCGCCCCATGTGGCTCGCCCTCAAGGTGAACGTACTGAAAACAAGGTTTGCACATGTCCGGACAAAGTTTGCTGCAAAGTTTTCTTCTCCCCCTTGCTATAGCTAACGTCAAAAAGTAAGCATACCGTGACATTATCGGTGCGCAGCATCTTGGTGCACTGCCAAGTAATGCGTTGTGGACCATGACGGTGTGAAACGGAGGGAACCGTTAACGACTGACGCTTTTTTTCTTCAAATTCTTAGGCAAAATCGGGGGTGGGTGGGTTCATTATGCGAGTAGGTTCGTTACACGAGTAAATACGGTACACATACCATAATGCAAATGGTTCTTGTCTGTTTTTTTGAAGCCATTCGATAATTCGAACATCGGATAATTTTTCCATGTCGCGTGAAGTTGGAATTAACGAGCTTTTACTGTATAGGGTCAATGCAGCACTTTGACTCGAATACTCACATAGACCACCTCTAGATCTGTGGCACTAGCATATGACTGTCAAAATCAAATCAGGGTCCCTTTAAGGTCGGTCAAGTCGGGGGCTCTCAATCCATTTAACCTCAGGGAACCTCTGGCTTTCAGCCGCTACGGTGGCTCAGTGGTTATGGCACTCGGCTGCTGACCCGAAAGACGCGGGCTCGATCCCGGCCACGCTGGTCGAATTTCGACGGAGGTGAAATTCTAGAGGCCCGTGTACTGTGCGATGTCAGTGCCCATGATTTCCGGAGACCTTCACTACGGCGTCCCTCATAGCCTGAGTTGCTTTGGGATGTTAAACTCCCATAAACCAAACCTCAGTAGCTTTCATAAGTGCTGAGGAGCTGCACATCTCTTGCAAGCCAGTGTCTATGTGTCCATTGTTAAACTATTCTCGGAGGACCGACACGTAGCGTACTTCCCTCACTGCTCCTTGAGCCATACTTTGCACCTGCCAGGCTCATTGCAGTACCATATTTGCTCGCGTGATTTGCATACTTTGTTTCGTAAAATGAAAGCTTCAAAAATAGGGGTGCACAAGTTACGCGGAGATTTCGCGAACACATCCTACAAAAACTGCAAAGGTCTAACACACAACGCTTACGGTATATTGCCGCGTATAAGTCGGCCCCACAACCCGTGCCCTTCACAGTTTAAAGAAAAAGCTTACTCCAACCCACCCCCCCCTCCCCCAGCCTGCTCCCGCTCTGTGCTCACATTATGTGAGTATGGAGCATGTAATGGCATGATGGCGTGACGGCACATGCGCCACTTAAGTCGCAAAGCCAGTAGTCGGAGGCAAATGGAGATACAAGGTGATTAAACGACGCCCTTGCATGCGGCCTGACTAAGACGCAGCAAACCAACAGTTCCATAGTTCCGGATCCTGGTGCGACGCACGCTTCGGAAGTTACCGTAAGCTTGCTCTCGCAGCCGTTTGTACTGGAAAGTGACTGCCAGCGCGTGCGTGCCAAGTAAATGGCATGCAATTGACTTTTCTTTCCCGGAAGTAATTGATAAACGAATGACCGACTTTTATACACCACTCACTCACCTTTCGCAAGTGCACTTGGCGACGTGGCTGTGCCAATCTTCCCCAAGCCTGCCCTGCGCGCACTGGTGTGCATGCTGGTGTGCTTGAACAGGAGGGAGGATCAGTTGTCAGCAGATTCCACAAGGCTAATCCAACCTCTAGCTTGCACACCTCATCTCAATTCGCAAAATATGCCAGTAAAAGGGTTTTTTTTTCTACAAAGCCAGGTGATAAATTGGGGGTGCACAAATTACACGAGCAAATCTCATTTTGTGTACCTCATGGCATGCTGAAGTCGACCTTGTATAGTTCAGCACTTTCAGAATATATAACTTATATTCTGAAATGTGGCTATATATAGCTAAAATGTAAGGTGGCTTAGAATAAGCCACATTATATTTTTAAAAAGTTGAAGGGCACTTAATTACAATTAGCTGTGACAGTGCAGTAGCAAAAGAGCCTCTATGTGACCTGCCATGCAGAAACACGCATACCAATACCAGTGGAGGGAAATTTTTCTGTCACCGGCCAACCCTGGCAGGTCGCAGCTGGTGCTTCCGTGTTCTTGACAGATGGCAAGTGAGCCAGCTGCCAAGACGGCACATTGTGACATCGCTGGTGGTTGCAGGGACATGGGGCTGTAATGCTGTCACATAATATAGGCCAAGGGAAAGTCGTGGCTTGTTTCTGTAATGCAGTTTTTTATTTTGCTTATTTTCCTCCTTTCCAGAAACGGCGAAGAATGGAAGCAAACAAAGTGCGGAAAGTGGGCCACCACTTCTATGACTACGCCAACGTCAAGAATAGAAACAGGGCCAAGGCGCACAGAAACCGTGAGAACCAGAAGCGTCTGGCTAGGGGCATAATAAAAGCTATGTGACAAGTTGCAGAAGGAAAAAAGAAAAGAAGACCTGGCCTTTTCGCTGCTGCCTTCCTTGCGTAAATGACTTGTGCCGATCCCATTCCCCCTGCATCCTTCCTCTTTTCACTTTTTTCATCCTCTACCCCATTCCTTATTGCAGGTTAACTGATTGGGACCTTCTGTGATTAACCTGCCACATGAGCAAAGACCAAAACAAGGACGATGCTGATAGTTTTTTTCGATGCCAGAGGTGTCATACACCACGAGTTCGTCCCACAAGAGCAGACGGTGAATCAGGAGTTTTATATCAGCGTGCTCCAACACGTGTGATGCACTGCGATGCTGTCGCCCTGACTTATGGGCATCTGGACAGTGGAGCCTTCTCCACGATAACGCAAGGCCGCACACTGCTCTCAGCGTGACAAAATTTCTCGCCAAGCACAGCATTACTGTACTTCCCCATCCGTCACGCTCGCCTAACCTCTCCCCATGCAATTTTTTCCTGTTTCCTCGTGTGAAGAGGGCCACAAAAGGTCGCTGGATGGGGAGCGTGGAGGCTATTCAAGACACCACGACAAAGGAGCTGACAGCCCTGCCAAAAGAAGCGTGTTCAAACTGTTTCCAAGACCTCAAGAAGCACTGGAAGCCATGTATAGACTGCAAGGGAGACTATTTCGAAGAGGTTCTGCACAAATGATTTCAATGTTTAACTTAATGGACTTAGTCTCGCAACTTTACGGACAAAGGTTGTATTCCCCCAGACTGACGTCACAATGGCAGTTTACATCACGCAACACGCAATTGTCACGTGACTTCTATATACCGCCCTCTACCAGCGAATCGAAAGGTCAAGTGGTGTGACACCATGATGGACCACACATGGTAAGGCCTATAGCCACACTTGACGCCTGGCTCACTTGAAGGTCAACCGGCAACGCACGGCGAAATCGGCTGTACCTATAGCGTAGTGGTGCTTTCGCTTCAAAAGGCGGCCGTGGGCTCTGCGATGTGAGGGCACGTTAAAGGTCACCAGGTCGAAAATATTCCGGAGCCCTACCCTACGGCACCTCTCCTTTCATTCCCACATTCCTCCCTTCCCTCACGGCGCGCTTGAGGTCTCCACCAAGAAGTTTATGGTTTCTGGGAGTTTAACGTCCCAAAGCGACTCAGGCTATGAGGAACACCGCAGTGGAAGACTCCGGAAATTTCGACCACCTGGGTTCTTTAACGTGCACTGACATTGCACAGTACACGGGCGCCTAGAATTTTGCCTCCATCAAAATTCGACGGCCGCGGCCGGAATCGAACCCGCGTATTTCGGGTCAGCAGGCGAGCGCAATAGCCTCTGAGCTAATGCGGCGGACCATCGAGAAGCGACACAGTTACTGCGCCATTTACTTCCCTAAAGAAAAACATGGAGGGTTAATGCACGATTTCGTTTCCTTAAAAAGCACTATAATTACCCTGGTTAATTCGAACCCGTACGTGGCGGCCGCATTTCGTTGGAGGCGAGTAGAGTGACCCGCCGCGGTAGCTGAGCGGTTAGGGCGCTCGGCTACTGATCCGGGAACTCGACCGCGGCGGCTGCGTTTCGATGGAGGCGAAAACGCTAAGGCGATCGTGTGCTGTAGGATGTCAGTGCACTGTAAAAATCCCCAGGTGCATAGGATAGGATAAACTTTATTTGCTCTAATTACAAGGTCATTCAGCGGTCCGACAGAGTTCTTCCATCTACCTGATGGTGACATCTGTCTGGCAGGGTTGGTGCCCCTATTCCAGGGCTCCACTGAGGGTGGCTGCTCGTCGGGCATGCTGTATGCGCACCCTTTGTATACACGGGTCGCCGCTGGAGAGTACCCTCTCCCACTGTTCCGCACTCGGGTTTTCTACTCTGGAATGATTTGTTTTTGCGGCATTGCCTTGTAATGTGATAAAGGGTGGGCTTTGCGCCACATCATGGGCATGTGTCTCTATATTGCCCAGGGAACATTTTGCCTAGTATGTTTAAGTTTGGGAAAGTTCCGGTTTGCAGTTTCCGCCAGTGTACTGCGTCATGTTGGTTTAGTATGTTGTGGGGTGGGAAGTATCTTATCCTCGTTCCTCTATGATAATTTAGTAGATCTGAATACGTCGAGGTCACCGCCATGAAGTCCTCGGAGTCTCCGTCCAAGCCAGCTCGGTTTGTATGCTCTCGAGCGATCTTGTCGACCCTTTGGTTGCCTTCAATGTCGGTGTGTCCCGGTATCCAAAACAGGGTGTGTCTGACTCGATTTTTGCTCTGGCCAGCGCGGAGGAGGATCTGGAGCGCTTTGCGGCCAATTCTGCCATTTGTATAATTACGGCATGCTTCGTTTCTCTACATATTTTGCCCTGGCGTTTCGCCTGGCCGTATGTAAATTTGGATCCAAGTGGTCAAAATTATTACGGAGCCCTCCACTACTGCACCTCTTCTTTCACTCCCTCCTTTATATCCCTTAGCTTATGGTGCGCTTCAGGTGTTCGCCGATATGTGACAGACACTGCGCCATCCCCATTGAAAATTGGTTTTTATGGAAAGCAAGACGCAGTATCTGTCTCACATATTGGCGGACACCTGAACCACGCCGTAAAGTAAGGGATAAGGGAGGGAGTGAAAGAAGGAAAGAGGTGCCGTAGTGGAGGGCTCCGGAATAATTTCGACCACCTGGGACAACGAACAGCACACGGGTGCCTTAGCGCTTTGCCTCCACAAAAACGCAGCCGCCGTGGTAGGGTTCGAACCCGGGAACTCCGGATCAGTAGCCGAGCGCCCTAACCACTGAGCCACCTCGGTGGTCTCGCAGTAAAGAATTTCGCGGAACCGCAGAAGCGGTTGCCTATAGCATGCTCTGAGCCTCACCCAACCAGACAACGCCACTCAAATTGCACTGATTTCGTTGGCCCAGGACGTCGCCCCCACCTGGTGGCCACAGACCCACCTGCCCTAACTTCCAGACACCTGTGGCAATAGTTATGTTTCTCTCTCCAGAAGAGCTGGGGTGAGGTATCCTGTGGGTGAGCGCTCGGGCGGCCGCGTCAGCGGCTTCATTACCTCTAAGGGCGTCCCTGTGCTGGCCACACCTCTCACTCCCACCTTCTTCCCGTCCCTCACGGCGCAAATGTGGTGCCCACCGCGAAGTTCGACGGTTACTGCGCCTTTCATTTAAATAACAAAAAATTGCTGGTGGTTTAGCTCTGGTCAACCCTGGTCGAAAGCGAAAAGCTGCATCTCCCTTGCTAGGTTTGTGGTAAAGCGACTGGCGGTTTCCATAGATGGCCATACTGACACACACACAGTAGTAGGCATTTTAACGCGACAGCGTTAAGGGCCCCGTGTCACAGAAAAGCCGGTTTGTCGTCGGCGTTGGCCGTGAGCGAAAAATCCCAGAAGCATTAATAAGTAAAAGCGAGTAGGAAATTGGTCGATCAGTAGCCGTGGTTCGGATCAGTAGACGTGGTTAGAGCGCTCGGCTACTGATCCGGAGTACCCGGGTTCGAACCCGACCGCGTCGGCAGCGTTTCTATGGAGGCGAAATGCTAAGGTACCCGTGTGCTGTGCGATGTCAGTGCACGTTAAAGATCCCCAGGTGGTCGAAATAATTCCGGAGGCCTCCACTACGGAACCTCTTTCAATCCCTCCTTTATCCCTTACTTTACGGCGCGATTCTGGTGTCCGCCGATATGTGAGACAGATACTGCGCCTTGCTTTCTGTAAAAACCAAATTTCAAAGGATATGGCACAGTATCTGTGTATTTGCACCCGTCAAAAGGTTGGTGGGTATCCGAGGCGCCGCTCGGTCCCAGCCATGTCCTCCCCCTCAGCCGTCGACCGGGATCTCTTGGATCTCAGCAGCGGCAAGGGCGAGACGGATGACTTCTCGTTTTTGATTGTCGTCCTCGTTGTGAAGCAGTGCCTCCCAGGACTCATCTGTTCGGTCAAGTTGTCCAAAGCTCGGACATGTCCATACCATATGGATCATGTCCGCTATGCCCTCGCAACTTTTGCACCTGGGGCTGAAAATCTCAGGGTGCCACTTGCTATAAAACTAAGGGTTAGGGAATACTCCGGTTTGTAGCTTGCGCCACGCAACCTCTTCGTTTTTGGTTAGCTGCTTACTTGCTTTTGGAAGTACCGCTCTGCCTAATTTGTAATGGTTTAGGATTTCCTGATACGTATTAAGATCGTCATCGAACTGTAGGAGCTCCTCATCGCACGAGGTGGACGGGGTTGTGCACAAGACGCCACTGGGATCCCGGAAGGTAGCTAATCATCCTCGGGAGAGTGCGTGCGCTTTCTCGTTTCCCCTCAACCCTTGGTGCGCGGTTGTCCAAATGAGCGCTACCTGTTCTGCCGGTGGTGGACTGCCGGCCAACACTCATGCTGCTGTGGCTGAAATGCAGCCTGCGTCAAAGTTTCTAAAAGCTGAGTTAGAGTCACGATAATTTTGACGTGTTGTTGAGTTAGAGCCAGCGCAATGGCCAACTCTTCCGCCTCCGTTAGTGTCGGGTGCTGCAGCACGCTACCGGGGCCTCCGTTTCCCCTAGTTGCTACCGAAATGCGCCCCGTACTGTTCGTGCATTCTGCGGCATCCGTATACAAGACATCCCGTCTGCCCTGAAAGCGGGCTTGCAACGCTACTGCTCTCTCCCTCCTCCGGCTCTCATGGTTGCTGGGATGCATGTTTTTTGGGGAGTGGAGGTATCTTTAATTTGTCCCTAACCTGTCTAGGAACCGAGTCAGTACGTCTCGAGCACGCTCCAGGCACGTGCCCCTGCTTCTCCAGAATGCTGCGACCAGTACGACTGCGCAGAAGTCTATGATATTGCGAGGTCTTTGCAGCCTCAATGATATCTTCGAGGGTATTCGAAACCCCTAGACTCAAAATCTTGTCCGTGGGCGTACAGGGGGGTAAACCTAGTGCTGTTTTTATCCCTTTACGGATTAGAATGTCCAGTTTGTCCTTTTCCGCCTGGTAAAGCCGCAAATAAGGCGCCACGTAGGCTATCCTGCTGATTATAAAAGACTGGACTAGCCTAAGGAGAATAGCTTCTTTCATACCCGCATGTTTGTTAGCGATTCGTTTTAGGAGTCTCTAGTCTCTGAATCGTTTCCGAGTTCCTGCCGTTCGCCTGAATTCGTAACCACCCTAATGCTTTCCACCGCTGGAATTACGTTACCGTTGACCCTGAGTGCGATTCCCGCGTTTTACGGTCCGTCCTGCTTTATACGCCGACGCCGTGGCGACCGCATGGGCGCGAGAAATAGCGCTTCCGATTTCTCTGCCGAGCACCTGAGCCCGATCGGTTCTAAGCATATTTCTGTTACATCTATAGCTCTTTGAAGTCTCCGTTCAATTTGGCTGTCATTGCCCCTGCACATCCACAGAGTCAGGTCATCTGCGTACAACGTATGGTTCAGCCCCAGAATTTCGTCCAGCTGTGCGGGGAGGCCAAGCATGGTGATATTAAAACAGGGTCTGGGACAACACCGATTCCTGCGGGGTGCCCTTGATACCCAGTCGAATACCCGCTACTGTTTTTCTGTTTGTAAGGAAATCGCGTATGTAGTTGTAGGTGCGAACACCCACGTCTAACGCAGCCAGACTCTCCAGAATAGCCGAGTGCTTTACGTTGTCGAAAGCTTTCGACACGTCTAGACCAACGATCACCCTGGTGTCTAGTGTTGAATTGTATATTATTTGTTATTTTAGCTGCAGCATGACATCACATGCAGACAAATGCGGTCTAAATCCAAACATGGTATTTGGATATATACTCTTGTCCTCAAAAAATGCGAACTCGGGCAATAGAATCAAATTAATCATCGAGGATAAATTCAACTGCAGAACTGTCGCGTCAGACGTCTGATCATCCCGTAAATTTTGTTTTCCTGCCTGCCCGGTTGACGTCAGCGCTGAGAGACACAATGCGAAGGGTTGCGCTTTCGAGCGATTCTCCTAGGTGGCGCGGCCTCTGAAGTTGAGCATATTTCGATTTAAAAAAAAACCGGTCACTGGAGAAAAAAGCCGGCGTCTACCGTCCGGAGTTCTCCAAAAAAATCCTGATTGGCTGGTGGGCAGGGGCGTCACCAGAGTGAAGAAATACGATTGGTTGTAGGGTAGTGACGTCACCAGACCATGTTTGTCTGTGTGAAGCCTTGTTTGTGAATAGCAACCTGGGTCTCACGAGCTCCACCAGCCACTTTCCGCAAAGGCGGAACAGCTTCGAATGCACTGACAACACGCAATGGAATTGGGTGTGTCTGTGTTGTTGGTGCTGCCCTGTAGACAAGGACTTCGTTGGAAAGCAACAAAGAAGAGAACCGCCATTGCCATGCTTTAAGAGGACGAAGAAGAAGAAGTTTATACAGGCTTGGGAGACAGCGCTGGCCGCCTCAGTAGTGGACGTCCTCTGCTTTCTCCGAGAGTGCAAAGTCCATCGGCTGAGCAGAGCGCCATGATTTCCATGTGAGTTGGCTTCTATAGCGACAGCCGTGCCGGACACTGTAATAGGTTGCTGAGTGCATTGATGTGGAGGGCGCTTCCAAGTATCATAACTGAGGACAGGCGCTGCCGCTAGACGTCACTCTGCGCGCTTCGGAGCCCCGACGGCAAGGCGTTCGAGCACTCTAGACAGGTCTGCGGACGACTGTACAAACCGCGCGCGCGGCGTGTCCTGTCGCAGAAGGTAGTTCACACGCGCACGGTACACTGCACAGAAGAGCCGCTGTGGGGGCGCCCGGCTGTAATCGTCCTCACGTAGGAAGCGAGTTTCTGGCCCCGCTACATCGTAAACACGATAATTACATAAAGGGAGTGTCTAGCGTTCCGAAATCCAGACGGAACATTTGCTGCTGCTGCAGTTCCGTCCAGACGGAAATATTTACTGCATCTAGAGTTCCTTTATGTTACTCCTGTATGTTCCTTTATGTTACGTTCAAGCCGACGTCCCGATGTGCCGGTGTCGAAGCCGTTGTCAGCGAAGCCAGCAAACAATCCAGCGAAGCCGGCTGTGAAGAATAATTAAGGCGCAGTTACGTAGTTGAAACTATTAAAAAAGTTCAAAAAGCAGCAATCAGCAAAGTCAGATGTAAAATTGTAAACTATAGCTCAATCATTTAAGACTAGTGAAAGTTATTCCTTGTGTTTTTTTTAAAACATACCACCCATGCCAAACATAAAGTAACTCTTGCGCAAATTGGAGTTTCGTCTAGACGGAACTCTAGCCACCGCCTTACATAAAACCGTGTCTCTTTGCTCTCAGTGCGAGGTTAATGACGGTGACAACCGTTTCCCGCACGTCAGATTTCTCTTTACCCATATGTGCACTGATTTGGACACTATATCAGCTCTAATTTCAGAGCGGAAGCTCTGCTCCTCCCATGCAAAACCTCACGGTCATGTGGCTCCGAAAAATGACCTTCAAGCGACGTAGCGTGGGTGTGGCTGTGACGTCATACCATGTGACTTGCCGCGCCTCGACGCAGCTGCGGCGCGCGGAGCCGGCAACGTTCGTTCGTCTTCGCAACTGCGTTGAACTACGTGATTCAATGCTCACCTCGCAGTTGCGCTCAAACACGTGACTCTGTGAGATAATAAAAAGCGCGAAGCTTTGCCTGACGTTCGCAGGTAGCCATGGAGGAGTCGCGCGCTGGAGCCAGTGCTTTGGCTGTGTATTATTGACGGGTGCTTGAATCTGATGATTCTTGAGATCAAGAACGTCCACAGGGCGCGTTGGCGAAGGATAGAGCGAGGGAACGTTAAACCACAGCAAACTGTGTCTAACTATGCTTAATCGAGCTTCCGTTCTGTAAACTAGGTTCAGCCGGGTTGAACCCCAGCCAATTTTTTTGTGCCATGAAATCAGCGGATGGCAAGGGAAAAGGAGGAAGGAATTAGCACGTCTAAGAGCAAGCGTGTATCGATTATGGAGGGCTGACCACACTGGTCCAGGAAAGGTACATATATTTATATATGACGCTTCTGCTGAGTTCACCCTAAAGCCACCCTTCCGTCCTTTTTATTATTAATGCATTATCATTAGCAGCTTCTGCAAGCGGAAACAGCGAGCGCTGTCTGTCAGTTGCCAATGACAGGTGAAAACCTGGTCACCAGGCTACGAACGAACTTAATATACTGCCTATACGAACTTGGTATACTACCTTGGATATAAAGAATCTTAGTATGACATCTCGGGTATAGCGACCTCTATAACGAAATTTCATAATTTAAGTACGCATATAATGAACTTTCGTGTATTAACCACGGATATAGGAAACTTTCCTGTGTCAACTTCGGATATAATGAACGTTTTGCTGCAACGCTTTCAAACTATCCACCGAGAATCTCCTAAGAGTTCTTTTTTTTAAGTCCTTGAGTGTTAAGCATGAATCTGTGGCATGAACGACTGAGGTAGGTCGCAAATAAACGCTTGGCGAGCCTTGCGGGGAGGAGACGATGTAATTAAAACGGGGATTTAGGGTTAACCGAAAAAGAACAAACGCAGAGGTAATTTATAATGGTGCAAGCTGTGTAGCGCATTTGCCGTGGGAAACGCCTAGTGACGGTGCTTACCGCACTGAGATCATGCAGTGAGGTAGATGAAGAAAGAGATAACTTGGAGCCTGAAAAAGAATAACCGTTATCATAGTAAATGAGGAATATGGAGTATGTGGAAGACCCGCCGCGGTGGCTCAGTCTGCTGAGGCGGATTACCCGGGTCCGAACCCGACCGCGGCTTCCGCGTTTCGATGGAGGCGAAACGCAAAAGGCGCCCGTATGCTGTGCGCTGTCAGTACACGTTAAAGATCCCCAGGTGGTCGAAATTATTCCGGAGCCCTCCACTACGGCACCTCTTTCTGGCTTTCTTCTCTAAGTCCCTCCTTTATCCCTTCCCTTACGTCGCGGATCCGGTGTCCACCGACGTATTTGAGACAATTACTGCGCCATTTCCTTTCCTCAGAAACCAATTTTCATTTTTTTTTCAGTATGTGGAGGCAGAAAATTCGGAGACAGTATAATAGCGGCTGAAATCACATGAATATTTAGCGGTACAAATTACGGTGTGACACCAAACGCTCGAGCACCGCGAATGAGGCAAGTACCAAGTGTGACTGTCCTATTGAATGCTGTATGCAAATAGAGTTCGCAATATATATTCATTTAGTTAGTTTCAGCAGCAGACAATATACACTTGTCTCTGTGGCATATACACATTTAGACGCATCTGTCCCTGATGCTGGGACAGAGGCTAAAGGTTGTTGAAGCCTGACGAGGCCTCTGACCCTACGCAGTTCGCAGCAGTATTGTTACAAAAGTATATGACAAAATTTACAAAACGGAACACTTTTTGCTTCCGGGAATTTCACCTGATACAATTACGCGATATTTCACATTATATTGGAGCCATATGAACTTATTTGCGCAATAGTACGCACAGGATACATTCATTGCATGGCGCTATGCTAAAATAATTACACGCACATATCACAAGATACAATTGCACCACAGAGCACAAAACACTAGAAAGTTTACACTGATCAAAACAATATGTTTGAACACAATAACTTAGGCGAAAGACGAAATGTGGAGGTCATTTTCTGCTCATCATGCTCACTAGTAAGCAGACATGGCCAACTGCCGACGGCTTGCTGACGGTTGGTAACAGGTTGGGGACTGGTTCATGGCCATTTTGGTCGGCCAAGTAAGCAGTGGCAAAGCTTGGCATGTGGTTGGCTACCTACTATGTCAGCTAGTAGTTAGCGAAACAAGTTGGCCCGACGTTTTGTGGAAACCCATTGCCTGTAGTTTTTTTGAGCACGTTGGAACGCAACGTTCAACCATTGTCTTTACGAGGTATATGACCGACTTATGCCAGTGTGAATAGTGCACAAAACATAGGCGCAGTCGAGAGAATGAGATCCTACTCTCGACGACGAAAACAACTGCAATTTTTTATTTCTTGTTTTTTTTTTCTATTCGGCCTCTGCTGCCCTGATAATGCCTATGCTTTATAAGGCTGCAGTGGACGCCCTCAGCGTGTCTAGTCAAGATGTCGCGCCGCCGCTAAAGCGATTTCGCGTCTCAGATTTAGCCACCAAGATTCATTCACGATGAACCATATGACTACATCACAATAGCACAACGGTGGCTTCATTTTCGCACTGAAATTTAAAATTCAACTGAGAGCAATCTTTGCTCCATTCTATTTTACGTCATATCTTTCACTGTTCGTGAAGCTGAACTCAAGGATACGATTCAATGGGGATCTTCATTTTTTTTCTCATAAAAGTTTTGTTTTACCTGCGACCCATTAAGACACGAATTATGTTCTGTTATCGCGAAAAATTTGAAAATTTGTGTGAGTATATTTACAATCCACTAGTTAAAAAATAAAATAAATGGCTCAAAAACTAAGAAATCACTAACGCCGGCCGCGCACTTCCACTTTCACGGAATTACAGATATATATCTTCATCTTCAAAAAAATATTGTCTAATTATTTTCTTTACCTTCCGAAACAGTTCCCGCCAAAAAAAAACTCAGCTATAGCGTCCTTTAGTAAAACAGGGGAGGTTTGGTTTGGTTTGGTTTATGGGGGTTTAACGTCCCAATACGACTGAGGCTATGAGGGTCGCCGTAGTGAAGGGCTCCGGAAATTTCGACCACCTGAGGTTCTTTAACGTGTACTGACATCCCACAGTACACGGGACCCTATAATTTCGCCTCCATCGAAATTGGACTACCACGGCCGGGATCGAACCCGCGTCTTTGGGGTCAGCCGCCGAGCGCCATAACCACTGAGCCACCGCTGAGGCCTCAGAAGAAAGAAGTTGCAGCACCACACAGCACATTTAGTCACACTCGTTCAATTTCTCGACGTCGATCTTTATTTCTTGTTTATGAAAATCGATCCTTTTTTATAGGCACGAAATTGCCCTACCATTCTGTCCAGCAGGGTTGAAAATGTAGCCGGCACCATTGACTTTGTGAAAACACCTCTAGATGCTTCGGAAAAAAAAGTTTCAAAAGCCGCGTATACAAACGTGGACGCCCTGCCGCAAAAGGGTAGGCTCCAAAACGGACCTGTTCGATCTAGCCTTAGCTGTGCACTGTGTCCCGTTACACGCCTTCAAAAACGGGCGATACGCATTCTGACAATCTCCAACCGACACCAGCCAAGCCGTCCGCTTTATCAAGAACTTACAACACTTCCGTTCATGCTTGTGTTTCAGGTCAAGGTGTCAAGTACAGTGCACAGCATTATATCCAACAACTATACCCACTCTCAATCCATATTTTTACTATGTCTGCCAGTAACACCAGGAATGCTAGCCATCTCAACTTCAATCTCCCTGTAACACGCAACATATATGTTCAGCGACTGCTGCAGTTCTGTGGTGCAAGAATTCGGAATGATATCCTGCTTCGGGTGAAAATATCCATAAAATTTGAATACTCAATAAAAAGATTTCTTCTTAGTAGTATGTAGTAATTACATGCAGTGTTTAAAATTTTTTTCTTTCTTTTTTGTGTTATGCCTGGGATGCATTTAACAATAACAATAATTGTTTTTTGGGGAAAGGAAATGGCGCAGTATCTGTCTCATAAAACGTTGGACACCTAAACCTCGCCGTAAGGGAAGGGATAAAGGAGGGAGTTAAAGAAGAAATGAAGAATGAGGTGCTCTAGTGGACGGCTCCGGAATAATTTCGACCACCTGGGGATCTTTAACGTGCACTGACATCGCACAGCACACAGGCGCCTTAGCGTTTTGCCTCCATAAAAACGCAGCCGCCGCGGTCGGGTTCGAATCCGGGAACTCCGGATCAGTAGCCGAGCACCTAACCACTGAGCCAGCGCGGCGGGTGCACAGCTCAGGAGTGTGTTGCAGTAGAAGCTCGCATAGCAACATCCCATGCAGAAATAAATAAATATTGCCGCGACTGGGTCTCGAACCCCCGGCGGCGCGAACAGATGAGATTCGCTGGAGCGATATGCTATCGCCGCAGCCGATCACACCTCGTGTTAAACTGCAACACTGCTTTTGCACTGCATTTGCACTGTTTTGATTTGTGATGCCAAGTGTGCGTATTAATGAACCCAAACTACCTATAATTATTGGCCCAACAGATTCTTATGTATGATTTATGTGTTTTGTTGAAAAAATGACTGACTGACTGACTGACTGACTGACTGACTGACTGACTGACTGACTGACTGACTGACTGACTGACTGACTGACTGACAGACTGACTGACTGACTGACTGACTGACTGACTGACTGACTGACTGACTGACTGACTGACTGACTGACTGACTGACTGACTGACTGACTGACTGACTGACTGACTGACTGACTGACTGACTGACTGACTGACTGACTGACTGACAAAAAAAATCTGGGTGTTCACACGTGCTGGTTGCGCAGCTGCGACCTCCTGAAGCTGGCCTTCCACTCCCTGGTGCTGGTGACAGTGGCGGTGCCGCTGTTCCTGGCTTGGAGCACCTGGCGACTGTTCACGGGTCTGGCGGCTCTGCCGCACCACGTGTACCAGGTGGGGGACGACATGGTCTTCCACTTCTGCCAGAGGTTGCTCATCATGCTGCTGGAGGGCGTCGCCGGATGCAAGGTACTATTACGCATACACGTGGCATCCTCTGCCGTTGTCTGTCGTTGTAGTGAAAAGCTTGAAAGGTCGACCGCAAGTGGCTGATATTTCTTTTAGAATTGTCCTTCTGCTAGTGGAAGATTATAGTTACTTTACTGGCAATTCAATCCTAAGGCCAACTCGGGCTCAAGGTTTCATGTAAGAGTTCTCCAATGTTCTAGTTGCATTAATCATCCTAACGCGTTTTATAATTAACATGAGTAGACTTCTAACACAGCTTCAGTCGTATGGACTGTGCAGGATGCATTTTCTTCTTGGTTTGACTGAGGCACACGGTATTATTATGCGATGTGAAACTGGCGTCCCGGTCACCTCCAGACTTCGTGAGGAGTATGCAGGATGTCCCATATGTAATTATAGCAGTTCAGGACCTCAGAAAAGCAAAGGTGAAGTTTCTGTGCGTCGAAGCGCCAATAATGTGTAAAAAAACCTTGTGTTTGTCACACTAAACTCTGCATTTTATTATTTTCTTTTTGTTGCCTCAACTGTTCGACATTCCAAGTGTCTCATTCGCAGCGATTTCCACGGCACCAGCTCAGCCAGCAAACAAGTTCTTTCGGACCAACATTTCAAGCTGACAGAAAACGTGTGTAGGCTGTGCAACTCGGCGCTTTTCAGGTGCCAACAGTGCGGCGTATAGAAACTGAACAGCACTCTCCGGCTGCCGACGTTTACACGCCTGTCGCTGTGTTTGCAGGTTTTGTTTTATGGCGACATCGCCGACGTTGTCAACAAGAAAGAGCGGGCCTTTTACATCGTCAACCACCAGAGCTCGTGTGAGTACAGCCGTGGGCACCGACAAGCGCTGTTCACCTGCAGTTGTACGTATTAACGGGGGATCTGCAAGTGCCTGGTCTCTTCTGAGATGTGCCGATCTCTTCGCCCATTTTCTCTGTCGATGTCGACGGGAGCTTCACAAGAGCGAAAAGGGACTTAACGCACGCCGGGACAACGGGAGAGGAAACAAGGGTAGAAAACTTACTATACTATTTACCATTGTCCAGACAACCCAGACGTCAGCGCCAATTCCTCCCATATAGTGGCCCGCATCGTATCGTATCCGCATCGTTATCCTTACCATATGGCAACGACATAAAGCAGAAAATAAAGGCCGCGAAATCACCAGGTTCGTTTCCTGGTGCCCCAGACAGTTCGGCCACCGCCACAATCTAATATTTACCGCGGCAGGAGTTCATTTTTCAGCAGCCATTCTCCTTCATTCATTAGGAGCGCTGCATTAGTTGAAACCAAAACTATATAAGTGGAGTTTCCTAACCGTGGCGAAGACGCATTACTATCAGTTATTTCACTGCGTTTGCAACTAAGAGCAACTCAGAAGTTAGTGCTTATGTACCTTCCGGCGTTGTCTGTTTCTGCCCCGACCGTGATGCATGCTCTCAGGAATCATTTTCTCGGTGTCATGTCGCACCAACCATCCGGCAGGCCTACGCTTCAGGGCTTCATAATTGAATCAGTCTTTTTCTCTAGGCTTCACGCGTTTAAACACTTTAGAAACCAGACAACCTAAACGTTTCCATTAATGACACATTGCGCAAGCATAGAAGACACACGCAAGAAACGAGTCTGACGGGGCGAGTGCCAGTTTTTAACTGGACTTATTTCCTTTGGGTGACAGCTTATATGGACAGAGATTAAGAAAGTGTCAGAAAGAGGGATGACAAGTCATGTGCAATGCCGCAGATTTTTTTCTCCAAGTTGTGCAACGAATCTGATGCCTCAGTGACGCAAGCATCGGCCGTTTTCGTACATGATACGACTCTAACAGCTCACGTGCTACTGTGTTCCTGCTTCTGTTGAGAAGCTTGATACTCTCAAGTCTCAAGTTCGCTCCTCCTCCACCATCATAGATAACACGTGCTCCCTTGCGCAGTCTTTAATGCAGCGACCAGTCTGGCCCATGTAGACGCATCCATGCTGAAGCTTAATTTCATAGACGGCAGCCGTGGCACATTTCACGTATGCTTTTGCGTGCTTCGTTCCGCACCCACTTGGTCGAGCTTCTTCGCTACTGATCCTCGGGTATCGCCCTGCGAGTATTCGCGGTGCTTATAAAACTATAGGGCTGGGTTGTTTTATCGCTGCGATGCTCTATTCCGTAATCTTCGATTCCTTTACTTAGATTGGAAAATGCTGTTCTGAGGCAATTTTTCGTTGGAGCAGTTGGGGAAATAACCATATGTTTGTCAGCTTTAAATTACAGTGTTTTTTAATTATACGTTGTTGTTCTACAGAATGAAGGAAGGTAAGAGAGCAAAAAAAATGGTCGATGAAGTTCTTAATGTGTATTTATCCTAATTTACGGCAGGTGTTCAAATAAAAAAACAATAAAGGCGCACGGTAGCACGTGAGTTGTTGGAGGCATGCCACATTAGGAAAACGGGCGGTGCTTGCGTCAGTGAGACGTTAGCCTCATTGTAAACTTAACATAGAGAAGGCAATTCCTTGACATGTGCGCCGGCCTGAATCGCCATCCTTCTATGTGACGCGTTTTTTATCTCGGCCAACATAACCGGCATTAAAATAACAAACAAAACATAACGAAACATTAGAAAACAAAACCGTCAAAATTCAAGGCGCCCGTGTTGTGTGCGATGTCAGTGACGTTAAAGATCCCCAGGTGGTGAAAATTATTCCAGAGCCCTCCACTACGGCATCTCTTTCTTCCTTCCTTCTTTCACCCCTTCCCTTATTTATTTTTATTTATTTATTTCAGATACTGTCAATCCCCATTGGGATTTTTTACAGGATGGGGCACATAGTAAGAAGGTACAAAGCGAATACAAATGGAAGGGTATATATTAAGAACACTGTTGTTTGCAAGTAATTACATGATTATGGGAAAAAAACACAGATAGCAGAAAATAAAACACATAACGAAAGAGTATATTTCACAGAAAAGGGTGCGATTTTGTACATTGTAAGTAGTATGTTCATACAGATGCTGTTATATGCAGTGATACGAGCGGTCTGTTGTACTTGTATAATTATTATTTATTTATCTATTTTAATTATCGCGCAACTGTTCTTCTACCAGAGTTACAAATTTCTGCAAAGATGTATTAGTAGTGATAGAGGGGTTCAAACTATTCCAATCTTTTATGGCAAGCGGAAAAAATGAATATCTGAAACAGTCGGTTCGGAATGCGTACTCTCTAAGGGTTAATGGGTGCTTATGCCGGGATGGTCTCGATTCATCTACAGATATATATAACGAAGTATCTATGTTTAACGAGTTATGAACTAATTGGAACAATAATTTTAGTCGTGCTAGTCTGGCGCGTTTCTGTAAAGTAAGAATACATGCTTGATTTAGTAGTTGGGATGGTGAATCACTGGTCCTGTATTTGTTAAAGATAAATCTAATTGCCTTTCTCTGTACTCCTTCTAGTTTGTTAATGAGCTGTTGTGTGTAGGGAAACCAAATCGTGTTTCCATATTCGAGAACTGATCGTATAAATGTGTTATATGCTAACAGTTTGGTCTCCGGTGGCGCTTCTCGAAGCCGTCTTCTAAGGAAGAACAATCGTTTTAAAGCAGATGATACTATACTGTTAATATGTGATTCCCATCTTAGATCATGTGAAATGATTAATCCAAGGTATTTGTGTTCGTGAACTCGGGTGAGCGTCATGTTATTGATGCTGTACACATATTCGGACCTTTGTTTTTTACGGGGTTACACATAAGAAGGCTGTTTTTTTAATGTTCAATTCCATTTGCCATTTGTGACACCATATTACCACTTCATGAAGGGCGCTGTTTAAATCATCGTGGTCATTTACAGTGTTAATTTCGTTGTAAAGTATGCAGTCATCGGCAAAAAGTTTAATTTTAACTTGTATGTTAGAGGGCAGATCATTAATGAAGATAAGAAATAAAAGTGGAGCAAGGACGCACCCTTGGGGTACTCCCGACGTAACGAGCGCAGTAGAAGAAATTTCATTGTTAACTACAACATACTGAGATCGGTTAGTTAAGTAGTCCTCGATCCAGTTGATAATAGGGCCGTTACCTAAAGTTGATCTAAGTTTGCTAATTAGTTTTTTATGGCTTACTCTGTCAAACGCCTTAGAGAAATCAAGTGCAATCAAGTCAACTTGCTTTTGGTTATCAATGCTCTGGAACAAATCATGTGTTAGTTCGAGTAATTGGGTGATAGTTGAAAGTCCCCTTCGAAATCCATGTTGAACAGGCGATAAAATGTTTTCTTGCTTAACATAACTGGTGATATGCTTTCGTATGATGTGTTCCAATAATTTTCCTACCGTGCACGTTAGTGATATTGGTCTATAATTTGAAACGTCATCTTTGCTTCCTGTTTTGTGTATAGGAATAACTTTCGCTATTTTCCATTCATTAGCTAGACTACGGGTTGATAAAGATTTATTGAACAATAAATGTAAATATTTCGCGTTGACTTCAGCATATCTTTGCAAAAAAGTGTTTGGAATATTATCAGGACCATTTGCTTTTTTTGTGTCTATTGATAATAGTAGGTTGAGCACGCCTGTCTCAGTTATTGTTGGCACGTCTAGCGGTGTTTGAATGCGCTGAATACTCTCCGGTGTGCAGCCATCGTCAACTGTGAACACAGATTGGAAGTATGTATTTAAGGAATTTGCAAAATTTTGATTTTGTCCTTGCCAATTGAAGGTGTCTTCTTGTGTTTTGGGGCTGAGGTTTTTCCAAAATTTTCCAGGGGAGTGTTTTAAAAAATCCCTTCACTTACGGCGCAGTTCAGGTGTCCAGCGATATATGAGACAGATACTGCGGCATTTCCTTCCCCCGAAAACCAATTATTATTATTAATATTATTATTATTATTATTATTATTATTATTATTATTATTATTATTATTATTATTATTATTATTATTATTATTATTATTATTATTATTATTATTATTATTATTATTATTATTATTTGCGCTCTTCCTGTCATCCTCGCCTCCTGTATGTGTCATTTATGGTTGCGCAGTCGGTTTTTAATGGAAGCCATAAACCAACTAGCCCAGCAAGCAGTACTTGCAAAGCAACCTAAACGTCCACCAGTCTGCGACTTTGGCGCACTTCATTTCACGGCATCCAGCAGATGAGCTGTGGATGTTTCGTGAATGTGAAACCACCAGCGCGCGAACGAGCACAGTAATCGAAAGTCTTGAGCAGTCACTGGTAAAACACCTCCCTTAGAATCCTTAACGCAACCAAATTCTCACCAAATTATTCCGAATTGATATGGGTCCCAGCCCATTCGGGGAATCCGGGGAACGAGGCAGCCCACAATAAAGCCCGAGGTTTCGTCGACCGGGCAGTGGATGAGTCTGGCTCCCTGAATTTCACGAAGGACTCAATGATCACATATCATGATCTCACCAATCATTTTAAACTAGAGAGGAGAATTTTCCCCCTCCAGACAAAAGCCTTACTAAAGAACAAGAGGTTACGTGGCGTCGTCTACAGACGAGATCGATACGCACCCCATCACTCCTCGCGCACATTTATCCAGATCTTTACAACCCAAACTGCAAACACTGTGGCCAACGTGCTACCTACGATCACATCCTGTGGGACTGCAAAATAGAGCCACCTCCGGGTGATCTAGTTACAGCTCCTTCTCTCGAGCGGTGGGAGACCGTGCTGGCTAGCTCTGACCCCAGAACGCAAGTTTTGGCGGTGGAGTGGGCTGACAAAGTCGTCGAGGGCTATGTACTCTCGACCACTTAACGCGACCTCTTGCCAAGCTCTTCCCGGCGAATAAAATGTTTTACAATCAAACCGCACAGAGTTATGACGGACATCATTTTCTGTTGGCCGTGTGGCGCAGTCGACTGGATCGCCGTGAACCTCCTGGCTGAAAGGACTGGCAGTGCCGGTAGCCTGCGCTATATCGTCAAGCAGAGCATTCAGTCTGTGCCGCTGCTGGGATTCTACTTCCACCAGGCGAGTTGAATGGACGATACAGGTCCTCGGAGATGCTTTGTCAAAAGAGTCTGTTGTACACTGCAGTGTGAACGAAAACCTAATGCTCAGGGGCTTCAGTGGAGGGAGCCACTGGGAGGAACTTAAAGGGGCTGTGAAGGGGGCTCTAATAAAGTTGCGGCATGCCTGGGGATATTGAAGCACGCCGCTTCACGAATAGTGTCCAGCAAGGATTTTTAAATGCGCTTTGTCGAAGCTGAGTTATCTGTAGTTAAAATTTGAATTTCAGCGTCTTCGCGTCTTCCCCCCCCCCCCCCCTCTCGTCACTTTTTGCACGCTGGAAGGTAGGCGCTCCTTCGCCGAACCCGCTGGGAGCGGAGCTTCCCGACACACCGGAGCTAAGCGGATTATTGGCCGCGGCCACGGTAGCTTCCTGACGTCTGAAAGAATCTAACCAATGGCCACCTCTCACCTTGTCTACGCAGATGCGGGAAACGAAGGAGGGTGCGAGCGTGAAAAAGTGGCCGGGAAGGGCTCGCCAACTTTGACGCGTGATTGTGGGTTGTCTGCTGCGTGTAGGAGAGTATTATTTGGCTCTGGTTTTCATGGCAACAAAGTGCAGTGATTAAGTGAGTTAATGTGCTCTCCTCGGAAGGCGTTTCAGAGCCGGTTTAAGTCCTGAACCTTCCCAAGATTAGGATGGTCAAATGTACTTAAGAACCCTGCTACACGGCCTGGAAACGAACCCCTTGGGCTGTATATGTTTGATCCAATACTGTACGTGATAGACCTCGACTAGAAGACGATTAATTAAATCAAATTAATTAATGAACATCTGATTTTTAGTTTTAGAACACAAGATTATACGCTGCGAATTAGAGGGCCGTCATCAGAGAAGACGAAAGCAGTTTCTAAATGTTCTAAATAGGCCTTGCGGTTAGAGTATCGAACGTCGAAAATACGCTTTTGTAAGCTCGCTTGGTTGGCTTTCCCGCATTGCGCATTTACAAAACATCTTATTCTCTGCGCGTGGTATCGTCGCCGAAGTGACATTTTTTTTTTCTTCTTGATCATTAAAGACAAATTGCGCCTGTATTTGCTGCATTAGAAATGAGAGCTGCGCCATTTTATCAATGCGCGACGCGAGAAAGCCATCTAAACAAGTTTTCAAAGGCGCGTTTTTCAGCTTCGAAATTTTGAACCACAACGCTGGTTCAAAAAATTTAAACACTGGGCTCGCCGTCGACTTTGACACCCGAAAATTTTGCAGTATAATCTTCAGTTTAAAACCAAAAATTGAAAAGTTTACTAGATATATTTAGTTAAACTCTATCACGTACATAATGCCCGCCTTGCTGTAATTTCCTACTGCGCAGACCGCACCGATGCATCTATAGCTGTTTTTAAGATAAAAACCTGTAAATCTTAAAAAAATACAAATGACCATGTAGTTGCACACTGAAGCGCGTCGCCGTTGCTCGCGACTCCTTGGCAAGCAGCACAGGTAATCGGCCCAATTTTGAAAACGTATTGGCAAAAGGCGCTCCAACAAAGGACCAGAGTGAAACCATCGATTTGCAATACTGGGACGATTATTTGTGCGGCTTGGATATTGAAACAAGCCTTTGACGCGTATCCAGCCTGTGGACGTACGATTACCAATACATTCCAAGCAGCACAAGTAATCGGCCCATTACTGGACCGGCTTTTACCAATACATTTGCAATATGGGGCCAATAATCTGTGTTTCTTGGGGTGCTATTAGCATCAAATGAAACGTAAACAGGATACTGTGACATAAACTAAAGAACAGAAAAATATTAACTGCTGTATAAGAGATGCAGATAAAGTTCATTCACATTTAATAACAATAATAATTGGTTTTTGGGGAAGGGAAATGGCGCAGTATCTGTCTCATATATCGTTGGACACCTGAACCGCGCCGTCAAGGAAGGGATAAAGGAGGGAGTGAAAGGAGAAAGGAAGAAGAGGTGCCGTAGTGGAGGGCTCCGGAATAATTTCGACCACCTGGGGATCTTTAACGTGCGCTGAAATCGCACAGCACGGGCGCCTTAGCGTTTTTCCTCCATAAAAACGCAGCCGCCGCGGTCGGGTTCGAACCCGAAAACTCCGGATCAGTAGTCGAGCGCCCTAACCACTTAGCTACCGCGGCGGAGCATTCACACTTCCAATAAGCAGTTTTGGTGCAACTGAAATGGGAAGCAAGGTCGCTGGTATTTATCCACCTTCAACTAAAATCCCATCGTTTTTCTGGCCCTGTTTTGACTGCATTAAGAGAATTCCTTGTCGGGATGGCGACGCAGCATACATCGGCGAAACCGCGGACGTTTGCCCACGTTCCATTTGACGCTGGAAGTGCGTACGACCACTGCCAAAGAATAGGCAATATCCTGTCCTCCCGCTTTTAACTGCAATTCGGTTTACTTGGCGAATGTTTAGACGTTCGTTGTTTTTTTTTTTTGAACTCCTTGGTTTTGAACACCCTGAGCAACGGCCTGTAAAAAGTGAGGGCGCTCGACTACTGATCCGGAGTTCCCGGGTTCGAATCGGACCGCGGCGGCTGCGTTTTTATGGAGGAAAAACGCTAAGGCGCTCGTGTACTGTGCGATGTCAGTGCACGTTAAAGGTCCCCAGGTAGTCGAAATTATTCCGGAGCCCTCCACTAGGGCACCTCCTTCTTCCTTTCTTCTTTCACTCCCTCCCTTATCCCTTCCCTTACGGCGCGGTTCAGGTGTCCAACGATATATGAGACAGATACTGCGCCATTTTCCTTTCCACAAAAACCAATTATTATTATTATTATTATTATTATTATTATTATTATTATGTAAAAAGTGAGAAATTGGAGCTTCAAACGTGAAAAGGGATTTCTTAACTTTAGTTGTACATATCTGAGCACATTCTTTGATAATGCCGAGTCCACGGAATTCTGTTGCCTGTGGGACAGGGCTTCAACTGCTTGTGCTTAAGGTCAGCGAACCAGCTGACGTAGAGCGTGGAATGAGTTCCTTAAGCATTGTGATGGTCAAGGTTTTGAAGTCTGTACGTTTTTCGCAGCATAGCGCATGTTCTTTTGGAAGCTGCCGGATCGTCTTTTTCTTACACTTCCCGCCAAAAAATTTTTTTTTTCCCTGCTTCCCTGTCGTTGCATCCGAGCAGCACGGCTGTATCTACATCAACCGGCAGCACCTGAACCACTTCAAGATGAAGCAAGGTCTCTACTACCTGCAGAACAAGAACATACAGGTAACCTGTCACTTGCGCATGAGGCACGTACACCGACGAGCTCACTGGCAAATTACTCAACGTTCGATCTAGTATGCAATCACAGTGGCGGCTGCTAACACACCACGTTTCGATGCTTCTTGATTACTGAGACCTAAATGGAGCCGACCAGAGTGCCCTATAACTATCGCCGCTGTCAGATGATCCTCAGTCATACACCCTTACATCGTCAATGAATATGTTTTCTTTTTTAATTTTGGGGGTATTTGTATTTTAAGTGTCTCCTACATCGGTTACCTCTTGTTTGCGACGCGCTCATCATTGACAAGCGCATCGTTTGCTGGGCGACCAGCAAGTGGATACAGTGATCAGCTTACAAGCATGCATGTACTGCGCATGACGTCTAGCATGACAGGTTAGATAGTAATAGGTATGAGCTTAAATTACAACTAAAATTACTTGGCGTTACCGTCTAGAAATAAAGAAAGAGATGCATTATGGCCTCCATCCCGAAATGTAAGTTCTGTATAGAAAAAAAAAACACGCTGCCTCAAAGGGAAAGAAATATTGGCAAGCAACAAATGGCGTTCATATCTCTTAACTGTAGCAACTCGGTTTGAAGCCATTGCCGCAAGAGACAGCGCATACTGACCTTTCGTTTCTCACGCATGCTACTGCCCAGTCGAGCATCGTGCTCTTTCCGGAGGGAAACCGGTTCATACCTGGAAAAGAAGACGTCATCAAAATGAGCACCGAGTTCGCCACCAGCCAAGGTTGGCCTCCCCTACTTTCGCCTATCGCTATGAGAATTTAGTAAGGCAGAAACTTGGGCTAGTTGGATAGTGTTTGAACTCATATTTTCTAGCGCTTAGTGAACACAAGGGACAAGAACACAAATACACAGGACGTACGCTAGTCTTCAACTCAAGACTAGCGTACGTCCTGTGTATTTGTGTTCTTGTCCCTTGTGTTCACTAAGCGCTAGAAAATATGAGTTCAAACGCTATGAGAAGGGTTATCTAAACTGCTGTTAGCAGACACACTGAGAATCGTTACGCACTTCTTTTCGCGGGCTTCTCACCGGCTTTACCAAAGTAAACAAATTTAGCAGTGGCTTAGCTCGGCTATGCCAGGGTATACGTAGCGTTCCATGGCTATACCACACTGGCAAACGCCCCGCTATATGTATACCACCCTGATACCTTTGCGCATGCGCACAAAAATGTTGATGGCCTAGCTCTGTTAGGCCAGGATATACGTAGCGAAAGCGCGGTTACATCTGGTTCGGAAGAGTTAATATATGAAAGGCGCGCATTCACTACATGCGCCTTTATTCACGGTTATAGCTTGAGCAGAGTCAATAGAACACGTCCTTATTGAATGCTGGGACGCGCTGCTCTTTTGGGACGTGCTCCAGCGTACAATAAAGAATGACTTACCCTTGATGCCGTATGAGCTGGATCTTTATAAATACGATGTAATTTTCCTTCTTGGCCTGCACAGCATTTGGCGAAGCAGGATGGTTGTAAGACACTGCGATGAAGATGCGCGGTCTGTCCGAGATTACGTCAAAGAAAATATATTTAAGCTGCGTGAAGTGTACAAGGAGCTATGCTTTGTAGATGAAGTTATCGAGTTGACGGGAGAGTTGTGTTCTTTGAAACAGTTTTTATTTTCTCACGCGAGTGAAACGCATGTCCGATTTTGATGTTTGAGAATGTAGCGCAGAACATGTTTGTGATCTGTTGTGAACTGTCGAAACAGGCAATAAAGAGGAAAAAAGGCCGTCGTGGCGGAGTGGTAGCGTCTCCGCTTTAAACGCCAAAGGCACGGCTTCGATTCCCAACCCCGGCACAAGGTTTTTTTTTTGTTCAGTGAGTGTGCGGAGGGGGGGGGGGGGGGGGGGTTGGCCACGTGGTCGGTCACGTGGTGCGGAGCAGCTGCCGGCGGCGCGGCGCCGTGGCTGGTCGCGTGGTTCGTCACGCGGTTGGTCACGTGACGAGTGACGTGGTTGGTCACGTGGTGCGGTTTCCAGAGGATGCGCAGACCGGCTCCGGCGCGCGGCGGCGGCGGCTCCGGCGCGCCAGCTGTGCGCCATGTGACGTCACTGCTCCTCGCGCATGCGCAGCACGGCTCTCCAGGAGCCACGCGAAACTGCTCAGCCTCGGCCAGTGTAGCTCACGCTACAAAACTGACGCGTCGGCTTGCGAAACGAAGCAGGGTCATTCGATGCCAAACGTACGAGTTTGCTCTCGACCCCCTTCGATCTCGACAAAATTTGTGGCTCTTTCTTGAACCGGCTAAAATAATTAGCCTTAATAACTCTGGCGAAAAAAATTTCATGGTCATGTGACAGCGCTTCGAATTTCTGAAGAGGAGTGCAACAGTTGGTCAGAAAAAAATTACAAAAATCAAATATTTTCCTTTTGCGCTTCAAAAGTTTTCATAGATGATGGATATGCATTGTATTTTTTATTCGCCCAGCGAAAAAAATTTTCTAGCGCACTTTTTGTGTTGCTTTATTTCATTATTTCCCCCAAAACACCGTTTTGCAATTTTTTATACTCTATCGCGAAACTGGCGAGCAACTTCACATAATTCCCCGCTTTTTTATAACATGTACTATCTAATTAAATGGTTTAAAGCGTGGTACAACACAGTAAATTTCAGACAAAAATGTCGAACTTAAAAAAGTGTGTTGTGCAGTGTTTTCGGGCATAATTTTCGTACAGGGGCGTTCCTAGTAAAAATATAATTTGTAGCTCTGTTGATAAATTGTTGCATTTAAATTTTGCTCAGAAACCTTTATCGCGTTTTTTCTGCTTTGTTTTAAGCCAGAAAAAAAATTGAAGTTCAGCGCTAGACCTCGAGCCAGGGCTGCTCCGTACCGCAACTGCACTGCGCGGCATGCTTTTGCCGGTTCCCGTGAGTCACACGCTATCCAGGAAGCGCGCTGCAGCAAACGTTAGAGATAAGAGTGTTCCGGGGGCTCTGTCTTGTCAACAAGGCCTGTGTGTTGGCCGGATGGAAAATCAAAATCGGTCCACGGTGCCATGACTTGCGTCGCTGACGTCACGTGCCATGACGTTGAGAAACAAAAATCTGTCGTCACTACTGCTACATGGGCTGATCGCTAGGCAGGCAGCGCACAAGCGCTGTTGCGATAGCGGCAGCAAGGCGGCTTTAGTAAGCTGCGCGGTGTACGTACTACATATGTCAGCTACGTCGTGGCTTCGGCAGTGATTATGGAGACAACACAAGAACCTACGCAAGCAAGTCAATCTGCGGCCTTTGAAAATCGTCATGGAGGTGAGCCACCATATTTCAGTTACCCTCCGGCTATAAGCGTAATTTAGACCATACATTAAACCACTAAACAATGGGAACCGCATGAGGCTATGCTCCTCGCGAAGCGACGCACGATGGTGCACCTGCGGCACACGGCACGAAACGAAGAGCCTTGGCTATAGAACAGTGCGTTTTCATTGTAGCATCCGTTGCTACCGTTTCAACATTCTCTCGTCTCGCGTTATCGAGAATGTATGACCCCCACTAGTACCCCAGTAGGATTGATAGAATCAATGATGGAAATCCCTTTTTGATATACAAGTGCAGCGGCTATATTTTTAGGTGCTTATGCTACTAATAACTGATCGAGATATAGGCCGCATCTTTTGAAGCGAAAAGCTTCACTGCGCTGGGTGAATCAGTCTTCGGGTAGGCAGCACAACGACTTTCAACGACCCTCAGCCCAACCAAGGATAGCCGTGTATGACCATATGTGGTGCAGTTATGGGTCTAACCCTTGACCCCTGACCTTGGCTCATGACATTTAGTTGACCTTCGACATTGAATGACATTTGGGTTGACCTTTGAGCTTAAGAACATCCGATGGGGTGAAGCGGATGTCGAGAGACCATGTGATACTCATTGCCACGTCATTGCCACGTGGCCGTGTGGGTACATTCAGAACGGCTGTCGCGATCGTGTAGCGGAGGTGCCATGGGCGAGCCTCAGATGCCTAGTAAGCGGGCTTGCTTTTGGCTGAAATCCAAGGTAAAGTTAAGCCACTGCCAATTTTTCTGCCGGGTTGGCTGAGTGGTTATGATATTCAGCTGCTGACCCTACAGAAGTGGGTTCAGTCCTGGCCGCGGCGGCCACGACCACGGCCGTGTTCTGCAGTGCAGTTGGGGTACGGGGCACGGCTCGAGGTGCAGCGCTGGACTTAAGTTTTTTTTTTTTCTCGCTTAAAAAAGGCTACGATAAAAAAAAAAAACGCTGCGAAAAATTTCAATGCAGCTAGCTATCACTTAAGCTGCAATTTGTTTTTTTTTACTAGGAATGCCTCTGTAGTCTACGAAATTTATGCTCGAAAACGCTGCACAGAACACTTTTTCTTAAGTTCGACTTTTCTTTTCTGAAATATACTAGTGCTGTATCATACTTTAAACCATTTAATGAGATAGTACATATTATAGAGAAGCGACGAAATAAGTGATGTTGCTCACCAATGTCGCGAAAGAGTATAAAAAAGCAAAAACGGTGCTTTTTGGGGAAAAATAATGACAAAGCAACACAAAAACATTGCGCTACAAATTTTTTGGCTGTGCGAATAAAACGCGCAATGCACATTCATTACTCCAAAAAACTTTCATGGGCAGCAGTGAAATATTTTTTTTGTAAATTTTTTAGTGAGATCAACTTTCGCACTCTGAGAAATTCGAAAGGCTGTCACACGACAAGGAAATTTTTTTTCGGCAAAGTAATTTAGGTCAATCACTTAAGCCGGTTAAATAAAGAGCCACATATATTTATCGAAAAGTTCGGAGGGGGCCGAGCGCAAACTCTGATGCGTTTGGCACGGAATGACCCAACATCAAATGTTGCGAAGCCTGTGGCAGCTTTTTCACATACGAAGAATTCAAGGTACAACCGCAGAGCCATGAGAGGATGCCAGAAAATTTGGCCTGAACACAGTTTCTGCCAGGTTCGCAGTCACTTTCAGAGCACCGCCGATACTAAAACGAATGCGCGTTGATTACAAGGCAGCGGCGCCTACTGGGCTCTTGAATTTCCAGTGTCATTGTGACGTAGAGGCTGACTCGCTGTTATCAGCCGGGCGCTGGTCTCTAGTTTAGTGCCTTCGAGTGTGTCATGTGCGCGTCATCTACACGTTGCAAGCGAAAATTCTGATATTCACGTGGAAAACATTCTTGGAGCCTGGTTTCTTGTACCGAGGCTTGTAGTTTGGAGGCGATTCCAGTACAGGATGCGTTTGTTCTGTGCGTCAGCCGCCGCGGTGGCTCGGTGGTTATGACACTCGCCTGCTGACCCGAAAGACGCGGGTTCGATATCGGCCGCGGCGGTCGAATTTCGATGGATGCGAAAGACTAGAGCCCCGTGTACTGTGTGGTGTCAGTGCACGTTAAAGAACCCCAGGTGGTCGAAATTCTCGGAGCCCTTCACTACGGCGTCCCTCATAGCCTGAGTCGCTTCGGGACGTTCACCCCCATAAACAAACACAATACTCTGTGCGTTCGTCGCCAGGGCTGCCTGTGCCCCGCCACCACCTGATGCCCCGCACACGGGGTTTCACGATAGCGCTGCAAGAGATGCGCAACCACCTGGACGCCGTGTACTGTGTCACCGTCATCTACTGCGGCACCAAGATGCCCCACGGTGGACGCAGGGCTGCGCCGGGAATCTGCGGTGAGCCAGGAGGGAGTGGTAGGGTGTAATCGAAGAGATGTTCAAGGGTGTGTTCAGGAGATGTCGAGGATTTCGCTTTCCCTTGGCGGTGAGTATCAGTTCAGGCTGCCTGAGTGCGCCTGAAGCTGCGAACTTATTACGAAAACGAGAAAACACCAAATTACGCAACTTGCATAACGCAGATTTGAGGGAAGGAATGGGGCGAAGTACACCACTGTTTTTATTTTTATTGTCCTTTATTCGTGAAGTTTCGGCTAATGGCTAGCGCATACATTACAAGGATATGAACGTTTTGCCACTGCTACTCTGTGTATGAATTGTTTTTGTAAACGGATGTAGAGAGGCGCGATATTGAGTACGCCACTTCGGATATAAAGAACTTTTATGTGTAAACTTCGGATATAACGAACATTTGGCTACTGACTCATTCAAGCGATCCACCGAGGATCTCCTAAGAGTTTTTACTGTATTTTCTTCCAGCCATACATGGTTTTCACAAAGTCGCTCATATCTTTGGCTGGGCAGCGCGTATGTATACATGCACATGCGCTGCAGCTGTCCACGGGAAAACACAGCGGCGGAAGAGCACTCATTGCTAGCGCCACCCTCTTTCTGCGTTGCGCAGACGTGTTCACGGGACGGTGTGGCCTTATACATATGCACATTAAGCGGACGCCCATCGACAAGCTGCCCGGGGATGACAACGGCCTCAAGAAATTCATTTTCGACGCCTTCTACGAGAAGGACGCGTGAGTAGGCTTGCTTAGTGCCTTCTAATTCGCCGAAAGCTGCGGTCAGTACAGCGGGCATGCTGTCGAGTTTGCGAGACTCAGGAGACAATGCAAATAGCTGAACTGCCTCTATTGAAGATTCATGGTACCCGCCGCGGTGGCTCAGTGGTTAGGGCGCTCGGCTACTGATCCTGAGTTCCCAGGTTCGAACCCGACCGCGGCGGCTGCGTTTTTATGGAGGAAAAACGCTAAGACGCCCGTGTGCTGTGCGATGTCAGTGCACGTTAAAGATCCCCAGGTGGTCGAAATTATTCCGGAGCCCTCCACTACGGCACCTCTTCTTCCTTTCTACTTTGACTCCCTCCTTTATACCTTCCCTTACGGCGCGGTTCAGGTGTCCAACGATATATGAGACAGATACTGCGCCATCTCCTTTCCCCAAAAACCAATTATTATTATTATTAAGATTCATGGAAGTAGACAGAATGAGTATGGAACATGTGGTGACATAGGAACTACGCGATCACCTAGGTGACGGAAGACGGCCTCAGTATCGTCTCTATCGCCCTGCAACAATAAAAGCAGTCATGAATGCAACATCTGGCGCTGTGAGATTTGAATTACATTGTTCTTACCTGTATCGGGAAACCGGACGCTGCATTTCCATTTTTGGCGGTTTCGAAACAGTCTGCGCAACGTGCCGAGCCACTGTAATTTGCTCTGCGCGACAATGAGGCTTTCTTTGCTCGCTGCTGGTTGAACACCTTAGCTCACTCTACTGGCAACGCTACCTGTTGAACGTGTACCGATTATCGCCTCGTTGTGAACAGACTAACAGCTGAAAGGCTTTCGGAGTCACCAATGACTGAATTGAGTGCTGGTTGTACTGGTCTCTACTTTGCTGAATGGGGAACGCTTACGTATTATCACTCCCCAAATCCGATTGCGTGCCTAGAGGCGAAGACACGCTGTGCTGTCCCGTAAAACAGGAGTACAGACGGGTTTCCAACAAGAATCTGTCTGACACTGTATTCACACAAGGCACGGGTGACGGAAGATAGGTATTAAAATAGCGATGGTATGGTATGGTATGTGGTATGGTATGGTGTGGTACGGTACGGTGCTGCATGTGGTGTGGTGTGGTATGGTATGACGTGATGTGGTGTGGTATATGATCGTTAACGCCCGAAAGCTGGCACATAAGAGGCGCCGCGTCTTAGTGGATAGATCCGGATTAACTGCCACCTCTTCGGGCTTTTTACATGCACTGACATCGCAGAGCACACCGAAATTTTTGCGTTTCACGTCCATCGCTGTGTGGGCGTCTCTGTCAGCATTCGACCCCCACCGCAGGACTCAGCAGCTGAACGCCATAGCTACTGATCCACTGCAGAGGTTACAGACCTGTAACAAATGTAAACATTGGAGACGATAGAGGCAGACAAGGAAAATGTGTTGACGGTAAACTCGGGATAAATACTTCGTTCGATGGCATTGCTGCAACCTAGAGCTACTCCTTCTTTAACTCGGATTTCCGAAACCTGGTTAGTCCCATACTTTCGCACTCAGTAGAAATTGCAATCATTAAAACACAATATGCCGGTCTTATTAAATCAACACAAACAGGTAGCCTTCAAATCCCCAAAAGAGCTACGAGTACACTTTTCTCAATTGTAATTGATAAGAATCTATTGTGATAAATCTTACAGCAGGTCTGTATTTTCTGATGCCTTCTGCTACTCAGTGTTTGTAATTAATGTTAGCGTACTCTGCTACCAAGGTCTGCTGCCGCTTTGTAAACGGCTCCAGGGCCCCAGTCAAGTTGTAGGCAGCAACTTTTAGCCCTGGAGACCATCCAGTTTTCTGGTGAATAAAGAATTGAATTGAATTTAAATTGAATAATACAGTGAGGTATGCATCGTTCGTGTATGTGTAACGGTGTCCTCGAAAGAGACGTTTCTGTTTATCACGAATGTTGACGTGGCATATGTTGACATGGCATATGTGAGTATTGTCCCTGTTAGGTCTCGTGTTCCAACTTTTCATCCCACAGGAGTGTGTGGCAGGACACTCTGTGCGAAGCCCGATAGATACATTTCCAGGCGTGGTGAAGCCGTAGAGCCTGGAGGCGAAGACACGCTGTGCTATCCCGCAAAAATTTCATGAACCCTGAAAACGTCAGCCGTCATAGATAACTCTACGGCTGCTACGGGCGCTGTGATAACGCAGGCTGCTCAGCGCCTACTACGAGTCCGACGAGACGCCGGCCGAGTTTCAGAACCCGGTGTCCGTGCCCTGCGAACACCTGCACGGCCAGTTCGTGATGCTCGTCACCGTGTTTGTGGTGAGCCTGTTCCTGCTGACGTCCGGAGGTCGGGCCTGCCTCTGGATGACCTGGCTGTACGGGTCCATCTTCGGATACTCCTGGCTGGGCATGAACTCGGTCGCCTGAGAACCGGCCACGCATGGCCTTGGCGCACGGTTCAGCCTCCCTTAAGCCTCGCTTCGACTTGGACCGAACTGTTGCGCTTAAAAATGCGACATGTCCCCGACTTGTTCAACCTATTGGTGTTCGTCGAACGGGCCTGTGCGAGCTCGATGGCGTCTTTATAGTTAACTAATTTCCACGTGTGCTCACAATATGCGAACTTGGTGATTTGAGGGCTGTTCCTTTTCAGCCCGTACGTAATTAACGCGTTAATTGACAAGGAAAGCGTATACACTGTTATAATCTGACACTTTCTACCTCAACGCACAATCAACTATAGAATGGGCGACCATGGAGCAGGTCGCAGCTGGCGCATTGTTACACCATCCAGAATAATCGCATTGTGCCTGTTCTTGCGTACACTGGACAGCTGCGCAAGCAGCGAGCTGGACAAGAATATTTCAGCCATGGTATGGAGTTTACATGGCAGGGGACTGAAAGCAGTGTTTCGAGTGTTTTTACGATGAATCATGTTTTTAGAATGCAAACGTTTACTCTCAAAACGACGCACTTCGGAGCATATGCATTAGAACAAGTGGTTCCCAGTGTTGCGGAAATTTCTTAAAACCATGCTATTATGAGCATTTGATGGGTTTACAACGAGAAGATTACGCGTTTCCGTATATGCATATCCAAGTACTTCAATGAAACTTTCATAAGCCTCCTTTCAGCGTCGTCATACAAGACCATAAGTTGCATACCACCCAAAGATTCACTGCGATCACTTCGCTGACATTTACATTGCACAGGGCGAGGCTACATGATATTGCCACAGTCCCAATCAATCCAGTGGCGCCATTCCGCGGCCGAACTGTTTTAGATGGGACTTGCCATGCCTTGCGCTCTCGAGGGGCTAGATTTTTTCGACCAAATTTCACCGATAAACGGTCGAAGCACTCAAAACCAGGTTTAATTAGACGTGCTAGGCGTCCAGGAAAGCAGGGAGCTCGAGCGAGCAAGACGACGAAAACCTCTAGCCCCTCGAGAGCGCAAGGCATGGCAAGTCCCATCTAAAACAGTTCGGCCGCGGTATGACGCCACATGATTGATTGGGACTGTGGCGATATCAAGCCTGTGCAGTCTGATCTTAGATCAGTCTCACCTTCGGTAATAACGCCGTCTTCGTGGAGGTGCAGACAGCAGCGGAGCTGGAGGTGCGGTGGCCGTAGAAGTGGCTACACTTTTAATGGCAGAACACACAACGGAACACTTAGCTTTACTTAGTCTGGCACCTTCAACCTTTGTCCGCCTTGAGACGAGCAGTTCCGGCCAGTGTCAGGTCACAGCGACATGAAAGCATTTTTTTTTTAAAAACCAAGATGGCCTCCAGGGCTGGATACGAACCTTGGCTTCCCAACGACACAAAACAACAGCGAGGAGTTGAGCGATGGAATATATCTTTATTTCATCTTTGAGTGCTCTTGCAGGCCTCCCTTCTCGATTAAAACGCGCGTATCGACGTAATACTTTGTGTGCATATATATATTATACGCTTCTTTTTGTTGTTTTATTCATTAGCCGCCATTTTTTGCCATAAAATAAATGTATCTGGGCATGTGCATGCAACAATGCATAGAATCTCGTGTATCGACTAGATGTTACATAAAGTACCGGTACATACTTCTACGTTGAGTGGAATAGCATTGCGTCTAGGTTTAATCTCACTGCTACTCGTACCAGCCAACAAATTTTGCATATTTATAGCTAAGTCATCTTGAAGAATATTCAGGGTATATGCGCCTACTTTCACTCAGTGACCCAATGCTGCTTATAAAGCGATAAACACGGGCCTACAAGGCTGGCTTACGAAATCTGTCAGCGCCGTGCAGGAACGGGGATGAGTTGTCGCTGTCCCTATTTAATAGAACATTGCCACGGCAGATTGTCACTTTGAGCTTTGCGAAACATCTTCGTAACTGTAAAGCACCGGTAGCCGTTACTGCAAACAAATGCTCTGTAAATTGCGAAATGATAGTGCCACGGTTGCCTCGTGGAGTATACTGAAACTGCGCTTGAAAATAAATAACATAGCACGTATATATTCTCCCAACAGACACGCGTGCTTTCCTACGCATTGCTTTGTTCGGTTACTGCTTCCAGTGTGAGACATTGTTGATTCTTGATTTTGGCCTATATTCGCTGGCCCACCAGCCGTGTAAGCCTCTTGGGTCGATACAAGGAATGGCAGTGTGGGGCTGATGACATGCGCCCATAATTCATGACTTGTCATGAGTCATGACTTGACCCGCGTGAAAAGTAGGCTCGTCTGTGGTTTCATCACATCATCCTACGTGTTTCGCAGCTTCCATTCTAGCCTCATATGCTGGCTTCTCGAAGGTAATGGGAATTTTTCGCTCTAAGATATCGTTGGGAAGCTTCGTTTTCATACTTTCATCGCAGACAGTTCGCTCCTAAAGACTCTAGAACCTACATGACTCGTCCGTCACGTGCTCGCTCTTTAAGGACCTGGCCATTAACGGCGTGGTCCTCAAGTTTTGATATCATGGGCAGAGAGCCCTCACGAACTCCCGAAGGACTTGACTCTCAAGGCTTTGCTTTCAGGGACGGGGCCAGCGGAGACTTTTCTATTAAGGTCGAACCTGGCACCCAAGGACTTGCCTCCTAAATGTCTGTCGCCCAAGACGGTGTCTAGAAGAGCATCCCGACTTCCTTGAAGTCATAAGTCACTCCAGCAATCGCCTCTGGAAGTACCGTGCACGCGATCATCGCGAGTCGCCTTTAGGTGAAGTTACACTCGCGCGAGCGAAAGCGAGTCCGCGCATGCGTGATGCTGTTGCGTGTGTGTGCCAGACACCGCAGAGGCGCCTGTCCATGGATCAGCCGTGCTTCCAGGGCGGCGGCTCACCGCTGGGTTGCGGAGGCACGAGCAAGGCAATGTCCGGTTGGTGGACCACGCTGGCCAGGCGCCGCCGTCGCTTCCTGCGTTTGATAGCGCCTCGCTGTTAGCTTAGAGTGCAGCTGGGTTGCGCATTCTCGGAAATACGCCAAAACATAAACCACATTTTTTTGTTCACTCAAGCCGGACAACGCTTCGGGAGCAGCAGTGCAACGCTGTACGGCCACTTCGTCGTTAGCAACGCTTTTAGAAATGCGCCATGAAAACACTGTGCACACACAAAAAAAAAACAATGGAAGAAGATCTGAAAACCCCGAATGTCTCGCTCACTTATTTTCTTGGCTCTATGAAAGATACAACTGGGGAGGAAGGTATTCAGGACACGTGAGGAATAACCAAACCAATATATATCTGTTAGACTTTTGGTCAAGACCGAACTTTTGGAGGTGATATTCGGACTCACGTGCTCTAAAATGTGGCAGTAAAGAGCTGATCGCTGAATAGCATAGCACCTGTGCGCCTGTAGATTGCTAATAAGGGAGGAATTACTAATTACCACCTACCCAAGCGCAAACATGCGGCTACAAAGAAACACTATATCTTTAATGAAATTTCTTTGTTGAATGATATGTCCTGGTGCGAAGTTCGAACCCAGGACCACCGCCTCACCGGAGTTGTCGCTCTAGCAACTGAGCTAACCGTGACAGCTGGACTACGGTAGGGCGAGAGCGAATTGAACAGCTCGAAGTGCGAACGGTCGTGCGGTCGTCAAATGTATAAGGGGATACCCTCAAGGTGGAGTCGATGTCTGCATGGTAGGGCGAGAGGGAATTGATCAACTCGAGGTAGGAACGACGTTGGTCATATGTTTAGGGAAATCCAGCAAGGCGGAGTAGATTTGTCGACTATTCCACAAATGTTCTGCACCTTGGGGATAGGGGGGGATTGCCCTAAACACTGGACCTATAGATAGCTATTCGCAAGTCCTGGAGACTTTCGCCCTCTGTGGTGCCAGAGCTTCTGGAAATGGCTGCTGTAGGATGGTCTAACAAGGCGCGGAATTCACGCCGTGGCCTGCGCCTGTAAGGACAGCGCGGAAGCTGCTTGGCACCTCGGCTGCATCATGGACATCGTGATTGTCCTGTTTGCAGAAGACGTTCAGTCACGGACCCCTGTGCGTGCGAAGAGCTTTCACTCTTAAGCTAGACAATCGCCGCCACAAAGGCATGCACGGTGTTATGAAGCGGCATGATTTCACGAAGCCTTTTTCTGGCGCTGCCATTGATCACTGCGGAAGCTTCGCAGCAAAAGAAAACAAATGCATGGATTCTGCTCAAGCCTTCTAGCGGCCCATACCCACACTTGGTGATCGGTAAAAAATGGGAAAGATTGAAAGGCCAACTAGCAGGGGCATAGTTACGGAGCGATCACAATTTCAAAACTGTCACAAAAAATTAGGCAGTGGCTTAGCTGTGTTAAGTCTTGATATACAAGCGAAAAGCTTCAGTTATGCTTGGTTTGACGTCATGGTTATGCTTTGTAGTTTAGCTGGTCTTGTATATTTATCTACAGGCCGAATGAGTCGCACTCGCTGTTTCACTAGGTCGTACCACGTGGTCGTTGTAATGGCGAGTCTTGGGATTTTCCTCTTCTGACTCTCTTGTTTCCACTTCCTCACTCGCTTGGCTGCTGCTGGCTGAAGATGCGGCCAATACATTCTTTTCGGCTTCTTTCCGACGTGGTTTAGCAAGGCGTATTTCCCGTTGTTTCGGCCTTTCCTTCTGTACGTTTAGCTTGGGGAGGAAATAAGTGCATGGTTGGTTGGTTGGAAGCACAGGTGGGTCCCTGGGATCCACCACACATACTTCCGGAGTCTGAAAAGCCGCGAAAAACACTCGACGGTTAGTAGCTGGGAGCGTAATGCAAGTCCGAACCGGACCCCTGAAAGTCGTGGAGGAGCCCGAGGCAGCTGCCCCGGGTTAGGATTCCCTGTCTCCGAGTCGGAGCTATTGCGTCGTTGGGTGGTCGGGCATCCCGTGAGTGGAGCCGCACCATTGGAGAACATCGACGCCCTCCCTGTCCTGGCCAGACAGGAGTCGAGCGATGATAAAATGAGGGTCAATATCTCGCTGTCCCCATTCCCATCACATTACCCATAACCCTTCCCTCAGTCCCATTCCCACAACCTATGTCCCACCCCCTCCGCTACGTCCCAGGGGAGATCAGGGGAGTCTCCCCGGGCCCGCTCCCCCGGCTGTGGGTCGCTTAGTAGCATTACCCCATTTTTTTGTTTTCCCACCTTCGGGTGGCAAAAGCACAACATTGCCTTCGGGCCTTTTCATTTATATTACGATTGGGTTAAGCCTGTGATACTTTAGTGGTACAGGCAGGAGCTCATTGGTTTACGTTTTTTTTTATGGCAGCTCCACCATACTCTTTGTACGTTTAGCTTTGGCTTTATCATTTTTTCGCTTTGTGCAGCCAACTCCCAAGCAAGTACTTCTGGATCGGACGAATTTAGTTTCTCAGCTTTTCTGCGTGGTCTAGCAGCAGCCGTACTCTCCTTCCCTGCCATGTCGAGTGCGCACGCCTATTCTCTGGCAAGCGCATTATATAGCCTCCTTGCGCATGTACATGACGCACATGTGCAGTAGCGCACGGCTACGCCGAAAGGTCAGGCGACGGAGTAGGCGGCTGCTGCGGCAGCGGCGAGGGGAGACCACCTGCGCGGCGCGTGACGTCACTAGTTTTCGCGCATGCGCATAACTCACCACTTCGGCTCACGCGAAGCTCGGCTCTGACTCACGTACTGAAGCTTTTCGCTTGAAAAGGTCACAGCCACGCTGCTAAGTGCTGTACGTGCTTCTTGCCGCTGCCTTACCCTTTCGTACAGTTAATCCCGTATTCCAGCATGAACGTACTAGCCCGGCAAATCTTGTTTCTTCTTACGACCTGGTCTGCAAGCCTCGCGTATAGGTAGCTTCGAGGGGAGTTCAGCGACAGCAACGACAACGCGGCTGTAGTGCACTGTAAGCGAGGCTTACTTTTTGAGCTTGAAGATGACCCCGACGACGATGGCGTTTCCGAGCAAGAGGAATGCCATTGCCAGGCACGGCACCAGGACATCTGCACAGTGAAAGCATTTGGTTGATAATTTAGATTAGTAAAGAACCCGCTAGCGCAGATACAGCAAGAAGGTGGGGAGAGGGAGAGCCAGATCACCGTTCAAAATCTGGACAGTGCTCCTTGTCCCGACCCACGCCACGCTATACCGGCAATATCCGGACGGTTTTCTAGGTTTAATGTGTGAATTTTCTTGTAACGAACCGGTCGCGAACATCGCCGACCTTTTCATTTCGAATCAAATCAGGATGCTAGATTGGCGCTTACTGGCATTCGCCACAAGTCTATTGGACGAGCTGTCAAAATTCAGCGCTGCCTGTCAGCACAGAAGCAAAGGAAGGTGACCATCGCTGCATCCACGGAAGAGGCCAAGTTTTCTGCGCGGTCAACGGCCGAGAAAGCCATGGTAGGATCGGATCGGCCACTGGGTATTTGAGGCCAAGAAGCGGCAACGGCGGAACAAGCTTTGAGGTTGTGCCGAAAACTCGGCATCAGTTGGCAGGAACAAAAATACAGGTCCGTACAAAAGTAACCGAAAAAAAAATGCTGAGGCTACTTATGCACGCTAATTTATTTTTATTTGTGAGGTGTGTCATGAAGCATAAATTCAGAACGGGGGAATGGAGTATAGGAGATAGAAAGTTCAAAGGAGTGAAGTCCAGTTTAGCTGAGGAAGTCGCAGAGGTTGACGGTGTAGTGTTAGTTCATAGTCTACTTCTCATAATCACATTCGCGGTTCCACCGCAGGCCCACCTCCCTGAGGAGCCTTTTTCTAGCAGGAGCCGTGGACGCTAGTATGCTGCCCTCAACTTAAGTTTTGCTCTCGTTAATTAAGAGGTCATTTTTGCCGCATGAAAATATTTGTGCTCGCAAACGATGATAAACAGAGCAATGGGTAAACGATCAAGTGCCTCCCTCATTATCTCTTCGTCGCTACCGAAAGAGTGCTGGCGCGGCTGCACCTGGAATCTATGATAATAAAAACGACGCCTAACACTATCAATGGGACAAAGTGGAACCTTCACCCGGCTTGTGCAAATTCATTACGTCGATTAGTCGAAGCTACTTAATCTGCATCTTAATCGGTCGGTTCTTCATTGTGAACAAGTAGCCCGTACGGGTTCCGAAATAATAATAATAATAATAATAATAATAATAATAATAATAATAATAATAATAATAATAATAATAATAATAATAATAATAATAATAATAATAATTGTGTTTGAGGGAAAGAAAATGGCTCAGTATCTGTCTCATATAACGTTGGACACCTGAACCGCGCCGTAAGGGAAGGGATAAAGGAGGGAGTGAAAGAAGAGAGGAAGACAGAGGTGCCGTATTGGAAGGCTCGGGAATAATTTCGACCACCTGGGGATCTTTAACGTACACTGACATCGCACAGCACACGGGTGCCTTAGCGTTTTTCAACTAACATTTTATACTTGGTTATGTGACCCAAGCTTCATTCTATTATCTCTTATAACCTTGTCAATAAAAAACGTTTATTCCTCCTCCTCCTCCTTCTCCATGTTCATGACTACCGCTAGCACTTGGCTTTGGCGTCCACAGATGAAGGCACGGGCCTATATTCTTCAGCACCAGCGCATGCGCCCGATATCATTACATTTTTTTCCGCCCTGGCTGGTAAGCCAGCTGAATGAGCCAATAAAAATCATTACAGCATTGTATAAAATGTTTTTACTGACACCTCGTCATGGGCGCTCTTGCTTGGGCACTTAGCTGAAATTACACTATGCTTCGTAATGGACCTCAGCCTCTCTTATTTCTCTGTACTGCTGCCTGCTCGGCAAGCCCCGACAAGTGATTCATAGAAAGCGCTCAGCTCGCCGTTTCGAATGCCAGAGCAGAGACAACAGACCGGCGTCCGCGTCAGGCGACACGACAACCGTGGGAACCGGCATCGATGAGCAAGACAACAGGTAGCTGGCACGTGACAGCGTAAGCCGATAGCGCCTTCCGACCAGACAGGGGGAGGGAGACGAGACAGGTTCATTGCGCTGGCAGCTACGGGGCCCGCCCGCAGCCGTCGCCGATGCCTTCAGGTTGTTGTTGTTGTTGTTGTTGCCTCTGAAGCGATGCACATACCCACGGTGGTGGATTGGCCAGGGTTTGGTGCAGATCCAAACGGGAGAAAATTATTCCAGACATATCTCAAGCGGCTCATCGAAGAGAATCACAGATCGTGACGGCTGCTTTGTCTTCTTTTCAAAATAAGCTTTTAGATTCGTAGCTCTTAAGACCGGATGTAGGAGAATGAATTTTTGGGCCGCACCAAGGGGCGTGACTGGACTTCCTTCGAGAGTCCAGTGTCTATCTATATTTGTAAATAATACTTTATGCCAGCAGGCATGCTGTCACAAATAAAAAAAAAGCTCCTAAGGCGAAGGTTCTTATATCCTTTGCGGGACTGTCAACATCAGGCGTTCGGTGGACGCCTCAACTCTGCTGCGAGGTCAAAAAGTTTCAGGAAAAGAAAGACGCAGTAAATGTCTCACTTCTCGGTGGACAGCTCAACTTGGCCGCGATGAAAAGCAAGAGGGAGGGAGTGAAAGGAAGGAGATAAAAAAGAGCAGCCATACTGGTTGCGTAGTGGACGGCTTCAGATCGATTCGACCACACGGGGCTTCTCAAACTGCACTGGAATCGCTCAGGATGTGGACGACTTATGCGTATTGCCTCCATCGAAAAACGACCGCCATGGGTGGGTCCTGATCCCACGTCCCAAGCCTCAGCAGCTGACTGCGTTAACCACGCAAGCCACCGCAGCCGGTTAGGATGACCGGGCGCAGCACTGAAATTCGGCTGCCTTCAGAGCGGCGTGTCTCTCAGACACGCCGCAGAGAGGTTCGTGTCTCTAGCCCAATTACGGCCCAAAGTTCCACCTTCTATAACCCGGTTAGTTTTCATATCTCCAATCCAGAAATTCATCCGTGTCATAATACGCTTGTTGTGTTTATGCCTTCAATAGTGTTCGTTTAAAGAACTACCATGAACCGGTGGCTTCGTTTCACAGAAAGAACCATATCAATACGTTGAATGCGCTTGCAATGCGCTTATGTTTTACTGAATTGATGGAATACAGCACAGAAGCAGCTGCATATGACTGGTTATTAAAAAAGGAAATGCGCGGTAACTGCGACACTTATCGGTAGACACCTCAACCGCGCCATGAGGGAAGGGAGGGAAGGTGGGAGTGAAAGAAGGGAGATTGAGGCCGTAGGGCGGGGCTTCCGAATAATCTGGACCGCCTGGGGATCTTTAACGTGCACTTAAATCCCACAGCACACGAGCGCCTTTCGCGTTTCGCCTCTATCGAAACGCGGCCATCGAGGCCGTGTTCGAACCCGTGAAATATACGGCTCAGTAGCCACCAGCCCTAACCACTGAGCTACACGGCGGGTAAAAGCATGATTTGCGGACATGGTCTATGGGTGAGGCAGTTTCACGCGTGGCCACCGCATTGGGTGCCGCTTGCTTTACTGACGCCTCTTCTCATATATTGTTTAAACGCGCTCAGTATATGGAACACGGCTCTCCGTTCATCATCAGCGCCACCTATCTGAATTCATTCTTGCTCTTTGTTCGCGTTCAAGGTCTTAAGGCCCATTGCTTATCCTCGGTGCATAAATTCAACTGAAACAGAGTTCTAGCGAAGCGAAACTTAGCACCAGCGCGCTCACGTCTTCATTTACAACTATAGTGGCGAAACCAAGAGGCCTGTCAATCCCTGGACAGCACGTTTTTCGCCTTAAATGACCATTAGATGTGCCTCTTTGTCGCGCACGGGGAGGAAAAGCTGGCCTATACAAATGCTGGCGTCCGTTCCATCCATTCCCGTGGTCAGAAGGAGCAAAAAGGCATTCATCGTCGACTGCGCATGACCGTCTCAGCAACTGTTAAAGCTAACCCCTATTTCCTTCAACGCGAAATAACCGTTGCACAAGTGAGCCTGCCTGCAAAATCGGGAGGGTCTTACCAGCGAGAAATTGTGTGGAGCTGCCACCTGCGTCATCGCCTTCGTTGAGATGCCTGCTGCCCTGCAGCAGGGGTTCCTCGTCTTCGTATACGATGCTGTCGTTGGCCGCCAGGGACAGGCGGGCTGTGGAGAGGAAATGGCGGTATTATGCTGAGTGGCTTCAAATGTCGGCGAAACAGCCGGCCAAATCTTCAGTTGGCGTGCATGATGGCCGCGTTTTCCGTGCTCCTGCAGCTTATGACGGAGCAAACTTGCGAAAATAGCAAATCTAAGCACAGGATCACTTAGCCCATGCTTATTGTTGAGCTTTCTGTAAGTTTGCTTCGTCGCAAAGCGCAGGAGCGCAGAAAAGGCGACCGTCGCGCATGCTAGCTAAAGTTTTTACAGGCTGTACTTTGGCTAAGGCATGAGACCCGCTGGGACGGCAATCAGTGTTTCCTTGAGGGCATGTTTAATGGTCCATGTTCAGCACCATTTTGCAAGCCTTGTCATATAGGGATTATTATAGGAATGTTCTCTAGAGCTAAGCGAAGCCGTGACAACTCCGCCACTGTAGAAAACAAAAAAGTGAGAAATGCTTCCGAAGCCTACAGGCACAGACCAGAAATCTGGATGCAGGGTAAAGCAAACGCTGTACGAAGGAAACAAGAGCAAATACACCGATGCTCGGATGCCACCTTCATCTTTTTTTTTAAATCGCCTCAGCTGCCACATTTTAGCAAAGCTCCATACAGCTTTGTACTGTATTCGATATGTCCCTTTGATGCTCTTTCTAAGGGCAATCCTGAAGGAAATGGAGAATATTCTTTCAGCAGGAAAGGCAAATGGACCACGAAACCGACTAAAGTTTTATTCAAGACAGCTTAGCACTGCAATCGGAAAATTACGAGCGCGGCTAGTGCAGTCTGCCGTGCTTAGCGAACCATGCGTGCACCAACAAAACAAATCGTTAGTGACGTGCCATATTTTAAGAAGAAAAATTAACCGCTGCCGCGGCCACTCTGGGTTTTCTGGCCGCGGTCACACCGAAACATTACGCAATACTCTTGCTGTTCGTTCATCGTCATCGCTATCAACCTCACTACTTCCATTGCAGGATAAAGGCAAACTGACATCTAATCCGCCCTACTGAATCTCTGCCGCCCCCTGCTACGCTTCCCGTTCATCTATTACCTTGTATTTGGGTTTATAGCTTTGCTGCATGCGCTCCTTCATCCTTATCCTCTTGCTACTCTTCTTTAAACATCACTGTGAGAAATCTATAAATTGTGTCCTTTAACGTCCGGAGTGACATATGGAATATGAAGGGCGCCGTAGTGGAAGGCTCTTGATGAATGTAGACCACCTGGGGATTTTTTTTAATGTGCACAAACATCACACAGCTCACGGGCGTTTTTTGTGTTTAGCCTCCATCGAGACATGGCCGCCGCAGCGAGTATCGACACCGCGACCTTGGGATTTGAGGGACAGCGGTACGTGAAACAACGAAACGAGATCATTTTGATAGGAACAGACACGCTATAAAACCATCGCTGTTCCGTGAACAGAGCGTCTTACGGGTGCAAGTCTCGGGGACGCTGTCGTTCCAGGTGTTTCCACGGAGGCAGACGAGCGTCCTGGTGTCTGCGAGGGTGTCGTTGAACAGGTGGTCCTTGCAGCACTTGTAGAGAGCCGTGTCCTCGGCACGGTGCACCAGGTAGCCCAGCCGTGGTGCCGCAGGTGTCGGACATCCCATGACTGCGTCGTCCAACGAGCATCCCGGTCATTAATTTGCCAGCCTTGTCCGTAATCCATGAATTCGACACTATCCCCGAGTATACAGACGGTACAACTCATAGCGGTAGCACTTGAGGCAGATTATTTGAGTAGCTTGCACAGCGCCATCTGGGAGCACCTCGCACGGACGGCGGATCCTGACGTCGTGTTAGCGTTCAGAGGGCACGACAGTGCGCCAGCTGCTCCAGCCACACAACCATGAGCGCAAGTGTTCCCACTGTGCGTAATCGACCCAGTACCTTCGATTGCTAACGCAGTTTACGATTCAGGAAACAGTTCTGTCGTAAGTCTAAGCAGCACATGATTTCATTTGTTCACGCAGAGCGACTTGTCCTCCACCATGCCTTTATGCGATGCACTTACTATTACAGGTCCTTCAATGTCACTATTATGTGATATGAGAGCTGACAGTTCGTTTACAAATGTCGTGTAAAGCGCATACAGTATGTTTAATCCGCCTTTTTCACAAGGCCCCACTGCGCATGCGCCCTTCTTGTCCTCCAACTACACTGGTGGAAAACAAAGCTGCCAGCTCCTATTGCACATGCGGAGTTCATGTTAGTGACAAGCGCATGCGACAGATGGCGGTAACTGTCCAGCACACACACACACACACACTTGCCACTTCGCAGGCGCAGCTGGCTCCTATTGGAACCAGATCGCTCCTGCGTCTTCCACGTGCGTTTGTTTTCAACCAGTAGCAGCCGAATTTTCGACACCCACCAGAGGGCGGCACATATTGTGAAAAGTGCGGATTGCAGAAGGCGGGGCACACTCACACTTGTACTTGAGCAGGAATCCTCTGGCCGGCACAAAGTTCCTGGTGCGGAACCGGACCAGCAGCCTGCGTCCCGTGGATCGCAGTGTGCGCAGGCTCAAACGCGACTCTCCGCAGGCGACCAGTAGCGGCCGTCCGTCCTCGAGCACGCTCAGTGCGTCCTCAGCGCAGTCGGCCTCTGTCAGGGACTCGCCCAGCGGGCCCGGAGCACCAGGCTGCAGTGAGAAGCGAGCAGTGTACAGGCACCAGAATAAGCAACGCCTTCGGGGCGACCACCTGGAGTGAAATGCCAGCTGTCTATGTACGCGAGATGGAGACGTGCACCAACACATGACCACTAATATCCGAAACGTTAGACGATACGCGACCTTCTGCAAGACTTACACGTTACCTTGTTTATAAGAACTGGTCAGAAATATCGGGAAGATGAGAAGAGCTTGTCGTTGTCACCCCTCCGAAAGTTAGGGGTTTTCACGGATGCTACAAACAGCGCCACTGCCCGGCTCAGAAGCAAACCTCTTCGGCTACTGGTACACAACGGTAGGCAAACAACGCACGAATATAGGCAATACAAGGCTTCCGACTGTTTGAATCCACTGGGATGTTTCTGCCACCATAATTTGCACGTACAGACGTCATTACGCAGCGGTGTCTGGTGATTCTTTGTCACTATCTTACTGTTTTACAGCGACAGCTGTTATAAGCCGGTTCGATTGGTTCAGCGTTTTAGCTGAAACAGTCGGCGTAACCGGAGGGTGGTAACCCCGGAGAAGAAGGAGGAGAGTTACCGTGGAAAGTGGAAGGTGTGAGGAAAGCGGAGGAATGCGTAACCAGGGGGCAGTTACCGTGGAAGGAGGATGAGGATTACCGCGGAAGGAGAGTATGGCGACAGCGGAGCAGTGCGTAACCGGAAGGAGAACTACCACGACAACCATTCGGAGGATATATCTACAGCGGGAGGAGGAAGGTATGGCGAAAGGAGAGGATTGCGCAGCCTGAGGGCGGATAGGAAAAACCTGAAGAGTGGTTACCGCGGAAGGAGGAGGGAAGAGTATGGCAAGAAGGGAAGAAGACAAATTGGCATGCTCCGTCTGCGGCGGCTGCTGCGTATGCGCAGCCCTAGGAAATGATCAGCGATGGTAGCGCCGCGAGTTGTATCGGTGGAATGGAAAACTAAAAAGACTACTTAAAAACATCCATAGAAACATTTAGCACTCAAATTCTATACTTCCATTTAACGCGAAATGAATATACCTCAACAGTTGTCATTCAATTTCGCGGTACACATTGCTAACTGTCCTGGGATTTTGCTAGCAAAAGTTTTCTTGCGAGGTCGAAGTGGACAAAATACCTTAACGTCTGCACTCGTCGCTGCTTACATATATCACTAAAGAGAGGCAAAGTAAGAAAGAAGGCCAAAATTTACGGAACTAGCTGTGTCCGACCAGAAAAGAAAGACCTTTATTGTCGGCCAATATAGGAGGCAGCTGTGTCAAAAATGACAAGGAAAAATTGGTTTCGTTGAGCAAATTTTCGTTATTATCGTTTCACAGCCACTATAAGGGTACTATTACGATTACATAGCAATGCTGTAATAGCACTGTCACGGTACTTTAACTACAGGGCAGAGGTACTTTACTCAGACTTTCCCGTTCATTATTTAGCATAAAATCAATCAGACGCTGTCGCTACATCGCGGAGCACAGCTTTCGCATGATGCCCACGGCGCAGCCCTCTTGCAGAAAGACTGTAATCAAGGCTCTGTGGGAACTGCGGCTAGTCTATTCATCTGGACTTGTTAAACTAATAGTAAACCACTGTATATGCAACATAACGCATGCATACTGCTTTCTGCCGGTGCAGGTAGCATAGCTGTTGAGAAAAGGTCGCCTGAAAAGAAATCTAATTTCATCAATTACTGGAGATCTCGAGATCACGCACAGTTCCTTGCCTCAGCCCAAGCAGCACAAATAATTAGCCCAATATTAGAAACGAATGGTTTCACACTGGTAGTTTGTCGGATCAACTTTTGCCAATATACTTCCAATATTCGGCGGATCACCTGGCTGCTTGGGAAGTTTATGCGCACTAAATTCAAGGCCTCCCTAGAAAATTCACTCAGAGCGATGAACACCTATCTCTATTCACCTTTTCCCGCCGTCGAAGCCTGAGGCCTGCGCACAGGCTATAGCCCGTCGCATCAACTTAATCCTCGTTCCTTCCTAGCCAAACTATGCCACCTGTTATAAAGGTCGGTTTGCTGGCTCTGTGCATGCGACAGCCTGTAATGCCACTCTAGAGACCGCACGCCCTCGACGTACAGGTTGTTGGTATCTCTCAGTAGTTCGGACCGGACTTGGCGTTCTGCTTTAAAAGCGTATCATAGGCGTGCTCACCCTGGGCGGCCTGATGGACACGTCCAGCACCCTGAGCGTGATGGTCTGTCCCGGAGAGGCCTCCAGGAGCCAGGAGCAGTTGGAGAGCGCAGGGTAGAAGTGCGGGAACCCCGGGGAGGAGAGGTAGCCCTCGGTGGGTGTCCGCACGTGAGAGCCGCACTTGTGCATCAGCCAGCGCTCTGCACAGAGAGGCCGCGGGAAAGAGGCGAGATCAGAAATGTCCGTTATTAGGAGACCAGTGCTCGTGACTTAACCTTCACACATGTTCCTATAAGTTGAATGAAATGACAGCGCTTTTTGAAGACGGGACAGAAAACGAGACAGACACCAGCGCAGGTGTCTGTCTCGTTCTCTGTTCCGTCTTTAAAAAGCGCTGTCATTTCTGGTTGGTTTATGGTTTGGTTTACGGGGGTTTAACGTCCCAAAGCGGCTAAGGCTATGAGAGACGCGGTAGTGAAGGGCTCCGGAAATTTTGACCACCTGGGGTTCTTTAACGTGCACTGACATCGCGCAGTACACGGGCCTCTAGAATTTCGCCTCCATCGAAATTCGACCGCCGCGGCCGGGATCGAACCCGCGTCTTCCGAGCCAGCAGCCGAGCGCCATATAAACCACTCGGCCACCGCTGCGGCACTGTCATTTCTTTTCCGTCGATATGTACACCCCCCGCCGAAAATATACGGTCCGAGGTGTTTGCTGATGAGGCCTTCTGTATGCCTCGTTATGCATCCACAGAGACAGTACCATCTCAAAAGAGGAATGGCTTCGCGTCATCAATACCCCAAAGCTTTGGACTGCTAGATGTGCTAGGGAGCCCCGCTAAACAGCTTAGAAGCAAACCCCTTGGCTCTACCGACCAGCCCTTATTATCCTTCTTCTGGAATTCTATAAGTTGGCCTGCGATAGCTGCCACGCAGAACACCACACACAGGAAACCATTAATCCGCTAGACTGATCTTGCTTGACTGGTGAGCTCAACGTTGCAGAATGGTATCCTGGCAGCAGTGGCCCCATTTCGATGGAGGCGAAGTGTGGAAACCTGTCTGTGTTGCGCGATGTCAGTGCATGTTCACGAACCCCAGGTGGTCGAAATTAATGCTCGGAGCACTCCATCACAGCGTCTCTCACATTCCATGTGCAGTTTCTGGACGTTAACCGTACATGCACATACCAGCAGTCTTAGCGGGATCTAAAAGACGCAGACATCCATCGCGTGTAAGCGCCGTGTCCATTGTATAAGGCGCAGAAGAATCGAGCAGCCGCTGCATTTCTAATCAGAAGCCTCCCGGAGCCAAAATACGTCGTCGGTCATAAAATTCGCCCATCGGACGGAGGGAAGTGACTCCACCAGAAGAAGCATTCACATTGGCTGCAGGGATGTCTCTAGGCCGGAAGTGACGTCGCGTCCGGTAAAGGCATCCACAAGTGCTATTGCCATCGCATTCCAACACATAATGGAATTGGATGTCTCTGTGAAGTTTTAATACGATAGCGTTAAGGAGCTCGTGATGCAGAAAATCCATCGTCGCCGTCGTTGACCGTGAGCGAAAAATTCACGAAAAATTCCCAGGGAAACAACCTTACAGGCAGGTGGGCCACCGATAGGTCACGTGGCCTTGTGGCGTCATCATAACCTGGCCGAGCAAACTGCGCACCGTGGCAAGTGGCAGTTAAATTAATGATTGCTCGCGAGAGGTTGTCCGCGAAAAGTAACCTGGGTCGCACAAGCGCCAACGATGGCATCACTTGCCATCGCAGGGCAGTGGCGCATCGCTTAACCGCTGCGCCAGAAGCGGTGTGATGATTCCCAGGGGTCTATGAATGTAAAGCAGAGAATGGCGTGTTTTGCATATATGCGCACTAACCCCCTAACGCTATCGCGTCGTACCCTTAAGGCGGAGCTTAAGTGTCCCCTCCAGTTATTTCCACAAAATCTTCCTTTGTTTTAATTTCGATTACGTCAGACGTCATGCGGTTTGTTGCCACACTAAAAAATGGGAACAGGAACCCGGTTTTTCATCACTGGGTGGTACCCGGCGGCACATGTATTCCAATAGGCCAGTCGGCACGATCCCTATGGCTTGTGTGCAGACTCGATACACCCCGGAAACTAAGCACTTGTCCCCGTTGGTTCTGTTGGATGCTTACGTCATCATCATCATCATCAGCCTGACTACACCCACTGCAGGGCAAAGGTCTGTCCCATGTCTCTCCAATTAACCTTGTCCTGTGCCAGCTACCGACACCCTCTCCCCGCAAACTTCTTAATCTCATCCGCCCACCTAGGCTTCCGCCGCCCCCAGCTATACGATTGCCTTCTCTTCGAGCCCACTCCGTTACCCATAAGGACCAGCGGTTATCTTGCCTTCGCATTACATGCCCGGCCCAAGCCCTTTCCTTCCTCATTTCGACTACGATATCATTAACACGCGTTTGTTCCCTCACCCACTCTGCCCACTTCCGGTCTCTAAAGGTTGCACCTATCATTTTTCTTTCCATGGCTCGTTGCGTTGAATTTGATGCGCTCAACTGTGCCACGCAGTGAACGAACGTGCCTCCGAAAGCGTTTTATTCAGCATTAACTTGATGTATATTTTCATAACATTTCGGGTATCAAATGGGCGCTTAGAGGCAAAGATTCTGCGTGCTTCGAATATGCCTGCTTTTCCTTCATAGGAGATAAGATATACTGACAACAGCATCTCGTACAGCACATTCAGGTCCTGGATGCGTGAAACTGTCCAGAGCAGAAGTTATATTTTGGGGGGTTACGTCATGCTGTTACCAAAACGTGTTTGAATTGCGACCAAACAACCACCTTAGGAGCATACAGCTACCTCGTAACTCAACTACAAAGGTGTGAGCCGGCAAGAAAAACTGGCGCAAAAACGAGGACCCTACTCTCACAACGAAACTGTATACAGACAGCCCCGCCGTTTCCTCAGTCCAAATAGGAACGCGCCGCTCAACCTCGTCAGGCCTCTTCCTTGAAAATTTCGAACAGATTATAGAATTTACTTATTATTAGTTTCCCTGCGAATCAACTCAGAGAGTACAGAAAAAACAACAACAACAAAGATTCATCGGACGCAGTCTGGCTTTGAGGAAACAGCGGGATCCATTCGTCCCAGGTGTCGTACACAGTATCAACAAGACGGAAAAGACGAAGAACGAGGAAAGCTGTTTACCTTCGCGAACTCCAGCTCACGCGGTGCTCCTAATGCGCACTGCTTCCCCCTTCTGTCGTTCGCGTTAAGTTAGCTCAGCGCGTAGGAAGTGGAAGCGCGTTTTCTTCCGGCAAGCACAGCAGGAGCTTACAAGTGGCTCCCTCCTGTGGACGAAAATGCTACTCGGAAAAAGTCTGGGCATTCGAGAACTACAGTACGTGCTTCTGCGAAACGGATTTCACACTGGTTGGATTTCAACTCGCGACTTACCGCGAGCTACTTTTTCTCTCTTCGTACGTTTTTTTTTTTTTTTTTGAGCGTAACATTCCGAAAACGCATATGGGTTAACAAAGCAGGAAAGGGTTGGAGCTGTCGTGCCTCTTCGTTGCCAGCTTTGTGGAGCGTCGTTCATTTTTGCCTGTATGGTTAGCGACCAGCTGCGACACGTGGTGTTCGTGATCGGGGAGAGGCACATAGGGCCTCTCTATGTAAATTGCACGTCGCATCAGATGTAAGGTGGCTATTGATTTCACTCTTTTGTTGTTGTTTTTTGTCTGTTCCGGAAAACTGGCGTGGAGCTGCTGCTAAGCGTGAACGCGCTTATTACGTGGTTATTTTTTTTCACGAAGTGAAAGTTTCCCGCCGCGGTGGCTCAGTGTTTGAGGCGCTCGGCTACTGAGCCGGAGCGCCCGGGTTCGAGCCTGACCGCGGCGGCCGCGTTTCGATGGAGACAAAATGCAAAAGGCACCCGTGTGCTGTGCGATGTCAGTGCACGTCAAAGATCCCCAGGTGGTCAAAATTATTCCGAAGTCCTCCACTACGGCAGCGCTTTCTTCCTTTCTTCTTTCATTCACTCCTTTATACCTTCCCGGGCGCGGTTCAGGTGTCCACCGAGATATGTGAGACAGTTACTGCGTCATTTCCTTTCCGCAAAACCAATTTTCAGACACCGGAGAGAGCGTCGCTTGCAAGTTTCTAAGCTACTCTAGTTGTAGATTATAATCTGCCCCAGCTCCTGATTAACTATAGACGAATACAACTCAAGAACGAAGCGGGTTCTTCCCGTTAAAGAACCCCCTCCGAGCCAATGGCGTCGATTGATTCTCATGAACAGTCTAGCGTGACAATGCAGGAAGGGTACTACCCCCCGACCAAGGAGGGAGGGACTATCCCCTTTAATTCTGCCACTCGCTGCTTTGTCACACTTGCAGGCTCATGATAATCAGCAGACGCCATTGGCTGGGAAAAAGCCGCCTCATTCTTGAGTTGTATCCGTCTCGGAGTATCGGAGAAGTTGTTGGCCTGGCATAATGCTCCAATGCTTGTATCATTTGCAGAGAACGTGCGTGACTTAAGAAAAGACTCGTTGTTGGTCACGTGCATAATATGTTCCACTGTGCGAAGTTGCTAGCGGCTATGACATTGACCGTCTATGTTTTTTTTCCTCTGGTTGATAAGAAAGCGATTGAAAACGATGAAATCATGAAGTGCATAGTTAAAACCAATAAACTGAATTTTCTGTTCACTGCATGCGTTGTGATTGTTGGTTACTGCATGATTGTTGCATTCTTATTTAAATTTATTCTTATCCTTTTTGCACTTAATTATTGCCATGTAGCTCGCTGCCTATGCAATCAGTCAGTAAGGCAGGCAGGTGCTAAGAGCCGAATGGAATGAGACAAAAAAAATTTTAACAATAGAGGCCTTAAATTCTTCACATGTCTTTCATTGACTGCTTGCGAACGTAATGAGAGCACCAGGCCCAGTTAATTCCTCCGTGAAAACAGTGCGCGGGAAAAGGCGTTTTCACTTTCCACTTATGCACACGAATAGAAATGAATATTCAAAATTTGAAGTAGCAAGTGGTAAATAAAATTTACGAGCACGAAAACATACCCGGAAGTTCTGGACAAGCACATTTTGCAACAGGAAATAGTTTATCAACGCACTTTTTTCATATATCGTAAGATTTCAGTATACCAATCAATATATCCGCATCTCCCCTCGGCAGGCTTACATTTTTGTTATTAATGTTTTTGATATCGCCAAAAACAATCCTTATAGATTTGCTATGACAGTGTTAACTATACTCGATGCGAGTTATGGACAAATTTTAAAAGAGAGACTTTCCTACGCGTCGGAAGAATGGACCATAACCTTCAATATTTCATAAAAGTACCTTACAATATTCCAACTTTCGAAATTGATGTGTAAGATTCCTGGACTTGAATAAAACGCTTAAGAGCTCATCTTTGAGCACTGAAACTGGCGTGACAGTAAAAAGTAATATATACATTCTAAGCAGGAAGGAGTAAGGGAGTAAACTGTTCTCTAGCGCACTCCCTTTTATAAAAGGGAGTACGCTGGAGGACAGATTACTCCCTTTTTACTTGCATATAGGCGCATTCGTGATTAGAGTCCACTAGCTTGTGAGCAGCATGATCAACGCCGGGTCTTGCTCACCTATAGCTTAATAGTAATAATAATTGGTGTGACATTCCGTGTGTGCTACGAGGATCCACGTTCGACGGCGCGGCGTAGACGGAGACCCGTGACAGCGGCATCATCAATTACCCAGCCATGCTCTTTGAATGACGACCAGAACAACCGGACCCGCCGCCGCCCCGGGGAAACAGGCTTTATCCTCCCCAATTTCCGGGCACATTCCAGGACAAGGGAGCTGTCAGCGGGCCAGAGCGCGCCGTACCACAGCCGACGCTATGCGCTACCGCGAAGACAACATTCTTTCCCTCCTTCCCCTTTCGACGTGGGCTATCGCCGGGAAGGCACCCACAGCTTCCCGCCGTGCCTCGTGAACAAAAGCGCATTCCCAGAAGGGCCGTGACGGACACCTGTCATGGCGGACAGGCAGTACTCGCCAAGAATGTGGAAAGACAGGCGCTAGTGAATTAGCTCCGAAGAGAGAGCCTGTGTATACTCTCACTTGAGAGAGAGTGGTGGCGTTTTTGTTGTTTATTTAGTTTGTATTGTTAACAGACTCTGGGTTCGAGGCTAAGCCCAACCCAAGGGGTGGTCCCCATCTCGCATGTTATTTTGGATTGGAGAATTGATGCTTTGGGCGGGCCACTGGAAATGACCGCCCTTAGTCCTTTGTTAATCAAGTGCTTAAAAGCACATGTAAACGGATGCAGTCGAGTCTGAGCTGGGGCTCCATGCTTAGCATGTAATGTGATGCTACTTAGGCACTAACCTGCCCGGTCGATGAGTAAAGTAGTGCAAAGTTTGTTCTTTTGTAAATTCAGTTCTGCTTTTTCAGTTTAACTCTCTGTATATGTATGTTGTAAAATTATGCTCTGCTGTCATCATCTACAAGCTCGCCTCCTGTTCATCTTCCAAGCCGAACGACACTAGAGGAAGGGTTTGTGAACCATCCTCGAAGAAACGGACGACTATTGAAATTCTACTGCATACACGCTCAGGACGACATCGTTCGCCAAGAGGGCCTTCAGCGCCGAAGCCCGACGGCGTGCAGCTTCTGCCAGCAACCGCTCGAGCCCAACTCCGGAGCCACTCCATCGCCCCCATGAAGTCGTCGGCACGTAAGCTCGGACGCCCCAGCCTCTGATGTATAATCTTAATCATGTGTAATTATTGAATATACCTGTTTGTTTAAACTGAGCCATACGGTGTCTCTTTGCCTCTCCGTCCCGTGTGGACCTGCGCATTATGGGGGTCATCACATTGGTATTGGGGGGGAAAGGAAATGGCGCAGTATCTGTCTCATACATCGTTGGACACCTGAACCGCGCCGTAAGGAACGGGATAAAGGAGGGAGTGAAAGAAGAAAGGAAGAGAGAAGTGCCGTAGTGGAGGCCTCAGGAATAATTCGACCACCTGGGGATCTTTAACGTCCACTGACATCGCACAGCATACGGGCGCCTTAGCGTTTTGCCTCCATAAAAACGCAGCCGCCGCGGTCGGGTTCGAACCCGGGAACTCCGGATCAGTAGCCGAGCGCCCTAACCACTGAGCCACCGCGGCGAGTTCCTCTGCCAGATTGCAAAAAATCGCGCTTCTAGATTTGCCACTCAACCGTCATGCAATAATCTTTATCGACGATGTTATTGATTTGATGTCACTGATATAACGCGGTAGAAGACAACACGAACACCGGTAAAACCGCCGTTCGTGTTGTCTTCTCCCTTCGTCCTTGTTTCTTGCGCTGGTACCATGTTCTATACTAAGGCACATATATAACGACTGTCGATATAAAGGGGGGGGGGGGGGGCATCTAAGGTTGCTTCAGCGTAGTTCCATCGTGCGAGAACCAGGGCGCGGCAGTGACGTCGTTACGAGACAGTAGCACGAACCTTACTGGGCGCGGCGACGTAAACGTAAAACTCCAGTACATGGAGCAGGGTACATGAGCACGGGCGATCAGTTAGAAACGAGCGTGTTTCCCTCTGGATACGCGTACAAGAACATGAACCCGCAGTGGCATGGGCGCTTGTAAACGCAGACCTCTAATGAGCAAATATACCATGCAGGGTTGCAGACCGTCTAAGGCATGTCATAGCTTGGCTTCTGCTCTCCGATGAGGTTCCGCGTCAATGCATGCAAACAGTGCGCACAGGTAGAAACGCTTGTTTAGGCACTTGAATCACCCAGCGGATTATAAACTAAATAATTTTTTGATGGCAGAAAACGTAGGGAAGTGGGAAGCGATGAACAGACGGAGACACTTCAACTTACAATGGATGACCTCCTTCGATGCACTGTGCTAAATTCATACGATGCAGATTTGCGTAAAAAAAGTGGTGGATTTTTAACGTAATTAAACCGAGTAGTCGAGCGAAAGCATGTACTTAACCTGGTTGGCTCATGGCTTTCCTTTACTGTGTCGTCGGCACATCTGGCGACGGTATTAGACTCAGGTTAGGATCTGAACGAGGTTAATCTGATCTTATCTATACAAGCCGCAGAGGCAAGTTTATGAAGACGACGACGTGAAATGCACAGCGAAAAAAAATGAAAACTGTGTTTTGGGGAAAGGAAATGGCGCAGTATCTGTCTCACATATCGGCGGACCCCTGAACCGCGCCGTAAGGGAAGGGATAAACGAGGAAGTAAAAGAAGAAAGAACGAGAGACGTGCCGTAGTGGAGGGCTCCGGAATAATTTCGACCACCTGGGTATCTTTAGCGTGCGCTGACATCGCACAGCCCACGGGCGGCTTAGCGTTTCGCCTCCATCGGAACGCGGCAGCCGCGGTCGGGTTCGAACCGGAAACTCCGGATCAGTAGCCGAGCGCCCTAACCACTGAGCCACCGCGGCGGGTGCACAGCTCAGGGAGTGTGTTGCAGTAGAAGCTCGCATAGCAACAGCCCATGCAGAAATAAATAAATATTGCCGCCACTGGGTTTCGAACCCCCGGCGGCGCGAACAGATCAGATTCGCTGGAGCACTATGCTATCGCCGCAGCCGATCACACCTCGTGCTAAACTGCAACACAAGAGCGCTGTGCAGTTTAACACGAGGTGTGATCGGCTGCGGCGATAGCGTAGTGCTCCAGCGAATCTGATCTGTTCACGCCGCCGGGGGTTCGAGACCCAGTCGCGACGGTATTTATTTCTGCATGGTCTGTTGCTATGCGAGCTTCGGCTAAGGTCCCCCCTCAAGGTCACTTTCCCATTGGCTACAGGTAGCGCGACACTCCACCGAACTTGTCCGAGTTACTCCGAGGATTCACACAAGATTTTTGGTTGGGACCGCGTTAAGTTGACAGCATTTTTATTGATTTTTCTAAGGCTTATGACCGTGTTGTGCACTGTAAATTAATTCACAAACTAAAGCTCATTGGCATTAATTCGGAAGTAATAGCATGGATACAAGCTTATATGTCAAATCGCACCCAATATGTAGTTATAAATAATAATGAATCGGAGAACCTCGAAGTAATTTCAGGTGTACCGCAGGGATCCGTCCTAGGACCTTTATTATTCCTTATATATATTAATGATGTTAGCTTTTGTATTGTCAATGGAGTGAAAATCAGACTTTTTGCTGACGACTGCGTGATTTACACAGTCGTGCGGGGAGTCGAGGATCAATGGAAACTCAATCTGTCATTAAATAACATTGCTCTCTGGTGCGAAACGTGGGGCATGAAAATAAACGCAGAAGTCATGTCATAAAAAATCGTTGTTAAGGTTTAGCTACACATTAGGGGGGTCCGTTCTCAGCCAAACAGACACTGTTAAGTATTTAGGGGTAACACTTACACGCACAATGAAATGGGATGTACATATTAACAACACCTGTGCAAAAGCGTTTAAAACACTAGGATTTTTACGAAGAAAATTAGGCAAGGCTCCTCCTGAAGTAAAACTTAAAGCCTACAAAACTCTAGTCCGACCAATTCTGGAGTATGGTAGCATAGTCTGGAACCCGCATCAACAGTACCTGATAGATTGCTTGGAAAGGGTGCAAAATAAAGCACTACGATTTATCTACACGAAATACTCCCGGTTTGAAAGTGTCAGTGCTCTTAGAACACAAGCAGGCATTCCCACACTTGCGAGCAGGCGTCGCGTTGCCGCCATGAAGTTTCTTTTCATGCTTTACCATGGGTCGCTCCGTATCAATAAAGATCAGTATCTGCAGCCACCACACCGTCACACTAAACGAAAAAATCATGATAAGCACATCCGGCCATACGTCACACGGTGCAATACTTTTAAGTTTTCTTTTTTTCCGTCGTCCGTAGAGATTTGGAATTCCTTGCCGGGGGATGTTGTTGACGACGATTCTGTGTCTAGCTTTGTCAATAAGGTAGAATCTTTGTTTCACTCAGTGCCATAACGCGGAAGCTTTTTTTCTTTTTTTTTTCTACCGTTTGATTTTGGTTGGAATGATGTTCTGTTTCAGATAACAAGTTCTAGTGTTAATATATTTTACAAAGTGTTGTACATTGTGAATACCTTTGTAACCCACTGCCTGTATAGACCTGTCAAAGGCTTACAGTATTGCTAATAAATAAATAAATAAATAAATTATCGCTTTCGCACTAAATGTGGCCATGCGACAAATGTGATGCGACAAATGTGCATTAGCAGTACTGGTTGTCCATTTCACTACTACAGTGATCGTATTCCCGTTGCGTCCTCGAATTGTATTTCGCCGTAGCTTTTTCGTTCGAATGCTGCGTGGGGTTCTCGTGAATGAAGGCGTCTGGAGGGTGGAGTTTGGTGTTCGATGGTGGGTGGAAGTGTGTTGGTTTGTGGTGGGCGGCTGCTTACTTCTGGACGGTGAAGATAGGTGATTGTCTTCTGGAGGGTGAAGGGGCGGTGGATTGTGTGTGCAGCTTCGGGAGGCTGAACGGCTTTTATGGTGGTGGGGTGCAGGATTCCGAAGGGTGCAGATGGGTGAGGGACAAAGGTGGACTGTGGGCGGAGGCACCCTGGAGGATGGCGGCGGCATAACACAAAAAACAGACAGATTTCGGCAAAGAGAGGTTAGTAATGGTAACGCAGTAAAATACTTTCAGACCTCTCGCTCCCTCCCAAGATGCCACCCCTTTCAACCCACACCCCTACCCGCGCGCCCATTTAGATCACATGAGGAGCAGGAGGAGGTCACGACAAAAAGAAATCCGTGATAAATAACTGTCTTACTCTGAGTAAGCACCAGAATGGCGGTGTGAGGAAGGGAGTGACCCGCCGTGGTGGCTCAGTGGATAGGGCGCTTTGCTACTGATCCGGAGTACCCGGGTTCAATCCCGACTGCGGAGGCCGCGTCAAGGTGGAGGCGAAACGCAATAGGCCGGTATCCCTGTGCTGTGCGATGTCAGTGCACGTTAAAGATACCGAGGTGGAAAAAATTATTCCGGAGCCCTCCACTACGGCACCTCTTTTATTACTTCTGTGAGTCCCACCTTCATTCTTTCCCGCGATGCACGCTTCCGGTGTCCGGTGAGAAGTGAAACAGTTGCTGCTCCCTTTGCTTTCCTCAAAAGCAATTGTTTCCTTTCTTTCCCTCTTCCTGTCCTCTCTTTGTCTTTTTATCCCCGCTAATCGCAGCTCAGATACTGTAGTTTTCGATGGCAGATGCCGCGGCTAGCAACATATTTTCCTGTCATTGTTATTTTATTAATTAATAGACCCTAACAAAAACTACAGCAACGGAACTGAAAGGAGCGAAAAGGCTAATAGGGAAATAAGTGCAGACCTCTCCATGGAGATGATGGGTAACAAAAAGAGCCGGAGCGTACACAAATAGGTAGTCCTAACGTGTGCCATACGTCTACTACTTGAATTAAATAGAGGGTACTATACATCGAATCAGGGGACCACAAAAAAACTCTGCCGATCAGAGTCACACAGCGGTCCACGCGTTAATAACGTGCCTCGCCCACCTAGAGAATAGCCGCCGCGGTGGCTCAGTGGTTACGGCGCTCGGCCGCCAACCAGAAAGACGCGAGTTCGATCCCGGCCGCGGCGGTCGCATTTCGATGGAGGCGAAATGCTAGTGACTCGTGTACTGTGTGAAGTCATTGCACGTTAAAGATTCCCGGGTGGTCTAAATATTCCGGAGCCCTCCACTACGGTGTAATTCGTATCCTGAGTCGCTTTGGGACATTAAACTCCACAAACAAAACCAAAACACCTCGAGAATGTCCTCCTCTTCGGCCAGCAGGTGTGCACGGAGTTGACGCCGACCACAGCGGAGGCAGTACCACACACAGTTTCGCAGAGAATTGAGATTAGTCCAGTGTGTTAGAAAGTAGCCACAAGGCGGAGCTGTTTCGAAATAAGGTAGTAATTACTAGGGGAGAAATAACGAAGTAATTAGTAAGTAATTACTAAGATAGCAATGAATTACGTGTGGGAAATTCAGTGTAGTTCAACTCACACTTATTTCCCTGCTGTCCCGAAGCAACCGCGTACACGACAGCATCTGCTCCACGCTGCACGTAATTAGTCAGAAACGGCCGATCCGGCCACGGCTAACACAGCGTACGCGGTCGATACCTGTGCGCGCTACACGGCCGCGCGCGTCTTAATCCGCGAGGTCGTACGCGCATAAAGCACTCCCCCCCCCCCCCCCCCCCCCCGCCCGCGCGTGTGTCTGTGTGCCTACCGGATTTGGCTGCGCGCACTTCGGCTAGCCGTTTGCCGCCGGGGGCTGATTAACAGCGGGCCGCTGATCCGTGCCAGGCCGCGTTCGACGTCGAGGGGAGGCCTTCCAGGCGCGCCCTCCTCTCTACTGCGCCTAATGAACGGAGCCGATCTGCGGCGCGTGTAGGGTACGCATAGAAGCGGCAGCACTGTCTCATGTTATCTCAGAGACAAACTCCACACACTCGGGGAAGTTGGTTCCTTTCCGTCGCGTCGTCCTTCGTTTTGACTCCCGAAGTTCGAAGATACTCTTGTCTGTAAGATTATATAAAAGGAGTTGTTGTCGTCGATGTTTTGCTTACCTTCATATCAGCGTGCAGCATCTTATCGTTCCAGAGATGTAAACTTGATCACGGGACCTGCCGTGGCGTACGTAATCCTCAGTTGATTCGTCGTTCCGCTGCTAAACCCAAGGTTCTCGCGTCATCGAATTCCAGCCGCAGAGGACATGTTTCGATGGAGGCGAAATGCCAATATTAAGCAACATTTGCTCTCAGCTTCATAACACGCCAACACCCTCTTCCGCACTTTCTTTTCTTATCCACCCCTGAATAAATTATCGCATATTTACCGAAGTTATCTACTGCGCTATTTCGTTTGAAAGCTTCGTAGCATTGTAATCAGTAACCACACGTGATCTCGCTTAAGTGCCAAAAACAGTTAAATAATTGTACTCGGTTGCTCAGAGCCATCATCATTAGCCTAGCTACAATTCCATTGCAGGACAAAGGCTTCTCCCATATCCCTCAAATTAGCCCTGTCTCACGCCCGTCGCAGTTACCCTATCCTTGCAAGCTTTCTGACCCGCCGCGGTGGCTCAGTGGTTAGCGCGCTCGACTGCTGATCCGGAGTTCACGGGATCGAACCCGACCGCGGCGGCCGAGTTATTATGGAGGAAAAACGCTAAGGCGCCCGTGTGTTGTGCGATGTCAGTGCACTTTAAAGATCCCCAGATGGTCGAAATTATTCCGGAGCTCTCCACTACGGCGCCTCTTCTTTCCTTTCTTTCACTCCCCTCTTTATCCCTTCCCTTACGGCGCGGTTCAGGTGTCCGCCGATATATGAGGAAGATACTGCGCCATTTCCTTTCCCCAAAAACCAATTATTATTATTATTATTATTATTATTATTATTATTATTGCAAGCTTTCTAATTCGATCTGCCATCCTGACTTTCTTCCGCTCCTGCTACGTTTGTGTTCTCTTAAAGTCCGTCCCTATTGAGCTCTGTTAGGACATAATTAACGTGAGCATGTTCTCTAATACAATCTGGTCTCTCATGTTTCTTAATGCTATACACCTATCATCTTCCGTTCTACAGCTCGCTGCATTGTACACATCATTGCAACCCTTTTCGTTAGCCTCCAAGTTTCTGCGCCATATGTACTTTTCTTTTCACCAATATTGGTAAGCTTCTCTTCGTAAGTCTGGGGCTATATCTTTCATATGCGCCCCCACCCGTTCTGTTCTTAATAATAATAATTGGTTTTGGGGGGAAAGGAAATGGCGCAGTGTCTGTCTCATATATCGTTGGACACCTGAACCGCGCCGTAAGGGAAGGGTAAAGGAGGGAGTGAAAGTAGAAAGGAAGGGAGAGGTGCCGTAGTGGAGGGCTCGGGAATAATTTCGACCACCTGGGGATCTTTAACGTGCACTGACATCGCACAGCACACGGGCGCCTTGGCGTTTTTCCTCCATACCGTTCTGTTCTCCTGACGACTTCTTACGCATTATCTGGATCTGCTGTCATCACTTGGCACAGATAGGTAGGACCTCTCACTGCTCACTCTGTCTCACTACATCACGTCCACTGGCCTTCCTCTACCTGACGGTTCAAGCTTAACTGCTGACTTCCTTAATATATTTTTCGCAATTCTCCGGTTAATTGAAATCCAACAGCAACCCTAGCTAGAAAAGATGGGCTTAAAAATGGCGCTTATTGTCACATACTTCTGTAGGACTAAAAATACCCTCTGCAACTTTGTGGCAGAGAGGCAACTAAGGCCACAACGTGCCAAAGAGGCATCAATAGAAGTTATGGTCGTGCAGCGCATAATGCTTATTTAACACACAGCACCAGCTCATCATGTATTTCGGCGATTAGATCACCCGCACAATGTGCAGCCAATTTTTTCAAGAACAAACATTTTCTCTAACTCATAGCTTCTCGCCATTCGCTACTGGAATAAGCTCCTGGAAAACGTGTCGTCTCTCACTGACCACGTCGCCTTTGTTAATAGCTAAAGTGCTGCCTAAGGCTGTGAATATTACACAGCAGTACAGGTTGCCTGCAGTGACGAAATTACTTTACGTGCAATTTTTTTTCTGTTTTAATGTGTTGTGTGTATTGTAAACCATTGTTGCACTCCCCTTATGTAACTCTAGCTTGTGTGTTTATAGGGTATTTGAATAAACAAATGAACCCTTGTTCCTGTTCAAGCGGTAAAATTTGTACCTGATTCGCGAGACCTGCACGTTTGAGAACTAAGGTTCAGCTTCTCTGCGCACGAAAGGGACCGGCTAGACGGCATCACACGGACAAAATATGCAAACAGCAGACTGAAGCACACCTGCCGCGTTGGCTCAGTGGTTACGGCGCTCGGCTACTGATCCAGTGTTCCTGGGTTCGAATTCGACCGCGGCGGCTGCGGTTTTATGGAGGCAAAACGCTGAAGCGCTCGTGTGCTGTGCGGTGTCAGTGCACGTTAAAGATCCCCAGGTGGTCGGAATTATTCCGGAGCCCTTCACTACGGTACCTCCTTCTTCGTTTCTTCTTTCACTCCCTCCTTAGTCCCTTCCAATACGGCGCGGTTCAGGTGTCCAACGATATATAAGACAGATACTGCGCCATTTCCTTTCCCCAAAACCAATTATTATTATTATTATTATTATTATTATTATTATTATTATTATTATTATTATTATTATTATTATTATTATTATTATTATTATTATTATTATTAATATACTGAAACACGCACGCTCCAATCTAAACAGCAATAGGACAAGCTCACTCACCGTGCAGGCACCGGTAGCGCACCAGCACCGAACCCTCGCCCCTGCAGCGCCGCTCGGCCTGGTCCCGGCTCAGACTGAACAGGCAGTGCACCTCGCCCGAACACCTGCACCGGTGGAGGAGGAAACGGGTGAGACACGGTTGACGGCACTCTCATGAAAGCTGTGATGCCCCGGCCAACTGGTTTTTCTTTTTTCTTTTTTTTTGTTCACACAGCAGCGACGACGACGCGGGTTATTGAATTAAACCAGGAAAAAGATAAAAATCGATGGAGTAGTCGACAGGGCGTGTCCAGGTTCTTATATATAGGCAGCGTGAAACAACTGGGAAAAACAAGTGAAAATGCGTCCAACGCCACGTGTGCTTGGGCGTGAAAACGAAAATACGGTGCTTTGCTGCAGTCCTTGTCTACTTACTACTGTACTGTTCTGTACTGTACTGCTGCTGTCAGGAAAATAGAAGTGCACGGGACCCGCCGCGGTGGCTCAGTGGTTAGCGCGCTCGACTACTGGTCCGGAGTTCCCTGGTTCGAACCCGACCGCGGCGGCTGCGTTTTTATGGAGGAAAAACGCTAAGGCGCCCGTGTGCTGTGCGATGTCAGTGCACGTTAAAGATCCCCAGGTGGTCGAAATTATTCCGGAGCCCTCCACTACGGCACCGCTTTCTTCTTTCACTCCCTTCTTTACCCTTCCCTTATGGCGCGGTTCAGGTGCCCAACGATATATGAGACAGATACTGCGCCATTTCCTTTCCCCCCAAAAACCAATTATTAAGTATTATTATTCGCCATATTCCAAAAACAAGTTCAATATCTTGGTTCCAAGGACCAGCAGCAGCTATTAAATCAGGTATCAGGTAATCCTAGATCTATCTCTCCAATAGACTTTCCTCTAGCTTAAATACCATTGCATGTTTGGGCGGAAGTGCGTCTCCATTCTTTGTTTCGTTGTCTTCCTTTTCATGCAATGCTGTTGAAAGCTTTCCACGGTGCGGCTGCTTCCGTGCTTAATGCGCAAATGAGAAGGCCAAACAGAAATATTGCTTTCACGAACAAGTAAAACAAAGTATCACAGGTTTTTCTTGTAAGTTTTACAGCCACAGTTATATAAGGCACTTTCACCAAACTAAAAAGCTAGCGCCGTAGTCATAGTCCATCGTGAAAGAAAATCCATGCGCTGGCGTCACATTTTCCTCCAAGAGGGGTCAGAAAGTGTGAGAGTTTTTTGTTCAAGCAACGCTAACAGCTAGGTTCTCAAGAGGTCTGTTTCCGGTTAAGGTATTTTTTCTTTACTGTATCAAGTTATCCACACACGGATTAAGTGCTTTACATTCATATGTTTAGTGTGAATGTGTGCGAGTAGGGGAACTTATTTTTGATAAAACAGCATTAGAATCCCCATGAGGCCCAAATGCGTCTTCCGTCATAAGATTCGTCCATTGGATAGAGGGTAATGAAGTCACCAGACCGGACTTGACGTCACTTCTGGGAAAAGAATGTACAATGCTATGGCATTTCCAACAAATAAGGGAATCATACCCTATGTATATTTTATTGCGTCCTTAGAAGCAAGCAAAGAATGTCTTCACGTACTCTCACAGAAAGGGGTCTCGAATTTTCGTAATCTGTGCTAGACCGTACTTAAATGTGCTGTCGTTCTGTTGAATTGGCGTAAAAAAGAACCCATTTATCAACCGCGTAAGCTCTACATGTTCAGACGCGCGGCAAGATTTATGAATTGGATTGCTTTGTTTGCTTTTTCTTCACTCTCCTAAGCTAACAATATAGGGTTCTTGCGCTGAGCCTATGACAAATGTTCACTTTCACATTTTTTTTTTGAAAGCTAACTAAAAGACCGCGTCTCCAGTAGGCACACTCAATTCTTCGAGTCGCTGTTACCTGACCAGAGCAGGATTCAGCGTACTAGTCCGAGTAGTGGTTCTAGTTGTGAGTTTTCTCTACTTTCGCTTAGAACTAAAACAGGCGCGCAACGTCTGCGCCGGATCGATCGCGTGGTCTCTAAAAACATCCCCAGCCACGTCGTTTAGCCGCGTCGTCTCAAGGCCAGTTGATATCTGGGAGAGCTACAGACCGCCTTAGGGATTCGCCCATGTTTTCCTGCTTCTTCTTCCAGCTCTAGTACCATGATTGGGCGCTTGAGTTTGGAGTCTTAAATGCCAAACTGGAGTTTGAACGATTATATCAGGCAGTATTTCAGTTACTCATGGATGAAAGAGAGAATAAACGCAGGTAATATGCTAGGAGTGAGGAAAGGCAAATTCTTCCTGTTTATTCCCACTTCTTACCGATATCTGGTCTGCCCGCTCACTTCAGTGTAGTGCGTTTCTATAGGGAGGATGTATGTCAAAGTAAAGGTATATGTACAGTTGAAGCTCGCTGTAACGAAGTTGAGGGCGATCACGTCGTTATAGCCGTAGCTTCGTTATAGCCAGTGTTGACCGAGCTTCCAAAGGTGAATCGTCATTCCTTCCTTATAACCATTGTTTCGTTATTAACCGTTTCGTTATAACGAGGTTCAACTGTAGTTGAAGGACCACTGAGCACGAATCAAGTTGACCCGTATCGATGTGATACCGCGTTCTAATCACGAAGAGGCCACTCTCACAGAAGACGGACATATTATAAGATGGAGAAGACAATTAATACATCGAAAAAAGGTGTCACCATCGCTGGCTGATTATATATTTTATATTTCGACATTAAATTTTGGCTGGAGGTGAACGACAGAGTTTTGTGCTACGACGGGCTAGGCCGCCACCGACGTTCGCACACTCTTAACACGAATACGCCTATACGGGTGCAAAAGAAGAAGTAAGCGTTCCTCTACCACACACCCTTTTGGGGACCAGAAATTCTGCCCTAGTCCCGGAGTAGATTTCGATCATTAAATATACGGTATGCTTACCCTTGGCAACGGAGGTATATTCCCACTGCAAAGCATAGTAACTTCATGGAGGTAGCGATGGGAGGAGGATTTTTTAACGCGGCACAGTAGATTTCAGAAAATAGATAGACTTAAACTTTGGTTAAGACCATCGTACTGCTACAACTTCGCATTTTTTTTTTTTTTGGAGAGGGAATTTGTTTCCGTTGGCAACCGTAAATATTCCGTATTTTTAGTGACGGAAATGTGCCTATGGCTTGGTCAGCATACCCTATACCCTTAAATCGAGGCCGCTAGAGGACAGCTTACTCTGTTTTTACTCCTTTCGTGTTTAAGTGCACTATTCACGGCGTATACCCGTACAGATATCGCTGCGGTATTCGGAAAGAAGCTTCTTTTAGTTTAGCAAGTTATGAAGAAGTGCTCGTTTGTACCGAATGTTTTATGATTTCGGTATAGTGGTGCACATACGCGGCATAGATGGCAACAACAAACGCTAGTTCGTAGAAGTTCTTACGTATTAGAAAATTAGGAGCAGTGCAACGCTATTCAGGTTTTGCTAGGCTGATTATTGTTTTCAGCCTCGAACTTAGAAGATACGCGACTTAAACATTACCTCTTCATATCCTACCACGTGTAACTTACTTATTACTAGACAGCAGTTCCACACTGCCCTCCTTCAGTGAAGGGTGCGCCCGAATATAACTTATTTCTTCAGATGCCAAGTGCAAGCAAATTCAAGTCTTAGGCGTTTTTTTTTTCAGTGGCGAATGTTGCGGAAACGGTCGCCCGCCTCGACAGCTTTGCCCGTTATAGAGCACCGAAACGAATTGCAAACCATTTTCGTCGTACCTAGCCATTTCGTTTCACCGGCGGTCTTTACAGGCTAGAGCGCAGTGCGCAAGCAGTCTCAATAAATCTTTTCGCCTGCATAAGGAATTCCCGGCCAAGCACGCGTTCTTGTCATTAGCAGTTGGTTAACCCTCTAATAAGCGCGACTGGGAAGTAGGAAAGAATTGTGATAAATGGCCTATCCGCCAAGGGAAGCGCATACATAGCCTGCGGCTCGAAAGGGGTGAGCTTATACAAGAAAAAGAAAACTAAAGGAATGGTCGGCGCCTCTGGCAATGTGCACAGTGAGCGTCAAATGACGCCACCGCCGAACGGCTTCTCTCAACGGGCGTAACCAGTTAGGAGAGGGGGTGTAGTGCGAGGAGAAAAGGGAAAGATAGAGGGAGAGGGGGTTCTGTTGAGCGGCACTGCTTTGTGCCGTTGCGTGTGCTCCGTCACAGGTGATCCATACACAACGGTGATTTAGGAGTTCGTTCCACCCGAGCCCGCCTTTAAAAGCGCGTGAGCGCCACACCTCCGCCCGTATATATATATGATACGTCGACGGCTTTGGCCGGTGGCGGCGAACGCTTCGATTACACGGCAACTATGCCCGGAACGCCTCAACTGTTGGAAGCGTTTCCTCATCCCAGTCGCGAATATATAGATGTTCTTTTTTTTTAATTTCAGGCTCCGGTAAAATACGCGGCAGGGAGAAGCGTCCAAGGCAGACGAAGAGAACGTTCGAGCAAGAGAAGGGTTATAGCAAATGTGGACTTGCTGGCAGCGATTGATGGTTTTCGATTATCGAGAATGCGTTTGCGAGTAGTTCAATACAGGCAGCTATAGGTCGACAAACCTAATCGCAGACGAAGACTATAGTCCTCTTGTGGAAACATTGACTAGCGGGCTTGGGCTCCCTTCCTAGATTCTTGTTAACTTTGCTTTGTGTCGTAAACATGAACTGGAAGATTTATGTTCAGCATAAAGAGGATTGAAAGAATGTGGAGCCGCGGCGGTTGCACAGTGCTTATGGCGCTAGGCTGCTGGCCCGAAAGACGCGGGTTCGATCCCGGCCGCAGCGGTCGAATTTCGATGGAGGCGAAATTCTAGAGGCCCGTGTACTGTGCGATGTCAGTGCACGTTAAAGAACCCCAGGTGGTCGAAATTTCCGGAGCCCTTCACTACGGCGTCCCTCATAGCCTGAGTCGCTTCTGGACGTTAAACCCCATAAACCATAGACCAATCAAATAATCAAATTTGCTGCTCCGTGCAATGAGATGGCGGCAAACTTAAACGCAGAGTTTATTACGGTAAGCAAATGGTTTGAACAAAATGTGAAATGAGGAGCGGCGGGAAAAACATACAAACATATATAAGGAGCGTTACTTGTTGGCGCCCGGTTGATAAAGAAACTAGCCCAGCAGACGACAAAGAACACAGAAACGCATACCAACAGCACGAGCGCTAACTTCCAACAAATTTTATTTTCTCAATCAGCACATTTATACGTCAAAAACATGACTTGTTTCCCACATGTGATGACATGTCACGTTCTTATGTATAAACGCGCTGCATGAGGAAAATAAAATTTGCTGGAAGTGAGCGGTCGCCCTGCTGTCCGTCTGCGTTTCTGTGTCTTTGGGTATAGTTTGTTTATATCCTGGAGTAGTATGCACTTTGAAATAATTGCTGTTTTTGAAACAAGACTCGTTTTTAAGTATTGATCGCCCGTTGCTGAATTCCGCGCTTTAATCTGTTATTAGAGACCACATACGCTATATTATTGAAGATGTGCACTCCAAGCATGGTCCTCTTTACCGATTTCAACTTTCTAAGCCGGCACCGGAGAGTTGTTCTACCTAGAAAACAAAGCAGTTGCTAAAAGAATTTCCCAGACTCTGGGCCTTGCCCTACTGCGCAGAAACGCATTGCTTGGCCTGCATTTTGCTCCCCCACCATAGCCCTCACTGGAAGCCCGCCTGGGTCACACTGCTGGATATGGCATGTGCTGCAGGGCCGCGACATCCTCACTTCTATATGGTTGGGAAGTGGGCTACGTAGATCACAAGACACTCTTCAAGGCGCATTCTCGAAAGCGCCCACCCCTCAGCCCTTCAACCCGCCTGGAAGGGAAACTGAATGGTGGGACCACAGAGTTGGCTGCGTATGCTTCATTTCACCTTGCACCCTTTTCTCCTGTTTCTTTTTCCCCTCTGGTTCGCCATCTTCCTTCACCCTCGTCTGGAGTAGCATGCCAGGTTAACTACCAGGAACACCTCTCCTCTAATCATTAAAACGTCTCTCTCTCTCTCATCCGCCTAGCATGCGAGCTCAATCTCAAGTGCCATCTGGTATCAACGGGTATTCCTCTGGGTACACGCTCTCCCCTGACCTGGTGCTACAGTGTTCTGCGCCCCGTAATATCTGATACGGGTCCTGTTTGGACCCAGGACATCAAACGCTCTGTGAAACACCAGGGAAGTTGGTATCTGAACCCACGTCGACCAAACCAGACTCAACGGCCGTAGTGTTCTTTAGCTAAGCTGCCCTCACTGTCACCGTCATCACATTCTCAATGGCCAGCAAGTCTACGCTGGGGCTTTCGACTGCAGAATTCAATGGCGACAGCTACGCCCTTTCGTCATCTTCATCATTGTCATCATCATCACCAGCGGAACCACAACCAATAGGGACAAAGGCCGCTTCAATCATGCCTGTTCCGTGACACGGCTCACGTTGGAGGGTCTCCATAGAGATATCGCAGTTGGAGGATCAGTGCAAGTGATGGAGTGGTTGTTACAATGTTCCATCGATTCCATTTTCCGTATCCATTTGGCTTTGCTTGCACAACTGCGTCTACACGTATCTACGGTTGGCCGAGCTCGTAGCAGCGCAACCTCTCCACAACGTCACTGTAATCTCACTGAACGTGCCTTTTGATCGTTAGGTACGCGACGATGGCATTCCGATCTACCGCTTCCGCCAGGACTGCTCGATCTCCGAGAATCACGCTCATTCGCGCCATGCCTCCTGGCTGGCCACGTTAACGGACCGGCCATTAAACAACAGTCGTTAGTATTGTGACGTCACGAATCGCTCCCGAGTGCAGAGGCGATATACCAGTAAAGGCTCAGGAGTGGTTTGTGCAAATTTTGGCTCAACAATAAAATAGCACCGGCGTTGTGCATGAAATTGCGACCTGTCCTTTTTAGAGTGTTACGTGGCTTTGTGGTGGACGTGCCGACAATGTAAATTGCTTCATCAGCCCTGTATGCGTCCACTCCAGGAGAAAGTACCATTAAAGCGATTTGCAGTTAGCCCTGTTTTCCGCCACCGGCCCGCCGCTTATGCCAGTGACTTTTATAACCCCACCTATCACCTGAAATCTCTGCCGTCCCTGGCAACGATACGGCTACGAATAAAACATACTGGCGACTGCGCCGAATTGTGCCTAGGGGCACATTCAGGTGAGTGGCGTAACTTTACAGCAGGAGAACTACGAAGAGAGAAGCATGTGCACAGGACAAGAATGCGACGGGAATGATTTTGAAGTTTGATAAGAGATGGCGCCCCTGTGTCTCGAAGAGAAAGCCACAGCGAAAGGGCTGTAGACGACACCGTGCCCGGAACAGCCCGTATAATATATATCCCCATATACGCGAGCGTAGCAAACAAAGGACTGGCGCAATCCGAATGTCACGGACGTGGACCCCGCCGCACCTGGCGGCGCGGTCGGGACAGGCGCAGCGGCCCGCCGGATCTGCATTTATACCCACGGTGCGGGCCCCGCCAAAAAGCGCCTCGGAGAGGGCGTGGCTTCGCGAAGCCCGCCAAGGAAGAGGAATGGCTCGCGGGACGACACGACGCCTCAGCAGGAGAAGCGTCAACGGCGGAGGCAGCCTGCCATCAAAGATGGCCGCGAAGCGCTTTTGACGCCAGGGCGCGCGGTGGAGATACGCGGGGGTTCAAAGTGCTGTTCCCGCTGCTTGTCGTCGTGACGGCACCTCGTCTCGCACTGTAGCACCGGGGGCGCAGCACCTCGCAGGTGGTCCTCCATCATTCACCCCCAGCAACGACCAACCCACCCACCTACCCCTTCCCTTTCTTTGTCGCCCGGCGCGTAATAAATGTGTCGTGTCGTACGTTATATTCGCCGCGAATGTGTCCCCGCTACGCTATGCGTGTCGCGTCACGTCTGTCGGACTCACGAAACGCGCCGTTTCGGCCAGCTTTCCGCTCGCGAGTTGTGTATAAAAAAAAATGCAAGGAAGATTACCACGTGCCTCCGTAGTCGCTGAAGGTATTCCGGGAAGGCGCGGAAGTGTGTATAGTATACGGTCCCTGCGCTGCACGCCACCTCACATTGCAAAAAAAAAAAAAGAAGACACGGAGGCTCCTGGATGGTTTACGGCTCGGAAGATGACACGCACCCCTCCTAAACCACCCCCCTCTTCTCCGTCCCCCCCCCCCCCCCCCCCCCGCCGTGCGTAATCTGACACTACGGAAATGCTGCCGAAGAGAAAGGAAAGGCCCTGAAGCGACCATCACCGGAAGAAGCACGAGAAACCGGAAGTCGTCGCCGGGGACACTGCTTCGGTGGGAAGTGCGTCGCTTTTCTTGACACCGTAGTTTGAAAGTGAGGAACCTTCTATTTTTTTTTTCTGAAATATACTGAAAGTCTCGTCAACTAACGTTATGAACAGGCAGAATGGACTACATGTACTTGAATAATCGAAATCGTTTCTTGATGATTCATAATTTTGTTACACACAGCTATAATGAATGAATGAATGAATGAATGAATGAATGAATGAATGAATGAATGAATGAATGAATGAATGAAGATTTTGCTTACTTCTATGCGACTAGTTACGATCATTTGGTCAGTGTAGACTTATTCATGGTGCGCCACTGAAACCAGTACCAGCTAGGTGTTGTTACTAGCCTTTTTACTCCAGAATCAACTAGCACAAATGGTCTTATAATTTTCTTTTCGCAAGACCTATGAATGGGACAGTTATATCCCCCGTTGGCTGATATTCGTATACCTCTTTACCCAAAAGCAGTGCGTTTTGCGGTATCAGCGTTCCATCGCGCTTCATCTCTCAGAGACAATCGCAAGTGGCATCGCTGCATTCACGAAGCCACAGTAGCTATTGACATTTGTAATATAATATGCCACTTTTCAGGACTGCTAGTTTAGAGACACACTTAAATACTTTGAAAAATCGTTGTTTCAGACGTCAAGAGTTTCACCTCCATATGGCTCGCATAACTTATTTTTGCTTTCTAACGCCAGGACCGGGGCTAGAGGTTCAACCAAAGCGATCTCCATCGGAACTTCTCGCATTGGCATATCAGGTTCCGCGGCTTGCAGTACAAAACGACGGAAATCGCTGTATTTCAGAATCTGTGGAAATCCTGTGCAGTTGAAAGACCACGTTATCCACATCTTCTATGTATCCGATGAACCGCGATGAGCTCATCAGGGAATATTCCCTGTTTTTAACTGACAATGAATGCCTTTTTGCTGTGCCGTCCCGCCAGTGTCTGCAGTAGAGCAGTGGCTGCCATATCTCTCAAGGCAACGCCTTGCTGGACAACATACCCAACCATTCTGGGGAAAAGCATTCCTGAGCAGGAAATAGTTTATGAACGCCATTTCTTTTTCATGTAACGTAAGATTTCACTATTACAATCGATATATCAGCAGATCACTCGATGGCAGTGTTGCATTTCTTTTTTGCTATTAACGTTTTTCCTAGCGTGAAAAGCGTTTCCTATTGTTTTTCTGTGGGAGTCGCAACTGTTCGATGTGGTCGATGGAAACGTTCTAAAAGAAAGATCTTGATACATATCAGAAGAATGGACAATTACCTTCAATATTTTCATGAGTATCTTACAATTTTTCAATTTTCGAAATTTGTGTCAGAGAAAGCTGGACATGGCTAACATCCACACCAAACAGCTCTGGAAAAAAGATGAACAAGCATCACCCGTGTAGGAAATGGTTTCGTGAGCTCTTAATGCTTAGAACTAAAAGCCTTAAGGCAAACAGTCCTTTAGGGCCGTCACTTCAGAGCTCAGTACCAGGCAACACTGAATCGCATTATTCCTGCAAGAAAAATTCGGCTTTCTTACCGTCGGCTATCGATGTATGTATGTGTCGCCTCCTTTCTGTCCCGTATGTTCGCGCTGCCTGCCTCGATATCTGAAATTATAATTATCCTATCGGTCATATGGGCCGCCACTCGCCTGCTGTTGAGTGCCAGGCGAAGGTCCTGCTGGCACGGAGTCACAGCAGCGGCTGTTGTCGTGGCTATGGCCTCTCCGGCTTCGGTGGTATCGGCCGTTCCGCAGCCGGGCCGGGCCGGCGGCGCGTCAGGGGGCGGTTCGCTGGAGTAGAGCGCGTCGTGGATAGCCACCAGGTGTCCTTCGTCGCATCGTAGCCGCATCTCGTAGCGGCTGCACACGTGCTTGGCCGCCAGTTCCGCTTCCTGTTCCAGCATTGGTACCGCTGCTTCTCTTACCGCTACTACTGCCGCTGCTGCTGCAACTGCTCCTGCACACAAGGACACAAAGAGGTGTGCACAGGCGGGGCAAAGAAATTGGACTTGTCATCTTGTTGCAACCCTGTTTTGCACCGTAACTAATGACGATGCCGATGGCACTATTGGTCGGAAGCATTTATCAAATATATTCGGGTGAAAACAGCGGCCTAATTTTCATGCACACCCTCTCCACACCCTTTCTAACCGGGGTGGCAGCCATTATGGTAACGCCTCTTGATAGGCTGCGGGTCTGCGACGAACCCAATATGCGGCATACTAACCGGGAAGTAGCAGTCTTTTTAGAGCACGTGATTTTAACAGGTAGCGTGATGTCCTCGACAGAACAATTCTACAACGTTTATGGAATCAGTGTGCTTAAAGTGCTCAAACATATTCGAATTTCAGTGCTCCCGGCATGAATGAGTTATTTTTGTGTCTTTGAGCATTCTCCCTCCTGCTACTGACAAGAATGTCACTTCCGTGCCCCGTCCCTGGCCTACATGTGCAGTGCACTATCTAAATGGCGTCTCTCACACGGGTCATAGTCCGGGTACTTCTTCGTCTGTGAAGTTACTGCCCGCAAACCAACCAACATTCTAGATAATACACAAAATAAAAAGTTCGGAGGGCACCTAAGCTCAGCCTTAACGGTACGACGCGAGAACGATAATGGGCCCCTTCAGTGGCCTTGGGCCCGCTTTGCATACACTTCGCAGACACCTACACTGTCCTTTATTTGACTTTGATTTTTATTATTTTTTTATTTACTACTACACGCACAAGGCCTCCCTTTGCCCACTCGAACGAACGTTCCTCACTGTTCGAAGGGTAGCGGTTCGAGTCCAGGGTCGACGATTTTTCTTTTCACCGCAATTGCTCTTCTTTTTTCAGATGCACTACATAAAGGTGGCTTAATGACGTCACGACCCTGTAGGTCAATAAGTAATTGTGTAGTGACGTCATCACTGCTGTGTTGTGTGATCATTGTGGGGTATTTGAACTACCCGCGCGAGGTCATGTGCCTGTGATGTCACGACATCCGCGACCAATCCCGATTTTCTTGACACGCCAACGCCAACAACTACGGCGGTTTCTCCGCTGAACGATACTCTTATCGCTATCGCGTTAAAAAGCGACAGACGCAGTCTACACGACCGGCTAGGCAAGCACACCGAAGCGTTCTATAGTCGGATACAACTCAGGAACTAATCGGCTATTCCCCGTCAACGGACCCCCTTCCAGCAAATGGCGTCGACCGATTCTCATGAGCCCGCTAGCGTGACATGCAGGGAGTGGCAGATGAAATGGGATAGTCCCCTCCCTCCATAGCCGGGGATAGTTCCCTCCCTAAATTGTCACGCCTGTCCCTGTATTCTCATGCTACCAGGTTCATGAGAATCGGCCGATGCCATTGGCTGGAAGGGGGGGGGGGGGAATTGATGGGGAAAAGCCGCTTCGTCCTTGAGTTGTAGCCGACTGTAGTAAGTAGCATGATCGATCAACTGCCAAGACGCCGTTTCGCCGAATATGAAACCAAGCACACCACGAAGCCTTGAGGCCATAGGAAAACCAGGAGTACAGGACCCGTTGGACAGCTGAGCTGACATTCCTGCTCAACACGTTGCCCACACACACGCCTAGTAGGATGGTAGGGGCTGACTACTGACAGGGAGGGCCCGCTAACCGAGTTCTCTTGCTTCGAAAAGAAAAGCAACGACTCGCCTTCGCCACGAATGAGATTGATGACTCGCGGCACGCCGTCGGCATCCGCCACGCGGAAGCTGTGCGGCCAGGGACTTCGTTACGAGCGACCGTGAGGTGCCAGGAGAGACGTATATACCGAAGTGACGACTGCGCCTTCGGGGGCAAACTGCATTCCGTCACCACAACACGCTTGAGGTAGGAAAGTGAGTTCGTGGGGAGCGCTTCGCTACTTGCAAGCTATTCGTATAAGATGTTCGTAGATGGCAACGCCGGTAGCCGTGTGTTCGGATCGTTCGGTGCGGTCGAACGGAAGCATTCGTAGCCATATCCATTCACCGGAAACAACGTGGTGTATAGGGTGCATGGGCTGGGACGGTTGCGTTTATTAATTTCTGGGTTTCTATGCTCTAATGTTACACCGTGGACTATGACAATGAGGCATGGCCGCAGTCAGGGTTGTGAACTAATTTCGACCACCCGGAGCCCTTGTGTGTCGCATGTGTCTGCCTGTCTTGCGCCCTCATCCCTTGGTGCGCTTGTGGGCTTCGGTCTTGACAAACCGGCCAGCCCAAACTGCCATGTTTGTCGGAATTTGTGGTTGGTTCTGTTTTGGTTTTGCACCAAGTCCTCCGAAATCTCATCGCATGGGTGTTTTCGTCTTTTTCGCTTCATCGAAGGGTGGTTGCCCGGGCTTCGGGATCGAACCTGCGGCTGCCCATAGTCCGACGCTCGCCAACGCGCTGACGCGGCGTCGTGAACGCAGCTTGCAAGAGCCGAAACTGAAAAACTGAAAAAGGGATCCGTTTTCAGACGGTGCTCAAAGGAGACAAAATGATACGCCTGCGTCCTATAAGCCAACCCGTGCAAGAGGGGGCACGGAGGATGGTAGCACGTGTCGAATGGACCTACAGTTCGAAACAGCACAAGGAAAACTGTTGGCTAAAAAATAAAGGCAAGGTACCTAACGAGAAGTTCCTTCAAAGGCGTCTCTTGTCTTCAATAACCTCTGAATTCGTAGAAGGCAAATTTACTTCCGATTCTGAATTCTTGCCACGCCTATTTCGTTCCTGTTTTGAACATGTTTTTCGTGACATTGGTTTTCCTCGTAATAATTACTCGGGTTACATAAAGAGTATTCTGCATCACACATCCATTCGGTCGAGGCTTCTCCCAACATCAAGCACTAGATGCCCCGGAGCATTGATTCTGCGCTGCAGTGTCCCCAGAGTCCCCAGAGGCGCAATGAATGCAGTTCAGCACTCGCGCAGCCCCTGGCGATGTCATTCCTCTGCGTGGCATTCATTCGAGGAAGAAGTGTGTGCCTGTCCCTCCAGCTTCGTGACCGTGGACTCAGAAACACTTCCGGGAGGTGTCGCCACTGTCATCACCGGCTGATCCGAGCGGAACGACAATGGCGACCCGTCTACTGAGGCGCCGCCTAGCGACTCGCACAGTAAACGTAGGACTGTCTTGCTCCCTTCCTCGCACGCCTTTCGCTCAATTACGACTGGGGCCACCTCTGGCGCCTGCAGCAGCACGGGTCGCGGCAGTAGTCGGAAGGCTGGCACGGCGCGTGAATAGGAAAACAGCGTGACACGTCGTCTATTACTCTTCTTCTTCGCACGGTTCGCGTTATTCACACTAGGGGCGTTGCACGGGCGGAGTCCTATACGCTCAACAATTGAGTGTACGGTCTTAAGAAAGCAGGGATACGCGCTCGCGCGGCTTAGATAGCGTGAAATAGCGCTGAATAAATATCCTGGGTAAGGAATAGGACGTTGAAGTGCCTCCTACGCGTAGGTTTCGACGCGCCCTCTAGGAATAACTGTTGTACGGTGTTTGCTTTAATTCGCTCTCGAACGGGACCACCCGCCTGAGGCGAGGCGTCGTAGGAACTCAGTCGCGGGTTATACTGAGAAGCCGTACTTTAGAGACGCCAGCCCCCGCTCCTCCCCCCCCACACACCAAATCGGAGCAGAGGTCACGAATAAGGAAAGACAATACAATCGCAGTGTTTGCGTTTGTGCGTGCGTCAAATAGAGAGCAAGGGGCTACAAAGTGTAGAGGCGGGATACGTGTCTACATCGCGTACAGCAACAACTGGGCCAGGATAGGGGGGGATACAATCCTTTCCTCGAAGATAATCCTTCAATCGCTTTCCTCTTTCACGCCACGTTACGGCGGCTTTGGCCCGAATCGGGCCACCCCCGCGCGAAGCTCCTATAAGCGCCATGGCTCTCGTATAAGGTCGGCGCCGCCGCACTCTCCAGCGGTATACTGAGGAAGGCGCTCAGGTCTTTGGAGGCCTTTTTCGGTGCCCCGTAATGGCGAAGCGAACGCGCTGTTTTTCCGCTCAGCGGAACCGATTGAGCGCGCCCCAGCGACCACGTCTGAGGAAAGCGGCGTTCGTTTGTCGGTCGGTCGCTGTTGTTCGCCTCCTTCTCGGACGTCGTCTTGGTCGTCGCGCGTGGCTTCCCGCCAGGAATGGCGGCGTGCCTCTCTCCTCGAAGGCACGCGGCGGCGTTCCTTCTCCGGACGCGCTCCATTGACTGTCGCCGCAGCGGCAGGCTTTGTCGCGCCTCTTCTGGGCTGGCGCTGTTCCCTTGTCGCTGTTGCTCCTGCTCC